>NC_068923.1:1124532-2374532 GCF_023091745.1 Budorcas taxicolor
AGTCTGCGGGTTTCCTTCCCTCTGGACACACTGTTTAAGGTTTAGGAGTGCAGGTCTTACCGCCCCCAGCTGGAACCCTAGGCTCCGCCCGGGGCTGCAGGTCTCCCCCAAAGGGCAGATGGTTTCTGTGGCCGAGGGAGGGAGAGCCGGGCCTGAGAGGACGGCCTTCAAGAAGGCTGGCGACTTTGAGGACCGCGGACTCCTCTGAGCTGGCGTGGGTTCCATCCATCAGTCGCTCCCCTTCATCCCATGGCCTGATTTCCAGATTCCCTTATGCCTGTCACCCAGGGAGCCCGACCCTGGGCCTCGTCCCGGCTCGCCCCCCACCCCGCCACCTCGTGGCACGCTTGGGGTGGCATACTTGAGCCTGGTGGGCCTAGGGGTGTTTTCAGGGGCCCTTGGACAGCAGAGGATCCCCTAGCTCTTAGCCCGCGACCATCCCTGCGCCTGAGCTTCTGCTTCGCCTGGCAGACCACACGGAGCGGCGGCCGGAGGATGGATGCTGCATGAGCGATGCTAGGCGCTGGAGGCCCGGGACGCGGGTCCGGACGCGCGGAAGGGGCGGGGCTGGGCAGCCTAAGAGGCCGCGCTTGCTCCGGACCGCCCTGCCCCATGTTCCGCCCCGCGTCCCTCCTGCGCCTGGCGCTTCGTAGCGCCCAAAGACTGAGAGGGGTTAGAGGCGCCGATCACATCCTAGAGGTCGTTTATGTCGAGCTGTGGATGTTACACGCGTTGTTTGGTGAGTGAGCCCGGAGCTCACGCCCTCTGAAGTCCTGCAGGCTGCATCTCATCCCGTGCGCCCCCGTTACTCCTGGGGTGGGGGTGGGGGTGGGGGGTGGGGGTTAGGTCCTTTGTCCAGTGTCCCTGAGGTTTCTTGGAATCCTAGACCGTCCAGGGGCCGGTCTGGGCGGACTCACCCAAGGGCACCTTTTCCTCCGTGACCCGAACCTCGCTTCCCAGGCCAGGACAGCGAGATGCTGGCAGCCTTCTACGGGTGGTTCAGGGTCTCCCTCGTGGTCAGCGCAGTCCCAGGATGTGGAGTCCTGGTTTTCATCATCGGATCGCCCCTTTACCAGTATGTGACCAAGTTCCTCATCGTGGCAATGTCTTTTCAGCTTCGGATCCGCCGAAATCGAGGTGAGGGGTTTCAGGAGCTCTGGCCAGAAATGCTTCCTTCGGCCAGCGGTCTGGGTAGGTGGACCTCCCTCCGGTTCCTTAGTCTGAGGTCCTGGGACAGTTCTGAAAACAGCCACTCAGTTTAAAAGCCCCCGGCGTGGGTCCTGAGTAGGGAGAGCGAATGGCCTGCGGCTAGACCCGCAGATGAAAACCTAGCGCATCTGCGACTCCAGGTGAGAGCCCGGGGCAGCATCTTGAGGGGACGTCTCCCGCCAAATCTCCCTCTTGGATCTGCCCTAGCGCTTAGATATCCGAGGACAGCAGGACCAGCAGAATCAGCATCACCCGGGAACTTGTTAAAAATGCAAACTCTGTCCCCCACCCAGACCCAGAGAACTGGAATCCCTGAGAGGGGTACCAGGCAGTCTCGGTTTTCACAAGCCCTCCAGGTGATTCTGATGGACCTCACAAAGCCCGCATTTGACCAGTCGCTTTCTTTTTAGCCAGAGCTCGGACCAGACAGCTGCTAAATTCTGCGCGGGCCTGGAGGCGCTAGGGTTAAGGCAGGGCCGACCCTGGCCCCCTAATCCAGAAGACAGGGCAACCACAGCTTGCGAATGCTGACCTGGAGGTCTGGAGGCCAAGGCTCCATCCAGTTCTCTTAGCACCATGAAAGATGCCTCCGATGAGGGTAGGGATGGGAGCACCTGTTCTTAATTCTGTCCCTTTCGAGTGACTGCAAGCTCAATCTTTTAAGGAAATTTTCTTTGGTTTTATAATAAATGATCTTTGTTGATTTCCTTCCTGTCAGTGTTCTTTCCAGGTTATGATGGAGAAAAGAAAACAATGTCTGGGAGTACCACCCCCCCCCCCCCCCCCCCCCCCCCCCCCGCCCCCAACTCCCACTCTGGATGGAGCTCTCCTTTCCTGCCTAGGTCCCTACCTGGAAGAGTGGGGAGCTCCAAGGAGGGAGGTGCCTGTTGTAGGGGTGATGCTGAGCAACCCAGGCAGGTAAGGACGAACAGTTGCGCCTTGGTTTGTGTGCCCCCAGCTCTCTGCCAGCTTCTTCAGGAACAGCTCAGTTGCAGCTGTGAGCTCTTAGAAGCCAGTTGGGAGTGAATTGAAATGTATCTGGAGTCTGTCTGGTAGATTGGTTTGGTAAGCAGAACCAATGTTCCTGGATAGTTAAACCTGGGCAAGTTTTGTTGAGGTGGGGAACACAGAAATATTTGGCAATGGAGAGGGCATTGGGTCAAGAGTGAGTTTATTACCTGCTGTAGGAGGCCTCAGGATGCTCCCTGGAGAGATTCCCTCTGCCTGAAGAGAAAGAATACTTACTCCTACCTGTACATTCTTTGATATGATTATTAAACAGAATTAATAATAATCTAATAAAATAACACTAAATTCTTGTTACTACCTTCATAATTAATAAACCCAAACTTATGCTTTTACAAATATAATTTGCTAAAAATTTTAAATGACTGAATATATTGAATGAAACTTGCAACATTTGATTAAATCAGAATTTAATGTATTAGATTCTCTTAAATGTCAAAAACATCTACAAGTAGCTAGAACATTTAAAAAACAGATTTTTTAAATCTGAAAGCTGAAGGGTCAGGTCCTGTTCTGATTTAGATGTGTGATATTATCAATACTCAAAACAATGACATAAGATAGGTCTTCGGATTATTCCCTTGAAACTCAGGCACAGGGAAATAAGCAACCTGTGTGTGGTCACACAGGCCATGAGCAGAAGAGTTAGAAGTGGCGTCTAGTGTCACTTGCCCCTTGATCATTATAGTGAGGACAAAATAGATTATAACAGTCTCATTAAAACTAGTTAGAGACATGATAATATCCTGACTTTAAAATGAGTTTCTTCATTATTTCTATACTTATCTTAACACCTGAGTGGGATGCAATTTGCTCTATATATTCTGAGAGTGCAATAATATTACCAGGAAATACATTCATGCTTTCTTTGGGTTACAGTCAAAACCATCACAGACTATACATGCTGGTGTTGAATGGATTATGGAAGGAAACTGGAGCTCCGTTCAGTCTAGTTCTGTGAAACCCCAGCTAACCGTTAGGCTGAGTGCCTTTTAGTAGTGAAGTCTAGCAAGCCACTCATTATGTCTTCAACTTTTCATAGATTTTCTATAAATTTTTTTTAATTGGAAGTTAATTACTTTACAATTTTCATAGATTTTACTTAAAACTTTAGGGAATATATAACACATGCGTAGGGTTGAAAATTCAGAAGATGCAAAAGTGTATGTGGTGAAAGGTGAGGCTTCCTTCACTTGCTGACCCTCAGTCACCCAGCCTCTACTCAGATGTTATCTCTGTCTATATGTGCATATTTTTATACATACATATATGGATGTAGCTTCATGTGAAGCGTGTCCTTCTGTTGGGACTTGTCTGATGCTTTTTCATGATTAGATGCCGATGCAGTGCTGGGAAAGAGGCCACAGAGATGTGATCACATGTCCTTATGACATTATATCTGGGGATGAAGGATGTTGTGTGAGCTGCTGTTGGTGAAGGTAACCCTGATCACTTGGCTGAGAAATCATTTGCCTGGATTCTCCACTGTAAACTCACTGTTTTCCTCCTCCTAATTACTAAGTATTTTGGAAGAGATAGTTGTTCCAGAATGGTTGCTGTGGTGTGTCCTTTCAATGTGTATGTGTGTGTTAAGTCACTTCAGTTGTGTCCGACTCTCTGTGACCCAGTAGCCTGTACCCCACCAGCCTCCGCTGTCCATGGGATTCTCCAGGCAAGAATACTGGAGTAGGCTGCCATGCCCTCCTCCAGGACATCTTCCCCACAGGCCTCTATACATGTGCAATAGCACTAAGAAAAATGTACATACCTTAATTTTAAAATACTTTCTTGCTAAAGTATTTTGTCCCGGGGGAAAAATTATATCTGGAAGACATTCCTCTTATGTCTCCTGCATTGGCAAGTGGGTTCTTTACCACTAGTGCCCTGCCCCCTGGGAAGCCCGTCAATATGTATACATCCTTTTAAAAATTGTGTACACGTCCTTACTTTTTGGCACCACAAGGTGCTAAAAATTCCAAAGAAATACGTTTATAAATGCCTATTTTATTTATACATATATATTTTAATATGACAATGCATTTCACATATTGATCTGTTAATTTTGGAGATTATTCCACATCTGGACATATACAAATAAGCCATTTAAAAATGCTGAATAATATTCAGTGTATAGATGTTGTATGACATATTTTTATTAGTCTTAGTTGATGTTAACTTTTAATCTTTTGCTACAATAAGCAATGTATGTGAGAAGACATTTGTAGGATGAATTCCTTCCTAACAAAGTGTTTGTTGTTGGGTGTTTTTGTTTTTTGATACTTGGCCATTCCTGGAAATATCAGTTTTTTTTATTATGAAATACAATACACAAGTAGAAAAATGCACAAAGCATGAATGTAGAGGTCAGTAAATTATAACAGTGTGATTATCCATGTAGAAACCATCAAGGTTTAAAAAAATAGACCACTGTCCACAAGCACATGGGCCCCACCTTGTGCCCTTCCCAGGCGCTCCCCTTCTTAACAAAATCTTAGGATAATCGCTTCCTTGTTTTTATTTGTAATTTTATCATCTCAGCATTCATTCCTAAACATTATATGTAACTTTTACTTTATGGAAAAGTAGAAAAGTACATGTTGTATGATTTCAAGTCCATTTTTTTGTATTTGCGTTCACTTTTGGGCTTCCCCGACGGCTCAGATGGTAAAGAATCTGCCTGCTATGTGGGAGACCTGGGTTCAATCCCTGGGTCAGGAAGATCCCCTGGAGAAGGGAAAGGCTACCCACTCCAGTATTCTTGCCTAGAGAATTCCATGGACAGAGGAGCCTGGTGGGTTACAGTCTGTGGGATCGCAAAGAGTCGGATACGACTAAGTGACTAACAGTTTTTTGTATTCAGCAAGCTTTGTGAGGTTTATCCATTATGTTGCCTGGGCTTGTGTTTCATTCATTTTCCTCGTTATATAGTATTTCCTTGTATAACTATACCATGTCATTCGTCCATTCTAATACTGATGAGTTCCCTCCTCCCCCCTGCCACCCCAGTTTCTGGCTATTATAATAAATGCTCTAGTGAACAGTCTTGTACAAGTACATTCTGTACTTATCAGCTCCGACTACCACCACAAGACACCACAGACTGAATATTTAAACAGCAAATTCACTTTCTCACAGTTCTGGAGACTGGGTCCTAATGGCCTTGGATGAGCTGGGGAGGTGGAGGGCTTGGGGAGGGCCGTGAGACTGTTTTGGGGTCTCTTTTTATAAGGACGCCAGGCTCCCCCTCATGACTTCACGTAACCCTAATGAGCCCGTATCTCTAGATACAGTCACATTGCGGGTAGGGCTTCAATGTAGGACCTTTTGGGAGAGACACAATTCCATTCAGAACAGTCTCCCAGGACACACACACACTATTTTAGCTTTTGTCTTTGGTGTATAATTTATAGGCATGCATTGTTTTATTGTGCTTTACTTTATTGCGCTTCAAAGATACTGTTTCTTTGCAAACTGAAAGTTTGTGGAAACACTGCTGTTGTCAGGTAATGATTAACAGTTTTTAGCAAGAAAGTGTTTTTAAATTAAGGTATATACTTTTTTTTAGAACGGTGCTATTGCACACGTAGAGAAGTATACATGGAACATTTATATGCACCGGGAAACCAAAACCATGTGTGTGACTTGATTTATTGTAGTATTTGCTTTATCACAGTGGTCTGAACCAAGTATTTCTGAGCTCTGCGTGTACCTAGAATTTAATAGAAAATCTTAGTAATTTAATTATAGATTCCCACACAGAAATACAGAGTCTTTGTACACTTTCCCCCAAGCTTGCAGGGCCTGGAAGCACCGATCCCCCCCACACGGATCTCCTGGTCAGGGTGGGTCACTTTCCCCTCCCTGGTCCTCAGCCTGTGTTCTATCTGCCAGTGACAGCCCCCTCCCCGCCCCCCCCCCCCCCACGCCCCGGCATTGCTGTAAGTACGGACGGCTTCCTGGAGGAAGGTGTGTCACTTTGCAGCCTGTCATCTCTGAGCTGGCACTTGAGCTATGGCCATGCTATCACTTCGTGTGCCTGGCAGCTCCCTGCAGCTGTGGCATCTGATGGGACTAGGGATCCCTGGCCGTGTGTCCCTCCTGCTGCTTCTGTGCCATAAGGTGGGTGCCTGGGTTGGAGGTGGTGTTACCCAGGTTCCTGTATTGGTGATGCTGGCTGAGCTCCTGGGGGCGAAATCCCATCTGGAAAACACACCTCTTCCTGTCAGAACAACTTGTTGCCCTTTTCAAGAGGAAAAGGGGGTCTGATGTAGTCAGCTTTCCCCTAAGGGACGGGCTGATCTTCTTGGAGTGGCGCTGTACTGGGGACTTAGCTCTGCTCTGTGCTGACAGGACTAGCACTTGGCAGGGGCAGTCACAAGACCAGCCTGGGTGACTGGGAGCCCAGGCCGCACAGGCCCACACACAGCATCACTCCCTCCTCCAGGGCTGATCTCTCCACGTGAGCACTGTACCACTCTGTGGGGGCCAATGACAGCAACCAGCACCAGCTCCCAAGCTGGTTAGTCTGCCTGGCCTGGCGAGTGGGTAACAAACACCAGAAAAGCATGCCTACACATGCATGGATCCAAACACTTGCTTCTACCCAGACCTCCTATTTTCTAGCCGCCCTTTGCTGATGGGATGGAGTTTTTCCCAGTTAACAGGGAGGACATTGCCACTGCATATGAGGCTATATGTGTTTTAACTTTGGCCACTCAGCACACAGTGGTTGACCAGGGGCAGCATCTGAAGTTCTTGCCATGGGGGGACTTCCCCCCTCAGTCTTTAATGGCCACCCTCATGCAGCCAGAGGTGTGAGCAGAGGGATGACGGGGTCTCTTTCAGCAGCTGCTTGTTCCGTCTGGTCCTTCTTGCTGACTCTCCAGCTGTACCACTCACCCCCGCTATTCAACTTCCATCTCATGAGGGACAGCTACGTGGCCCACCTGATCTAATGATCTGATGGGTCTGAGAGGACCCAGCTCCCGGATTCTGGGTGTGTTGCATGGTCACGTGGTACCCTATAGCCATTACCAGGGCCAGCATGCCAGGAGTGCTTTTCAAAAGGTGTGTGAGTCTGCAGTGCAGATGCTGTGGCCCAGGCCCATGGGGTCTGCGTTATGACGTGCCCGCTGGGGTTTGCTATCAGCTCCAAGTGGCGTTGTTTTTCCACCACTGATACCCCACACTATAGGATCTGCAGGGCTGCCTGCATCACAGCCTGGACCTGCCAGTCCTTTTCTGCTCTCAAGTCCCCTAAGTGGAAAGTGAAAGTGATAGTCACTCAGTCATGTCAGACTCTTTGTGACCCCATAAACTATACAGTCCATGGAATTCTCCAGGCCAGAATACTGGAGTGGGTAGCCTTTCCTTTCTCCAGTGGATCTTCCTGACCCAGGAATCAAACTGGGGTCTCCTGCATTGCAGGCAGATTCTTTACCAACTGAGCTATCAGGGAAGCCCCAAAGCCTGTTAGAAATGCAAGTTTTCAGAACCCACTCCAGACCTACTGAGGTGTGGGGGTAGAGTGCTGTTGTCTGGGTTTTAACTTTCTTGGAACTTTCTTTAACTTTCTGGTGATGGAGTTGTGCCAGCTTCAAGTGTGAACATCTCAGTTATACACTGGGAAGTGGGAGCTGGAAGACGACCACCAGGTGGGCTATGGCTCCAGTGGACCCATGTGGGCAGGACTCCAATCGTCACCTGCCTCCCACAGGTGCACATTCCAGGAGGGGGGCCATGAGGATCCTGTAGGTATCAGTGTCATCTAGGACTTTGGGTTGAGTTGCCTGTGATGTTCGGGCATTTGTCTTTTTTGAAGGTCCATTACCTGCATAAGTGACAGGTTCCTCAAGCTGAAGGAGGAGGGAATCATCATCTACAATTGTCACAGTGTTCCCAGGTCCTTCCTGGAGGTCAGTTTGAAAACTGGCTTTAGTCTGGAAGCTGGGCAACAGCAAAGCTTTTTACTGTGTCTCTCACCCTCAGCCTCCTGGTCACCTAGCTTAATATTTTATGTACAGACTACGCAGTATCCCTAGAGATGCCATATTCCATCCACCCCTGGATGGAACCTTGGACCCTTGGACCTGGCCAGCCACAATTGCATCTTCCTGGCTTCTGAGGGCTGAGTGGCATCTCTGGGCCTCTGTTGTTTGGAGAAGGTGATCACCACCCCAAATGCCCTCAGAGACCTTAGTTTAGCATGGCACCTGAGCCACCTCCATTACCTTACACAGAAACCTTTCTTAGTAAAGTTCTAGTCTCTTCGCAAGTTTGATTAGAGTGCAGTCTTGTTGTTTATATTCATTATACTGTGTGTTAGATCTCTGTGGCTTATTTACTATTCATTATAGGTTTGTACGTACCCTTAAACAGTATCTATCTTATCCCCCAGCCTCTGGTAACTAGCGTGTCACTCTGTTTGCATGAGTTTAGCTTGTTAAAATTCCCCACCTGTGGGACTTCCCCGGTGGTCCAGTGGTTAAGAATCTGCCTTCCACCACAGAGGATGTGGATTCAATCCTTTGGTTGGGGAACTAAGATCCCACATGCCATGGGGCAACTAAGCCCTCGTGTTGTAACTAGAGAAAGCTGGCATGTGCAGTGAGGACCCAGGGCAGCAAACAATAAAAAAAGAAAATAAAATTTCACATGTAAGTGATACCATACAGTACTTG
Organism: Budorcas taxicolor; assembly: GCF_023091745.1. Taxonomy (NCBI): domain Eukaryota; kingdom Metazoa; phylum Chordata; class Mammalia; order Artiodactyla; family Bovidae; genus Budorcas; species Budorcas taxicolor. The sequence goes on from NC_068923.1 coordinate 1,133,448, forward strand.
TCTTTCTCTGTTGTTTGACTTATTTCTCTTAGCATCATGTGCTGTAGGTCCATCCACATTGTTGCAAATAACAGGATATTCTTCTTTCTCATGGCTGAATAATATTTCATTGTTCACACCACAGCTTCTTTATCCTTTGATCCACTGGTGGGCACTGGGGTTGGTTCCATATCTTCGCTACTGTGAATAGTGCTGCAACAAATATGTGAATGCACCTGTCTCTCTGAGAAGGATTGTGTTCTTTTTAATGGCTGAATAATATTCGATTGCCTGACTTTGTGCTTTTTGACTCTTTCTTCCATCTTTGGTACCTGCTGGGCTTTACACTTTGCTTAGTGTGATCTATTGTTTTCTGTTTCTGGGAGCCATCCCTAGTAGTAAGATCGCCTTTCAGGACCCTTGGCAGGCATGAAATCCTCTATCTTTCAGAAGTGCTCGCCAATGGATAAACTCTCCCTAATTCAGTCCTCATTGAAGCTGAATCAAGATTTCTGGGAGAAATATCAATAACCTCAGATATGCATGACACCACCCTTATGGCAGAAAGTGAAGAGGAACTAAAGAGCTTCTTGATGAAAGTGAAAGAGGAGAGTGAAAAAGTTGGCTTAAAGCTCAACATTCAGAAAACGAAGATCATGGCATCTGGTCCCATCACTTCATGGCAAATAGATGGGGAAACGATGGAAACAGTGACAGACTATATTTTCTTGGGCTCCAAAATCACTGCAGATGGTCACTGCAGCCATGAAATTAAAGGACACTTGCTCCTTGGAAGAAAAGCTATGACCAACCTAGACAGCATATTAAAAAGCAGAGACATTACCTTGTCAACAAAGGTCCATCTAGTCAAAGCTACTGTTTTTCCAGTAGTCATGTGAGAGTTGGACTATAAGTAAAACTGAGCACCAAAGAATGGATGCTTTTGCACTGTGGTGTTGGAGAAGACTCTTGAGAGTCCCTTGGACAGCAAGGAGGTCAAACCAATCAATCCTAAAGGAAATAAGTCCTGACTGTTCACTGGAAGGACTGATGCTGAAGTGGAAACTCCAGTACTTTGGCCACCTGATGTGAAGAACTGACTCATTAGAAAAAAGACCCTGATGCTGGGAATGACTGAAGGCAGGAGAAGAAGGGGCTGAGAGAGGATGAGATGGTTGGATGGCATCACCGACTCAATGGACATGAGTTGAATAAGCTCTGGGAGTTGGTGATGGACAGGGAGGCCTGGCGTGCTGCAGTCCACGGGGGTCGCAAAGAGTTGGCCACGACTGAGCAACTGAACTGAGCTGAACATCCAATCTTATGTTTTGCCTACTCTTCATCAGACACCATCAGCATCTCATCTGTTGCATCATCTCTAGGCTCCTCCTGGCACGAGCTGGCTGGTCTCTGTAGCAACTTAACAGGTAGCACATGCCCAGCCAGGCTGTGATTAGTTATTGGCTTATGGCCTGTGGGGCAGATCCTGGGAACTTGGAGGGAGGCACATGTTTTCTCTGTATTGTCCTCAAGTAAGTGGAAGATGTTACCTTTTAATAAGGATGGAGGGCTGGGCCATTCCTGCAGGCTTGGAGGAACTGAGAACACAAAGATTTTCTGGGGCATCAACCCAGACATCAGATCCCATGGGTTTTAAACCTTGGCAGAACCATCCTTCTTGCAGTGGAAGCTCCATGCTGGAGCTCAGCTACTGTCCGTGGTTGAAAGCCTGACCTCAGCTTTCTCTGCTCTCCTGCCACATGTGAGAACCTCTTTTCTAGCAATGAGGCTTCTGGCACTGACACTTGCCTATAATTGTGTGAACTGCATTCAGCCTTTCATTGGTTTCCTAGAGCAGACGCTCTCAATGTGTGGTACCCCAAGGCAGTATAAGCACCACCTGGGAATTCATTAGAGCTTCAGATTCTCAGAACCCACCATGTAGCAGACAAACGCTGTGGGCTTGGGATGCCCCAAAATTATTCTTGGTCAGAACTTAAGTGACTCTTAACAGAGTCCTAATTCCCCTGTCGCCCTATTTCCTTGACGTTGAACATAGTTCACCTTGACCAGGATTGGACATTCCCAACTGGATCATGACCTGTGCTCTTGCCAGTGAGGGGTTCAGGCAGTGGTGCTCTAGCATAAAAACCCATCCTACTGCCTGCTGTTTGGGGATCACTTCTGACATGATTATTGCAGATAATTATGGAAGCAGATCTCACATGGATAACGTGCAGATGTTAGTTAGAAAGTGTTCCCGGGTCCCGCACCAGTGGAGGGAGGAGGCAGGAGGGGCAGAGGGGATGTTGGGCTTAGATGTGGGCCAGGTGGTAGTGTTTGCCGGCCCCCCAGCCTGCCACCCCTGCCTGGTCAGGTATCAGACTCAGGATGTCTCCTGGGGAAGGGGAGGCGGGGGGAGTGCAGTGGAAGGGGGAAGGGATGCCATAGGTGGGGGCCGGCCCGCAGGGGCCAGCTCTTTCCAGCTGAGGTCCAGCCAGAGGTGCTGGCAGAGGAGGGCTTTCTGCTTCATGCTCTCCCCTCAAAAGGGATTCACTCTTTTTTTTCTTTCTGGTTGTACCCCACAGCATGCAGGATCTTAGTTCCCAGGCCAGGGATAGAACTCCACGCCCCCTGAATTGGCAGCATGCAGTCTTAACCACTGGACCCCTAGGGAAGTCCAGGCCGGGGTTCATTCTGGAAGGATGGTTGAGTTGACACATTTCATAACTAAGCACCCATCTGGAGTTCTTCCTTCATCTGGGACAAAGATGGGCCTGATAATGTGGCTCTAGCAGAGCCTAGAGAGTGAAAGTGAAAGTGAAGTCGCTCAGTCGTGTCCGACTCTGAGCGACCCCATGGACTGCAGCCTACCAGGCTCCTCTGTCCATGGGATTTTCCAGGCAAGAGTACTGGAGTGGGGTGCCATTGCTTTCTCCAACGGCAGAGCCTAGAGAAGTGGCTGTCTATTTCAAGTGCAAATGAGGGAAGGTGTCTTCATCATCCAGCTCTCTTCCCAGTCCTACACTGAATTTCTGTGTTGCCCACGGAAAGATATTCTTGAGAGCAGAAGTGAGAGAGCAGTGTGGGTTATTACCTAGTCATCACCAATGTAATTTCATGTCACCTATTCAAAGGACTTTTGGGGATATCTCTTTTGATATATTTCTGTCAGAGTTCTAAGTTTTTCCTTTGTTGAATAAAAAGCAAACAAATTGATTCATCAAGGATAAGCAAGAACCAGGGTCTCCCTCCTAGAGACATTCTGGGGCTCTGGCTTTGGGACAAAGCTGGGAGCAGGTGTGGAATTCTCATGGGCTGATCACAGGAGTTTTAAGTTTCCCCTTCCTGAGAAGACAGTTAGATAAATGTTGTGGTTTTGCTGAATCATGTGAATAAATAAGCTTATTCAGTCTTACTTTTACCTATCCCCTCTATAAATATGGTTCAGTTCAGTTCAGTTCAGTTGCTCAGTCGTGTCTGACCCTTTGCGACCCCATGAATCGCAGCACGCTAGGCCTCCCTGTCCATCACCATCTCCCAGAGTTCACTCAGACTCATGTCCATCGAGTCCGTGATGGCATCCAGCCATCTTATCCTCGGTCGTCCCCTTCTCCTCCTGCCCCCAACCCCTCCCAGCATCAGAGTCTTTTCCAATGAGTCAACTCTTCGCATGAGGTGGCCAAAGTACTGGAGCTTCAGCTTTAGCATCATTCCTTCCAAAGAAATCCCAGGGTTGATCTCCTTCAGAATGGACTGGTTGGATATCCTTGCAGTCCAATGGACTCTCAAGCGTCTGCTCCAACACCACAGTTCCAAAGCATCAATTCTTCAATGCTCAGCCTTCTTCACAGTCCAACTCTCACATCCATACATGACCACAGGAAAAACCATAGCCTTGACTAGACGGACCTTAGTCTGCAAAGTAATGTCTCTGCTTTTGAATATACTATCTAGGTTGGTCATAACTTTTCTTCCAAGGAGTAAGCATCTTTTAATTTCATGGCTGCAATCACCGTCTGCAGTGATTTTGGAGCCCCAAAAAATAAAGTCAGACACTTTTTCCACTGTTTCCCCATCTATTTCCCATGAAGTGATGGGACCAGATGCCATGATCTTTGTTTTCTGAATGTTGAGCTTTAAGCCAACTTTTTCACTCTCCTCTTTCACTTTCATCAAGGGGCTTTTTAGCTCCTCTTCACTTTCTGCCATAAGGGTGGTGTCATCTGCATATCTGAAGTTATTGATATTTCTCCCGGCAATCTTGATTCCAGCTTGTGCTTCTTGGCTTATTATGATTTTTTTTTTTCATAAAACTTTTTAGAAAAGTACATTTCCATATGTGCTCAATTCTTAGTCCCAAGAGGTGATCCCAGAGTTAGCCACCAGGTAGAAGCCAGTCTTATCAATTACGCTTCCAGCTAGTTCTGTAAAATTAACAGGAAAGGCTTCTTGCCTCAGAGTTTTAACACTCTTTCCGAAAGCACTCCAAATTTTTGGAAGTGTAATTGATAAGATTGGCTTTTACCTGGTGGCTAACTCTGGGATCATCTCTTGGGACTAAGAATTGAGCACATTTGGAAATGTACTTTTCTAACAAGTATTATGAAAAAAAATCATAATAAGCCCACAAGAGGGCATGAAGGCCAATCCATCAGGGGCAATACAGAGTCTTTGTCAGGGCTGTAGGATTCTTGCCAAGGCTTTTATGAAAGTCAATAGAAAGTGACTCTTGTCTTTCCTTTGCAGGAAGGGGGACCCCTTCCAGGGCCCAAAAGGGGGCTCTTGTCTAATGCATGTGAATGAATTGTCTGAGGAGACACACATTCTGACAAAGCAAGAGACTTTATTGGGAAGGGGCTCCTGGGAGGAGAGCAGAAGAGTAAGGGATCCCAGGAGGACTGCTGTGCCACGTGGCTCACAGTCTCAGGTTTTATGGTGATGGGATTAGTTTCCAGGTTGTCTTTGGCCAATCATTCTGACTCAGGGTCCTTCCTGGTGGTGCACACGTTGCTCAGCCAAGATGGACGCTAGCGAGGAGGATTCTGGGGGGTGGCTGGACATGTGGCTTCTCCTTTTGACCTTTCCAGTTGGTGGTGGCTTGTTAGTTCTGAGCTCCTTATCAGGACCTCCTGTTATAACTCACACAAATGGCCAGGGAGAGTGCTATCAGTCAGCGTGTTTCCCATAACTTTCTACAGCAAAACAAGTCTCATGGAAATTTAAAGAGAGTGGAATGTTTATATAATGCAAGGACTCCTTAAGGAGGACAGTCAGGAGAGTGAAGGAGCTCATGTTCCTGGAGACAGGGCAGAGTGGGAGCAGGCCAAGGGTCTCACACCCAACCTGGCTGTTTCCAGAGTTCCAGCGAGGATGCCTGGGTGGGTGGAGGGGGCTCCTGGGGTGAGGGGAGCTGCTGATTCCTCCTTATACTGCAGTTACCAGCAAGAATGAAACAAATGAGGTAAGCATTCAACTCCAAAAATTAGAGGAAACAGAATCATCTTAAGGAAACAACAATTAAGGAAATAAATTGATTAGAGCAAAAGCCAGTGGAATACAAAACACAAATAGGAAAACCAAAGGCAGAAGCTGGTTCTTGAAAAAAATTAGTAAGAGAGGAACCCATATTGATACAAATAAATGATTGAACCAATAAGTGACAGAGAATAAACAAACTTGCTTGCAGGAAATTTACAAGTAATTTATATAGGTCCTCTGCCCTCCAGGAGGTGGAACCTGACTACTTCTGCTTTAATTAGGTGTGGACACAGAGTGCTGCTGCTGCTGCTGCTACGTCGCTTCAGTCGTGTCCGACTCTGTGCGACCACATAGACAGCAGCCCACCAGGCTCCTCTGTCCCTGGGATTCTCCAGGCAAGAACACTGGAGTGGGTTGCCATTTCCTTCTCCAGGACACAGAGTGACTGACTTCCAAATCTGCTCTCTGCAAAGGAATGTGTGTGTAACTTTCCAGTGGCAAAATCTGACAAGCTTACCATGGCTAAATGATCAAGGTCAACATCAAGAGAAGTCATGTTGATGGTACACACATTTGATATTATTTGATGGCCAATACTTCTCCAGTTTCTTTCCCCAAACTCAACTCCATTCTAACCATGAGAAAAACAGGAGACATATGTCAGTAGAGGGGTATCTTATAACATTCCTGACCAGTACTCCTTAAGATGATCAGGGTAATAAAAAATAAGGAAAGTCTAAGGAACTGCAACAGCCAAGAGGAGCCTAGGCTGACACAATGATTATACATAGTTTAGGACCCTGGAATAGGAAAAGGATAGTAGGTAAAAATTAAGGAAGTCAGAATAGTGTGGACTTTGCTAAGTCACTGTTGCTAAGTCACTTCAGTTGTGTCCGACTCTGTGTGACCCCATAGACGGCAGCCCACCAGGCTCCCCCATCCCTGGGATTCTCCAGGCAAGAACACTGGAGTGGGTTGCCATTTCCTTCTCCAGTGCATGAAAGTGAAAAGTGAAAGGGAAGTCGCTCAGTCATGTCTGACTCTTAGCGACCCCGTGGACTGCAGCCTACCAGGCTCCTCCATCCATGAGATTTTCCAGGCAAGAGTACTGGAGTGGGGTGCCATTGCCTTCTCCAAGTGTGGACTTTAGTTCATGATGATTATAGGTACTGATTCATCAATATGTTAAAAGCGAAACTGGTTCAACAGACTATCAGAAAGAGAAAGAAACAATTTCACAATCACATCACAAGGAATTAAATACCTAGGAATGAAAGTGAAAGTTACTCAGTTGTGTCCAATTCTTTGCAACCCCATGAACTATACAGTCTATGGGATTCTCCAGGCCAGAATACTGGAGGGGGAAGCTGTTCCCTTTCGTTCCCAACCCAGGGGTCAAACCCAGGTCTCCTGAATGGCAGGCAGATTCTTTACCATCTGAGCCACCAGGAAATCCCAAAACTACTGGAATGGGTAGCCTATCCCTTTTCTGGGGGATCTTCCTGACCCAGGAATCGAACTGGGGTCTCCTGCATTGCAGGTAGTTTCTTTACTAGCAGAGCTACTAGGGAACCTTATCAAAGGATATAAAAGACATGTACTCAGAAAACTGTAAGATACTGATGAAAGAAATTGAAGACTACACAAACAGATGGAAAGATATATTGTGTTCATGGTGTCAAAAAATTAATATTGTTAAAATGACCATACCACCCAAGGCAATCTACAGACTTCATCCCTATCAAAATATGAAAGACTTTTTTTTTTTTTTCACAAAACTAGAACAAGTAATCCTGAAATTTATACAGAGCCACTAAAGACTCCAAATTGCCAAAACAATCCTGAGAAAAACAAAGCTAGGGGCAATAAGTTTCTAGACTTCAGATTATACTACAAACCTACAGTAATCAAACAGCATGCTGCTGCTGCTGTGTCACTTCAGTCGTGTCCAACTCTATGCGACCCCATAGACGGCAGCCCACCAGGCTCCCCTGTCCCTGGGATTCTCCAGGCAAGAACACTGGAGTGGGTTGCCATTTCCTTCTCCAATGCATGAAAGTGAAAAGTGAAAGGGAAGTCGCTCAGTCATATCCGACTCTTCGTGACCACATGGACTGCAGCCTACCCGGCTCCTCCGCCCAAGGGATTTTCCAGGCAAGAGTACTGGAGTGGGGTGCCATTGCCTTCTCCGCAAACAACATGGTATCGGCACAGAAACAGACACATGGGTCAATGGAATAGCATGGAGAGCCAAGGAAAAAATGCATGCACCTATGGTCAATTAATTTATGACAAAGGAGGCAAGAATATACAATGGGGAAAAGACAGTCTCTTCAACAAGGAGTGCAGAGAAAACTGGACAGCTACATGTAAAACAATGAGATTAGAACATTCTCTCACTCTGTATACAAAAATAAACTCAAAATGGTCTAAATGTAAGACATGAAACCATAAAACGTCTAGAAGAAAACATATGCAAACAATCTGACATAAACTGTAGGAATGTTTTCTTGGATCAATCTCCCTAGGGAAAAGAAAGAAAAGCAAAAGTAAAGTAACAGGACCTGGTCAGACTCAGATATGCAGATGACACCACCCTTATGGCAGAAAGTGAAGAGGAACTAAAAAGCCTCTTGATGAAAGTGAAAGAAGAGAGTGAAAATGTTGGCTTAAAGCTCAACATTCAGAAAATGAAGATCATGGCATCTGGTCCCATCACTTCATGGGAAATAGATGGGGAAACAGTGGAAACAGTGTCAGACTATTTTTGGGGGCTCCAAAATCACTGCAGATGGTGATTGCAGCCATGAAATTAAAAGACGCTTACTCCTTGGGAGGAAAGTTATGACCAACCTAGATAGCATATTCTAAAGCAGAGACATTACTTTGCCAACAAAAGCCCATCTAGTCAAGGCTGTGCTTTTTCCAGTGGTCATGTATGGATGTGAGAGTTGGACTTGAATAAAGATGAGTGCCAAAGAATTGATGCTTTTGAACTGTGGTGTTGGAGAAAACTCCTGAGAGTCCCTTGGACTGCAAGGAGATCCAACCAGTCCATTCTAAAGGAGATCAGTCCTGGGTGTTCTTTGGAAGGAATGATGCTAAAGCTGAAACTCCAGTACTTTGGGCCACCTCATGCGAAGAGTCGACTCATTGGAAAAGACTCTGATGCTGGGAAGGATTGGGGGCAGGAGGAGAAGGGGACGACAGAGGATGAGATGGCTGGATGGCATCACTGACTTGATGGACGTGAGTCTGGGTGAACTCCAGGAGTTGGTGATGGACAGGGAGGCCGGGTGTGCTGGGATTCATGGGGTCGCAAAGAGTCAGACACGACTGAGCGACTGAACTGAACTGAACTGAATCAGACTCAAAAGCTTTTGCACAGCAAAGGAAACCACTAATGAAATGAAAAGACAGCCTACAGAATGGAAGAAAATATTTGCAAATGATAAAGCTGACAAGGGGTTAATATGCAACTCAATTAAAAAAAATAATCCAATCAAAAAACCAGCAGAAGACCTCAATAGACATTTTTCCAAAGAAGATAAACAAATGGCCAAAAAGCACATGAAAAGATGCTCAACATCACTGATTATTAGATAAATGCAAATCAAAACAACAACAAAGTATTTCACACTTGTCAGAATGGCTATTATAAAAAAAAAAAAACAACAAGAAATAACAAGTGTTGGCTGAAGATGTGGAGAAAAGGGAACCCTTGCATGCTATTGGTGGGAATATAAATTGATGTAGGTACCATCGAAAACAGTATGGAGATTCCTCAAAAATTAAGAACTAACATATGGTCAAGCTATCCCATTTCTGGGTATTTATCAAAAAACTATGAAAAGATACACCCTGATGTTCATAGCAGCTTTACAGTAGCCAACATACAGAAGCAACCCAAGTGTCCATCAACAGATAAATGGATAAAAATAAGATGTGGTTCATATATACAATGAAATATTCAGTTCAGTTCAGTTCAGTCGTTCAGTCATGTCCAACTCTTTGCGACCCCATGAATCGCAGCACGCCAGGCCTCCCTGTACATCACCAACTCCCAGAGTTCACTCAGACTCACGTCCATCGAGTCGGTGATGCCATCCAGCCATCTCATCCTCGGTAGTCCCCTTCTCCTCCTGCTCCCAACCCCTCTCAGCATCAGAGTCTTTTCCAATGAGTCAACACTTCGCATGAGGTGGCCAAAGTATTGGACTTTCAGCTTTAGCATGATTCTTTTCAAAGAACACCCAGGACTGATCTCCTTTAGAATGGACTGGTTGGATCTCCTTGCAGTCCAAGGGACTCTAAAGAGTCTTCTCCAACACCACAATTCAAAAGCATCAATTCTTCAGCGCTCAACTTTCTTCACAGTCCAACTCTCACATCCATACATGACCACTGTAAAAACCATAGCCTTGACTAAACGGACCTTTGTTGGCAAAGTAATGCCTCTGCTTTTCAATATGCTATCTAGGTTGGTCATAACTTTCCTCCCAGGGAGTAAGCATCTTTAAATTTCATGGCTGCAGTCACCATCTGCAGTGATTTTGGAGCCCCCCAAAATAAAGTCTGACACTGTTTCCACTGTTTCCCCATCTATTTCCCATGAAGTGATGGGACCAGATGCCATGATCTTCGTTTTCTGAATGTTGAGCTTTAAGCCAACTTTTTCACTCTCCTCTTGCACTTTCATCAAGAGGCTTTTGAGTTCCTCTTCACTTTCTGCCATAAGGGTGGTGTCATCTACGTATCTGAGGTTATTCGTATTTCTCCCGACAATCTTGATTCCAGCTTGTGAGTCTTCCAGCCCAGCGTTTCTCATGATGTACTCTGCATAGAAGTTAAATAAGCAGGGTGACAATATACAGCCTTGACGTACTCCTTTTCCTATTTGGAACCAGTCTGTTATTCCATGTCCTGTTCTAACTGTTGCTTCCTGACCTGCATATAGGTTTCTCAAGAGGCAGGTCAGGTGGTCTGGTATTCCCATCTCTTGAAGAATTTTCCACAGTTGATTGTGATCCACACAGTCAAAGGCTTTGGCATAGTCAATAAAGAAGAAATAGATGTTTTTCTGGAACTCTTTTGCTTTTTTGATGATCCAGCAGATTACTCAGCCATAAAAAGAATAAAATAATTCCATTTGTAGCAATATAGAGAATATTATACTTAGTGAAATAAATCAGAGAAAGACATATTGTTTGATATCACTTATATGTAGAATCTAAAATATAATGTAAATGCAAAAAAAAAAAATACAAATACTGTTTCTCTATATACCAAAGAGAAACAGACACATAGACATAGAAAACAAATATGCAGTTACTAAAAGGAATAGAGGGGGAGGATAAATCAGTAATATATAATTAGCAGATACAAGCTATTATACATAAAATAGATTAGCAACAGTGATTTACTGTATAGCACAGGAAATTATATCCAATATCTTGTAATAACCTAAAATAGAAAATAGTCTGCAAAAATACTGAATCACTAAGATGTATACTGAAAACTAACACAAAATTGTAAATCAACTATATGTTAGGAAACAAAAGAAAGAGGGCCCAATAATAATGGATTTATCACGTGTTCTGAGAAATCAGCTACCCTGCAAATTTGATCCCTCACCTTCTGAGAGATGACTATTTGGTTAACCATTCTAACTTAAAGAAAATGCAAACAAGCCAAGTTTTCAATGATTGTAATAGACCAGATCAATACATAGAATGACAAAGACAATATCATCACCAAAACAAACTTTACACCTTTACTGAGACAAAGAAGAAACTTGAAGTCTCAAGAATAGAGCAAGTGAATATTGACTATAGAAAGCATGGGCAACCCAGGTGGCTCCAGCTGGAAACTGCCTGCTCCCCCCCACCCCCAGGTACTCCCAGGAGGCTGGGGTGGTGGTGAGGGGGCCTGAGAAAAGATGGGCTCGGCTACTTCTAGGGGCTTCCTAGGTGATAAAGAACTCTTCCTGCCAGTGGAGGAGACCTAAGAGATGCTAGTTCCATCCCTGGGCTGGGAAAATCCCCCGGAGTAGGGCATGGCAACCCATTCCAGTATTCTTGCCTGGAGAATCCCATGGACAGAGGAGCCAGGTGGGCTACAGTCCATAGTGTCGCAACGAGTTGGACACGACTGAAGTGACTTGGCATGCAAGCACTGCCACTCCTAGTGCTGGTGAGGGCAGAGCCCCGAGCTCTTCTAGCAGAAAGAATAGCCCATGTGGCAGGGCCAGGCTCTGGGTTCTGTCCTAGGTGGATATTACCTCAAATCAGCATTTGTAAGAGTCCATGTGATCAGGTCAGCCTAGGTACACAGAAGGTTACAAAGAAGAGCCCCCCCTGGCAGGTGGCAGCTCTTCGCTGAGGCCTGGGATGAAGCCAGGCCTTTCTTCTCTAGAACCCCCCAGAGTCATGCCCTAGAGCCCGAGGAGCCTCCTGTCCCCTCCCCTTGCCCTGTGCCTTTGGACTGGTGACTAACATGGCCCATTCCCCTGAGAGCTGCACCTACTGCAGAGACAGTTTCCTCAGCCTCCTCTGTCCATGGAATTCTCCAGGCAAGAATATTGGAGTGAGTAGCCATTCTCTTCTCCAGGGGACCTTCCCGACCCAGAAATCAAACCCTGGTCTCTTGCACTGCAGGCAGATTCTTTACCATCTGAGCCACCAGGGCAGTCCAACCCCTCTATACAAAGCTGTATTCTCATGTCTTGTTTGACCTTAATTCGTTTCTAATTAAACATTAGTCAACCAGAGTCTTATATTTAAAAATTAGCTAGAGTATATAATTTTGTGGGTCTCCTAGAGGGTCAGATGAGAATACTATTAGAATTAGTAAGACTATTAATAAGAACAAAGCAATCAAGGGATCCTCAACTTTGTAGTTTGGATGAAGTGAAAGTTTGCTGTAATTGGATGGGATTTTTGTTGGATTACTAGACTCTGTTTCATGAAAGATTAGTAGTTAATTGACTGCTAAAACTGCAATTTAAAAAAAAGGAGGATAAAATGGAAGGCAAAGAATTGAATGAGGACCAGAATCCTTTGATTCTTTTGACTAAGTGCCAATGGGAGGAATGGCTAATACAAAATTTGACATAACTATTTCTCCTCAAAAAGACATTTATACAGGTAACATATAAATGCTATGGCTATTGAAGAAACAGTACACTGATTCTGATGTTCATAATTCTAATAATATGTAAAACCCACACCACAGGGTTCTTGCTACATGAATAAATAAAAAAAGAACATGGAACCTCCATTTCCATGGGAACAGATAATCCTTAGATTGTTTATATATTGGTACATATGACTTGTATTTCATGTATAATGAATTGCTAGAAATAAATATGTTGTGATTTCATTTGCAAAAGTAAATACAAAGCAGTGGGAATTTCATTATGATATTTGATGGGGACAGTAGCTCAATAAATGCACTGTTAACAATTATGATTAACATCTTGAATTTTCACATGTTGGTCATTACTGTCCTTACAGTCAAAACATGATGATTTTTTTCATTTGATTGCCATGTTTCTATTCCATGTAAGAATATTGATGACATTCATTGCATTCTGTTGTTAATTTTATAAGGTTTTTTTTCCAAAATCTTCATAAATTTGCAGTGGGCTTGGATTTATTAACATGGTAGAATTAGCTGTGATGTTTTTAATGAATTTTGATGAGTGATTTTGGGTATTTTTTTTTAATATATAGGGTAATTGTTTGTAGTGTTTGGTCATGCAACAGCTATAGCTGCTAAGCAAGACACTGAGGTTTGAGTTAAAAAATTGTCTTAGGTATATTTCCTGTCTGTAATGATGGAAATACAGATTAAAATCACAATGCAATATTTGTTCACATTCACTAAATGATTACAATCAAGATCAAAATATTAATAGCAATGTAGAAAATCAGAAATCTTACACTTTGCTTGTGGATATGGAAAGTACTGACTATATGTACAATAGTTTGGCATTTCCTCAGAAAGATAAAAATATACTTAGTGTTTACTTCACCAACTCCACTTCTGGATATACACATCAGTGAACTGAAAACAGATGTTTAAACAACAACTGGTACACAAACATTCATAGCAACATTATACACTATAGCCCAAAGGTAGAACCATTTCAACTGTCCATCAGTGGATGAATGAATATGCAAAATAAAGTACATGCAAAAGCTTCAACGATATTCTACCATACAAAAGATACAGTGAAATGGTGTATCCACTGTGCAAGACATTACAGAAATTCCTCAAAAACTAACGAATGAAGTTAACATACAATATGTCATTTCCAATTCAGGTTATGTACCTAAAAGATTTGAAAAAATGGGCTGAAAAAAATAAACATTTCTACATTCATATTCACAACAGCATTATTCACACTGGCCAAAAAATGGAGGGAATCCAAGTGTCCATGGACAGACGATTTCATAAACAAACTGTGGTATACACACAATGAAATATGATTCAGACTTTAGGTAATTCTGACAATGCTACAATGTGGATGATCCTTATAGTCATTATGTTAAGTGAAACAAACCAGACAAAAACAGGACAAATATCCTGTGATTCCGCTAGTATGAAATAGTGGAATCATCTCAAAGCAAGTCAAATTCAAAGACAGAAAAAGCAGAAAATGATTCCCAGTGGTTGAAAAGAGTTGATGTTTCATGGACGCAGTTTCACTTGGGGAAACTAACTTCCTATGACATCTCTGAAAATTGTTATACAAATAATAGGAAACCATATGCAATCAAATAAAAGTAGAAATAAATTTTACAGCTTATACCAAATTCACTCAAACTTCTCAACAGACAAAATGCAAAGCTGTATCTACAGTACCTCAGTTTTGCTTATGAATTCTAACAACAACAAAAAAAACTAAAGTCTATCCAAAAAAAGATATAAAATACATAGTGAAAGTGACGTCGCTTAGTCGTGTCCGACTCTTTGCGACCCCATGGACTGTAGCCCTACCAGGCTCCTCCATCCATGGGATTTTTCAGGCAAGAATACTGGAGTGGGGTGCCATTTCCTTCTCCAGGAGATCTTCCCGACTCAGGGATTGAACCCGGGTCTCCTGCATTGTAGGCAGACGCTTTATCGTATATAATATGACCTTTAAAAAGTTAAAAATTTAAACTCTGTAAAAGACCTTATTCAGAAAACCTGAACACAAGCCACAAAGAGATACATTTACAAAATACAGAGCTGATAAAGGGTTGTCTCAAATAATACTGAAAAAATCTGGAACAAACAACATCATTAAAGATGTATAAATCTGAACACCTGGCCAAAGAAAATAAATACAGCTAGTAAATAACCATATCAAAAATACTCAAAAATCACATATCATTAGGAAATTACAAATTAAAACTACAGTGAAGTAGCAAACTGGGATACATCCAAACTGAGGGAGAGCAAATGCTACCCCAAAATACAGCTCTTCAGCATGAGAATTACTTGGACCTATATATATATATATTTTTAAGGGACACATGATTGTCTCTGAAACTCAAATCAAGATGGCTCTTCTGTGAGTCACATTTACAAGAGGAATCTCATTTCAAAGGAAGTCTGTCTCTACACTAGATAGAAGGAAGACAGTCTTGTGAAACTCTTTACCAAAAGGAAAGGCTAAGACATAAATCTGCACAACAACCATACCCTTCCTTCCTTGTTTTTATTTTTTTAATATTTCTTTGTTTGTTTATGTGGCTGTGCCGGGTTGACCTTCCTTCAGGCAAGCCAGATATTTAGCTGTGACATGCGAACTCTCAGCTGTGGCATGTGAGATCTAGTTCCCTGACCAGGGATTAAACCTGCATCCCCTTCTTTGGGAGAACAGACTTAGCCACTGGACCACCAGGGAAGTCCTTGTTTTGTTTTTAGATTAAGATGGTATCTAAGGTGATATCCTGGGCCAATTTCAAGCACTGACTCAATTTCCAGGGCTTCTCCAAATCACACACAAGGGACACATGTTACTAAACTGGTTTGCACAAGTGAAGGTAGTTCATACTACAACACTGTGTGCTTCCAACAATTTAAATGGTAAATGGCATGTTATCTAGTTTTAATCACAATGGAAAACAAAGAATGTAGTATTGATACATGTTACAACATGAATAAACACTACAAACATCTTTAGTGAAAAAAACCATACAGAAAATGCCACCCAGATCACATATTCTCACAAGGTTGTCCAAATGACCCAAAATCTCAGTGACACTCCAAACAGAAACTAGTTGAGGATGGGAAAAAAGATATATTTGTACACTTGGACAACTGCTGAAAGTGGAAGTGGGCCTGTGAATTACATTATAATGTGGAAACCATGTAATTTCCTGATTTCAGTGGTTACGTGCTGGTTCTGCAGGAGAATGCCACCCATTTTGGATAAAACACATGGAGTATTTTAGGTGATGTGGTAAATATGAGTACTTTTTACCATTATTAGGAGTTTTTTGTACATTTTAAATTACTGGAGAGTAAATTATTTATCAAAACAACCGTGTCAATACACAGAAGAAACTCATAAAAGACAAGCATGAAACTTTCTTATAGAGGCCAAGACTTACCTAGATCAAGTTCAAGGGAAGTTGTGATGCTCACTGCCCTTGCAGGAGTCTACACTGTCAAGAAGCACTGTGAGAAGACTCTATTAGTAGCCATCATGCCTTGGGTCCTCTGGATGACCTACTGCAGGAGAAACAGAGTTTACAAATAAAATTTTCCACATAACTTCTCAAAAAGTTTTTAGAATATATTCAGTAAAGTTGAATTATTTGAAATCAATATACAAAAATCAGTGGTATTTGCATACACTAATAATACTCAGAAACAAAAACTAAGAAAATCTCATTTATAATTGTTTCAAAAAGAATAAAACATTGAGCAACAAACTTAACCAAGGACATAAAAGACCAGTAGTCAGAAAACTAGAAAACACTGATAAACTGAAGAAAACACAAATAAACAGAAACATATTCCATGTTCAAGCACTGGAACGAGTAATTAGACTGTCCATTCCAACCAAAGCCATCAGCAAATGCACTGACTGCAATCACAACATAATATCCAATGGCATTTTTCATAGAAATAGAAATATTCGTAACATTAGCCTGCAACAACTAAGGACCTTGAACAGCCAAAAAGACTCTGAGAAGAACACACCTCGAGGCATCTTCCTCTCTGACTTCAAACTACATCCTGGAGTTGTAGTAACCACAACGGTGAGGAACTGGCACAAACATCAACACACAGACTACAGGAACAGAATAGAGGGCCCAGGAAAAAACCCACATGTGCGTGGCCAGTTGCTGCTGCTAAGTCGCTTCAGTCGTGTCCAACTCTGTGCGACCCCATAGACGGCAGCCCACCAGGCTCCGCCGTCCCTGGGGTTATCCAAATAAGAACACTGGAGTGGGTTGCCATTTCCTTCTCCAATGCATGAAAGTGAAAAGTGAAAGTGAAGTTAGTGAGTCGTGTCCAACTCTCAGGGACCCCATGGACTGCAGCCCACCAGGCTCCTCCGTCCATGGGATTTTCCAGGCAAGAGTACTTGAGTGGGGTGCCATTGCCTTCTCCGTGGCCAGTTAGTTCATGAAAATCAAGCCAAAAACTTGCAAAGAAGAAAGGACAGTCTTCTCAAGAAACAGTGACCACCCTACACTATGGAACATCACCTGTCATCCTGTATATTATCAGTGAGTTAGTTCAGTTCAGTCACTCCCTGTCCATCACCAGCTCCCAGAGTTTATCCAAACTCATGTCCATTGAGTCGGTGATGCCATCCAACCATCTCATCCTCTGTCATCCCCTTCTCCTCCTGCCTTCAATCTTTCCCATCATCAGGGTCTTTTCAAACAAGTCAGTTCTTCGCATCAGGTGGCTGAGTTTCTAAAGTATTTAGCCACCTGAGTTTCAGCTTCAACATCAGTCCTTCCAATGAATATTCAGGACTGATTTCCTTTAGGATGGACTGGTTGGATCTCCTTGCAGTCCGAAGGACTCTCAAGAGTCTTCAACACCACAGCTCAAAAGCATCAATTCTTTGGCACTCAGCTTTCTTCACAGTCCAACTCTCACTTCCATACATGACTACTGGAAAAACCATAGTTTTGACTAGATGGATCTTTGTTGGCAAAGTAATGTCTCTGCTTTTTAATATGCTGTCTAGGTCATAACTTTTCTTCCAAGGAGCAAGTGTCTTTTAATTTCATGGCTGCTGTCATCATCTACAGTGATTTTGGAGCCCCCCAAATAAAGTCTGTCACTGTTTCCACTGTTTTCCCATTTATTTGCCATGAAGTGGTGTGACCAGATGCCATGATCTTAGTTGCATATATTATACAGAAATCTAACTAAAAACCCACTATTTTCCACATGGAGGTCTTTCCCTTCTGAGTCTTCTGGGATGGACCTCCGGTCAGCACTTAGCTGGACACAGGAAACTACTTCATCCTCATTTTTCCCTCTCGCAGCACCTCCTTGCTGGTGGGTACTGAGGCAACCCCGCTCCTCTCAGCTTGGACGCAGCCGGGATATCCAGAAGCCTGAGCCCTGACGGTCCTGAGGAGACAAAGCTCCTGCCGGCTGCTCACGCAGCCAAGTCTGAAGGCGAAACGTCCTGTGCCCGCAGCTCAGAGCGGGGCTTGGCGCCCCCTGTGGGCCAGCAGAGCAGAGCGGGCGGCACCGCGCTCACAGACCCCAGAGGGCTCACGCAGAACCAGCTCTGCTGTGAGCACTAAGACTGGAAACCCAAACTGAAATGGAGCCGAATACCTCCAGACCCTTCTCAAAACGAGGCTAAGAACAATTAAAAACTCTGTTGAATGCAGCCATAAAAAGGATCGCATTCGAGTCAGTTCTCATGAAGTGGATCAATCTAGTGCCTCTTAAACAATGAAGTAAGTCAGAAAGAAGAAAACAAATATCGTATATTAAAGCATATATATGGCATCTAGAAGGATGGTACCGACGAATCTGTTTGCAAAGCAGCAATGGAGACGCAGACATAGAGAACAGACTTACGGACAAGGGTGGGGAACGCGAGAGAGAACAGCATGGACGCACCAATGTGTGTAAACAGACAGCCAATGGGAACTCAGTACTCATACTGAGCTGTATGACTCAGGGAACTCAAACTGGGGCTCTGTCATATCCTACAGAGGTGGGAATGGGCAGGAGGTGGGAGGGAGACTCGTGAGGGAGGGGACATATGTACACCCATGGTTGATTCATGTTGATGTATGACAAATCAAACCAATATTGTAAAGCAATCATCAATCACTGTATAAAAACCATACGGAATGAAATGAACATAAACACAAACTTTGCAACTGACACCACCATTCAGTTTAAAAATATAAATATTTTAGAAAATAACAAAAGATCTACGTGACTTTTGGTCTGGTGATGGTTCTAACACACACCAAAAAAGTCAACTGACCAAATTTTTAAGATAAATTAATGAAAACACTGACATTTAAAAATTTATAGATTTACTCTGTGAAGGACCTTATTCAAGAAAACCAAAGGACAAATTGTTAAGGGAACCACCACCTACCTGCCCTTGCCAGGCACCAGAGAAACCACTTGCAGGAGTCATCTTACAACAGGAGGTCCTGACAAGGAACAAGGATCTAACAGGCTACCACAACCAGAATTCAGGAAAGGTCAAAAGGAGATAGGAGACTCCAGTCCAGAGGTCCCACCAACCTCCCAGGATCCTCCTCACTGGAATACATCTCAGCTGAGCGATGTATGTCCCCCAGGAAGGATCCCAATGCAGAATGACTGGCCAGAGACAAACCAGAAACTAACCCAATAACCATAAAACCTGAGACTGTGAGCCACATGGCAGAGGCTCTCTTTCCCTCACGCTCCTGCCTTCCACCCCGGCAGCCCTTCCCAATAAAGTCTCTTGCTTAGACAGTGCTCGTCTCCGACAACTCATTTCCAAGTGTCCGACAAGGACCCACTCCCAAGCCCTGGAAGGGGTCCCCCTTCCTTCATGAAAACCACAATCCAGGAGAAAATATCTTCAAAACACTGTCTTGCAGAGAAGGAAATGGCACCCACTCCAGTATTCTTGCCTCAGAGATCCCATGGACAGAGGAGCTTGGTGGGCTACAGTCCAGCAGCAGGGCATTTTGAGGGAGGAAACAGTCCAGGAAAGCTGGGGCGATCACCGAAGGCCCCAGAGCTCTGGATGGCACAGCCAGAACAGTGACTGATGACTCCCAGCTCCCAGACCTCTTGATCCTGGCCTCTCTCACCACATATGTGTGTGGAAAATTAGACTCTAAAACATGCTGAGAGCTTCCCTAGGGGCTTAGTGGTAAAGTATCCGCCTGCCAGTGTAAGAGATGCAGGGCTGATGCCTGGTCCTGGAATATCCCTTGTTCTGGGAGCAACTAAGCCCACAACTATGGAGCCTGTGCTCCAGGTCCGGGAAGCCTCAACACTGAGCCCACGCGCTGCAACTATGAAGCCCTGAGCCCTACAGCCCGTGCCCCCCAACGAGAGAAGCCACTGCAGTGAGAAGCTCGCACACCACTAGCTATGGCCCGTGCTCGCCGTAACTAGATAGAGCCCACACACGAAGACCCAGCACAGTGCAAAATATAAAACTATTTCAAAAAATGCATATCTGATAAAGAATCTGTACTCAAACGGTCCAAGAACGCTAGAGCAAACAAACCCATTAATAACTGGTAAAGTCTGAAACAGATACCCGGCCACAGAGGAGACACTGACAGTAAACAATCAAAGAAAAACATGCCAAAGATCCTGGTGCAGTGCGTGCACAGCCCCCTTTGGAAGACAGTCGGACAGTTTTTTCAGTAATCACAAGGGCCAAGCACTGAGTTCAATACATGACAAGTGGTGGAAGCCAGGTGTTTTACCATTGGAATGGGAAGTTACAGATAAACAAAAGGAAAGGTTACAATATTCATGTCCCAAGGGATCAGGTTGGAGACATCATCATAAATTACCTTGAGCTGAATGTATTCAAAGTTAATCTGGAATACATGTATATATTTCCATGTATTGTCAGCTGAGCATATTTACCTCCTACATGTATGTTTTTAATATCATTCTCTAATAAAGGGAATAGGAAACTTCCCTGGTGGTTCAGTGGTAAAGAATCTGCCTACCCATGCAAGGGACACAGGTTTGATCTCTGGTCCTAGAAGATTCCATATGCCCGGGGCAACTATGTACCCACGTGCCACAACTAAGGAAGCCTGCACGCTCCAGAGCCCAAGTTCTGCAACAAGAGAAGCCGCTGCAATGAGAAGCCCAGGAGCAGGAACTGGAGAGGAGCCTCTGCTCACTGCAGCTACCCTGTGTGCAGCAACAAGAGCCGGCATAGCCAGAAATAATTTAATATTAAAAAAAAAAAAAGAACAGAAGCTCTTTAAAGAAATGACAGAGACTAGGATTAAGACAGTAAATACATGAGCCAGGATAATCTTAAAGTATGAGAAGGTAAAGAAAGACAAAGCAAAAAACCCACAAAGAGAAATGTTATATGAAAAAAAGAGCCAATGGAAGTAGTTCTCAATAGCCAAATCAGAATAAACTAAGCAACCTAATAATGTAGTGCTGGATTATCACCAAATTTATGATAAACTATCAAGTTGTTCAAACTGATAAAAATAGAGGATTACATTGTTTTGCCTGTATACACTAGAAATTAATAATCTGAAAAGGAATTTAAAAAATAATTCCCTTTCAATAATGCCAACATTAATAAAATACTTTGGAATTGATGTAATGAGGAAGCCAAGACTGGCACCCTGGAAATTATACACCATGGCTGAAAAAAGTCCTAAATAAATATAAAGATATTCCATAGTGATGGAAAGACTTAAGATGGCAATACTGTGTAATGCATCTTCAATCTGAAATGAAGATTCAACATGAATTACAAAAGGCCTTTAGGAGGAAATACACATGCTGACCCTAACATACATATGGAATTACAAGGGACTCCAAAGAACCAAAACAATCACATGAGTCTAGAGTACAAAGGTCCTTTGTACGTGCTGTGCTAAGTTGCTTCAGTCATGTCCAACTCTTTGCAATGCTGTGGACAATAGCCCGCCAGGCTCCTCTGTCCATGGGATTCTCCAGGCAAGAGTACTGTAGTGGGTTGCCATGCCCTTCTCCAGGGAATCTTCCTGACCCAGGGATGGAACTCCTGCATTGGCAGGTAGGTTCTTTACCACTAGCGCCACCCGGGGCAAAGGTGCATAGATGGAGATCAGGGAAACCCAGTGAAGAGAACGGACTCAGGATCAGGAAAAGAAGAGAGAGAAGGAGGCTCCTATCACATTCGGGGAAGCCCAGCAGGTAGTTCTGAAAGTGGAAGACAAGAGGAAGCAGACTGGAGCTGTGTCGAAGATGAAACAGGGAACTAAAGCAGGGGCCCCCAACCTCTAGGATCTAATGCCTGACGATCTGAGGTGGAGCTGAAGTAATAATAATAGAAATCAGTGTTAGTCACTCAGCCGTGTCTGACTCTTTGTGACCCTATGAACTGTAGCCACCAGGCTCCTCTGTCCACGGAATTCTTCAGGTAAGGATACCGGAGTGGGTTGTCATTTCCTTCTCCAGGAGATCTTCCCAACCCAGGGACTGAACCCAGGTCTCCTACATTGCAGGCAGACTCCCTACCCAACTGAGCCAGCAGGGAAGACCATAGAAATAGAAACAGAGCTCACAACAAATGGACTGTACTTGAATCATTCCAAAGCCTTCCCCCACCCCTGTCTGTCAAGTAATTGTCTTCCACAAAAACACCCGAAGTCAAGGAAGGAACTTCAAGTGTAGTCAGCTATCTCAGGTTGCTGGCTTAGGGAGATGCTGAAGCAGGGCTGTCCCAAGAGATAGAACCTCCCTTGCACTGGGTCCTCAACAGACCTCCAATAGCCTTGGAGATGATGGGAGAGATTTGTTTCTTTCTTTTTTAAAAAATATCCTTGGGGGATAAACTTAAAACCTTTCTGTTACAGTCCTCCTAATAAAAACAGTTCTCTTTCTTTACTGATCTGTGAAGTTCCAACTGCAAAGACCACCGTTCTAATATGCCTCATAGTGTTGCTGACACTATGGATATAATTATGTGAAACTGAACTTATTCAATAAAAACTATGAAGCATCTGCCCTGTGTCCGGCACTCTCCTAGGGTTGGGGATATGGTGAAAATGCTCCATAAGGTGCACAGCTGGCAGGCACATTCTTTAAAAAAGCCTTTTACATTTTCACCAATAGTTTATCCTCAGTGTCAACACTTGCTGATTAATGACCATGCTGTGTAGGAAGCTCATTAAAAATGCAGGAGCCAGGGTTCCTGGATGGATATGCCCTTTTCTCTTGGACAGTCCTCTGCCCTCTCTGGATCTCAGTATCCTCACATGCAAAAACATGGACATCTGACTATAATTCTTTCCTGGAACCCAAGACTATTGAGGGGGACAGGAAATATCACCCAGGTTTACTCTAAGGCCTGGATGATAGATCAGACTTAAAGAAATGAGATTGAAAGAAAAATATGTCATTACTGGTTCTCAGTCAAACAGACAAATAACAATGAAGGAAGGAACCCTTGGCCCTGCGGGATTTGCCTGGGGACCTAGTCTGGGAAATTCTTACACATCACAAGAAGGCTCTGAGCTGGATTTCCACAAACAAGAATAGCCATGCAGAGGACAGTCCAACAGAGCTCTGTGCCCATCAGCCACAGGAAGAGACTGCCTCCCGACAGCCAGCAGCATTTACAAATGACCTCCCATGGCCTTTGCCAAACTATAGGGGCACCTCTGGGTTTCCTGCTTCCTTCCCTTTTCTTGACTCTTTTTTCAAAAAACGCACATTTCTTCATAGAATGCCACAGTGGAAAGAAAATAGGCCTTCAATTTTTAGACCTCAATTTACAAAAAACTTTAGAGGTTCTAGGAGTTTTGCGTTTAAATCAAAGGACCACGTAATTTAAACATTTTAAGCGTTCTAATTATTCAGTTATAAGACACCAAACTCATTGCACAGGGTCCCCGTGGAAAGGCCCCTCTCGGTGGTACAGCCACTGATTCCACCTTGAAAGGGCAGCAAGGTGCCCTCCTCCCTTCTCTTCTGCCTGGGTGGCCACCAGGTCTCCAGGGTGCAATTCGGGGACCCTTCCCTTTCCCATCCCAGCAGGTGGCCAAGGGCCTGCTGGGCTGCAGAAGTGCCTGAAGCAGGGCTGGGCCAGCTGGCCAGAGTGGGGGTTTCGGGGTCCCAGCAGGTGAAAATCACCAAGCAGGATAAACCCCTGGACTTCCCAAAGGCCAAGAGTGACTCTCAGAGCAACGGCCCCTCTCAGGGTCTGCAGAGACCTCTCTGGGGGCCCTAGGCTGCTGGGGAAAACTGCGCAGGACAGAGCTTTATGCGAGGGGGTAGGCTTGGGAATGTCCTCAAAGCCTTTACCCCAAAGGCGAACCCTTTCTGGGACCACTAGGTTAGGGGGCTCGGAGACTGTACCAACAGGGTGTGATAACGTGATTCCCTGCTCCATCCTCTGCCACCTAGCCCCAGTCCCCTTGCCTGCGGTCCGCACCCCTCTGCTCCACTCACAGATGCCAATCAGGAGCTGGGATCCCACAAAATGGGCACTTGCAGCCACCGCCTGCTGGCTCCTGAAACCCCTGCCAGTTCGCCTGGGACCCACTGCAGGAGCTGGGAGGAGACGCCCAAGTGGGTGCCAGGTGCCCTCCACCCCAGTGCCCAGTTCCAGGAGAGGCGGAGGGGAGAGACTGCTGCAGATTCCCCCCCACCCCTCAGTCCACTCCTGCACTGCACTGCCGGGCTGGGGCACTTGGGGCCTGGGCGACAGGGAGGAAGCGGCGCCCCTGTAATGCCACTAAGGATGCCCAGGTGACCGAATTTCCTCCTGACGGAGACCATGCCAGGCTGGGCTCACTGAGACCAGTGGTGCCCAAAGGACCGACTGCCTGGCGGACCTGTCTTGGGCCAGAGTGCACTGCAAGCCCCTGCAAACACACAAGTTTTTCAAGGGAAAAAGGGCTTGAATAGACCTTTTTGTATGTCTTCTCCAGATAAGACATACAAATGGCCAACAAGCAAGTAAAAAGATGTTAAAGATGTAAATGCAGATTAACACCATAATACCATACCCTCCGACACCAGAAGGCCTACAACCGAGAAAATGAAAACTAGCAAAATGTTGGCAAAAATGTAGAGAAATTGAATAGTTTCACGGGCAAATGAATAAGTTGTGGAGCTGGATGGTGAGCATATGTGTACAGCAAAGTGAGTATAGTTAATGCTATAGACTGTACATTGAAATGGCTTAAATGCTCAATATGATGTATTTCTAATTGCCATGACAAGATGAATGAAGCAGTTATGATACATGTTACAACATGGATGAACATTGAAGAGATTTAGTCAGATAAGTCATACTCAAAAGTCCACCCAGGTCCTAATCATCCTGTGTGCTTTAAGTTCACAAAGGTTTTGAAAAGGAGGGACAGTGTTACCAGTAGTTGCAGAAAAAGAAAATCGAATCAACGTGGGAAAAAGACTTCCATATAGCTGGGGCAAGGGTGAAGGTTGAAGGGGCCTGTGGATAGGATTATAAGGTGGAACCAGGAAATTTCCTTTATGGGGGTCCATGTGCTTCTTCCCTGGTAGGGTATCCCAGTATGGGGTGAAACACACCAGAGTATTTTATGTGATATGGCAAATGGGAGTACTTTGTACTGCTGCTTATACTTATTTATACTGTAGGAATGACTGGAAAGTAAAAATTTTCAAAAGAAACATGTCAAAACCATGCTGTAAAAAAGTGGAGAAGACATCAAATTTCATTACAGAGGAAAAGCTTCAAGCAGATTCATTTAACCAGAAGTGGTGATGTGTCCCCAGTTCCCAAGCTGGAAGTTCATATTTCAGGCCGGATATTCTGTGCCTCACGTTCCTGGGCTAAAATATGGATAAATTCATATTACAAGTTGGAAACTCTGCGGGCTGAAAGGTGGACAAAAGTCCTTTTCACATTATACTATTCTTGAACATTTTACTCCTTTCAGGAGAATTTATTTACATATTCTCATCTAAGGTAAGGTTCACAGAAACACAGAGAAAACTGCCATAAGAAATCACATTTAATTTCCATCTAAAATAAGACACAGATGGACTTATCTATGACAGAGAAAGAGACTCACAAATCCAGAAATGAATGGATACCTGTGGGGATTTTGTTGTGGGTATTGCCAGATTGAAATAGAGGTTAAAAAATAATTTCATAATTATTTAAGTTTCTTAAAAATCACTATGTATAATTTAAGAATAGTAATAGGATATCATATGCAGCAGAGAGAAATATAGCCATGATTTTGCAGTATCTTTAAATGGTATAATTTTATTCCATGAAAATATTGAATCACTCTGTTGTATCTCAAAGCAAACAGAGTTATATGAATCAACTGTATCACAACTGAAAAAGAAAGAGTGGATGGATGGCTAAAAACACAAGAAATAATCAAGAATGAAGGTTCGCAAAATAAAAATGGGAAGTTTAGGAATAGAAACTCCCATCAAGAAATTAATTTGGATGGGATTACTCAAAATCTCCATTGGTTCTTCCACTAGAAAGAACAATATGGAGGATCTTTAGAAAATGAAACATGGAAGTGCCTCAGGAAACAGGAATCACGTGTCTGGGCACACAGACAGGGAAAAGAAACATTTTCGAAGACAAGGGTACCCATGCCATCCCTGCCAGACTGGTTTCCAAAGGAAGGAGACTGCTGCAACCTAAGTGGACAAGGACACAGGAATGAATAAAGAAAATGGGTTCTATACACACAATGGCATGTGAGTCAGCCGTCAGGAAGAGTGACACAATGCCGTATTCGGGCACCAGCAAGAAGGTAGAGCTGGTCAGAGCAGGTGAAGTCAGAGAGACAGGGAGTGACAGTAGAACATGAGGTCGCTTGTTCAGTTCAGTTCAGTCGCTCAGTCGTGTCCGACTCTTTGCGACCCCATAAATCGAAGCCCGTTAGGCCTCCCTGTCCAACACCAACTCCCAGAGTTCACTCAGACTCATGTCCATCGAGTCAGTGATGCCATCCAGCCATCTCATCCTCTGTCGTCCCCTTCTCCTCCTGCCCCCAATCCCTCCCAGCATCAGAGTCTTTCCAATGAGTCAACTCTTCATGAGGTGGCGAAAGTACTGGAGCTTCAGCTTTAGCATCATTCCTTCCAAGGAAATCCCAGGGCTGATCTCCTTTAGAATGGACTGGTTGGATCTCCTTGTAGGCCCAGGGACTCTCAAGAGTCTTCTCCAACACCACAGTTCAAAAGCTTCAATTCTTTGGCGCTCAGCCTTCTTCACAGTCCAACTCTCACATCCATACATGACCACTGGAAAAACCATAGCCTTGACTAGACGGACCTTAGTCGGCAAAGTAATGTCTCTGCTTTTGAATATACTATCTAGGTTGGTCATAACTTTCCTTCCAAGGAGTAAGCGTCTTTTAATTTCATGGCTGCAATCACCGTCTGCAGTGATTTTGGAGCCCCCCAAAATAAAGTCTGACACTGTTTCCACTGTTTCCCCATCTATTTCCCATGAAGTGATGGGACCAGATGCCATGATCTTCGTTTTCTGAATGTTGAGCTTTAAGCCAACTTTTTCACTCTCCTCTTGCACTTTCATCAAGAAGCTTTTGAGTTCCTCTTCACTTTCTGCCATAAGGGTGGTGTCATCTACATATCTGAGGTTATTGATATTTCTCCTGGCAATCTTGATTCCAGCTTGTGTTTCTTCCAGTCCAGCATTTCTCATGATGTACTCTGCATAGAAGTTAAATAAGCAGGGTGACAATATACAGCCTTGACGTACTCCTTTTCCTATTTGGAACCAGTCTGTTATTCCATGTCCAGTTCGAACTGTTGCTTCCTGACTTGCATACAGATTTCTCAAGAGGCAGGTCAGGTGGTCTGGTATTCCCATCTCTTTCAGAATTTTCCACAGTTTATTGTGATCCACACAGTCAAAGGCTTTGGCATAGTCAATAAAGCAGAAATAGTTTTTCTGAAACTCTCTTGCTTTTTCGATGATCCAGCCAACGTTGGCAATTTGATCTCTGGTTCCTCTGCCTTTTCTGAAACCAGCTTGAACATCAGGGAGTTCACGGGTCACGTATTGCTGAAGCCTGGCTTGGAGAATTTTGAGCATTAGTTTACTAGCGTGTGAGATGAGTGCAATTGCGCGGTAGTTTGAGCATTCTTTAGCATTGCCTTTCTTTGGGATTGGAATGAAAACTGACCTTTTCCAGTCCTGTGGCCACTGCTGAGTTTTCACTTGTAGGTGGATTCTAAAAATGGATATGTAGGAACTCTTTCAGCCAAGATAAACAGTTCACAGACTTAGTGAAAAACTCATCTCTCTTACTGTTAGCAGAGAAGACAGGTGTTGGGCATATAGAAATAAGCTACTTGTCTAACATGTGCACGCTACTATTTAGAAAATAAGCCCCAAGGACCTACTGGGTAACACCAGGAGTGATACTCCACTTTCTGCCATAATCTGTACAAGACCATTCCTGAAATATAGCATATACACATAAATGTGTGAGAGAATCAAGTGACTATAAAAAAAAAAAAACAAAACACTGACTGACTTGTAATTCGCCTATATACTCAAGTTCAAATAACTAGATAAACAATAAATATAGAAACATATGCTGACTCTATTTCTCCTCATCCCATGATTACCTTGGCTGGTATATCTCTGGAGACTGGGGAGGCTTGAGTCCCAGGCTGGATTGTTTTGGGGCTCAGGGTCTTGGGAGGATATCCAGGCAGTGTGACCCCATGACATTTCTGGAGTGCCTCTTGCCCTCCACAGGAGCCCTCAATCTTCAGTACAAGTGAAGTAAATGAAGAAACATATATGTATTCAATAGATGATCCAAAACAAGCTACTGAATAGCAAGTGGACGTTTACTGAACACACTATAATCACCTAGATGAGAGCAAGAACTTGAAAGAGAATAGATAAATGTTCATCCATGAGTGTATCAAGTTCCTGTACAACTGAAACACACATAAAATCACAAATCACTTTTATTCCAATATAAAATCACACTGAAATGACTGAGGGGTCGGGGTAAATGCGTGGGGCTGAGTAATGCTGCTGTCTTGATGCCATTTTCTGGAACAACAGCTTGAAAAGCTGTGCTGATGAACACTGAGTATTCTCAAGGTCAAAGGGTCTGGAAGTCAAAAAACAGCTGATCTCAACAAATGTCCTGGGGGTGGTCATCAGAAAACAATTAAAACAGGGCCAAGTTACAGGAAGCTGCATCTAGAGGCAACCCGAACTCACCCTTGAAACGAAGACGCATGAAAAGAGGTCAATTTTCGCTAAACATGAGAAACGCGTTTTGAACCCACAGGAAGGAATCACCTCAAAGCACTCAGAATGGCCGCTGTCAGAAGCTTGACAAACCCCAACTGACAGAGAAGGTGTGGAGAAAAGGGAATATGATGCTGGCAATAGACACTGGTAAGAGACACTATGAAGGATCGTGGGAGGCTTATTAAAATAAATAAAATGAGAATGAGGTTCGAATACTCTCTAACACCATACACAAAATGAGCTCCAAATCATAAATATCTAGAGGATAGGAGGGATTCTATAACAGTCTTAAGAAAAAAATATAGACAGGACATGTGATGATATAAACTACAAGGTCTTTTTGGGTTTGGATGACTTCATCGCGAGATCTTTTGAAATCCATCTCCTAGAGCAATGGGAAATAAACCAAACCAGGAAAACACAACCTGCTTCAATTTCAAAGCAGGTGTCCAAAAGAGGAAACCTTCAGAAATGAAGAAGGCAACCCAGAATGCAAAGAAATACTTGCAAACCAAGATACCCACAAGCAATTCATCTCCAAAACCAACAAAAAGCTCACAGTGTGGTAATATTTCAATAAAGTGGATTCCGTAAAAATATTGCATCCTTCTGTTGTTCAGTTCAGTTCAGTTGTTCAGTTGTGTCTGACTCTTCGTGACCTAATGGACCACAGCATGCCCAGCTTTCCTGTCCATCATCAACTCCTGGCGCTTACTCAAACTCACATCCATTGAGTTGGTGATGCCATCCAACCAGCTGATCCTCTGTCGTCCCCTTCTCCTCCTGCCTTCAATCTTTCCCAGCATCACAGTCTTTTCTGAGGAGTCAGTTTTTTGCATCAGGTGGACAAAATATTGGAGTTTAAGCATCAGTCCTTCCAATGAATATTCAGGGTTGATTTCCTTTAGGATGGACTGGTTGGATCTCCTTGTAGCCCAAGGGGCTCTCAAGAGTCTTCTCCAATACCACAGTTCAAAGGCAGAAATTCCTGGGTGCTCAGCTTTCTTTATGGTCCAACTCTCACATCCACCATGACTACTGGAAAAATCATAGCTTTGACTAGATGGGCTTTTGTCAGCAAAGTAATGTCTCTGGTTTTCAATATGCTGTCTAAGTTGGTCATAGCTTTTCTTCCAAGGAGCAAGCATCTTTGAATTTCATGGCTGCAGTCACCATCTACAGTGATTTTGGAGCCCAAGAAAATAAAGTCTGTCACTGTTTCTATTGTTTGAAATATTGTTTGAAAATTTCCATCTATTTGTCATGAAGTGGTGTGACCAGATGCCATGATCTTAGTTTTCTGAATGTTGAGTTTTAAGCCAACTTTTTCACTCTCACTTTCATCAAGAGGCTGTTTAGTTTCTCTTTGTTTTCTGCCACAACTTTCCCTAAAGTGAAAGTGAAAGTCGCTCAGTCGTGTCCGACTCTTTGTGACCCCATGGATTATACAGTCCATGGAATTCTCCAAGCCAGAATACTGGAGTGGGTAGCCCTTCCCTTCTGCAGAGGATCTTCCCAACCCAGGGATCGAACCTAGGTCTCCCTCATTGTAGGTGGATTCTTTATCAGCTGAGCCACAAGGGAAGTAGGACTGATCAGTGCTGCCACACTGTGGACAATTTTTGTAAGTAAAATTTAATCTCTGGTGTTCACTGGCACCTCAGTTCACAAGGGCTGGGATTCTGTTAATGACAGATGCCCTCAGGAAATGTCCTGGGGAGTGTGTTGGAGAAATAACTCCAAGCATGCCTGACTTTCAGGAACTCAATTGTCCAAATTAAAGTGTCCTGACACCAAAGGAAAAAGAAAAAAGACAAAATAAACTTCTATAACAGGACAAAATGCTAACTAAGGATCCCAAATTCCTGCCTGAATGCCAGTGAAAATGACAATGGGAAATAAAACCCACCAGTCACAATCACCATCATCACAAATCTACAAACAATAAATGCAGGCGGGAGCCCGGAGGAAAAAGAATGCCTCTAAGCTCTCTGTGGGAATATACACTGGCATATACACTGGCAATAGTCAGCTTGATGGACAGTCTCTAAATGCCTGAAAAACAAAAACAAAAACAAAAACAACACATCAGATCAAAGCTGTGATGTGACAGCCCCACACCTGGGCCTTCTGAGGAAGCCATTGATGAAAACGTGCCTGCATCCCACGTACCACTGTACAGCACTGCTTCTGTTCCCGAGTCCTTGCTCGCTCTGCTCACCACAAGACAGGCCGATGAATTCCAGAGAGCAGAGGTCGAGGCAAGGAAGAGACTTTAATAGAGGAGCTGGCCCACCGAGAAGATGTGAACTAACCATCTTCTCAGGGCCTGGTTGCCAGGCTCTTTTATGGATCAGAGATGAGTAGGGAGGTGAGGAAACAAAGTTAAAATCCTTACAAATGTCCCCTAGAATGGCGAGCCTCAGGCAGGGGAATGTGTTAGTTTCACTTTGAGAGGGTAAAAGGTCAGTTTTTCATTCCAATCCCTAAGAAAGACAATGCCAAAGAATGCTCAAACTGCCACACAGTTGCACTCATCTCACGCTAGCAAAGTAATGCTCAAAATTCTCCAAGCCAGGCTTCAACAGTACTTGAACCGTGAACTTCCAAATGTTCCAGCTGGGTTGAAAAAAGGCAGAGGAACCAGAGAACAAATTGCCAACATCTGTTGGATCATTGAAAACGACACAGCAGCAATCTAAGTGCAGAACACAGATGAACGGATAAAGAAGATGGGGTACCTAGACATAATACAATATTACTCAGCCATTAAAAGAACTGAATAATGACGTTTCCAACCACAGGGGTGAAAGTAGAGGTGGTCATTGTAAGTGAAGCAGGGGAGGCAGGGCAAGAAGAGATTCATGCGGTATCACTTCTAGGTGGAATCTGAAAAA
This sequence comes from Budorcas taxicolor, assembly GCF_023091745.1. NCBI lineage: Eukaryota > Metazoa > Chordata > Mammalia > Artiodactyla > Bovidae > Budorcas > Budorcas taxicolor. The sequence continues at coordinate 1,165,272 of NC_068923.1, forward strand.
TGGAGACAGATGAACTTCTTTGCCAAAGAGAAATGGCCTCGCAGACTTACGTTCCCAAGAAGAAAGTTATGGTTCCCAAGGAGGAAAAGAGGAGGGCAGGCAGAAATGAGCTGGTTCAGATTAACAGACACACACCTACTCTTTATAAAATCATCCACAAGGACCCACTGCATAGCACAAGTAACTCTCTGTAACACTCCGTTGTAACTTACAGGGGAAAATAACCTGAAAAAGAACATAGATATGGCTAGCTATAAATGAATTGAGCCCCCCATCACCCATCACTGTGCTCAGTTGCTCAGTCACGTCTGACTTTTTGCAACCCCATGGACTGTAGCTGGCTCGTCTCCCCTGTCCATGGAATTTTCCAGGAAAGAATACTGGCGTGAGTTGCCATTTCCTTCTCCAGGGGATCTTCCTGACTCAGGGATCGAACTTGCATCTCCTGCAGCTCTCACATCTCCTGCATTGCAGGCAGATTCTTTACTGCTGAGCCACACCAGGGAAGACCCACTCATTATTAAATAAATGCTAATCAAATCTACACTGAGGAATCCCCTCCCACCGGTCAGAATGTCCACATGAGAAAGATCTCCCAAGAAGAAGTGCTGCAGAGGACGCAGGGAAAGTGGAATCCTCCTACACTCTGAGTGGGGATGCACAAGGGTGCAGCCACGATGGAAAACAGCATGGAGGTTCCTGAAAAAAGTAAGCAGAGGAGCCATGGGGTGCAGCAACCCCAGTTCTGGGCTCAGATCTGGAGAACATCACAGTTTGAAATGACACATGCACCCCTGTTTTCAGGGAAGCCCTATTTACAATAGGCAAGACATAGAGTCCACCAAAATGTCCAGTGACAGGAACGTGAAGACTGATTGGTCCATCTATACACTGGACTACTCCTCAGGCTCTGGGGTGGAATCAGGATGGGAGAATGTGGGCCTCTGACAAGTGGTCTGTCTATAAACTGGATGACTCCTCAGGCTCTGGGGGTGGAATCAGGATGTGAGAATGTGGGCCTCTGACCAGCACCTGGTTGGAAGAAGGGAGACCAGTCCCAAGGGCAAAGTGTTCCCTGAAGTCTGTGGACTCCAGTGCCCTGATGGACTTCATCCCCAGTGGGGATGTGGGCAGGGCCCGAGCCCCTTTGATGAAGCCGCAGCAGCACTGGGCTCAGAAGTCTCCTGATGGTGTCTCAAACTCTGACACCGTGTTTTACAAAGGAACAAGAGAATGAAGCTGGGCCTCTGAGCGCCAGTCCATCTGGCTCTGAGTTGCTTCCAAAAGACCACAATCACCTGCATGGGTTTGGCTATGACCCACCTGGCCTTTCCTCTTCCTCCCAGTGATGATTCCAGTGACATTTCCTGCCTGGACCCCCCTCCCAGGCCAGATGCATCTGTCCATCCCCTGCCTCCCCATCTCACCCTGGGGGCTAACAGGCCCCTCGAAGGACTGCGATCCTGCTGCTCCCCATGCCCAGGAGGCAACCCCACCTTCCCAGACTGCTGGACCCAGACACCTGGTATAACCAAGCAGGAGCCCATGGGGCCTTCCCAGGACACACCCCGCCGTCCCTTCCTCTGCTGTAGCTCCTCTCTGAAGTATGGAGATAACAGTATCTGATGCACGCTCCCTGAGTTGTTTGACAGATGCTAAAACCCACACTAAATGGAAGAAGTTAAGCTGATGAGCTCAAGTTACTTGATGAGCATGAACATGGAGCCCCCAGAGCTTCCAGTGCCTGAGAATTTGTGAGGTTAGCCACCAGTTACCTCACCAGCCAGGGAACCACGCACCAGCAGATCACATAATCTGTCTCCCTTCCTAGCATGGCCTGTACAGTTGCTTTGCTGAAACCCTCCAGGGAGCTGAGGGTTTAGTGCACAGGCCACCTGTTCTCTCTGTACCAGTACTTCTGTAATTATCGCTTCACTTTCCTTCACCACAACCTGGCGTCAGTAGACTGGCTTTACTGAACTCAGGTGTGTGGACCCAAGTTTGGTTCAGTAACATGGGCGGCTCCCAGGCTCCCACTTCCCTGTGCCCCAGTGACTGTCAGCACTTCCTCCAGAGTCCATGGCCAGTCCCCCCACTAATTCTCCTCTACCCCTAATCCCGTGGTTATGCGTTACATCATGGTATTGATGATATCCAGAAGAGTCAGCTATGCAAGGTAGACACTTCTGGACTTGACACTGGGCCCCTTTCCATGGGTAGGGTGGAGTGACTGTTCTCATGGGCCCGATGGTGGGAGAGCTCACCTTATTTCTGATGAAGCCAGACCTTGATTCTTTTCAGGTGATTCCATGTCCTCATTCTCCCCAGACCCCCACCCTCATGGCTGCTGTCTGTGCCAGTCGCATATAGACTTGGTACTCTCCTAAAATGAGCATGATTTTATACACAGATAATGCACTTCCCTGGTGGCTCAGCTGGTAAAGAATCCACCTGCAATGCAGGAGACCTGAGTTTGATCTCTGGGTTGGGAAGATCCCCTGGAGAAGGGAATAGCTACCCACTCCAGTATTCTGGCCTGGAGAATTCCATGGACAAAGGAGACTGGCAGGCTATAGCCCAGGGGTCACACAGAGTCAGGCACAACTGAGCGATTTTCACTTTCAATGGGTTGAATGGTGGCCCCAAAAGAAGTGACCCCCCAGAACATGTGAACAAGACCGTATCTTGGAACAGGATCTTTGTAGATGCATTTAAAGATGTTGAGGTGACCATCTTGTGTGTGGGTAGCCCTCAATCCAATTAGCAGGTTCCTGAAGGAAATGGCAACCCACTCCAGTATTCTTGCCTGGAGAATCCCATGGACGGAGGAGCCTGGTGGGCTACAGTCCATGGGGTCGCAAAGAGTCGGACACGACTGAGTGACTTCACTTTCAATTTTCACTTTCATGCATTGGAGAAGGAAATGGCAACCCACTCCAGTATTCTTGTCTGGAGAATCCCAGGGATAGAGGAGCCTGTTGGGCTGCCGTCTATGGGGTTGCACAGAGTCGGACACGACTGAGCGACTTCACTTCACTTCACTTCACTTTGTAAGAGACAAGAGAAGGGAGACACAGACACAGAGGACAAGTCACATGATGAGGAAGGCAGAGATGAGAGGGAGGGGGCCACAAGCTCAGGGACTCCTGGAGCCCCCGGAAGCTAGAAAAGGCAGGAAGGACCTCATCGTGGAGCCCCTGAAGGGCTGCACCACCTTGATCTCAGACATCTGGTCTGCAGGACTGTGGGAGGATGAATTCCTGTTGTTTTAACCCACCCAGCTTGGGGTCATTTGTTAGAGAAGCCACAGAGCAGCCACACAGACCCTGCTCTGTAGGATCCTAGAAGTATGGGTTACAGAGTCGGACATGACAGAATAAGCCCTGCATGCATAGACACGAGATTTTTTTTTGTCTTGTGGCAAAAACGCTCTGCCCCAGTGAAAGCTGAATGTGAAGGTAGCGCAGCTGCTTGGCTTGTGGGGACCCTGGTGACGCCAAATGTGCAGGAATTGCGCGCCCCCCCCCCCCCCCCAACACACACATACAGGAGGTATGGCCCTATCTGAGTCTGTTTTCAAGCCTCTTGCAGCTGGCGATCAGAAGGCCTCTTTGGCCAGTCTTTCTGTGTAGCTCCGCCCGTCCAGGCACTTAGAGGGCCCCCTTGCCTGGGGTCGTTCTCTGTTGTTCAGCACGTCAGGCACATAAAGGGGACCCCCGGCTGGAGTCCTACTCAGTAGATTGGCACGTCAGGCACTTAAAGGAGCACCCTGGGTGGGGTCCTACTCTGTGCTTCAGTGTGTCAGGCGTTCGTTGGGTCAGCCTCTCTTTTGTTCAGCTGCCAATGCCGGCAGGTGGGGGGAGAGAGGCTATGGTGATGGCTCCATCCCCTACACATGACTCAGCAGTATCTCCTTGCTTTCCTCCACAGTCTTTCCTCCTGCCTGCCTTTCCTCCACAGGCATTTCCCACCACAGACTCCTCCCTTACATCCCCTCAATCTGTCTCTCCACAGTCCACAGCAGCCCTTGCCCTGGGATTGCTCCACTATCCCTAAACTCCAGCTCCTAGCTGCTGTGCCTTCCAGGGAACCCATACCCCTGTCTGGGGTGTGTATGGCTGCAGCAAAGACTGTCTGTGTCTCATTCCATTTAGGCTGCCACAGATCACCTGTTTCACTCTCAGCCTTAAATGTTTCTCCTGTGACTCAGACACTTGCCCCGCTGTGGGGATTGGACCCCTACTTCAGTTTCCCCACCTGCTGAGGGCAGGTCCAGTCCTACTAGCACTCCCGTTTTTTCCCCTAGTTCCTTCATCCTACTGAGTTTTGCATGGGTCTATGTGTTCTTTTCCGCTGGTCAGGTACTCCTGTCCGCTCTCAGCTGGTGTTCTGCATGCACGTCTGTGTCTGGAGGTGTATTCCTGATGTATCCCTGGAGAGAGATGCACTCCATGTCCACCTACTCCTCTGCCATCTTGTTCTCCTGTGTACTAAGGATTTTATAATAACAATGTGCCCTGCCTGAGGACAGTTTCTCTTTCTTGAAAACCTTCTAACTAATCCTGTTATCTTAAAATGTATATTATGGGAGTGTCTGGCAAGATCTTTCTATTGTTAGTTCTAATCCTGTCGTCTTAAAATGTAAATTGTGGGAGTGGATCTAGTAAGATCTTTACAACCTCGAGACATTCTTTTGATTTATTGTAATAACCAATTAAAAAAGTATATAGCTCCCTTGCTAAGACTAGCAAACGGGGGCACTCTCTATCCCCCTCCTGCTCTCTGTGTCAGAAGATTTCTCTGTCCCTTTTTCACTTTTATAAAACTCTGCTACACAATAACTCTTGTGTGATCAAGTCTGGTCCCTGATCCCAAACCTAAACCGTCTTCATAAATCACGAGTCCTTCACTGTAAGCTATCAGTTTTTCCGAGTTAGTGGGATGCCACCTCTTTTTCACATTTGTTTTTATTCTTAATGTTGGGTCATGGCCAATGGTTGGTGTGTCACTTAATATAATGATCGAGTTAGCATTGAGCAGTAATGTGAAGAGATCTTAATTCCCTGCCCAGGAACTGAACCTGGAAAGTCCTGGATGAGAACCAGGAATCCTCACCACCAGACCAGCAAGGGCTAGAGGTTACAAGCTATTTTTCCCCAGATCTTTGCTCCCAGTGAAAAATGTTTTTACCATGGAGGCAGAAACTGGAAGTTCAGTTCAGTCGCTCTGTCATGTCCGACTCTGTGCGACCCCATCAATCGCAGCACGCCAGGCCTCCCTGTCCATCACGATCTCCCGGAGTTCACTCAAACTCGCATCCATTGAGTCAGTGATACCATCCAGCCATCTCATCCTCTGTCGTCCACTTCTCCTCCTGCCCCCAACCCCTCCCAGCATCAGACTCTTTTCCAATGAGTCAACTCTTCGCATGAGGTGGCCAAAGTACTGGAGTTTCAGCTTTAGCATCATTCCTTCCAAAGAAATCCCAGGGTTGATCTCCTTCAGAATGGACTGGTTGGATCTCCTTGCAGTCCAAGGGACTCTCAAGAGTCTTCTCCAACACCACAATTCAAAAGCATAAATTCTTCGGCACTCAGCCTTCTCCACTGTCCAACTCTCACATCCATACATGACTACTGGAAAAACCAAAGTCTTGACTAGATGGACCTTAGTCGGCAAAGTAATGTCTCTGCTTTTGAATATACTATCTAGGTTGGTCATAACTTTTCTTCCAAGGAGTAAGCATCTTTTAATTTCATGTCTACAATCACCATCTGCAGTGATTTTGGAGCCCAGAAAAATAAAGTCTGACACCGTTTCCACTGTTTCCCCCATCTATTTCCCATGAAGTGATGGGACCAGATGCCATGATCTTCATTTTCTGAATGTTGAGCTTTAAGCCAACTTTTTCACTTTCCTCTTTCACTTTCATCAAGAGGCTTTTGAGTTCCTCTTCACTTTCTGCCATCAGGGTGGTGTCATCTGCATATCTGAGGTTACTGATATTTCTCCCGGCAATCTTGATTCCAGCTTGTGTCTTCCAGCCCAGCATTTCTCATGATGTACTCTGCATAGAAGTTAAATAGGCAGGGTGACAATATACAGCCTTGACATACTCCTTTTCCTATTTGGAACCAGTCTGTTGTTCCATGTCCTGTTCTAACTGTTGCTTCCTCTACTGCATACAGATTTCTCAAGAGGCAGGTCAGGTGGTCTGGTATTCCCATTTCTCTCAGAATTTTCCACAGTTTATTGTGATCCACACAGTCAAAGGCTTTGGCATAGTCAATAAAGCAGAAATAGATGTTTTTCTGGAACTCTCTTGCTTTTTCCATGATCCAGTGGATGTTGGCAATTTGATCTCTGGTTCCTCTGCCTTTTCGAAAACCAGCTTGAACATCAGGGAGTTCACGGTTCATGTATTGCTGAAGCCTGGCTTGGAGAATTTTGAGCATTACCTTACTAGCATGTGAAATGAGTGCAATTTTGTGGTAGTTTGAGCATTCTTTGGCATTGCCTTTCTTTGGGATTGGAGTGAAAACTGACCTTTTCCAGTCCTGTGGCCACTGCTGAGTTTTCCAACTTTGCTGGCATATTGAGTGCAGCACTTTCACAGCATCATCTTTCAGGATTTGAAATAGCTCAACTAGAATTCCATCAGCTCCACTAGCTTTGTTGGTAGTGATGCTTTCTAAGGCCCACTTGACTTCTCATTCCAGGATGTCTGGCTCTAGATGAGTGATCACACCATTGTGATTATCCGGGTCATGAAGATCTTTTTTGTACAGTTCTTCTGTGTATTCTTGCCACCTCTTCTTAATATCGTCTGCTTCTGTTAGGTCCATACCATTTCTGTCCTTTATCGAGCCCGTCTTTGCATGAAATGTTCCCTTGGTATCTCTAATTTTCTTGAAGAGATCTCTAGTCTTTTCCATTCTGTTGTTTTCCTCTATTTCTTTGCACTGATCACTGAAGAAGGCTTTCTTATCTCTTCTTGCTATTCTTTGGAACTCTGCATTCAGATGCTTATATCTTTCCTTTTCTCCTTTGCTTTTCACTTCTCTTCTTTTCACAGCTATTTGTAAGCCCTCCCCAGACAGCCATTTTGCTTTTTTGCCTTTCTTTTCCATGGGGATGGTCTTGATCCCTGTCTCCTGTACAATGTCACGAACCTCATTCCATAGTTCATCAGGCACTCTATCTATCAGATCTAGGCCCTTAAATCTATTTCTCACTTCCACTGTATAATCATAAGGGATTTGATTTAGGTCATACCTGAATGGTCCAGTGGTTTTCCCTACTTTCTTCAATTTAAGTCTGAATTTGGTAACAAGGAGTTCATGATCTGAGCCACAGTCAGCTCCTGGTCTTGTTTTTGTTGACTGTATAGAGCTTCTCCATCTTTGGCTGCAAAGAATATAATCAATCTGATTTTGGTGTTGACCATCTGGTGATGTCCATGTGTAGAGTGTTCTGGAAGTTGTTGGAAGAGGGTGTTTGCTATGACCAGTGCATTTTCTTGGCAAACCTCTATTAGTCTTTGCCCTGCTTCATTCTGCATTCCATGGCCAAATTTGCCTGTTACTCCAGGTGTTTCTTGACTTCCTACTTTTGCATTCCAGTCTACTATAATGAAAAGGACATCTTTTTTGGGTGTTAGTTCTAAAAGGTCTTGTAGGTCTTCATAGAACCGTTCAACTTCAGCTTCTTCAGCGTTACTGGTTGGGGCATAGACTTAGGTAACTGTGATATTGAATGGTTTGCCTTGGAAACAAACAGAGATCAGCCTGTCGTTTTCAAGATTGCATCCAAGTACTGCATTTCGGACTCTTTTGTTGACCATGATGGCTACTCCATTTCTTCTGAGGGATTCTTGCCAGCAGTAGTAGATATAATGATCATCTGAGTTAAATCCACCCATTCCAGTCCAGTTTAGTTTGCTGATTCCTAGAATGTCAGCGTTCACTCTTGCCCTCTCTTGTTTGACTACTTCCAATTTGCCTTGATTCATGGACCTGACATTCCAGGTTCCTATGCAATATTGCTCTTTACAGCATCGAACCTTGCTTCTATCACCAGCCACACCCACAGCTGGGTATTGTTTTTGCTTTGGCTCCATCCCTTCATTCTTTCTAGAGTTATTTCTCCACTGATCACCAGTAGCATATTGGACACCTACCGACCTGGGGAGTTCTTCTTTCAGTATCCTATCATTTTGTCTTTTCATACTGTTCATGTGGTTCTCAAGGCAAGAATACTGAAGTGGTATGCCATTCCCTTCTCCAGTGCACCACATTCTGTCAGGCCTCTCCACCATGACCCGCCCGTTTTGGGTTGCCCCGCGGGCATGGCTTAGTTTCATTGAGATAGAAAAGCCTGTGGTCCTAGTGTGATTAGATTGACTAGTTTTCTGTGAGTATGGTTTCAGTGTGTCTGCCCTCTGATGCCCTCTTGCAACATTTACCATCTTACTTGGGTTTCTTTTACCGTTATTAGAGACACAGCATACCAAGTGGGAGAGCACATAAAGAATGGTTTGTTAAGAGAGAAGCGAGGCAGAGAAACGGTGTGGGGCCCCTCTCAAGGAGGGTGAGTACAGCAAGGAGGCAGTTAAGTCATTTATACAGGGCAGTTCTTCCGGGTCTTTGCCTTCCTTTAGCCCCGTTATCTGCTTTCTTTTCCCGCACCTGACCTACCCTGGGACACACCCCTGGGTGCAGACTCACCCCTCAGCCAAGATGGATCCCGAAGTGAAGGTTTCTGGGAGGACCAAGACTCATCAGGGCCTGGCATTATCTCTTGAGTTCTGACCCACAAGAAGCCTTTCTGTGCATGTGTAGCATCTCCCTGTCCCAAAAGACTAGGCGGAGGAGGCATTAATCCTTTACTCACACGGGCTTTTGCCCCCCCTTTGTCCTTGCCATGACTATTACCTTAAGGTGTTTACAAGAGACAAACACTAGCTATTTACTCTCTGTTGCTACTTCCATTTCAGAGGGCAAACAGGAGGCGGATTGTAAATACCTAGACTGAAGCCCACCTATTTCTTCTCTCAGAAATGCTAACTTGTAAGCATCCAGCCTGGAGCCCATTTCTTGTGTCCCATGAAATTCCTACAGGAGACCAGTTATAAATGTCTAATCTGGAGCCCATCTAGCCCCTACATCAATAATACACTACAATCAACACACAGTGAGACTTGGGGTCTGTTGGAAGTCAGATTCGCTGCCACTGTGGTCCCAGCTGGTTCCATCTGAGAAGCTTCCTCTCTTCTCTCTAGACCCTTTACCTTAAAGACTTTTGTTATGTCCCGCTAAAGGTGTGAACAGGGCTAAATGGTTGTGAACAAGGACACTCTTATTAAAGGAGGTCCCAGACGCTGCTACAGTACCCCCTGATCCTTTCCTGAGACTACTGAGTGGAGGCGGCATTCGGGCAGCAGGGCAGACAGCTTGCTCTGGATGCTCCTGTGGGGAAGCGGCACACAGCAACAGGGGCTCAGACTGCAAACCCCAGAACCACTCATATATCGCCTCCAAAACCACTCCTGGAGTGGCAAGAAGGGGTGTCCCACCTATTGGATGTGGAGGAAGGGGCAGGGTCTACAAGGCTCCTGGAGTGACAAGGAGAAGGGGTGTCCCACCTACTAGACGTGGAGGAAGGGGTGGGGTCTCTAGGGCTCCTGGAGTGACAGGAAAGGGTGTCCCAGCTACTGGACGTGGAGGAAGGAGTGGGGTCTGCAGGGCCACCTCATCTCGGGACCTGCAGTGAGGCTCCAGGGCTCAGCACAGGCTGGTGTTCCCACAGCTGAGACAGTGGGGAGGCACTGGTCACTCACCTTGCATCCTGCCTCTCTTCCCTCGAGGGTGTCTAGGGTGTCTCTTCCCCCAGCGATGAAGGGTGGAACCCTAACAGTCACCTCCACCCCTGTCCCCTCAGGGAAGCTCACTAGACACTTGGCTCCTGGCTGGAGGCTGGTCACGTGGTGGTATCTGCCCTCACCCTCCAAAACGCCAGTGCCCAGAAGGGGAGCCGGGGCTCAGCATGAGCCTCAAGGTTAGTGCAAACAGCATAGGTGTAGGGGGCTGCCCCTAATGGGGGGGGGAGGCTTTAGATCAGGGCAGGGAACTTCCCACCAGCTGCATGAGCTTCCTGGGGCAGCAGTGACAAACGATCACACACGGATGCTCCGAATAACAGAAGCCTGTCCTCTCAGTCCTGGAGACCAGATGTCTGAGGTCAGGGTTTCCCAGTGCTGCAGTCCCTTCAGAGGCTCCAGCCAAGGGTCCTTCCTGCCTCTTCCAGTTTTTTGAGCTCCCGGCATCTCCGGAGCCCACACTGTTTCACTGTTTCAATGTGTCCAAAGTGGTTTGTGAAGTTTGATGCTGGTGATTTCTCGTTGGGCGATTTTCCATATGTGGGTGGTGGCGGTGGTGGTTTAGTCACTAAGTCGTGTCCAACTCTTGCGACCCCATTGACTGTAGGCCGCCAGGCTCCTCTGTCCATGGGATTCTCCAGGCAAGAATGCTGGAGTGGGTTGCCATTTCCTTCTCCAGGGGATCTTCCCTACCGAGGGATCAAACCCTGGTCTCCTGCATTGCAGGCTGATTCTTTACCAACTGAGCCCCAAGGGGAGGTAGACCTGTTGAACATGATCAAATAGACATTAACTGAGAACAATCAACATTACACCATGCAGGAGATAGATGACATACTCAAATACCCAGCTCAAGGGTTGAAAATCGTTTGCATTAACCTGGTTAGATTAATCACTTTGATGTTTGGGCCTGCAGCCCTCCACCATCAGGTTTCACTCAGCTCCCAGAGTGTCCCTTTCACAGGAGAGATTTATTTCCTGCTTCCAAGGAGACAGACAGGAGATGGAACCTTTAACCTTACCCTTGAATTGAGCCCTCTAACATGAAGTTGGGGATGAGAGAAGAAATGGCCAATTTCTAGGACCTGCAATGGTCTTTTTTTTTTTTTTCTTTAAACTTTTCACTAGCTTTGCCTGTTTACTAGGATGTGGGTCAAAGTGGTTCTTCGTGTGTTCACAATTTACTCACTTCAGAAGCCGCCTGGAACCATCAGAGAAACCGTGGATTTCAGAATAGCTAATCAGAAACCCAATGTTCATTATTCAGAATTGTTTATGTTTTTCCTGGAGTAAATAGTTACTGGAAACACAACGTAAATAATAAAAGTTAATCGCTCTACACTGTAACATTTAACATGGATTCACCTGGGCTTTATTTTTTTACACACCAACGTGAGCATCTGCCCCTTGGTGCAGGCAGCAAAACCCTTCAGTGAGCTCCCGCGAGCTGTGTGAGAAGTAGGAGCATTTTATCTGCATTTAAAACACACTAGGCTCGGTATTAGGAATTCACAGATATTGCGACTCTTAATTATCTGAGCTATATGTGTTACCGACCCTGGTTTGCGTTCCCCATAGTGCGTGTGTGCTCATGTTCGACTCTCTGTGATCCCATGGACTGTAGTCCGACAGGCTGCTCTGTCGGTGGGGTTTCCCAGGAAAGCATACTGGAGTGGGTTGCCACTTCTTCTCCAGGGGATCTTCCCGGCCCAGGGAAGAGGAGTTAGGATGTGTCCTGTGGATCAAAGGTAAAGGGGAAGAAGTAATGAAACACAAGCCTTTGCGTGTTTGGTGTTTCTCCCGGCCCAGTTCTGTTCAGTGCAGTTCAGTCGCTCAGTCATGTCCAACTCTTTTCGACCCATGGACTGCAGCACGCCAGGCCTCCCTGTCCATCACCAACTCCCAGAGCTTTCAAACTCATGTCCATCGAGTCGGTGATGCCTTCCAACCATCTCATCCTCTGGCGTCCCCTTCTTCTCTCACCTTCAATCTTTCCCAGCATCAGGGTCTCTTCCAATGAGTCTGTTCTTCGCATCAGGTGGCCAAAGTATTCCACTCTAATTGAAAATCCACGCACAGGCTTTTCCCTGAGTCTCTGCTTGCCCAAGGAACCAGAGTTGAGCATGAAGAGCTGCTGCCGCCTTGTGGCTACATCCAGTAAAACAACCTTAAAACCTGTTATCAAGGAGTCTTACTATTCAAAAGGCCCCTGGTGGTTTCGTCACTCAGTCGTGTCCAACTCTTTGTGGCCCCATGGACTGTAGCACACCAGGCTCCTCTGTCCATGGGGTTTTCCAGGCAAGAATACTGGAGTGGCTTGCTATTTCCTTCTCCTGGGGAAATTCCCGACCCAGGGGATCGAACCTGCATCTCCTGCATAGCAGGCTGATTCTTTACTGGCTGAGCCACCAGAGAAGCCTAATTTTATTCAAAAGGCCTGAGAGGCTGTAAATGGCACCTGCCCTTCAACTAATATCCCTGGGAAAATCATCAAAAAAAAATTCAAAGTGGAACCCAATTTCAAGAGGTACATTGTACTCACACTGTCTAAAGTCCAAAACGCTTGGGAACATACTTCATATGACTACCTCCTAAAGTGAGACCCATCAAACCCACCATGAGGGATCATCCCTCACACTGCTCAGAAAGACTAGCATTAAAAAGATCTATTGAAACTAAGTCCCACAGAGGGCTCAGAGAAAAAGGAATCCTCCTTCCCCCTTTGCTGGAATGTAAATGGGTACAGGAAATATGCAAAGCAGCATAGGATTTCTTAAAAAAACAAACAAACAAAAAAACTAAGCATAGGAGGACCTCCTGTGACATGAAAATACCTCCTGCCATATTAATAAACAAGAAATGTCACAGCCATCAACAATTTCTGGCCTCCAAATGTGAACGAGGGCTCCCCAAACTGTGAAACTGCAGATGCTGCCACCCCACCACGGTGATTGCTGAGGAGCTGGAGGAATGCAAGAAGCAAGGTGAACAAGGAGACACAATTCGCCCCACATAGCTGAGATGCATACAAATTCAGCCAGCCCAGAGGCTTGCACCTTCCCATACACAGAATGCTAAATCCCTCAATTTGATACCTGACCTTTGATATTCAGAGTGCCTGCTGCCTTTGTTGCAAATTTTCATGTAGCCTGACTTAACCCTCCTGACTCCTTGCAGCAGTTTTCTCAGAGCTACTGAGATGCTATCTCCTGGGCTCAGAGTCCTAAACATTCCCACCAAATAAAATAACTCCTTCCAGGCTGTGACTATAAATTGTAGCTGACACTTCTGATTGGGCTATCCTACTTTTCCACTCCTGGGCTTAGATCCAGAGAAAATCAGAATTTGAGATGACACGTGCACTTCTGTTTTCAGGGCAGCATGGTTTACAAGAACCAGTCAGAATGGCCATTGTCAAAACCTCCACAGACAGTAAGTTGTGGAGATGGTGTGGACAACAGGGAACTCAGCTCCATTGAGACTGAGGATGGAACTTGGTAAGAGCCACAGTAGATGACACTGTGGAGGTTCCTCAAACCATGAAAAACAGGATGAGATGGGAAGACTTGCTAACACTATACACCAAAAGAAACTCCAAGTAATATAAGGTTCCAAGTATAAGCACAGATCCTAGGAAATTCTGGAGGAATATTTCAGAAGGACACACTTTGCCATCAATTACATCAAATACTTTTTACATGCACTTCTTAGGATAATGGAAAATAAACCAGAAATAAGAAAACAGGACCTAATTAATCTCAACAGCTTTTGCACAGCAAAGGAAACCCTAAAGGAAAGTCAAAGACAAACCTCAGAATAGGAAAAATATTGGCAAAGATACCCACAATGAATTGGTCTGCAATGCACACAAAGAGCTCATGCAGCTCCATCAAAAATACAAAGAACCTCCCCGCGGGGGCTATTGTTTTGTTGAAAGTTTTCACTTTCATTTCAGGTTCAAAGGATTTGTTAACAAAATAAGCCACTTGTTCTATACAAATAAATAATACCAATATTTATTAGAGAATTATCTAGCTGACTTTCAATATACTAACATTAAAAGGAAAGAGAAATAGAAACAGCAGAGGATACATCACCAAATTGGGTTTTGACCAGCATGCAGACTCAAAGAGTGCTGGGAAGTCCCTTGTCACGCACATTTAGTCCCAGTTGGGAAAAGGTCCCAGGCCGTAAGTCTGCTCTCTGGGTGAGAGTTTAAAGATTGCAGTTCAGAGTTCCTGCAATTAATCCCAGAATGCAAACTGATATCTTCATCAATCTGTGTCCAAATTGCAGCTCTGGTTTCATGTTAGTGCTATTTACTTTGTCTTGTAAAACTAGTAGGCCAGCTCCCATCCAGGGGCTCAACAGTCTCAAGATTTGTCCCTTATTTTATCTGTCTATTTTTAAAAGACATCTATTTTAAAAGACACTTGTTCCTTGGAAGAAAAGGCATGACCAAACTAGATAGAATATTAAAAAGCAGAGACATTACTTTGCCAACAAAGGTTCAGAACAGTTCAGTCACTCAGTTGTGTCTGACTCTTTGCGACCCCATGGACTGCAGCACGCCAGACCTCCCTGTCCATCACCAACTCCCGGAGTTTACTCAAAGTCATCTACACTGAGTCAGTGATGCTATCCAAGCATTTCATCCTCTCTTGTCCCCTTCTCCACTTGCCTTCAATCATTCCCAACGTCAGGGTCTTTTCAAATAAGTCAGTTTTTCGAATCAGGTAGCCAAAGTATTGGAGTTTAAGCTGCAGCATCAGTCCTTCCAATGAATATTCAGGACTGATTTCCTTTAGGATGGACTGGTTGGATCTCCTTGCTGTCCAAGGGACTCTCAAGAGTCTTCTACAACTCCACAGTTCAAAAGCATCAATTTTTCAGCACTCAGCTTTCTTTATGGTCCAACTCGCACATTCGTACATGACCACTGGAAAAACCATAGCTTTGACTAGATGTACCTTTGTCAGCAAAGTAATGTCTCTGCTTTTTAAGATGCTGTCTAGGTTGGTCATAGCTTTTCTTTCAAGGAGCAAGCATCTTTTAATTTCATGGCTGCCATCACCATCTCATTATTAGAGAAATGCAAATCAAAACTGCAGTGAGATATCACCTCTCACTGGTCCCAGTGGCCATCATCAAAAAAATCTAAAAACAATAAATGCTAGAGAGGGTATGGAGAAAAGGGAACCCTCTTGCACTATTGGTGGGAATGTAAACTGAGACAGCCACTACAGAAGACAGCATGGAGATCCCTTAAAAAAATTAGGAATAAAACTTCGATATGCCCCAACAATCCCACTACTGGGCATATACCCTGAGAAAGCCAGAATTGAAAATGACACATATATCCCAATGTTCATTGCAGGACTATTTACAATAGCTAGGACATGGAAGCAGCCTAGATGTCCATTGATAGATGAATGGATAAAAAAGTTGTCTTACATATACACAATGGAATTTTACTCAGCCAGAAAAAGGAATGCATTTGAGTCAGGGCTAATGATGTGGATGAAAATAGAGCCTATTCTGCAGAGTAAAGTATGTCGTAAAGAGAAAAATAAATGTCGTATATTATTGCATATATATGGAATCTGGAAAGATGGTACTGATGAACCTGTTTGCAGGACAGCAGTGGACACACAGACATAGAGAACAGACTTACGGACTTTGGGAGTAGGAAGGAGAGGGTGGGACTGATGGAGAGAGCAGCATGGAAACGTATACACTAG
Organism: Budorcas taxicolor; assembly: GCF_023091745.1. Lineage (NCBI taxonomy): Eukaryota > Metazoa > Chordata > Mammalia > Artiodactyla > Bovidae > Budorcas > Budorcas taxicolor. Next base: position 1,180,890 of record NC_068923.1, read on the forward strand.
CCTAGATAAAGTAGATGGCCACTGGGTATTTGCTGTATGACTTAAGGAACTCAAACCAGGGCTCTGTGACAACTAGAGGGGTGGGATGGGGTGGTAGGTGGGAGGGAGGCTCAAGAGGGAGGGGACATATGTATACCTATGACTGAGCGATGTTGATGTATGGCAAAACCCAACACAATATTGTAATTATCCTTCAATTAAAATAAACAAATTATGGAAAAATTGTATCTTAAAAAGTGGAAAAGAAATGTTGGCTCTGTTCCCCTCAGGTATGGTGACCAGGGCTGGTGTGACATCCCGGGAGCTTGGGTAGGCTTGGGTCCCACGGCTGCAGTATCCTGGGTCTGAGGGAGTCCCCTGGGTGCCTAGTCCCTGGTGACGTTCCCACCTCCAGCCTCCTTGCTCAGGGTCACCCCCCCTACAGGTGACATCACTTTCCGCAGAGCGGTGTTGCAGGAATTGGGACATGTCCAGGGGATGAAACGTAAGGGAGAAGATGTCATGAAACACAAGAAGCCTTAGGTGTTTCTTCTGGAACGTTCTGCTCTAAGTGGCAATCCAGGAGAAGGGCTTTCTCACAGGATAGGGGCACTCATGGCTGATTCATGTCAATATGTGATAAAAACCATCACAATATTGTTAAGTAATCATCCTCCAATTAAAAATAAATTAATTTAAAAATAGTCCCTATTTTACTATTTGTTTATTTTTTATTTTTAGCTGTGTCTGGTCTTCCTTGCTGCACTCAAGCTTTCTCTAGTTGCCAAGAGTGGGGGTTACTTTTCAATTCATTGTGCACACTTCTCCTTGCGGTGGCTTCTCTTGCTGCGGAGCATGGAGCTCCAGGGCTTCAGTTGTTGTGGCTGCGGGCTTCACTGCTCTGCCACATGTGGGATCTTCCTGGACTGCCAGGGACTTCTCTATAATACCTCATTTTTGCATGTCAGAAAACCTGCCACTGGGGAATACCAGTTCATTCAGGACCTAAGGGTAATTAATACATATGTATATGCAGATCAAAACCATTTTGGTGTAAAACCTTGAATATATGAAGATTAACCTGTCAGTAACACTTCAGCAAAGCTGGGAAATCATACCTGCCCCCATGCACCCCACTCCGCTTCCCCACCAGATGTGGAAATTCACGTGCAAGAAAAAGGAGGTGTAATTGTCCATATCGGAAGCTGGGTGCAGGGTGCTGGCCAGACACTTGGTTCCTTTGTCTCTTTCCTTGCCCCCTCCTGCTGTGTCGGCTTCATCTCCAGACAGGTTGCAGTTTTTCCAAATCATATCTAATCATAACCACCAGGAGAAGAAGAGAAGGACAAACTTCTTTTTGGTCTATTTTAAGAACATTTTAGGCTTCACCTCATTTCAAAACTGGGACACACAGCTATTTCCTAAGTTGATCACTGGCAGTGAAATGAAATTACCAAGAGTAGTCTAAGCTGATCAACTGATAATGTCATCACTATAGGATTTTGTTTTTTCTTTCCTTTGAAGCCATCTGGGAGCTGAAAATTTTGCTATTGTCAGTCAGAAGTAGAGCTACTCAATAAAAGGTTAATTTCCCTGAGCAGCCTGGGCAACAGAAGCTTTCTGTTTCTAATAGATTGCCTATTTGCTTCAGCACCTTCTGTGAGACTGTTAGTGCAAATCTGTGTGCCCAACACAGAGTGAGACCAGAAGCAGAGAAAGATTTGAAGCAGAGAAAGCTTTATTTGCAGGGCAGTGAAAGGAGAAGAGGTGGCTCATGCCCTAAAAACCCGGAGCTCCCTAAAGGGCTTTAGCAAAACATTTTTAAAAGCCAGGGGAAGCAGGGGTGCAGGGTGTGTGATCAGTCTGTACACAGTTCCCTGACTGGCTGATAGTGAGGTCGCAGGGTGGTGTCACAGGAGTTAACATTATCAGTTCTTAGGCTCCAGGAGGCCTGGGGCTATGTGCTCATGGTCATTAAGTAGTTAATGTCTTCCATTTACTGGGGGGTTTTTCACACCTGTGACTTCTCTGGTGGCTCAGATGATAAAGCATCTGCCTACAATGCGAGAGACTGGGGTTCAATCCCTGGGTCGGGATCTCCTAGAGGAGGAAATGGCAACCCACTCCAGTACTCTTGCCTGTAAAATCCCAAGGACAGAGGAGCCTGGTAGGTTACAGTCCATGGGGTTGCAAACAGTCGGACATGACTGGGCGACTTCACTTTCACATCTGAAAAACAACCCAGGAAATGTGCATCAAATACTGTTATCTGGAACTTCAGAGAGTAGCTACAGCAGAGGGTATGGGGGGGGGGGGGGGGGGGGCCTGTCCTGGCAAGGCTCTATAGGGTCCTGTTTGGTTACAATTACCTCAATCTTCAGGAGAACACATTTTGAACAAGAAAAGAAATAAAGGTTCAGATAAGGAGGTTAATCATAAACTTGATAAAGGTACCCACATTAATGGTTGATGGTATCTGAGTCTGACATAGCTACTCCATTTTTACTCCCAAAAGCATTTCTCATCTCAACAGCCAAAGAAGATGTCATCATTAGTAATTTTAATGGTTTTTCTATATATGAGAAGATGCAAGACTTTGGACTTTCTTCTGAAAATATCTAACTATCTGAAGGCCTGTTCTGCCAATTATTTTTCCCCTGAGCACGGAGTACCTCACTCCTGATCTCCACCATGAACTCCTTTCAGGGGATGCTGAAGGTCATGCAGCTGCAGTGGCGAGGAAGACTTTGCTGTTCAGTCACTCAGTCGTGTCTGACTCTGCACCTCCATGGACTGCAACACAACAGGCTTCCCTGTTCTTCACCATCTCCTGGAGCTTGCTCAGACTCATGTCCCTTGAGTTGGTGATGCCATCCAACCATCTTATCCTCTGTCATCCCCTTCTCCTCCTGCCTTCTATCTGTCTCAGCATCAGGGTCTTTTCAAATGAGTCAGTTCTTCACATCCACGTGGCCAAAGTATTGGAGCTTCAGCATCAGTCCTTCCAATGAAATATTCATGACTGATTTCCTTTAGGATGGACTGGTGGGATCTCCTTGCAGTCCAAGGGACTCTCAAGAGTCTTCTCCATCACCACAGTTCAAAAGCATCAAATCTTCGTGCTCAGCTTTCTTTATAGTCCAACTCTCACATCCATACATGACTGCTGGAAAAACCATAACCTTGACTATACGGACATTTGTCAGCAGAGTAATGTCTCTGATTTTTAATATTCTCAGTCACACATTTGTTAATTTAAGAAACGATAATTTTATAAGATGGGCAATATAGGTTATTTGTTGTTGTTCAGTTGCTAAGTCATGTCTGCTGACTCTTGGTGACCCCATGGACATAAATTGTTGCAAATATCTTCTGGTTTTGGCCGTATTTGGGAGGAGATATATTAATTCCTTGTTACCTGAAGCCATTCAGAGGTGGGCTGAGTCAGGATGTTCCTGTGAGCTGAACAAAGGTATTTTAGCTTAACATTCAAGCATGGGGATAGGGTTGCCTGAGACGGTTCATTATGTATGCTTTAAGCTGTAGGCAACATCCCTTTAGTGATCAACTTGTAGCAAAAGCAATAGAATACAAAGGTCAGAGTAAAAGAAACAGATCTAATATGGAGTCAGACTTGGTGTACACTATTACAGTTCCTGACTCTCAATGTCCATTCCACAGTTTTGTGGGGAAAGGGGTGATGACCATTCTTGGCTACTTCCTGCTGTACAGGGGCAATGAAGAGTGATCGTGGATTGGAACTGATCAGCCTTGGGCAGGGAATATTCCTTAGAATCTCTAATAGATAACACAATTCTCTTTCCCTCTTTATCTACAATTATTTGAACCTGATGAAACCCCTTGGCCCTGCTGTTATGTAATGTGTAATTGAACTTAGGCTTTGGGTTCCAGTTCCCATACTTCTCTATTGATTTTAACTTTCTGACTGTGTCATAACTATACTTAGGGGGAAAGATTTCCTTAGGAGAAACACAGATTAAAAGCCAGTAATATTTTAGGCAAAAAAAAATTATAACCATATTCATCAGTTTACTCAGTCCTATATGACTGATCCTTTTTACTAACATTTATGAATTTGGAGTTTCCGTTAATATATCTTACCTAGTTTAACAGTATGATTTAGAAGTTATCATAAACCTAGTTTTGTCAAAACAAACTTTCTATTATTCTTCTTGAAAATGTAGCAGTTTTGAAAAGTATCAACTTTGCTGACTGTGAATGAGAAAGGTCTTAAAAAGGCAAAGTTAAAGATGTGATTAGAAGCCTTTTTGGTGAAGATGTTTATCTAAGTTGTTACATATAACATTGTAAGATAACAGCTAAACTTATAACATTATACTAGAGCATACACAAATTTCAGAAGCTTTATATAGTTTCTAGAATGTCTGTATTAATAGCATTTATTTGTACCATAAAATGGCTTATCACTCACTTCACAATGCTTTCCATGCAATTTAGCACACCAATCAATTCTAGTCAGTTTAATATGTATGCGTGCTAAGTCACTTCAGTCATGTCCAATTCTGTGTGACCCTACAGACTGTAGCCTGCCAGGCTCCTCTGTCCATGGGATTCTCCAGGCAAGAATACAGGAGCGGATTGCTGTTCCCTCCCCCAGGGGGTGTTCCTGACCCAGGGATCTAACTTGCATCTTTTGTCTACCTGCATTGGCAGGCAGGTTCTTTACTACTAGCACCACCTGGGAAGCCCTTTCTGAGATGCCCCAAGGGCCCTCTGAAGCATCCCAAAGCTAGCCAAAGTAAAAAAACAAACAAACAAAAACACTTCAGAATTTGATAGGAAATTCATCAAAAGTATCAAAAAATTTTAAAATACATTTCGTCATACAGAATCATAGGTCACTGTGAATATTTAAAAACAAATACAGATCACTTAAAGGCAAGGAAATCTACACAATCTGTTATTAAAAGCTTCTACTAAGTAATTTTATTCTAAGTAAACTTGTTCTGTTAGCAAAGCGGAAACAAATCTAGTCCTGCACAGTTTAATTACTTTTAATAATAAAATTCACTTACTCAGTTAAGCTTAATCTAATCTCAGCCCAACTGTGCATAAAACTCCTTTTTCCTCAAAATGTACATCCCACATTTTGAGTAGGATGTACCTACAGTATAGTGAAATGCTTTATTATTTTAGTAGCTGCAATTGCATATTTAGATTAGAATCCCCAACTCTTAAAAACCTTAATTTTTAGTGGAAACCAAGAGGCAAGGAATTGTTACCAAAATCTGGGCTTCCCTGGTGGTTCAGAGGTTAAAGCATCTTCCTGCAATGCAGGAGACCTGGGTTCGATCCCTGGGTCAGGAAGATCCCCTGGAGAAGGAAATGGCAATCCACTCCAGTATTCTTGCTTGGAGAATCCCATGGACAGAGGAGCCTGGTGGGCTACAGTCCATAGGGTCTTAAAGAGTCAGACACAACTGACCAAGTGACTTAGAGATGAGGCAGGAGGAAGATGGACACCCTGGGGCAGTAATTTGAATTCATTGCCTGAGGACAGAAACTCCAAAATATAAATAGCAGGACAATTGAGAAAGGAGGCTGAGTCCTGCTCAGATAAAAGATAAAGCTAGCTCAAAAAGGGAACATCTTAATTAACACTCCACCACAGGCAAAACCAACTTAGTAGGGAAGGATACCCTGGTGTCCTCAAACATGAGCCCTGTATTCACCAAAGATGTCTCAGCTGGTCATTGCAAGCACTGACGCATAAGAAACACATGGTCCCACGAAGAATCAGATGAGGCGTAGCCCCCAGTTCCACCTCCTTTCCCAGACAGAGGCTCCAGAGTGGCCTGGCTCCCAGAAAAGGAGGGACCATGAGTGGCTCACACGTACACGGCATGCATAAAAGCAACTAAAGCTATAGCCACATGACACACATACAAACAACAGCTACAGCTATAGCCACGCACACAGAAAAATCAGAGGCGGCATAGTCTAAAATTCCACTTCTGCTCCCAGATGGAGGCCTCCAAACAGACTGGCCTGGATCTTGAAAGAGAGCAGACCCAGTGCTCACCTGCCACGAAGGAAGCGGCCCAGACGGAGTGGAGAGCATTCCCACCCAGTGCAAGCGAGAGCAGCTCACCTCCGGACAGTGCTTCTAGACGGCAGCACTGAGGTTCCTCGGCTCCAGACAGCTTCTCGCCGCGGGTGGCCAGCACCTGTAGGCAACTGTCCCTCTGAGATCCGCAGAATGAAACGGGCTCTGACAGCTGCGTGGAGCTCAGGGATTATCTTCTTATCTTTGTCTAAAGAAACCTTCCAAGGTTCTGACAGGACCACATTGTTAACACTGTTATGCAAACATCCTCATTACAGGACAGATGGAAACAGGAACAGTCAGAGGCTGGCACTTGAAAACAGCGGCAATGAAGTACTTGGCAGCTGGAGCCTCTTGTGAGGACGTGGTCCTGTCGAGCTTGCCTTTCCATCTGACAGCAGAGGGGTGGCCGCGTCTAGTTAGATCGCTGTGTGTTCCCTCTTTTCTTCACTTCACCCTGTTCTGAGGAAAGGCAATCCTCAGAGCTTTCTTTCTCAGAGGAGAAAGAAGCCGTGTGAGGGCTTAACGGGAAAGTTCCATGGTGGCGGGCAAGGAGAGAGAGACTGGGTGTGGGGTCGGGGAGACAGGCAGGGAGAGGAGGAAATGGATAGGATGGCCCTGCAAAGGGCTCCTCGGGGGACGCCTACATCATCGCATTGCGTGCCTCATGTTGACTAGAGAAAAAAATTGCACAACATAAATGTGGAGAGGGATGTTTCATTTGGCGGACAAAATTGAGAACTACAGCTGAAACACAGCATCTCCAGTCACTCTGAGGTACTGCTCACAAAAAGCGACGGGAGGAACCAGGATATGGAGGAGACTTGAAACAAAGACCAGGGAGTTAGGAACATCAAAAGATTGCTGTTTAGTGAGAGAAAAACCTGGCATCTCAAGCTAAGGAATTTATAATTTGTTTCTTGGTATGGAGAGATGCAAGAGTCTGGGACCACTGAATTCATCCCTTTGATATACATCCCGGCTACCTAGGGCTAGCATCTTCTGCACCATCTTGAGTCCCGTCAGGGTGACCACTGGGGTGGCTGCACCCACTGAGGGCTTGACGGTGGGCAAGCTGTTTCCACCCTAGGTTCCCTCTAGGCTCATCACGGGTGGTAATGTGATGGGTTGTAATGTGCTGGGTTGACGACTACATCACCTTTTCTTTACTGATGTGGCAGGTGGCATTTGTTTCACTGATCCTTACAGTGGACCCCACTGCTCCCTGGCTGGGTATCCTCTCCTACCATAAAAGCCCAGGTTATCAAGAGGAGGATACTGAGGGCCAATTCCAGTAAACAAATACCACTGAGGCAACCACCCCACCTGCAGGAAGGACTGGCCGACAGGTCTCAGTCTCCATGGCTCTCCCAGCAGACAGTCTGAGGGCACCACCTCTACTCTCTGATACACAGGCTGCAAGGAACCCCCCTCTCCCTGGGGGAGTTTATGTCCTGCTTTTAGGGAGATAGGCGGGATCAAAATGACCCTCTTCCTGTGTCCTGGAGCCTGAGAGCAGGAACTACCGAAGCCCGTGCACCTAGAGCTTGCGCTCTACAACAAGAGACGCCACCATCACGAGCACCCAAGCACCTCAGCGAGCGGGTAGCCCCCATTCTCCACAGAGATAAAGCCCAAACGCAGTAATAAAGACCTTTCTCAGCTGAAAATAAATACAAAAATAAAAAGGAAGGTTTAAAAAACGTCCCTCTTGCCTCAGACATTTCTTAAATTACTTTAATTAAAAACAATCAAAGTGCCATGATGTCATATTTTGTCCCACCCTGAACCTCAGGATGACATGAAGTAGGTAACTTCAAGACAATAAAACAAGGCACACCTTTGAAATCAGCACCCACCTGTCCTTTTGCTCTATTATAATTATACTTTGGTGCCCCCTGGAGGTGAACTGAAAATTTGGAAAACTCAGCAGTGGCCTCAGGAGTGGCAAAGGTCAGTTTTCATGCCAATCCCAAAGAAAGTCGGTGCTAAAGAACATTCAAACTACTGTACAAACTACTGTACCGTACATGCTAGCAAGACAATGTCCCAAATCCTTCAAGCTAAGTTCAACAGTATGTGAACCGAAATCTTCCATATGTACAAGGTTGATTTAGAAAGGGCAAGAGGAACCAGAGATCAAATTGCCAACATCCATTGGCATGTGACTGTGTGAATCACAACTGTGGAGAATTCTTAAAGAGATGGTAACTCAAGATCTCCTTACTGTCTCTGAGAAACCTGTATGCAGGACAAGAAGCAACAGTTAGAATGAGACATGAAACAACTGACTGGTTCAAAACTGGGAAAGAATTATGTCAAAACTATATATCGTCACCCTGATTGTTTACTTTACATGCAGACTGCATCATGCAAAATGCTGGGCTGGATGAAGCAGAAGCTGGAAGCAAGAGTGTTGGGAGAAATATCAATAATCTCAGTTATGCAGATGTCACCACCTAATGACAGAAAGCAAAGAGGAATTAAAGAGCCTGTTGATGAAGGGGAGAGTGAAAAAGCTAGCTTAAAATTCAGCGTTCAAAAAACGAAGATCATGGCATCCGGTCTCATCACTTTATGGCAAATAGATGGGAAAAAAGTGGAAACAGTGGTAGATTTTATTTTTTTGGGCTTCAAAATCACGGAGGCAGTGAGTGCAGCCATGAAATTAAAAGACAGTTGCTGCTTGGAAGGAAAGTTTTGACAAACCTAGACAGCTTATTAAAAAGCAGAGACATCGTTTTGCCAATAAAGGTCTGTATAGTCAAAGGTATGGCTTTTCCAGTACTCATGCATGGATGTGAGATTTGGACCATAAAGAATGCTGAGTGCCAAAGAATTGATGCTTTTGAACTGTGGTTTTGGAGAAGACTCTTGAGAGTCCCTTGGACTGCAAGGAGAGCAAACCAGTCAATACAAAAGGAAATCAACTCTGAATGTTCATTGGAAGGATTAATACTGAAGCTGAAGCTCCAATACTTTGGTCACCTGATGTGAAGAACCAACTCATTGGAAAAGACCCTGATGCTGGGAAAGATTGAAGGTGGGAGAAAGGGGTGAGAGAGGATGAGATAGTTGGATGGCATTATAGGCTCAATGGACATAAGTTTGAGCAAACCCTGAGAGACAGTGAAGGACGGGGAAGCCTGGTGTGCTGCAGTCCACGGGATCGTGAAGAGTAGGACACGACTGAGCAATTGAACAGCAAAAACAGGTGAACTGAAAGGCTGCACGATGCTTTCCTGTATCTACAGGTTCGCCTCCAAGATACTGTGGATTTGGGTATAGACCACTGCAATAAGGTGAATATCACAATCAAGTCACACAGCCTCTTTGGTTTCCCAGTGCATAGAAAAGTTATGTTTACACTGCACTGTAGTCTGTTAAGTGTGCAATGCCTCTGTGCCTCTGTGTGTGCACGCTCAGTTATGTTTGATTCTTTGCAACCCCATGGACTGCAGCCCACCAGGCTCCTCTGTCCATGGGATTCTCCAGGCAAGAATACTTGAGTGGGTTGCCTTTTCCTCCTTCAGGGGATCTTCTTGACCCAGGGACGTAACTTGTGCCTCATGTCTCCAGCATTGGCAGGGGGATTCTTTACTGCTGGTGCCACCTGGAAGCCAAGCGTGCAATCAGTTCAGTTCAGTTCAGTCAGTTTTTCTGGCTCCACACGCAGGAGTGGGTTGCCAGATAACATGGTGACTCGAGCTATAAGTTTTTAAGGGACCTTAAAAGTGTTCTCTAATCCTGTTCTCTGCAGTCGCTGCCTAAGGTACTTTTTTTTTTTAATGTGGACAACATGCTTCCATCTGAGTATTATGAAATTTTATCTTGTGTATACAGAGTAACTTTTAGAGACTTTCTAATTTTAAAACACCTAATCCTACAGAAAACTGCTTCTCTGAGAAAGAAGCTCAGAGATCTAGAATGAGGGAAGAATGGACTATTCAGCAGACCTTGCAAGAAGCCTGGCCAGGTAACCAACTCCCCCTTGATCTCTACTCTGGGGGCTCCCATTCTAGTGGTAGGAATAATCCAACAAGAAAAGGTGGTCTAAAATTTGTCTCTGATCAGAAGCCACAGATCTCTGCTCTGGTCCAACAAATTAGTTTAACTTAGTTTCATGTTGGTTATGGATGAGGGCAGTCTTTGTTTCCTTCTTGGCCAGCTAAGAAGTTCATTTTACTTCCAACAGTGTTTGCTACCCTGGTTCACTATTGGCCAGGTAGAATAATTCGTGATTGGTTAACATAAACGACGGGGTTTTCCAGGTGGTGCTAGTGGTAAGGAACCCACCCATCAGTGAAGGAGGTGTAAGAGATGTGGGTTCTATTGCTGGGTCAAGGAGAGCATGGCAACCCACGCCAGTATTCTGCCTGGGAAATTCCACGGACGGAGGAGCCTGGTGGCCTTTGGTCCATAGGATTGCAAAAAGTTGGACATGACTGAAGTGACTTAGCAGACATGCAAAATAAAAGCTGATCTGGCTTTCTAGAACAGACCCAGATGGAATGGAACATGATTTCATGGCCTGGTTTTGAACTCTAGACTCTTTCTTTTGCAACCTATTAGTAGGAATTATAATTACTTTGTTTCTAGTAAGAACTTGTATCCTGTCTGATCCTAACTGCTACTGTGCAGTCATAATCTTTTAAAATAATTCAGCATCTCATCTTGCAGCCAAGGGCACATGGGACTAACCAAAGTGGAGAAACAGACTGTGTTCTCCAGATAACCATGTGGTCAATGGATTCTGATGATAGGATAGTGCAAATCTGGACCCTGTCAATAAATGTCCTCTGTCTAAAAAAGAAGACTGAGAATTAAAAAAAAAAAAAAAAGAAAAAAGAAAACAGACCCACAGGTTGCAGCAGGAAGTTGGCAGATAAACTCTAACATTTCCTACCAAACTCTAACATTTCCTACCAAACATTAATATCTCCTGCAGAATATTTCACCAGTCAAGACCAATCAGTGACTGTGATGAAGGAGGTGTTCAAAGACCAGTTACTTGGTAACTAGGTTTGAAACCAGACAAAGAAATGACATTCTGCAATTAAGACCAAGCAATCTCATTGCTTCTGAAAACCTGTCAAGATAACCACAAATTGCCCCATTTTTACAAAACTGGTCTGCTTATCTAAATACTCTTAGAGTCATACAGCTGAACCTTATGATAGGCTCCGTCCCAGCCACCTGAGAAAGAGATTCTGTGTTCCTCTCTCTTGGTGCAGGAGACTAAACAGCCTACTTTATTGGCTGGCATGGCCCTATGTTTGAAGGTTTGTGTACCCCACAACTCACACATTGATTTACAAACCTCTAAAGCCATGGTATTAGAGGTGGGGCTTTGGGACAGTTCCTCCAGATGAGGAATATGAAGGTCCTTCTGAAAGACCGCAAACGGCTTGCTCACCCCTTCAGCCACATGAAGACAGAGTGAAAAAGAGGCCATCTGTGAACCAGGGAGATGTCAGTTCAGTTCATTTTCTCAGGCGCATCTGACTCTTATGCATACCGATGGACTGCAGCATGCCAGGCTTCCCTGTACTTCACCAACTCCCAGAGCTATCTCAAACTCATGTCGATCGAGTCAGTGATGCCATCCAACCATCTCATCCTCTGTCGTCCCCTTCTCCTCCTGCCTTCAATCTATCCCAGCATCAGGGTCTTTTCCAATGAGTCAGTTCTTCCCATCAGGTGGCCAAAGTATTGGAACTTCAGCTTCAGCATCAGTCCTTCCAATGAATATTCATGACTGATTTCCTTTAGGATGGACTGGTTGGATCTCCTTGCAGTCCAAGGGACTCTTGAGAGTCTTTTCCAATACCGCAGTTCAAAAGCATCAATTCTTCAGCACTCAACTTTCTTTATAGTCCAGCTCTCACATCCATACATGACTACTGGAAAAACCATAGCTTTGACTAGATGGACCCTTGTCGGTGAAGTAATGTCTCTGCTTTTTAATATGCTGTCTAGGTTGGTCATAGCTTTTCTTCCAAGGAGCAAGTGTCTTTTAAATTCATGACTGCAGTCACCGTCTGCAGTGATTTTGGAGCCCAAGAAAATAGTCTGTCACTGTTTCCACTGTTTCCCCATCTATTTGCCATGAAGTCATGGGACCACATGCCATGAACTTAGTTTTTTGAATGATAAGTTTTTAGCCAGTTTTTTCACTCTTCTTTTTCACTTTCATCAAGAGGTTCTTTAGTTTCTCTCAGCTTTCTACCAGAAGGGTGGTGTCATCTGCATATCTGAAATTATTGATATTTCTCCTGGCAATCTTGATTCCAGCTTGTGATACATCCAGCCTTGCATTTCACATGATATACTCTGCATATAAAGTAAATAAGCAGGGTGACAACATACAGCCTTGAGGTACTCCTTTCCCAGTTTGGAATCAGTCTGTTGTTCCATGTCCGGTTCTAACTGCTGCTTCTTGACCTGCATATAGATTTCTCAGGAGGCAGGTCAGGTGGCCTGGTATTCCCATCTGTCTAAGAATTTTCCACAGTTTATTGTGATCCACACAGTCAAAGGCTTTGACATAGTTCACAAAACTGTAATAGATGTTTTTCTGGAACTCTCTTGCTTTTTTGACGATCCATTGGATGTTGGCAATTTGATCTCTGGTTTCTCTGCCTTTTCTAAATCCAGCTTGAACATGTGGAAATTCATGGTTCACGTACTGTTGAAACTTGGCTTGGAGAATTTCGAACATTACTTTGCTGGCATGTGAGATGAGAGCAATTGTGTGGTAATTTGAACATTCTTTGGGATTGGTATGAAAACTGACCTTTGCAGTCCTGTGGCGACTGCTGAGTTTTCCAAATTTGCTGGTATACTGAATGCAGCACTTTCACAGCATCATCTTTTAGGATTTGAAATAGCTCAACTGCAATTCCATCACCTCTACTAGCTTTGTTTGTAGTGATGCTTCCTAAGGCCCACTTGACTTCACATTCTAGAATGTCTGGCTGTAGGTGGGTGATCATACCATCATGGTTATCTGGATCATGAAGATCTTTTTTTGTATAATTCTTCTGTGTATTCTTCCCACCTCTTCTTAATATCTTCTGCTTCTGTTAGGTGCATACCATTTCTGTCCTTTATTGTGCCCATTTTTGCATGAAATGTTCCCTTGGTGTCACTAATTTTCTGGAAGAGATCTCTAGTCTTTCCCATTCTATTGTTTTCATCTATTTCTTTGCGTTGATCACTGAGGAAGTATTTCTTCTCACCCCATGCTATTCTTTGGAGCTCTGCATTAAAATGGGTATATCTTTCCTTTTCTTCTTTTCTCAGCTATTTGTAAGGCTTCCTCAGACAGCCATTTTGCCTTTTTGCATTTCTTTTTCTTGGGGATGGTCTTGATCACTGCCTCCCATACAATGTCATGAACCTCTGTCCCTAGTTTTTCAGGCACTCTGTCTATAAGATCTAATCCCTCAAATCTATTGTCACACTCCAAGCCAGGCTTCAGCAATACATGAACCATGAACTTCCAGATATTCAAGCTTGTTTTAGAAAAGGTAGAGGAACCAGCGATCAAATTGCCAACATCTGCTGGATCATGGAAAAAGCAAGAGAGTTCCAGAAAAACATCTATTTCTGCTTTATTGACTATGCCAAAGCCTTTGTCTGTGTGGATCACAATAAACTACGGAAACTTCTGAAAGAGATGGGAATACCAGACCACCTAACCTGCCTCTTGAGAAACCTATATGCAGATCAGGAAGCAACAGTTAGAACTGGACATGGAACAACAGACTGGTTCCAAATAGGAAAAGGAGTATGTCAAGGCTGTATATTGTCACCCTGCTTATTTAACTTATATGCAGAGTACATCATGAGAAATGCTGGGCTGGAAGAAGCACAAGCTGGAATCAAGATTGCTGGGAGAAATATCAGTAACCTCAGATATGCAGATGACACCACCCTTATGGCAGAAAGTGAAGAGGAACTCAAAAGCCTCTTGATGAAAGTGAAAGAGGAGAGTGAAAAAGTTGGCTTAAAGCTCAACATTCAGAAAAAGAAGATCATGGCATCTGGTCCCATCACTTCATGGGAAATAGATGGGGAAACAGTGGAAACAGTGTCAGACTTTATTTTGGGGGGCTCCAAAATCACTGCAGATGGTGACTGCAGCCATGAAATTAAAAGACGCTTACTCCTTGGAAGGAAAGTTATGACCAACCTAGATAGTATATTCAAAAGCAGAGACATTACTTTGCCGACTAAGGTCCGTCTAGTCGAGGCTATGGTTTTTCCAGTAGTCATGTATGGATGTGAGAGTTGGACTGTGAAGAAGGCTGAGCGCCGAAGAATTGATGCTTTTGCACTGTGGTGTTGGAGAAGATTCTTGAGAGTCCCTTGGACTGCAACGAGATCCAACCAGTCCATTCTGAAGGAGATCAACCCTGAGATTTCTTTGGAAGGAATGATGAAGCTGAAACTCCAGGACTTTGGCCACCTCATGCGAAGAGGTGACTCATTGGAAAAGAGTCTGATGCTGGGAGGGATTGGGGGCAGGAGGAGACAGAGGATGAGATGGCTGGATGGCATCACAGACTCGATAGACATGAGTTTGGATAAACTCTGGGAGTTGGTGATGGACAGGGAGGCCTGATGTGCTGCAATTCATGGGGTCGCAAAGAGTCGGACATGACTGAGCAACTGAACTGAACTGAACTGTATAATTGTAAGGGATTTGATTTAGGTCATACCTGAATGATCTAGTGGTTTTCCCCACTTTCTTCAATTTAAGTCTGAGTTTGTCAATAAGGAGTCCATGATCTGAGCCACAGTTAGCTCCCAGTCGTTTTTGCTGACTGTATAGAGCTTCTCCATCTTTGGCTGCAAAGAATATAATCAATCTGATTTCAGTATTGACCACCTGGTGATGTTCATGTGTAGAGTCGTCTCTCGTGTTGTTGGGAGAGGGTGTTTGCTATGACCAGTGCGTTCTCTTGGCAAAACTCTATTAGCCTTTGCCCGGCTTCATTCTGTATTCCAAGGCCAAATTTGCCTGTCACTCTTGACTTCCTACTTTTGCATTCCAGTTCCCTATAATGAAAAGGACATCTTTATTTTTGGGTGTTAGTTCTAGAATGTCTTGTAGGTCTTCATAGAACCATTCAACTTCAACTTCTTCAGCATTACTGGTTACGGCATAGACTTGGATTACTGTGACATTGAATGATTTTGCCGTGGAAGTGAACAGAGATCAGTACGAAAAGGGAGATCTCACCAGACCCCACATCTGTTGATGCCTTGATCTTGGGTTCCCAGCCTCCAGGAATGTGAAAAAGACATGCTTGCTGTTTATGAGCTCCTAGTCCATGGCATTTTGACACAGCAAACAGTCTAACTCAGTGCCTGTCCAAAACCAGGAAGGCCACTTGGAAACTTCTGCTTCAGAACCTTCTACCCCTCAGCCCTGCCCTGGTTCACACCAGCATATGTGCTCCAAGATCTTTCAGATTAGAATGAAGATACTGTTGAATTCCTGGGCATCAGAGAGGTAAACACAGATCAGATAATTCAATTAGGGTGAAGGGACTGGGAAGAGCACACGAGTTGGGAAGGGTTTTCTTGAGAGGAGCTGTGGGTGAGGCCCACCCCTCTGTAGGGTGGGTTGTTCAGTGACAATATTTAGTGCATCCCTGGGTTTTTCCTGATTCCTCTGAGTCATGCTAGGATAAGTTCCTGGATTTCCCGCTTCAGAGCCAGCGGGGAGAGTAGCACACGGAGCTCAAGCCGCAGTGGTGGACTGTGCTGGAGCACTTTACCTTCCCTTTGGAATTTTACACCGAAGGGGACCAGGAAGAGCTCATCTTGGGAGAGGGGTCCCTGCCCTGCCCTTTCCTCTTCTTTCCCCTCCCCGCCCCCAATATATCCCAGGGCCCTCCCTCAGCTCATTCCCCTGCCCCTCCTCCCTCTTCGCCCCCTCCTCCAGGCCACCTGGACGCTGACCTGCTCCGCCTCTGGGCGCACAGCCAGACCTTCATTCAGCGGGAAAGGGGTTTCGCAGCCACGGGCCTGACGCGCGTCCTCCTCGTGGCTTCGGGGAGTCGTGGCAGTGGCTGTTCCTCATGGTCTGGAGCATCGGCAGCAGGGACCCTGACAGCCGGGGCCGAGGTGGGTGACCTCGGGGAACTCGGGTTTCTCGAGGGTCGCCTGCATTGCTGGGTGTCGGGGTGCCCCCCTTCTCTCTGCCCCCCAAGCTCCGGGGGAGGGGGTGCCATCGGGGAGGGATGGAAAAGCCCAGGAGATGCGGCCAGGGAGGGGCGGAGGCCCCGGGCCGGTGACACCCTCAAGGTCCCCTCGAGGTCCCGGCCGGCCGGTGGGGTCCGGTCTCGCCCCGTGCTCTCCCCGCAGGCCTCGAGCTGCTGCAGCTGGTCCGGGGAGCCAGCCGCTGACCACCCGCAACCTGGCCGCAGCACCCGGCCGTCCTGCTGGACGCGCGGGGCCTGTTCCCGTCCCACCGGGGAGGGGGCTCCATCCCCCTTAGGCCCTCCCAGGCCTGCTGTTACCGAACGTTTGGTTGCAGACCCCTTCAGAGTTCATTCTGTGCGTCAAAGGGCCTTGACCTCTGCTGGGCAGTCGAGAGGCAAGGAGGCGTCTGAGGAAAGACCCGACAGGCAGGACCCGAGGTGGTGTCCGTGGTTCATCTTTGGCCCTCGGAGGCCTTCTCGGCACATTTTGGAGACGCACGGAGGCTCGGGTGTGTGAGAGAGGCGCAGTCCGCCAGCATAGATCCAGGGAAACGAGTGGCCCCACGTGCCAGGCCTCTGGGGTGCGCTCCCTGTGGGTGAACGGGTTTGGCGCAGGAGGGCCTCTGGGCGAGTCTGTCCGGAAGGCGGAGGTCTCCGGGCTTGCGGCCCAGGGCAGGAAAAAGGAGCAGGAGAGGAAACTGCTCCCCGGGTTGGTCTGGGAGGTGGGCGCGGGGGAAGGATGAAAACGCGTCCTTCTAAAGAAGGTCCTTTTCTGGAAGGACCCTGTCGGGTAGACGCAGGAGGGGAGAGAGGCGGCAGTGCAGACAGAGGCACACGGTGTTCCACCCCAGTAGCCCGGGAGGTGGGGATCAGGCGCTGTTCGCGATGCCCTGCCGTTGGCAGTGAGGCTGAAGGGCTGTTCCTCGGAGCAAAAGAACCCGAGGTCCCTCAAGGGATGAATAAGTTGCCTAGCAGGGTTTCCTAAGTTTCCGTTCTAGAACTTTCCAAGATGCCAAATCCACATTTGTATCTTGACCACCCGTCTGGACTGTGACAGAACTCCAAAGAGTCAGTTTTGAGTGGTTTATACCAATGATGGCAGATATGCGACTGCTGTCATGTTCAGGAATGAGAATGGGGGACCTGCCTTAGTCTAACCAGCCGTCAGCCAAGGGTTTATATATCCCAATCGGTGCCCTCCCCCTTAGATGTGATCCGGGTGCTGTGTGCTGCCACCTTGTGGACGATAAGAAGAACCACCGGTGCTTTCATCCTGACCAGGAGTCAGCAGGCAGGATGGGAACCTTAGTGAGGTCACAGAGCAAATTGTACTCTGCGTGGAGCTACTCACCTCTGACCTTCAGTTATGGTGGATAATAGGATGTCCTCGGGTTTTCTTGAACTTGCAGCCAAATCCATCCTGATAGGTTGCCTGTGGTCGGGTGGTGAGGGTTAAATTTGGTTACACCTCTGAAGCATTTGTTGGTACACTGGGCAATCACTAACCATGAGTTGCTAGGTTTTTAAACTTTTTTTTTTTTTTGTAATTTGGTGTTTTCTTAATTTGCAATATTATGTTAGTTTGCAAGTGTACAGCAATGTGACTCCATTTATATAATATATGAAATATATATATATAAATATATAGACTGTTTTTCACAGTAGGTTATAGCATATTGAACAGAGTTCCCTCTGCTACACAGTATGTCTTTGTGTTTTTAAAATTTTGTTTACAGTTGTGTGTACATGAGTTGCTTTTTAAAGTCTGGAATCCCAAGACTGGAGGCCAGTTGACTATGCGCTTGGCATTGGTAGGATATAAAGAGAAGTGGGGATCAGGAATGTGGTTTTTATGGGGTTCAGGGGCTGGGGAAGGGAGAAGAAACCCTTTTTTCTCCTTGGAACTCACAGGGACGTGTGAGCAGTCGGGCCTCCTGGTGAAAGGGCCAAGCCTAGGTCTGGGTACCACCTATAGGATCTGAGCCCACGTGTTGGGGAAGGCGGGAGGGACAGAGGGGAGGGATGCTGAGGCCTGAGGGAGGGGACAAGAGAGGGGCTGATGCTCCTGGTTCTGCAGAAACATGATTACTCACTACCTGGCATCCATTAATTTCTTCTTGATTCTCCTTTGGAAAAGCCCAGAGAACTTTGGGAGAAGTGACAGACCAAATCTGTGACACATGGTGAGTGAAGCATGAGGGTCACACCCTTCTTGAGAGAAAGGCCTCTGAGGTGGGGGTTGGAAGCACCCGAAAACAGACGAGGACATTCTCATCCATTCAGGGTTCTTGAGCACCTCGGCCTGCAGGGTCTGGTGGGAGGACCTGGGGAATATTTTGAGATGCCCTTCCCCCCTCAAGAAGTTCATCTGGGGCATTGCAGGTGACCCTGGGCCCAAGTGAGACACTTGGAGCTGATGTTCAGGGCAGGAGATCCATGGTTGGCAGGGGTCCCTGCGTTAAGAGCAGAGGTCACGAACGGGACCACCTGGGGAGGGAGTGGGGGCCAGAGAAGGGAGAGGCTGGTGATGGGATCTGGGAATCCCGATCATGGAGCAAAGAGAACAAGGAGCCTGGGCCAGTGACTCGGTCTGATTGACCCACTGGATCAGAGACAAACTTGGGAGCAGTTTTAAGAGGAAGGAAGCGTGTTTGCATAGGTGATTGCCCCAGAAAACCAAGAGGGAAGGCTTCTAAGAAGTCATGCTAACCAGGGCAGAGCTGGCTGTCTGAGGGCTGGACAGACGTGGCTTGACTGTCCTGCTGTCTGGGGGACAGATGCTGGGGAAACGGAATTACCTTCTACAATTTATTGATTGTTGGTTCTAAAGTGAAGGTGAGATGTGGAGATAAAGAGGAAGGTGAAGTCTTGACTTTGCTGGTCTCGGGAGAGGCTCCTTTCTGTTTACAGGGGAAAAAACTGAGAGGGAGGTGCCTCAGATGTGAGGAAAGAGGGGATTGGGATCCAGAGCAAGAGAGCTAGTCTTCACTGGGCACGAGTTTCCATCCTGGAACGGCAGAGGCCTTCCCACCCCAAGTCCTGAAAAGTGGGGTGATGCTGGATCGTGGCCCAAGGGCTTCGGTGAGGATGTTCTGGTGCTCCAGAGCATCTGTTGACCTGGGCTGCATTTGGTGTGAGGTTGTCACCACTCACTTAGGGGCTGCACCAGGGGAAGGTGTGAACACCTAGTTCTTGAGGTCGTGGAGTGGGCAGGGGTTGGCAGGGCAGAAAGGCAGTCACACTCAGGAAGGCAAAGAAGAGGAAAGAAGAAGCAAGTGATGGACAGAGATGAACATCGATAAAAAAGGAAAAAGCTAGTAGGCGAGAAGTGAAGGAAGTAGGTGACCGTGCGTGGGAACCCTGGACCCCAAGGCTTACCTACCCCAGAGCACACTGGACTTGAACTAGGCAACAAAACCGTGATAGGAATGAAGAGAGCGGTGGAAACAGGCAAAGATATATGTCACACCAGTGTGCCTTTGAGTTATCTATTTATTTATTTATTTGACTTCCAGAGCAGTGCATGCACCTAAAGTTTGCTTTGAAATGTAGTGAAAACGTCAGTAACTTGGAGTTAGGTAAACCAGAGGGTGAAGTCTTATTTTAATTAATTAAAAAAATTTTTTTTAATTAAAGAAGCAATTTAAGTGATTGAAACCAGGATGATGAAAGTAACCACTTCAAGGTCTGGGAACCTACTTGTACAAGTGATGAGGGTAGGGTAATTGTATGTATATTTTGCTTTTAAGCTGGGATGAGAGATGCTTTAACATAGGTTTGAAAGTGTGTGGAAGCTGTTCACATTTTTGAGTTGGTCAAGCAAGCACATTCCGTGTTTACTTGTAAGTTTCACTAGTAAGTGTCACCTCCCAAAGGTGACAGAATACGCGGGACCTGCCTGAGCCCGTCGGAGCTTCGGCGGAGGGGAGGCCCCTCAGGTGACACACCTTCCCTCACCTCCCTCCATCTAAAGCATCTTTCTTAGGGCTTCCTTGCTGTGTGATCCAGAGTTCCAACATTTTGAAAAGTGAAAGTGTTAGTCTCTGAGTTGCGTCTGACTGTCTGTGAGCCCATGAACTCTAGCCTGCCAGGCTCCTCTGTCCATGGAATTATACAGGCAAGAATACCGAAATGAGTTGCTGTTTCCTTCTCCAGGGGATCTTCCCCACCCAGGGATTGAACCCGAACCTAGGTCTCTTGCATTGCAGGCTGATTCTTTACCATTTGAGCCACGAAGGAAGCCCCCACCATTCTGAGCCTCTTTTCAAATCAAATGATTCCACTGGAATTCATCATGGACACAGTGCAAAACTGTCAGTGGAACAGGGTTTTTTCTTTTTTTTTAGGGCAGAAGGGTAAGATCCCTTTTGGGAGTGCACCCCTCGACCTCCATCTTCTCAGCTTCCCTGGTGGCTCAGACGGTAAAGACTCTGCCTGCAATGCAGGAGACCCAGGTTTGATCTCTGGGTCAGGAAGATCCCTGGAGAAGGGAATGGCTACCTACTCACTCCAGTATTCTCACCTGGAGAATTTCATGGACAGAGAAGCCTGGCGGGCTACAGTCTGTGGATTCGCAAAGAGTTGGACACAACTGAGTGACTAACACTTTTCCACCTCCTCACTGGGGAGCACTGGATAGGTGTTAATGGCCATTCTGAGCAGCTGGGGCTCCAGCACTTGGGCACGTGCTGGTTCCCACTTCTTATCACTTATTTAGCAAACCCTTTTATTATAGTTAACATAGGGCTCACATATGCTGGCATCTGCTTTGATATATCAAATAAAAATGTATAAAAATATACAAAAATATTCAGTATGATATCAAATTAATTTTTCTTATGATACCCTCAACAACATTTGCAAATCTTTCCCATCCCAGAGTATCAATGATTTCTTCATCGACATTGAGAAAAGATAATTTTTTTTTTCCGGCTACACCATGAGGCATGGAGAATCTTAGTTCCCTGACCCAGAGATCGAAACTGTGCCCCCTGCATTGGAAGCATGAATTTTGCAAGAAGATAATTTTTAATTTCAACTCCAAATCTGCTTGACCTACTGGGACGTAGTCAGTTCAGAACCAACCAGTTGGTACCAGATGAAAGTAGTCACACTAGCTGTTTATAGATATCTTTTTAATGTTTTACTTTAAAACAAATAATCCTGGTAAAAGAGAGCAAAGGAAATTACATTTGAATGGTAGCTTGAAATGGATACGATATTCCTGATTTATTTGTTTTCAGGAAACAAGACAACTGCATTGTCATATGTGACTTCCAGAACTGCTCACTTAAATGTACATAATTAAATTAAGTTTCTCTTACAAAAACACAACCATGTCATTTTAAGGCAAAAAATATCAGCTTCTGGGGAGATAAGTTAACATTTATTGTATTTTCTCAATCTGGATGAAGGGACCTATTCATTTAGTTGCTCAGTTTCATCATTCCTTATGGTTTTGCTTTGCACACAGGCATGAGAATGAGTCACTTTGTGCCTGATTTCCTCCTCTCTGTGAGACTTGTTTTCTGGCAAATTAAGAACTTTCAGAATCACTGAGTCAAGGGGAGGTGAGAAAGGCACCTTAGAACAAGAGAGAAAGACTGAAAAACTCAATCGAGTGTCTTTTACTTTAAACAAAACTTGCTATCTACAGATGTTAATTTAGTTGAACAAAATGCAAACATTTAGATCAGACGGAGCAAAATTTTTTTAGTGAACCTCGTAGAAGGGATGTTTGCCATGAAGGGCTAGCTTGCTCAACCCTACGTACCGGAGGTGGCAGATGGCCGAGGCCTGAGAAAGCCAGCGGTCAATCAGCACTCAGCTAATTGTGCTTCGAGACACTGTCTGGGGCTGACGGAAGGGGCTTTGCTAAGTGTAAGGGAGAGACCCCTCTCAGCTCCCCCGACAGGAACACAGCAGACACAGCCCTACAGCTTCACACAATATAACAGGCTTTCGACATCCAAGAAGTTTTGTGCTGGAGTAAGACAGACACAAAATGGTCATGGCTTGGGTGTGTGAATGCTTCTCCCAGCATGGTTTACCACATCGGGCTGTGATGAACCGTTGGTAATGGGTTTGGGTTTGTTTCTGAATCTTCCATCTTCAGCGATGCCAGATGGACTGAGCTGTGTCTGAGGCCTAACGGGGCCTAAGGCGGGATCCTCAGTACATTCAGAGTTCCTGCTGCCAGTGGGGTTTGACCCGGACAGAGTGTGTCTGAGACTCAGTGCTACCTGAAAGTTCCTTCCTCTTCTTCAAGTGATACCTGGAGATGGCCTGCTGGCATGGTGAGGGGTGTGTGTGTGTGTGTGTGTGTGTGTGTGTGTGTGTGTGTGTGTATGTGTGTCTGTGTTCTCGTGTGCAACCTCCTGGGGAAGATGGATCACAAATTTGGAGACATGGCTAGATGAAATGCTGCATTTAGTAATTTGACAAAAATTTTATGTTTTGAAATAAAAGAAGTGGCGTAAGGAGTTTGAGAAATCTTTCAAACTGGAGTGTAAAATGGATGCGCTCTCTTCTGCGCATCTCCGGCAGCCAAGTGGACCCTGAAGGTTGCATGCCAGGAGCATGTGCGAGGATCCAGGTGGAATGAGAGGAGGAATCCTTCCAAATTTCAGTGCTTATCAAAAAAGGACAAGGGTTGAGATGTGTATTGGAGGTGGAGTGGAGAAGTTACTTACTTGGGGGAGGGAGGCTGGTGAAGGGAGGCAGGAAGCCCACAGCCTGTGGAGGAGAAAAACAGGGGGTTTGGGGTGGAGAAAGCAAGTTGGGGAAGAGAGTTTGGGAGGGACTCGGCGGGTGTCAGGGCCTTGTCTTGCCTTTGGGTGGCTGTTGACAGCCCTGATCCATCCCCTGGCTGCTGGGAAAGTTAACCTGGAGGCAGCAATATCAGGCAAGGAGAAAACTCTTTTTAAGTTTTCCTGTGGCTGGAGTTTAATCGACCTGCTTTCTCACTTCCCCTGGCCCTTGGGTGGTGCTGTTACCTTAGCTGAAATTCTGACGGTCTGGGGTCAGCTTGGCTTGCTTTCTGGTAGAGATATTTCTTTATTTGTTTCCCTTGGTCTTTTTGGCCACCATGCTGTATTATTCAGTGTTTTGATTTGCAGACCCTGCCAGGGTTACCTGGCTTCTGACTATATGAGCTTGTACCAGGAAACTGAATCAACCATTTTTCAGAGCGGGGGCGGGCAACATTCTTGGGGAGAATAGAAAATGTCCACTACAGTATAAAAAGTAAAGGAGGTTTAGTTTTAGCCTTTCATATGCAAAATGTATGACATGATAGCAAAACACATTCAGGGCATATTAAAAAATAAATACCTTGCAAAACTCTCTGCTCATATATAAGAATAAGGGGTGTTTAGGTAGTTGAATTCCCTAACAATATTCGTTTTTTAAAAAAATCAAGTTCTTTTCTTTTGGTTTGTTTCCCTCCCTCTCGTCACCCTAGAGGAGGAGGTCATTTTCTTGAGCATCACTGATTTCCCGGTGTTAGGATTCTTTCTGAGCCATTTCCATCTCTGTCTCATGTCTCCTCCCCGAGAGCCTGCCTGGCTTTCAGCTTCGTGGGAAGAGCCCCTGTAGGCAGCTTGCAGGCCTGGGCAGGGCCACTGCACAGGGGTCAGCCCACCCCCATGTGCCATCCACTCCTTGGGACTCAGTTGCTTTGCGTAGCAGCTGATAGAGCCGTCAGGGAATTTGTTTCCATGAAGTCAAAGGTGTCAAAGAGTCAGCCTATTCACCCCACTGGCCCTGAATTTCATTACTTGCACATTTTCTAACTGAAGAACATTCTTGTCATAAAAACAAACAAACAAAAAAAACCATGAAAATGATGTGCAAAATTGCTGGCCACAGCGTTAAGTCACCAAAGCACACAAATTGACATTCAAATTACATTAGTGATAAAATGGCTGGGTAGGACAGGTTGGCATCTACACCTTGAACAGGCAGCCATGTCTGATACCCCGATTCTGTGTTACGGGTAACTTGTTAGCAGCTGTTGATGACGGTCACTGTGTCACGTGTACATTATGGCCAAATTTTGAAAATGAATGCTGCGTTTTATCACCAGCAGAAATGCCTGACATTTGAAGGCGTCAACAGCCATCATTTCAAAACACAGAGTTCGATCTTCTAAAGGAGCTGACTTTGACGTTTCACAACCACCCCTGCAGCATGAGCAGGGTCGGTGTCTCGGGATTCTTAACTCAAGGTACCTTACTGAGTGAGGGGCAATGTCGTACCCTGAAGTTCAGCATCCCCTAAACATGCATTTTCATGCAATTGAAAGATAACAGGCTTAGGAACTGCCTTTCATGTACTTCCTGATTTTTGTGGGTTCAACCTTTGAGAAGGGCTTTCCAGAGAGTTCATGCAGCGATGTGTATGGCTAAGGGGCGGCCGGGCCCGGGGGTGGGGGGCAATCGGAGGCCTCATTTCAGCCTCACGTGTGGCCGGCCCAGGGCGTCGGCACCCCCCGCCGCCGGACATGAGCTCTGAGATGATCGCGACCGTCCAGTCCTGAGAGAGTCCGGCGCCGGGGCGGGCTCCCGGGCCGGTGGCACCGCGTCCAAGGCGTCTGTCCCAGTGTCCTCCGGACCCGCCGCCTCTTCATCACTGATAAACAACTTGGATTCCCGCCACTTGGGGTAAAACTCTTGGCTGCCCCTGGAGCCGCTGGACTCGCTCCCCGACAGCTGCACGTCCAGGTCCTCGGTGGACCGGGCCAGGTTCTGCGCCGACACCGAGCGGCCCGGGTCCTGGGGCACCGCGGGCCGGACCGACAGCAGGGCCGCCCCGCCCAGGTCCAGGCTCTGGCGCAGGGAGCGCTCCTTGGCCGGGAGGCGGTCCTTGGCGGCCGCCAGGCGGGCGCTGAGCTCGGGGAGCGCCTCCGGGGCTCCGGCGGGGCCGTGGGGCAGCGGCCCGAGCACCGGCAGCGCGGCCGGGATCTGCAGGGTGGCGGGGGCCGCCGGCCGGGCCGCGCCCATCGCCGCTGGGGGCGCCAGGCCGCGCGGGGCCGCCGGGCCGTCTCCCGGGCTCCCGGGCGCCGGCGTCGGCGCGGGGCTGAACGCGTAGAGCGCCTGGGCGCCCAGTTCGCCCGGCGCCAGGATGAGCTGCAGGCCCCGCGCCAGGCCCGCGCTGGCCGAGCGCGGGAGGCCGCCGCCCGGCGCAGGGCCCGACAGGTCCCGGCCGTCGCCCGGGCTCTGGTAGTCCGACGTCTGTTCACATTCGAAGGGCGGGCTCGGGAAGGGGGCCAGCGCGAGGGTCGGAGCTGAGCCTTTCCGCAGCACCTGCTGGTAGATGTCCAGCAGGCAGTCCAGCTTGGCCTCGATGGACTGGACCTGAAAGAGGGGAAAACGTGCACCTGTTCACAAGAGTTTAAGCACTGAAGTTAGGCTGCAACCACTCGGCAGGTCCCGAGCGCCCGGCATTTCGCGGCCTTGACTCAGGACCCGCTTGGGACGCGCGGTCCAGCCGCGGGGGTGGGAAGGGAGGTCTTGGGGGTGGATGCTCTGGCCTTTGCCTGTCTCCACCGGCACCCTTCTCCTCCCCATTCTTTAAACGTGATGTTTTCAAAGACCGTATAAGCCCCTTTAGAAAGGAAACTTCCAGATTCTCCTGCCCATCAGGTTACCCTTCCTCAGCCTCTTCCATGAGGACATTCCCGTACTCTACTGTGCAGCAGGGAGCTAATTCTGTAAGAAACCAAGACCTAGATACGGGGGCTCCCCTTAGCGGCCCAGTGGTTAGGGCTCTGCGCTTCCACTGCAGGGGGCACAGGTTGGATCTCTGGTCTGGGAGGTAAGATCCACCCACCTCCACCCGGCAAAAAAAAAAAAAAAACAAACCTAAAAAACCCCACAATACAATCCCCTCCCTCCCAACCCTAGATCAATCTAGGCAATTCTAAATTTTAAAATATAGGTATCAAATGCTTGGTATGTTTATAATTAAATCAGAGGAGCATTTTGACTTTAAAAAATTGTCTTTGTATGAGAAGATACTCACTCTCAGGGTCAACAAATATTCAGTGCGTCACCACAGTTATAATGTATGGTTTGTTTGTTTTTAAGAATGACCCAAGAGAGAGACAATGAAAATAACCAAAACACAAATTTAAAAAGTAGATTTTATTATTCTACTGTTGAAATCCATAGTTGTTTAAAGTTCAAGTATTAATTGATGAGAGGAAATTTTCTATTCCTTATGCAGAAATTCAAGTGTTTTGGAGAACATGGTCTATGCATGAAGAAAATTTATTTGCTCTTTCTTGATTTTATTCCTTTTAAAATCAGTCACTAAAATACACCCAATTGCTTATAACCAATTTTGATTAAAAAATATTCTGGCTACTTCACTCCTATTAGAATGGCTGTCATCAAAAATACGAGATAACAATGCTGGAGAGGATGTGAAGAGAAGGGGGCCCTGCCTCAGTGTTGGTGGGAGGGTAAATTGGTGCAACCACTATGGAGAACAATATGGAGATCCCTTAAAAAATTAAGAATAGAGCCACCACATGATCCAGCAATTCCGATTCTTGGGCACATACCCAGAGGAAACAAGAAATTAACTCAAAAAGATATCTGCACCCTGTGTTCATACAGGCACCACTTAGAACAGCCAAAACATGGAAACAAGTGTCTATGGCAGATCAATGGATAAATAAGTTGTGGTGTACATGTATATACAATAGAATATTATTCAGCCATTAAAAAAAAAAAACCTGAGGAAATCCTGCCATTAGTAGCAACATGGATGCACCTTGAGGGCATTATGCTATGTCAAATAAATCACACAGAGAAAGGTGAATACTGGATGATCCCAGTTAATATACCTAAAACAAAACACACACACACACACACACACACACACACAAAATCCCCAAACACATGGGAAAAAAGATCAGGCTTGCGGTTGCAAGAGGCAGGGAGTGGAGGGAGGGAAATCAGAGGAGGGTGGTCAGGAGGCTCAAGGTTGTAGTTATGGAAAAACAAGTGCTGGGCTGTGATTCACAAAGTGATAACTATAGCTAATACTGCTGTGTGGCACACAGGAAAGGTGTTAAGAGAGCAGATTCTAAGAGTTCTCGTCACAAGGAAAACAATTTGTTTTCTTTGCTTTTCTTTCTGTTGTGTCTCTGTGAGATGATGTATGCTGACTAAGCTTATTGTGGTCATCATTCGCAGTTCATGTAGGTCAGACCATTGTGTTATATGCTTTAAAGTTACACAGGGATATACGTCAATTTTATTGCAGTAAACTGGAGAAAAACCTGCCTAAGACCTTAGGCAGTTTAGTTGACTTGTACCTGTTTTTCAACTTTGACCACCCGGCCGAGCATACTGAGGTCGTCCGTGGCCTCGTGTTCTGCGGTTATTTTCTCTCTGCTCTTCTTGTCTGACGTGATTTGTCCTTTTCCAAGAATTTGATCCACACTATCAGAAATAAAGATCCGGTTATGAGTGTGAAAGGTGGAGGCTGCCCCAAACCAGAGGAAGTGTTTTGGAAAGAAAAATACAATTATCTCTAATCTACATAAGAAGAAATAAAATGAACTTCTTCCAGTTGAGATAGTTATTTTCTTCACATGGAAATTACACAAGGTTAATTTTCTCATTATTTTAGGCCGTGATGAAATCTATTATGACTGAGCTTCTGGAGGCAAACCTGTCCTAAACTACAAAGTAATTTGTCTGTTTCCACCTCTGATCAGGCATTTCCTGAATTCAGTCACTTAAAATATGATAAAATCATAATTATTTCATGTTAGTAGAACAGAACACTTAGCTTTATTGACTATGCCAAAGCCTTTTACTGTGTGGATCACAACAAACTGTGGAAAATTCTTCCAGAGATGGGAATACCAGACCACCTTACCTGCCTCCTGAGAAATCTGTATGCAGGTCAAGAAGTAACAGAATCAGACATGAAACAACTGACTGGTTTCAAATTGGGGAAGGAGTACATCAAGGCTGTGTATTGTCACCCTGCTTATTTAACTTAGATGCAGAGTATATCATGTGAAATGCTGGGCTGGATGAAGCACAAGCTGGAATTGCTGGGAGAAATATCAATAACCTCAGATATGCAGATGACACCATCCTTATGGCAGAAAGCAAAGAACTAAAGAGCCTCTTGATGAAAGTGAAAGAGGAGAGTGAAAAAGTTGGCTTAAAACTCAACATTCAAAAAACTAGGATCATGGCATACAGTCCCAACACTTCATGGCAAATAGATGGGGAAACAGTGGAAACAGTGAGAGACTTCATTTTTGGGGGGGCTCCAAAATCACTGCAGATGGTGACTGCAGCCATGAAATTAAAAGATGCTTGCTTCTTAGAAGAAAAGCTATGACCAACCTAGATAACTTATTAAAAAGCAGAGACATTACTTTGCCAACAAAGGTCCATCTAGTCAAAGCTATGGTTTTTCCAGTAGTCATGTATGGATGTGAAATTTGGACTATAAAGAAAGCTGAGTGCTTTAGAATTGATGCTTTTGAACTGTGGTGTTGGAGAAGACTCTTGAGAGTCCCTTGGACTGTAAGGAGATCAAACCAGTCCATCCTAAAGGAAATCAATCCTGAATATTCACTGGAAGAACTAATGCTAAAGCTGAAGCTCCAATACTTTGGTCGTCTCATGCAAAGAACTGACTCATTGGAAAAAACCCTGAGGCTGGGAAAGATTGAGGGCAGGAAGAGAAGGGGATGACAGAGGATGAGGTGTTTGGATGGTATCACAGACTCGATGGACATGGGTTTGGGTAGACTCCAGGAGTTGGTGGACAGGGAGGCCTGGAGTGCTGTGGTTCATGGGGTTGCAAAGTCTGACACGACTGAGCAACTGAACTGAACTGAGTAGAACAAGTCATTTAAGTGAACATTTATTATATATCTGATATGTGGAGATGAGAAAGCTATTGTCTCCATCTTGGGGATTCTAGTTGAAGGGTATATATAAGCCACATAAGTGAGAAACTCCAGATTAGCTCTGCAAATTCTGTAGTGGTTGAACTTTATAAAAACATTGGGAGGCAACTATACTCAATATTTTGTAACAACCTATAAGGCAAAAGAGACTTCCAAGGTGGCGCCAGTGGTAAAGAACCTGTCTATCAGTGCAGGAGATGTAAAAGATGTAGGCTTGATCCCCTGGGTCAGGAAGATCCCCTGGAGGAGGACATGGCAACCCACTCCAGTATTCTTGCCTGGAGAATCCCCTGGACAGAGGAGCGTGGTGGGCTATGGTCCATACGGTCATAAAGAGTTGGATATGACTGAAACGACTTAGCACACACACATAAAGGAAAAGAGTCTGAAAAAAGTAGATATGTATGCATGTATAAGTGAATCATTTTGCTGCACACCTGGAACTAATACAACATGGTAAATCAAATATATTTCAATAAAAACAAGCAATAAAAAACATTGAGCAAACATATGTTAAGTGGAAAAACTGTTGTTTGTAATGCTTTGGCACTATCTCCTGGTCAGCTGATTTATGGAAGGTATCAATTTTAAGTTTAAAGATATTTCGCATTCAAAAACATTAATTCCTTCACCCTCAGAAAAATAAAACTTTACCAGAAATACCAGAAAACCATAAATAATCATGGAAATAACTGGATCTTAATTTACATTGAACTTTTGTTTTAAATGATTAATGGATACTATTTATATAAACTATTTCTACAATTGCAATATGAAATGAATAAAGTGCAGATTTTACAGTGTATTTTAACTAGTGACCCTATCCCTATGAAGAAAAATAAAACAAATCACATTTGTAATTAAAAAAAACCAAAAGTTAAAACAAAACTTTTAAAGGTAAGGAGAAAAAAATAAAAACAGCCTGGATGGAAGGGCAGTTTTGGGGAGAATGGATAGATGTATATGTATGGCTGAGTTCCTCTGCTGTCCACTTGAAACTATCACAGCATTGTTAACTGTTTATATTTCAACATAAAATAAAAAGTTAAAAAAGATTTAAAAAATAGAACAAAGCAAGCAAGCAAGCAAACAAAAACCCACTGGGAGTCCTAGAAAAGACTTGGAAGACCTTGGCCACTTGGTGAGAGGTTGTAAGAAGATCACAGGTGAGTTAAAACAATTTCCAAGGAGACTTAATCAGTCTACGTTGGAATTAATTTCTTCCCTTTGTGTATTTTAGAGCTGAATTATCAGGAATACTGACTGCACTTCCCAGCTTACTTTGTGTGCCCAAAAGTACAGGCAACCATGATGTCTAATCTACTCCACCAGGACTGGCTTATCTGTTCATCTTCGGGTGTCCAGGGTGCCCAGTGACTGAACGGGTAAGTGAAAAATGTGTGATTTCCATAACTAAGGTTTTAGAAGTTGACAGGTGTTTTACTGAGGGCCTAGTATATGCCTCACACTGTGCTAAGTGTGCCGTGTGCATGAACACATGTTGAAGACTCGGTCCCTGTGTTTTAAGAACTGTTCAGTTTTCAGGCTGGTAATTTGGGCCTGGTTGTGAAGCAAGACAAACTGAACTGACTAAATATTTTGGCTTCAAAATAACACAATCAAGCACATGTTTAGAGGAACATACTCATTTCTTTCAGGCGCCCGAGAGGATGCTCACTGGAAAGATGGTGTGTATCCAGCCTGTTGCAGAACAGGGATGAAGGGACAGGCCCAGGCTTGGTTCAGGGCCAGGGGAACAGACGTGGCCCCGGAAGCAATACAGAAGCCAGTACACAACCTCAGGTTCTCTGCCTGGACTCTCAGTGCAGGATCCCACCATGAGGGGCATGATGGCACCCTGCAGGGGACTCTACGTGCCACACAGGGTCAGAGGAGGGAGAGGTCTGTCTTTGTAGGCTGGATGGTGGGTCAGGCTTAAGAAGGAGAAAGACTAGCTTATTTCTAAAGGACATATAGGATTCAGGCAATAACAAAATGACATCAGCAGCCACTGTGAACGTTGCACAAGCACTCAGGCCCCTGCTTTAACTCATGCAGTCCCACAACAGTCCTCTGCGGCCACCGCCAACGCCCCCATTTCCATAGGTGAGACACTAGACACAGTCCATACTTAAAGTTGTTTTTAGTGCCTGATTTATATTTAAATAGAATCTACATTTTAACACAGAAGTCCGGTTGTCCACTAAAAACAAGTCAGAAACATGGAATTCAAGAATCTTCCCTACTTTGGAGAGCTGACTCCAAAGTTTCTGTGCCTGTCCCCTTAGAACAGGTAACCTTCAAGTTGCTCACCGTGTCTGCAGGCTTTTAATCCTGCACAGCATGTCCAGGTGACCAGCAGAGTATTGTTCGATGACATCTTTTACATCGTATGGGCGCAGTGTTTCCTTAAACTTCCGTTTTGCAACATGAAACTTCATAATTCTGTAAGAGCGATGTATTACATATTAATCTTTGTAACTTCATTAAAAGAAGTTACCCAAACAGCTCACTAGTATACAGAGGAAATGCTGGAGGAGGAAAGTCATGCATGAAGTTATTTTAGGTTCCTGCATCTGCAGAAATGCAACAGGAAAGCGTGAGGTTATGTGAACTATCTCCTGTGAGGCACACCCTCAGAGTAGAAAAATACACTACCAAAGAGTTGTTGTTTAGTTGCTAAGTCACGCCCAACTCTTTGTGACCCCATGGACTGCAGCCCTCCAGGCTCCTCTGTCCATGGGGTTCTCCAGACAAGAATACTGGAGTGGGTTGCCATCTCCTCCTCCAGGGGATCTTCCCGACCCAGAGACTGAATCTGCGTCCCCTGCACTGGCAGGCAGATTCTTTACCACTGAGCCACCAGGGAAACCCACTACAGAAGAGACTAAATATTAATACTAATTCTTGCACCTTTTTAAAGTCCACTGAAACCCTGAATTAAAATTTAATTAAAAATGCAATTCTACTCTTCTCATGTGACACCCTCCACCCCAGCCAGCGGTCCAAGATATAAGGTGGTGTTGCTGCTAAGTTGCTAAGTCGCTTCAGTCGTGCGAACCCATAGGCAGCAGCCCACCAGGCTCTGCCGTCCCTGGGATTCTCCAGGCAAGAGTGCTGGAGTGGATTGCCATTGCCTTCTCCAATGCATGAAAGTGAAAAGTGAAAGGGAAGTCGCTCAGTCATGTCCGACTCTTAGCGACCCCATAGACTGCAGCATACCAGGCTGCTCCATCCATGGGATTTTCCAGGCAAGAGTACTGGAGTGGGTTGCCATTGCCTTCTCTGAAGGTGGTGTTAACCACCCTATAAAATTTAAATGTTGTCAAAATGGTCTTTTATATAGGTATATGCATTTTGGAGATGCAGATATGCTACAAAACTCAATTCTCTCTAGGGAAATGTACATTTGTATAGAAATTTATGAAAAAATTGCTTCATAAATTATTCCTGCAGAATACTGCTCAATTAGCTACCTAAGTTCTTTATGTTTCAAACATAACACACTCATCACCTAAGTTGGATGTCTAGACTTTTCAGAATCAGAAGGCTTTTTAATTACAATGCCTAACCCCCAACATGGACTCATGTTTTAAAACATATGTTATTAAGACATTTCATGATGCCATGAATAGCTAAGCTGCCTAAGATAACCAGTTGCTACAACAACTTGATATAATTCCTGGAGAAAGCAGAGAAGCATAGCATTTTATTGCATCTGTGTACCCTTACTGCTGCTGCTGCTGCTGCTAAGTCACTTTAGTCGTGTCTGACTCTGTGTGACCCCATAGACGGCAGCCCACCAGGCTCCCCCGTCCCTGTGATTCTCCAGGCAAGAACACTGGAGTTGGTTGCCATTTTCTTCTCCAATGCTTGAAAGTGAAAAGTGAAAGTGAGGTCACTCAGCTGTGTCCGACCCTCAGCGACCCCATGGACTGCAGCCTTGCAGGTTGCTCCGTCCATGGCATTTCCCAGGCAGGAGTACTGCAGCTATATGTGAAACTGGTTGGTGTTTATTCAACTATTAATTGGATCATAGACTCCTGTTATCACACTCATGGGTCCCCGCCTGGGAATCAGTTAACTAAGCTCTCTGAACCAAAAGGTATTGCTCCTTGGTGGAAAGTGGTATGATTGGGAAGAAATGCAGGTTTAAATGGAAAATTGCCTGTCCTAAATGACAGCTGATTGCAATGAATCCAAGTTGTCTTGTTGGTTATTATGCCCCAAACTCGATCCTATAGTTTACTATTGACTTCAGAATGACTGTATTCTAATCATTGCTGAATCATTTTTTTTTTCTTTCCCCCCCCCTTTTTTTTGGCCTGCACCACTTGACTTTCAGGATCTTAGTTCTCCAACCAGAGATCGAACGCATACCTACTGCAGTGGAGGCAGGGAGTCCTAACCACTGGATAGCCAGGGCATTTCCAAATCATTCCTGAATCATTTGTTCTTAATGTTCTTACCCTCTTCCTCAGCCACATTGGTTTTCCTTGGCCTCCTGGGTAAACAGCACACTGCTTAGCACATCCTATAAGGCTGTTGATGGCCTGGCCTCTGCGTACCTCTCTCCTGATTCTTATCCACTTCCTCCTTGGAACTTGTGGGACCACAAACACACCACTCAACTGCATACCACAATTGTCTGTGTATGCATTTTCCTCTTCCTGAAATCCTACAAGATCGTTAAGACTCAGTTCTAACACCAGTGTTAATAGAAACTTCTGCCATTCTTTCAAAGTAGTCACTGGTCTACTAACCTTTCTTAATAAATTCTTGAAATAGAACTGCTTCTGTAATTATTTGCTTAAATATCTGCCTCCCCCAGGCTGTATGAGGTCCCTGAATGCAGGGAGGAATGGTTTGTTTGTCTGGAGGCTCTGATGGCAGCTCTCTGATGAGGGGAGGGAGTGACAGACTAGGGGGAGAGCGCCCATCTCCTCTCTCCAGATGCTCATCCCTTGTCCCCATTTGTCTGCGTGCAGGCCTATGCCAGCCCTTCTGGATTCTCGACGAGATTCACTGATGGCAGAGGCTGTTTTCCATCCTAGCATCTCAAATGATCCCTGGAAAGGATCAGAGACGGCTGGGGACCAGCTCCTCTCCAGTTGTACAAAGCTGTTTATGTTTTTCTGTGACAGGGAACACTCCTGAGATCTTCTGAATAAAACAGATCTGAGTTCTTCCAGGCACATTTCAGGCAGAGCTTAAGCCGTTGACTCTGCTTCATGAATACAAAAAAACTTGCTAAAGTAAAATAAATGTTTATTCATTAATAATTAGGGCTCTGATTCAGCAAAGAATTCTTTAAATAGAACTGCTCCTGAAAATCATGAAAATATAATATTCTTTTCCCTTAAATTACTAATATAACTAGGATTTCAGAGAACAATTAAATCGCAAGTAATAAGATATCATTATGTGGAAGGAGAAAGGAAAACAAACACTGAAAGTAAGGAACAAATGACGCAATCATTACCCAGTAAGTACCGAATGTAGAGAGAGAGAGCTAATAGCAAACTGAAACCGTCCAGGGTAAGGATGGGGAAAGCCTGGTGACTGAACGAAATTTATATATCATAGGGCCATCAGGAAAACAGGGATGAACACATGCGGCTAAAGTCTGAATAGAGTAAAACCTTAGCTTTCTGTCCCTAGGAGATTGCTAGAGACGCTTGTGAAGATCCTGAGTGCCAGGCTTGGTCCAGGAGACGTGCTCCCTGGAAATCACGGCCATCGTGTGATGGCTCTTTCTGAGCAAAGACCCTGGTTGTGAAGGTGGGTGATCTGAGATGTTTATACCATCCAGACACCTCGGCTTCCTTCCCTCCACCCAATCCCCTCCCTCTTGTCCCAGGGACTGGACTTGATTTTCATGGGTGAAATCAGAAGGAAGAGAGTGGAAAACCTGGGAGACTGAGCTAAGCCCCCTCGCTTCCCTGGCGACCCCAGGATGACTCAGATGGCTTCTGTCTCTACCATGTCATGAGCTGGACCTGAGGTCCCAGGGTTCCCATCTCCTGGACATGGAGCTGGATGGTAGAATGTGAAGGTCTCACCCTCCCCATCCTCACATGGGTGACTCTCCCACTGCTGTGACCTTGCAGGACGGCTGGCCCTGCACTAAGCCCTTTACCTCCACGATGTTGCATGAAACCCTAAGAATTTTCCACATTTAATATTTGGGTCAAGTGAAGGCTCAAGAGGTTGGGGAAGCCATCCCACGTCACACAAGCAGTACCAGGTGGAGTTTGCAGATACCCAGGCCCGAGCATTTACTGTCCTGCTAAGCTGGAGCCACTGGGCTGGGCTGGGCCGGGGAGG
Source organism: Budorcas taxicolor (assembly GCF_023091745.1). NCBI lineage: Eukaryota > Metazoa > Chordata > Mammalia > Artiodactyla > Bovidae > Budorcas > Budorcas taxicolor. The sequence goes on from NC_068923.1 coordinate 1,216,450, forward strand.
CACACTTGTACAGGTTCAGGAGAACGTTTGGCGGTCCAGTCACATTCTCCTGCATCCTCTGTGTGTCCGCTGACACTATCACAAGTAAACTAGAGGCCATGTTAGTCTTGTCATCTCACCACCAACTGTTGTTTCTTGGGGGTCCAATTCACTCTGCCCTTGAACTGGCCCCCTTCACTCTCTCAGAGGGCCCCTCCCAGAAATTAGGCCATATCTAGTGTGGGTTCCCCTATCCCTAATTATGGCTTTTCCAGTAGTCATGTATGGATGCAAGAGTTGGACCATAAAGAAGGCTGAGCACTGAAGAACTGATGCTTTCAAATTGTGGTGCTAGAGAAGACTCTTGAGACTCCCTTGGACAACAAGGAGATCAAACCAGTCCATCCTAAAGGAAATCAACCCTGAATGTTCATTGGAAGGACTGATGCTGACGCTGAAGCCCCAATACTTTGTCCACCTGATGCAAAGAGCCGACTCATTGGAAAAGACCCTGATGCTGGGAAAGATTGAGGGCAGGAGGAGAACAGGCCAGCAGATGATGAGATGGTTGGATGGCATCACTGATTCAACGGATGTGAGTTTGACCAAATTCCAGGAGATGGTGAAGGACAGGGAAGCCTGGCATACTGCAGTCCATGCGGTTGCAAAGTGCAAAGAGTCAGACACAACTGAGCGACTAAACAACAACAATAGAAGTTTAATATGATCTATGAATTGCCTGATAGGAAGGAGGGTTTGAGCAATCATTCTAGAGTGAAATTAGAACCTTTATAATGCATTAAATGATTACGATGACAGTACTGCCAGGCAGTACTCTGAAGTATAACAGATGGGGACTCTAGTCAGCTCCATTTTGCAGATAAGCAAACTGAGGCCTGAAGAAGTTAAGTGACTTGTCTGAAGTTAAACAGCATGTCAGTGTGGAATCTGAACCAGTGTAGCTCCAGCACTGAGCTCTTAATCACAATGTTCTACTCTTGTCTTAGTATTAAGATGTTAATATTTTAACACAAAATAGCAGCAACAGAAACGATACTTTACATGAACTGCCTCTTCAGTCTCATGCCTAACACATAGCAGGTACTGGATAAAATTTTGCCAAGTGCGTGGCTTGTTCTTTCCGGCGTTGTTGGAAGGGCCTTGGAGGAGGCCAAAAGGTGGGCCGGTAGGTTACAGTCTCACTGCACTCTGGGAGCTCACACTGCAGCAAACTGCCAAAGACCCTCAACCTAGCATCCTCACTGCTGGGGGTGCCTGAGCGGGCCAGGAGTCCAGAAGGAAGTTCCTCTTGCAGCGGACATGCCCCGGCGTGACCACGAGAGGGAGCAAGAGATTCACCACAAACCCAAACTGGCCCCTGGCTTGAAAAGGGAAATCTGCTCAAGCAGTTCTCTGAGCACGAAGAAATCGCCGCAGCAAGTTAAACTCCGAGTGGAGTCTAGCTGTATATACACACAACACAGGTGCACTTATAAGGAAGATGCATCTGTTGTGCTGCCATGAGTCACAGAATCTTGCAAAAGTCTTGTCTCCGGCCCCTTAGGTCGGGGTTAAAAACCCTGCGCGTGAATATGCAGAGATGAGACCAGGAAACAGACGCGGGGTGACTGTGGCCACCACCAGCCCGACGGACAGGCGGGCAGCAGCCAAACCACGTGCGGGCGGAGGTCACCGATGAGAGGCGGTCTCATTGGCTCTAAAGACAGCAGCGTCCCCATCAAGCCGCTTAAAACAGGCGGGTGCCCGCTCCCACCTCCAGAAACGCCACTTAATTGATCCAGAGACTTTATAAACCTCCTCTGGAGATTCGAACCTGTAGCTCGTTAAGCACTACTGACAGGAGGCGGAATTGCGGTGGGGGTGGGGCAGAATGACCTCAGCGCCCCACCTCCCTGCAAAGGAGTGAAGGCGCATTTGGGTATCATCCGAGTCACACAGATCAGGTCCACGAGGTGGTGTGAACCGTGGGCCTGGGTGTCAGGCCTGCAGTCAGAGCGCAGTGCTTCCTGCCCCACTCCCCCCGGGGAAGACCTTAAGTCCCACCAGGAGCCAGCCAACACTTCCCGTTAGCTGCCTTGGAAGGGAGAGGATATGCCTGGCGATGGAGCCATTCATCCTCACAACAAACACTCATTGAGCTCCTGTTAGTGTGTGCAGGGGCCCTGGCTCCAGTGCGAGGGAGTGTAGAGCCCAAGAGGCCTGTAGGACCAGCTGGTCTCAGTCTCTTCATCTCTGGGGTCTCAGTGGAGGCCACAGTGCCTGTGGCCAGCGGCCCTAATGGGACTCAAGGGTCCCATGTGCCCAAAGCCTGGGGAATCTCGAAGAGCTCGGGGTGGCTGCTTCCATGAGTGATGCCAAAGGATGCTGGTGAGCGGGACCGGGTCATTCATTCCTCACTGGGCGCTCCTGAGGTGCCAGGCTTCACGCTGGAGGCCAGGGGTCACGCAGGAGGGTCCCAGACACACAGGAGAGCAGCGTGCAGCCCAGACTCTTCCCACTCTGCAACCCCATCTCTGGGGACAGATGACAAACTTCTCTGGGCTCAGAAATGGCCCATCATATTCCAGACCTTATGTTTTTGGTGTGGATTTACACCAGTGCACTGTGCGGATCTCCTCTAGTGACCTGCATTCCACATCCACTTCTTTCCCAGTTTGGCAAATTCAGCCCCCTGACTTGTTACTCCCATGAGAAGTGCAGTGTCTATCTGTCTGGGGCTCATCTTTGAAGTGACCCAGGGCCTCTGTCATGAAATCTCTCTCTAGCCTTTTAGACTGGTCAACTTGTGGGGGGGCTGATCATGGAACAGATTCGACTTCTAGACAAGGCCCGTGGAAGTTGATAATTTGGGTCTCCACTAAGGTGTGTTGATCACTTGTTTGGATGATTCACTAATGTTATTTTCCTGTTAACATAGAATCATGATTCAATAATACATTCTGCCTTCGTGTATATGGTATCTAGACTTTGAAACTCTTTAAAACTAGCTGTAGAATTGTACACCGAAACTCCAGTATTCTTGCCTGGAGATTTCCACAGACAGAGAAGCTTGGTGGGCCGTGGTCCACGGGGTCACAGACAGTCAGACACCACCGGCTGACTGACACTTTCATTCTTACTTTTCACACCGAGACTCCTTCACCCTCCTGTCATCTCAGACCCGGCTACCAGCCAGTGACTAAGGAACTCCAGGCGTGAAGAGGAAGCACTGGTCAGTTTCATTTCTTGCTGTCAGTTCTTGATAGACACATAAATCAGCTCCACTATACACAGTCTACCAGATGTCCTCCCTTGAGGGGAAAGCAGATGCCTCACTTGGCTGACTTAGGGGTCAGGGAAGTTTTAGGGTCACATTGTTTCCACCACTGGGAATAGGGTTTTCCTTCTAATGCTTAATATTTCTCTCTTTTTTTTTTTTTAAAGGAGACTCTCTTTCTTTTTTGGCCACATCATGTGGCTTGTGGCATCTCAGTTCCCTGACCAGTGATTGAGCCCAGGCCATGTCAGTGAAATCTTATCTACTAGGCCACCAGGGAACTCCGTTAGTGTTGTTGCACACTCAAAGTCTAGTAGGTTCTTCTGTTCATAGTGTTTGGCTTTCTTTCAAAGAGGTAAGAGTAGTAAAACCCAAGCAAGAACTTCTGGATCCAAGCCAGTCTACAAATGGGTAACTTTCCTTCCTAGAATTTTGTGAGCACTAATATGGTAACCATGGATACATTGGGGAATTTCATTTTCCTGGGAATTAAAACCCTACATAAACTTTAAAGTTTAAAACAAATAAGTAAGTAAACAAACTGTCCATACATGTTGATTACTCTTGAATATTTTTGATCTTGGTAATGAATAGGAAATTCAGTTTAAATTATACCAAAATAAAAGGTTAAAAATTAGATGCTGCAAAGTAAGTGCATTTTCAGTGAACACACTGGTTTAATGCAGCTTCAGGGCAAAATGTGGCCACAAGCAATTATCTTCAAAACAGAAACAAACAAAAAGAATATTCCAGGGAGGATATTAGCTGATTAAAAAATCTGTGCTAAATGATTCATAAAATGTTCCCTAGCAGCATCCTGTCCTGTCACGTGTCAGACTTGGCTGGCAAGAATGTCTTCCTAGTGACTTGCAAACAAAGTCTCATCACCTCTGCTAAAACAGCCCAGATGCCATCGGCAAAGTTAAAGAGCTGGTCATGATTAAACAGCTTGCAGGTTTTAATAAAAACCCTCAATGGCAGACATGTGCCTCTTCTTCTCTATTTGTGGAGTATATTCTTGTCTGAACTTTGAAGTGAGATTTAAGGATGCGGAGTTGAGAATGCATTTTAGAGGCTGGTAAGAGAACCTTCTTGCCTAGAAAATCCCATGGATGGAGGAATCTGGTGGGCTGCAGTCCATGGGGTCGCAAAGAGTCTGACATGACTGAGCGACTTCACTTTCACTTTTCACTTTCATACATTGGAGAAGGAAATGGCAATCCACTCCAGTGTTCTTGCCTGGAGAATCCCAGGGACGGGGGAGCCTGGTGGGCTTCCGTCGATGGGGTCGCACAGAGTCGGACACGACTGAAGCGACTTAGCAGCAGCAGCAGCAGCAGCAGCAGCAAGAGAACCTGTGTGCCTTTGAGAACAGAAGAACCCAGGGTGAGAAAACTGGGAAACCTCCTGGCTCAACCTGGGGTTACGATCAGGTGTGATCTCCACACCCTACTCAGAAACTGACAAGTCATCTGGGGCTCTTCTCTTGGCTGATCAGATCTGAGCAATTTCAGAAGAGCTGATGAGTCTTTGCTAGTTATATTCTTGACGCCTCATCTATGTTCCTACTGGGGAGAAAAATTCTAATTAAAAAAAAAATGTGCTTACAATCTGGCTCCAACATTTTGGCCTCTATTGAAATTTTCTCCAAATTTCCAGGTGACCTCTTTGTTGCTGATTTCCAAGGACCTTGTCCCTCTTTCTTTTCTTGACCTCTTAGAGTTTAACCACAGAGAACCCTGCCTCCTTCTCCTAAGGCTCTCCTCACCCCTCCTCTATTCCCCTTCCTGGTCCCTCCATCTGGTTGCCCCAGCTTTGTCTCCGTCAGCTCCTGTTCTCTTCCGAGGTTCTTTACAGTTTGTGAACCTGGATTCAGTGTGGACCATGCTCTCTCCAGGATGCTTCTGGAAGCCATCCATATTAGCACCGATGACGACCAAGTCTGTCCTAGTTCCTAGCTTGTCTCCTGGGCTTCACATTCAGGGGTCCACCTGCATGCTGGGCCCACCGTAGCCCCCAAAGACACTTGCAACCAGGCACCGCACCCCTTTTCCCCACTCCCAGCTGCCCCTGACTCAGCATCAGGGCGTCTCATCGACTTCTCCCACTCCATTCCCTCCTCTCCAACCACTAAATATCCGGTCTCCCGTTACTGTTTACATCGAAAAGCCTTGACGCCCCGTTATCGTTTGCATCAGAAAAGCATCGAAAAGCCTTGACGCCCCGTTATCGTTTGCATCAGAAAAGCCGGGGCCTCCACCCTCTCTTCTTTTCACCGTGACTGTGTGGGTCCGCTCCCGCAAGCCCCAAGGTTTGTAACAGAGTGTGTGCGGTCGCTCAGTTATGTCCGACTGTTTGTGACCTCATGGACAAACAGTAGCCCGCCAGGCTCCTCTGTCCGTGGGATTTTTTTTTTTTTTTTTTTCCAGGCCAAATACTGGAGCAGGTTGCGATTTCCTACTCCAGGGGATCTTCCTGACCCCGGGATCAGAATGGGCATCTCTTGTGTCTCCTGCTTGGGTTACGACTGTGCCACCTGGGAAGCCCTGTAACAACCAGCGCCCCCTCTTTGCAGCCTGTTTTCCCGCTGCAGTCAGAGTCCCTCTCCCATGTGCTCAGGAGGGTCACCTCCGCACGTGGACACCCCTCGCCTTCCCGCGCGCTGGAGGCCTCCTGCTCCTGTGGTCTGGCCTCGCCTCCCCGCATCATGTCCTCCCAAGTTCTCGGTCACGGCAGTCGCCCGGACACACACTCTGGAACCACACATCAGCCCCTCCCAGCTCTCTGCAGGTCATCTTCCTTCTTGCTATGTACCACGGCGAGGAGAAAGTGACTATTTCAGTGTGTTTGGAGGTTTGTGTGGGTGGAGGAGGCGGAGGAGAATTGTGTCCTGGACTCCTGGGAGGGGGCCTTTGGGGGGCTACACAGCACCCCAAGGAGCTCATGGCTCGCATCCTTCTAGCTCAGAGTGGCGGCGTTGCTCTGGGCGACTCCTTAGCACAGGGCACGGTGAGGGGGTAACTTTAAGGGGAAACAGAAGGCACCTAGGGAAGTGGGAGCAGGTGGACCCCCAGATGGGAAAAAGAAGGGCTTCTTTCACACAGCAGGCAGCCTTGACCCAGCAGGGGGAGATCCCAGAGGAGGAGGTCTGGCCTGAGCAGAGGGTGGGCTGGTCCCCAGGGAGCCCAGAGCCCCAGTTAGGATGCTGACCCAGTGCCCAGAGCCCTGCAGGTGGGAACCCCTGTGATCCTCACCACTGCAAAGGTCAGCACTGTCCCCAGCCCAAGTCACCCACGAGGAGGGAAGCTCACAGGGAGGTGATGCATGTTGCCCCAGGTAGGCACAGTGCTTGTTTCCTGTTACCTTCCTGAGTACCCTAGAGCCGGTAGAGGGGTGAGGGTAGAATGAACCTGTGGGGCCTGGTAAAGTCAGGGTGCAGTTTCACCTATGGACAGGGAGCTTGGGGTTAGCAGATGCAAACTGTTATATTTTGTTGTTCAGTCCCTCAATGGTGTCTGACTCTGTGACCCCATGGCCAGCATGCCAGGCTTCCTTGTCCTTCACTATCTCCTGGAGTTTGTTCAAACTCCAGTCCAGAGAGTTGGTGATGCCATCCAAACACCTTATCTTCAGTTGCCCCCTTCTGCCTTCTAACTTTCCCAGCATCATGGTCTCTTCCAAAGAACTGGCTCTTGGAATCAGGTGGCTGAAGTATTGGAGCTTCAACTTCAGCATCAGTCCTTCTATTGAATACTTAGGGTTGATTTCCTTTAGGATTGACTGGTTTGATCTCTCTCTCTTAAGAGTCTTCTCCAGCACCACATGTTTGAAAGCATCAATTCTTCAGCACTCAGCCTTCTTCATGGTCCAACTCTCACATCTGTGCATGACTACTGGTAAAACCACAGCTTTGACTAGATGGACCTTTGTTGGCAAAGTGATGTCTCTGCTTTTTAATATGCTGTCTAGGTTGGTCATAGCTTTTCTTCCAAACAGCAAGTGTCTTTTAATTTCATGGCTGCAGTCACCGTCTGCAGTGATTTTGGAGCCCAGGAAAATAAAGGCTGTCACTACTATATACAGGATGAATAAACAGTAAGGTCCTACTGTACAGCACAGGGAACTATATTCAATATCCTGTGATAAACCATTATGGAAAAGAATGTGGAAAAAAGTGTATCTATATAGGTGAGTCACTGTGCTATACACCAGAAATTAATACAACATATAAGTCAACTATACTTCAATAAAAAATGCACATTATAAAAAAGAGTCTTTGAGTTTTTACCCCAGACCTTATTTATCATCTAATTATCTGGAAGGCTGGTTCCATCCAGGAAATGAGAGGTCACATCTGTGGGAGACAGAGTGAGCGTGGAGCTGTTAAGGTCGTGACCCATCCCCAGCTTCTGGGCCGTCTTTCCTCCGCTCACTGAGCAATCGCCTTCGCCTTGTTTCGGTTCTCCTCACAAGAACAGGTTGCACTGTGATTCTGATTCATTTCTTGACGATGGACAGAAAACATGGTTATGTAAACAAGAACCACAGGTGCTGAGGATCTCATTAGGAGCGGCCTTGATCCTAGATGTGGTGATTCTATGAAAAAATACGGTGAGGAGCAGGCAAGAGTTTCCCCTCAAGTTTCTAACAGACCAAGCTGTTGCCCAGCCACCCGGGCCTGTATATGGGGCGCCTGTGCTGTCTTGCTGAGTACATCTGAGAATTTATCCAGCCCGTGCTGCTACAACCATCTCTTTGGTATTTTTAAAAATGATTTTCCAAGAGCTTTTTATAAATGTAGAGTTTTACTGACTATGACTTTTAACATTTGTTATTTCAAATACATGAAAGTTCAGTCACTCAGTTGTGTCTGACTCTTTGTGACTCCGTGGACTGTAGCCCGCCAGGCTCTTCTTGTCCACAGAATTCTCCAGGCAAGAATATTGGAGTGGATTGCCATTATTCCCTTCTCTAGGGGATCTTCCAAACCCAGAGATCAAACCTCGGTTTCCAGCACTGCAGGCAGATTCTTCACCATCTGATGAGCATATCTTGATTTGGGGGCGAAAACTGGCCTTAGACTCACACTTATGCAGTGTTTGCACTAAGTCAGTGCAAGCCTGCAAGGTGAGCCAGGGAACATGCTCAGATATTCCCAGATGTCTGATGCTGCAAGGAATATCCAGATAATTAATGGCTTATTTTTAATTTGAAAATTTTGATATTGTGCTTGAGAAAATACTTTGTGAACAGTGATAGGAAAACTGGTGTCTCTCCCCGTGTCATGGGCTGAATTGTGTCTGCCTCCGACTCCCCCTAGATGCTATGTCAAAGCCCAGGGCCTCAAATGTGGCTGTGTTTGGAGACAGGGTCTTTAAAGAGGTATATAAGTTAACATGAGATGTTAGCAGAGACCTGAACCCACACTAACTGCTGTCTTTATAAAGGGAGATTTGGATGCAGACACATACAGAGGAAAGACCGCACAAGGATACGATGAGGAGGTGGCTGGCTGAGGCCATGGAGAGAGGCCTCAGAAGAAACCAGCCCCAACGGGTCTTTGATCTGGGACTTCAAGCCTCTAGAACTGTGAGACAATAAACCTCTGGTGGTCACGCCCCTGGGAGGGTGCTGTTCTGACTTGGCAGCCCTAGCACGTGGATACACCATAACATAGGGAACCCTTGACCAACACGCGTTTGAACTGCTTCGGTTCCTTTATACGTAGATTTTTTTTTGAATAAATATATTGAAAATCTTTTTTGAGATTTTTGACAATTTGAAAAAACTCAGATAAACCATATAGCTAAAGATACTGAAAAAATTAAGAAAAAGTTAGGTATGTCATGAATGCATAAAACATATGTAAATATTAATCTGTCTTTGGGGCTTCCCTGGTAGCTCAGCTGATAAAGAATCCGCCTGCAATGCAGGAGACCTGGGCTCAATCCCTGGGTTGCGAAGATTCCCTGGAGGAGGGCACGACAACCCATTCCAGGATTCTTGCCACGGACAGAGGAACCTAGTGGGCTACAGTCCATGAGGTCACAAAGAGTCAGACGTGACAGAGTGACTAAGCACAGCACAATCTGTCTTTACCTAGACATGAGTCATATTTCATATAAAATTAATAGCATGTTAGCTTTCTTACTGTTTTATAACTTCACTTTCAAAGAATTTCAATACTGTACAGTAGGCCTCTATCTCATAATTGGAGAAACTGCATATCAGCTTACAAGCACAGGGAAGTTTTTTTGTTTTTTGTTTTTAATCTCATAGAGTTTCAATACTGTATTATGAACCTGATGTGCTGTGTGCCATAAAAATTTTAATAATGAGTCATTCATTAGTGTATAAGGTAAGCTACCATGAAGCAATCATATTGCTGCTTCTTCATCATCAATGCATGAATTGCTTTACCTGTAAATAAACATAAATAAATATGAATGGTTTTTTCATAATATCTTTTCATTTTGGATGTCCATATAACATTTCCAGTGTTTTGTATGAGACAATATTGTAGATACAGGGAAATGATTCATCTGTAAACATATTTATAACACAGCTCAATACTGTGAATGTATTCTCTCTTCTTTGTGATTTTCTTAATAACATTTTCTTTTCTCTAGCTTGATTTTTGGTAAAAATACTGTATATGTTACAGGTATAAAATATGCATTAATTGGCTGCTTATGTTACAGATAGGGAAGCCTTCTGGTGAAGAGCAGGCTATTGGTAGTTAAGTTTGTGGGAAGTCATGTAAGTTACATGCAGATTTTCAACTACATAGGGAGTTGGCACCCCTAACTCTGCGGATCAAGGGTCAATTGTACAATGAAAAGAGAGTGCGTAGTATTTTCAAGAGTTTATCAATTTTCTTGTTATCTGTTTACTTCCCTGCTAATTTCATTTTTATGTTTGGAAATTAATTTATATGAGTGGATGCAAAGAAACTTAACAGTGTTTGAATTAAATCATTAACAAGATACAGAATTTTTGTTAAAAATAAGTTCAGTCTTCTCTCCCAGAGATGAGTTTGAAAATGCATTTCCAACAACCTCATGCACTCCAACTAAAAATATTTTGAAAAAAATCTGTGGCAAGCCTGGAGGAACTAAACAAAGTATTTTTCTGTCTTTTAAGGCATAGCTTGGAAATGTCTAAGAATAGCTGCTGTTCACTACTATAAAAAATGATGTCATTCATTAAAAAAAGAAAGTCTCCAAGTGCATTTAGGTAATGGAATTGAAACAGGAGAAAAGAGGCAGGGCACAACCTTTAAAATAATGACATGGTCATTCTTTCTAAAGTGTTAGTCTCTTAGTCGTGTCCGACTCTTTGCAATCCCATGGACTGTAGCCCACCAGGCTCCTCTGTCCATGGGATTCTCCGGGCAAAAATACTGGAGTGGGTGGTCATTTCCTTCTCCAGGGGATCTTCCCGACCCAGGGGTAGAACCTGGGTCTCCTGAATCGCAGGCAGATTCTTTACCATATGAGTCACCAGGGAAGCAAGCTATGGCCATAGGGCTTGACTAAAACTGGTAAGAACCAACTGGGTCCAAGATGGTGGAAGATTCGACTTTTAGAGGACCTGGAGCCTCACTACATGCTTACTGTAATATATTAGCTAAGTGACACACCCCCAGGCACCCCGAGAATTCTGAGGTCGACCATCAAAGAGCAAAAAGCGGGTGGTGGCCCAATTCCTGGAAATCTCTGCCCCTTCCCTAAAATAGTTGGAATAAATAGCTCATCGGCTCCTGCTTGTGAGCCTATGAAATTACTCAGCTCATAAAAGCTGACCATCCCATATTTCAGGGTCTCTCGCCTTTTGAGATGGCCTACCCTCTATTTGTGCACTGTGTTTCTCTCTAAATAAATCAATTTCTTACCTTGCTCACCTAGACTTCCCTGGTGGCTCAGATGGTAAAGCGTCTGTTTCCAATGCAGGAGACCCGGGTTCAACCCCCAGGTTGGGAAGATCCCCTGGAGAAGGAAATGGCAACCCACTCCAGTACGCTCGCCTGGAAAATCCCATGGACAGAGGAGCCTGGTAGGCTACAGTACATGGGGTCAAAAAGAGCGATTTCACTTTCTTCAGTTCAGTTCAGTTCATTTCAGTCGCTCAGTCGTGTCCAACTCTTTGCGACCCCATGAATCGCAGCATGCCAGGCCTCCCTGTCCATCACCATCTCCCGGAGTTCACTCAGACTCACGTCCATCGAGTCCATGATGCCATCCAGCCATCTCATCCTGGGTCATTCCCTTCTCCTCCTGCCCCCAATCTCTCCCAGCATCAGTCTTTTCCAATGAGTCAACTCTTCTCATGAGGTGGCCAAAGTACTGGAGCTTCAGCTTTAGCATCATTCCTTCCAAAGAAATCCCAGGGCTGATCTCCTTCAGAATGGACTGGTTGGATCTCCTTGCAGTCCAAGGGACCCTCAAGAGTCTTCTCCATCACCACAGTTGAAAAGCATCAATTCTCCGGAGCTCAGCCTTCTTCACAGTCCAACTCTCACATCCATACATGACCACAGGAAAAACCATAGCCTTGACTAGACAGACCTTAGTCTGCAAAGTAATGTCTCCGCTTTTGAATATACTATTTAGGTTGGTCATAACTTTTCTTCCAAGGAGTAAGCGTCTTTTAATTTCATGGCTGCAGTCACCATCTGCAGTGATTTTGGAGCCCCCCAAAATAAAGTCTGACACTGTTTCTACTGTTTCCCCATCTATTTCCCATGAAGTGATGGGACCAGATGCCATAATCTTCATTTTCTGAATGTTGAGCTTTAAGCCAACTTTTTCACTCTCCTCTTTCACTTTCATCAAGAGGCTTTTTAGCTCCTCTTCACTTTTGTCTCTCACTGAATTCTTGCTGTGATGAGACACCAAGAATCTCAGATTCACCAGGAACAGAATCCAGATGAATTTGGAGAGTGACCTTAATCATCTTATTTTCAAAAATAACTAGAAAATGTCAGAGGCTTAATAAATACTAATAACTGAAAATAAGAATTCCTACTTTCACCCTTTGTGAATGTAATCATGCTGTTTTACATGCTGTCATCCTTGCAGTGGAATACATATTTTTTTTGTTACACATTTTAATTTTAATTTGTCTCTTAGGAAAACTATTATTATTAGAGCTACTGGAAAACAAAAGGGATGTTCAAGTTGTTATGTTAAATAATCAAACAACCAAAAGAAAACATGGAAAATGCCAAAAACAGAGTCGCCATTTCTGAGATGAATAATAGATGGTTCACACTTGCAGTCAGTAACATACATATAAAATCCTATTTCAGGTGAGCTGTGGGCTGTGGGCGTGTTCTAGCAAAAACATTCCAGTCAATTGATGTTCAGTTTGTTATATAATTAAGCTCAGGAAAAGGACACTTTTGCATATGATTTAGGGACTTTTACTTGCAGACTCCTTTTCAGAATTGCTGATTGCATTGGTTAGTCCTTTAATTCTTAGATATTAAAAGTTCTATCATAAGTCAAACATTTCCAATTAAGTTATTAACTACTGAGTGTAGCTATTATGTTTCTATAGAAGCAAACAATTTTAAATGGAACTCAGAGGTTATTAAAAAAAAAAACAACCCACTAAGCAGAATCGGGAAACAGGGAAGAAAAACACCACATCAAGAGTTACGAAGTAGCAAGCAGAGAGCTTCTGAAATTCACAAAATGGAAAGATGTGTAAATTATAAAGTCCTGTTAAAAATAAGAACCAGAATGAATTCTGAAAAGCAAGGAAATTCTGCAAAGAACTTTTCAAAAATCAGTCAGGTTGTAAGAGCAAGGTAGAACAAAATAAATTGCAAGCTGCTGCTGAGGTGCTGAGTTGGCAGAATAAACCCATTTCATTTCTTTTATTCCCCTCACAGCTCAAGATTCTTTGTGTAAATTGTAAAGCAAAAGCAGAAAGCTTCAGAAGGTCTAGGGAAATGACACAAATTGGGTTAAGTATGACTTTTAGGAAACTTAATCTGCTCCCCGGAGATAAGATTTTACTGTATTTGTTGCAAATTAGACCAAGGGTCTCTGACGGCTGTCATGACGGATGGAAAGAATTTCAAGGTCACTTGTAGGCCAGCAAGTCCTGGAGAACTTCCCGCAGTGATGGGAATGCACTGTGTCTCTGCCCAGAGTGGGAACCGTGGCAGCGCATGGGCCCTGAGTGCTTTACGTGTTGGCCACACCACTGATGAGTTCTGTTTTGCATTTTATTCCACTGTTATGTCATGTCATGGGCTCAGTCGTGTCCGACTCCTTTTTCAGCCCTATAGACTGTAGCCTGCCAGGCTCCTCTGCCTTTGGAATTTTCCAGGCAAGAATACTGGAGTGGGCTGCCATTTCCTACTTCATGGGGTCCTCCCAACCCAGGGCTTGAACCTGTGTCTTTTGTGTCTCCTGCATTGGCAGGCAGTTTCTTTTCCACTGGTGTCACCTGGGAAGTTCATTCCATTGTAATTAATTCACATTTGAATTACCTCGTGTGACTGGTGGCTACAATGTTGGGCAGTGCAGGAAAGATCCTTTCCATCCATCTAATGGAGGCCGCAGATAGCATTTATTATATATCCTTGGGTTTTCTGGGATTAAATATTACCCAAGGCTTCTGGGATCCCCAGGGGGCAGTGTGAGCACATGACTGCCCAAACTAGGAGACTTTGAGAAAGACAAGGAATGTCAGTAATGGTCACGAAGAAACAAGAGGCCCAGGACATGCAGGTGCCCTACCACTGGGGTGTTGCTTGCAGGTTCTGGAGGGGAGTGACCAGGCTTAGCTTCACTTCTGTGTGAGCTGTTGCTACAGGTAAAATTTTAGCACCTTCTGGACAAACATTTTCATCATATCATAGGTTTTTGTCCCTGCAAACATTTATTAATATCCAAATCTTTATAACTCACCTTTACTCTCCAAGACAACCTTGACCACAGATTACTGCAATGACTAACAAGATGTTCAAACCAGCAATGCAAAATCAATCACGCTGACGTCTGAGCTCAGACCAAGTACCTAGGTAGCTACACTGGGCTGGATAGTTTCAGCCCTCCCCAGGCTTCCTGGTAAGAGGCAGGAGAAGCCAAAGAGACCAGAGGCATTCTATTTTGCAGACAACCACTCGGCATCCACAACAGATACACATTCTCCCAAAGGGACTGAACTGGGCAGGCAGACAGCAGCAGCTCATTTAGTGTGGATCCTGGATTGTTTGTGGAAGTGGATTCTGGAGATACAAGTTGCTTTGGACACACTCTCAATTTTCCACCATCAGGAAAGAATATGTACCATGGTCAGACTTTAGAAATAGATTTCGGCAGGACAGCTGCAACTCCCTACAAAGCACTCAGGCTCCCCATGTTCAGAACTCAACCTGCTTTGAAATAACAAAGAGAGACTATTCTTTGACACAAAGTACAGAACAGGGATTGAATCATCAATCATAAAAATAATTTTAAAAATTCAGCTGTATCTATACACCAAAGCAAAAAATTCACACGATAAGCCAATTCTCATGTGATCCATCTGGAACCCGGCCTGGTTTTTCATTTTTTTTTTTTTCGGCCTGGTTTTTCAAATTCCACTCACCACTTATAACACATCTCATGCTGAACACAGTCAAGTTCTGTATTAAAAAAAAAAAATCTCACAATTTAATAGGCATGTGGCTGAACAGGAAGAAAGAAAGGAATTATTCTGAGAGATCCCCTGGTGGCTCAGCTGGTAAAGAATCCACCTGCAATGCAGGAGACCTGGGTTTGATCCCTGGGTGGGGAAGATTCCCTAGAGAAGGGAAAGGCTACCCATTCCAGTATTCTGGCCTGGAGAATTCCATGGACTGTATAGTCCATGGGGTTGCAAATAGTGGACACAACTGAGCGACTTTCACCTGCAGGAAAGAGAACTGAGGAATACAGTGATTGAAACAATGAGTGGGAGGTCTCAGGATCATTTTGTGAAACATTGTCACCAACCTGATTGCTCGAATGACGGTTTTCAGCGGTGGGGTGAGGTCCTCCACGGACACGTCGCACTGGCATCCTTTGTCATCGTACACATCATCGGTGCCAAGTGCTGTGTCAGCTGTAGCAGAAAAGGGCCAGTTAGACGACAGCAGAGTGGTGATTTAGAACTCGTTCCCCAGTTGGTCTTTCATAGGGATGGGAGCCTCAGAGACTCGGCTTATAAATCCACACATGTGAGGCTACCAATTGCTTTCCCCAATATTATCCTTTCTCCTTTTCCTGCAAGCTCACCCATTTCACATGACTTGACATGACTACCCTTCTGAACTGTCTACCAGGGGACATGGGGCATTGGCATTCTTTCTTCCCAGCAGTGGTGATGGATTTGTGCTTATCCACATTGCTCTTTTGCTCAGTTCTTTTGAAGCTAATAGCCAGAGTTTAAAAAGCAGCTGTTTGGAGTTAGGAAGCAAGGTTTTGGACATTTAATGAACTGGCAACTAGACGGAGGTTGAAGCCCACATTGTGACCCCAGGAGCCCCACACCCTGAACGAGGGTGCTGAGCATCTGGCTCCAAGGGCACTGTCTCCCTGTCAGTTACTCTACATGGGCAGAGCTGGCTGATGACAGCAGGGCTGAAGCTGAGAACAGGGTCTCAGACGGGATAAGAAAGTCCATGCCTCAGAAACTGGGCAAAACAACTTTCGGTTTAATTGCAAAGTTTGGAAAAGGAAGCAGGGTTACAATAAACACCAGTTAGTCAGGGCTTATGAAATTAATAAAGAATAGTCCCTTGGACAGCGAGATCAAACCAGTCAATCCAAAAGGAAATCAACCCTGACTATTCATTGGAAGGACTGTTGCTGAAGCTGAAGCTCCAATACTTTGGCCACCTGACGCGAAGAGCCGACTCATTTGAAAAGACCCTGATGCTGGGAAAGATTGAAGGCAGGAGAAAGGGATGACAGAGGATGAGATGGTTGGATGGCATTACTGACTCGATGGACATGAGTTTGAGCAAGCTCCAGGAGGTAGTGAAGGACTGGGAAGCATGGCATGCTGCAGTCCATGGGGTCTCAAAGAGTCAGGCATGACTTAGTGACTGATCACCACCACCAAGGGACTGAAACTGCTTTCTGTCACCTGGTCTGCTCCGTGATCATCTGCTACATCACAGAAGAAGGGACTTTGAAATGGGCTGTCCTGGTCAGGCTGTAAGCCCTGAATGACTGTAAGAGGCCCATTTATTGGAGCAGTGCTCACATCTGGAACTCAGCTGGTGCATCACTCGATTCAGTGGACACTGTGTGTTTACTTGGTTTATTGTATTCCAGGAGTGGAGTAGGGGGAAAAGATGCAGATGAGTCTTCACAGCTTGTTCATGGTCCCTCTGGCCTTCTGGCCCCCAAGCTTCTTCCTAAGGGGGTTCTCCAGAACCATGACCTCACAATAATGATCATAATAACAACCACTTGCTGAAACGTATGCCAGGCACTTAGACAAAACTTCTGCATGTGTTAGTTTTTTTATTTACAGCAACTGGACAAGTTGGTGATGACAAGCCTGATTTTTAGATACTGAAATCAGGGCTCCGAGAAGGTAAGTGCCTCATTTGAGGCCTCGGCAGTGGTCAGTGGAGCTGTTGTTCTTCAGTCTTTAAGTCGTGTCTGACTCTTTGTTGACCCTGTGGACTGCAGCACACCAGGCTTCCCTGTCTATCACCAACTCCCGCAGTTAGATCAAACTCATGTCCGTCCAGTCAGTGATGCCATCCAACCATCTCGTCCTCTGTCATCCCCTTCTCCTCCTGCCTTCAATCTTCCCCAGCATCAGGGTCTTTTCCAATGAGTCAGTTCTTCCAATCTTGTGGCCAAAGTATTGGAGCTTCAGCTTGAGCAACAGTCCTTCCAATGAATATTCAGGGTTGATTTCCTTTAGGATGGACTGGTTTGACTTCCTTGCAGTCCAAGGGACTCTGAGAAGTCTTCTCCAGCACCAGAGTTTGAAAGCATCCATTCTTTGGTGCTCAGCCTTCTTTATGGTCCAATTCTTGCCCCCTGCATTGCATCAGCAGTGTCAGGACACACACAGGGGGCAGCGGAGGCAGCCTGAAGTTCAGGAGAGCTTGGGGGCACAGCCTGTCTCACTGGCTGGGGGACCCTCAGCGTCTCTCCGTGGAAGAGGGCCACCCTTCTAATGAGAAGGTGCCCATCGACTCTGTGTCGATGGCTGGTTCTGACTCATTGACACCTCGAGGGCAGCTGGCCCAGTTTGCTTGGTTGACCTATTAACCCATATAACCACAGGCCTCTTAGCACACAAACTTCATGCCTGAGATTAAACAACATCCTTCTAGGAACTTTCCACATTTCTTCTTTCAGTTTGATCCCAATCTGCTCTTAATTGGGGGTAGTGGGTGGAATGTCTTGCTCCCAAATTTATGTCCACTCAGAACATTAGAATATGACCTTATTTGGAATAAAGATCTTTACAAATCTTCAGCATTGCAGGCAGATTTTTTACCAACTGAGCCACAAGGGAAGCCCCCAGAGAGTCAAATAGCATAAAAGTCAGGGTCCTTTCATTATTATGAGGTTAATGGAAAACTTTTAAAGCAGGCAGGTGCTGTCACAATAAGCACAGATGTAAAGAGAGTGAGACTATACGGTTCACACTGAATGCAAGCGGAACTGGGAATATCTCTGACAATGATAAGACAGCCTTCTCCACCCCCATCCTGCCCCCGGTGAGACCTTCCGTGTCTCTCTATCTTGATTAGGAACAGGTTGGGCAGAGGGTGGGCGTCACTGTATCCAAGGCATCTCATTAGGGAATTTCATCACACCACTTACAACTTGATTAGTCAAGACATAAATTAAGCTCTTGATTAAAAAAAAATAGTTTTTCTTTTTGCAAGTTTGGTCAGAGCAAACTAATAGGAAATAATCTTTACTGGCATGTGTTGAAGCAAGGGCTGAGTTAGAAAAATTCCCCCTTTATTTCAAAGCCACAAAAATGGGGGGAATGCCATCATTCTGATTCATAAGTGTCTTGAGATGTCCATATTCTTTTGAGTGAGGTCTTTGTCATGATTCCTAGAGGATTAAAACTCTGCCTGACCTCTGAGGCCCTGGATGCGGGCGCTGAGCTTCCAGCCACAACTGGTTAGGAGCCATTCGACGACACCGCTGTTCCTCTACCCTGACGTTTGGGGAATGTGGTCATGGGAACAGAAGCTCACATGAGCAGGTCTGAAAACCCCTGTCCTTAAGGGCCATGTGCTAGCAGAGTGAGGTGCCCCCCACGCCCTGCTACCGGTGACTGAGCCTCCCGTATCTTGAAGGCCTGCCCCCTGCACGTCCCATCTCTGCTGGGAGGAGAAGCAGCTGGAAACATAATCTTCTGTCTCTCCCACCTGCTCCGTCTCCTATTAATTAGCAGGTTCAAGATCTACTTTCAAATACTCTGTTCCCCCATATTTTGGAAACTGTATTCCTTAGTTTTTGGACAGAACCTTTGGGACCTTACAGACTAAAGAGAGAGAGGCATAAAGAGAGCATTCTGGAAGCTTCTGCTACATCCAAAGACCATTTTTTCCGGTCCCACCATAAATGTTGTCATCAAGAGGCAGGTGTTTGTGTAAAAAAAGAACTGACAGTTTCTAGTTCTTTCTCTTGGTCTTCTGCTCTTACGGATTAGATTTCTTTTACATTGCCTGATGAAATGATTACAATGGTTTTCAACCTTGGCTGCATCTTAGACTCACCTGGGGAGTGTTTAAAAAAAAATCTCAATACCAGGACAGGCTGGAACCTAGGCCTCAGAGTTTATAAAAGCTCGCCAAGGAATCTGTGTGACTGGATGTGGAGAATGGTGCCCTCCGTGACCCCCAGCTGGAGCCTAGGCATGTGACTAGTCACCATCGGACTCAGACTCACCCCCACGTCTCCCCTTGCACTACTGGTGTATTTCGCACAGTTGAGACAGTATGGGTGCTTCCCAAGACAACAGGAAAGGATCACATCATGAAAAACAGAAGAAATCCCTTACAAACTGGGGACTTGGGAACAAGTTTCACCGTCTTTTTGTCCAGCCTGGAGGTCTCTGAGTTCCGAATTCTAGCCACTGTTTTCCACCCTTCAGCCTTTGAGACTTGCTCTTCCGGGCATGACCCTGCTCTCTTTCAAGGCAGTCATTACAGTTTCACACACAAGGAGCTACCTATGCTGTGTCCAGAGATCAAAATAAGACCAAAGTGTCACAACCTAACAGAAAATATTTGTTTCATCATGTGCAGGAAATGATACGGGCCTGATGTTTGGTCATTAGGAGAAATCATAAAGGGGACAGCAGACAGCCTTGGTCATGAATGCAGAAAATGTTACTATGTGAAATGGTCAATTATAAAGCAAAGGAAAGTGCTGATGAGGAGAAAGTTAGAAGCTATAAAAAAGCTTAATATTTATAATGTATAAGGAAACATATTTGAACGGATTACAATCCAACAGTTGCAAAAAATGGCAGAAAACTTTTCAACCTAATTAGAAATTTTAAAAAATTATTTGAAGGTATGGACTTATATCCATCGAATAGTAAACGAACAGCAAAGAGTTTAAAAAAGTTAAGATCAGCAATCTTATAATTTATTACAGTTTATCATCAGAGAAATGATCTTCGGAAAATAATTTCAAAAAGAAAATAAAGATAGGGCTTCCCTGGTGGCTCCGTGGTAAAGAACCCACCTGCCAATTCAGTTCAGGAGAAACGGGTTTGATCCCTGATCGGGAAGATCCCACATGCGTCAGGGCAACTTGGCCCCGGAGCCAGAACTCCTGAGCCGGAGCTCTAGAGCCTGGGTGCCGCGAGGACTGAGCTCACGTGCTGCAGCTGCGGAAGCCTGTGCTTCACAACAAGAGGAGCTGCTGCAGTGAGACAGTCCCCCTCACCACAACCAGAGAAAAGCCTGCGCAGTGATGAAGAGCCGGGGCAGCCAGGAATAAGTAAAATTAAAAAAAAATAAGGACAACGTAATAATGACAGAGGAGGAGATGGCTGGACGGCATCACCGACTCAATGGACATGAGTCTGAGTAAACTCTGGGAGTTAGTGATGGATGGGGAGGCCTGGCATGCTGCAGTCCATGGGGTCGCAAAGAGTTGGACACGACCAAGCAACTAAATGGAATTGAACTGAACAATGTTTATTGCATTATTGCCTATTGTAGAGAGATAGTTATATAAATTTCAATGGCCCAAATAGGAATCCATAAATTATAGTATTTGACCATGATGATGTACTACACAACTATGATAAAAATAATTATGAATAGTATATGATACTATGAAAGTATCCTTAAATGTTTAGTAAAAGTAAAATATGAGACCAAATCCTCTTGCTGATGATGACTATGTACAGTGATATATATAAAGAAAACAAGCTATAAGTAAATATGTAACAATGAAATTAGCTGTGTCAGGGCATGAGATTAGAGGTGATTTACAGCACTTTTAAAATTCTTTATGGAATTTAAAGATTTTTTTTCCATCACAAAAATAATATATGGTTTTTGAAGAGTATTTGAAAAATAGGAAAACAATCAGAATGGAGAAAACAAAATCTTCCCAAGTTGCAGAACTTACAGGAAATCACTAGTGTAATATGTTTCTCAGTAAAAATGTGAGGGCTACAAGTTCACAATACACTTCAGAAATTTAAGTGGACCATGTAATGATTCTATGTTACTGCTCTGTAAGGAACAAGCATTAAAATAGCCACTCTCAACTAATTTATTACAACCGGTTATGAATTATAATAGATTTTCCAAGGGTTCCTTCCTTGCTACTTGTCTTTTGATGACCTCTTCCCCACTCTCACTTTGTGACATCTTAAATATCATCCTAGAGTCTCCACTTTAGGCATGTGCTAGTTCTCAGGCATCGCCTTTAATGTCGCTAGAGTTTAGAATAATCACCTGAGCCCTGATGCCCAGGGCACAATTTTATTTTGCTATGTCCTTGGTGGGGACCTTTCTTCTGTTCTTTGCTGGGTGCTGCTAGGTCCTCAAGATGCCAATAAGAACTCCAGAAAAAACAAAAACAAAAACAAAAACCAAAACTCCAGATGATATATGTTTTGCTCTAGACTTTTGTTTTTTCAAATAGTTTTTGGTTTTCTCTCATTATGACAGTAATACATGCTTACTCCAGAAACTTCAAAAATTTGAATTTTAAATTAAATCATGCAGAATGAGAAACATTTGTTTATAGCTCTAACACTCAGGCAAATCCTATTAAATTTTGGCCTCTTCCCTTCTAGGATCTTTTCCTTTGCATCAACTGATGTTTAACATCAAAGTCAATTCCTCAGCACAGATTAGAAGTTGAATTGCTGGTTGCCATGAAAGGGGGAGCTTTGTTTTGATAGCTCGAAAGCCCTCATTCAGCCTCATCTTATTACATGGAATTTCATCTCGTGCTGCAGCCAGCCTGGATGACACACAGTTCCTCAGGGTACTGTCTGAGCATTATTACCTGTGGCTGCTCTCCCAAGGGCCACCCTCTGCATGGCCCACTCTCCTTTCTTTTTTTTTTTTTTTTCCTTTGGCTAGCAATCTGTGGATGCTCAATTTGCAGTGGACAGATGACTCTATACAGGGAGCACCAGAAAAGCAAGAAGCATCCCAAAATGAGAAGAAAGAGAAGAATGTCAGGATGCTTATAATAAATCACTTACATTTCAGCATGCATAGAATTTTTGTGCCATGCTGAAAACTAGAATTTGATTTTGCAGTTTGCTTAGCCACTTCAGTCATCTCAGACTCTTTGTGACCCTGTGGACTGTAGCCCACCAGGTTCCTCTGTCCATGGGATTCTCCAGGCAAGTATACTGGAATGGGTTGTCATGCCCTCCTCCAGGGGATCATTCAGACCCAGGGATTGAAATGGAGTCTCCTATGTCTCCTACACTGGCAGGCAAGTTCTCTACAACTAGCGCCACCTGGGAAGCCCGTTTGCAGTTGAGCAACTCCTATTTAATTTGAGTTATCTGAAGCAAAGAGAGTGAGGGCAGTAGGGCAGAGTTTGAAACCTCAGATACAGCTTTCCAACTACAAGCCTTTCAAGAGTCTTCTACATGCGGGAAATGTAGCCTGACCCCCAAGACTGACTCTGCCCTGTCTCCTGTTCTGGGTACAAACTCTTATATTTCTTATTATATTGCTGTTAACAAGCCCCTTTCCTTCGCAGACAGTGAGCTGTGAGGGCAGGGACCACCTTCTTCACCCCATGCATCCATCGTCCCTGTATCTTCTCATCCAGGTCCCTGCTGCCCCCAGAACACTCAGGGACATGTTTGCTTTGTGAGGGAAGCATTTCCTTTTGACTTCAATAAAGTCTGGATGTAGGAATTTAGGACTGGACTTAGGCCTATCATTCTCTGGGTCCTTGTGTGTGGGATGGTGCACAAAGATGAGCTGTACTTTAAGATAACACACTGACTGCATATACTGTGCACATTTTAGAGACGCAGGAGCTGCAGCTCCCTGTGAGAAATGACGTAGGTGGGACCTTTAAAATGGGGCTGGAGCAGCCATCCTGGGAGAACTGCCTCACATCCTGATTTCTGACCTGGTGAACTGGGCTGAACTGACAGCATCCCAAGAAGTCAGCAAGGATGAGAAAACCACCCATTGAGGGGATTTATGAAAATGCATGTTTATCTTGTGGCCATTTTGCCTGACTATTCAGTGGAGTGTGAATCTAGTTTTGCTTGTAAGCACCAAGTGACTTTTCTTAAAAACAGCCTGCCTCATCATCTTTCTTCTTCTATTTTTTCCTTTTC
Source organism: Budorcas taxicolor (assembly GCF_023091745.1). NCBI lineage: Eukaryota > Metazoa > Chordata > Mammalia > Artiodactyla > Bovidae > Budorcas > Budorcas taxicolor. Next base: position 1,239,530 of record NC_068923.1, read on the forward strand.
ATTAAAAATCCCGATTTCATCAGGTCTTCTATAATCAGGGTACTATCTGTGTTTCTACCCAAATTTTGTTGTTGTTCAGTTGTTAAGCCATGTCTGACTCTTTGCTATCCCATGGACTGCAGGATGGCCATCTTCTCCATCCTTCACTATTTCCCAAAGTGTACTCAAATTCATGTTCATTGAATTGGCGATGCCATCTAACCATCTCATCCTCTGCTGCCCCCTTCTCCTTTTGCCTCAGTCTTTCCGAGCATCAGTCTTTTCCAGTGAGTCCATTTTTCACATCAAGTGGCCAAAGTATTGGAGCTTCAGCTTCTGCATCAGTTCTTCCAATGAATATTCAGGGTTGATTTCCTTTAGGATTGACTGTTTCAATCTCCTTGCAGTCCAAGGGACTCTCAAGAGTCTTCTCCAGAACCACAATTTAAAAGCATTAATTATTCGGTGCTCAGCCTTCTTTATGGTCCAACTCTCACATCCATATATGACTACTGGAAAAACCATAGATTTGACTGTACAGATCTTTGTTGTCAAACTGATGTCTCTGCTGTTTTAATATGCTGTCTAGGTTTGTTATAATTTTCTTTCTTTTTTTAAAAATTTATGGCTGCAGTCACCATCTGCAGTGATTTTGGAGCCCATGAAAACAAAATCTGTCACTGCTTCCACTTTTCCCCTTTTATTTGCCATGAAGTGATGGGACCAGATACACTGATCATAGTTTTTTGAAAGTTGAGTTTTATGCTGGCTTTTCCACTCTGCTCTTTCACCCTTATCAGGAGGCTCTTTAGTTTCTCTTCACTTTCTGCCATTAGAATGGGATCATCTGCATATCTGAGGTTGTTGATATTTCTCCTGGCAATCCTGATTCCAACTTGTGATTCATTTAGCCCAGCATTTGGCATGATGTACTCTGCATATAAGTTAAATAAGCAGGGTAAATAAGCCTTGATGTACTCCTTTCCCAGTTTGGAACCAGTCAGTTCCATGTCTGGTTCTAACTGTTGCCTCTTGACCTGCACACAGGTTTCTCAGGAGACAAGTAAGATGATATGATATTCCCAACTTTTTGAGAATTTTCCTCAGTGTGTTGTAATCCATACAGTCAAAGTCTTTCGAGGAGTCAATGAAGCAGAAATAGATGTTTTTCTGGAATTCTCTTGCTTTCTCTATGATCCAATGAATGTTGGCAATTTGATCTCTGGTTCTTCTGCCTTTTCTAAACCCAGTTTGTACATTTGCAAGTTCTCAGTTCACCTACTGTTGAAGCCTAGCTTGAAGGATTTTGATCAGAACCTTGCTAGCATGTGAAATGAACACAACTGGATTCTAGTTTGAGCATTCTTTGGCATAGCCCTTCTTTGGGATTGGAATGAAAACTGATCTTTTCCAGTTCTGTGGCCACTGCCGAGTTTTCCAAATTTTCTGATGTAATGAGTGAAGCAATTTACCAGTATCATCTTTTAGGATTTGAAATAACTCAGTTGGAATTCCATCACCTCCACTAACTTTATCCGTAGTAATGCTGCCTAAGGCCCACTTGACTTCACACTCCAGGATGTCTGGCTCTAGATGAGTGGCCACACCATTGTGGTTCTCCAGGTGATTAAGACCATTTTTGTATAGCTCTTCTGTGTACTCTTGCCACCCCTTCTTAATCTGTTGTGCTTCTGTTAGGTCCTTACCGTTTCTGTCTTTTATTGTGCCCATCCTTGTATGAAATGTCCCCTTTTCTTCTTGAAGAGATATCTAGTCTTTCCCATTCTATTTTGTTCCTCTATTTCTTTGCATTGTTCAACTAAGGAGGCCTTCTCATCTTCTTTGCTGTTCTCTGGACTCTGCATTCAGCTGGGTGTATCTTTCCCTTTCACTCCTGCCTTTCACTTCTTTTCTTTCCTTAGCTCTTTCTAAAGGCTCCTCAGACAGACACTTTAGCATTTTGCATTTCTTATCCTTTGGGATGGTTTTGGTCACTGCCTCCAATACAATGTTATCAGCCTCCATCCATATTTCTTCAGGCACTCTGTCTACCAGATCTAATCTCTTGAATCTATTCATCACTTCCACTGTATAATCATAAGGAATTTGATTTAGGTCATACCTGAATGGCCTAGTGGTTTTCCCTACCTTCTTCAATTTAAGGCTGAATTTTGCAATACGGAGCTCGTAATCTGAGCTGTAGTCAGCTCCAGGTCTTGTTTTTGCTGACTGAATAGAGCTTCTCCATCTTTGGCTGCAAAGAATATAATCAGTCTGATTTCATTATTGACCATTTTGTGAGGTTCATGTGTAGAGTCATCTCTTGTGTTGTTGAAAAAGGGTGTTTGCTATGATCAGTATTTTCTCTTGACAAAATTTTGCTAGCTTTGGCCCTGCTTCATTTTGTACTCCAAGTCCAAATTTGCCTATTACTCCAGGTATTGCTTGACTTCTTACTTTCACAGTCCAGACTCCTATGATGAAAAGGACATTTTTGTGTGTGTGTGTGTTAGTTCTAGAAGGTCTTGTAGGTCTTCATATAACACCTTCAGCTTCATCAGCATCAGTGGTTGGGGCGTAGACATGGATTACTGTGACGTTGAATGGTTGCCTTGGAAGCAAACCAAAGTCATTCTGTCTGTTTTCAAGTACTGCATTTCAGATTCTTATGTTCATATGGGGGCTACTCCATGTCTTTTAAGGGCTTCTTGCCCACAGTAGTAGATATAGTTTTCATCTGAATTAAATTCACCCATTCCTGTTCATTTTACTTCACTGATTTCTAAGATCTCGATGTTCACTCTTGCCATCTCCTGCTTGACCATGTCCAATTTACCCTGAATCACAGACCTAACATTCCAGGTTCCTATGCAATATTGTTCTTTACAGCATTGGATTTTGCTTTCACCACCAAACACAGCCACAGCTGAGTGTCACTTCTGCTTTGGCCCAGCTGCTTCATTCTGGAGCGATTAGTAACTTCCCTCCAGTAGCATGCTGGAAAGCTTCCTACCTGAGGGGGCTCATCTTCCAGTGTCATTTCCTTTTGCCTTTTAATCCTGCCCATCTCGCTGCCAATCTTGCAGCAAGAATGCTGGAGTGGTTTGTCATTCTCTACTCCAGTGGACTATGTTTTGTCAGAACTCTTCACTATGACCTTCAATCTTGGGTAGCTCCTGATAGCATGGATCATAGTTTCATTGAGTTATAGAAGACCCTTCACCACTACAAGGCTATGGTCCATGAAGGGGGACATACCTGAATACACGTACCCAAATTGCAATTCTTTGATCCCTTTTGTTTTCCTGGTTTTTTTTTTTTTTTTTTAAGGTTGACATCCATAAGGTTAGAAGACTTGTCAAGACACAGAGTAATTAAGGGTAAAGCAGTCCTCTGAAAATTGAGATCATGTCTCCCTGGGCACCAATCTCCTGATTTTTTCCACACTAAAAGTCCAAAGCTTCACCAGGCCTGCAGGACCCTGAGTGCTGGCTTCTCCTCTAGCTTCTCATCAGCTCCCTCCAGGAGAGCTTTCTCCAGACCTGGGGTTGCTCCCTGCACTTCACACCCTGGGCTCCCTTTGGGGATGCTCACTCCAGATGGCCTGGGAGCTCCCCCACTCCCGAGGCCTCTGTTTAGCCTCATGTCTCCAGGAGGACCACTTGGACCACCTTACCCAAGGCTTCCTGCTACCCCCTCCACTCATCTGTAGCTCCTTAGTCACCTTACCACCCCCCCCACCCCCCACAGCCCTTGCCACCTTCCAACATACTAAACAATTTACTAGTTTGTGTTCATTTTGTATCTTCCTTTGCTAAATTGCTTCAGTTGTGTCTGACTCCGTGTGATGCCATGGACTGTAGCCTGCCAGGCTCTTCTGTCCATGGGATTCTCCAGGCAAGAATACTGGAGTGGATTCCCTCCAGTGGATTCCCATGCCCTCCTCCAGGGGATCTTCCCTACCCAGGGATAGAACCTGTGTCTCTAACATCTCCTGCATTGGCAAGCATGCTATTTACCACTGGCGCCACCTGGGAAGCCTAGAGTGTAATCTTGTTCTCTGGTTATCTCAAGAGCCTGGGGTGAAGGACAGGGTTAAGCAATCTAGTATTTACTGAGGCGACAAGTAAGAGTGAGTGATACCTCCAACTCTGAAGTCTGACTGATCACAAAGTTTAGCTCACCAGCTAACCTCTGGATTTTTTTTGGATGATCTCTCATGACTAGATACACTTTTGAGATCCTACTGTGAAAAACAAAAAAAAAAATCCAAGTTTTCCTCATAGCATTTAATCACTATAGGATTTTAAAATAGGATTTTCTCCCAGTGATACACAAAAGTATTTGAGGTAAAGTAAGTTCAAAGTAAAAGAATGAATAACTTCTATAGTAGAACTCAGGAAATATCTGTTGAATAAATACTGTATACTGAGCTTTTATTTTAGGTTGAGGTGCAACCTGTCGGTGCACTTTAAATCCTTGAGTCTATAAACTTACAATCAGTAAATAACAGAAGAATTTTATGGTCATACAACAAGCAAGAGCACATCCTCTATATTCACATAACAAAGAAGCCCATCCTTACTCACTTTCCCCTTCAAGAGCAATCTCTGGGAATGGAATGTGACTACATTACAGTGACACACACTGAGAATTCATGTGGCACCTATGGATCCTTACTTCCTTATGCTTTTCCAAATGTGATTTTTAACCCAGTGCTGTACAGTGTTAGTACTGTAGGGACAAAGTGGGAGCTTTCAGTCCTTTGACTATTGTTTGCTCCATTCTGAATCCAAGGAGATTTGGAGTAAATAGCTGAGAAGTGAGATTTTATTAAGAATTAGGACATCATCTCACTGAATTCTGATTGAAATAAAACATAATGCTATAAGGAAACTGTTCCACTTGTGAACATATTCTCATGAAATTTTTTTCTAGGCTGTATAGTATTAGGAAAAAGTTTGAAAAAAGTTGCTTTTATTGAAAGAAGTTCCAGTATTCATATCTGTTGCCATTGACATATATTGGTTTCAAAATAAACTATCCTTGCCTTATGAAGCAATATTCTAGTTAAAGAGCTAATTTTAATATTGTGAACAGGTAATTGCATTTTCCTATATATTTTTACCAAAGTAGATGCAAATGCTGCTAGCACAATTGAAGATTATATATTGATAGAGAATACACAATTTAGTTGTGCTTGATGTTTGTTGTATTTTTTTGTGTTATAACATTCTCTATGTGGAGGGGAAAATTTGGGACCAAAAATAAAGTTGTAATACCCACAGCAGAAATGAAGAGATACATTCAAATAGACTAGTAGAGAAGGTGCAGCTTACTCTCTTTTTCCTGTCTAAAAACAGTTAGATCTAGATTATTCTGTGACTACCACATTCTGAAAAGTATGGCTGTATATACCATGAAAATGACTGTATATACCTTCAGCTCCGTAGAAGACTTTCACAGTAAAGAGAAAATACAATTGGCCTTTGACTGGACCTGACAGCCTTGCTGTTGGCATGGCCTAGCATCAATTTCCAAATCTGACTTTCATATACAATAAGAAGTACACATGCATGCACACAGAAGACAGAGGTTCCTTCTGGGTTAAGATGGTAGAATGAGCGCACACATCCAATTTGACTTCTCTGAAACTCTCATTAAAAGTATAGTGATGAGATGCTTTTAAAAAAGACATAAACCCATAACAGGAAGAGAAGAGGCAGCAGCCACAGAATTTTGAAAGTAGGAAGGCAGATGAGCAAGCTGGGTAGCTGGCGAGCTGACCCCAGAGAGAAACCCCAGCTAAGGCTGGGAAAAGCTGAGGAGCAACAACACTCACATCTCAGACCAATCAGGACCTGCTAGAACCTGCAAGGTAACTGGGATGAGGAAGGTGGTGTGGAGTCTGATTCCACTTCTGTACCCGCAGAATACTGGCTGCAGGGCTTCAAGTGAGGGGCCCTCGGGGGTGGGTGTCAGGTGACCATATGCAGCCCAGATGTAGAGAACCCACTAGCAACTGGTCAAGATCACAACGGCAGCAGGATCTCACCTCCAGGTAGGAGTCTGGAGAAGTTCCCTCTGAGGACTCTGTCCGGCTCAAGAAGAAAGAGTTGAAGGTAAGTGACAGACTTTATTTTCTTGGGCTCCCAAATCACTGCAGACAGTGACTACAGCCAGGAAAATAAAAGATGCTTGCTCCTGGGAAGAAAAGCAATGACAAACCTAGACAGCATATTAAAAGGTGCAAAAGTCCGTAGAGTCAAAACTATGAGTTTTTCGGTAATCATGGATGGAAGTGAGAGTTGAACCATAAAGAAGGCTGAGTGCCAAAGAATTGATGCTTTTGAACTGTGGTGCTGGAGAAGACTCTTGAGAATCCCTTGGACTGCAAGGAGATCAAACTAGTCAATCCTAAAGGAAATCAATCCTGACTATTCATTGGAAGGACTGATGCTGAAGCTCCAATACTTTGTCCACCTGAGGCGAAGAGCTGGGAAAAGGCCCTGATTCTGGGAAAGATTGAGAGCAGGAGGAGAAGGGGATGACAGAGGATGAGATGGTTGGATGGCATCACTGACTCAAGGGACATGAGTTTGAGCAAGCTCCAGGAAATGGTGAAAGACAGGGAAGCCTGGCATGCTGCAGTCCAGGGGGGTGCAAAGAGTCAGACATGACTGAGCGACTGAACAACTAACCTCAGAGGTTCCCCAGGAAAAGACTGACCCAGATCAACCCACAGAGAAGGTCAAGCTAACTGACACTGGCCATATGCTGAGAAGTTCTAGTCACCCTTGTGCGAGCCAACACTTCAGTATGAGAAAAAGTATCTGTGGTATTAGTGAATTCAAAGAGATCAAAATGAACCCAAAATGAAGTAAAAGAAAACACTGTCATTAAAATCTTCACAGAGATAAGGTAAGATACTGTAAGTATGAAACAAGAAAAAGGGACACAGTAAACAAGGACAGCAACAATGAAGAACCTTAGAAATGACAGGTTTGGATGATAAAGTTGACCAGAATGTCCAGAAAATAGAACAAAAAGACAAAGAAGTAGAAAATGGGAGAAGGAAGTCAAGGGCCAGTCCCCATACCCTGCCTCTAAATGATGAATTTTCATGAGATAGCAGAGAAGATGAAGGAAGAGCTCATTAAACACACACATACACACACACACACACACACACACACACACACACACACACCATTCTAGAACGGATGGTCATGATTCACCAGTTTGAAATGACCCCTTGAATCTCCACTGTAGTAGACAAAAATACAACCATACCCAGGAATTTCATCATGAAAATTTACAACACTCGGGTAAAAGTGGGTTGTACAAAATTCCAAACATAAAACGAGCAACATCCACCACTGGTCACCTTCAAACATCACAATGGCTCTGGACTTAATAGTCCTGAAAATGAGCATATCAGGGTGCAATGCCCTGAAAATTCCAAAGGACATTATTTCTGGTCGGAAAGCATATATCAAGTAAACCTCTCAAGCAGCAAGAGGATGGAAAAAAGTCATTTTCTGACATGCAAGATCTCAAACAATATTGCTTTCCTTGTGCTTTTTCTCCGGAAGCCAGGAGGACCCCATGCCTGAGGGGCGGCGGCCAAGAGGAGTTACCCCACGTCCGAGGTCAGGGACAGCAGCCGAGAATGCCAGGCTGCAACGGCGCAGGAATCAGCGAACTGAAATGGATTGGAATGGGTGAATTTAACTCAGATGACCATTATATCTACTACTGCAGGCAGGAATCCCTTAGAAGAAATGGAGTAGCCATCATGGTCAACAAAAGATTCTGAAATGCAGTACTTGGATGGAATCTCAAAAACGATAGAATGATCTCTGTTTGTTTCCAAGGCAAACCATACAATATCACAGTAATCCAAGTCTATGCCTCAACCAGTAATGCTGAAGAAGCTGAAGTTGAACGGTTCTATGAAGACCTACAAGACCTTTGAGAACTAACACCCAACAAGATGTCCTTTTCATTATAGGTGACTGGAATGCAAAAGTAGGAAGTCAAGAAACACCTGGAGTAACAGGCAAATTTGGCCTTGGAAAGCGGAATGAAGCAGGGCAAAGACTAATAGAGTTTTGCCAAGAAAATGCACTGGTCATAGCAAGCACCCTCTTCCAACAACACAAGAGAACACTCTACACATGGACATCACCAGATCGTCAACACCGAAATCAGATTGATTATATTGTTTGCAGCCAAAGACGGAGAAGCTCTATACAGTCAACAAAAACAACCAGGAGCTGACTGTGGCTCAGATCATGAACTCCTTGTTACCAAATTCAGACTTAAATTGAAGAAAGTAGGGAAAAGACCATACTAGACCATTCAGGTATGACCTAAATCAAATCCCTTATGATTATACAGTGGAAGTGAGAAATAGATTTAAGGGACTAGATCTGATAGATAGAGTGCCTGATGAATTATGGAATGAGGTTTGTGACATTGTACAGGAGACAGGGATCAAGACCATCCCCATGGAAAAGAAATGCAAAAAAGCAAAATGGCTGTCTGGGGAGGCCTTACAAATAGCTGTGAAAAGAAGAGAAGCAAAAAGCAAAGGAGAAAAGGAAAGATATAAGCATCTGAATGCAGAGTTCCAAAGAATAGCAAGAAGAGATAAGAAAGTCTTCTTCAGCGATCAATGCAAAGAAATAGAGGAAAACAACAGAATGGGAAAGACTAGAGATCTCTTCAAGAAAATTAGAGATACCAAGGGAACATTTCATGCAAAGATGGGCTTGATAAACGACAGAGATGGTATGGACCTAACAGAAGCAGAAGATATTAAGAAGAGGTGGCAAGAATACATGGAAGAACTGTACAAAAAAGATCTTCAAGACCAAGATAATCATGATGGTGTGATCACTCACTTAGAGCCAGGCATCCTGGAATGTGAAGTCAAGTGGGCCTTAGAAAGCATCACTACCAACAAAGCTAGTGGAGGTGATGGAATTCCAGTTGAGATATTCCAAATCCTGAAAGATGATGCTGTGAAAGTGCTGCACTCAATATGCCAGCAAATTTGGAAAACTCAGCAGTGGCCACAGGACTGGAAAAGGTCAGTTTTCATTCCAATTCCAAAGAAAAGCAATGCCAAAGAATGCTCAAACTATCGCACAATTGCACTCATCTCACATGCTAGTAAAGTAATGCTCAAAATTCTCCAAGCCAGGCTTCAGCAGTACGTGAACCGTGACCTTCCAGATATTCAAGCTGGTTTTTGAAAAGGCAGAGAAACCAGAGATCAAATTGCCAACATCTGTTGGATCATGGAAAAAGCAAGAGAGTTCCAGAAAAACATCTATTTCTGCTTTATTGACTATGCCAAAGCCTTTGACTGTGTGGATCACAATAAACTATGGAAAATTCTGAAAGAGATGGGAATACCAGAGCACCTGACCTGCCTCTTGAAAAACCTATATGCAGGTCAGGAAGCAACAGTTATAACTGGACATGGAACAACAGACTGGTTCCAAATAGGAAAAGGAGTACGTCAAGGCTGTATATTGTCACCCTGCTTATTTAACTTCTATGCAAAATACATCATGAGAAACACTGGGCTGGAAGAAGCACAAGCTGGAATCAAGATTGCCGGGAGAAATATCAGTAACCTCAGATATGCAGATGACACCACCCTTATGGCAGAAAGTGAAGAGGAACTCAAAAGCCTCTTGATGAAAGTGAAAAAGGGGAGTGAAAAAGTTGGCTTAAAGCTCAACATTCAGAAAAGGAAGATCATGGCATCTGGTCCCATCACTTCATGGAAATAGATGGGGAAACAGTAGAAACAGTGTCAGACTTTATTTTTTTGGGCTCCAAAATCACTGCAGATGGTGACTGCAACCATGAAATTAAAAGACGCTTACTCCTTGGAAGGAAAGTTATGACCAACCTAGATAGCATATTCCAAAGCAGAGACATTACTTTGCCAACAAAGGTCCTTCTAGTCAAGGCTATGGTTTTTCCTGTGGTCATGTATGGATGTGAGAGTTGGACTGTGAAGAAGGCTGAGTGCTAAGAATTGATGCTTTTGAACTGTGGTGTTGGAGAAGACTCTTGAGAGTCCCTTGGACTGCAATGAGATCCAACCAGTCCATTCTGAAGAGATCAGCCCTGGGTGTTCTTTGGAAGGACTGATGCTAAAGCTGAAGCTCCAGTACTTTGGCCACCTCATGCGAAGAGTTGGTTCATTGGAAAAGACTCTGATGCTGGGAGGGATTGGGGACAGGAGGAGAAGGGGACGACTGGGCATGAGATGGCTGGATGGCATCACTGACTCAATGGACGTGAGTCTGAGTGAACTCCAGGAGTTGGTGATGGACAGGGAGGCCTGGAGTGCTGTGATTCATGGTGTCACACAGAGTTGGACACGACTGAGCGACTGAACTGAACTGTGCTTTTTCTCTAGAATGTCCAGGACAATGTACCCCCATCAAAATGGGGACGTAATCCAAGAGTGCGGACAAGCCCAGTGCAGTGGACACAGCAGGAATCACAGGATGAGGGTGACGGAAGCCCTGGTGGTCACTGTGGGCCAGGTGGAGGGGTTCCATCCAGGTAGGACTGGAGTGACCTTTGCACATTGACAGCAGTCAGTGCTACGCCTCCCTTCAAGAAAGACAAAGTCATGGGCTCCTGTAGGTTGGACCCACAGTTTAGAAGAAAATCAGAAGGAAGCCAGAGCTGATGTCTGCAACACAGCTGAAAAGAGGACAGGGTGTCTGTGAAAAACCACAGAGGAACTGGGTCATTTAGCTGACACAGTGGACCTTGCAGACGTTTTTACTGAAGGATGACAAAGATGTGGGAAGAGTTACGAAAGCAAAGCTGGCAACAATTAGGGCATTCATTTACCATTGGAAAGGCAAGTAGTAGTAATACAACATATTACACAGGCATAATGTAAATGCTGAGTTTTAACTTAGAAAAACTTATGGAATGATGGCAGGCTCTGCAGAAGGGCATTAGTGAAATAAAAAGAGCGAAACCTTCATTTACTAGAATTTTAAGTTAATAGAAAATACTCAAAATCGATTAATCAGAAGTTAGTTGCATGCACTTACTATTGAAAAAAAGATATTGGTAAGTATCAGAAGAAACAATGGAAAAATAGTTCCGGTTGCTTCCGGAAAGGAGGTCTGCAGCGCAGGGTGGGAGAGTTGAGGCAAGTGGGAGGGCTCTTTACATCTGTCCTGATATAAACAGCTTATGTTGTTTGACTTTTATCATTTTAAACCTGAGATTTTGTTAGTCGCAACTGCAAATTCAAGCATGTAATTGTGGTCATAAAATGGCAACCCACTCTAGTGTTCTTGCCTGGAGAATCCCAGGGACGGGGGAGCCTGGTGGGCTGCCGTCTATGGGGTCGCACAGAATCGGACGCGACTGAAGCGATGCAGCAGCTGCAGCAGCAGCAGTTGCAAAAAGTAACCCTGGGTTCCTGTGTACACTTTACTCCATTTCCCCCAGTGATAACATCTTGCAGAGTTGCAGCGCAGGCAGGATTCTCACACTGTTCTAGTCATGATATGGCTCCATTACCACCAGGAGTTCCTGTGCTGACTTTTAACAGCCTTGTTCTCCCTCCCATCACTCACCCGCCATGACTCCTGGCTGCCACTAATCTCATTTCCATTTCTACAATTTCATCATTTCGAGAATGTTACATTAATGAAATCATATAGTGTGCAACCTTTTGAAACTAGCCTATTTTCTACTCAGCATAATTCCCTCAAGATTCAGGCAAGTGGTGCACAGCAAAAGCTTTTGCACCTTTAGAGCTGGATACAATCTTTGGTACATGGGTACCAGAGTCTGTTTAACCATTTACCTACTGAATAGCATCTGTGTTGCTTCTAGTGTTTGGTTATTATGAAAAAAGATGCTATGAACATTGATACACACATTTTCTGTGAATAAAAGTTTTCATTTTTGGGATAAGTGCCTAAGAATACAATTTCTTGGTCATGCAGTAATTGCACGCTTAATTTTATAAGAAACTACCAAGCTGTTTTCCTGAAGGAGTGTATCATTCTACATTTCCACAAGCAACACACGAGAACTCCTTCCTCTGTATCCTCCCCAGCATCTTCTGTTATTGCTACGTTTTATTTTGGTTATTCTGATAGGTGTGTAGTGATATCTTCTGTAGTTTTAATTGGCATTTTCCTAGCAGCAAATGAATATAAACATCTTTTCATGTGGCATCTTATTTGACATCTCTATACCTTCTTCATCGAAATGTCTGTTTCTGTCTTTTGCTCCTTTTTCTAACGCAATTTTTCTTTTCTTTCTTTTTTTTTTTTTAACTGTTGAGTCATCTTATCTATGTGGGACATACGGTGTGTAAATCATTTCTTTCAGCCTGCAACTTGTCTTTTCATCCTCTTAATAAGGTAGTTTGCAGAGCAAACATCTTAAATGTTCATGATATCTACTTTGTCAATTTTCTTATCATGGGTTGTGGTTTTTTGCTTAGCTCCAGATCCTGAAGATTTTCTCTTCTGTTTTTTCTAAAAATCCTAGTTTTATGTTTAACTCCATGATTCATTTGTGTTAATCTGTATTATTTGACTTTTATAACTAGGCAAATTTATTACTTTGGTAAAATAAGAATTCTTTGAAAAATATCTCAAAGGCTCAAAAAACATCTAAAAGGCTCATGAAATAGTATGGCTCCCACTACTTGTGACGCATCTTATTTCCTGTTCTGTCTCACCCCACCCATTTACCCCAAATCTCTCCACCTGCCCTGAGTGTGACCTCACAGCCCTCCATCGTAGACTGGAAAGGCCTGAAGAGAGTCTTTTCATCTGGTTCCCACTCCCAGTTTTCCTGTTCGTTGTTGTTGTTCAGAAGTCATGTCCAACTTTTTATGACCCTATGGACTGCAGCACATCAGGCCTCCCTGTCCTTCACCATCTCCCAGAGCTTGCTCAAACTCATGTCCATTGAGTCGGTGATGCCATCCAACCATCTCATCCTCTGTCATCCCCTTCTCCTCCTGCCTTCAATCTTTCCCAGCATCAGGGTCTTTTCCAATGAGCTAGTTCTTCGAATCAGGTGGACAAAGTATTGGAGCTTCAGCTTCAGCATGAGTCTTTCCAATGACTATTCAGGGCTGATTTCCTTTAGGATGGACTGGTTTGATCTCCTTGTAGTCCAAGTTACACCCAAGAGTCTTCTCCAGCACTTCAGTTTTCCATCTCTTTCTTATTTCTTCTTTTATAACTTCTCCATCATCAGTTCTATCTCAGATGTTTAAAAAAATCACCCACTGCTCTTTGGCACAAAAGATAAAAACTCTTATTTGTCCCTTTCATGTTCTTCCCTACCACATGACAAAGAAGTGTGTGTGTGTGTGTGCGTGTGTGTGTGTGCAGCCTCACAAAAGTTCTAAGTATGAAGGTGGCTCCACACCATCTGAAATAGTTCAAGCCTGGGGAATAAGGATCACTCTTGTGGCTTTCTCTTTAAAGTTTCCACAATTACCTCAGAATTAGGACACCACATCCCTATTCTTCCAAAACTGCATTCTTCCCCCCTTCCCCGTGGACATTTTATCAGCAATCAGCACTTCATTCACATTTATCACTGCTGGAAAACAGGATCTCTCACCTTCCTGCTCATCCTACTTTATCGCAAGTCACAACGAATTTTAGGCACAAATATTACAGAACTACATTCTTGTAACCTCCTAAAGTATGAGTTATCTTAACCTTCAGTACAAACTCAGCACACAACTGATGATTCCCAGGAAGGTAAAACATACTATGCACAATGCCTGCTGACCACGGGAATCTCGAATGGGGAATTCAGTCAAAGTGGTAATCTGTGTTTACCAAAAATCTGTGTTTACTAACCAGCACTCTTGCAATTCGGAAAACCTGATTTTTGTTGTGTTTGTTCTCAGGCTTGCTAATTAGCAACATTTGGAAATACTAATTTACCCTAATGAGAGATCCATTATGTAAAACACTTGAGCATTTTCTCTGTAAGATCAAAGATCCCTGTCATGCTGATTGAGTAGATAACTCATGCATTATCAGCATCTTAAATTATGTTAACTATGATACAAATTTCTCTAAGATACTATATTAAGGATTGTCAATTAACCTTACTAACTGGCTAGCAGAAATGCTGGCAGAATTTCCTGGATAGCTCCTGACACTTAATTAAAAGAGGTCTTTCTGTTTTGTGTGATGATTCGAAGCACTGGAGAGTTAAAAAATGATTACATTTTTTACTGCTGAAATTGCTGATCACACCATAATAATGCCTAGCTAACTGCCGATATAGAGAAGATGAAAAAATACTTAAAAAATTCTCTTTAATTGCACAGGTTACTATATTCACCATCTTTATTCAAAGGGTAACACTGGAGTATGTTTTTGTACTTCTTTTAAAGTTATTGCAACTATAAGGCAATACAGGATTTTCATTATTTTAAAAATCACTCAAATACCATTTATTGAATACCCCAGCATTCAGTGATTCAGCAATAGACAATTTTAATAATAATATCACATCCTGTGGTTCAGCAGTCTCATTTGTGTGGGGGCTTTTTATAATCCCAAAGCAATTTCTATCAAGAGGGTGCATGGATTCACTCCAAATAAATATTAAATCATTTACTTGTTCATTATCTGTTAATTATTCATCCACAATAAATATTTTTTTATTTTGAGCAACTATTATGGGCCATGTACTGCCATATAGTAAACTATTATGTCCTGTAATATAGTAAACGAACACCTCTCTTCCAGAACAAATGAACTATTTCTGTCATCTTAAATAAAAGCAATGATCCATGATAAAAAATAGTCTGAGATAAAATAAGGATGACTAATTTCTTTCTGTGATTATATAAATTATTTAACAGGAAGACTCCTAAAACTCACTATAAAGAATAGAGTTATAAAGTTTGTATGATCATATAATTTTAAACTTTCATTTGTCATTGATAGGGTTTCCCTGGTGGCTCACATAGTAAAGAATCTGCTTGAAATGTGGAAGACGGGTTTGATCCCTGGGTCAGGAAGATCCCCTGGAGAAAGGAATAGCTACACACTCTAGTATTTTTGCCTGAAAGATCCCACGTACAGAGGAGCCTGGGGGGCTACAGTCAATGGGGGTGCAAAGAGTCAGATACAGCTGACTCACACTTTCACTCTCTTGCCATTGATAGAAATTGCCATCAGGGACTTCTCTGGCAGTCTAGTGGTTAAGAATCTGCCTTGTAATACAGGGGACTTGGGTTCAACCCCTGGTTGGGGAACTAAGATCCCACATGCTGTGGGGCAATTAAGCCCACACGCTGCAACTACTGAGCCTGTGTACTCTAGAGCCCACGCTCTGCAAGAGAAGTTTATACCACAGTGAAGGCTGAAGGCAGCCAGAATTAAAAAAAAGAAAAGAAATTGCCATTAAGTACTGGAGGAAATGAAGATGAAAACATGAAAATTAATCAAGGCCAGGATATTAACTGATTAAAATTAATGTCGAAATTAGTATTAATGAATTAAGAAATAGTAGCAATACATTCAATGCATTGAGGACCTATTCTGTCTTGGGCAAGAATATTACATGCATTACATCACTACATCTCATTAGAACACCGACAAGCCTATTAGGGCGGTTTATTCCTTCTACTTTAGAGAAAGAATGAATGTAAGCACAGTGAGGTTAAGTCAGTGGCCTCCTCTCAGCCAACCTTGTGGGGGTTGTGGGATTTGAAACAAGTTCTCTTTTATTCCAAAACTGTGTGTTTAACCACTGTGTTGGATTAATTTAATTTTCATTAAAAAAATTCTTGAGAACTCACTATACTCAATTGAAAATGATACCTAGCAGAGGGCCCTGTGGGGCTCCCGGGCACAAAATCTTTCAGTGTCCCCCATTTCTTGGTTATAGGAAACAGCCTTCATTCAGCCTCTGGGAGTTCCAAAGGGCAGATTCAAGCAATGCTTAACTAGGGAAGGGGGCAGAAACAGCAAGGGAAGAATACTCAGGAAACAACAGCGCAGTCTTGGGGCAAGGTCCTGATTCCCCCTCCAGGGATACAATATTGTTGAGCTGTTTAGCAGGCACTGAAACTCTCACTAGGAAGGAAAAGCTAACAATTAATGATGGTGTGCTGCCAACAAGCATGAACACCCTAGACCTGAAGGAACCTGAAGGTTGGTGATGCTGACTCCCAGTTACCTCACCATCAACCACTGAGAAAAATGTCCACAAGCCAATTATACCCCCTTTGAACTATGACAATAAAAACTTCTCACTACCCGCTCAAAGTGGGGCACAGTTTTTGGAGGCACCAGCCTGTTGTGTTCCCTCTTTGCTTGGCAAAGAAATAAAGTGACTCTCTCCTCCTAAATTCCATCTCTTTCTATTTAGCACTCATGTACAGAAGAGTGTACTAGGTTTTGGTAACAAAAACAAAGACACAAACGTCACAGCTTTGTGAAAACATAATTTTTTTTAACCCATACACACACATATGGACTTTTGTAGACTTTTGTAGTTTCACCAGTAAGTCTCAGTGTTTGCAATAAGAGCAAGGTACGTTTGTAGTCGAGCAGGACTGCCTTTTTTGGAACAAACATTTGGGTAATCCTAGAGAAAGTGAAAGTGAACTTGCTCAGTCGTGTTTGACTCTTTGCGACCCCATGGACTGTAGCCTGCCAGCATCCTCTGTCCATGGGATTCTTCCAGGCAAGAATACTGGAGTGGGTTGCCATTTCCTTCTCCAAGAGATCTTCATGACCCAAGGATTGAACCTGGGTCTCCCGCATTGTAGGCAGATGAGGAGCCAAGGGATTATAAGAAAACAAAGGCCAACCAGACGCAGGTAATTGAGACAGTCATGATTCATGCCTACTGACATGGTCTCAGCTGGCCCTGAGCACAGTAAAATAACTGCACTAGGTCAAACTGGAAGAGGTCGATGGATGGCTCCTGCCATTCTAGACTAAGGCAGGCAGTACTTCACTTCAGGGAGAAACATTCTGAAACATGGCCAAGTGACTTAAAAGAACTTACTTAATCTAACGTACGAAAAGATGAACTCTGTTTCTTTTGAACCATATTCAGAGACATTTGACTTCAATCAAACAGCCATGGTTCGCTGTGGCCCAGCAAACAGCAGAATTACAAATCTGCATTATTTATTAATCAAATCTGTTGGGGAATTCAAAACAGATCTGGTAAACTGTCCTCAACTTTCAGTTCTTATTTGGCGAGCAGTGACACTGCCAGGAAATGCCAATGTGTCAACACTGGTACCATTTGGATGATCTTGGCTGGAGATGGCAACATTTACGTGTGGCCTTTCAAAAAATAATGGGAGTTACTGATGCATTACCTTGACATCTGAAAGGATGGGTAAGACTATTTATAGTTTATATAATGACTAAGGGGGTATGGCCCAAGCAGATTTGCCATATTAAAAACAGATAACAAATCATTAGACTAACATTGAACTTACAGCTGATTTAGTCCATATTTCATGTGTTCACTCATTTGTGATATGCCTTAAGTGAAAGAACTCTGCTGAGCAGCCCAGCAGGACATGAAGAGCTTTGGAACTATACCTCAGTGCAATTCCAAACCCTGACCCCCTATTTAGCCTGAGCCACATAGGCAAATTATTTAGATTTTCTGAGTCTCAATTTTTTTCTTATCTGCAAAATGGCTGTGTGGGGGTTGAAGGAGCCAATAGATGGGAAAGGCTTCATCAGCGCCTGGCATGTATCAGGTGCTAAGGATGCTGTCTTCCTTCTCGTTCCTTCCGAAGTTCTGGAAGTGGAGGAACACATGGTGATCAGACATCAGCCCCGTGTTTGCAAAACCAACTGCACATAAGAAGAGCGGCACGTGGTGAGTTGCAACACTGGGGCCTCTTTCCCTGGACTCCACGTCAGGCCATCCTGTGACCTGTGACCCTGAGGATGCAGCGACATCACTCTGTGCGAGTCTGAAGCAGACCTTGCAGGTTCTGATCTTGCTCTTGTAACGGAGAACAAGCCTGACTCCATCTTGGATCCATTTCCTTTAATTTGAACTTTTGTATTCTATTGCTTTTGCTTAGAGTTAAGAATGTTGCCTATAGCCTGAAACATTCAGAAAGAGCCCATTTTCAAGACTCTGACCTTATGGGTATAATACTTTTCCATTCATGAAGAGACAAGGTATTGCAGAACAGAGAATAACATTTGTCTTGTTGGAGGTTTACAGGACATCGTGACCTGACCTGGCTTCCCTTGTGGTGACACTAATGGTAAAGAATCTGCCTGCAAGTGCAGGAGACACAGGAGACACGGGTTCAATCCCTGGTTGAAATGGAGGAGGAAATGGTAGCCCACTCCAGTATTCTTGCCTGGAAAATTCCATGTGCCGAGGAGCCTGGTGGGCTACAGTCCGTGGGGCCACAGAAAGTTGACATGACTGAGAGATGAAGCACTGCATTGTGACCTGATTACATGGACAGCTGCAAGAACAAAGGATTCTGACACCAAGATGTCTGCACAACATCCCTCCCTCACCTGCCTTTAAAAATGCTTTGTGAAACATTTCAAGGAGTCTGGGGCTTTTGGAGGACATGAGTGACATGTTCTCCTTACCTGTCCCTGCAATAAACCTTTCTCTGCTCCAGACTCAAATGTTTCAGTATTGTTTAGCCTCACTTTGCATCAGGCACACAGACTTCTGTTGGGTGACATTCTCTAGGGAACCCAGCACCATGAGAACCAGCTGACCTGCTGGAGGCTGGGAGACCTCATGCAGCAGAGATGGGTCCTGCCAGCAGCTAATCCCAGGTGCCCAGGTGAGTCCAGCCAAGCCCAAAGTGCTGCCCGGCAGAAGTGCAAGATGAAAGCCGGATGCTGTTTTAAGCCACTAAGCCTGAGGGGAAAGGACCATTTTGCTTGAAAATGCAAATGCAAGATGTCATGAGGTCATGACATTTTTTGATCAAAGCACAAAACCATTGGAACACAGGTTCAAAACAATTTGGGGAAAGCTTAGTCACTGGCTCTGACAGAATGATGTACACCAGTTGCTACTGTGTAAGATTAATGAAAGATGCAAATCTCTCACCAGCGGGAATTCAGGATTTCATGTGCAAATGAATCTTTGTCACTAGAGGTACAGAGATTAATTTTCCCCAGGCAATATTCTTCGGAGGTTTCTATATTTTCAGAGTTTAGGAACTGTTGTTATGTATTGTACATGGCAACAGAGGAAAAGGATGGCAAGAGAGAGAAGCTGGGAAAAACTTGACATTGAAAATAAAATAAAAGCAATTTACAATAATTTGAACTTCATGCTGCATATAGAGAAAGCAGAGCCTGGGTAACTTGGCATTTTCCTGGGTCAGCCATTGAAAGGATCCTGGCCTTTTCTTGTTCTTTCTTTCTTTTTCACCCAGTAGAACACTCCATGAGAGCAATTAAATATAATTTTAAAATTGTGTCATATTGGCTTCTCTTTGTGGAGCAGAAAACTAAGTGTGCCTTTGAAGGAAATAGTTTGAAATATACAAATGAAAAATCACCCTGCAGTTCAAAAGTGCTTTCCTTACCTAAGGGATAAATTCTGTGATTCGTGTAATAGCTAACTTTGCACTTATTTTCTGAAAAATGTGAAGGCTGCTGAGTGAGGAAGATGCCTTCCCCCCACACAAGTGCCAGTCAGCTGTAACTGGGGAAGGGCTCGTGGTAAAGTTTACAGACAGATGGGTCACATCCACTCAGGTGGCTCCTTCAGTGCCCAGCAGAATGCTAGTCCTGGGCAGTCCCCACAAATTCAGGTGACTTGAATGGAACCCCACCAGCTGAAGGGAATTCAGCACCCTGTGAAGGGTCCACCTTGAGACATGCACACACACACACACATTATGACAGATGGGGTGCAGGGGACCCACTTCTTGGGAAATCTAGGAAGTAAAGAGACAGATCAGGGTTCCTGGGTGGAGAAAGCCATGCAAAGTGCTTTCCTCTGAATCAGAAGAGATGAGGCCAGGTCGGGACAGCATCCCTCGAGAGAGAGAGAGGATTTTCTCTCTGCCAGCTGCATGTCACAAAGACATCGAGGAAACAAATGGAGAGGCTGATGTGGGGAAGAGATGAGACTTGTAGGCAAGCACTGTAGTGATCTGGGGACAATCTCCCCACCCCCAGCTGAGCCCTGAGATGACATCACGACCAGTGAGGGCTTGACTCTGTCTGAGCCAGAATCACTCATCCAGGTTGCTGCTGGCTCCTGACTTTGGAGTGGTATTTGTTTGTAGGACTTGCACAGGACTGGGGGGAAACAGAAACCCCACTCTTGGAGGGGACACATAAACTCTTGTGTGCACAAGGACTCAGGGGAAAGGAGCAATGACCGCATGGAAGACTGAACCAAAACTACCTGCTAAGTACTATATGGTCTCCTTCAGAGGCAGGGGGTGGCTGTGGTCCACTGCAGAGGCAAGGATAATGGCAGCAGCAGATCTGGGAAGAGCTCACTTGTGTGAGCCTCCCTGAAGGCTGCCATTAACCCCTCTATAGAGTCTGTAGGCTCCAGGGCTGGGTTGCCTCAGGCCAAACAACCATCAGTGGGGGGAACATAACCCCATCAGCAGACAAGTTTTATGGAACATGACCTGCCCACCACAGCAAGACCCAGCTCTACGCATCACCAGTTACTCCCATCAGGATGCTTGCACAAGCTTCTCCAACAGACTCATCCACCAGAGGCAAGACAGCAGAAGCAAGAAGAACTACAATCCTGCTGCCCATAGAATGAAAGTCACAATCAACAAAAGTTAGACAAAATGAAAATGCAGACGATTACATCCCAGATGAAGGAATAAGATAAAACCCCAGAAAAACAACTAAATGAAGTGGAGATAGGCAATCTGCTGGAAAAAGAACTCAGAATAATGATAGCGAAGATGATCCAAGATCTCAGAAAAAGAACGGGGACAAAGATTGAGAAGACACAAGAAATGTTTCAAAAAGACCTAGAAGAACTAAAGAGCAAACAGACAGAAATGAAAAACAAAATAACTGAGGTGAAAATTATACCAGAAGGAATCGATAGTAGAACAACTGAGGCAGAAGAGTGGATAAGTGACCTGGAAGACAGGATGGTGGAAATCACTGCTACAGAACAGAACAAAGAAATGAGAATGAAAAGAAATGAAGACAGCCTAAGAGACCTCTGGGGCACATTAAATATACCATCATTCACTTACAGGGGTCCCAGAAGGAGAAGAGAGAAAGGACCTGAGAAAAATATTTGGAGAGATAATAGCTAAAAGACTTTTCTAACATGGGAAAGGAAACAGTCAACCAAGTCCAGAAAGTGCAGAGAGGCCCAGGCAGGATAAACCCAAGAAGGAGAACCTTGAGACACACAGGAATCAAACTGAAAAAATCAAAGACAAAGAAAAATATTAAAAGCAACAAGGGAAAAATGACAAATAACATACAAGGGAAATCCCATAAGGTTACCAGCTGATTTCCCAGCAGAAGCTCTGCAGGAAAGAAGGGAGTGGTATATTTAAAGAAGGGTGTATATTAAAGTGGTATATTTAAAGAAGGGGTATATTAAAGAGGGGAGTGATATATTTTAAATGGTGAAAGGGAAGAACCTACAACCAAGAATACTCTACCCAGTAAGGCTTTCATTCACACTTTATGGAGAAATCAAAAGCTTTAAAGACAAGCAAAAGCTAAAGAGAATTCAGCACAACCAGAGCAACTTTGCAACAAATACTGAAGGAACTCCCCCAGGCAGAAAAGAGACTAGCAACTTAAAATAAACTTGTACATATATACACTTCTATATCAAAGCCTCATGGGAACAGCAAACCCAAAAACCTCAATAGATAAACATATAAAAAGCAAAACACAACCCCAAACAACATGAAGGATGGTCGTTAAACCACAAGAGAACAAAAAAGGGTGGGGAGAAAAACAACAAACCCAAAACAATTAAGACAATGGCAACATGAACATATACACTGATAATTACCTTAAATGTAAATGGATTAAATACACCAACAAAAGACACATACTAGCTGTATGGATACAAAAATATGGCTCTATATATACCACCTAAAAGAGGACACATGCAGATTGAAAGTGATGGGATGGAAAAAGATAATTCCATGCAAGTGGAAATCAAAAGACAGCTGGAGTAACAATACTCCTATCAGACAAAATAGAAGTTAAATAAAGACTGTTACAAGATATAAGGAAGGACACTACATGATGATCAAGGAATCAATCTGGTAACAATTGTAAGTATATATGTACCCAGTATAGGAGCACCTCAATATATAAGGCAAATACTAACAGCCATAAAGAGAGAGATTGAGAGTAACACAATAACAGAGGGGGACTTTAACATCCCACGTTCATCAATGGACAGATCATCCACATACAAAATCCACAAGGAAACACAGATCTTATATGACACATTAGACCAGACAGACTTAATAGGTATTTATAGAACATTTCATCCAAAAACAGCAGAATACACATTCTTCTCAACTGGAACATGGAACATTTCATAAGACTACCACACACTGTGCCATCACATTAGCCTTGATAAATTTAAGAAAACTGAAATTACATCAAGTATCTTCTCTAATCACATGCTGTGCGATTAGAAATAAACTACAAGGAAAAAACTGTAAAAACAAAAACATGTGGAGAATAAACAATATTCTACTAAACAACCAATGGATCATTGAAGAAATCAAAGGAGAAAAAAAAAAAAATACCTACAGACAAATGACAATAAAAACACAATGACCCCAAACCTATGGGATGCAGCAAAAGCAGTTCTTTTTAAAATTATTTATTTATTTGGCTGTATCAGGTCTTAGCTGTGGGACGTGGGATATTTGTTACGTCATGTAAGAGCTTCTGTTGAAGTGCATGAACTCTCTGTTGTGGCTCTCAGGCTCAGCAGTTGCAGCACGTGGGCTTAGTTGCTCCACAGCATGTGGGATCTTAGTTTCCCAACCAGGGGATTGAACCCAATCCCTTGCAATGCAAGGCATATTCTTAACCACTGGAATACCAGGGAAGTCCCAAAAGTAGTTCTAAGAGGAAAGTTTATAGCAATAAAAACTTACTTTGGGAAACAAGAAAATTTGCAAATAACCTAGTCTACACCTAAAACATCTAGAGAAAGAAGAACAAACAAAACCTTCTAACGTTAGTAGAAGTAAAGAAATCATAAAGATCAGAGCAGAAATAAACGAAATAGAGACACTTCCCCCCCTCCCCCCCCCAAAAAAAAAAAAAACAATTGCAAAGATCAATGAAACTAAAAGCTGTTTCTTGGACAAGGTAAGCAAAATTGGTAAACCTTTAGCTAGACTTATCAAGAAGAAAGGAGTCATATTAATAAAATTAAAAATGAAAAAGGAGTTACAACTGACTCCACAGAAATACAAAGCATTACAAGAGACTACTACAAGCAACTGTATGCCAATAAAATGGACGACCTGGAAAAAATGGACAAATTCTTAGAAAGGTTCAGTGTCCCAAGACTGAATCAGGAAGAAAAAAAAAAAACCCACTATGCACAGACCAATCACAAGCACTGAAATTGAAACTGTCATTAAAAAACTCCCAACAAACAAAAGTCCAGGATGTTCATGGGAGAAGTCTGTAAAACATTTAGAGAGGAGTTAATACCTATCCTTCTCAAACTCTTCCAAAAAATTCCAGAGGAAGGAATACTCCCAACTCATTCAATGAGACCACTATTACCCTCAGACCAAAATCAGACAAAGACACCACAAAAAAAGAAAATTACAGGTCAATATCTCTGGTGAACATAGAAGCAAAAATCCTCACCAAATACTAGCAGTCTGAATCCAGCTATACATTAAGAGGATGATACACCATGATCAAGTGGGATTTATCCCAGTGATGTAAGGACTTTTCAATATCAGAAATGAATCAATGGGATACACATTAATAAATTGAAGAGTAAAAAACCATATGATCATCTCAATAGATGCAGGAAAAGCTTTCAACAAAATTCAGCTCCCACTTATGATGAAAACTCTCCAGAAAGTAGGCACAGAGAGAACCTACCTCAACATTATAAAGGCCTTATATGACAAACTTAAAGCTAACATCATACTCAATGGTGAAAAGCTGAAAGCATTCCCACTATGATCAGGAACAAGATAAGGATATCCCCTCTTGCCACTTTTATCAAACAGCTTTGGTAGTCTTAGCTATAGGAATCAGAGAAGAAAGAAGGACAAATAAAAGGAATTCAAATTGGAGTTAAACTGTCAATGTTTGCAAATGACATGATACTATACATAGAAAACCCTAAAGACACTACAAGAAAACTACTGAAGCACATCAATAAATTTGGTAAAGTTGCATGATCAGAGAGGGCAATGGTAACCCACTCCAATATTCTTGCCTGGAGAATCTCATGGACAGAGTGGCCTGGTGGGCTACAGTCCATAGGGTCGCAGAGAGTCAGACATGACTGACGTGACTGACCACACAAAGTTGCATGATACAGAATTAATACACAGAAATCTCTTGCTTTCCTATACACTAACAATGGAAGACCAGAAAAAGAAATTCAAGAAACAATCCCATTTAACTGTTGTAACAAAAAGAATAAAATGCCAAGGAATAAACTTACCTGAGGAGGCAAAAGACCTGTACTCAAAAAACTATAAGATATGATGCAAGAAATCAAAGATGCCACAGAGGGAGAGATATACCATGTTCTTGGACTAGAAGAATCAATATTGTCAAAATGATTGTACTAGCCAAGGCAATCTACAGATTCAATACAATCTCTACCACATTACCAATGGCATTTCCCCACAGAATTAGAACCAAAAAATCTTAAAATCTGTTTGGAGACACAAAAGACCCCAAATAGTCAAAGCAATCTTGAGAAAGAAAAATTGAGCTGGAAGAATAAGGCTCCTTGACTTCAGACTATACTACTGAGGCTCCCTGACTTCAGACTATACTACAAAGCTATAGTCATTAAAACACTATGGTACTGTCACAAAAATAGAGATCTACAATAGATCAACAGAGCAGGATAGAAAGCCCAGAAACAAACCCACATACCTATAGCCAATTAATCTATGTCAGAGGAGGCAAGATTATATGATGGTGGAAAAACAGTATCTTCAACAAATGGTGCTGAGAAAACTGGACAGGTACATGGAAAAATAAATAAATCAGACCATTCTTTATGCACAAAAATAAGTTCAAAATGGATTAAAGACCTAAATGTGAGCCTTGATACTGTAAAACTCCTATAAGAAAACATAGGCAGAACACTCTGACATAAATTGCAACAATATCTTTCTTGATCTGTCTCCCAGAGTAATGGAAATAAAAACAAAAATAAACAAATGGGATGTAATTAAACTCAAAAGCTTTTGCACAGCAAAGGAAATCATAAACAAAACAAAAAGACAGCCACATAATGAAAGAAAATATTTGAAAATGATGTGACTGGCAAGGGATTAGTATCCAAAATTCACAAATAGCTCATGTTGCATATTATCATCAAAACAAACAACTCAATCAGAAAATGGGCAGAAAATCTAAATAGATATTTATCCAAAGGAAAAAAATAGATGGCCAAGAGGCAATGAAAAGTTGTCCAACATCACTAATTATTAAAGAAATGCAAATCAAAAGTACCATGAGATATCACTGCACACCAGTCAGGATGGTCATCATTATAAAGTCTTTCATGTTTGGGAACACACGTAAGAATTAAAGATTTTAAAATTAAAAAAATATATATATCAATAAATAAATTTAAAAAAAAAAAAAAAGAAGAGAGTGTGGAGGAAAAGGAACGCTCCTACACTGTTGGTGGGAATGTAAATTGGTAGTCACTATGGAGAAGAGTATATAGGTTCCTTAAAAGACTAGAATTACCATATGATCCTGCAGTACCACTGGGCATGAAATACACATCCAGGAGGCATGTATCCAGAGAAAAATACGGTCTGAAAGGATATATATACCCCAATCTTCACTGCAGCACAAGTTACAATAGCCAAGACATGAAAGCAACCTAAATGTCTATCGACAGAGGAATGTATGAAGAAGATGCGGTCGATATATACAATAGAATATTACTCAGCCGTTAGAAAAGAGTGACATAACGCAATCTGCAGCAACATGGGCAGACCTAGAGATTGTCATATTGACTGAAGTAAGTCAGGCAGAGAAAGGAAAATATTGTATGATATCCCTTATATGTAGAATCTAAAAAGAAATGATACGAATGAACTTATTTACAAAATAGAAACAAACAGCAGACTTAGAAAACAAAGTTATGGTTGCTAGGGAGGAAGGATTAGGGTGGGGGAACAGATAGGGAGTTTGAGATGGACATGTACACACTGCTATATTTAAATGGATAAACAAGGTTCTCCTGTAAAGCACAGGGAAGTATTTTCAACCTCATGTGGCAGCCTGAATGGGAGAGGGGTTTGGGAGTGAATGGATACATGTATGTGTGGCTGAGTTCTTTTACTGTGTACCTAAAACTATCGTAACATTGTTAATTGGGTATACTCCAATATAAAATGAAAAGTTAAAACAATAAAATCTGGATCCATAGAAAGTGGAAGACATGGCTTAAAGTTGTACTCAGAGGTCACTTGGCAGCTTAGGTTCTGCCAGAAGGAGGAGGCAGAATCTACCCATAACTCTTACCTTAAGCATGGAGCTATTTTCTTCTACCAAGAGGAACCAAATATAATTTTCCCTGTCACTGCAGGGTGGCAACAAACATTGGGTAAGAGCCTAGAGAAATCTGGACAGAAATCCTGTTCTATGATACAGAGTACTTAGATTAGAATAGAAGGCCAGGGTGATCTCTAGTCTGATCAAAATAGAGATGCATTTCCCCAGTAATTAGAAACGAGGAACTGGCATTTTACAACAAGAATTGGAAAAAGCAACCTTACCAGAAATACAATAATTACTTAGTCTCTTAGAGTCTATAAGCAGAGATTGAAAGGGCCTTCCTCTTCTGGCTCCTAAGAGAAATAAGAACCACGGACACAGACAGACCTTTGGGGACAGGAGGAATGCAGAACCCACAGGGGAGGAGCGGAGTCCGTCTCTGGGTGGAGAAGGGACTGGCTGACTCAGACAAATGAGAAAAGAAATCCAGGGACTGGAACTGAGGTGATTCCGCCAGGTAACCATGTTCACCAAATACTTGGTGAAAGATGGAAAGTGTGTTTCAGATTCCTACTAAATACCCCCCAGGCTCTTGCATAGAATTACGCCAACCATTAAGCTGGGCATAGATTGGACTGTGGACTAATTTCCAGACTTTGGATCCAGCCATTTTCAAGAAATCCTTTCATTTGGTCATGAAAGAAAACCCTTAGGCTTTGTTCTGCCAGGGTCCAGCTGAAGCCCTGAGGGAATATCGCCTTTATGAGAATTAATTCTGTCAACACGATGCAGAGCCGTCATCAGGTAATTTTAGGAAGTGCCAGGGAATATCATGTATTGTGGAAAATGATAACCAGAGCCTAGCAAAAGCTGGGCCATCAGTGCAGAGAGTCAGGAAAAAACAGTAAGTGCAGTGCTGTGTTTGGCATTTTGTGGAAACACCAAAAATGTCATCTAGGGAGACTGAGAAACACACGAGGGAAGTAGATGCTGTTGCAGAAGAAGCATAGACGAGGCTCAGCATTAAATGAAAGCCCTGTGTGCATGGATGAGTCAAGGACAAGATACTGATGGCCTGGGACTTACACCAGTTGGAAGAAAACATCCCACTGTGCGGACAGGAGCCTGTTGGTTGAGGCTGGTGGCTGAGTGCTGAAATGCTTCCTTTCTGTCTCAAACTAGAATTCTAGGAGATGGTGGGCTGGGGGCCCAGGGAACAGAAGTTAAGGAAGGGAGGAAGGGGAGGGACTTTTCTATCTTCAAGAGGAGTTGAGAGCAGTGCATTTTTTTTCTTTTGCTAATTGCAGGTGAGACCTGATTGGCTGTCATTCACCCGAAGGGGAAGAAGGGGTCCTGGCCAGCAGCTTGGGGGGTGAGGCATCTGGGGCTGGTGAGGGGCTAGTGAGGGAAGCACTACCTCAGGTTTCCCTGGGTGGCAGCGGCGACAGGAAACGCACAGCCTGGGGTGGTGTGCTATTTAAATTTGATTCATGTGAATGTATGGCAAAAACCACTACAATATTGTAAAGTAATTTGCCTCCAATTAAAATAAATAAATTCATTAAAAAAATAAAAAAAAATAAATTCGAATTCATTTGTTTTTTCCTCAGGTTTCCCTTTACCCACCTTGTCCTGCTTTTGAAACACCAGGGAGTTAGGCTGGTCTGCACTCATGGTCTCATGAAGATTAGGTGATGGAAGAAAGGATGAAAGAGCAATAATAAGTAGAAAAATCTGGCCTTCGGACACTCAGAGAAACAGAAGTGACAGAAGGGCGGAATATTTGGGAGGAAACATGTTCAGAGGCATTCTGCCTCCTCACCTTCACCACAAAGTAGTAACCGTTTCTTGGCTGCCTCTGACACCACTAGAGGTTTCCTTCTGAAAGCCAGTCTCCAAACGCACAGCTTCACGTCTCTTCAGTCACCCCTCCTGCCCCACCTCTTGACCCTTGGGCCACAGGGGACTCTGACGCCAGACCCAGAGCCCACCCTCCTCATCAGCGGTCATTTCAGGCATGAGACCGGATTCTACAAAGAGAGACGGGAATGGACAGTGTTCCTCACAACTCAGGCCGGTCCCCTCCTTCCCTCTCAGTGTCGTGTGTGGAGAAGGTGCTTGTGGGTGTCTTGCTCCCAGCCTGGGGGAAGGCAGCACCCAGACTACAGCTGGGCAGAGGAAAGGGAGACTAGAAAGAGCCCAGAGAAGGGGAGCCAGGGCATGTGCCTCCTGGCTGGGGGCTGCTCTTTTCCCTGTGGTGTTGATTACACATTTTATTACCAGTTAAGGTAACTGAGCTTGCTTCTCTTGTGCCACGGGCTTCCCTGAGAGCTCAGTCGGTCGTCTGTAATGAGGGAGACCTCGGTTCAAATCCTGGGTTGGGATGCTCCCCTGGAGAAGGGAAAGGCTACCCACTCCAGTATTCTTGGGATTCCCTTGTGGCTCAACTGGTAAAGAATCCGCCTGTACTGTGGGAGACCTGGGTTCAATCCCTGGGTTGGGAAGATCCCCTGGAGAAAGGAAAGGCTACCCACTCCAGTATTCTGGCCTGGAGAACCCCATGGACTAGATAGTCTGTAGGGTCACAAAGAGTCGGACAAAACTGAGCGCCTTTCACTTTCACTCCTGTGCCATGCAGTCAAGTGCACCCTGACAGGTACCCTGGCTTGGGGGCCAGAGAAAGGCAGCAGAGGAGGAGCAAAGAGAGGAGAGCTTGCAGCAGGGCCTAGAACAAAAGAATGGGCCATGGGCACCCCACGACTGGAAGCATTTCCCATCTTTTGCCCACCCAGCCTCCACTCAGGGGATCTCCACACGTCTCCTGCACAGGGCTGCCAGTCTTTCTCACAAACATCTGGCGAGGACGTGTCTCCCAGAGCGGCTAGCACCGCCCTGAGGATCACCCAGAAGAACTAATACTTCCCCGTGAGCAGAGACAAGGTCATACACGTTGAGACATGCTGGTTACATGTGTAGCATGCAAGCAGATTTTTTAATGCTCTACAGGGTGGATCCAACTGCAGCTCCATCTTATCTCCCTCCAGATTGCCCTGCCCTTCGAGGCACCTCTGAAAGGCATTCCCAGCACAGCGGGGTCTGTCACCAAAGCCTCTTTGATAGCAAACTAGTTGCCAGAAACCTGGGCTTAGCGCTTCCTAACTTCATTCTTTGGGTTCAGGCTGCCTGGTGCTCGGTGGACTTGCTTCTGCCATGTTTCGCGTGCTCATCATCTGTGTGGACCGCGATCTGTCCCCTGACACCACCTCTCATATCTGGAAACAGATCTCAGATGGCCTTGTGGTTGTCCCCCGGCCGGGGTAAACAGACACAGGCCAGATGGCTGTGGCCCTCAGCCCCTTCCAGATGCCTGATTGACACAGAAACAGGTCGTTGTTCCCAATTTGCCAAATCCTCCACTCTCTGAAGACGATGCAGTTCAAAATTTGGGCAGTTCAGGCTGGGAGAAGGGTGGGTGGGCTGGTGGCAAAGCTGAATGGTTTCTAAGGGATCTGGCCAAGTGAAGATGGGAAGAGCAATAATGGGGAGAAGGGGAAATGAAAGATGCTTTAGGGGAAAAAGTTAGATATGACATCCGGGGTCCAGCTGCGAATGGGTCCCACAGGAGGAAGGAAGGTAGACTGGAGGGCCCCAGGCTCCCCGTTCATGGCTGTTAGGTCTGGGCAGGTCTTAGGTCCCCCATTCACAAGACAGAGGTCACAACATGTCTCCCTCATAGGGGCACTGACAGAATTAAGGGAAACCATAGAAGTCAAGCATTTAGAACAGTGCTGGCCAATAAATGTCACTTTCATCATTATTCTCATATATTGAGATACCATATAGTTTCTAACCCACTTAATGTTTTTATTGTATTTTTAAAATGAAAGTTGTACATATTTTAAAAGTACACCATGATGATTTGATATACATACACATATAGTTAAAGGAAGTTGTAGCATAAATTATGCAGTGACTCAAACCCAGGTCTCCCGCATTGCAGGCAGACGCTTTACTGCCTGAGCAACCAGGGAAGCCCAGGGGAGTATTACTCATCCTTAAAAAAGAAAGATATCCTGCCATTTGCAACAACCTGGATGGACCTGGAGGACATTATGCCATTGAGATAAATAAGACACAGAAAGAAAGAAAAAAAAAACACAGCTCACATTCATTATATATGGAATCTCAGAAAGTCATAGCCAACCTAATTTTTTAGATTATGTGCACTCATCTCACATGCTAGTAAAGTAATGCTCAAAATTCTCCAAGCCAGGCTTCAGCAATACGTGAACTGTGAACTTCCTGATGTTCAAGCTGGTTTTAGAAAAGGCAGAGGAACCAGAGATCAAATGGCCAACATCTGCTGGATCATGGAAAAAGCAAGAGAGTTTCAGAAAAACATCTATTTCTGCTTTATTGACTATGCCAAAGCCTTTGACTGTGTGGATCACAAGAAACTGTGGAAAATTCTGAGAGAGATGGGAATACCAGACCACCCGACCTGACTCTTGAGAAATCTGTATGCAAGTCAGGAAGCAACAGTTAGAACTGGACATGGAACAACAGACTGGTTCCAAATAGGAAAAGGAGTACGTCAGGGCTGTATATTGTCACCCTGCTTATTTAACTTCTATGCAGAGTACATCATGAGAAACGCTGGACTGGAAGAAACACAAGCTGGAATCAAGATTGCCGGGAGAAATATCAATCATCTCAGATATGCAGATGACACCACCCTTATGGAAGAAAGTGAAGAGGAACTAAAAAGCCTCTTGATGAAAGTGAAAGAGGAGAGTGAAAACGTTGGCTTAAAGCTCAACATTCAGAAAACGAAGATCATGGCATCTGGTCCCATCACTTCATGGGAAATAGACGGGGAAACAGTGGAAACACTGCCAGATTTCTTTTCTTTTTTTTTTTTTTTTTTGCTCCAAAATCACTGCAGATGGTGACTGCAGCCATGAAATTAAAAGACACTTACTCCCTGGAAGAAAAGTTATGACCAACCTAGATAGCATATTCAAAAGCAGAGACTAAGGTCCATCTAGTCAAAGCTATGGTTTTTCCAGTGGTCATGTATGGATGTGAGAGTGTTGGACTGTGAAGAAGGCTGAGCACCAAAGAATTGATGCTTTTGAACTGTGGGGTTGGAGAAGACTCTTGAGAGTCCCTTGGACTGCAAGGAGATCCAACCAGTCCATTCTGAAGGAGATCAGCCCTGGGATTTCTTTGGAAGGACTGATGCTAAAGCTGAAACTCCAGTACTTTGGCCACCTCATGTGAAGAGTTGACTCACTGGGAAAGACTCTGAGGCTGGGAGGGATTGGGGGCAGGAGGAGAAGGGGACGACAGGATGAGATGGCTGGATGGCATCACTGACTCGATGGACCTGCATCTGAGTGAACTCCGGGAGTTGGTGATGGACAGGGAGGCTTGGCGTGCTGCGATTCATGGGGTTGCAAAGAGTCGGACACGACTGAGTGACTGAACTGAACTGAAGAAGCTTAAATACTATTGACTGGCTAATGGAACATTTCTATCTCTTATTATTATTCATGAGGGTTTCCCTCATAGCTCAGTTGGTAAATAACCTGCCTGCAGTGCAGGAGACTTGGGTTCAATTCCTGGGTCAGGAAGATCCCCTGGAGAAGGAAATGGCAACCCACTCCAGCATTCTTGCCTGGAGAATCCCTCATATGTTATTGGTCAAAATAAATTTGCTATGGCAACATTACCCTAGTTCCTTATAGTTTTTCTTCCTTTTGCTTTTTCTAAATTTCTGGTGCCAACATTTGCCTGTTACTTTCCACTTCTCAGGTACACATGGATGTGGTATTTAAAATTGTGCCCTTTTAAACTGTAATATGTAAACTTAATCAAAATTATAGCAAATAAAAAAATATTGACTTCCGGGAGCCAGCGTGAGGAACTCCGCCCATGGCAAAGGTCATGAGGAAGGAGGCTTGGCATATGCAAAGGCGGGATCGAGCCTCAGGAAACCCTCTGTTCCCAAGCATCTACCCTCAAAACCAGAGTCTGCCTACTTTATTGTTTTATGCTCTCACCTACACCTCTGACTTTATGGGGGGGCTCTCCTCCATCACCTCTATCAGAGAAGGAGTTAACCTACAGCTCCAGTTAATAAAAATTCCTGAGTATGACAAGAGTGTTTCAACTTATGAACTCCTCTGAAGGTTATCTAGCCTGCCTGTACAGGTTCGTCTGGCCACATGTGATTGTTTACAGCCTCCCAACTGTGAGAGGCACGAGATGTTTTAGACTTAGTAAAGGCAGATTCTTTTAGGAAGTTTGAAATTATTAGTATAGTGGGTTGATTAGGAATTATATTGGTGAAGGGTTTTTCATTTGTTGAGCCAATATTTGCTGCCAAGTCTCCATATTCCCTGCGCTTATAATGACTATAACTAGCATATAGAAGAAATAAGTATTAACCTTTAAGATTAATCATGTTAACCTAAGGCTAAGTAAATTCCTTTCTTAATTGTAACCCACTACACCCTCACCCTATAGGAATGCAACTTTATCTGGTACCTTCGGAGGGTGGTGCTTGGTTTAAGAAAAATCACCCCTGGAAAATAAGTTTTTTGGTTGACTGACCATTATCAGAAAGAAAGGACCATAAAATGTCAGCAGGCCTCATGGCCAGAAGATGATGTACCTCTAAGACCTCTTTGTATACATTTATATGAAGCATCTGATTTTGATAAAGGTCAGGACTGCTGACCCCTGCATGACTTCAAAATTTCCATTTGTCTCTATGTGTAACAAAAGGTATATAAGCAAACCTGAAGATAAAGAAAATCGGATCTGTTTCTGGAAAGACTGATTCCCCCGTGTCATTCTTTCTTGTTCTCCATTTTTCTGGCTGAATTCCCATCTGGAGTGTGGGTGCTTGCCAAGCCTGCTAATTTTGCCCTGGCTTTTAAGTTCCACACAAGAGAGAGCCCAAGGCGGGGCACCCTCCGATATTCAAGTGGGCGCTGGTGGCCTACGTAGGTAGTGCAAGCTTCTTGTCTCAAAGCTTTATTGTTATCCCACATAAACCAAGTTATTCAGCCTCTTTTTCTCCACTAATTTTCCTACTACACTATTTCTTTCTAATCTCCCTCTATATCTTTAATTAAGCAATTAATTTCTAGGATGCTGACTTCGTCCCCACTTCAAATTACCCTGGATCCACCGGGGCTGGACCCCGGCAAAGGACTATTTAATAACCTTTTGTAAGAGTTATTAAATTATAAAAATAACGTCATCTGTAGTAAATAGGTACCCAATGCACAACAGGTATATCAGCTCTCTGAGCATACAGTGCAGTGAAGCACACGTGTGCTCAGTCATGTCTGACTCTTTGCAACCCCATTGACTATAGCCTGCCAGGCTCCTCTGTCCATGGGATTCTCCAGGCAAGAAGAGTGGAGCAGTCTACCATTTCCTTCTCCAAGGGATCTTCCCGATGCAAGGATTGAACCTATGTTTCTTGAGTCTCTTGGATTGTAGATGGTGGATTCCTTACCACTGCAATATCTGGAAAGTCCTTTGTAGTAAAGGGTATCAGTTTTGGCAGAAATTGCTAAAATTTACATGGCTTCCCTGGTTGCTCAGCTGGTAAAGAATCTGCCTGCAATGCAGGAGACCCTGGTTTGATTCCTGGGTTGGGAAGATTCCTTGGAGAAGGGATCAGCTACCCACTTCAGTATTCTTGGGCTTCCCTGGTGGCTCAGATAGTAAAGAATCCACCTGCCATGAGGGAGACCTGGGTTTGACCCTTGGGTTGGGAAGATCTCCTGGAGAAGGGAATGGCTACCCACTCCAGTATTCTGACCTGGAGAATTCCATGGACAGAGGAGCCTGGTGGGATAGTGTCCATGGAGTCACAAAAAGATGGATACGACTGAGAGGCTTTCACTTTTTCAATTTCAATTTCATTAAGATTTACAGATTAACCTCAATTTCTTTTTTTATGTTATCTTTCAGTTACAGGCCCACTATTTTTCAAATGTAACTTATTTAATAACTTCAAGGCCACTGCAAGTTTTTGTTTTTCTTACTGCTATTCATCTACTTTCCCTGAGCTGTTAGTGGGCACTGAAATGCCTAAAATACATAAAGGAAAAAAAGAAGTAGGAAAAAAGAGCCCCCAAAGTAAATGAGCAAAGAGATCTGAAATAATCAGGAGCTGGATGCAGTATTATATATTATTTTTTATAAGTGGATTTTAGAAAAACTTAAAACCTGGAAAGGCACCATAAATGAAAATGTATAAATTGAAGTCTACATTTATTTGATAGCTACTTCAGTTTTTTTTTTTTTTTTTTCTGTAAAGAGAATTTCTCTGTCTAATGTTGCTTTTGAACTGTGATGCTAGAGAGGACTCTTGAGAGTCCCTTGGACTGCAAGGAGATCAAATCAATCAATCCTAAAGGAAATCCAACACTGAATATTCATTGGAAGGACTGATGCTGAAGATACAACTCTAATACTTTGCCCACCTGATGCAGAATCAACTCACTGGAAAAGATTCTGATTCTGGGAAAGGTCTAATGTTGAGGTGAGTCAGAGGTCATGGTTCTGAGCTGCTGGGTACAATAAGGATTCAGGGGTCACAGTCTCTTGTGAATAGGTAGCCAGCAAAGCTACTTCAATATGACAGCAGTTGGCCTCTGGTTACTTGGGGAACTCAGGACCAATTCAGTCAGGCATCAACCAGGGAAAAGCAATTCCTTTCTAACCAAATGGAAATGCACTTATACAAAATGATGCAGAAAGTGGATGGTGGGAGATCTTTCCAATTTGGGATCTGGAGAGAGAAGGACTTCTGTTTCTGTCTGACCTCTGAGGCACTTTTGCAATAACTTGAAATAGTGTGACGGACAGAGCTGACTCTAGGAATCCTTGAAAAATGCTTTCCCTCTGGCCAAACATGCAAGGAGAATTCATTTTCCATCTGGATTGTATGACATTTATATTTAGATGTGTTCAACCAACTGTAAGGACTTCACAGCATGGAGGCGCATGCTTTCTGAAGACATGTAGGAAGGGTGTGGACTCCCTGGGGCATCATGTGTTTCCACCATGTAGGAACCTAGGGCGGGAGCTGCCCCCTTATCCTTTTGCCTTCAATCTTTCCCAGAATCAGAATCTTTTCCAGTGAGTTGACTTTTTGCATCAGGTGGCCAAAGTATTAGAGTTGTAGCTTCAGCATCAGTCCTTCCAATGAATATTCAGTGTTGATTTCCTTTAGGATTGATTGATTTGATCTCCTTGCAGTCCAAGGGACTCTCAAGAGTCCTCTCTAGCATCACAGTTCAAAAGCATCAATTCTTGGGCACTCAGCCTTCTTTATGGCCCAACTTTCCCATCCATATGTGACTACTGGAAAAACCATAGCTTTGACTAGACAGACCTTTGTCAGCAAAGTAATGTCTTTGCTTTTTACTATGCTGTCTAGGTTTCTCATAGTTTTCCTTCCAAGGAGCAAGTATCTTTTAATTTCCTGGCTAAAATCACCATCTGCAGTGATTTTGGAACCCAGAAAAATATATTCTGTCACTGCTTTCACTTTTTGCCTTCTATTTGCCATGAAGTGATGGGACTGGATGCCATGATCCTAGTTTTTTGAATGTTGAGTTAAGCCAGCTTTTTCACTCTCTGCTTTCCCTCTTATCAGAGGGCTCCTTAGTTCCTCTTCACTTTCTGCCATAAGTGTGGTGTCATCTGAGGTTGTTGATATTTCTCCTGGCAATCTTGATTCCAGCCTATGATTCATCCAGTCCAGCATTGTGCATGATGTGCTCTGCATAGAAGTTAAATAAGTAGGGTGACAATATACAGCCTTGTCATACTCATTTCCCAATTTTGAACCAGTCAGTTTTTCCATGTCTGGTTCCAACTGTTGCTTCTGGACCCATATACATGCTTCTCAGCAGACAGGTAAAGTGGCCTGATATTCCCATCTCTTGAAGAATTTTCACAGTTTGTTGTGATCCACACAGTCAAAGGCTTTAGCATAGTCAGTGAAGAAATAGATGTTTTTCTGAAATTCCTTTCCTTTCTCTATGACCAATGAATGTTGGCAATTTGATCTCTGATTCCTCTGCCTTTTCTAAATCCAGCTTGTACATTTGGAACTTTTTGGTTCATGTACTGTTGAAACCTAGCTTGAAGGATTTTTGAGCATAATCTTACTAAAATACAAAATGAGTGAAATTGTATGGTAGTGTGAACATACTTTGGCATTGCCCTTCTTTGGGACTGGAATGAAAATTCCTTTTCCAGTCCTATGGTCACTGCTGAGTTTTCCAAATTTGCTGACATATTGAGTGCAGCACTTTAACAGCATTATCTTTTAGGATTTTAAATAGCTCAGCTGAAATTCCATCAGCTTCAGTAACTTTGCTCATAGTAATGCTTCCTAAGGCCTGCTTGAGTTTACTGTCCAGGATGTCTGGCTCTAGGTGAGAGATCACACTATCATGGTTATCTGGGTCATTAAGACCATTTGTGTATAGTTATTCTGTGTATTGTTGCCACCTCTTTTTAATCTCTTCTGCTTCTGTTAGGTACTTACTGTTTCAGTCTTTATCATGCTCATCCTTACATGAAATGTTCCTTTGATATCTCCAGTTTTCTTGAAGAGATCTCTGGTCTTTCCCATTCTATTGTTTTCCTCTACTTCTTTGCATTGTTAATTTAAGGAGGCCTTCTTATCTCTCCTTGAATATTCTCTGGAATTCAGTTGGGTATATCTTTCCCCTTTTCCCTTGCTTTTCACTTCTCTTCTCTTCTCAGATATTTGTAAAGCTTCCTCAGACAGCCATTTTGCCTTCTTGCATTTCTTTTTCTTTGAGATTGTTTTGGTCATTGCCTCCTACACAATGTTAGGAACCTCTGTCCATAGTTCTTCAGACACTCTATTTACCAGATCTAATCCCTTGAATCTATTCATCACCTTCACTGTATAATCATAAGTGATAAGACTGAGGTTATATCTGAATAGAATAATGGTTTTCTTCCATTTAATTCTGAATTTTTCAATAAGGAGTTCTAAGTCACATTCAGCTCCAGGAGTTGTTTTGCTGACTGTATAGAGTTTCTCCATCTTCGGCTGCAAAGAATATAATCAGTCTCATTTCTGTATTAACCATTTGGTGATATCCATGTGTGACATCATGCAAAATGCTGGTCTGGATGAAGCACAAGCTGGAATCAAGATTGCCAGGAGAAATATCAATTACCTCAGAGATGCATATGACACCACCATTAGGGCAGAAAGTGAAGAAGAACTAAAGAGCCTCTTAATGAAAGTGAAAGAAGAGAGTGAAAAAGCTGGCCTAAAACTCAGCATTCAAAGAACTGAGATATGGCATCTGATCCCATCACTTCATGGCAAATAGATGGGGAAACAATGGAAACAATGATGGACTTCATTTTTGGGGGCTCCAAAATCACTGTAGATGGTGACTGCAGCCATGAAATTATAAGATGCTTGCTCCTTGGAAGGAAAGCTATCACCAATCTAGACAGCATATTAAAAAGTAGAGACATTACATAACTTTGCCAACAAGGTCCATCTAGTCAAAGCTATGGTTTTTCCAGTAGTCATGTATGGATGTGAGAGTTGTACTATAAAGAAAGCTGAGCGCTGAAGAATTGATGCTTTTGAACTGTGGTGTTCGACAAGACTCTTGAGAGTTTCTTGGATTGCAAGGAGATCCAACCAGTCCATCCTAAAGGAAATCAGTCCTGAATATTCATTGGAAAGACTAACGCTGAAGCTGAAATTCCAATACTTTGGCCACTGGATGCAAAGAACTGACTCATTGGAAAAGACCCTGATGCTGGGAAAGATTGAAGGCAGGAGGAGAAGGGGACGACAGAAGATGAGATGGTTTGATGGCATCACCAACTCGATGGACATGAGTTTGAGCAAGCTCTGGGAGTTGGTGATGGAGTTGGTGTTGCAGTCCAGGGGGTGGAGAAGAGTTGGACATGACTGAGTGACCCAGATAATCAGGATGGTGTGGTTATCTCACCTAGAACCAGACATCTTGGAATGCGAAGTCAAGTGGGCCTTAGAAAGCATCACTATGAACAAAGCTAGTGGAGGTGATGGAATTCCAGTTGAGCTATTTCAAATCCTGAAAGATGATGCTGTGAAAGTGCTGCACTCAATATGCAAGCAAATTTGGAAAACTCAGCAGTGGCCACAGGACTGGAAAAGGTCAGTTTTCATTTCAATCCCAAAGAAAGGCAATGCCAAAAAATGCTCAAACTACGGCACAATTGCACTCATCTCACACGCTAGTAAAGTAATGCTGAAAATTCCCCAAGGCAGGCTTTAGCAATACATGAACCATGAACTTCCAGATGTTCAAGCTGGTTTTAGAAAAGGCAGAGGAACCAGAGATCAAATGGCCAACATCCACTGGATCATGGAAAAAGCAAGAGAGTTCCAGAAAAACATTTATTTCTGCTTTATTGACAATGCCAAAGCCTTTGACTGTGTGGATCACAATAAACTGTGGAAAATTCTGAAAGAGATGGGAATACCAGACCACCTGACCTGACTCTTGAAAAATCTATATGCAGGTCAGGAAGCAACAGTTATAACTGGACATGGAACAACAGACTGGTTCCAAATAGTAAAAGGAGTACATCAAGGCTGTATATTGTCACCCTGCTTATTTAACTTCTATGCAGAGTACATCATGAGAAATGCTGGGCTGGAAGAAACACAAGCTGGAATCAAGATTGCCAGGAGAAATATCAGTATCCTCAGATATGCAGATGACACCATCCTTATGGCAGAAAGTGAAGAGGAACTCAAAAGCCTCTTGATGAAAGTGATAGAGGAGAGTGAAAACGTTGGCTTAACGCTCAACATTCAGAAAACGAAGATCATGGCATCTGGTCCCATTGCTTCACGGGAAATAACAGTGGAAACAGTGTCAGACTTAATTTTTTTTGG
This sequence comes from Budorcas taxicolor, assembly GCF_023091745.1. Taxonomy (NCBI): domain Eukaryota; kingdom Metazoa; phylum Chordata; class Mammalia; order Artiodactyla; family Bovidae; genus Budorcas; species Budorcas taxicolor. The sequence continues at coordinate 1,279,244 of NC_068923.1, forward strand.
CTCCAAAATCACTGCAGATGGGGATTACAGCCATGAAATTAAAAGATGCTTACTCCTTGGAAGGAAAGTTATGACCAACATAGATAGCATATTAAAAAGCAGAGACATTACTTTGCCAACAAAGGTCCTTCTAGTCAAGGCTATGGTTTTTCCAGCGGTCATGTATGGATGTGGGAGTTGGACTGTGAAGAAAGCTGAGTGCTGAAGAATTGATGCTTTTGAGCTGTGGTGTTGGAGAAGACTCTTGAGAGTCCCATGGACTTCAAGGAGTTCCAACCAGTCCATGCTAAAGGAGATCAGTCCTGGGTGTTCTTTGGAAGGACTGATGCAAAAGCTCAAACTCCAGTACTTTGGCCACCTCATGCGAAGAGTTGACTCATTGAAAGAGACTCTGATGCTGGGAGGGATTGGGGGCAGGAGGAAAAGGGGACGACAGAGGATGAGATGGCTGGATGCCATCACTGACGCGATGGACGTGAGTTTGAGTGAACTCCGGGACTTGGTGATGGACAGGGAGGCCTTGTGTGCTGCGATTCATGGGGTCGCAAAGAGTCGGACACGACTGAGCAACTGAACTGAACTGAACTGAACTGAACTGAGTGATTGAACTGAACTGATGTATGAAGCTGTCTCTTGTGCTGTTGGAAAAGGGTGTTTGTTATGAACAGTGTGTTCTCTTGACAAAATTTTGTTAGCCTTTGCCTTGCATCATTTTGTACTCCAAGGCCAAACTTGCCTGTTACTCCAGGTATCTCTTGACTTCCTACTTTTGCATTCCAGTCCCCTGTGATGAAAAGGATATCTTTTTCTGGTGTTAGTTCTGGAAGGCCTTTTAGGTCTTCATAGACTGGTCATTCAACTTCTTCAGCATTACTGGTCGGGGCACAGACTTGGATTACTGTGCTGTTGAGCGGTTTGCCTTGGAAATGACCCGAGACCATTCTGCCATTTTTGAGACTGAACCCAAGTACTGCATTTCAGAATCCTTTGTTGACTACAAGGGCTACTTTATATCTTTCAAAGGGTTCTTGCCCACAGTAGCAGATGATCCTCTGAATTAAATTCGCCCACTCCTGTCCATTTTAGTTCACTGCTTCCTAAGATGTTAACGTTCACTCTTGACATCTCCTATTTGACCACTTTCAATTTACCTTGATTCATGGACCTAACATTCCAGGTTCCTATACAATACTGTTCTTTACAGCATCAGACTTTATTTTCAGCACCAGACACATCCACACCTGAGTGTCGTTTCTGCTTTGGCTCAGCCACTGCATTCTCTCTGGAGCTATTAGTAACTGCCCTCTGCTCTTCTCGAGTAGCATATTAGATACCTTCTGACTTGGGGCCCTCATCGTCAGGTGTCATATCTTTTTTGCCTTTTCATACTGTTTAGGGGTTCTCACAGTAAGAATACAGGAGTGGTTTTCCATTCGCTGCTTCTCTGGACCATATTTTGTCAGAACTCTTCACTATGACCCATCTGTCTTGAGTGGCCCTGCATGGCAAGACTCATACCTTGACTTATGGAAGCCCTTTGCTGTGACAAGGCTGTGATCCATGAAGGGGTCTATTTGTAGTAGGAGCTGTCAAACCTCATTAGACAATTCAGGTCCACACACAGTGAAGGGTTGTGCCAGCACCAAGATAAGGGGGAATTTGGGCTAAGGAGAAGGGTTTGGTGCCACCAGCTGGACCAACGTGGGGACAGGACCAACAGGAGTACCGCCAATATCCCACCGTGGGGAAGGAAAGAGGCAGTGTCTGAAAGGAGGACCTGATTTTTTAGTAGAAAATCCTCTTCTGCTTTCTTATTACAAAAGCTATACATGCTCATTGTAGAAATAATAGATAATACAAATGAACAAAATAATACATATCAACAAACATAATACAACTATGATGTCACCACTTGGAGGTAACTGTTCATTCACTGTTGCAAATCTCTCCAGAACTTTTACTAGAAACACATGAATTTACACACACACACACATACACAGCCAAAATGGAATAATTTATTTTTTGTGATCCTTTTAATATTTCAATTATTTTAGACTTATAGCATCTTTTCTAATGTCTGTGACTTCATTATATTGTATGTATGCTACTTCACTTCTAGGATATGGAATTGCTAGAAATGGAATTAGAAATGGAATTGCAGGGTGGGAGGTGTCCGAGCTCAGGCAGATGTATAGGCTTTGGTGTCTTTTGCCAACTTGCCTTCCAGAAATGTGTGTCCATTTATATTCAGCAAGTCTATTTTGAGTGCTCCATAAGCCTTGTTACTGGTAACTCTCAACTCAGCTGTTCATGGGCTTTCAGCCAAATTCCTAGGGAGGAGAGTATGGAAACCAGAGGATGCTGAAAAGCTGTGCCACCAGTGACTCTGGGTACTTGGGGGCTTGGTGTAGGGTATACAGTTGGAAAGATCCCCTGGAGGAGGGCACGGCCACCCCCTCCAGCATTCTTGCCTGGAGAATCCCATGGACAGAGGAGCCCAGGGGTGGGGGCAGTCACAAAATGTTGCACATGACTGAAGCGACTTAGCATGCAGGCACAGTGCTGGGCAGAGAGCCCTTCTCATCTCAGCACAGTGGCAGGTGGTGGGGAGCCTGGGCAGGTGGGAGAGGGGTCAAGTGTGCAGTGCAGAAGGGAGCTGCAAGCTTCATCAGGAGGGGCCACATAGGGTCAGCCTCTGGCACTACTTGGAGGGTATCCAAAGGTGTGCAGAGTGGGAGGTGTCTGGAGGGGACTCTGGGGGATCCCCTGAGAGTGGAGGGAGGGTGGCCCCAGGAGCTCTGAATGGGCTGGGAGGGGCCTGGGGCTGAGGGAACCTGAGGTCACTGTGATCATGACCCAGGTTGTTAATTTTATCCCGTGGGCTCTCAGGGCCTGGGAAAATTCAGGTTCTGCCTCGGGGGTGAGCACAGGGGGTGGATGGCCTTTGCAAGCTTTTATGCATTAATGGAAGATGCGATTTGATTTTGGTCCTTTGCCCAGGATAAGAGATCCCAGGGGGCATTCTTAAAAGGAAAGCCAAAATGAAAAAGAAGGTTTTATTTCATAAACGTGGAAATTATATGGCACTCAGTAAAATGTGTTGGCAAAGGAAGCTTCTGCCACTTAATATAGTAAATAAAATAGGTTAATTTCTTTTGGGAGAAGAACTAGAATTCCAGTTATCATTAGATAAGAACTTTCAACAAGACTCTCTCTAAGGAAGATGAGCAGTTGGCCCTTGATGTAGGGAAAAACAGTGCTCAGTAGAAAAGGACCAGCACCTCCACTGAGTCCAAAAAGACTCTGGCCCTTCTTCCTGCATCACAGGGGTCCTGAGCCCCTGGCCATCTTGGTGAGTTTGCAGGTTGGACACTGCATCAGCAGCGTGGTCCTGTTGACCTGACCCTGACCTACCTGAGAAGTAACGCTATGCTGTAGATACCAGAGAAGAATGAACACTACTGTCTCTGACTTTCTTGCAATGTAGATCCAGCTGCCAAACTTGCCTGCAAAACTCAACTTCTGTACACTTGCCCAAGGCAGGCAATAAACTTCCAAGAAAACAAGCAACAGACACACGGTTCTTTCCCTGGGGTTGCTTCCTGCCCTCTTTCCAAGCGGCACCAGGCAGAATCGGCCACTTGGTCCTTGCGTTGGTGTAAAACGTGGTTATGGAGAGACAGGGGTAACTCACCGTCCACCACTGGCTTGGGCTGTGAGCTCTTCAGGCGCAGGGAGGGCCGGAAACGCGTGCGGTCGTTGAAGCTCCAGCTCTTCTGCACTTTGGTGGGGCTGCCCTCAGCCGTGATGTCCGTGCTGGGGGACCGCCTGTCGCCCAGCGACGCCTGCCTGCTCTTGACACTCTGGCCCCGAGGGCTGGCCATGCGCACGCGCTCCTTAAAGCTGAGCTTCTGGCTGCGGGCGACAGGGGCGGCGTTAGTCCATTTCAGGCAGCACCGCCCACCCACCTGCGTCAATGCGCTGATGCAACTGTACGCATGATCGACGGATCAATCACATACTGCATTACACGAAATGTTTCTAGCAAGTAGGGGCACAGTGATACATTTCCCCTTATTGAAAATTTGAGCTGTCTTTAATCTCTCTGCATTCATCTCCAGTCCATCTCATCCCACGGTTTTGCACACCCTTCCTGGATTCAACAAAGGCCTGAGACCTAGCACAGCGGTTTGCGCACCATGACACTGGAAAGACCTCAGAACTGGTTTGGTGTTCACCTTAGAGACAGATTTTAGCTTTAACCTCAACTTTTGAAACTTAAAAAAAAAGATTTTTTTTTTGGTGGGGGAGCATATCTCTGTAATTTCTAAAATATTTCTAAAGGAAAACAGAGATGACACTTACGCATGCATACATAGTCTGCATGCATTTTATATTCCAGGCAAGATTACGACTTCCAGATCCATGCAGTCTCAGAGCAGCTGGCAGCACTGCAGACAGTATTAGACATACAGCACTTAACACCACATTTATTCTTGCTAGACAAAAACCACACGAGGTAGAACAGCTTCAGCTTATAATGAACCAGATGACGGATTAACAGAACGAGATGTTGTGTTCACCAACACAGACTCCTGCTATTAAACAGGTTATTGATTTGCTGTGGCAGCTCCTGGTGAATTATATTTGTTCACGTTCAGTTCTCAGATGCCAGCTTGGCCTGAACTGTGGTTGGTTGATAAAGGAAGTGATAACAAGGCAGCCTCCAGGCCTTCCTGAGTGTGAGTAGGGTATGAGGTGCTGGGAGGGCAGGCTGGAATCAGAGACCTGAGTTTGGAGGCCTCTCTTCTAACTCGAAGATAAAAATAGCAACGTAGCTGAGAGACTCTTATGGGGATCAGGTGAACTGTACAAAGTTTTGTGTTCTTGTTCATTTATAAAGCACTGTGTTATTCATTACAAAGTGAGGCTATGGGGAGAAGAATAGATGGGATATTGGGACCGACATATACACACTACTATATGTAAAAGAGATAACTAATAAGGACCCGCTATATAGCACATGGAACTCTACTCAACACTCTGTAATGGTCTATATGGGAAAAGAATCTAAAAATGAGTTGATACATATATAACCGATTAGCTTTCCTGTGCAGCAGAAACTAACAAATGTTTTAAATCAACCCTACTCCAAAAATTTTTAAAAAATAGAGTGAATTTATATTTTTATGGAAAAAAAAGTGATTCCCTTATGTAGCGAGAGGGCCAGGGCTCTCAGGCCTGAAGCAGAGGACTGGATGAATCTGAGGCCCACTGTCCAGATGCAGCCTTTGTGGGACATGGAGACAGAATTGTTATGGATAGGGATTCTCTGGGACCACGTGGAACACTTTCTTTTGTGCTTTCCGCCATGTCTACTGTCCCCAGCGGCAGCTTGCCAACAGCAAATGTGTTTAGTGGGTCTACATCTTGTAGCTAACAAGCACAGTAACATTGATTTTTCCATGCCTAGCTGCTTAACAAATGATGTTCTAGGAAGGCACCGTGTTTTCTGTGTGTTTATGTGGAAACACATCAAGCAGTGGATTTCAGTGGTCAGCAGGTCCTGGTCACGACACACATGCTGGCCATGCAGCTGACAGCTCTGAGCGGAAGGGCAGACCCAGGCAGTGTTGCTGGGGCACGTGCAGAGGGCAGGCAGGGCAGGCGGCTCAGGGCTCATTAACACAGGCAGGGCTTTCTCTGCAGTTGACAAACGTGCGGTTAAATGATGGATTCATTCAATGACAAGAACGTATAAAACTGCATCTTCTTATGCCCAGGCTACATTCTCCATGTCATCCAAAGCTCACACTATTTAAACAAATCCTCAAAGGGATGGTGCTCAAAGTGCCCACTCTTTTCAAGCTTTTTTCTTTTTTCCCTTAATAGTAGAAACTACAAACCTCTTTTCAGTTTTGGCCATCTGTTCTGTTATTTAAGTGTATAATGATCTGGTTCAGGAACGCACCTATGGCACCCCTATTTAGATTAATGAATGGCTTGTCGACAGAGCTGCTGTGACAAGTGGTCTCATTATACTTTAATCCATTACCTTTTCTGGAACTAACAGATGCTAATTACTATAGAATGTTGGGTTTAGTTAATAGCAAATTATTTCTCAAACTTTCAAGATATTTCTCTTTCCTTTGCCAACTGAATGAATAGGAAACTGATAAAACCATTATAAAACCATTTAATATGAAATTTAGTTTTTTAAAAATTTCAGTTGCTAAAAATGTTTAAAAAATCTAAAATAGATATCAGCATTAAATTTACCAATGGTATTTATAATAACAAAAAACACTGAAAAATACTCATAAAATATTAAAAAATTGTCCCCATAAAACATTTAATATTGTCTTTATGAATTAACGGGAAATGGAAATAATATTATTTTCTGAATCTCAGTACTACAAGGCATGAGAGTTGATATAAATGAGTTGTGGGTACCTTTTCCCCTTTTGTCCTTCTAAAGTATGTGAATATTTGCCACACCTAATGTTAAAATATTCTCTAGAATTATTTTGAAGTGAATTCAACACATTAAACACTAAATTAGAAAAAAAATATGTTATGTTTTCACTCTTTCTTCTGACATAATATGTCTTCTGACATAGTATGACTGTTAAGAATCCTAATCCCGAACTTTTTAGCCAAGCAATATTTTCTTTTCCAAGCCAAAGATCTGTTCTTGTGTTTTCCTACAAAAAGTTTACTTTTATTAATTTTTGTAGTTCATTTCCCCTTTGCAAATCAGCAGAGCACCTTGATGAGCTTACTATTAAATGGGTTAGGTGACTGCTATTGAAAACACACATTGATTAAAAAAATACTCTTCCCTAGTCCAGTAACATTTTCATTATTTTTCGGCTTTTTTGTGATATCTATGAATGTGATTTTTGAGAAAGGTTTATGAGACACTGTTTTTTTAGGAAGGTTGCCAAAGACTATCCCCAAGAAACAAGGAGGCCTCTCTTTGGAGAAAGTAACCAAAAGGTGACTGCAGTCATTGACGGTGTGCAGCCCCTGGTCCCTGGCCAAGGGCTGTCTTAGGGCAGAAGGCATGTCCGCCCTACAGAGGTTCTTGTCACCAGATGCTTGTGTTCCTCAAATGGTCAGCGTGCAGTCGGCCCCTGGGGGATCCCTGCCATGGAAGGGGTAATCCTCCTGGACTCAGAAAGCTGTAGATATTGTTATACTTAATAAGGGCTTCAGCCCTTCACAGGATAAGCTTCCTGCAAGTTCTCGCCCCTTTCACAATTTGGCAGCGCAGTGGAGCCAGGGCAACTCAGTGCGTGCACAGCTCAGAATCGTCCACTGCCAGGAGGGGCCACTCGGACCTGCCTGTTCATCCCCAGGGCGCAGGGGATCCAAGCAGGCAGCAGGCAGCGGGAGGAATACAAGCAGGCTGGAAACCTCATTCAGGAGTCCTCAGAAGAGTGAGTCTGAGCAGGGCTCAGTAGAGGGCGGGGTGACCTGGTCATGCACCTGAGGTTAGTTGGCATTCTCAGATCTCATGTCAGCAGCTGGGATGCTGGTACCTCTGCTTCCATGAGGTGTGTATTCTGAAGAGCTTCTGCTTATGACTACAGACCTGACTAGGAGTGAGGGGGAGACAGCAGCTCGTTACTAGGCGGTCGCAACTGGGAAAGGGCTCAGGGGCTTCTGGTCTTGAAAAACAAACCCATTTGGCTTCCTCATTATTCATATGCAAGTACATGGACTATTTAAACACCAAGGACAAACTGTAAATTAATTGTGCTGCTCAAAATGTATGCCCTGTGCTTAATGGTTAAGTAGAAATAATTAGATTTGAAGCAGGCTTTCTAAATGATGGTAGTCTATGTCTTAGAATCTGCTGCATACAAAAATAAGAGTATAAATATTTTAGGGTATAGAAACCCTTGTAATAAGTAACAGTGCAACACGGTATAAATGATTGAAAAATAAAGTATTCTAGAACTATTAAAATCTTTATAGGAATCAATGAAGTAGATAACATTAATTGCTGTGAAATAGGGGCTTCCCTGATAGCTCAGCTGGTTGAAGAATCCACCTTGAAATAAAAAAGCTTTTGATTTGTATGAAACCTGAAGCTGGATCATCGAAAAAGCAAGAGAGTTCCAGAAAAACATCTATTTCTGCTTTATTGACTATCCCAAAGCCTTTGACTGTGTGGATCACAATAAACTGTGGAAAATTCTGAAAGAGATGGGAATACCAGACCACCTGACCTGCCTCTTGAGAAACCTATATGCAGGTCAGGAAGCAACAGTTAGAACTGGACATGGAACAACAGACTGGTTCCAAATAGGAAAAGGAGTACATCAAGGCTATATATTGTCATCCTACTTATTTAACTTATATGCAGAGTACATCATGAGAAATGCTGGGCTGGAAGAAGCACAAGCTGGAATCAAGATTGCCAGGAGAAATATCAGTAACCTCAGATATGCAGATGACACCACCCTTATGGCAGAAAGTGAAGAGGAACTCAAAAGCCTCTTGATGAAAGTGGAAGAGGAGAGTGAAAAAATTGGCTTTAAGCTCAACATTCAGAAAACGAAGATCATGGCATCTGGTCCCATCACTTCATGGGAAATAGATGGGGAAACAGTGGAAACACTGTCAGACTTTATTTTTATTTGGCTCCAAAATCACTGCAGATGGTGATTGCAGCCATGAAATTAAAAGACACTTACTCCCTGGAAGGAAACCTAGATAGCATATTGCAAAGCAGAGACATTACTTTGCTAACAAAGGTCCATCTAGTCAAAGCTATGGTTTTTCCAGTGGTCATGTATGGATGTGAGAGTTGGACTGTGAAGAAAGCTGAGCACCGAAGAGTTGATGCTTTCGAACTGTGGTGTTGGAGAAAACTCTTGAGAGTCCCTTGGACTGCAAGGAGATCCAACCAGTCCATTCTAAAGGAGATCAGTCCTGGGTGTTCTTTGGAAGGAATGATGCTAAAGCTGAAACTCCAGTACTTTGGCCACCTCATGCGAAGAGTTGACTCATTGGAAAAGACTCTGATGCTGGGAGGAATTGGGGGCAGGAGGAGAAGGGGACGACAGAGGATGAGATGGCTGGATGGCATCACTGACGCGATGGACGTGAGTTTGAGTGAACTCCGGGTGTTGGTGATGGACAGGGAGGCCTGGTGTGCTGTGATTCATGGGGTCGCAAGAGTTGGACACGACTGAGCGACTGAACTGAACTGAACTGAAGGTGTAAATATAAGGAACCAATTGTCAGGTAGAACATGTTCTTTAGGAGGAAATATTCTAGGTTGCTAGTTTGTAAGAAAAAGAGCATTTTTCTTATATTAACTCTTACAATGTGCTTTTCAAAGACTAAATCCTTTCCTTCGATCAATAAATGTGAACAGAAGGAGAGACTATTTTGAAAAAAAAAATGTTTTTGCAACAACCTAACCTTTCACCGATAAAGACACAAGTTGACTGTGCCAAAAAAAGAAGTCGTTTCCCTGAATTTAGTTTAACAGCCCATGCAGATCATTCACTGCACACAAAAGAAAGACACATAAATAATGGAAAATAAATGCAGAAGAAATAGAAGAGCACGGTGTTTCGATCAGTGTTGTCGCGTTCTCTCCTGAGAGGCACACTTCTCAGAATCTAATAAAGGCAACTGTGCAGGAACAGTTCCGGCAAAGCACCCTGTGGACCACACCACAGGATGTAATGTAGTGAGTCTTGCTTATGCTTTAACTTTTAAGACACACATCTTTATAACTGTCTCACAAGCACCCGTTAAAGCAACTTTAGAGAGTCTCCTAAGAAGTCTGGCAGGGCTCTCTTAATGCCTCATGACCTGCATTAAGGCAGTTGAACTACAAAGCAGGCATACAGTCACTGAGTGTTGAATAAGCAGACAAGGTTAGCAGAGGCAGGGAGATTTTTGGATAATCCCCAAGCCTCTGATGTATGATCTGTCTTTGGAGCAATAAAACCTTAACAGGTAGGAAGAAGTAAGAGCTTTCTCGTACCATTGTGATAGCTAACTCACAGCCTAGTTAGCTTGGTGGAGGTGGCAGAGAGGAAGATGAGGATGCTGGATGAGTTTACAGGGACATTCTGTCCTTGTGGAGCGGCCATTTATACCCAAATGGAGAACTGCCCCGCTTATAAAATGAGTGGGAAATGTTACTCAGTGGGATGATTAATTAGAATAAAATCAGTAGACACCATTTACCACCACACATGGGATGAAAACTGTTTCAGTGGGAAGATGGAAAGGAAAAAGTAAACAACTGAACGATGCCCAAGAAGCAGTGTTTTGGGGTTCAGAAGAGGAACAGGGCAGGGTCAGCGTAGATGGATGGTGATTCACACCTGACCTGGTACCAGGGTCGCTCTTGTTCAGCTAAGCTTGATTAGCAAGCTCTCCTGGAGGCTGATGTGTTGTATTTTTAAAGATTTTTGAATTGGTCACCATCTTGGGACTGGGTGCCTTTCCTTAGCCCAAGAGGCTGTGCACGAGTTTTTAGAAACCACAAGCTAAACTCCATGTAGGAAGACAAAATCTTCTCACAAGAAGGTCCTAAAGCAGGGGACTCAGTTCCCCAGGGTTGTAGACGAGTGTGTAGAGAGAGGCCTGATCTACTGTCCTGGCCCCTCGATGGGGGCAGTGCTGGCTGCTGGGTAGACTCTCCTACATCTGGGTCCCTGCCAGGTCTTCGCATGTACAAAGAGGTCCCTTGAGGAAGCCTTTAGGAGATTCCAGGCTCTGGAGGATAACAGGGTTGGCTGCAGGGTATCCACGCTCCCTTATCTGAATCACAGCGGTACGGCTGTAGCCAAAGCAGTGTTATCAGCCAGTCTGAACTTGGGTCCAGCACTCGCCAGCCGTATTCTGGACTCAGAGCTGCTGCTTCCAAGGGAGAATTATCATCAGGATGCACTTCCTTTGTGCACACTTGCTCAATGGAGGGCCGAGTTCTTACTTCCTGGGCTAGTGCTGCTGTTGTTACTACAACCTGTCTGCATCTGCCATGAACACGTCACTGCCCAGGGGGTCGCAGCGGGGGAAGCGAAGGTCACATTAGAGTGGGACTGCCCCTTATTTCCTTCAGATGACTGAAATGCTAACTTGTCATTTTCTCTCTTTTTATATTCCTCCTCTTGACCTCTCTTGTTGGTCTTTTCTCTCTCTTCGCATCAAGTACTAGAGGTCAGGGGTATTTTCTTACGCCACCCAAGAAGTGTTTACAGAGCACATTCCCCGTCACAGCTTCACACATGGTGACATCATGTGTGGACTGGCCTACAGGAGACCCCAGTGGGTGCCGGCGAAGCGTGAAGTGAGACGTGTGCCACACAGCAACATGTGGCGTGTTCACGGTGGTTTTTGCCAAATGTTCAAAGACCGTGGAGAAGCTAGACGTCTCTGTGATTCTCTGAGCCAGCAGTGTGGCTCGGGGGAAGTCTGTTCTTTGGTTGCTTCGTCACTAAGTCGTGTCCGATGCTTTGTGACCCTATGGATGGTAGCCTGCCCAGCTTCTGTGTCCATGGGGATTCTCTGGGAAAGAATACTGGAGTGGGTTGCCATTTCCTTCTCCAGGGGATCTTCATGATTCAGGGATCACACCTGCGTCTCCTGTGTCTCCTGCATTGCAGATGGATTCTTTACTGCTGAGCCACCAGGGAAGCCCCAAGTACAAGTCTACGGTGGGGTGGGGTGGGGTGGGTGGGTGGGTGGGTGGGTAATCTTTGACAGACTCAGCCCCAACCATGCAGAATAGATCTTAACACTTGAGGTATATGAACATGGTATATGATGTTCAGGTAAACACCGTATAACGTTTTAGGTATATAAATAACATGAGCATCCTGGCATTTAGAACATTTGGTCGTAGTCTGGTTAGTTCGCGTTTGGACAGTGGGATGGCAGCCTGACCCCTAGAGTTCTGCCTGTGCCCTCTGCCTCAGTGAGCTTTGGAGAAGGGCAGTGTTGCCGTCAGCCCAGGGTGGCCCCTCACTCACGGCTATGCTGAAGCAAAACCACCACATGATTTACAGATGTCCCCTCTGAGGGCTAAAACCCAGACAGGTGACCTGATTTTCAGGTCATGTCTGCCAAAGAGGGTCTCTGTGATGAGGACTTGGAGACGATGGGGGTCCTTTTTTGTTTCTACACTGACTATAGATTGACAGGCTCCTCTTTGAGATAATCTGTAAATTGATGCCCTCAAGACAAAGAAAACTTCGAATGTCACTCAAGAGACCAAAACGGCACACAGTGACTATGATTTACTTCGTTTGACTTTGTGTCGAGCAGAATATCCACCTAGGAGGAGAGTGTGGTTGTGTGGCATCTACACAAAGCAGGACACGAGGGGCATAGCTGCTCAGCCCACCTCGTCCAGTGTCTAAAGCCCAGTTCTTCTCTTTGAGCACAAATACCTCTAAAGTGAAGAGCAACTCTTCAAGCCACTAAAACTTTCTGGAAATACCACCTGGAGAGCACCGCCGCCTTCTGCTTTTATTCTGTATCTGCCACGTAAAAGAAGCATCTCCAGTGCCAGGACCCATGTGGACTTCCCTACCCGGACAAGTGGGTACGTCCGATCACATCTACCTCTCATCACAAACAAAGGTTTCCTTGCGGCTGTTTATAACCGTTTAAAGTGTCGCAGAAATGGATGACCCAGAGACTCCTCATCTCTAGAGAACTCGCAACTCTGATTTCAGGAGTGAATAAATATGTCATGATAAATATATAACGGTCATTCGTATAACAGCACAAAGCTAACAACACAATCCCTGGACCCCCGTTGGCTCCCCACTCAGGGGCCAGCCCGGGGCAGGGGGTGCCTGTGTTTCTTCATTACTGGGATGGGTGGTCATGACCGGAAAAGCCTTGGATCCCTCATGGGAAGGAATCGCAGGGGCTGGGCCTCCCTGCTGTTTCTCCTCTGTCCTTCCTCACCCCATCTGGGCTGGGATCCATGCAGCTCTCTCCTTCTGGGTTCTGTTCCCAAACCCAGATCCTTCTTGGCAGTCGCAAATTCAGGTTAAAATGTGCTCTTTCAGTTCCTGTTCCCTCTGGGTCTAGCTTTCTACTACTTAATCTGATAAAGCATTTCCTTCTAAGGCACAGAAGAATGACCGTTCAGTGAACTTCATTTGGTGACGTGTCTGGGAGGATTATCTTCTTCCTAACTAAAGGATTAGGGCTCCTGAGTTCTGAATGAGCTGGAGACGTCACAGAGAGCTTGTCCTTACCTCCTGAACACAGTGTTCCTTCCCATCCCCTGCCCCAAACCATGCAATTTCTCACTCTAAAAGAAGGAGCCTGGTGAAGGGAGTAGCTCTTATCCTGCTTCATGGGATTTGAATAGTCAGTCAGACTCTGGGAAAACAGCAGCAAGGAACAACCAAAGACCATAATTATTATTTTTTCCCCAGAATGTCCCATGCTCTGCAGATTGTAAAAAGCACTGAGTGACTTAGGGAAAGATACTCCCAAGGGGGGGGGGGGGGGAAATCAATACAACAGCAACCTTTGCAGGCAATCTTGTGAAAGGTCACTTTTAATCACCTTGCATTTGTTGATCGATTTTTCTCATATGAGACACATTTACAACATAGGTGAGGGGTCAGATTTACCAACAAACACGTAGCAGAACAGAAATTACAAACCTGCTTGAAGCTTCCCCTTGCTCTTTCCTTCAGGTGCGTGCAGACAGAAGAAAAATGATGATACATGGTGAACACATTTACAGCACTTGATAATGACCAAACTGGGGAATCAAGTTCCTTGATTAATCCTTTCTTTTCGAGCAAGAGCCATGGAAGCAAAACACTTCATCATAAACGTATCCAAATTTCTAACTTGTGTTCTTTGTGGCACAGACCCGAGATACCGCCCACATGTGACCGAAAGCTATGGAGTCTTCATCAGCCAAAGTCATCCAGGGTTTAGGAAAAAGTGGTTCTGATCTAACCAGCATCAGTAGAGACTCTTAGAACTGCTGTGCTGGTTACAGTGAAGCTGGAGTCCCTGTGGTTCAGGCAGACTCTGGGGCTATTTAATCTGCTTTAGTTCATGTGTGACTGTGGTTTTGTATGTTAATGACTTGTTGAGGCAGATTTGTTTTTTTCTTTTTTAATGTGAATTCCTTGCAGGAAATTAGGCACATAGCCAATCTAGCTTAGTGTTGGGTGGTCTAATAAACCGTTTTAGCAAATTCGGGTCTACCCAACATGGTGTAGGGTCCCTACTCTTTGTCAATGAGCTGTGTGTCCTTGGGCACATGGTTCACTTTTTTGTGGGTCTCAATTTTCTCATGTATAAATCGAAGGCCTTGAAGTTGAAAATCTCTAAATTCTAACTCCCTAAGGTGCCACGTGGCCCTGGGGAGCTTGATGATCCATACAGTTTCATAAAGTATCTGACTCATTTCCCCAAATAGCACAGTTACCTGTGTGTGCTTCACCCCCTGCACAGCTTTCACTCTCTTTGAGACGAAAATCAAGAAAAGTGTTCCTTCCCTAAATCCTTCTGTTGTTAGAACAAAACTTTGCAATTGCTAAGACCTCAAAAGTGCACGCAGCGAATGAACTGGATCAGAAAGGAGAGTGTCCAGAAGGGCTGAGAAGCATCTCTGCCCCCGCCCCTCCCAGCCGTTCCATCATCCTTCTCCCTGGGATAACGATGAGCAGTCAAGGCAGCCCATGGTGTCTCTCACTGGGAGGACAAGATCCCAGGCTTCGGTCTCTACTGATAACAAAGTCATTGTTGCTGCTCCTGCTGTTGACAATATAATCTCTCTCCTGACCAGCTGTTTAAAATCATAGCCTCCAATGCCCCCCTAATTCCTCCTCAACTTTACTTATCTCTTTAGCTCTTAGCATCATCTACTCTATTACATATTTTGCTTATTTATTTTTACTGTCTCTTCCCAGTATCTCTTGCATTTAGACTCCCTGAGCTCAGCCTAAGATTCTCTTGGTTTTCTTCCTCCACCATTGCTACATTCCCTGTGCCCAGAGCAGTACTGTGACCCAGTAGGTGCTGTAGGGGAGCAGAATGTGGCACCCCAAAATCTGGCACCTCAAAGTGTGTCTCTGGCATGAGGATAAATTCAGGCTGATTATTATTTTCTTCCTTTATTTTAATTGAAGGATAATGACAATATTGTATTGGTTTCTGCCATGGATCAGCAAGGATCAGCCATAGGGATACATATATCCCCTCCCTCTTGAGCCTCAGGATGATTATTTTTTTTAAGAAATGGAAGTCTTAGGAAGTTTTTATTGTTATCTTTCCCTTAACGACCTAAAAGAATTTAGATAAAGGGCCTGTTGCCCCAGAATAGGGCTGTCACCAGAGAGGTCTGTGAGGGTGATGGGCCGGGTGCGGTGGGACGTTCGGCAGGGCCTGGAGGTGACTGTCTCTACCAGAGTCCTCTCCATGTCCTGCCTTCTCTGCTAGTCCAACCAGCAGAGGTAACTCCTTTACCAGGCAGCTGCTTCCCCGTCTCCAGGTGCACTGCCTTCCTCCCAAACCAGACCCGACAGCCTCCTTTGTCTTCAGCTGAAGGTGGTGTTTAAGGAGAGGGCTTTGGCACTTTTGTCGAGTCACTCAGTCCTCCTGGGTCCCTCTCATGTGAACACATTGCTAAACTCTTGATTTTCTCCTGTTAATCTGTCTCACGTCAACTTACTTCTTAG
This sequence comes from Budorcas taxicolor, assembly GCF_023091745.1. NCBI lineage: Eukaryota > Metazoa > Chordata > Mammalia > Artiodactyla > Bovidae > Budorcas > Budorcas taxicolor. The sequence continues at coordinate 1,294,945 of NC_068923.1, forward strand.
ACCATCTGGAAGGACCTAGAAAGGCAGAGGGAAATCCCTTCCTCCCTGACTGTGCTCAAGTCTGCATGAACCCATGAATGAGTGAATGAACTTACCCTTCAGAGATTCTTAACCTGAAACACTCTAGGAAATTCATGATGTGAAGAAGTTTTGATCTGTTTCTTACTACATCACTCTCCAGTCGGTAAGCCAGTTAGTTACAAATGTAAAATTATCCCTCTAAGTCATTGTAAATTAGCCTCCTCACAAACCTACACATTTGATTAAAGCAGGATTGTTTCTAAAGCAAAGGTTCTGAACTTGTCTTCGGTGAGTTTGTAAATACATTAAAATTGTAGGCAAAATTTTGATTTTGGGGCGTTGAATATTTTTCTTGAGAAAGAGTCCATAATCATCATGTTTTCAATGGTTTAACAAAAAACGACAATAACAGCAAGGATTAAGGACCATGCAGTTTGGGACAATAAACGATGAACTGAAGGGAGAGGAGCTTTGCAGCGGCTGTTGTCCTCCTGGGCACACACCTGTCACTCATAAATAAGGCTGAGACCCAGAGGCTCCCAGGGGTCAGGGAGAAGAGAGGGAGGGGAGGGTGCTGGTGGCCACAGTGGGCAGGATGAAGGCAGGGTATGTGCACAAATTTCTCCACTCCCACTAAAAATAGGGGAACTATCAGAAAAAAAAGAAGCCATGGGAGGAAAACAAGAATTTATGCACTGCAAGAATTTGACTCATTACTGAATAGCTTTTCCAAGTTTCAGGATGGCTTTGAAACCAAAAATGGTAGGAAGTGGGAAGCCAAATAATCACACATAATAAAATAATAGCCCACGCTTTCCTGTCACTCGAAAGCCTTCTTTTGTTTTGTTTTCCTTTTTTTTTTTTTTATCCCACTTGCCTACCTCTTACACATTCCCCAGCAACCTTCCTGGAGATGAGACATACACTTTCTATACAATTCCCATTTTTGATTCATATATACCCAAGGAACAGATGGCACACCAGTTATATTCCTTTTTTGTTTTAAAATACTAAAACTTTGAAACAATCTAATACTGAATAAGGGGAATTTCACTGAATTCTGAGATTTGAATGAAAAGTGGATTCTATCCCCACTGAGACTGCGCCCCCTCCAGCATCCTGGGTCAGCACATCTCTGTCGCAGGTGTTGGCACAGGTGTGACCCTGACCTCCCCCGTAGGGTCAGAGGTGACCTTGGCCAGCTCTCATCATCACCTATGGATGTGAACCCCAGGCTCAGGGCAGTGCAGGGAAGCATTGTCACAGATCCCATGAGTTAACAACGGTCCCACAGATCTCCTGGGAGACAGTGGCTCCAGGGAACTAGCTGTGAGGGCTTCCCCAGCTGATTCTCCTGCACTCCATAAGCAGAGTTTTCTCGGACCGTCACAGTCATCAGCTGCCTCTAATTCCACGAGGCCCCTGGGACTAAGGCTTTAATGGGCTCTGAAAGGAAACAGCAGGTGCTCAAATGCACTCTGAACAATCCGGGGACTGACCACTAGTCCAGCGGGTGACTCACAGGGAGCCCGTCTCTGGCTTACCAGCTTTGCTAGTTTCACTGAGGATTTCTTTAATCAGATGGTGATTATGGTTTAGTGTGTCAGCTGAACCAGAGTCCAGGCTTCTGGGACTAGGGATTGTTTGGGAATTAAAGATGCTGTGGCAGCCCTCAGTCTGTGTAGCATCTTCCCAGCTGCCTCCCTTCCAAGCACAGGGGGTTGCAACTTCCCCACCCTGAGCTGAAGCATAGCCAGGTGACCTGTTTGGCAGATAACATATGAATGGAGGTAAGGTCTCTTTAAATTTTGAACACTAATCCCAAACTGTACTGGAGTGCTCCCCTCACCTCACTGTACCCACTTCTCTTGTTTCGATACTGATGTCTGTTTGATTTGCAAGTGAAGCTCAACACCTGTCCTGTACGGTGTCCCTCAAGGAGGAATGACCTTGAGGGCCTTAAATGTGCAGACACAATGCTTCCCAAACAGCCTTTTGTTGGGTCAGGTGATGGGGGGCGTTTTAACAGTCACTGGTTTTTCCAGAACCACAGCACTTACCTTAGGAATTCTGGTGGGCTTTATGAAATGAGATGTTAGAAAATAAGCATGAAACAGTAAAAATAAATCTTTATGAAGTTTAGATTCTTTTCACCTTTAAGCCCAATCTGTGGATGGTGAGCAATACTGCTGAGTCCATTCAGTTTTATACCTGAGCTGTTGTTACCAAATAGGTTTGAATCTCAAAAAACAACAGAGAATAAGACACTCCTCAAATCGACACGTTGTATATGTGTGTATTTATGGGTATGTATGTGGTTGTGTGTGTGTGGTTTGTTTCACAAACTTAAGGAGACTCAGCTACAGCACCGATTGTCACACTGACACCTACTTGGTGGGGCTGCAGGTGTGCAAGGCCTTCAGGTGCGGCTTCCAGGTTGCAACGGAGACAGATTTCTCATCGGCTGCGTAACTACGCCAAACGCACTGCACACGGCACACATGGGGACATAAGAAAGAAAAACAAAAGAGAGAAGGGGAGAGAATGCGATGAGGAGGAGATAAGCAAATTCATACAGATGAAGCATCTTTTCCTTGTCATGTTCAGCCCGATAAACACCTGAGTTGAAGAAGACTCTGGCATTTTTGCCTAACTGTCATACATACTCCATCACATCTGAAGAACTGCTTTTCAAAGTAACTCATATCAAAAGTAAAAGCACTGCAAAGCTTAACACAGGAGTTTTGGGACTGGTTAGGGGGGGACATGGGAGGTGACCATGCCTCCTGGGAGCACACACTTCATCACCACTTGTGAGAGAAAGGAAATCCGTAGTCCAATTAGTAAATTAATTAGTAAGCTAGCTGGTTAACTGTTGACCATCAGGGCATGTTAGTGATATACTGAAATCCCTTGAGGTTGAACCACACAGTACTTCTAATGCTAACAATGAAGCCACTGTTAAGCAAGGTGGGGCAATGTATTTTCAGGAATATGACCACAAAGCACACAAGGATTTAACGTTGGCATCTAAGAGCACATTCACAGCTCTTTGACGTAAAACACAAGCTTGGTCTACTTCACATAATTATACCCCATACATATGATACAAAGTATTTTCATGTAACTCTCACAAATTGGAGTCTGGGTTAAGACCCCTATTTTGTAAATAAGAAGATAAAGGCTCAGAAAAATCAAGAAGTTAACACAAGGTTGGCAGAGGTGAGACCTCATCTCAGGTTGCCTGGTTCTTGGTCTTAGCATCCCTCCCTGGTCCTTGCTGCCTGCTTGGTGACTGGTGTTGGAAGCTTCCCTCTGAACTATCAGTGAGATTGCCTAAACTTACTCGACTACAGAGATTTTGGTGAATTTCTTCCTTTGCAATAAGTCTGCAAACATCTCTAGGGACCAAGTGTTTAATCTACTCTCCTGAGGAAAATTTTAAAGTCATAAATCAAAACAGTCTATTTTGCATGGCAAATTCATATAAACAGGTCATAATCCTGCTGTCTGACCCTCATTCATGATTTTGAAACCTACAATGAAGAAAACAGTAATCTAATAATATTCCTTTCCATGAGATGATCATTGAATGAATGTGTGCAGAAAAAAAGACTTAAAATTGATATAACTAATTTGGAAAACTTTGGCCATATTTATTCAAGCTGAAGTATAAATACCCTATAGTACAGCTACTCACTTTTATATCTATATTTAACAGATATGCTTATAAGTTCATCCAAAGAGGAACACTATAATGTTGTAAACAGCACTATTTCTTTTTAAACTTAATATTAATTTTCCTATTTATTTATCAAACTAAATGGCAAATAGATGGGGAAATAGTGGAAACAGTGGCTGACTTTATTTTTGGGGGCTCCAAAATCGCTGCAGATGGTGATTGCAGCCATGAAATTAAAAGATGCTTGCTACTTGGAAGGAAAGTTATGACCAACCTAGACAGCATATTAAAAACAGAGATATTGCTTTGTGAACAAAGGTCTGTCTAATAAAGGCTATGGTTTTTCCAGTAGTCGTGTATGGATGTGAGAATTGGACTATAAAGAAAGCTGAGTGCAGAAGAATTGATGCTTTTGAACTGTGGTGTTGGAGAAGACTCTTGAGAGTCCCGTGGACTGCAAGGAGATCCAACCAGTCCATTCTGAAGGAGATCAGTCCTGAGTGTTCATTGGAAGGACTGATGCTGAAGCTTAAACTCCAATACTTCGGCCTGGAAAAGACCCTGATACTGGGAAAGATTTAGGGCAGGAGGAGAAGGGGACAACAGAGGATGAGATTGTTGGATGGCGTCACCGTCTCAACGGACATGAGTTTGTGTGAACTCCAGGAGTTGGTGACGGACGGGGAGGCCTGGTGTGCTGCAGTTCATGGAGTCTCAGAGAGTTGGACATGACTGAGCGACTGGACCGAACTGAACTGAACTGAAGTTGGTGCACAATATACGGGTATACAATATAGTGAGTGATTCACAATTTTTAAAGGTTTATGTTTCATTTATAGTTATAAAATATTGGCTTGGAGTTCCCTGGTGGCACAGTGGATAGGAATATGCCTGCCGATGCAGAGGACACAGGTTAGATCCCTGATCCGGGAAGATTCCATGGAGCAACTAAGCCATGTGTCACCACTTCTGAGCCAGTACTTTAGAATCCGTGTAACTACCGAGACTGTGTGCTGCAGCTACTGAAGCCCGAGTGGCTAGAGCCTGTGTTTTGCAACAAGAGAAGCCACCGGCAATGAGAAGCCCATGCACTACAAACGGGAGTATCCCCTGCTCGCTGGAACTACAGAAAGTTGGCGCCAAGCAATAAGGACCCAGCGAAGCCCAAAGTAAACGAGTAAACAAAGAAATAAAATAATAAAAATATAAACTATTGGCTATATTCCCATGTTGCACAACACAGCCTTGTAGCCTATATATTTTATACATAAGAGTTCATACCTCTTAATCCCCTACCCTTATCTTGCCCCTCCCCTCTCCACTGGTAGCCACTATTAATATGCTGTTCTCTCTACCTGTGAGTCTAACCAGCTCTAGCCCTTTAAAAACTGAAGTAAAGTCGATGCACACTGTTGTGTTAGGTATCGGAAAGTAATTCTGTTACTTTCAGACTCTTTTCCCATACAGGCTATTACAGAGGATTGTGAGCAGTTTCTTGTGCTATGCCGTAGGTCTCTCTTCATCTCTTTTATATATAGTATCATGCATATGTCAGTCCTAAACTCTTAATTTAGTCCTGCCCTGCACCTTGCCCCTTTGGTAATCATAGGTTTGTTTGTTTCCTAAACAGTGTACGTGCAGGCTAAGTTGCTTCAGTCGTGTCCAGCTCTTTGTGACTCTATGGACTGTAGCCCACCAGGCTCCTCTGTCCACAGGATTGAGAGGGTAACAGGCAGGAAGGCCAGGGGTCTCCAAATGGAGGAAATAGCCTGCAAGTGTCAGACATTTTTATCTCTCTTAAGCGGCAGGAGGAAACAAAGTAGTGATATTTTTTCCTTCTCTATACGAATTTAAAAGGAGGTTTCTCTTAAAATTCTGTGTTGCCATGACACCTGATTTCACCTGAAGTTAACCATTGCCTTTTTCTTATGGAAATGTTTATTTTAGGCTATGCTAATGTACTATGCATTTACCCCACACTCTGTCTTCAAGTCGGTTCGCCTTTTGGCTCAGAACCTACTTGATAAACCAGTATGTTATACTCTGATATTGTTCCTCTAATCTATGTAAATGACGCTATTTGTATGGTGCTCTGCCCTTCTTCAAGATTCAAGTTAATCCTTTTATGGCCCAAGATGAACCATTTGGAGCCAAGATTATCCCAAAATACATCCTATGGGTGAGGGGCCTGGTGCCATTCTAAGTTTTGAGACATTCCTTTCTTTTATTAACAGACTACTGATAACTATATAACATCCAGCTAAAGACTAGCAGGGGGGTACTCTTTCTGCCCCCTTCTGATGCCTATGTCAGAAGCTTTCTCTATCTCCTTTATACCCTAATAAAACTTTGTTACACAAAAGGTCTGAGCGATCAAGCCTCGTCTCTGGCCCCAGATTGAATTCTTCTCCTCCGGGGGCCAAGAATCCCGGCGTCATAATTCAACAACAACCTTTCAGGATTCTCCAGGCAAGAATACTGGAGTGGGTTGCCATGCCCTTCTCCAGGGGATCTTCTGGACCCAGGGATAGAACCCGCGTCTCTTATGTGGTCTCTTGCATTGTCAGGTGAGTTTTTTACCACTAGAGTCACCTGGGAAGCCTTCCTAATAAACCAAAGTCAGGAATGTTTAAGCAGCCGTCAGGACAATGAACAGGGGGGCTGTGGTATGTTAACACGGTGGAGCATCACACAGGAACCGTCCACTATAACTATGCCCAACAATGCGGATGAACTTTACATGAATACTGTTGAGTAAGAAACAAGACACAGAAGGGTACATACTGTGTGCTTCTACTTCCCCAAAGCACAAAAGCAGGGCAGCCTATCCTTGCTGTTAGCAGGCAGTGCGGAGCTTCCCTGGGAGAGGGGGGAACCCTGGGACCCTGGAGTGCTGGCCTGGTCTGCCCTTCTGCTGGTTGCTGGAGTCAGGCAGCACAGTTTTCTAGGAGCTGTGCTGCCTTCCTCAAGCACCTTATACTTCAATAATATGCTCCAGAGTGATATAAAAAAGTGGGGAAATATATAGTAGGACCTGAGGGGTTTTATGTTATCGAGAAAGGTTTAAATAATTGATGCTACTTCCTTGCCCAGAGGCTTCCTCACACAGTTCATGTTGATATAACCTACAAATCTCTCAAGACTTATGCTTTGCATCATGGCATCTTATAGAGAACAAAGCAATTACTGTATCATCTTGAAACATTAATTTTGGCAAATACTGTACAAACACAATCTACAAGTGATATAGAGTAATGAGTAATGACACATGGTTTTATTATTGCAGCCGAAGAATTGATGCTTTCGAACTGTGATGCTAGAGAAGACTCTTGAGAGTCGCTTGGACTGCAAGGAGATCAAACTCGTCAATCCTTAAGGAAATCAACCCTGAATATTCATTGGAAGGACTGATGCTGAAGCTGAAGCTCCAATACTTTGGCCACCTGATGCAAAGAGCCAACTGACTGGAAAAGACCCTGATGCTGGGAAAGATTTGAGGCAGAAGGAGAAGCGGGTGACAGAGGATGAGATGGTTGGATGGCATCACCGCCTTGATAGGCATGAATTTGAACATATTCTGGGAGCTAGTGAAGGGAAGCCTGGCGTGCTGCAGTCCATGGGGTCACAAAGAGCTGGATACGACTGAGTGAGTGAACACCAGCTTCTACAGGGAAGGCTAGTGAAGGCCATCCCCACTCACGTGGCTTTAATAAGACAACTTTCATGGAAGGAGTCAGATGTATGTGAACTCAGATACTTTGGAAGAAGGACTCATGTAGAAGTAAGAAGTATACAGCAGGTCTGAGCATTATTAGATAAAAGTGAAAAAAATCTGAAACAACAGTACGACACACACACACACAAAAAAGGGACCAAGACATTACCTGCCAATGTTATAAAGAACTAGGGGCAAAAGAGGCCACTTTTAGAAAATTGAACATTTTCTTAACAATGAGATCTGGCTTCTTACTCTTTTTCTATCAAATTTATCTCAACAGCTAACCTCTATTCCCTCCATTATGCTTCTCCTGAAAATATATTGTAAATGGGAGGACAGGGAAGCCAGTGGGCCCTGCCTGAGGGCTGATGCTAGTCAGCAGTCGAAGTGGCAGCAGAGCGGGTCTATTATGCTCACCCTCCAATACCTCTGTCCTCTCCTCAGCTCTTCCTTAGCTAATCACTTCTTGGAGCTGAACTCAAGGCCACAGCCATGTGATCCAGGAGCCAGTGCTCCTCTCTTCAAGGCTAAAATGACACGGCGGTTGGCAAGAAATTGTCCTGAGGGACTCAATTTATATGGCACACGCACTCTCACGGATGAGTCAGCAAGAAGCCAAATGAAAACCAGATTTACCGTTTACCATGAGGCTTGAGGCAGCCAAACAAGTTCAAACTTTGGTCTCTAATGATGAGCACTATGTCAGTGTAATTATGCTTCAGGGAGGATTTAGTAGTTTGTACTGTCTGGAGTATTATAGCTATGGCACATTTAATTATTTCTGGAAATTTTAATTGTGGCTGATCATCCAAAGGTATAACTAACAGGGAACAATTTTTCAAGGTACAGAATTTAAGAAGCTGGAGAACAAAAATATTTAGGGTAAAAACCAGTCATCTCTTTTTCTTCCCAATTTACTTCTCACTCATTTTTGTTCTTTAATGGCAATCCCTTCAATTTTTATAGCTTTTGCTTTCAATTTTAAGAATCCTTATTTTAGGGATTGCTCTCATATCTCTTTGAGGTTTTTAAAAATTTTCTTACCATAGAAGATAATGACATAGCCATGTACACATGTGTCCCTGCTCTCATCCTACCGACAATTTTTAGTTAATTCTAGTTAACGTTCAGTTATGCTTGCATTACTTGACCACATAACTGTGGTTCCTAGCTCAGAAATGTGATGTACCATTGACTACTATTTTCTTTCCTGTATAATTAATTTTGGCTTTTTGTAGAGTTCAGTTCAGTTCAGTTTAGTCGCTCAGTCATGTCCGACCCTTGCGACCCCATGGACTGCGGCACACCAGGCCTCCCTGTCCATCAACCAACTCCTGGAGTTTACTCAAACTCGTGTCTACTGAGTTGGTGATGCCATCCAACCATCTCATCCTGTGTCTCCCCTTCTCCTCCTGCCTTCAATCTTTCCCAGCATCAGGGTCTTTTCAAATCAGTCAGTTCTTTGCATCAGGTGGCCAAAGTATTGGAGTTTCAGCTTCAGCATCAGTCCTTCCAATGAATATTCAGGACTGATTTCCTTTAGGATGGACTGGTTGGATCTCCTTGCTGTCCAAGGGACTCTCAAGAGTCTTCTCCAACATCACAGTTCAAAAGCATCAATTCTTCGGTGCTCAGCTTTCTTTATGGTCCAACTCTCATATCCATACATGACCAATGGAAATACCATAGCCTTGACTAGATGGACCTTTGTTGACAAAGCAATGTCTCTGCTTTTTAATATGCTGTCTAGGTAGACTTTGTAGAGTTAGTATTACCCTACTTTAATGTATTGATTTGCCTTTATGTATCTATGAGGCAAAACAGCAGCCTAAAATTCTACTCATCAGCTATGTTGAGAAAGCTGTGAGTCCACTGTGTCTCCCTGATGGCTTGTCCCCAGGCCCGCCCTGAGCTCCCTGGCTCCGCGGCTCTCCTTCCTGTGTGGGATCTCTTGTTCCCTGGATCCCATGTTTCCTTCCTCTCTTGGTTCATCTCCTTGTTTTGGAGGATCAATTCAAGCAGATTTTCCTTCTCCTTCTTTTTTGGACTTCCGCTTTATTGAGGCATAGTTGACTTATAAAATTGTGAAATCTTCAAAGTTTACATCATGATGGTTTAACGTATGTATACATTTTGAAAGAATCTCCTTCATCTAGGCAATCCATCACCTCACATATTTGTCTCTTTTTGGTGTGGAACATTTAAGTTCTACAGTTGTAGCAAATTTCAGTTATACAACATGGTTATCAATGACAGTCCCCATGTTTCACATAGATCCTTAGAACTTATTCATTCTTATAGCTGAGAGCTTGTACCCTTTTATCCTATTTCCCCACCTTCCAGCTACTGGCAATCACTTCTTGCTTCTGTTTCTAGACGGACATTAAAAAAAAAAAAACTCTGGATTCTACATATAAGCGAGACCATGTGTATTTGTCTTTTTGCCTGGCTCTCTCGCTTGGTATAATAACTAGGTCCATCCGTGTTGTTGCAACATATATACATATATATGTATGTATATACACTGCAAAGAAAACCGGTATGGAGGTTCCTCAGAAAATTAAAAACAGAACCGCCATATGATTCAGTAATTCTACTTACAGCTGTATAGCCAATTCAGTTTAGTTCAGTTCAGTTCAGTCGCTCAGTCGTGTCCGACTCTTTGCGACCCCATGAATCGCAGCACACCAGGCCTCCCTGTCCATCACCATCTCCCGGAGTTCACTCAGACTCACGTCCATCGAGTCCGTGATGCCATACAGCCATGTCATCTCCATCCCTTCATTCTTTCTGGAGTTATTTCTCTACTGATCTCCAGTAGCATATTGGGCACCTGATGACCTGGGGAGTTTCTCTTTTGGTATCCTATCATTTTGCCTTTTCATACTGTTCATGGGGTTCTCAAGGCAATAATACTGAAGTGGCTTGCCATTCCCTTCTCCAGTGGACCACATTCTGTCAGACCTCTCCACCATGACCTGACTGTCTTGGGTTGCCCTGCAGGCATGGCTTGGTTTCATTGAGTTAGACAAGGCTGTGGTCCTAGGTATAGCCAATTAAAGACATGGAAACAACCAAAGTGGCCATCAACAGATGAATGGATAAGGAAAATGTAAAATATATATATTGGCTTCTTGCATAAGGGTAAATGGTAGGTAAAATGTTGAGATTTTGCATATCTGAAAACGTCTTTATATGACTGTCACACTCCATGAATATTATGGCTGGATAAAAAATTCTACATTGGAAATAATTTTCCTCCACAATTTTGAAACTATTGTTCCACTGTCTTCTAATTTTAAGGTTACTAATGAGAAATCCATGCAATATAGATTCAGAACCCTTTGGGTACGTTCCGCTCAGAAAGCATTTAGGATTCACTTTCTCGCAAGAGTTCTCATATTTCACAAGGGTATCCTGTGAAGCATTTTGTTATCAGTGCTGAGCCCTTGCAGGGGTGGGGGCGTCTTTTATTGTGGCCACTCCTGTCCTTCAGTTCTGGAGATCCAGAATATAAAATTTGCTTGACAAAATGCTACCTTCAGTTTCCCTGTACTCTTTGTAAAGTATTTATGTTGGCTGAATATTTGATCTCCTGGAGTGGTTATCCAAATTTCCGACTTTTTTGTTTCTTTTTTAATCTCTTTTTATTCTACTTTTCTAGGTTTTCAGTTTTATCTCCTTTTCTGTTTTCTTCTTTTTCTGAAGTCATGTTTTTCATATCTAGGATGATTTTTTTTCAGCATCTGTCCTTCTTTATGACTGCAGCATTACAAAAGATGTGCAAGCTCTGTGTCAGTGGTCTGAGTTTACTTTAGGGGCATCACTTTAGGGTAACGGGATAAAGCCTCAATTCTTTCATGGGAGGGAGCCAAAGTTTCAACATACAGTTTGCTTTTCTTTGGGGCCAACTCTTTTCTCCAGAACAGCATCTTCATATATATATATATATATATATATATATATATATAATTGCAATTCTTTTCTGAAAGTGTTTTATGTATTTCTTAACTGTGCTGGGTCTTTGTTTCTGCACAGGCTTTTTCTAGCTGTGGTGATGGGGAACTACTCACTGGTAGAGTGGTGGAAGTGCACAGCTGCTCATTGCAGTAGCTTCTGTTGCTGAGCACAGCCTCTTGGGCACGTGAGCTTCAGCTGTTAGGCACATGGGCACAGCTGCTCCACAGCATGCAGAGTCTTCCCAGGCTAGGAATAGGGCTGGTGTCCCCTGCACTGCAAGGGGCACTCTCAACCACTAGACCCCCAGAGAAACCCCAGAACAGCATCTTCTATCTCTTCCCTCAGGAAAATAAGCCCCCTGTCAGCATTCATTTCACATACTTATTTCATCCACCTGTCTCTGTTTCCTACAAAGTACCTTGGCTCCACCCTGAACTGGTGCAATCTCTCTAGAAGGAAACTCCTCACATGGAACTTCTGAAGGACCTTGAAATACTAATCCCCAGCCTTCAGAGACATATCTATGAGGCACTGGATACATCCAGTACACTGGAATTCAGATTCCAGAGCACTGGATTCAGATTCCAACACCAAGGACTTGAGTCCTACCTCTTTCTAGGCTTGTCCTGGGGATCAAGTGACAGAATGGAGTAGAAACACACCACACAGCAAGAGGCACATCACAAGTCTCAGACATTATTAATATGAGTGGTAACATTGGGTAGGTATTCTAAACATCACTGATAGTTGCTTTCTTTTCCCAGACAGGTCTACTTGAAAGGAAACGTTAACTTAAATGAATCATGCAAAGACACTGATGCAACTAAATTTGTTGCAAGCTGCTGAAGTTTTAAACTTTTATATAAAACCCTGAATTGCTGTTAATTTAGTTGCCTTGCTGTCTGAATGACAGAGCATTCTGGGCCTCTCCAGTGCCCTTTACACAGACAGCAACTCTGGCCCCAAACAGATGAGACTGGTCTTGGCCTTGATGCTTTGTGTGATCAGCAAACCAAGGTAGGTTAATTGGGTAAGAAAATGGATGGATCAGCAAGTGAAGCTTGCTTTTTAATCTAAAGCATGCTTCAAATAAATTCCAATAATCTATAATCAAGGCATAAAGCCCTGATTAGGGGTTACAGCAAGGAAAAACAATGAACATATTCAATAATTTTATTATTATTTTTGAATCTAATAAATTAATTCAAGCTGAATTTGGAAAAGGCAGAGGAACGAGAGATCAAATTGCCAACATCCCTTGGATCATCAAAAAAGAAAAACTTCTGCTTTATTGACTACGCCAAAGCCTTTGACTGTGTGGATCACAACAAACTGTGAAAAATTCTTAAATAGACGAGAATACAAGTCCACATTACCTGCCTCCTGAGAAATCTGTATGCAGGTCAAGAAGCAACAGTTAGAACTGGACATGGAACAACAGACTGGTTCCAAACTGGGAAAGGAGTATGTCAAGGCTGCATGTTGTCACCCTGCTTTTTTAAATTTACATGCAGAGTACATCATGCAAAATTTCAGGCTGGATGAAGCACAAACTGGAATCAAGATTGCCGGGAGAAATATCAATAATCTGAAATATCAGTAACAGATGACACCACCCTTATGGAAGAAAGCAAAGAGGAACTGAAGAGCCTCTTGATGAAGGTGAAAGAGGAGAGTGAAAAAGCTGGCTTAAAACTCAACATTCCGAAATCTAAGATCATAGCATCCAGTCCCATCACTTCACAGCAAATAGATGGGGACACAATGGAAACAGTGACAGACTTCATTTTCTTGGCCTCCAAAATCACCACAGATGGTGACTTCAGCCATGAAATTAAAAGACGCTTGCTCTTTGGAAGAAAAGCTATGACCAACCAAGATAGCATATTAAAAAGTAGAGACATTACTTCACCAACAAAGGTCCGTCTAGTCAAAGCTATGGTTTTTCCAGTAGTCATGTATGGATGCAAGAGTTGGACTATAAAGAAAGCTGGGTGCTGAAGAACTGATGCTTTTGAACTGTGGTGTTGGAGAAGACTCTTGAGAGTCCCTTGGACTGCAAGGAGATCCAACCAGTCCATCTTAAAGGAAATCAGTCCTGAATATTCATTGGAAGGACTAATGCTGAAGCTAAAGCTCCAATACTTTGGCCACCTGATGCAAAGAATTGACTCATTTGAAAAGACCCTGATGCTGGGAAAGATTGAAGGCAGGAGGAGAAGGGGACGACAGAGGATAAGATGGTTGAATGGCATCACTGACTCAATGGACATGAGTTTGAGTAAGCTCCAGGGGTTGGTTGATGTACAGGGAGGCCTGGTGTGCTGCAGTCCATGGGGTCTCAAAGAGTTTAACATGACTGAGTGACTGAACTGAACTGAATAAATTAATTAATTACATTTGGACTGAATAAATTAATTACATTTGGACAGGGCAACAATTGCTTTTTAAATTGGTAGAATCCACTTTGATTTATGAAACTATGATTAGGTTTAAAGGTATTCTTCAACATTTAGAGCTTTTCATTTTAAATTCTTTTTTGTTTAGACTAACACATAGAGCTTTAAGTTATTAAAAAAAAAAAAAAAAAAGGATTTTACTCCACTGTTGCCCATCTTGGTACAAGTTCAATTATTGATCACAGTATATGTTACCTTACTCTGTTCCATAAAATAAAAACCTAGATATTTAAGTAAACTTTGCAATCAGCCCCGTTGCTTCCTACGGGTGACGTCCAAGGCTGTTCTGGCCTAGCTTTGTATCGCTCTTGGCATAGAAATGCCTCTGGCCCAGAGATTTCTTGCAGGAAATGTAATCTGTTTTCAAGTTCAATTGGAAATTCCCCCCAGACCCCAATTTATCAGTTAATGATGATGAGTTAGGCCAGAAATTCCCTCCTATTATTCTCTGTATCTGTCTCATACAGTACGATAGCCAGCATCTGGCTAGTGAACACCTGAGATGTGGTTGGTTCCATCCAGGAGCTGAAATGTAAGCAGCCACCTGCAGGTACTGGCAACTGTGTTGGGGCACAGCTGTCAGCTCTGTCATCACAAGGGATCCGAGCCTCAGAAACTCGGCAGGGGCCTCATTTTCCAACAGGACCGGGGATGGCCCAAGATGTTTTTGGACAGAGTCCCCTTTCATATCCACAGATATCAAGGATCTGTACACAGAAGTGTCTGTACTTTGAGCACACGTTGATTGAGAAAATATACAAAATAAAAAAGCAAATAAAACAATTTCACAAGGATCTTCAATAAATTTGATCATTATCCATGCCAACGGCATGGCTGTGCTCCTGAGATCAGGTGTGTGTAACGCATGTTATCTGTTCCCCAGGTGGACAGGGCTTGTGCTCAAATGGATGCAAGCAACCCAGGGAGTAACTCTGCACTCACAGGCTAGAAAGCATCCTTCAAGAACTGAAAGATGAATACATGAAAGAGGAGTCGAAAGAGAAAAGCAGCAAGGAGAAAAATGCGTTAGACATGTGGGGACACCTTATGGTCAGTTAAGCTCCACAGGGTGGGGGCTTGCTGTTGGGTGTTTTCTGTGTGCTCTGGGGGGCGGACACTCTCCTTCACCACCCCTCATCATTTGGCCTCAGATCTTAAACTCCTGCTATTAAGGGATCTTTCCTTCAGGAAAACAGAGTTTACTGTATCTTTGGTGCCCCTTTAAAACCTGGAAAGTTTGAATCAGTTCTAAGGAGGTGGATGAAACTGGAGCTGATTATACAGAGTGAAGTAAGCCAGAAAGAAAAACACCAATACAGTATACTAACGCATATATACGGAATTTAGAAAGATGGTAACAATAACCCTGTATGTGAGACAGCAAAAGAGACGCAGATGTATAGAACAGTCTTTTGGACTCTGTGGGAGAGGGAGAGGGTGGGATGATTTGGGAGAATGGCATTGAAACATGTATAATATCATATAAGGAACGAACTGCCAGTCTAGGTTCGATGCAGGGTGCAGGATGCTTGGGGCTGGTGCACTGGGATGACCCGGAGGGATGGTGTCGGGGGGGAGATGGGAGGGGGGTTTGGGATTGGAAACACGTGTACAACCATGGTGGATTCATGTTGATGTGTGGCAAAACCAATACAATATTGTAAAGTAAAAATAATAATAAGAAAGAAAGAAAGAAAGAAAAAAAACAGGAAATTTAAAAACTAGAGCCCCTCAGTGGTTCACATTAGGAGTCACGAAACAGCTTTGTTTAAACACTGACACCCTCATGTCGCCACAGAAACAGATGGACTCCCTTCCTGATGTTGCTGAGCCCCACCTGCCCTCAGCCCACCTCTGCAGGAGGTGCCAGCATCACAGCCACAAGCAAAGGCTGCAGGAGGGCTGCGGTGTCGTGGCCGCTGACCCCCTCCCTCTCCCAGAACCCACAGTGTAAGTGAGAACAACGTGCTTGTTCCTGTTGCGGAAACCACAGCCACCGCCCCAGAGCCTCTGGTTCTGTAGCTCTGGGTTGTCTGCTGCCTGGCAGGGAGGATATTACATAATCATCTCTGCTGTAATTAAATATGAACTCCACAGCATGGATCCAGAGGAAAACATATTTAGTGATTTTTAACCTGTTTTCCAGGGTGGTTCTGCTCCCCAGAGATATGGAGGACAAAAGAGAAGCATTCCTTTACTGATGAAGCAAACCCCGAGTTATTGAAAAGGAGATTAAATGCTGAACAACCTATACATTATGAGTTAGCTTCAAGTAAGGTGCTCAAGGGCTTCCCTTGTGGCTCAGCTGGTAAAGAATCCACCTGCAATGTGGGAGACCTGGGTTCGGTCCCTGGGTTGGGAAGATCCCCTGGAGAAGGGAAAGGCTGCCCACCCCAGTATTCTGGCCTGGAGAATTCCATGGACTAAGTCCACAGGGTTGCAAAGAGTCGGACATGACTGAGCGACTTTCACTTTTCAATGTGCTCAGACACTGATGGACTCCATGACACCAGTTTCTAAAATAAGTATTTCTAGTTATTGCTCTACACAGCATTAAAGGTGATCCCCCAAGTACTAAACCTTGGCATTCTGAATAAATGTGTTCTTCAGACAGCCACACACACCTGGCTGCAGAAGGTGAGTACAGTGCAGGCTTTCTGCCCCATCCTGAATGATCAACGGTGTTTCACCAACTAGTTCATGAAACTAGGCCATTCCAGGAGCAGCATGGCCTTGCTAACATCTGTGTGGCTTTCTTCTTGTTGTTGCTGTGTAGTGGCTAAGTCGTGTCAGACTCTCTGTGACCCCCATGGACTGTAGCCTGCCAGGCTCCTCTGTCTATGGGATTCTCCAGGCAAGGATACTGGAGTGGGTTGCTATTTCCTTCTCCATGGGATCTTCCTGACCCAGGGATCGAACCTGGGTCTCCTGCATTAGCAGGCAGGTTCTTTACCACTGAACCACCAGCGAAGCTCCTGTGGCCTTGCTGGCATGGTTAATGGATGCAAACAAAGCACGGACCATTGACTGAAAATAGATATTACTTTCTGTGTTTGGGAGTGGGGAGCCCATGACCAAATCCAAGACTGTGCAATAAGTTCTAGCTTCGTGTTTAAAAACAAAACCAAAGGGTAGCTCTTGCAAGTGAGGCCACAGAGAGCATGGTTCCCCACCCAGTACCCCTGCAGGGAGGGCCGTGTTACTGGTACATTGACATTTACCTGAATGAGGTTGGCAGCTGGGTTCCGTCTTTTCTCAAAATGTTTCTGGCGGTGCTGTTCTTGTACTTTTAATGCAAAACCTGAGCCAAGAATGCCCTGTCACAAAATACAGAAATAGTGCTTAAAAAAAATTCCCCCCAAAGCATCATTAAATAATACAAATATTAAAAAAAAAACAACCCTTTAAGAAGTCTGAGAAACGACAAACAGTATGCAACCTGTCCATAATCTCATTACTTATTAAACAAACATGATTCCCTCTATGATTATGGCACTGTCCAATGGCAAGTGGTTGGACAAGACACAGGTCTTGATGTCTGTCCTTCAGGAAATCACCAGGTGCTGCACTCCAGTCTCCTAGGGTGTAGGAGGAGGCCCCACAATTCCAAATAAAAAATGCCTTTGCGTGGCCCTCTCTGTGGCATTTCTTCACACCTAAGTTAGAGAAAAGAGGCTTATCCAGTGACAGACGAGGGGGATTTAAAATCTGGAGCTGTTACTGTCTCGTGGATGTGGACTTGGGAGCTATTTTAGCATGCTAATGGCAACTACTACAGTTTATACTTCCTGTTCATGAAAGGGTGGGGGAATGATCTTATTAAATTTTAAGATCTGTTCATGATGCTATAATTCTACGCCTACCAAAGGAAAGCAAGTGGGGAAGGACAGTTGTTTAGATGAGCCACATAGACACTCAGGCTTGGAGATGCTTCCATTTTGCCTATTTGTCCAGTAAGATGAGAGCACGGGTCAGTGTGAAGCACATACTTATCCTCCCAATTCTTTATTTTTGAAAGTTGATTAATTCACTCATTAGTTAGTTTTTGTTTGTGCTGGGTCTTCATTACTGTGAGGGCTTTCTCTAGCTGCGGCAAGCGGGGGCTACTATCTAGTTGCTGTTCTTGGTCTTCTCATTGCAGTGGTTTCTCTTGTTGTGGAGCGTGGGCTCCAGGCCCGTGGGCTCGAGCCCAGGCTCAGTAGTTGTGATGCACGGGCTTAGTTGCTCCTTGGCACATGGGATCTTCCTGGATTATGGGCTGAATCTGTGTCTCCTGCATTGGCAGGCAGATTCTTTACTACCAAGCCACCAGGGAAGCCCCTCTCCTGGGTCTTAATCCTCAGAGTCTTAACACTTGGAGCATGCCTTGCCTTCTTGGTTTTGGCTCACCCTTTAGGTCTGGGGGCTGGTGAAACTAGCCTGATCCTTCTGTGTTTATACTGGCTTTTCGGCTGGTTTGCCTTTTTCTGCATAGCGTCTCCGTCTGCCAAAATCCTGCTCTCTTGATTTGTCCCCTATTTTCAGTTTGCTTTGATCTAAATTTGTGGAATCAAGATGCTTCATGTCAGCCTCAGGTTGAGGCTGGCTTCAGAGTTCCCTCAGTTCAGTCTCTGGGCTTTGTCTCTCAGCCTCCACTTTATTGGTGTGGGAAGCAGAGTCCCTCTGCTTTCGAGTCTGGGATTTTACTTGCTAGCTATAAATTATTAGCTTTTTATTAAAGGAATCTAACCCTTAGGTTATAGCCAGGTATCTTACGAGCTGTGAGTCAGTTCCTTGCCGTAGGTAAGGGACGGCTGTTTTTCTTTTCTTTATGTGTTTGAAGTCACTCAAAGATAGTAAGAGCTGTCTGAGGGGGTGGTATGTCTCATCCTGTGATGTGTTAGGTCTCAGTGGATGACAACTTGATGAGGATATTTTGGAACTCTAGATAACCTTTACTCTTCCTCCTTATCTTGAGGCAGTTTAGTCGCTAAGTCATGTCCGATTCTGGCAACCCTGTGGGCTGTATAGCCTGCCAGGCTCTTCTGTCCATGGGATTTTCCAGGTGAGAATACTAGAGAATTCTCCTTGAAATTCCACAATTCTGAGTACCTCTGTGATGATAACCAGATAATAAATAACGCAGTTATGTTTAAATACAGTTATACAATGATACTATTGCCATTAATGAGTGGTGACAGACTCCCTCATCAATCAGGACGCACAACTGCACTGTGAAATTAGAAACAACGTCATAGGGTCTGTTTTCCATCGCTCTTTCTCAGCGACTGTCTGGTCCTGTCTGAGGTTCTCATCTCACGCAGGTTGTGACTGAACAAACGAAGCTTTATGAAAACCTGGTTTGTAGGATTTTATTCGTGGATTTTAACATCTCCCTCCATTTAGAGGTTATAAAAATGGCCTTCTGTTTCCAAATCCAAATCAACTCTTAGTTAGTCACAACTCCAAAATTTCCTTCTGTTTCTAAAGACCATTTAGGAAAGATTTATTTATTTTCCTTTTAATGTCATTTTTCATGAAGCTTAAACACATAAGAGACTATGAAACAGCAGAATTTAGAGCATATATTTATATTATGTATTTATATTACATGCATAGATGTGTATAATCCACTCATAGGAAGCATAATTTAGTTTTTGTAGAAATTGAATTAACAGCAATGGCTACTATTTTTGAGCATTCATTATGTAAATATGAGGTTCAGAGTTAAATCCCTTTTGGAAAATGAAGACAGGCCCTGCATAACACAAACTGAGCACCTGCCAAGCAAGCTAAAATGTGGTGAAAATCACGCTGGCATTGCTCAGAAACACACACTAGTGGATGGCAAACGTGGGCTGCAGGCCTCTTGAGCCAAACTGTACATCACAGCAGTCATGACACCATCTCTGCTCATTGTCTGCTCACGGCTCCTGTCCAGTCCTCCGCCATCTCCTTCAGCCCTCAGTTCATATACAGAAACACAGTTCTGTTAAAAATAAAGCCTGCTGTGTAAAACACAGCTAACGTGCCATCCCTTCAAATATCGAGACCGACAGAGACACATTCTCAGAAACTGAGTTTTGTCTTAATTCATTTCCTAAGGTGAGATAATCTTTGAGGTTTTAAGTTTTAGAAGTTCTCCATAAACATCAGATAGACATAAGACATCTTGGCAAATATTTAAAATATTTACCCTTGTTATCCTCCAGGTTAAAAGAGCTGATTTGTACCTTGTACTTGGCAAACAGGTTAAAGATGTTCTCAGCAAGAGGGAAGTGAGGGTCCGTAGGTGGAGACAGTCCCTCCAAGGCAGTGGGGACTTATGCCACTCATGCTTCTCGGCTGAGAATACAGGAGAACTCTCCTTATCTTGAGGCCCTGGGATGGGGCCTCAGGGAAACAGACCCCAGCCGAGGTGGTGGCTGGCATGCCTGTGTGATGTGCAGGAGAATGCCTCTGTGGTGTACAGGAGAATCCTACTTCCAGGGAAAGACAGGGAAGGTTCTTCTCCCTCTTGGCCCTTTCTTTTCTGGGTGGAAGGCAGGCCCAGCATCCATTCTGACTTTCTTAGCAAAGTGCCCCTGTGTTCCCCTAATTTCAATCTGACACCACTGCTGCCGGCAAGTGCACTGGACATACTGGTGTTTCCGGCCACCTTTTTTTTTAAAATTAAAGGTAAACATGAATCATCTTTCATTCATTCAATAAGAACCCAGCACCTACTGTGAGGCTGCAGTGAAATTCTCCATGGTAAAGTCTACTCTGCTTGGCCCTGTGAGGGGATGCTACGGGTGAGTGAGACTTTGATTTCCAACACAAATTGATTTACTTTGCATAAAAAATCTTAACACTTTATTGGGAAAGCTTCTCAAGAATGATTAATTAGTCTCTGCCCCTTAACCTAACAGCAATACAACTGACTCTGCCATGATGGTCCAGGGTTTCAGGATGGAGACAGGCAACCTGCTGGATGAGATGCAGGCAGTGCTTGGAGATGGCTGACCTTCATGCGAATTGGCCCAGGTCTTTACACCTTTGAACACTTGTCTCTGCTCTCTTCTTACAGGCTCTTTTTTCCATCCCTTGCTATTATCTCTTCCTGGTGTAGTGTCTGTTCTGCCAGCCTACTTTCACATTGCTGTTTATAATCCTCGAAGAAGTGCGAAACTACAGAACTCACCTTATCAGACTTTCCTCTAAATTAAGCGAAGGTAATGAAAGACTTCGATCTCTCCTGGGAAGACAGCAGACGCCGTTGCCCTGCGAGTGAATTGCCCCGACGTGGCCTCCGCCATGTCTGTGATTCTTCGAGGGATCACATGGGCTGTTACACGTGTGGCCTCAGGATGAGTATTAAACCCAACAGCGACAGATCTTCGGTGCCATTATTTTGGGAAAAAAAGCACAAGACTGCATTTTGCTGTTTGTAAGGTGTTTTCCAGCAGAGAATCTGGCTGTCATGTGGGTGTCTGTTCTACATGACTGAGGTTGCTGAATTCACGTGACTCTGGATGGACAGAGGCTTTCTGTCTTTTTTTCCACTTTGTCTCAGCAGGGAACACACATATACTGTAAAAGTTTTCTTCATGACAAACACTTGACTTATGTTATATCATTGATCTTCAAAAACTTTCTTTGGGTGCAATAACTCTTCATATATGACATTAATAAATGTACTCAGGGTCTGTCACGGGCTGACTTGTGTCCAAAATTTACAGGTTGGAGTCCTAATCCCCAGGACCTCAGGGTACGAGCTTATCTGGAGAAAAGGTCTTTACACAAGTGATCAAGTTACAGTGAGCTCATATGGCGGGCCCGAACCCAGTGTGGTTGGTGTCCTTTTTGGAGGAGACTTGGACATGGACAGAGGGAGACACAGGGAGTAGACGGTGTCCATGAGGCCTAGACACATCTCTCCTTTGGGGCCCTCGGAAAGAACCAGCCTTGCCAGCTCCTTGGTTTTCAACTTTCACCTCTAGAACCATGAGAAAGAAAGTGAAGTTGCTCAGTTGTGTCCGACTCTTTATGACCACATAGACTATAGCCTACCAAGCTCCTCCATCCATGGGACTTTCCAGGCAAGATTACTGGAGGGTGTTGCCATTTCCTTTTCCAGGGGATCTTCCTGACCCTGAGATCAAACTCGGGTCTCCCACATTGTAGGTGGACGCTTTACCATCTGAGCCACCAGGGAAGTTCCAGAACCACGAGACAATTGAACTATGTTAGGTCAAGCCAGATAGTCTGTGACACCTTGTTACAGCAGTCCTAGCAAACCAACACAGTCACACTTGGGGAGCATGAGACCAAACCCGAATTCAAAGTGAGATCTGATACCTGAGCTCATGCATGGTCCCTGGGGACCCTTCTCTGACTTTGGGTGGTCTGGGGTGCAACCACCTAGTCAGCCTGAAGCTGAGCACTGGTCATGGGAAGGACAAAGGGCTCAGGCAGAGGTGGAGCCCCAGGAACCTCAGCCTGTGGTGTTGAAGGCCCCACCCCCTTGGCTCCTTGGAGGGGCGCCCTGGGGTCTGTGGGGCCAAGGCTGAGAGGTGAGCCTTCCTGTGTCTAGAGCAAGACGGAGGCGCTGGTTCCTTAAGCAGCATGGCGACTGCGGCTCTAACACGCTTGCTTCTGGGCTCCTTTCCCCCACGAGGGGTGGAGTGAGCGAAAGAGAGAGCTTGAGGATGGAGGCAAATTGTAATAAATATTTTCACGAACTGCCTTTGAAGACACAAGAGGATAAAACAACCAGAAAGACAGGCTTCATCCACTCAGGGGAAAATAATCAGAAGCTTAAGAGAAGATAAGTGTGCTCTTCATTCTGATACGATACAGAAACTGGTGGTTAACAAAAATCAATGATGACACAAACAATAAATCATCTGACATTTTAAAGACCCTTTAAATCCATGTGCTTCTCACTCAAGTGGATCCGAAGAGGTAAACACTCCACGTGGGCACATGAATCTCTTCAGTAGCTCACATCTCACACACTTAACTGGAGCCATCAGTTTAAGAGGAAGACAGCTTTAACTCTTTACACCTATTTTCAATGTATTAGGAGCATGTTGACTAAGAGGTGATGCCACCTGAATTATTATCAGATCCTAAAGCCCCAGCTGGTAGAAAACTTTTGGGTTAAATGTCTCCAAGGGAAGACCATTTTTAAAAAATTATCCAACTAGCTATATGTAGAAAAGTCAACATTATATCAGAAAAATGATACCAGTAAACATATAGCTATGTTCCAGGGCATACTGTTTAAAGGAAGCTCATGCTAGTAAACCTCTACAATCCAACTGGAAGTGCTTAATTTTTGCAAAGATACTCACAGCAGGAAGTGCAAAAAAAGAAATGCCCAGGAGTGCGAAGCCTGCTGACAGCAGCCTTCCCAGCCACGTCAGGGGGGTTTTGTCTCCATAACCGATCGTGGTCAATGTTATCTAAAAACAAATAAACAGGACGTGCAGCTTAAGTACTTGAGAGGAAAGTCAGGACTCACGAACAGTTTCCACTAAATCATTATTCAAGCAGTCTGGCTGGCGCATTTTATTACTGTGCTTTAATTTTCCATGACACATAACAGAACCCTTCGCTTAAGGAAGGGAGTAACCTACATACTTGTTCCTCCCTTATAACACGATTTTCCATCTTTCCTAAGTGCACTCAAAGAAAGGCTAGATTAGCAAGTGGATAACCATCAGTGATACAGGAATGATAGCACCATGGCTTTCAGTTCAGTTCAGTTCAGGTGCTCAGTCGTGTCTGACTCTTTGCGACCCCATGAATTGCAGCACGTCAGGCCTCCCTGTCCATCACCAACTCCTGGAGTTCACTCAAACTCATGTCCATCAAATCGGTGATGCCATCCAGCCATCTCATCCTCTGTAATCTCCTTCTCCTCCTGCCCCCAATCCCTCCCAGCATCAGAGTCTTTTCCAATGAGCCAACTCTTCGCATGAGGTGGCCAAAGTATTGGAGTTTGAGCTTTAGCATCAGTCCTTCCAAAGAACACCCAGGACTGATCTCCTTTAGAATGGACTGGTTGGATCTCCTTGCAGTCCAAGGGACTCTCAGGAGTTTTCTCCAACACCACAGTTCAAAAGCATCAATTCTTCAGCTTTAAGACTGGATCAGTACACAAAACAATAATTTATGTTAATTAAGTCTATCCACTCATTTCCCTGGCGGGCATTTCCTGAAGGCCTGGTGTGTGTAGGGTGTGTGTTTTGATTTGTAGTGGAACAAAAATGAGAGGTGTATGGCTTCTTTCCTGAGATATTTAGGGCATAAGAGGGGAAGTATGTCACACACAAATTAAAACACAAAATAGGGCAAGACAGGTATGCTGGAAGCACAAATAATCTGCTGCTCAAATTCAAAGAGATTAGTACTAGCTTGGGCGAGTTGCAGAAGCTTTGTTGGGAAGATGTCATCATACCCAGGCTTTGAAAGAGGGGTAATATTTTGAGAGATAGAGATGATAGAGTGATCCAGGGAGGGGATACAGATGAACAGCTGCACAGCAGTGGGATAAACAGGGTGGGTTTTGGAATGTGTACTTAGCTGCACTGGAGCTACGCTGATGCTAGACCAGGGAGTGTCTGAGAAATGATCTCTGGGTCTTGTCTCCTTAATGATAAACTGCTCCAGGGGCTGCATGTGTGCCTTAGAACAGAGTTCTGGCTGTACTCCAGGACAGACAAGGCAAGCCTGACCTGGTAGAATGATGGGGTGATTGACTCAGAACAGTGGAAGTGGGATGGTACGAGGTGGAGCATATCCGTAGATCATCCAGAAGGAAGGTGATGACCAAACCAACAGGATTTGAAAATTTCAAGTGGAAAATGTGGCCCCCTAAATAGAAAGACGACAACAAGAAGGAGAGGGTTTGGGAGCAGAGATGAGTGACTTTCAATGACGGCTTTTCAAATATCAGTATGTGGCTGATCAAGACATTCTGTGTGTGTGTGTGTGTGTGTGTGTGTGTGTGTGTGACCTCAGTCATGCCTGATTCTTTGTAGTCCCATGGACTGTAGCCCACCAGACTCCTCTGTCCATGGCATTTTCCAGGCAAGGATACTGGAGTGGGTTGCCCTGCTCTCCTCCAGGGGATCTTCTCGATCCAGGGATCAAACTCTTCTCTCTAAAATCTCCTGCTTTGGCTGGTGGGTTCCTTACCGCTACTGCTACCTGGGAAGCCATATTAGCAGGGAATTAAGAAGGAGAGCCTGAGTCAGATGTGGGTTTTGGAATCAGGTGCTGAGTGACTGTGGAAGCAAGAGTGTGAAGAAGGGGTGCAGGACACCTCCTCAGGAAACCCACGCGTTTAAGGGGCAGAAGGAAAAGGAAAGCCAGAGGAGTATATTGTTTCAAAAGTAGGGGGCTAGGAACGGGTTATGTAAATGGAAATTCAATGGAGAAGAGAGCTTCACAGAAGACCAGACGAGCCCTGGTGTCACAGGCTCATGGAAAACAAGGAGAATGAGGACTAAGAGAGTTAGACACAGGAACAGGGTCACCAGCGGTTTCTAACAGCAGCAGTCTTGGTCATGTCACCTTCCCCAGCTTTCGGAGGAAGGAAGCCTATTGAGAGGCAGAAATGTTAATGGAAGGGACACTTTGTGCTATAAACCCTCCAAAAGCATCCAGCTCAGCTGATCACCCTGCCTAGACTCCCTTCTTGCCTTACTTTCATGGTTTTCCCTTCACATCTTTGTTGTTGCTGTTGCTCAGGCATGTCCAACTCTTTCCAACTCCATGGACTGCAGCATGCCAGGGTTCCCTGTCCTTCACTATTTCCCAGAGTTTGCTCAAACTCATGTCCTTGAGTGGGAGATGCCATCCAACCATCTCATCCTCTGTTATTCCCTTCTCCTCCTGCCCTCAATTTTTCCCAGCATCAGGGTCTTTTCCAGTGAGTCGGCTCTTTGCATCAGATGGCCAAAGTTAAGGAGCTTCAGTCCTTCCAATGAATATCCAGGATTGACTTCCTTCAGGATTGACTGGTTTGATCTCCTTGCAGTTCAAGGGGCTCTCAAAAGTCTTCTCCAGCACCACAGTTCTAAAGCATCAATTCCTTGGCTTTCAGCTTTCTTTATGGTCCAAATTTCACATCTGTACATGACTACTGAAAAAAACATAGCTTTGACTATATAGACCTCTGTTGGCAAGGGCTGTCTCTGCTTTTTAATATGCTGTTTGTCATAGCTGCATCTTTGGCAGCTTCTTTTACGTGGCTCATCCGACACCAGTCAACCTTCGAATATTAGATTCTTAAGGTTTGCTTCTGGGTCTTTTTCTCTTTTTTGAAAAATTCTGTTCTTCAATTTTTCCTTTCTCTTCTATCTCTTCTTTTCTCTCTCTCGCCAGGTGATCTGAAATGCTCTCAAGATTTAAATGTCATTTTTATGAGGAACACACTGAGTTTCTACCTCCAAGTTGGACCACTCTTCTTAGCTCTGGATCCACATATCTGCAACTGATACTTCTCTTTGGATGCTGCCCAGTCATTTAAACTGAATATATTTAAGACAGAACTTCTATTACCCCTAGCCTGCTGTGCCAACTACATCCCTTCCCAATCGAGAACACCGCTGTCAGGAATTCCCTGAGGGCCCTGGGTTCAATCTCTGGTTAGGGAACTAAGATCTCACAAACCTTGGGTGTGGGCTGCTCAATTGGAAGCCTCGAGGAACCCTTGCTGCTCCTTCCCCACAGGTCCCTCTCTGAACCCCTCAGCAGGTTACGATGCTCCAATATTCCCAGTCCACTCCCTTCTCTCTGTCCTTATGGACACCATGGTAGATCAGGCTCTGTAGCAGCCTCTTTTTTGCTATACTTTTCCCAGTTTTATTAAGGGAAGGTTGACATGCATCACTGTTCAACGCATATAGCTTGGCGGTTTGATTTACATTTGCTGTGAAATGATGACCACAGCAGGGTTAGTGACCATCCATCATTCTGCAGAGATACTATAAAAGGGTAACACTTTTCTTTTTGTGATGAGAACTCATAGGATTTACTCTCTTCGCTTTTCTGCATATCACACAGCAGAGTTACCTACAGTCACCTTGTGGTACTGACATCCCTGGTATGGGTTTATCCTCTAACTGGAAGCTGGTACCTTTTGACCATCTTCCTCCACTCCAAGTCCCATACCTGCTGTAACCATGAATCTCATCTCCTTCTGTTTTAAAAAATTTATTTATTTTTAATTGAAGGATAATTGCTTTACAGAAGTTTGCTGTTTTCTGTCAAACCTCAACATGAATCAGTCATATAGGTATACATATATCCCCTCCCTTTTGAAACTCCCTCCCATCTCCCTCTCCCTCCCGCCCCTCTACGTTGATACAAAGCCCTTGTTTGAGTTTCCTGAGCCATACAGCAAATTCCCGTTGGCTATCTATTTTACATATGGTAGTGTAAGTTTCCATGTTACTCTTTCCATACAACTCACCCTCTCCTTCCCTCTCTCCATGTGCATAAGTCTATTCTCTATGTCTGTTTCTCCATTGCTGCCCTGTAAATAAATTATTCAGGACCAAATTTCTAGAGTCCATATATATGTGTTAGAATATATTTATCTTTCTCTTTCTGACTCACTTCACTCTATATAATAGGTTCTAGGTTCATCCACCTCATTAGAGCTCTCAAATGTGTTCCTTTTTATGGCTAAGTAACATTCCATTGTGTATCTGTATCATAATTTCTTTATCTATTCATCTGTTGATGGACATCTAGGTTGCTTCCATGCTCTAACTATCGTAAATAGTGCTGCAATGAACAATGGGATGCATGTGTCTCTTTCAATTTTGGTTTCCCCAAGGTATATGCCTAGGAGTGGGATTACTGGGTCACATGGTGGTTTTATTCATAGTTTTAAAAGGAATCTCCATACTGTCTTCCATAGTGGCTGTATCAATTTACATTCCCACCAACAGGTCAAGAGCATTCCTTTTTCTCCACACCCTCTCCAGCATTTATTGTTTGTAGACTTTTTGATGACGGCTATTCTGACTGGTGTGAGGTGATAACTCATTGTAGTTTTCATTTGCATTTCTCTAATATGAGCGATGTTGAGCATCTTTTCATGTGTTTGTTAGCCATCTGTATGTCTTCTTTGGAGAAATGTCTGTTTAGGTCTTTTTCCCACTTTTTAATTGGGTTGTTTGCTTTTCTGGTATTGAGTTGTATGAGCTGCTTGTATATTTTGGAAATTAATCCTTTGTCAGTTGTTTCATTTGCTATCATTTTCTCCCATTATGAGGGCTGTCTTTTCACCTTGCTTATAGCTTTCTTTGCTATGCAAAAGCTTTTAAGTTTAATCAGGTCCCACTTATTTACTTTTGTTTTTATTTCTATTACTCCAGGAGGTAGGTTATAGAGGATCTTGCTTTGATTTATGCCATCGAGTATTCTGCCTGTTTTCCTCTAAGAGTTTTATAGTTTGTGGTCTTACATTTAGGTCTTTAATCCATTTTGAGTTTATCTTTCTGTGTGGTATTAGGAAGTGTTCTAATTTCATTCTTTTACATGTAGCTGTCCAGTTTTCCCAGCACCATTTATTGAAGAGGCTGTATTTGCCTCATTGTATATTCTTGCCTCCTTTGCCAAAAAAAAGGTACCCATAGGTACATGGGTTTCCTTCTGGGTTTTCTATCTTGTTCTATTGATCTGTATTTCTGTTTGTGTGCCAGTACCATACTGGCTACTGTCTTGATGACTGTAGCTTTGTAGTATAATCTGAAGTCAGGAAGCTTGATTCCTCCAGCTCCATTCTTCTTTCTCAAGACTGCTTTGGCTATTCAGGGTCTTTTGTGTTTCCATATGAATTGTGAAATATTTTGTTCTAGTTCTGTAAAAAATGCCATTGGTAATTTAACAGGGATCATATTGAATCTGTAGATTGCATTTGGTAGTGTAGTCATTTTTATAATATTGATTCTTCCTGCGCAGGAACATGGAATATCTCTGCACCTGTTTATGTCATCTTTGATTTCTTTCACTACTGTCTTAAAATTTTCTGTGTACAGTTCTTTTGTCTCCTTAGGAAAGTTTATTCCTAGATATTGAATTCTTTTTGTTGCAATGGTGAATGGGATTGATTCCTTAATTTCTCTTTATGATTTTTCATTGTTAGTATATAGAAATGCAAGTGATTTCTGTGTATTGATTTTGTATCCTGCAACTGTGCTAAATTCACTGATTAGCTCTAGTAATTCTCTGAGGGTTTATCTTTAGGGTTTTCTATGAACAGTATCATGTCATCTGCAAACAGCAAGAGCTTTACTTCCTCTTTTCTGATCTGGATTCCTTTTATTTCTCTTTCTTCTCTGATTGCTGTAGCTATAACTTCCAGAACTAAGTTGAATAATAATGATGAAAGTGGACACTCTTTTCTTGTTCCTGATCTTAGGAGTAATGGTTTCAGTTTTTCACCATTGAGAATAATGTTTGCTGTAGGCTTATCATATAGGGCCTATGTTGAGGTAGGCTCCTTCTATGCCCATTTTTTTTTAAACACATATAAGTGAGATCATACAGTATCTGTCCCTGTCTGACTTGTTGCGCTTAGAGGTCAAGGTCCATCTACCTGGCTGCAGTTGGCAGAGTTTCTTCATTTTCTATGCTGAGTAGCAATCCCCTCATGTGTACAGCACACCCTCCTGTTGACCCACTGTCATGACTCTGAGGTTGTTTCCATGTCCTGGCTCTTGAAGATCATGAGCCGTCATCTCTCAATTGCTTTTTCTGTTTTTGCTCCTGCTTCTCTCGTTTCCTTCTCCACAGGGGCTATTTTCTTACTCCTCTCTAGAAGCCCTGCAATGGCTGTTCACCAAATTCAGAATAAATCCTAAGCTCCGAGCTGTGGAGCACATGACCCTGTCTCCGCGGCACCCCCACACCGCTCTGGGCTTCCCTTTGCTCACAGCACTTTGACCACAGTGTCCTTTCAGCTCCTTGAACAGGCGAGGCCATCCTTCCACAGAGCCCTTTCACAGTCTCTCCCCTCAGCCATTCCCCCTTGCCAGGGCTCCTTCTCATTCTGTGATCTTGTCCTAAGCTGGCTGTCTTCAGAGAGGCCCCCTGCCCACTGTCCACAGCAGGGCCTCTGGTTTCTCTCTGGCCTGCTCGTTTCCTATCGGCTCTTATCATGAGGGGTGGTCTACTCTGCTTTCCCTCGGGCTGCATTTCCTCAGCTAGAAGGAAGGACTGTTTCTTTACTCTTTGTTTTCTAGCATGAAGTTTGCCACAAAGTAAGAGGACCTCAGTAAGTGTTCAGTGAACAAATAAAGAACCCTTTCAAGAACATTGGTAACAAACAGAGTGAGAAACTGGGGTGAGAACTCCTGGGAATCTCTGACGTGAGGTGGGAATTTCTAGGATGGATCTGTGCCTGTCTGCAGAGAGGCCAAGACTGCAGAGGGGAGCTGGGGGCTTTATGGTGGGGGGGTACCTGAGAAAGGGGCTCCTCTTGTGGCTCAGACGGTAAAGAATTCACCTGCCAATGCAGGAAACTCGGGTTCGATCCCTGGGTGGGGCAAATCCCCTGGAGAAGGAAATGGCAACCCACTCCAGTATTTTTCCTGGGAAATCCCATGGACAGAGGAACCTGGCAGATGAAAGTCCATGGGGTTGCAAAGCATCACACATGACTCAGTGACTAAGCAGCAACAGCAAGCCGAGGGGACGGGCACATGGTGGAGGGCTAGCCTTGGTCGTGTGGATGAACGTATCCTCCACAGGGTGGAGACTGTGTGGGCACAACGTGAAGAGGGAGCTGGGCTGGAAAAGCTCACGGTGGCTTCATTACCTGCAGTGAAGGACAAGGAGGATCACCTGCAGGGAGAGAAGGGCCTGGAATGGGGAGGGCTCGTTTGGGCTGTGAGGGTGTGAGAAAGAACGTGCTCTGCAAACCAGCAGCCAAGTGAACCAGATGCCACCGGCAGTCTCGGAAGGGATTCTGATTGCAGATAAAACACTCCTGGCTACATCTCATGACAGGTTCATAACCTTAAATATGCAGGAAGGAGTTTAATCTACCACACCATTTCTGCAAAAGAGCTTAACCCTTTCCAGTAGTTTATTAACAATAATAAACGGAAGAAGAAATTTCATGGTCTGGTCACAGCAATAATGTTGCATTTCTTTGTCTGCTTTCCATTCCAGTCACACATCTGAGCTGTTCTCCTGGGCCTGGGGCTCTGAGTGGGTTTTAATCTCCTGCCTCCAGACACAGCAAAGCAACCACCTTCTCAGTCCAGTTAAGAGTGCCGCGCCCTTCTTTTGAACTCAGGGCTGCCCCTCTTACAGCACTGGTAAGGAGGTGTCAAGAACCCTGAGAGTCACACCTGGGCTGCCTGGGGTGGAGGACGGCGAGACCCTCCCACCTACTTCTTGGGCCACCAGGGCCAGGCCAGAAAGGAGCTGGAGTGGCCCACAGCCCAGTCTGTAGCAGCCACTTCCTCCGCCAGACCTCACAGTCATTGGGCTGTTGCTTGGTTGAGGGCTGAGGGGCTTTTTGTTGATGGTGAGGCTGAGGAAGGATCTAGCACCAGAATGCCAGGAAGCGTGGGCGAGGGTTCGTGTTTTGTGCCTGTGGGGCAGATCATTTTGCTTCCTATGGCTGCAAAGGGGGACACTGGGCCTCCTGCTGTTATCAGGGGGCATCACACTGACCCTCCTGCTTGACCTGGCTGCCCCCTTTCTAAGGCAACCTCTGGTTGTGCTGTGCTTAGTTGCTCAGTCATGTCTGACTTGTTGCAACTCCATGGACTATAGCCCACCAGGCTCCTCTGTCCAGAGGGATTCTAGGGTCAAGAATACTGGAGTGGGCTGCCACGCCCTCCTCCTGGGATCTTCCTAACCCAGGGATTGAACCCAGGTCTCCTGCACCACAGGCAGATTATTTACCGTCTGAGCTACCAGGGAGCTGCATTCCATCAAACCATCCTGAAAGAGGGCTGCAAGAAAGTGAAAGTGTTGACCTCTCAGTCATGTCCAACTCTTTGTGACTCCATGGACTGTAGCCCAGCAGGCTCCTCCGTCCATGGGATTTCCCGGGCAAGAATACTGGAGTGGATGATATTTCCTTCTCTAGGGGAATCTTCCTGACCCAGGAATCAAGTCTTGGGTCTCCAGCATTGCAGGCGGATTCTTTACCTTCTGAGGCACTAGTCTGCAGGAAGGCTGCTGATTTTCCGGGCTTTCAGGTCAAGCTGTCTTTGAGGTATCCCAGTGCAGTTACCTTATGTTTCTTCCCTTTCCCCAGTAACTGGAAGGCCCTGGGAAGCTTTATCAGTTGGTCCTTTGCACATGAACTGAGTATCCTTTCTGGGTCTCTGCTCCCACACTTGTGCTCAGCAATGCACCCACTTCTGTGTTCCAGAAGCCACGTGCAGCTCCAGTGACTGAGCTGCAGTTAACTGGTCTAATTTGGATGTAAAGCTAGAGGAACGTAGGGTCACAGAAAGCCCTGAAGACACCCTCTTCCCTGGGAGCTCCTGGCAGGAATTACCTGCTTATAGTTGGCATCTGTGATCTTAAGAAGTTGGCAAAAATCAGGCCTGGAGGAAATCCACTGTACTGAGTGTCGTTCCATTTTCTGACTCCTTCCAGAGCCCCTAGGATCTATGCTCTTAACATCTGCTGGTTAGTGAAATTTTGAAAACTTATGTATTTATATATATATTTACTTATTATTGATTCATACTCATTGACTTTTGACTATGAAATGTCATAAAGTTTTGAATTCAAACAATTAAAAGATACACTTTTAAAAAGTTCCAATATCTCTTTTGGACTCATTTCGACCCATGGACTGTAGCCCACTAGACTCCAGCCCACTAGACTCCTCTGTCTATGGAATTCTCCAGGCCAGAATACTGGAGTGGGTAGCCATTCCCTTTTCCTGGGGATCTTCCTGACCCAGGGATCGAACCTAGGTCTCCTGCTTTGAAGGCAGATTCTTTACCATCTCAGTCACCAGGGAAGTCCCTAAACAATTAAAAAACACATTTTTTAAAAGTTCCAATATCTCTTGCAGTGTTGTTTTAGCAAAATAATACTTTAATTGGTCGTCACGCTTCATGCCTAGAGGTGGAAGCCAGCAGACCAGCCTGACAGGAATGGTTGGGACAAGAAGGACAGGCCTGCTTCCCCTGCGGCCTCATCAGGTGAGCTTGGTGGTGCCTGTGGGTTGTGCTGTCCTTCCAGGTGGACATTTACTGGAAGGGCTGCAGCAGGTGGGAGCAGCTTAGAGGAAGTTTTGCCTTCAACTGCAGTCATGCAGGTAAGGAGAGATTTTCTGAAAGTCTCTGGGTTGCAAATATTGGCAGAAAGGAGTAATGGTAGCAAAGTTGGAGGTCTGCTCCAGGCCCCTTAGTGGGTTCAACAATCAAGTGTTTTCTCCCTCAGGAATCATACTGCAAAACAAATGTAAACTCGGGCCGAAGCTTTCCTCAATATTTTTCTTTAATGGGAGGCAGGCGCTGTGTTCAGATTATAATTTAGACATAGGTTAAGCTACAGTTAATTGTTTGTTTTCAATAGCACAATTAATTGGAGACCAGGAGATATAAATCTACCTTCTTTTCTTCCAGCAACAAATCAACAAATATTTACTGGTCTGGTTTTGAGAACACAGGTATGAATAGCTGTTTATAGCTAATGCATTTATGTGAGCATATTAAAATAGACTATTAGTAGATTTCCACAGTACAGTATAATTTCCCCCTAAGGGGGGGTCCCTTTAAAATTATTTTTATTTTATTTAATCTTTTTTCCTTCCAGTTTTATTGAGATATAATTGACACACAGCTTTGCAGAAGTTTAAGGTGCACAGTACAATGCCCTGACTTGAACACATCATGAAATAATTAACACTGTAAGTTCAGCGAACACCCATCATCTCATGTAGATACAGCATTAAAGAAATGGATATACATATTATTTTTAAAACTCTTAGGATTTACTCTGTTAGCAACTTTCATATATAATGCACAGCAGAGCTCATTATACTTACTGCATGGTACATCATATCCATGGCACTTATAGCTGGAAGTTTGTGCCTTTTGACCATCCTCATTCAATTCTTCCACCTTCCACTCCCTGCCTCTGGTAAACACATATCTGGTCTCTTTTTCTATGAGTTTATTTGTTTGTTTTGAGCCATAATTGACCTAAAGCCCTTTGTTAGAGCCTGTTACACAACACAGTGATTTGGTATTTCTATAGCATTTTGAAACCGTCACCAAGGTAAGTCTAGTTACGATATCACCATACAAAGACATCGTACAGTTATTGGCTATATTTTCCACACTGTACCCTTTATACTTGGGCCTCACTTATTTTGTACCTTTCAATCTCCCTCACCTATTTCTTCCCTCTTTCTCCTGCTCTGCCCTCTGGCAACCACCTGTTTGTTTTCTGTATCTGTGACTCTGTTTCTGTTTTGCTATGTTTGCATATTTGTTTTGTATTGTAGATTCCACATGAGAGTGAAAGCATATGGTATTTGTCTTTCTCTTTCTCACTTATTTTGCTGAGTGTGATAATCTCTAGGTCCATCCGTGTTGCTGCAAATAGCGTCATTTCATTCTTTCTTATGGCTGAGTAAGATTCCACTGTGTATATAAACATATCTTCTTTATCTATTCATCAGTTGATGGGTCCCTAGGTTGCTTCTATATCTTGGCTATTGTAAACAGCACTGCTATTGTAACTCTTGGCTATTGTAATAGAATATGAGGTGCATGTATTTTCTCCAGCTAGTGTTTTTGTTTTCTTTAGGGCAGAATTGCAGAATCATGTGGTAGTTCTAGTCTTAATTTTTTTTGAGGAATCGCTGTATTGGTTTCCATAGTGGGTGCACAACTTACATTCCCTCCAGCAATTCCTAAGGGGGTCTCTTAAGGGGGAAGATTCCTGTCAACAGGTGTCAACAATCTCCTTCTCCCTCCCCACTCTTTTCTCCTCTCTGCTCTGTTTCTCTTCTTTCTAGTCTCTTTTCTTCCCTCGTCTCTTCTCTTAGCCCAGGTAATCTCTTGGGCTACTTCCTGAGCATAGGTAGTCATAGAATCTATGAAGTTAATTTTGACATTTGGTCATCTTGAACTGGTAGGTCA
Organism: Budorcas taxicolor; assembly: GCF_023091745.1. NCBI lineage: Eukaryota > Metazoa > Chordata > Mammalia > Artiodactyla > Bovidae > Budorcas > Budorcas taxicolor. The sequence continues at coordinate 1,329,901 of NC_068923.1, forward strand.
GAAAGATTCCCAATCTTTATGCATTGGAAACTCCACGGTGGTGGCATCATGGAACTCAAGCTCTGCTGTGGCAGGGGCTCAGGGCATTAGCACTCCCTACTGTTCTCCCAGGCTTGTGGTCAGATAAGCAAGAACAGTGGCAGTCACAGCTATGTAGTATTGGATAAAGTGAATCCACATGTCCTAGTCTCATTTGAAACACAGAGCAACTTTGTGTTTGGGTACTATAATTTTTTCAGTTTTACAGCAATATTAAACAATTGCTTAATATCACATCTCTACTAACACTAACGATGGGGTTGGAACCCTGGTCTCCTGACTATAATACTTTTTTTTTTTTTTTAATACAGCATGTGCTCAGTACTATTAGAATAACACTGAACAAAAGTGTCCAGAGTTGCACGTGTGCCAATTTTAAGAACAGATGTCTTAGGAAAGAGTTCTCCAGGGATTCAAGCCCAATATACCCCATAAATGCCCCAAAGGTAGGCGTGAGGCTTGGAGAGGTTAATAACCACTAGACTGTATGGAAAGTATCGCCAAGGGTGTATGTCTCAGTTTTCACTTGGTTTTTAATAATCCTGAATAGTTGGAAGTAAAACTTCTGATTCCATCAGGTCGCACATTGGTAGTAAGAAACACTTCTATTTGTGGTACCAGCAGACTTACTGAGCCAGAAACCAATAGCTTCTAAGAGGCGGCAGAAAACACCAGGTCCTGGTAAACCTGATGGAAGGGGGGTTGATTCTCAGAAAGGTGACAAGTGTCATCAAGGACAAGGGTATCCTTGCTCTTTCCACAAATTGGCACCATTTCCTATTCTTAGATTTTGTAGGGGGATGAAGTCATGGCATACATATGGGCTGCATAACCTGTTGAGTGTGCATTACGTACACAGCCTTCCATATTGTTGCTTGGGAAAAGTGTGGGGTTTTTAAGAGCACATTCTAGGACTAACTGGCCAATGCCAAATCCTCTACATGCCTAAAGGAATCATGTCAAGCACAGGTCTCAGGTGGAGGCTATATTCAGAGTAGGTTTATACCTCAAGAGTAGGTTTAAAGCATCTGCTGCTGTTGCATCTTTAAAGAAAACCCAGAACACCATCTTCAACACAGCAAGAGTGGTAAATTAAAAAAAGGACAAGTTGGCCTTCAAGGATAAGGTCGTTACAAGGAAAAACTACTTTAGGAGGATGGGATCTTAAGTTACTTCAGAATAAATCTAAATCAAATCAAAAGGAGGGAAGATAATAACAGGAAAGAAGGAGCTCATAATAAAAAATAAATCTAGGAAAACCTGTTCTTTGATTATTTCAGAATAAACCTGAAGTAACTGAAAAGGAGGATAATACTAATAGGAAGTGATGTTAAGCAGAGCTCTGCCGTGCAATCAGAAGACCCTGTCCTCCTATAGCTGCCTGGCCTCAGCAACATTTGTCATCAACGCCTCTTCAGTTGCTGATTCAGAGTCCAGAACATTGTTCACTGAAACCTTGATTCCCAAAGCCCTTCTTCCCTGAAGCTGTAGGTTTGTCCTGAAGCTGTAGGTCTGTCAGGAAGGGCATTGGTCTCTGCTCCTTTGCTGTAGAGGTTCCCCATATCCATTCATGCAGCCCCCATCTGTGGTTGGGTACCTGTCAGGGGCTTAACACCAGCCCTTTCTATGGACTATGGGCTGAATATTGTCATCTATTGTTATGGGAAGAGTTTCCAGGGACCAAAGTTCTCTGAACTGCTCTTGCTTTGAGCAGTGCTGATCGCACTACGCATTCCTCCTAAAGTTGGTTTGGGAAAAGTATCTTCCTCATGGAATAGTTTTGCATATAATATTTGGAATTCACTGAATGCTGTATCCATAGACTATAAATTGCGTTTTAAATTATATATCACTACTTCAGGTTTTTTTTTTTTTAAATAAATGGGGATTTCTTTTTTTCACCAAAGCCCAGCACTAAGAAACTCATCAAATCAGGATTCTTTCATTTCCTTCATTTCCCTATATTCCGGATGTTTCCTTAGTTAGCAAGGTACGCATTACATGCAACATGGACAGTTTTAACTAGAAAGATTTCATTGAGGTCTTTATTAATATATAATAAAATGTAGAGTATCCCATGGGCTTCCCTGGTAGCTCAGCTGGTAAAGAATCCACCTGCAATGCAGGAGACCCCAGTTTGATTTCTGGGTCAGGAAGATCCCCTGGAAAAGAGATCAGCTATGCCCTCCAGTATTCTTGGGCTTCCTTGGTGCCTCAGCTGGTAAAGAATCCGCCTGTAGTGTGGGAGACCTGGGTTCAACCCCTGGGTTAGGAAGACCACCTGGAGGAGGGCATGGTAACCCATTATAGCATTCTTGGGCTTCCCTGGTGGCTCAGATGGTGAAGAATCCACCTGGGTCGGGAAGATTCCCTGGAGGAGGGCATGGTAACCTATTATAGTATTCTTGCTTGGAGAACCCCCATGGACAGAGGAGCCTAGTGGGCTACAGTCCATGGGGTTGCAAAGAGCTGGACACGACTGGCTAAGCACAGTGGAGTATTCTATATTTGTTTTACTTCACTTTGGAGACCTAGCATATGTTCTTCTCATGAGGACAGAACTAGTAAGTTCTCTCGTTTGCTTTCTATGGCTTTAGACAATTTCATTAATGAGTTAGTTAATATCAACAAACCCACTGCGGACCAACAAGGCCTTTTTTTATTCCTAGAAGCTCAGTATCTTAGAAAATTTTTGCTTCTGTAGTCAAGACTAGTTTTGTTTTTTGTTTTTTTTTTAGAAAGAGATATAATTAGGCCATTCAAAGATTCTGCTAAATACAGATTCAGTTAAGTTCAGTTCAGTCACTCAGTCGTGCCTGACTCTTTGCGACCCCATGAATCACAGCACACCAGGCCTCCCTGTCCATCACCAACTCCCAGAGTTTAGTCAAACTCATGTCCATTGAGTCGGTGATGCCTTACAGCCATCTCATCCTCTGTCGTCTCCTTCTCCTGCCCCCAGTCCCTCCTAGCATCAGTGGCAGTGAAGCGAAAGTCACTCAGTCGTGTCGAACTCTTTGCGACCCCATGGACTGTACAGTCCATGGAATTCTCCAGGCCAGAATACTGGAGTGGGTAGCCTTTCCCTTCTCCAGGGATCCCTTGGTTGATCCCAACCCAGGGATCAAACCTAGGTCTCCCGCTTTGCAGGCAGATTCTTTATCAACTGAGCTACAAGGGAAGCCCAAGAATACTGGTGTGGGTAGCCTATCCTTTTTCCAGGGGATCTTCTCTACCCAGGAACTGAACCAGGGTCTCCTGCATTGCAGGCAGATTCTTTACCAGCTGAGCTACCAGGGAAGCCCTAAGTACAGGTTAAACTTCAGTTGACTAGCACTGCTGCGCTGAAATCAATGAATAGATGCTGCTTTTCCCTGAAAGGCACAGAGATGACCTTTGGAAACCTGCTACGTGGGTTATTCTGGCAAAGAAACAAGCTGGTGACTAAGTGCATTGAGAGTTTCCCCCACACACTCAACACACAATGCAGTAGGCAGGGGATAAGTAGGAAGGAGAGTAGTAGGAAGATGGATGGAAGGCTAGAGAGGTGCCAGGTGGATGCACCAGCAGCCGCACCTCAGTACAGAAGGGCCCCCATGGGTCTCAGTCATTCAGCCACATTAGGATCTTCACAGCGATGCAGAAACTAAAATTCAAATCGCTGTCTTCCCCTTGCTGGCTAGAAAAACCTCCTTTTCGCTCAGTTTACTCAGTTTATGCCCACTATGAGTCATACATTTTCATTTGTTCTCAACACATACAAAGTATTTTAGGCATGTCAGATGACAGCTCTCTTCTGGGTTTTCCACTTTCCTTCTTTCAAAGTGGTCATTATTGCTTGTGGGGGAGGGCAAGGAGTTGGAAACTAAATTATGAAACAACAGGATGCTTTGTTATCAGTGACACAATCGTGTAGATATTTAGCTCTGACAATCTGAGGAAAAAGAATCTTAGTCTTCAAACGACTATACTTCTGATTCTTACTCATTTCATTGCTGCTATGCTATACCAGGTTCTGCTTACTTCAAGCCCTGATGAGTTATCCTCGCCTTTGATGACAATTCTAGTTCTCACTGACGAGCTTCTGACAAATAGCAGAAGAGCGCAGCAGTGAGCTCCACGAGGCAGACTGGCTAACAAACTTGCTAATGCTTCAATCATAGTTTAAGAAGATGATGCATTTTTATTTTGGCAACAATCTAACACTCAAGAAATATTACAAGTGATTTATAAGACAACAAGTTTGCTGGACCAAAGAGACTCTTCAGACAACTCTAACTGCTGTTGTATTTTCACCCTTTTGGAACATATTAATGAATAAAATAAAAAGAAATGCAGTTTACACATTGTATAAAGCATTCCTTTATCTTAAAACATTCTTATTAGGGTACACAATTCAATGACTGCTTAATAACTTCTTTACAATAGAAAGACAATTTTTGCTTCAGTGCAAAACTATGTGTTGTTTAGAGTATGTTCTTCTAGGTTACCGATTTCTGATTTGATGGGGCAGACTCTGCACCTTTCATGGCCTTTGAGCTATTTTAGGATTGTGTAAGTTGCAGCAGGAATGCAAAATAATTCTTGTCTATAGATATGTAAATAAATCCTGTCTGGTGGGGGTTCCTCTGACTTCCTGCTTTCATTGTGGAAGAAGCCAGGTTTGCCTCTGTTTGCACATTCAATACTCCGAATCCTCACACACTTCTGTTCTGTGGATAGTCCTCTGAACTGGCTGTAACATCTTCTTAGTTCCGTCATTGATAATAACTTAAAATATTTACACATGCTTTATTTTCTATGTGTACGAGAGTCATGTTTTAACTTTTATTTGTTTGGAAAACCATCCTTTAACAACAATATAAAGGAAAAAGAGTAGAAAAATTTGAAACACAGTGTCTGTAATCTCTGATCTCACAGATGGTTACCACTCTTTTCTCTTTCCCTTTTTGTACCACAATTTTACTCATAGCTTTTGTTCAGCTACTATTTCTTTTTTAAAGCCTCAGATAAACTTTCTGATGAGTGACAAACAACACAACAATTTGTACTTCAAAGCTGCGCTCCACAAAGTTAAATAAGTGAGCCCGTGAACATTTTAATCAAGGCTAAAAAATTATTCGTTTTTATTTTGCAACAGACTGGCATGCATGAAGCAGTAAGTTGATTGTAAGAGAACTTTGTTAGACCTAAGCAGATGAGGCAACTCTTCAGATAATTAAAAGTGCTGTGTATTTGCACAAAACTTCCCTTTTGGAAGTTCTTTTATAGTTTTACTGAGACCACTCATGGGAATCACTGCACTATATTCAAAGGAAACATCTCACAACATCCCATAAATAAAACCGGATTTTCGCACTCACCGTGCCCCACCAGAGAGCATCTGCGTATGTAGAAAACTCCTTATTAGCATCCTTTTCCACCAGATAGACAAGGAAAGACGAAAAAATCAGAACCAAAAATCCTATGTACCAAGCTGTGATTAATTCCTAGATATAAAAAGAATGAGAGATGTTTTAGAGGTGAAAAATACTCAAAACAGGAACAAAAACAAAATCTAAGCATGATTTCATGTCTTTGACTACTGCTTGGGTATGGTTGTGGTGGTGGTGGTGGTGGTGGTTTAGTCACTAAGTGGTGTCTGACTTTTGCGACCGCATGGACTATAGCCTGCTAGGCTCCTCTGTCCATGGGATTCTCCAGGCAAGAATACTGGAGGGGGTTGCCATTTCCTTATTCAGGGGATCTTCCCGACCCAGGAATTGAACCCGGGTCCTGCATTGCAGGCAGATTCTTTACCGACTGAGCTATGAGGGAAGCCTTATAGATATAAAAAGAAAGAGAGATTTTTTAGAGGTGAAAAATACTTGAAACAGGAACAAAAACAAAATCTGAGCATGATTTCATGTGTTTGACTACTGCTTGGATATTTATGGTGACTTTTACATAATCCACATTGTGTCCTCGCATGGCTTTAGCCAGTTTCTGAAAAGCCCAAGTTTGCTTTCGAAGAGTTTGGCGACCAGGGCGGCCGCGGGTGCGGAAGGTGTGAGCTCACCTTGCTGTGCGCGTAGACCACGGAGCCCAGCAGCTTCCAGGTGCCGCCGCGCCGGTCCATACGCACCATGCGCAGGATCTGCAGGAAGCGCAGGCTGCGCAGTGCCGACGTGGCGAAGATGTTACCCTGAGTTTTGGCAGAAACGACCGCTATGGAGGCGATGAGGACAATGGTATCTGAAAGAAACAGGTTGAAGCAGCCATAAGTCGCACAGCCAAGAGGTTTTCGTTTCCCAGAGAGGATTTCAGAACGCGTCACTTTGGCCCTATTTGGGGCCCTGGGAGCAGGACTTGAGCTCCAGGCTGGCGGCCGCCACGTGAGCTCTGTGACGGCCGAGGAGCGGAAGGTGGAGGACGGAGCCTTCTGCTGACTCGTTCTTACCCCTCGGCCATTCTCTGCTTTAGCCATCCGGTTTGGACCACTTCCTGTTTAATTTTCGAAGAACTGGACGTGGCCTTCAGAAGGTCTGGTGCTCTGGGGGGCTTAGGGGCTGGGGGCACCCTCCACTGCAGTCCTGGCGTCACGGTTGGAGGGGGGTGTCCTGCCGGCAGGAGCCCCAGCCCCAAAGCTTCCCCGATGATGCCGTGGAGGCATCATTTAGCTGTGAAAGTGCTGCTTGGCACAATCAGGTTTCCTGTTTTCTTGCCCCCAAAGCTTGTCGCTCCTTCCTACAAAAATTTCACTTCTGTTGTTGTGTCTGCAGCTTTGCAGACTGAAAGAAAGGCCTCAACTAAGCTAAATACTTCAAGCGCTCTGGGTAGAGTCCTTTCTAAACTGCTGTCAGTCAGTTTTGTGTAACTTCTGCACTCAAGTTAATTGACATTCCGTTTGTTATAACGGAGGAGGCAATTGTACACACTGTGCATGGGAATGGAGATTTAATGTCTGACATATTGACATTTGGCTTAAATCATACCTGCTAAAAAGAGCAGCTAACGAAAGCACAGAAAAGAGAAAGGAGGACTTAATCGCTCCAAGGGTAAATATTGGAGTGATGGAAAGTAGCTTTGAAGTGGGAGGAGTGAAGTGGGATGAATAGCCTCCAATGGTGATTTTACGGTAAGTCAGCTTGACCTGCTCATCTTCAATAAAATATCCTTTCTGCGCCAGGTGGGCGTGCAAGGCCAGGCAGCAACACTCAGACCCCTCAGGGTGCAGCATTTACTATGTTTCTGGGGTCCTCAGGGTTAACCACTGAGTGAATGTGGATTTTTCATTCAGCCCAGTCCTTCATGCTCCCAGGAAGGTCTGGCCCCTGGATGTGCACTGTGAGGATCTTTAGAGTCACTCTCCTGGTGCCCTCTTGGGTCAGCACTTGGAGAGAGGGTTGGAGGTTGGCACACAGGTCAGTGGAAGGCATTTCTACTCTTAGATCTGTAGGCTGAGTGAGTTTGTGGTTGGGCCCACAGCCAGCCCCAAACGTATCCTTTTCTTTTTCTCTGTAGCTACTGGAGAGGAGAGGAAAGTGAATATGTTAATACAAACACCAGGCACATTAAGTGACTAGAAATCAGTTGCAAAGCAGAATGTACAGTGTAGACTTACTTAATAAAAAATACATTATACAACTAGGAAAAACATGTGAGGATATACATAGAATATTAATTCTCTCTATGGGTAGACAGGCAGGATGAGAATGTGGATAAAGGACTTTCCACTTTTGAAGTTATTAATTTCATTAATCTTGGCATTTTATAACAATGAAAACATCTTTTGAAATCAGGAAAAAAACTTTAAAAAGAGTTAAGTGTGAAAACATCTCTTGGTTTTCATCATTCAGAGGGATTTTCTTCTGAGACAAGTGGTTTATAGACAAAGAAACATTCCTTATATGGCCCTGCTGGATATACATTATGCTTCTATTTCTCATTGTAGTACTACTTCCTCACAAGTGTACAAAGAAAAAGATACAATACCCTACTTACTATGCTAAAATATTATAAATAGTTGAAATAAATAAATGACTAGTGTGGGTGCAAAAAATACAGACTTGAAATTTACTTTGCGCAGTCATTTTCCTTAGTGTTAAGTTTTTTACAAATGTCATATTATTTTGATCCTTGTAACACCAATATCTGTTAGATATTCTAGATGAACAAAGTGAAACACAGAAAACACATATTGTATCAGTTTTTAAAAATTAGCTATAGAGCGGTTACACTACAGCGCAAAAGTATGTTTTTAGTGACAAAACCTAGAGAAAGTAAAAGAAACCCTGTAGGTCTGAGACAGTTTCAAAAACTATGCACACAGTGAATCATAAACTAAAGATTTTAAGTCACAAAATATGCAAAGGTAACCACAGATTTGATTTAACACCCTTATTGTAATTCAGATCAAAAAGTCAGAATTCAGTGAAATCAAGTCATAAGTGAGCAACCAAATGGCACGGTGAGTCAGCAACAAAAATGCTTCTGCTTGGGTTATAGTCATCGGCTGGAGTTTTGCTGTCGGTACATCTAGATATTTCCCAGGTTAATATTTTAGAAGTTATGAGTACTCTTGTCTTATTTTTATGTAATGTATGTATTATTTTTGTAGTCCATTACTTAGGAGACTAGAGCTTCCACAAGGTTGGATACTTGTATCCCAAGTACCTAGAACAGAGCAGGCACTCAGTAAATGTTTATAGAATAAACTCAAGTTAATAAACATTTAAAAGTAGCTTGAGCTTTCTTCTCTTACCACGTCAGTGGCTTAATAACTGGAACATCAATCAAAAATACTCTTAAGTTAATCAAACCAGCACAGAATTCTACAGCAATGTAATAATTTATAGCCGTCATTCATTGACATTTATAAAAAGCAATACTCACTAAGGTTTACCTTTTATAAGTGTGGGTAGGTGTGGCCTTTAAATATGGCCTCACAGGAGGCTCCTAACTGCCCTCCTCTCACAGACACACCACATGAGCAGCTACACATGCAGCAATTCCCTCTGGAGGAAATCCAGAAAGAGAACGCTCACATCAAAACAGCAGGAGAGGCTGAGACGTAGTCACCATAAACCCCACTCCTAGCATAGTGCCAGACACACGGGAGGGACCTCAAACTCCTAGTTTCTCCCTGAGAGACTGAGAGTTTGAACCCCGCATTTAGCACCCCAATTTTTAAGACTCCTACCAGAGGGATAGGTCCCCCAACCGCCTAGCCCTGAAAGCCGTGAGGCTGGCATCCATGAGACACACGCTGTAGCCAACAGGGAAGCAGGTGTTAGTGAGTGTGAGCCCTGGGCTGTAGAAATGCCCATCTCCCTGTCTTTTCCTGAGAGGATTCTACTTGCCTACTTTACAAGCTACTGCCACAGATCAGGCCTCTAATTTAGATGCATCTGGAGAGTGACTGCAGTTCTCTCCTGAGGTCACAGGAGCCACTGGACATATCTCCTGCCCTCTCCCTCTGGCCTGCTCCAATTTGCCAGTATCCTTCTCGAGGAGTTTTTATACATATCTGGTGGCCCAGCTTTTGAGGCTGCTGGGAGAAAACCCCCTGGATCACTTGGCTTTGACAGCCAACAGGGCTTGCATCCAGGAGTCCTACAGGGCTACAGCAAAGAAAGTTCTTGATGGGTTCAGGACCCCGCAGTCCCCCGCCCCCACTTCATGGCTATATATTAATAACTGGGTCCAGTACAGAGGGAACTGGAGAAGGAAATGGCAACCCACTCCAGTGTTCTTGCCTAGAGAATCCTGTGGACAGAGGAGCTTGGTGGGCTGCTGTCCGTAGGGTCGCACAGAGTCGGACACAAATGAAGCAACTTAGCATGCACTGGAGAAGGAAATGGCAACCTACTCCAGTGTTCTTACCTGGAGAGTCCTGTGGACAGAAGATCCTGGTGGGCTATGGGGTCGCACAGAGTTGGACACAACTGAAGTGACTTAGTAGCAGCAGCAGCACAGAGGGAGCAGGAGAAATGCCTACCTCCCAGTTTCTCCCTGGATAGGGTCTAATCACATATTTTCCCAGATGGTGCCTGAGGGTCCAACTTCCAACTGGCATTCATCCAGAAGATGACTGTGACCCTCTACTTGAGACACTGATGAGTCTTGGCACATATTTGACCACTGGGAGCCACTAAGAACACAGTGGTTAGACAATTACAAACGTTTCAGAGACAATGAGAGGCAAAGGCTAGGCTAATTGATGATGTTCATCTCCTATACAAGATCTGTCAGTCAAGACTAGTGTAGGTGGCTAGCTTTATCTGATGCACAGAAATTAACAGAGAGTCAAGGAAAATGAAGAAATAAAATAATATGTTCCAAACAAAAGAACAAGACAAACTCCCAGAAAGAGATCTTAGTGAAACAGACAACCTGGAAGAAATAGTTAACTTACTAGAAACATACAATCTAACAAGGCTAACTCAGGAAGAAATAGAAAATTTGAACAGGCCAATCACTAACAAAGAGATGGAATCAGTAATCAAAAACCTCCTAGTGAACAAAAACATCCAGGACCAGATAGCTTCAGCGGTGAATTACATCATCTGAAGAATAAATACCAATCCTCCTCAAACTCTTTCATAAAAAAAACAGAAGTAGAGGAAGCATTTATGAATTCATTTTACAAGGTCAGGATTACCCTAAAAGGCTTCCCTGGTAGCTCAGTTGGTAAAGAATCCACCTACAATGCAGGCGACCACCTGCAATGCAGGGCACCTGGGTTCGATCCCTGGGTCGGAAGATCCCCTCTGGAGAAGGAAATGGCAACCCAGTCCAGTATTCACGCCTGGGGAATCCCATGGGCAGAGGAGGCTGGCAGGCTACAGTCCATAGGGTCACAAAGAGTCGACTGAAGTGACTTAGCACTAGCACTAATCTAATATCAAAATCAGACAAGGTTTTGGACCTTGTCCAAAGATAAAAGTACACATCCGTGATGAACATAAATGTAAAAGTCCTTAACAAAATCTTAGGAAACTGAATTCAACAATACATTAAAAGGATCATATACCACGATCAAGTAGGGTTTATTCCAGGGATGCAAGGATGGCTCAGTATCTGCAAATCAGTGTGATACACCACATTAACAAAAGAAAATTAAAGTGATATAATTAACTCAATAGATGTAGAAAAAGCATTTGACAAAATTCACACACTTTCATGATAAAAGCTCTCAATGAAGTGGATATAGAGGGAATGTACCTCAACATAATAAAGGCCACAAAGCAAGCCCATAGTGAACATCAGATTCAGTGCTAAAAAACTGACAACTTTCCCTGTAAGAACAGGAACAAGTTAAGGATGCTCATGCTTGCCACTTTTATTCAATACAGAATTGAAAGTCCTAGTTAGAGCAAGTAGGCAAGAGAAGAAGTAAAAATCACTCGGATCAGAAGGGAAGAAGTAAAACTGTCACTACTTGCAAATGACAAAGCATTATGTATAGAAAATCCTAAACATTTGACCAAAACAAATGTTGGAAATAATGAATAAAGTTGTACAACACAAAATAAATAATTCAAAAATCAGTTGTGCTTCTACACACCAACAACCATTTATCAGGAAGAGAAACGGAGAAAAAAGTCCCATTCACAGCAACGTCAAAAAGAATAAAATATTTAGGAAGGAATTAAACCAAGGAGGTGGAAAATCAGGTCAGTGAAAACTACAAAACATTGATCAAAGAAACTGAAGAAGACACTAATATGGAAACATACTCCACGCTGATGGAACAATTCATATTATTAAAATGTCTGTACTACCCAAAGCAATGATTCAATGCAATCTCTACCAGATTAAAGTGTTTTTTCTCCCCCCACAGAAATGGAACATTAGTTCTAAATTTGTATGGAATAACAAAAAAAACCCTGAATAACCAAAACAACCTTGACAAAGGAGAATGAAACTAGAAACATCACACTTCCTCACTTCATATTATAATACAAAGCTGTAGTATCAAAATGGTATGAAACTGGCATAAAAGCACACAAAGGTCAACGGAACAGAACAGAGAGCCCAGAAATGAAGCCACACACATATATGGACAATTAATTAATGACAGAGGAGCCAAGAATACACAGTGGGGAAGGGAAAGAACAGTCTCTTCAATTGATGGTGTTGAGAAGACTGAACAGGCACATGCAAGAGAGTGAGACTGGACCCTATCACACGCCACTCATAATAATTAACTCAAAATGGATTAAAAACTTAAATGCAACACCCGAAACTATAAAACTCCTAAAAGAAAACAGGGGGTAAGCTTCTTGACATTGGCCTTGGCAATGATATTTTGGGTTTGACATCAGAAGTGAAGGCAAGAAAAGCAAAAATTAACAAGTGAAACTATAGCAAGCTGAAAACTTCTGTATAGTAAAGGAAACCATTAACATAATGGAAAGGCAATGAAAGAGAGAAAATGTTTTCAAATCACATAGCTGAAAAGAATTTAATATCCATAATATACAAATAACTCATACAACTCAATAGTAAAAAAAATAAAATTAAAAATTGGGCAGCAGATCCAAATAGATATTTTCCCAAAGAAGACATACAAATGGCAGATGTATTGAAAAGGTGCTCAATATCACTGAACATTAGGGGATGAAAACCAAAACCTGTTAAAGTGGTGATTATCAAAAAGATAGGAGATAACAAGTGTTGGTGAGGGTATGGAGAAATGAGAACGCTTCTGCTTTGCTGGTCAGAATGTAAATTGGTGCAGCCACTATGGAAAACAGTATGGAGGATCCTAAAAAAATTAAAAATAGAACTATCAGAGCAATCCTATTTCTGGGTTTATATCCAGAGTTAACTAAAACAGGATCTTGAAGAGATACCTGCATCCCCATGTACATTGCAACATTATTCTCAATAGCCAAGATATGTAAGCAAGTTGTGTCCATCGATGAATGAATGAATAAATAAAGAAGATCTATCTATCTTTATTGAAATATTGTTCATCCGTGAGATAGAAGGAAATGTTAATGTGTGCAAAAACATGGACTGACCTTGAGGACAATAAGCCAACTGAAACAATCCAAATAGAGAAAGATAGATACTGTATATCACTCATATGTGGAATCTCAAAAAGTAAAACTCAAAGGAACGGAGACTAGAATCATGGTTACTGGAGGAAAGTAGGAGGGAGAAATGGGGAGAGCTTGGTGAAAGATTACAAACTTCCAGTTATAAGGTGAACGGGTTCTGGGGATCCAATGTAAAGAAGGGTGTTTATAGTTAATAATGCTGTATTATATACAAGCATGCTTGGGGCTGGTGCATGGGGATGACCCACAGAGATGTTATGGGGAGGGAGGTGGGAGGGGGGTTCATGTTTGGGAACACATGTAAGAATTAAAGATTTTAAAATTAAAAAAATAAAAAACTATTAAAAAAAAAAGAAAATTGTTAATAGAGTGAAGCTTAAATGTTACACCACAAAAAAAGAAATGGTAATTATGTGAAATGATGGAGTTGTTAACTAATAATCACTTTGCAGTCTACCAGTTCAGTTCAGTTCAGTCGCTCAGCCGTGTCCAACTCTTTGCGACCCCATGAATCGCAGCACTCCAGGCCTCCCTGTCCATCACCATCTCCCGGAGTTCACTCAGACTCACGTCCATTGAGTCAGTGATGCCATCCACCCATCTCATCCTCTGTCGTCCCCTTCTCCTCCTGCCCACAATCCCTCCCAGCATCAGAATCTTTTCCAATGAGTCAACTCTTCGCATGAGGCGGCCAAAGTACTGGAGTTTCAGCTTTAGCATCATTCACTCCAAAGAAATCCCAGGGCTGATCTCCTTCAGAATGGACTGGTTGGATCTCCTGGCAGTCCAAGGGACTCTCAAGAGTCTGCTCCAACACCACAGTTCAAACGCATCAATTGTTCGGCGCTCAGCCTTCTTCATGGTCCAACTCTCACATCCATACGTGACTACTGGAAAAACCATAGCCTTCACTAGATGGCCCTTTGTTGGCAAAGTAACGTCTCTGCCTTTCAAAATGCTATCTAGGTTGGTCATTTCCAAGGAGTAAGCATCTTTTAATTTCATGGCTGTAGTCACCATCTGCAGTGATTTTGGAGCCCCCCCAAAATATAAACTGACATTGTTTCCACTGTTTCCCCATCTATTTCCCATGAAGTGATGGGACCAGATGTCATGATCTTCCTTTTCTGAATGTTGAGATTTAAGCCAACTTTTTCACTCTCCTCTTTCACTTTCATCAAGAGGCTTTTTACTTCTTCACTTTTTGCCATAAGGGTGGTGTCATCTGCATATCTGAGATTATTGATATTTCTCCCAGCAATCTTGATTCCAGCTTGTGCTTCTTCCAGCCCAGCGTTTCTCATGATGTACTCTGCATAGAAGTTAAATTAGCAGGGTGACAATATACAGCCTTGACGTACTCCTTTTCCTATTTGGAACCAGTCTGTTGTTCCATGTCCAGTTATAACTGTTGCTTCCTGACCTGCATATACATTTCTCAAGAGGCAGGTCAGGTGGTCTGGTATTCCCATCGCTTTCAGAATTTTCCACAGTTTCTTGTGATCCACACAGTCAAAGGCTTTGGCATAGTCAATAAAGCAGAAATAGGCGTTTTTCTGGAACTCTCTTGGTTTTTCCATGATCCAGCGGATGTTGGCAATTTGACCTCTGGTTCCTCTGCCTTTTCGAAAACCAGCTTGAACATCTGGAAGTTCGCGGTTCACGTATTGCTGAAGCCTGGCTTGGAGAATTTTGAGCATTACTTTACTAGCGTGTGAGATGAGTGCAATTCTGTGGTAGTTTGAGCATTCTTTGGCATTGCCTTTCTTTGGGATTGGAATGAAAACTGACCTTTTCCAGTCCTGTGGCCACTGCTGAGTTTTCCAAATTTGCTGGCATATTGAGTGCAGCACTTTCACAGCATCATCTTTCAGGATTTGAAATAGCTCAACTAGAATTCCATCACCTCCACTAGCTTTGTTGGTAGTGATGCTTTCTAAGGCCCACTTGACTGCACATTCCAGGATGTCTGGCTCTGGATGAGTGATCACACCATCGTGATTATCTTGGTCATGAAGATCTCTTTGGTACAGTTCTTCTGTGTATTCTTGCCACCTCTTCTTAATATCTTCTGCTTCTGTTAGGTCCATACCATTTCTGTCCTTTATCAAGCCCATCTTTGCATGAAATGTTCCCTTGGTATCTCTAATTTTCTTGAAGAGATCTCTAGTCTTTCCCATTCTGTTGTTTTCCTCTATATCTTTGCATTGATCTCTGAGGAAGGCTTTCTTATCTCTTCTTGCTATTCTTTGGAACTCTGCATTCAGATGCTTGTGTCTTTCCTTTCCTCCTTTTCGCTTCTCTTCTTTTCACAGCTATTTGTAAGGCCTCCCCAGACAGCCATTTTGCTTTTTTGCATTTCTTTTCTGCAGGGATGGGCCTGATGCCTGTCTCCTGTACAATGTCATGAACCTCAGTCCATAGTTCATCAGGCACTCTGTCGATCAGATCTAGTCCCTTAAATCTATTTCCCACTTCCACTGTATAATCATAAGGGATTTGATTTAAGTCATACCTGAATGGGCTAGTGGTTTTCCCTACTTTCTTCAATTTAAGTCTGAATTTGGCAACAAGGAGTTCATAGTCTGAGCCACAGTCAGCTCCTGGTCTTGTTTTTGTTGACTGTATAGAGCTTCTCCATCTTTGGCTGCATAGAATATGATCAATCTGATTTCGGTGTTGACCATCTGGTGATGTCCATGTGTAGAGTGTTCTCTTGTGTTGTTGGAAGAGGGTGTTTGCTATGACCAGTGCATTTTCTTGGCAAAACTCTACTAGTCTTTGCCCTGCTTCATTCCGCTTTCCAAGGCCAAATTTGCCTGTTACTCCAGGTGTTTCTTGACTTCCTACTTTTGCATTCCAGTCCCCTATAATGAAAAGGACATCTTGTTTGGGTGTTAGTTCTCAAAGGTCTTGTAGGTCTTCAGAGAACCGTTCAACTTCAGCTTCTTCAGCATTACTGGTTGGGGCATAGACTTGGATTACTGTGATATTGAATGGTTTGCCTTGGAGACAAACAGAGATCGTTCTGTCGTTTTTGAGATTGCATCCAAGCACTGCATTTCGGACTCTTTCGTTGACCATGATGGCTACTCCATTTCTTCTAAGAGATTCCTGCCCACAGTAGTAGATATAATGGTCATCTGAGTTAAATTCACCCATTCCAGTCCATTTTAGTTCGCTGATTCCTAGAATGTAGACATTCACTCTTGCCATCTCTTGTTTGACCACTTCCAATTTGCCTTGATTCATGGACCTGACATTCCAGGTTCCTATGCAATATTGCTCTTTCCAGCATCGGACCTTGCTTCTATCACCAGTCACATCCACAACTGGGTATTGTTTTTGCTTTGGCTCCATCCCTTCATTCTTTCTAGAGTTATTTCTCCACTGATCTCCAGTAGCATATTGGGCACCTACTGACCTGGGGAGTTCCTCTTTCAGTATCCTATCATTTTGCCTTTTCATACTGTTAATGGGTTCTCAAGGCAAGAATACTGAAGTGGTTTGCCATTCCCTTCTCCAGTGGACCACATTCTGTCAGACTTCTCCACCATGACCCACCCGTCTTGGGTTGTCCTGCGGGCGTGGCTTAGTTTCATTGAGTTAGACAAGGCTGTGGTCCTAGTGTGATTAGATTGACTAGTTTTCTGTGATTATGGTTTCAGTGTGTCTGCCCTCTGATGCCCTCTTGCAACACCTACCATCTTACTTGGGTTTCTCTTACCTTGGATGTGGGGTATCTCTTGACAGCTGCTCCAACAAAGAGCAGCCGCTGCTCCTTACCTTGGACGAGGAGTACCTCCTCACCACCAACCCCTCCTGACCTTCAACGTGGAATAGCTCCTCGAGGCCTTCGGGTGCCCGCGCGTCCACTGCTCCTTGGATGTGGGGTTGCTCCTTCCGGCCTCTGCTCCTGGCCTCGGACATGGGGTAGCTCCTCTCGGCTGCTCCTGCGCTGTTGCAGCCTGGCACTCTCAACCGCCACCCCTGACTTCAGATGCAGGGTAGCTCCTCTCGGCTGCTGCTCCTGACCTCGGATGTGGGGTAGCTCCTCTCGGCTGCGCTATGTGCACAGTTGCAGCCGCCAGCACTTCTTACCTTATACTTATGTCTAAACTTTTGATATTTTATAGCAGCTATTCCAAAGTTTAGCTTATAGTGACGCTACTGAAAAGAGCTCAAGGAATTAGAACAGATAACATGGTGAGAGAGGATGGAATCACCAGGAATGTAGTATTTGCTGCAATTCTGTTTTGACCAGAGGCAACAAGATGAAATGAGCTTACAGTGCAAGGGGAAATTAATGTTAGCTGGTACAGGAAACTTTCTGAGACACTATCATAATTTACAAAAAACCTTAAAGCCTAAAGTCTCCAGACAGTTACTCTATTATAAATGTCAAGATGAACCCTCCTTGTGGTTTGCCTCTAGAAAATTTCTCTCTCCTAATAATTACTAGTTTAGAAGTGTTCATCTGTGCATTGTTTTATACATCTGATTTAGTTCTTCCCTTTATGATTTTAAATTAAGCCAAGTGTACTAAAATATACTCCCTAATAGGTGAATTGTGTCGTGTAATTGTAGCAACAAAACAGCCCACCAAGTTCAAATGTTGCTTTAACCCAGCTGTCACTCCATAACAGGATAACCTTGGATGTGAATCCACCTTATAATGAGGATTTTTCAGTGTTTCAGTGACTAATCCCTTCTACCCAGGGCCCAGTGTGATCAATTTGTATTGATTTTGCTAATACTAGAGCAAAGTTCCAGTGTTCAAATCTGCAGTCTCCTCAAATCTCAAGAATTAATCCATATATCACTAAGTGATTCAGTGAGTATGTGAGCCTACTTCCTAATACCATGTAAGCCTATATTCCACATTTCTAATGGGATAATTATAATCAATAATTGTTTCTTCCCCACTTCCAAAATTGTTTCTGTTGGGAGGGGCATTTAGGAGCTCGAAATTAAGATTACTTGTTTTTTATTTTTCCATGCCATTTGGTGCTTCTTCTTGTTTATTAGCACTTTATTTCTTTCTCTAACTCCATTTTCTATGGATTTATCCATAAAAGTACTGTCTCTTTTAATATAATTTATTTCTGCTTTAATTTCCCAGCATTTCTCTCTTTCGTGAGCACTTTATACAATAACAAATTTATTCTTGCTCTAGTTTCCACCTGTTTTTGCAGCCTGCCCCTTTTTCCCTCCCCCGACCACAAACCCTGCACCTACTTCACCCTGATTTTCATTATCCAAGGAGTGATGCGCCATGACTCTCAAGGGCACAGCTCGGGAGTCAGGTAAGGGCCAGCACAGCCACTTGTAGGTGTTGTGCCTTGGCTAGTTGAGCCCTGCAAGCCTCAGTTCTTTGTTTTTAAGGAGGACATGGCAATGATACTGTCTGCTTTATGGCACTGTTTGGAGGACTAAATGAAATGATGGGCCTCAGGGCTTTCCAACCTTGGCACTACTGACACTGGGACCAGGTCATTTCCCGCCCCCCCACCCCCTCCCCCCCCCACCCCCCAGAGGGTTGTTCCAGGCATTGCAGAATGTTAGGAAGCAACCCTGGCCTCTACCACTAGGTGCCAGTAGCAACTCCTTCCCATTTACAACAACCAAATACATCTCCAAACATTGCAAAATGCCCCCGGGAGGAAGACTTTCCCCTTTGACAACACTGGTGCACATAAAGCATTTAGCAATGCCTGGTACATGGATGGGACATGATAAATATTTGCAACAGTTTGACGATCAGATGAATGAATGAATGAATACTTATTTTAATGCAAGTGTCTAAGACAATGCTTGACCCTTAATTAACTGCTTCACACACTAAGAGATGAACAAAGGAAGTTGAAGCCAATGAGCCTCAAGGCTGTCTCTGTTTGCTACAGTGTACTAAAATGTTCTGTCTCCTCTTAAATGCTCCTATGTTGCAAAAAGAAAAAACATTTTAGACAAATAGCTACTTGTGCAGCTTAAATTGTTCTACCCAAATTCCACTCGGCTTTATTGACATGAAATTGACAAAAACATGGTGTAAGTTTAAGGTGTACAATCTATTGATTTGACGTGCTTATAGACTGCAAAATGATAGGATACTGAAAGAGGAACTCCCCAGGTCAGTAGGTGCCCAATATGCTACTGGAGATCAGTGGAGAAATAACTCTAGAAAGAATGAAGGGATGGAGCCAAAGCAAAAACAATACCCAGTTGTGGATGTGACTGGTGATAGAAGCAAGGTCCGATGCTGGAAAGAGCAATATTGCATAGGAACCTGGAATGTCAGGTCCATGAATCAAGGCAAATTGGAAGTGGTCAAACAAGAGATGGCAAGAGTGAATGTCTACATTCTAGGAATCAGCGAACTAAAATGGACTGGAATGGGTGAATTTAACTCAGATGACCATTATATCTACTACTGTGGGCAGGAATCCCTTAGAAGAAATGGAGTAGCCATCATGGTCAACGAAAGAGTCCGAAATGCAGTGCTTGGATGCAATCTCAAAAACGACAGAACGATCTCTGTTTGTCTCCAAGGCAAACCATTCAATATCACAGTAATCCAAGTCTATGCCCCAACCAGTAATGCTGAAGAAGCTGAAGTTGAACGGTTCTCTGAAGACCTACAAGACCTTTGAGAACTAACACCCAAACAAGATGTCCTTTTCATTATAGGGGACTGGAATGCAAAAGTAGGAAGTCAAGAAACACCTGGAGTAACAGGCAAATTTGGCCTTGGAAAGCGGAATGAAGCAGGGCAAAGACTAGTAGAGTTTTGCCAAGAAAATGCACTGGTCATAGCAAACACCCTCTTCCAACAACACAAGAGAACACTCTACACATGGACATCACCAGATGGTCAACACCGAAATCAGATTGATCATATTCTATGCAGCCAAAGATGGAGAAGCTCTATACAGTCAACAAAAACAAGACCAGGAGCTGACTGTGGCTCAGACTATGAACTCCTTGTTGCCAAATTCAGACTTAAATTGAAGAAAGTAGGGAAAACCACTAGCCCATTCAGGTATGACTTAAATCAAATCCCTTATGATTATACAGTGGAAGTGGGAAATAGATTTAAGGGACTAGATCTGATCGACAGAGTGCCTGATGAACTATGGACTGAGGTTCATGACATTGTACAGGAGACAGGCATCAGGCCCATCCCTGCAGAAAAGAAATGCAAAAAAGCAAAATGGCTGTCTGGGGAGGCCTTACAAATAGCTGTGAAAAGAAGAGAAGCGAAAAGGAGGAAAGGAAAGACACAAGCATCTGAATGCAGAGTTCCAAAGAATAGCAAGAAGAGATAAGAAAGCCTTCCTCAGAGATCAATGCAAAGAAATAGAGGAAAACAACAGAATGGGAAAGACTAGAGATCTCTTCAAGAAAATTAGAGATACCAAGGGAACATTTCATGCAAAGATGGGCTTGATAAAGGACAGAAATGGTATGGACCTAACAGAAGCAGAAGATATTAAGAAGAGGTGGCAAGAATACACAGAAAAACTGTACCAAAAAGATCTTCACGACCAAGATAATCACGATGGTGTGATCACTCATCTAGAGCCAGACATCCTGGAATGTGCAGTCAAGTGGGCCTTAGAAAGCATCACTACCAACAAAGCTAGTGGAGGTGATGGAATTCTAGTTGAGCTATTTCAAATCCTGAAAGATGATGCTGTGAAAGTGCTGCACTCAATATGCCAGCAAATTTGGAAAACTCAGCAGTGGCCACAGGACTGGAAAAGGTCAGTTTTCATTCCAATCCCAAAGAAAGGCAATGCCAAAGAATGCTCAAACTACCACAGAATTGCACTCATCTCACACGCTAGTAAAGTAATGCTCAAAATTCTCCAAGCCAGGCTTCAGCAATACGTGAACCGCGAACTTCCAGATGTTCAAGCTGGTTTTCGAAAAGGCAGAGGAACCAGAGGTCAAATTGCCAACATCCGCTGGATCATGGAAAAACCAAGAGAGTTCCAGAAAAACGCCTATTTCTGCTTTATTGACTATGCCAAAGCCTTTGACTGTGTGGATCACAAGAAACTGTGGAAAATTCTGAAAGCGATGGGAATACCAGACCACCTGACTTGCCTCTTGAGAAATGTATATGCAGGTCAGGAAGCAACAGTTATAACTGGACATGGAACAACAGACTGGTTCCAAATAGGAAAAGGAGTACGTCAAGGCTGTATATTGTCACCCTGCTTATTTAACTTCTATGCAGAGTACATCATGAGAAACGCTGGGCTGGAAGAAGCACAAGCTGGAATCAAGATTGCTGGGAGAAATATCAATAATCTCAGATATGCAGATGACACCACCCTTATGGCAAAAAGTGAAGAAGTAAAAAGCCTCTTGATGAAAGTGAAAGAGGAGAGTGAAAAAGTTGGCTTAAATCTCAACATTCAGAAAAGGAAGATCATGACATCTGGTCCCATCACTTCATGGGAAATAGATGGGGAAACAGTGGAAACAGTGTCTGTTTATATTTTGGGGGGGCTCCAAAATCACTGCAGATGGTGACTACAGCCATGAAATTAAAAGATGCTTACTCCTTGGAAATGACCAACCTAGATAGCATTTTGAAAGGCAGAGACGTTACTTTGCCAACAAAGGGCCATCTAGTGAAGGCTATGGTTTTTCCAGTAATCATGTATGGATGTGAGAGTTGGACTGTGAAGAAGGCTGGGCGCCAAAGAATTGATGCGTTTGAACTGTGGTGTTGGAGCAGACTCTTGAGAGTCCCTTGGACTGCAAGGAGATCCAACCAGTCCATTCTGAAGGGGATCAGCCCTGGGATTTCTTTGGAGGGATGATGCTAAAGTTGAAACTCCAGTACTTTGGCCACCTCATGCGAAGAGTTGACTTATTGGAAAAGACGCTGATGCTGGGAGGGATTGGGCGCAAGAGGAGAAGGGGACGACAGAGGATAAGATGGCTGGATGGCATCACTGACTCGATGGACATGAGTCCGAGTGAACTCTGGGAGATGGTGATGGACAGGGAGGCCTGGTGTGCTGCGATTCATGGGGTCGCAAAGACTCAGACACGACTGAGTGACTGAACTGAACTGAACTGAACTTTGTCCAAATGACCTACAATAAGACTTTGCTGCTTTTGTAATGAGAATAAGTGGAATTATTAGTTAGTTAAAATAGAAGTTATTGGCTCAGGAAGGCTGGCCACCAGCCAAGTGAGTCAGTGGTGAGAAGGGGTGTTTGCTGGTGTCCCTGGTATATGGTCTTCTCAGGGTGCTCAGCAAATGGAATCGATTCCAGCCCGTCTCCATAATAGCCTTCTGTGGAGGTTCATCAGTGTGGACCTAGTGAGACAGCCCAGGTCCTCCTAGTGCTGTGCTTTCCAGGGTGTGGACCCTCGGGCCTATTGACTTTGCCAAGTCTCAGAGTCTTCACTTGAATGTAGGGAACAGAGCCATTTTCCCCCTATGGCGGTTGTGGGGATTCAGTGACATAATACACAGAAAGCCCGCGTCTGCCTCATTGTGCCTGACATCAGGTTAATGTCTTGGCTTAAAACAATATTTTACACAGACACATACACACTACACTATACAGATGAATAAATTGATACCAAGAAGTTTCAAGAATCTTATCCAAGGTATTAGCTAGTACATGGGGCCTAGAATCAAAGCCATGGTTTTGGCTTTTTCTATGTCTGGTTCTAAAGTGCTTGTGCTTTATTCCATGCTTCCTTCTTGATAACTTTTCTCTTGTAAAAGGATCAGTAAACAGGGATATAGGCAAGCCTTAAATGTGAAAACCCATGGAGTAAAGGATTACTAAGGGTAGGGAATATAACTACTTGTAAATGGTGAACATTCAGGTAAATTTAGAAGAAATCTTATATTAACCATTTTTTTTTATCGTTTAGGTTGTCCCAATAGGACAGAAGACTAACAGAGTAGTGGTCAGCTATCCTGTCTACATGGACAATTTCTGCATGAATTTGTAAGTTTTCAGTGTACCATCAGTTCAGTTCAGTTGCTCAGTTGTGTCCAACTCTTTGGACTGTGTGGACTGCAGCACTCCAGGCTTCCTTGTCCATCACCAACTCTGGGAGCTTGCTCAAACTCATGTCCATTGAGTTGGTGATGCCATCCAACCATCTCATCCTCTCGTCCCCTTCTCCTCCTGCCTTCAGTCTTTCCTAGCATCAGGGTCTTTTCCAATGAATCAGTTCTTTGCATCAGATGGCCAAAGTATTGGAACTTCAGCTTCAGCATCAGTCCTTCCAATGTATATTCAGGACTGATTTCCTTTAGGATTGACTGGTTGGATCTCCTTGAAGTCCAAGGGAACTCTCAAGTATTTTCTCCAACACCACAGTGTACCATGCCAGATGCTTTATTGCAAACAGAACATCAAGACAAGGAGGAACTGAAACTTTGTGGCCTCATTGAATTTTCCTTGTGAATCCAACATTCTAACCTCTCAAAAGGAACAGAGATGTAAAGTATAGAAGCATAAGAAGCTTGAGCTGTGCTTGCTTCACCATCAGTTCTCTTAAAGCTGGATTCTCTGTCTTCACAGTGAGATGGACTGAACTGGGAATGGCCCAAGATGCTTCCTGACTCCGGTTTCTATAACTCTAGGCAATACGTTCTTTCTTTGGAGACTAAATGGTTCAGTGACGAAGCATCAGCAGGAGTTTTGGAAATGAGCTTTCTTAAGTGTTATGGCAATTCATTCATTCAGGCAGTAGTTCACCCATCAAACACCTTTCAGTGCATGTCTATTATGACCCGAACACAGGGGATAGAGCAGTGAAGAAAACAGATGTTTTTCTGTCCTCAAGGAGTTAATGTTCTGTAACACAGTGTAGACTGATATTGTCCAAATGAGTAAGGGCAGAATCCAAGATTCAGGTGCGACAGAGAATCCTGAGAGATAGCAAGCAGGGCAAGGGGTGGGGTCACAGGGTAACAGGTCACAGGGGTGCTTTTGGGTCTGGGGGGATGTCTCTGAGGTGATGTCATATGAATCCAGGTCCAGTGCAGTGATGGGGTGGCCATCGCCCCATCTGGGGGCAGGCGCTCCAGGCAGGAGGTGCAAAGACCCAGAGGTGGAAGTGTGGTCACATGCTTGAGAGGAGGTGAGGGGGTGGCTCTGGCCCAATCAAGGCAGCTTTAGGAAGAGCTTTAGCTGTCCTTCCATGTGTGGTGGGGTCGGGGTGTGGGATCAATCACACTTGTGTCTTCCAAGGTCATTTTGGTTGCCTTTGGGAACCAGATCCAGAGGGGGCTGGATGACATGAGTGGAGGTCACAGGGCCAGTTAGGAGGCCACTGGCGTGGTCCAGCCTGAGGGCGAAAGCAGCCTCAGAGAAGCCAGGGGAAATGAGGAGGACCCAGGCAGGGGGCGGACTTGGGACGTGAGAAGGAGGAGGTGTCAGGACCCACTGCAGGGCTGATCGTGGGATGTGACACAAAGAAGGGGCTCTGAGGGTGACTTTAGGATTTCTGGCCTGAGAAACTGGGTGAGTAAACTGGCCTGTCGCCTGAGAGGGGGGGCTGTTGTCAACAGAGGAGGCAGAAAGGGGGGCTCTTTGAGGGGTATGGGTAACAGGGCTGCTTGAGATCCCTCCAGACACCGGAAGACAGCGTGGTGAGGCTGGAGCGTGGGCAGAGGTCGGGGGTGCAGACTCAGGTGTGCTGAGGTCTGATCTAGGCCTGCAGTGCCACGGGACTAGCCTCACACTGGACCTTCCGCTGCACAGTGTGACACACAGACATCTCAATTCAGAGGTGGGTGCAGCTGGGAGGATGTGTGGAAGCTGTGCTTCTGTGTTTATGAAGCAGGGAAGAAGCATATGTCCTCTGAGAACTGCTGTGAATGAGCAGGAGGCAAACACATCCTACTGAAGGCACCCCGAGGGTCCTGAGTAAATCACCTGGGTGTAATCCCATGAGCTCTCCATCCATCAGGAGGATGAAACGTCAAGAGTATTTCTGGATGATTCAGAATGTGTTCCAGGGCCGTGACCTGTTGGCCTTATGTGGTGTTCCTTTATATAGAAAACACGAGAAGGAGTTTCAGAAACCGCAGTTTTGCACACATCTGAGGAAGCTGTGTAAAACCATCACCTGGTACCTATTTTCATGCCCACCAGATGGCAACCCTGCAGTCACTTCCAGCTCAGCAGGGCCCACACCGGTATTTGAATACAAGTCTAAAAAAAGATTTGGATTGCCACCAATGAAAGGTCAGGGCTGAAACTTCTGCTGGAATTCCCCTTTGGCCCCATGATGAAATCCGATGCTCGGATATCCTCTTCAGTGTGGTAACCTGAGTGTTTATGCACCAAGAGTGAAACAATGATGTCATTACAGGTGTAACTTTACCAAGTGAAAACAAAATACCCAGCATCCCTTTTGGTTCCTACTCTAAGGCATTACATGATCCTGACTCTTCGACTCTTGGCAGCCGGTTGTGTTTACTAGCGTTGGGAAATGTAATTTTTCTTTGAGAAATCTGATACTTATTTTCAGATGGCACGCAGGTTTTGATTAATCATCACCTACTACTAAAATTTCTGAAAGCATGTCTTCCGGAAGTTCTTTGAACAGACTGCTATTTGGATTTTGCAGGTGGAGATGCCATTTCAGCAACCAGATGTCAGTAACCAAAAGACACCTGTGGGTGGGAACTGATTTTGAGTGCCATCCAGGGATTTTGAGAATTACCCAGTACACTTGACT
Organism: Budorcas taxicolor; assembly: GCF_023091745.1. Lineage (NCBI taxonomy): Eukaryota > Metazoa > Chordata > Mammalia > Artiodactyla > Bovidae > Budorcas > Budorcas taxicolor. The sequence continues at coordinate 1,355,724 of NC_068923.1, forward strand.
TTCAGTCTTTTTCGAGGCACTAAATAAGATTTTTAGAAATAAGAAATAGATACAGTTTAGGCTGCTGGGTAATCCTTAGGGATAAACACTGGGGTGTGAAAATGGACTTTCCCTTCTGTGAAGAATGAAAAAAATAGTGCTTTAAAAGAGTGAATTTGAGTAAATATAAGCCATAAATAAACAATTGACACGCATAATTTTGAAAATCCTACTTGTTGCCATGTGCAGATTATATCCATCTTTTTAGGGGGATTATTAGTCAAATGGGCCATGATTAATTACAGACCTAAGTTCCATCCTTAATGATCAAATGCTTGGCAAAACTCATCCTCGTTGGCACCAGTTAAAGGGCAGGTTTTAGAACTTTCTAATTTCATATTTGCTTTTATGAAGTCTATAAAGTATACTGCTGTTCTTATCTGTGATTAAAAGGAAAGAAATGGAGTTCAAGGCTGGTACAAGATGACAGAATAAGTTATTCCCAGAGACAGGGTTAGAACTCATGGTAATGACATGAGTCTCAGCTCTGTCTGTGGGACGAGTTGCTTCCCGACAAATCCTGAAGTCATAAGGATGGATCCCACTCTGGGCTCTCTTTCTTTTTATTATCAATCCCTTCCCTACCATCAAGAGCTTTTTGAACAAGACATGCTCTGTTTAGAGGAGAACAAAAAACAAGGTTTATTGAAAACACGTGGTGATACCACCTTGGGGACACAGCGGGACAGAAAAAATGGTTTCAGATGTGCACATTTTAATGTTGTGACCAATAAAGATTCCAGAAAACCACAGAAACTTGATAAGAGATGGATTCTGAAGTTACACGATGGCAAAGTCCTGAGGATTAGCGACACTACTTTGATCTTCACATTCCAAACACAGATTCAGAGTCTGTGGTAGGAGCTAAAATCAACTATTTCAAACATTTTGTAAAAGGCAGAAGTAAAAAGTTTGAGAAAACAGTAGCAGAAGATCACCCTGTTGAGGAGCCTGTAATTACAAGCATGAAAAATAAGCACTTTATTAAAAAAATCACATTCACATGACCAAATGAAGCAACTACATTAAAAAAAAATACAGGCAAAAATTATCTTTCTGAAAACTCCTGTTAACTGAGGTAAAGGTGCTACCCTTTCCTTGCATTGCTCGGATAACTGCTGCAGTTCTGCTTCATTCTTTATATCGTGTTCACCTTGTGTAAGTATAGGGTGAGACTGCGGGGGAAGTGAGGTTGTGCAGGTGAATGCCTCATAGCTTGCGACTGTTTTGAACTTTTTATTCACTCAATACACACTTATTGTGGTCAGAAGCTGCTGGGACCTGGGCTTTTGATAGTAAAAGGCATGGGCAGGGTAGACGAGACGAATGCCCTCCACCCACATGGAGGTGAAAGGATAGCTGGCAAGATGGACTGAGCAAGTGACCACAACCAGGGTGGTGCCTGTTCAGACAGCAACAGGGCAGGCGCAGGGAACCCAGTTCTGGGCTGAGGAAGCCCTTCTGGGGGAAACGTGGGTTAAGCACAATGAACAACCAGTCAAAAATAAAGCTACAACCACCCCTCCACCTCCTGCCCTGAATATCCTTCAGGGACTGTAACACAGCCATTTCTGAAATGATCACATCTAAAGAGCTCTAGATATGATCATTTCAGAAATGACTGTGCTACGGACAGAGGAGCCTGGTGGGCTACAGTCCATAGGTACAAAGAAGAGTAGGACAAGACTTAGTGACTAAACGATGACAAAGAAAGACCTCTAGACTCAAAAATACCTACGGTGGTTCCTTCCCCTACTCCTCCTCTTTTAAAATGAAATTTTTTCTTATTAAAGACACGTGGACTCAAACTCTAGGAATTTATTAGTTAGGGAGATGATTTAAGAAAAAACAATGAACAAAAAACGTAACAACAAGTCTTACTAAGTTGGTAATTGTTTCTGATTATCAGTTCTAGGATTGTTTACTTTGTTCCTATTTAATATCTTTAGCTGAACATTTTTATTCTGAAAAAAATCTTCCTTTTTTTTTTTTTTTTACAAATAAATGGATAAATAAATAGCAATGTATCTACCTTATTTTTCTCTTACACAAAACGTAGCACACTATGTATGTAATATTGCAGCATTTTTTTTCTTTCAATTAATACATCTTGGGTCCTTCCGTATCTAACCAAAAGATCATCTTCATGTGTCCACAGTTTATTCAGCTCTATTTACTACTTACTACAAATTGATGAGACTGTCAGGAAGGAGAATTCCTGGGGCACAGAGTAAACTCCATGTAATTTTAGTAGCAGTGACACTTTTCATAAGGGTGACACCACTTTGCACGCCTGCTTCCTCACCGTCTCACTAAAAAAGTAACTGAATTTTGCCGATCTGACAGGTGAGAAAATGCTGCCTTTTGTATTTCTTATGAGCGGGACTGTGTTTACAAGGCACATGGGTATTTCTTTTGCTGGGAACTCTCTGTTCATATCCATTTGCTACCTTTTATTTTCCTCTGGGTTGCTGGATTTTTCTTCTGGATTTCTAGAGCTGCTTATAGTTTAAGATGATTAGCTTTTTGTCTCTGATAGGTGTTGTGTATATTTTCCTATATTTGTCTTTTAACATTGCTTGTTTTACTTTATCATACAGTATTTTTGATTTTATGCAATCTAATTACATCTTTAAAAAATTTTATGTAGCATAAGTTTATCAATGTTTTCTTCTATGGTCTCTATATTTTTAGTCACAGTTAAAAAACTAAAAAGCCTCTTGATGAAACTGAAAGTGGAGAGTGAAAAAGTTGGCTTAAAGCTCAACATTCAGAAAACCAAGATCATGGCATCTGGTCCCATCACTTTATGGGAAATAGATGGGGAAACAGTGGAAACAGTGTCAGACTTTATTTTGGGGGGGCTCCAAAATCACTGCAGATGGTGATTGCAGCCATGAAATTAAAAGACACTTGCTCCTTGGAAGGAAAGTTATGACCAACCTAGATAGCATATTGAAAAGCAGAGACATACTTTGCCAACAAAGGTCTGTCTAGTCAAGGCTATGGTTTTTCCTGTGGTCATGTATGGATGTGAGAGTTGGACTGTGAAGAAAGCTGAGCACCAAAGAATTGATGCTTTTGAATTGTGGTGTTGGAGCAGACTCTTGAGAGTCCCTTGGACTGCAAGGAGATCCAACCAGTCTATTCTGAAGGAGATCAGCCCTGGGATTTCTTTGGAAGGAATGATGCTAAAACTGAAACTCCAGTACTTTGGCCACCTCATGCAAAGAGTTGACTCATTGGAAAAGACTCTGATGGTGGGAGGGATTGGGGGCAGGAGGAGAAGGGGACGAGGGAGGATGAGATGGCTGGATGGCATCACGGACTTGATGGACCTGAGTCTGAGTGAACTCTGGGAGTTGGTGATGGACAGGGAGGCCTGGCGTGCTGTGATTCATGGGGTCACAAAGAGTTGGACACGACTGAGTGACTGAACTGAACTGAACTGAAAAAGACCTCCCTGGTTTCAAGATTATATGACAATTTACCCATTTCTGCCATCCAATATTTATTTAAATCTTTGATTTATTTGGAATTTATCTTGGAATATGATAAGATAAATATGGATCCAACCTGATCTTCTTCCAAATGAGTAATTACTTGTTCTAACATTGCTTAAACCAAGAGTGGTGATGGACCTGAAATTCATGAATGTGTGGGGTTGTTACTAACTTTTGAGAAAATGACTTTTCTGTTGATTACGATGGAAGGTTCACTGGGAGATTTTGAGAGGGGTTTTGAAGGTTTTAAGAATAGTTCTAAGAATTGGGTGGTTTGTTTGTTTGTTTGTTTGTTTTAAAGCTACACTATGATCCTACAGCCTCATTCCTGGGCAAATATCCAGAGAAAACTCTACTTCAAAGGGATACGCATACCTCAATGTTCATAGCAGCACTATTACAACAGCCAAGATGTGGAAGCAGCCTAAATGTCCATCAGTAGAGGAATGGATAAAGAAGATGTGGTGTGTATACACAATGGCATGTCACTCAGCCACAAAAGAGAGTGAAGCAATGCCATTTGTAGCAGCATGTGTGGATCTACAGACGATCCTACTGAGCAAGGTGAGTCAGACAAAGGCGAACGTCAGACGATGACACTTACATGCGAAATCTGAACAAATGATATAAAGGTACTTATTTACAAAACAGAAATGGACACAGTCCCAGAAAACAAATGTATGGTTACCACAGGGGAAAGCGGGGAGGGATAAATTAAGAATGTGGGACTCACAGGCACACACTTCTATATATAAAATAGATAAACTGCAAGGACCTGCTGTATAGAATAAGGAACTATATTCAGCATCTTATAATAACCTATACCAGAAGAGAGTCTAAAAAAAGAATAAATGTATTCTTATATATGGGCTTCCCTGGTGGCTCAGATGGTAAAGAATCCACCTGCAATTCAGGAGACCTGGGTTCGATCCCTGGGTTAGGAAGATCCCCTGGAGGAGGGCATGGTAACCCACTCCAGTATTCTTGCCTGGAGAACTCCATGGACAGAGGAGCCTGGCAGGTATAGTCCATGGATGGATTCACAAAGAGTCAGACATGACTGACTAAGCATAGCACAACATTTACATATATATATATATCTGAATCACTTTGCTATATACCTGAAACTAATAAATCATTGTAAACTACACTTCAATAAAAATGGTTAAAACAAGAAAGGGGATTTTTGAAAGGTGTGGGATCAGGGAGAACAAATGTTTGTTCACATTACGTCAGTACTATGATTATTGGGTCCAAAGCTTGGTGACAGCTTTAAGCATTTTATCCTGAGGGATTCAGATTTGAGGCTTGATGTGATTATAAGTATCCTGTAGCACAGGGGTCCCCAACCCCTAATGGGCCAGTACTGTTCAGTGGCCTGTTATGAACATGGTCACACAGCAGGAGGTAAGTGATGGGTGAGCAAGTGAAATTTCATCTGTGTTTACAGACACTCCCCATTGCTTGCATTACTGCCTGAATTCTGCCTCTTGTCAGATCAGTGGCTGAATTTAGATCCTCATAGGAGTGAAAACCCTACCGTGAACTGCATATGTGAGAGACCTCGGTTGAGCACTCCTTTGAGAATCATCTTGAAACCATCAGTGGAAATATTGTCTTTCATGAAACAGTCCCTGGAGCCAAAAAGATTGGGGACCACTGCTCTAGCAGGAAAGTATAATTAGTATTTGTTTTAGTAAAATTTGCTTGAATAAGGATTTCCTACTAAGTAAAGTTAGATTTAGGTAATGGTCCTTCAGGAATTTGTACGGTATTGGTTTTTTACATTAATTAGTTTCTCAACACTTTATCTACATAAACATCAAATTTGCATTCATTTATTAGAGCATGAAGAACTGCTCCTTAATGGACTATATTTTCACTTATTTCTTGACCCAAGTAATCAAATATGAATTTCAGAAACTTCTGCTTATTAGAAAATAATTTTTATAGAAAAATAGAAGAAACATATTTTCTATGAAAGTAGTGAATGTCATTTAAGTCAATATGGATGTAATTTACTGTCGTGAAGTATTCTAGGTATTTCTGTATTTTAAAAGAGATGGCTAGACACTGGAAACAGTTTGGTAGCTTCTGATAAAGTCAAACACCATTGGAGCCAGTAACCCCACTCCTGGGTATCTATCCTAAAGAAATAAAAACTTATGTTCATACAAAGCCTCTACATAAATGTTCATGGCAGCTTGATTTATAAATAAAAACGACCTGACCATCTGGTCATCTGGCCAGATGACCTTTAACAGGTAAATGGATAAACTGTGTAATCCATAGTATGGAATACTAGTCAGCAATAAAAAGGACTGAACTATTGTTATTTCCAGTGACTTACATGGATCTCAAGAGTATTATGCTGACTGAAAAAAAAAAAGCAATTTTAAAAGACTGAATTTATGAGTGTACGGTTGCATTTACACAACAATCTAAAAATGACAAAATTACAGTGATGAACATATCAGTGATTCTCAGGAGCTGGGATTTTTTTGGGAGGAGTGACTTTAAAGGGATAGCACCTCGAGTTTGTTTAGGGGGTGGGAAGGATCTGTATCTTGATGGTGGTGATGGTTCAGTTAACCTGTACATGTGGTAAAATTTCACTGACTGCAGGCAGAGACTGGTGAAATCTGAACAAGGTTTGCAGTTTAGTCAGTAACACATCCAATCCACTTCCTGTTTTTGGTAACTGCACTAAACTCACGTGAGATGCCATCAATGGGGGAAGCTGGCTGGAGGATAGTTGGGTGCAGAGCAACTCTCTCTACTCTTTTTGAAACTTTTAAGTAAGTCTACAATTATTTCAAAATGAAAAGTTGCAAAAAAAAAAAAAAAAAAAAAGAGGTGGGGGCCAGATCTTAGGAAGAGACTGCTGGGGAAAGGAACTGGATTTTTTGATACTAACATCTATTTTCTTCTTGGCTTGTTTCCAATGGGCACAGGACCCAGACCTCATCACATGGTTTATTTATTTCTTCCTGTTGCATTGCACGTGAGTGACACAGGGGGATAACACAGTACCATAGAAGGATGTCCTGAGCATATCTCACTCTCTTGCTCTTTTTTGTTGTTGTTCTGACTGTTTTGCTTATATGCAGTGTGACCCTTGATAAGACCATTAATCTAAGGCTCATGTTTTCATTATGTAAAATGGAAATCATCATCTTTTTCAATTTCAATGAGAAAGTCAATCGTAAAGGAAATCAACCCTGAATATTCACTGGAAGGAGTATGCTGAAGCTGAAGCTCCAATACTTTGCTACCTGATGCAAAGAGCCAACTCATTAGAATAGACCATGATGCTGAGAAAGATTAAAGGCAAAAGGAGAAGGGGACGACAGAGGATGGAATGGTTGGATGGCATCACTGACTAAATGGACATGAATTTGAGCAAATACAAGGAGATAGTGAAGGACAGAGAAGCCTGGTGTGGTGCAGTCCATGGAGTCACAAAGAGTTGAACATGACTGAGCAACTGGACAACAATGAGGGTTATATGAGATAGTTCATAAATATGATTTATACTTTAAACCATAAAATTTTATTTGTGTTCATGTAACATCAAGTAGCCCAAGTTCTAACCTCCTGTTATATTCAGCTTTAAAGGCAGATTTCTTATCTAAACACACCTCTTAAACTATTGTCTGTTTTGTAATGTGTGTGTAGGAAATAGACAATAGATAGTCCAGCAAGTTCACAGCCACCGTGGATTGGTGTGAAAGTAATCAAAAGTCAACAATGAAGCAAAGGCTCACTCATCTCTTGTTTCAAGGAAGGTGGTGAGTTGAGCATTTAATTCAATGTGGTTGTTTCTTTTGACCCAAAAGAGTGTTGAGGGGGAACTATGCACTCTTTTTTTCCTCTTATTATTATCGTTATTTTTTTAAAAAAATCTGTAAGTTTTATTTCTGACAAAACTGTGGTTCTGCAGCATTTCCAAGTTGAAGCTTTACTTATGTGTCAAAGTGAGAAGAATCAAGCAGTCCTTTGCCAGCTGTGGCCGTGGCATCAGGATCATCTCTCACGGCAGGAAAATTGCCTAGAACTCACTGGAAAGCTGCATCTCAACAGGAAGTTTGCTGATCTACAACACGTGGGCTCCTACCAACCTGCTAATAAACTCATTTTTCCTGCTCCCTCGTTATTCTTCCGTGTGTAGATTAAGTGGATTATACTGTAATTAAATTTGACTCTCCAGAGATGGTGTGTTAGAGCTGGGAGCCAGGGGAAGTCAGCTTTCTGCCCCAGCCCTGTGGCTGACTTGGGGGTTAAGCAGGGAGCACTCCCTTCATGGAGCCTCAATTTTACTGTTTCCTGTGAGAGAGAGGCAATGTCTCAGAGGGACACAGTGTTGCTTGATGAGCTCTATCTTCTAACTGAGCTCCAAATTCCGTAATAGGAACATACTCTTTGAAGAATTAAAGATGCATTTATACTGCAGTTGAGCCTCTTAATAGGGATGAAGCTTTAAAATCTAATTTTAAAAGCCGCCCACTACACAGCACATTATCCATGCTCTCAAATGCTGTACTCAGCTGTGCACGGGGCTGCTCGCTCTGTGGTATTTATTAAAAATAAAACACAAGCCCTGCAAAGATGTGCCAGGAACATCTCCACAGCCGCACACAGGGGCTGAATTGCACAACTTCCACTGGGGTGAAAGGGGCTCCTGCTGGCAAATTCCAAGCAGCACTCAGAAAACTGACCTTATAGAGACAGTAATGCCTCCTATTGATCGTAAGTCTTCAGATAACAGCTCAACGCAGCAAGGGACCATTTCTCAAAGGAAATAAATCATCTTTAATGAAATAAGTCTGCCTCACAGCCATCACCGAGTGGATGCTGCAAAGTCCTTTGCTCAGAGGCCCCCTGGGAACTGCTTCCTGGTGAGAGTTTCCAAGGGGAATGTGAGAGCTCTCATCACATTCTCCTAATTCCTGCTGCTTACAGGAAAAACACATTTTCTTTTCAGTTTGGACATTTCATGTTTCTATATAGATGGGCAGGTACATAGATGTAAGGGTAGATACACAGATGGGTCAAAAAGTCAGAGGGACAGGTTTATATTTTTCTGGATGGATAATGATTTATATATTCTGATATGAAGTTCAAACAGGCATAGACAGATGACCAAGAGACCCAAGGCCTTATATAGCCACACTTCTTGTTGCCTGATCAAAATGTTGTGTTTTTAACCTAAATATTTATCATTAGGCCCAACAGTCATCTATTGGACTTCTGCCTAGTGGCCCATCTTAGACCCTGCTTCATCTCAGGCAACTAGATGGCCTCATGTGGCCCCCACGGCCCCTGGGAGTGGCTGTCTGTCCATCACCTTCCACACTGAGCTCACTGAGCTCTGGCCACAGTGACCATGTGTCTCTGCCTGGTACAGGCCAAGCTCCCTTGGTCTCAAGAACCTTTGCATTGCTTGCTCTCCGGCCTGGAAAGACCTCTGCCCACATTGTTTCATCAATGGCTCTTGTAATACTCAGGTTGACTTGAGTGTCCACTCCTTAGAAAGACTCCCTTGGACCACTCAATCTAAAGGAACTCCTAATCTCTCTGTTTAGTTTCTTCATTGCACTCTCTGTAGCTGACACTATCTCGTTTTTCAAAAATACTTCTGCATATTATTTTTCTCTGTCCCCTGGAATATCAGCTTGACAGGAAAGAGGACACTGCCCATTTAGAGCAACATAGCATCCCTGGCATTGAGAACCACACTTGGACATAGTATAGATGTTTGGTGGGTGACTGAGCTCAAAAGCCAAGGGACCTTTCCCTCCTTTGTTCAGTCAGTCATGGTGTTCTACACCCTTCTGTCCCTGACTCCTGCCTCCATCAGCTTTGTTCTAAATCAACATAACTAGTCTCCTTCTTGCTCCAAGGGCACAGGAGCTCCTCCGCTTACAGGCAGGGATCGTGTTTTATTAATCGTTGTGTCATTTGCACCTAAGATCCTGTTTGGCACATAATAAATAAATGCTCTGTCTGTGAGTGAATTTTCTCATGTAACATTTGAAGGTACAGGATATTAGTACCATGTATCATAGTGCTCCACTCAGGTTTATTGAAGGAATGGGAAATAATCTTTATTCATTTTCTCCAGGCATATTCTCCCTATGGTCCAGTCTTATGAGCTAATCAAGCTATATGACACTCAAATTTGCACACCAGGTCAAGTGACCTATAGTATGAACAACATGTGAATGCATTTCTGAGAATGATGTCATTTACCTGGAGACGTCTCAAGTTAGGACACACCCAGGGACCTCAGGAAAGCCTTGCTCAGGAGGCCATGCAGTCATAGAAAAGGCCAATTCATCTACTTCAGAACTTAATTTCTTCTTTAGGTTGGAGAGCAGCAACAAGTAACCTGATCTAATTGAAGTAATAAGGCTAATATTTAAGGCTGATATTGATGTCATTTTGTGAAGTCTGACTTATTATTCAAAGAGTTTAGGTGACAAATGATAACATTTGTATGCAACTAATGGATATTACAAATGTAAGTTGATGACAATGGACAAGGCTGACTAAATTTAATTTAAAAACACTAATAAACAATAAGAGCAATAGTCTCACAGTTGGGTCATGTGGTACTCTGGGGAGTAGATACCTGGTTATTCTCCTGGATTCCTTGTACAGAGCTCTCAGACTTTGGGATCTCTGGCATGATAAATGCTTTTCATACAATCATCAGATGACTGTTGGCTAGGGGTCCCTATTCAGCTTCCTGCATACCAGGAAGACCTGGGACCTCCTGGGAGAGAAAGAGTTCAGTCACCAACAGCCAGTGACCAACAGACGTGCTTTTGTAGTGACAGCGCCACAGCTATCTCTAAAGCGTGGGGTTTGGTGAGCATCTGGTGAACACACAGGTTCTGGGAGGTGGGGCTCTTGAAGGGGCCCAAAATCTCCATGTTAGACAGCCCTCTGCCCCAAATAGCAACATGGGGGGCTACTGGAATCCCTAGATTGCCATCGGCCAGGCAGAGTGTGTTAGCTTGAACACCTTTCTGTGGCTGGTGTCTGAAGTTGAGCAGGGAAAGTCCAGTGAGACTAAACCCTGGATTGGCGGGGTTTCATACTAATACCAATTGTTAGTGTCAAAACTGTATCGAGTTGTTGGCTCAGCTGGTTAAATATCCACCTGCAATGCAGGTGACCCTGGTTCGATTCCTGGGTTGGGAAGATCTGCTGGAGAAGGGATAAGCTACCCACTCCAGTATTCTTGGGCATCCCTGGTGGCTCAGATGGTAAAGAATCCACCTGCAATGCGGAAGACCTGGGTTCAATCCTGGGTTGGGAACATCCCCTGGAGAAGGGAACTATTATCCACCCCAGTATTCTGGCCTGGAGAATTCCATAGACAGAGGAGCCTGGCGCACTATAGTCCACAGTGTTGCAAAGAGTCAGACATGACTGAGCAACTGTCACTTTCAAGGGTGTACGGAAAGTTGGAGAACTGGTTGATGTGAGGGGAAATCCCACAGATTTGATGTCAAAAGTGTTGTGAGTAAAAGGAGCTCATCAGGTAGGCTTATTTTTCTAGATTGAAATCCTAGTTCTTTCACCATCTTTCTAACTGTGGACAAGTTTCTCAAACCTTATCTTACTTCCTCATCTTTAAAAAGGATATTATAAAACTTCTGCAGGATTAAATGAGACAGTATTTACAGAGTTCAAGAGCAGTACCCACAGAGTAGCAAATTTCAATAAATATCAGCTATATTCACTATAGAGACTGAAACGGCTTTATATTTCTATAGTCAAGCAAGTCAAGAAAGTCTAACAATCCTCAGATGGTCCAGTTAATCCCATGGAGATGACCATATGCATGGAGTCTGGACATCCAGACACAGAAGGAGGCAGAGAAGAGTACACGGCTGACAGGAAACAACCCAAGAGAAATAGCTTTCAGTAAAGGGCAGAGATTAGAGGGGGAGAAAATGAGTGCAGCTGAAAAGAATGTCTCTTGCAATGAAAGATGGAGAGGCTGGAGAGGTAGAAAAACGGTGCCTCAATCATCAGTTTAGGGGCCAGTGGCATCCACGTGTCTCTAATATAGCTTTCCAACACATTAGCAGCTGAAGCTGCTTTCAATAAGATGAACTCGCAGATATATTAGAGTGGCCTTGGCTGTGTGGTTGATTTTAATAAAGGCTCCAATTTTGTTGTAGCTAGGGAAGACACTGGTTATTTTTTTCTCATTAAAAAAATATATACCTTTGCTATTTTCCTGTGTCAAAGGCACATATGCTCAGCTCATGGGGGACACCTCTGTGCTCTGCTTTGCCTCTTTTGTCTTCCTGTGGAAATAATACACAGAAGGAGAACTGCTAAAACAGCAATTAAAAAATCAACTTGTCTTTAGCATCAAGTACTGATCCAAGGTTAATCACAGGCTAGTCTTTTCTGCTTTCCTGAGATGACTGAAAACTACGGCCTTGTTCCATCTGTCTCTAGAAGGAGTTACCAGGGATCCAAAAAGTCATGGTTACAAGTAACTTGTTGACATTCTAACATGTCAGGCTCATTATCATAATCAAAGCAGCAGTCTTGGGTACATTTGCAATTTTCAGGCAGGTCATTAATGAAAGCTGGAAAAGGAGTGACTGTGAACTCACTCTTTGAGGTTATTTTACACATTCTTTATACGGAGGCCACTGAGTGAATGAGTTGTGTTTGACTGTAGAGAGATCAGAAAAGAAATCAAGAAGTCCAGACAAATGAGGGCAACTCATTAGTCATCCACACACACATTCAACTCTTCAAGTAGCACAGTGATTACTGGCCACAGCTGCAGACATGTTATTCCAATAGCGTCTTAGGTGAGAGATGTAAATTGGAGGCATGCTGCTGCTAAGTCACATCAGTCGTGTCCGACTCTGTGCGACCCCATAGATGGCAGCCCAACAGGCTCCCGTCCCTGGGATTCTCCAGGGGAGAAAACTGGAGTGGGTTACCATTTCCTTCTCCAGTGCATGATAGTGAAAAGTGAAAGTAAAGTCGCTCAGTTGTGTCTGACTCTTCGTGACCCCATGGACTGCAGCCTACCAGGCTCCTCCGTCCATGGGGTTTCCCAGGCAAGAGTACTGGAGTGGGGTGCCATTGCCAAATTGAAGGCACAGATATAAGAATTTTGCAATTCAAGATAAGCTTTTACCAGTTTTCAAACTCCCCAAATCAAGGAGAGATAAATCAGTTCGGTAAAGAAAGAAAGCATCTAATTTTTAAAAAATGAATAGCTGCTTTAGGTGTAGAGTTAGGTTATTTATTTGACTTTTTTCTTGTTTCTTGAGGTATGCCTGTATTGCTATGAACTTTCCTCTTAGCACTGCTTTTATAGTGTCCCACAGGTTTTGGGTTGTTGTGTTTTCATTTTCATTTGTTTCTATGCATATTTTGATTTCTTCTGTGATTTGTTGGTTATTCAGAAGCGTGTTGTTCAGCCTCCATATGTTGGAATTTTTAATAGTTTTTCTCCTGTAATTGAGATCTAATCTTAATGCATTATGGTCAGAAAAGATGCTTGGAATGATTTCGATTTTTTTGAATTTATCAAGGTTAGATTTATGGCCCAGGATGTGATCTATCCTGGAGAAGGTTCTGTGAGCACTTGAGAAAAAGGTGAAATTCATTGTTTTGGGGTGAAATGTCCTATAGATATCAATTAGGTCTAACTGGTCTATTGTATCCACCTCCCAGAAATCTGGAAATAAAAGCAAAAATAAACAAATGGGATCTAATTAAAATTAAAAGCTTCTGCACAACAAAGGAAAATATAAGCAAGGTGAAAAGACAGCCTTCTGAATGGGAGAAAATAATAGCAAATGAAGCAACTGACAAACAACTAATTTCAAAAATACACAAGCAACTTATGCAGCTCAACTCCAGAAAAATAAACAACCCAATCAAACAATGGGCCAAAGAACTACATATACATTTCCCCAAAGAAGACATACAGATGGCTAACAAACACATGAAAAGATGCTCAACATCACTCATTATTAGAGAAATGCAAATCAAGACCACAATGAGGTACCACTTCACACCAGTCAGAATGGCTGCAATCCGAAAGTCTGCAAGCAATAAATGCTGGAGAGGGTGTGGAGAAAAGGGAACCCTCTTACACTGTTGGTGGGAATGCAAACTAGTACAGCCACTATGGAGAACAGTGTGGAGATTCCTTAAAAAATTGCAAATAGAACTGCCTTATGACCCAGCAATCCCACTGCTGGGCATACACACCGAGGAAACCAGAATAGAAAGAGACACATGTACCCCAATGTTCATCGCAGCACTGTTTATAATAGCCAGGACATGGAAACAACCTAGATGTCCATCAGCAGATGAATGGATAAGAAAGCTGTGGTACATATACACAATGGAGTATTACTCAGCCGTTAAAAAGAATTCATTTGAATCAGTTCTAATGAGATGGATGAAACTGGAGCTGATTATACAGAGTGAAGTAAGCCAGAAAGAAAAACACCAATACAGTATACTAACACATATATATGGAATTTAGAAAGATGGCAATGATGACCCTGTATGCAAGACAGCAAAAGAGACACAGATGTGTAGAGCGGACTTTTGGACTCTGAGGGAGAGGGAGAGGGTGGGGGGAATTGGGAGAATGGCATTGAAACATGTATACTATCATGTAAGAAACGAATCGCCAGTCTATGTCCGATACAGGATACAGGATGCTTGGGGCTGGTGCACGGGGATGATCCAGAGAGATGATATGGGGTGGGAGGTGGGAGGGGGGTTCATGTTTGGGAACTCATGTACACCCGTGGTGGATTCATGTCAATGTATGGCAAAACCAATACAGTATTGTAAAGTAAGATACAGTAAAAATAAAAATAAAAAAAAGAATAAATTTTTCTTCCCTTTGGTTATAGATGTCTAAAAGATGTTTTTCAAACACGAGAATATAATGATTTTATGTTTTCTTAAATCAACAATATTTGGAAATGCTCTGGCTCCCACGCAGGTGTGGAGAGTGGGCAGGTCAGGAGGGAAGTTATGATTCTCTGGGAATGAGCCCGGGGGCTCCATGAACCAACCTGTGTCCAAATAGGATCTGGTCTGCAGAGCTCAGTCTTGCCCAAGGCGACAGCTGAAGGGGCTTCGCTCTGCTTCAGCTCTATTTTACAGGGTGCTCTCAGAAGGCATTCCCCACCCCGCAGGCACACAGGCCGCCAGTCTCCTCGGGGCCCTTTCTTGAATGCCCAAGCCTTCTGAAAATGTTCGGGTGTGCGGCATGTTCAGAATAACCAGATCTTACAGATATGTGGAGTCTTGAGAGAGCTTAGCTACATCGCCAAACGCACAGCAGTTATCAGCACATCTTAGTCCTTTAATCTCCCTCTTCCTGTCTTGAATCCTTCTAGGACTTGCTGTAGCACGTGATTCTGAAGATGGAGTTGTGTCACCTGTAACCCAGCCACCTTTAGGCCTGTCGGCAGTGGCCTAACAGATTCAGTGCGATGTGCTGTAGGCGTGGCTGTAGTGGGCAGAGGAGAGATGACACCTCTTTGTCCACTTAGCCCCAGCCAATTAGGTCAAGAAGGGAGATCCAGGGCTTACTTTACATTGCGATTGCTCATTTTACCCCTGACATCAATCATTTCTTATGGCCCTATTAAGCATGGCTTACAAAGGGCTTCAGGAGCCATTTGGGATATGCTGCCGCCTTCCGGCAGGTGACATTTGGTTCCTCTGTGTAGGTTACATCTTACCCACCTCATCCAAAAGAGTCACATCTGAACACGTTTCACTATTACATAGGTTCAGCTGGACCACGAATCAAATCATTACACATATATCAAATAAAAGACAGAAGTGCATAGTTACCTTAAGTGTGAGTACAAATATTGCTTTTGTTCTAGTCGGTATTCATTATATATTTATCTGCGAGGTTTTCTTCCAAAGAAGCTGATTTGGTAGAGGTAAAATAACAAATGAAGAAAAGGCCTGAAGCGGTACCTAAGCTCCGAGCACACCTACACCACGTCAAACAGAATCTGTAAAGTCACAGCTGACAGGCCTAAAGGTGGCTGAGTTACAGATGACACAACGCCATCCTCAGAACCACATGGTACACCAAGTCCCAGAAGGATTCAAGAGAGGAGGAGGAAGGTTAAAGGACCAAGATGTGCCAATGTATCTGCAGCTGAGAACAGCTATCAAAAGGCAGCAAACACGTGGGAAAGAACCAGCTCTTTAGCTTAGAGGCCAGAAATACACTGGCATTGCCTCTGGAATTGGAATAAAACCAACTTTTCAGTCAGTTCAGTTGCTCAGTTGTGTCTGACTCTTTGTGACCCCATGGACTGCAGCATGCCAGGCTTCCCTGTCATCACCAACTCCTGGGGCTTGCTCAGACTCATGTCCATGGCGTCAGTGATACCATCCAACCATCTCATCTTCTGTCATCCCCTTCTCCTCCTGCCTCCAATCTTTTCCAGCTTCAGAGTCTTTTCCAAGGAGTCAGCTCTTTGCGTCAGGTGGCCAAAGTATTGGAGTTTCAGCTTCAGTATCAGTGCTTCTAGTGAACATTCAGGACTGATTTCCTTTAGGATTGACTGGTTGGATCTCCTTGAGTCCAAGAGACTATTAAGAGTCTTTTCTAACACCTCAGTTTAAAAGCATCAATTCTTTGGTGCTCAGCTTTCTTTATAGTCCAACTCTCACATCCATACATGACTACTGGAAATAGCTTTGATTAGATGGACCTTGGTTGGCAAAGTAATGTCTCTGCTTTTTAATATGCTGTCTAGGCTGGTCATAGCTTTTCCTCCATGGAGCAAGTGTCTTTGAGTTTCATGGCTGCAGTCACCATCTGCAGTGATTTTGGAACCCCCCAAAATAAAGTCTCTCACTGTTTCCATTATTCCCCATCTATTTGCCACAAAGTGATGGCACTGGATGCCATGATCTTAATTGGATGCCATGATCTTAATTGGATGCCATGATCTTAATTTGCTGAATGTTCAGTTTTAAGCCAACTTTTTCACTCTCCTCTTCCACTTTTATCAAGAAGCTCTTTAGTTCTTCTTCCCTTTCTGCCATAAGGGTGGTGACATCGGCATATCTGAGGTTATTGTTATTTCTCCCGGCAATCTTGATTCTAGCATGTGTTTCATCCAGGCTGGCATTTCGCATGATACACTGTGCATATAAGGTAAATAAGCAGGGTGACGATATACAACCTTAATGTGCGTCTTTCCCTATTTGGAATCAGTCTGTTGTTCCCTGTCCAGTTCTAACTGTTGCTTCTTGACCTGCGTACAGATTTCTCAGGAGGCAGGTAAGATGGACAGGTATTACCAACTCTTGAAGAATTTTCCACAGTTTGTTGTGACCCCACAGTCAAAGGTTTTGGCGTAGTCAACAGAACAGAAGTAGATGTTTTTTTCTGGAAATTTCTTGTGTTTTTCATGATCCAACAGATGTGGTTCCTCTGCCTTTTCTAAATCCAGCTTGACCATCTGGAAGTTCACAGTTCACGTACTGTTGAAGCCTGGCCTGGAGAATTTAGAGCATTACTTTGCTAGTGTGTTGCTGCTGCTGCTAAGTCACTTCAGTCGTGTCTGACTCTGTGTGACCCCATAGACGGCAGCCCACCAGGCTCCCCCGCTCCTGGGATTCTCCAAGCAAGAACACTGGAGTGGGTTGCTATTTCCTTCTTCAATGCATGAAAGTGAAGAGTGAAAGTGAAGTAGCTCATTCGTGTCCAATTCTTAGTGACCCCATGGACCACAGCCTACCAGGTTCCTCCGTCCGTGGGATTTTCCAGGCAAGAGTACTGGAGTGGGGTGCTATTGCCTTCTCCATGCTAGTGTGTGAGATGAGTGCAATCATGTGGTAGTTTGAACATTCTTTGGCAATTTTTAATTGGTTTTAAAGCCTGAAACGGGACATTCCTGCAGTCAGCTGTGAAACAACTTTAGCCTATAGAAGCTGAATGAGTCCTGCTAAACTGTTTGCCTTGTGAATTGTTTTGTTTGGGTCCCTTATAGTACTGGAAGGTCTTGTGCCATAATTTCGCATCGAGCTACAGTGTTTCGTGGTGTAGCTTGAGTGGGGATTCAAAAAGAGGGGAGATCTCCAGAGAAAAACCAAGTGCCTGCATGGATGTGCCCTGGGGGCCAGGTGGGCCCCTCGGGGGCTGGGAGCTGGTGCCCAATTTCCTCTGTACTTTATCTGGCAGAAGAGGGGCATTTGGACAAACAGACTGCATTAGTGAAGGCTGAGCAAGGTGTTTTAAGGTTGATGTAGCTTAGAATTGCACTAGAGTCACTTCTGTAACTGCGATGCTTTGCAAGCAGTCACATTTCCACAGAGTCTGGTTGAATGAATGGAGACTCTTGAAATATGCAGGTGTGTGGGGAGCCCACCCGCTTCCCCATGCTCAGGACATGTGTCCAGGACGTGGACACAGCTCTGGCATGAAAGATGAAACAAAGGATTCCTCTGACAGTCCCGGTGGAAAGGGTTTCTCCACTTCCTCCTTAAGAACTGGGTGAAGAAGGTACCTAAAGATGCTCAACCATTTCTGAAACAGAATGGAAAACGCTTTGTTGATGAGGAGCTTAGCCTAAACTAGCTTGTAACTAAAACCCCTAGTTTCTCAGGTTGGAAACAGTGGAAATAAGGACCTCACCAAGAACTTTCAGCATTTGGATTTGAGTGGCTGCCAAGGAAGTAGGAAGGAGAAAAGAGCAAGGAAAGCAAATGTAACTATTGAATAACAACAACTACAACATCCACAATTACAAGAAGCTCTGGTACACAGGGTTTTACTATTCTTCCCCCAAAGGAATAAAAACATTCTATTTTTTAAAAAAATAGGTCAAATTCTTCAAAAATGTCAGTGTTGTAAAAGACAGAAAGGCTGAGGAACTGTTCTAGATAAAAGGAGACCGCAGAGACCTGATGACTAAACACCATGTGTGACCCTAGACTGCAGGGGAAAATGCTACAAGGGCATTATTGGGTCAACTGGCAAAACCAGGATACAGCCAGCAGATTGGATAAGATGTTGGACTAACATCCAATTTAAGTACAGAAGATTATGCAAACTCATAGTCTTCTTTTTGAAAATCCATACTGAAATATTTAGGGATAAAAGGCCATGATGTAGGCAGCTTAGTTGAAAAAATAATTAAAATTTGAGATACAATTGACTAAAATTTTCAATTTGATGATACACTTTAAAATATATCACTGCGAGGTGCCAGATCTTAACTCTGGAATGTTTTATAGTTTCAGGCTGGCACCCAGGTGACTGGAATCTCTTTGAAGCGACAGCAGCCAGGGAGTTGTAGAGATGTGATATTTATTCAGGGACTGTAGGGTGAGGAGCCAAATTTCAGAGGGGAAAACACTTTATCAGGTCTCATGGTTACAGTGAGTATAATGAGCCATACATGTAATTATTCTTGAGGCCTGCTCATAAGTAAGCTTTACCAGGACCGGTACACTTACACGTTTCAGCTGACCAACAGCCTGAAAGCAGTACTGCTTACACTGTACAAGAAAAATAGATCTCATACTTATGGAAATCAATGCTTCCCCTAATTCAGAGTGATGCTTGAGAACCGTGTATTTTAGCACAACTCAACTTGATGTGAGGGTTCCAGAGCCAGGCCCTCTGGGTCAGTCCCAGTGCCACCACTTGCTAGCTGTGAGACTTTTGCAACTCACTCCACCTCTCTGTGCCCCAGCCTCTTCATCTGCAAAACTCGGACAATGAAAATACCTACCTCACTGAGCTCTGAAGTGGATTAAATGAATTAGCATGCTCAAATCACAAGAGAGCCTGGCCCATGGTGAAGAATCCATGAATATTTAGCTTTTAACATAAACCAAATGTAGTAATACCAGAGGCAGAAGAAGAAAAGGATGTAGTGTCCCAAACCTGGGCGTCCAGGACTCTGATACTCACCTATGACACAGAAGGGCTTTCGAGCGAATCTCAGTCTTCCCTGCCATCCGCGGTACCGGCAGCAGCAGCCTGCAGACCAGATTCGAATGATGAACTCCAAACCAAAGACGACGATCATCACGAATTCCTGAAACATCAAACAAGGCATGTCAGGGAGAGGCATTACCGAGCAGACCAGAGCAGGAAGCTCCATGGATATTATACAGTCAGGCACTTCATCTAAAACATCTGGTTGTTAAAGTCGGAAGCTAACATTTCCTTTTCTCCAAATCAAGGTAAATCCAGAGAACATCGGAACCCCACATTGTTTTCTAGTGTGGAACACTATTCCTCTTCAAGTCTCTAATGTCTTGCAAATTTAGGAGTCAGTTTTAATTCTAAAAGTGCAGCCTGAATTACAGATTCTTCTTGCCTGGTATATGCAGTCCCTTGGTATCCCCAGGAAACTGGTTTCAGGACCCCCTGGACACCAAGATATGCGGATGCAAATCTCTTATGCAAAATGGAGTAGGGATTGCATATAATCCATGCACATCCTTGCATATACTTTGAGTCATCCCTAGATTACTTATAATACCTAATATAATCAAAAGTTTTGTTAACTGTTTCTGGCACACTGTTCACATTTTGCTTCTTGGGAATTTCTGTGTTTTTTTCCCAAGTATTTTTGGTCTACGTTTGGTTGAACCTGTGGATGTGAAACTTGGAGATAAGGAGGGCTGACTACATAGTGCAATTGCCCTTAGTTACCCAGTAACGTGAAATATTTGAAATGAAAGAGTGAACTCCAAAAATACAGTTTACAGTTTTACAGAAAGCAGATCCTCATTTTGCTACAAGGAGTGACTTAATCCCTGAGCTCTTAGCAGTTGTTCTGAGACAGAGAGGTAAATATTTAGGAGTATACAGAGTTCTTTTGTTATGATGTAAAAAATCTCCTTATAAGACAGCAAGTTTTGACAGCGTTATCATGTGTAGCACACACATCCTTTGCCAGAAATGAGATCCTAAAGCCTCTAGAGATGAAACTTGTTAATTACTAGGCTGCCCTTTGGTGAGAGCTGCCTAGAAAATAACACTTGTTCCAGCAGGAAGGCTTTGAGATTTTCTAGGAAGAGTTGTGAGTGAACCCTGGAAAAGGCCAACTAAAGAGGCTCATTAAATAGTGGGTCACAGAATGTAAACCACTGGAATTTGTTAAGAAAGTGTCTCTGGAGCAAATTTGTCATAGTTACCTTGTCATTCCTTGACTGAGGCAGGCACAGAGTTTATCAGCATTTGTTTTCCTTTAAAAATATTTCCCTTTTTTGTTTTTAAACAAGTATTGACTCAGCACTTAAAATGTATTAATAGAACAGTATTTATTAATTGAGGCTTCCCTGGTGGCTCAGGTGGTAAAGAATCCACCTGCAATGCAGGAGACCTGGGTTGGGAAGATCCTATGGAGGAGGAAATGATAATCCAGTATTCTTGCCAGGAGAACTTCACAGACAGAGGAGACTGGCAGGCTACAGTCCATGGGGTTGCTAAGAGTCAGACATGACTGAGCGAGTAACACACATACACAGTTATTAGTTGATCTTTGTTATAACTGCTTAATTATAAAAGTGATACATGCTCTTTATTAAAACCTCTAAACATCACAAAAGTGTTGAACGTAGAAAGTGAATGTCCTAATCTACTCTCCATCCTCCCGCCCCACGTCCCAAGATAAAAGCCATTATCAGATTTAGAAAAATGGCATTTTTGTTGCAAGTTTCAGGGAAATGTCTGTTTCTTCAGTTAGAGTATGTGATGATATGCTATACTTTTAAAATGCCTAGTAGAGATACAGCATTCTCTCCTTCTGTTATTTTGCACTAAGTAACCCGCAAATATTTCTCATGATGTGAGATAAATCTCCAGTATTATGGCTACTGCTTACAGTGACTTAACACTGAAAGTGAAAAGTGAAAGTGAAGTCGCTCAGTCGTGTCTGACTCTTTGCGATCCCATGGACTGTAGACCACCAGGCACCTCTGTCCATGGGATTTTCCAGGCAAGAATACTGGAGTGGGTTGCCATTTCCTTCTTCAGGAGATCTTCCTGACCCAGATATTGAACCTGGGTCCCCTGCACTGTAGGCAGATGCTTTACCTTCTGAGCCACCAGGGAAGTCCTGCCCACGGCTACATCTCCACAGATGATTTCATGCAGATAACCAAAGCATGGTCAGCACATACTCATTCATGATATGAGGGTTTTGTTTTGGTTTTCTTTGTTTTAGTTTTCAGTATATATCTAAGTGGCTTCCTTGGTGGCTCAGACTGTAAAGAATCTGCCTGCAATATAAGAGGCCTGGGTTTGATCTCTGGGTTGAGAAGATGCCCTGGAGAAGGGAATGGCTACCCACTTCTTGCCTGGAGAATTCCATGGACAGAGAAGACGGGTGGGCTACAGTCAAAGGGGTCACAGAGTCAGACATGAGCGACTAATGCTTTTTACACTATATATCTAGGTAGTTGAGTTTATTCACTCTTAAGGCGTCTGAAGTGCCATGTTAGGGAGAGCTGGGGAGGCAAGGCTTCTTTCAATCTTCCTCTATCCTCACACAGAGCCTGTTGACACCTGTCAAGTCTGTGCTTAGTGGCGAGTCTACTTTTATCCCTGTCTCCTCCTCCTAATTGAGCCAAGGAGTCTGGTGCTCTACTGGTGGGGGGTTCTATTGTCAGGGATAGCTAAGAAAACTCAAATATGGCCTGAGCAATGAGGCACTACCACATAAAGGTTTTCCTTTTCCATGGGAATAGCTGCTACCGGTAGATGTATGGTCAATATTCTTTAGAACAAAGAATATTAGAATAAAGTAACATTCTATTAGTATAGTAAGGTAGGACCTCAGTAGATCTATAGTCAATATTTTTGAGAATAAAGGCTATAGGAATAAGGTAACATTCTATTAGTATAGTAAGGTAGGCCCTCAGTAGATGTATAGCCAATATTTTTGAGAACAAAGATTACTGGATAAAAGTAATATTCTATTAGTATAGTAAGGTAGGTCCTCATTGAATCATTTCTATGTTGTATCCTGAGGCAGATACATTATAGATTTACTCAGGGCCACTTGTTCAGGAATATTGTTTACTGATTTTTTTTTTTCAAACAACATTGGGAAAAAGCCTTCATTTCCAAATAAAACAAGAGGAAGTTGTAATTGGATTTTACTACAAGGTCACAGTTTCTGCCTTGAGGAGTAAGACTGGGGTCAGAACTCTCTCCTACTAGAGCATTCCTTCGTCTTCTTTATGAGGGCCTGGTTTTAGACTTGGCAAACAGTAACCTCAAGCTCTCTGGTCACCAAGGGAGCATTAGTGAGGTGACCGTGAAACACTTTTCTTCACAACCCAGAGCTGCAGGCCATGAGAATGTTCCCTTCCAAGACTTGAACTCATTTGATTGGGAGCAAAAGCATGAAAACCATTTTGACCAGATTTTGTCTTTTGTTTCATGAAACTTCTATCTTATTTCAATTAAAAGGAACAAAGTTCTGTGGAGAAAGAGAGGGAAAGTATTATAAATCTAACCGAACTGGAAGGGAATGAAATTGGGAGAAGATCACCTTTTTTTGCCCCTTTTTCATTTCCAAGCTTTGTTGAGGTATAATTGGCAAGTAGAAATTGTGTATATTTGAGCTGTACATATACACAATGTACAAATACATGAGGTCCTAATGTATGTATACATTGTGAACTGATTACCGTAATCAAGCTAACATATCCGTCACCTCACATAGGTAATATATATATGTATTTTTTTGGTGATAGTGAGAACACTTAAAATTTAATCTCTTAGCAAATTTCTAGTACACACTAAAACTACTGTTACCTTCAGTTAGCAGGCTGTTCATTAGGTCTCTAGAACTAATTCATCCTGCATGGCTGACAGTTGGTGCCCTTGCTCTAGTGTATGTCTTTCCCCCCATCCTCTAGTTACTGGTAGTTACTCTCCTCTGTTTCTTGAGTTCAACTTTTTAGATTCCACATATAGGTGAGATCATGCAGTACTTGTGTTTCTGTGTCAGACTTATTTCATTTATCATAATGTCCTCCAACTTCACGTTACTGCAAATTACTTTTTTTTAAGACTGACTAATATTCTTATTTGTTTCTGCCAATGTATCTATCTGTCTATGTCACATCTTCTTGGTCTATTTGTTCACTGATGGACACTGAGGTTGCTTCCATACCTTGGCTACTGTGAATAGTGCTGCAATGAACACATGGGTGTGAATATCTCTTTGAGATCATGACTTTATTTCTGCTGGATTATATGGTAGTTCTAGATTTAATTTTCAGAGAAATCTCCACACTGTTTCCCTCAATTTACATTCCAACCAGTAAGGTAGGACGGTCCCCTTTTTTCTTCATCTTCATTCGCACTTGTTCTTTTATGTCTTTTTGGTAATAGCCTTTCTAACATATGTGAGGTGATATCTCATTGTGGTTTTGATTTGCATTTCTGATGATTAGTGATGTTAAACATCTTTTCGTATACCTGTTTGGTCATTTGTATGTTTTCTTTTGAGAAATGCCTATCCAGGTCCTTTGCTCATTTTTAAATCAGGTTATTTAACTAAGTTTTGTTATTGAATTATGAAAGGTCCTTTATATTTGGATATTAACTTCTTATCAGATATTTGGTGTGCAAGGTCTTCTCCCATCTCAAAGGCTGTGTCTTCACTCTGTTGATGGTTTCCCTTTATGCACAGAAGATTTTTAGTTAGATGCAATCCCGCCTGTTTTGTCTTTGTTATTTGTGATTTTGGAGTTATATCAAGAAAACCATAAGACAAATACTGTATGATATCACTTACATATGGAATCTAAAAAATTAAAATAATCAGTGAATACCACAATAAAGAAGCTGACTTACAAATACAGAGAACTAACTAATGGTTATCAGTTGGGAGAGGGGAAACAGGAGGGATAAATGAGGGGAAGTAAGAGGCACAAGCTACTATGTATAAAATAAATAAGCTACATGGATATATGGTATAGGTACAACATAGGAAATAAGCTGATATTTTATAATAACTATAAATGGAATACAACCTTTAATAATTGTGAATCATGTTGTACACCTAAATTTTATATAATATTGTATATTAACTATATCTTGATAAAAAAAAAACAAAAAACACATTGCCCAAACTAATGTCAAGATGCTCCTTCCCCATGTTTCCTTTTAATAGTGTTATACTTTCAGTTCAGTTCAGGCACTTAGCTATGTTTGACTCTGCCACCCCATGGACTGCAGCACACCAGGCTTCCCTGTCCATCACCAGCTCCCGGAGCTTGTTTAAACTCTTGTCCATCGAGTCAGTGATGCGATCCAACCATCTCATCCTCTGTCGCCCCCTTCTCCTACTGCCATCAATCTTTCCCAGCATCAGGGTCTTTTCCAATGTGTTATATCTTTGCATCAGGTGGCCAAAGTATTGGAGTTTCAGCTTCAGCATCAGTCCTTCCAATGAAAACCCAGGACTGATCTCCTTTAGGATGGACTGGTTGGATCTCCTTGCAGTCCAAAGGACTCTCAAGAGTCTTCTCCAACACCACAGTTCAACACTATCAATTTTTTGGTGCTCAGCTTTCTTTATAGTCCAACTCTCACATCCATACATGACTACTGGAAAAACTATAGCTTTGACAAAATGGACCTTTTTTTGGCAAAGTAATGTCTCTACTTTTTAATATGCTGTCTAGGTTGGTCATAGCTTTTCTTCCAAGGAGCAAGCGTCTTTGAATTTCATGGCTGCAGTCACCATCTGCAGTGATTTTGGAGCCCAAGAAAATAAAGTCAGCCACTGTTTCCATTGTTTCCCCATCTATGTGCCATGAAGTGATGGGACTGGATGCCATGATCTTAGCTTTTTGAATGTTGAGTTTTAAGCCAGCTTTTTCACTCTCCTCTTTCACTTTCATCAAGAGGCTCTTTAGTTCCTCTTCATTTTCTGCCATAAGGGTGGTGTCATCTGCATATCTGAGGTTATTGATATTTCTCCCAGAAATCATGAGTATACTTTCAGGCCTTACTTTTAAGTCTTTCATCCATTTTGAGTTAATTTTTGTACACTGTGGGGGATAAGGGTCCAATTTCATTCTTCTAAGTGTGGATATCCAATTTTCTCACTCATGATAAAAACTCTCAGTAAGTTAGAACTAGAAGTTTACGCTCTCAATTTGATAAATGTCATCTACAAAACCATTAGAGTTAATGTCAT
Source organism: Budorcas taxicolor (assembly GCF_023091745.1). Classification (NCBI taxonomy): domain Eukaryota; kingdom Metazoa; phylum Chordata; class Mammalia; order Artiodactyla; family Bovidae; genus Budorcas; species Budorcas taxicolor. The sequence goes on from NC_068923.1 coordinate 1,381,507, forward strand.
ACTTAATGATGAAAGAGTGAAAGCTTTTCTCCAAAAATCAAGAACAAGGAAAGATGTTAGTTTCATCACCCTTATTCAACATAATTGCATAGTATAGTCACTGCAATAAGGCAAGTAAAAGAAATAAAAGGCATGCAAATTGGAAAGGCAGGCATAAAAAGTCTATATTTGCAGATGCATGATTATCTAAGGGGAAAACCACAAGGAACTTATCAAAAATCTCTTAGAACTAATCAGTGAATTCAGAAAGGTTGTGAGTTATAAGATCAACATATAAAATACAAACACATTTCTGCATACTAAAAAAAAAAAAAAGATATGGGAAGCAATATTTAATGAGGTGGATGAAACTGGAGCCGATTATACACGGTGAAGTAAGCCAGAAAGAAAAACACCAATACAGTATACTAACACATATATATGGAATTTAGAAAGATGGTAATGATAACCCTGTATGCAAGACAGCAAAAGAGACGCAGATGTACAGAACAGACTTTTTGACTCTGTGGGAGAGGGAGAGGGCGGGATGGTTTGGAAGAATGGCATTGAAACATGTATAATATCATATAAGAAATGAATCGACAGTCTAGGTTTGATGCAGGATACAGGATGCTTGGGGTTGGTGCACTGGGATAACCCAGAGGGATGGTACGGGGAGGGAGGTGGGAGGGGGTTCAGGAGTGGGAACTTATGTACACCCGTGGTGGATGCATGTTGATGTGTGGCAAAACCAACACAGTATTGTAAAGCAAAAAAAAAAATAAATAAATAAATAAAATAATAAAAAAAGAAAAAATAAATAAAAGCACAATATTATTTATGACCATTCCAAAGGAAATGAAATGCTTAGCTATTCATTTAACAAAATCTGTACAGGATATGCATACTGAAAATTACAAAATGTTGATAAAAGAAATTAGAGAAAACCTAAGTAAATGGAAATACCATGTTCATGAATTAGAAGGTGCAACATGATAAAGATAGCAACTTCTCCCAAACTGATTTGTAGTTTTAATGAAATTCTTATCAAAATCTCAGCAACTATTTTTTGTAGATGTAAAGAAACTTATTCTAAAGTTTATATGGAAAGGTACAGACTCTAAAATAGCTTCCAAAAAAAAAAAAAAGAAAGAAAAGAAAAGAAAACTCCCAAGAAAGAGAAAAAAGTGGGAAGAATTACTTTATCTGATATGAAAAACCTCTATGTAGCTCCAGAAATCCAGACTGTGTGGTCTTGGCAGAGTGACAGACACACAGAGAATGATGGAACACAAAAGAGAACCTAGAAATGTATTCAGACAAATATGCTCAATTGATTATTTGACAAAGATACAAAAGTAGTTCAACAGAGGAAGAAATAGTCCTTTCAGTAATCAGTGCTGGGGCAATCTGACCTTCAAATGCAATGAAATGAACCTCTATATCTCACACTTAATACAAAAATTGATCCAAAATGGATTATGGGCTTAACTGTTAAAACCACAAAACTTTTAGAAACAAAACATAAGAGAAACTATTTAGGATTTAAGCTAAGAAAAGAGTTCACAGACTTAACACCAAAAGCATAAGGAAAAATTGATAAATTAGACTTGTTCAAAAGTACAGGATGAAAAGACAAGCTATAGAAACACACACACACACACACACACACACAGAATATTTGATGAAGGACCAGTATTGAGAAAATATAAAAACTCTCAAGAGTTAACACCCATCCTTCTGAAACTCTTCCAAAAATCGTAGAGGAAGGAGCTCTCCCAAGTTCATTCTATGAGGCCACAATCATCCAGACACCAAAGTGAAACAAAGACATCACACACACACACACACACACACACACACACACACACACACACACACAAATTACATGCCAATATATCACTGATGAACATAGATGTAAAAACCATCAACAAAATACTAGTAAACTGAATCCAACAACACATTAAAAGGATCATGCATCACAATCAACTGGGATTTATTCCTGGCATGTGAAGGTTCTTCAATATATGCTAATCAATGTGATACACCATATTAACGAACTGAAGAATAAAAAGCATATGATCATCTCAGTAGATGAAGGAAAAACTTTTGACAAAATCTAACACTCGTTTATAAATAAAAACTATTCAGAAAGTGGGCATTGAGGGAACCTACTTTAACATAATAGAGGTCATATATGACAAACTCACAGCAAACATCATTCTCAATGGTGAAAAACTGAAAGCATTTTTTCTAAGATCAGGAACAAGACAAGGATGCCCACTCTTGCCACTACTATTCAACATAGTTTTGGAAGTCCTATCCACAGCAATCAGAAAGGAAAGAAATAAAAGGAATTCAAATTGGAAAAGAAGAAGTAAAATTGTCACTGTTTGCAGATGGCATAATACTACACATAGAAAACCCTAAAGATGCTACCAGAAAACTAATAAAGCTTATCAGTGAATTTGGTAAAGTTGCAGGATACAAAATTAATACACAGAAGTCACTTATATTCCTATGCACTAGTAGTGAAAGAGGAGAAAGGGAAATTAAGAAAATAATCCAATTTACCATTGCCTCAAAAAGAATAAAATACATAGCAATAAACCTACCTAAGGAAGCAAAAGACCTGTACTCAGAAAACATAGGATGCTGATGAAAGAAATCAAAGATGACAGAAACAGATGGAGAGATATACCATGTTCTTGGATTGGAAGAATCAATATTGTCAAAATGATTATACCACCCAAAGCAATTTACAGATTCAATTCAATCCCTATCAACTTACCAATGGTATTTTTCACAGAACAAGAACAAAATTTTTAAAAATTTGTTTGGAAACACAGAAGACCACAAATAGCCAAAGCAATCTTAAGAAAGAAAAATGAAGCTGGAGGAATCAGGTTCCCTGACTTCAGACCATACTACAACACTACAGTAATCAAAACACATACATAAACATAGAAACATATAGAAATACATATGAAAAGAGAAATATAGATCAGTAGAATAGGATAGAAAGTCCAGAGATACACCCACAAATAAACTGATCTATGGAGAAGGAAATGGCAACCCATTCCAGTGTTCTTGCCCGGAGAATCCCATGGATGGGGCAGCCTAGTGGGCTTCCGTCTCTGGGGTCACACAGAGTCGGACACGACTGAAGCGACTTAGCAGCAGCATGGTCATCTAATCTATTATGACAAAGGAGGCAAAAATATACAACGGAGAAAATGACAGTCTTTTCAATAAAGGATGCTGGGACAGCTACAAGTAAAAGAATGAAATTAGAACATTCTCTAACACCAAATTAAAATAACCTAAAAATGGGTTAAAGATGTAAATGTAACTCTTAGAGGAAAACATAGGCAGAACATTCCTTGACTTAAATTGTAGCAAGATCTTTTTTGATCCATCTCCTAGAGTAATGAAAATAAAAACAAAAATAAACAAATGGGACCAAGTTAAAGTCTTTTGCACAGCTAAACTGAAACTGAAACTGAAGTCGCTAGCTAGGGAAACCATAAATAAAATGAAAGACAATCCATAGAACAAGAGAAAATATTTGCAAACGAGTAACTGACAAAAGATTAATTTCCAAACAATGCAAACAGTTCACAGAGCTCAAAATTAACAAAAACAACAACTACTCAATCAAACAATGGGTGGAAGATCTAGAGATTTCTCCAAAGATGACATACAAAGATGTTTTAAAAGCACAAGAAAACATGCTCAGCATCACTAATTATTAGAGAAATGCAAATCAAAACTACAATGAGGTATCACCTCATAGCAGTTAGAATGGCCATCATCCAAAAAATCTACAAACAATAAATGCTGGAGAGAGTGTGGAGAAAAGGGAACCCTTCTACATTGTTGAAGAGAACATAAATGTTTATAACCATTATGGAGAAGAGTATGGAGTTTCCTTTAAAAAAATGAAAAATAGAGCTTCCATATGATGCAGAAATTCTACTCCTGGGCATATATCTGGAGAAAGGCATAATTCAAAAAGACACACACAGTCCAGTCCACAGCAGCACTATTTACAATAGTCAAGTCATGGAAGCAACTTAAATGTCCATTGACAGAGGATAGTATAAAGAAAATGTGGTATATATGTATATATACGCAGGATGGAATATTACTTAGCCATAAATAGAATGAAATAATGCCATTTGTAGTAACATGGATGGATCTATAGATTATCATACTAAGTGAAGTAAGTCAGATAGCAAAAGATAAAAAATACATGATATCACTTAAATGTGGAATTTAATAAAAATGATACTAATGAACTTATTTAAAAAACAGAAACAGACTCACAAACCTCAAAATCAAACTTACAGTTATCAAAGGGGAAATGTGGGGGGAAATGATTAATTAGGAGAGTATAATTAACATATACACACTTGTACTATATATAAAATAGACAACTGACCTAGATGTTCATCAACAGATAAAGAAGCTGTGGTACATATATACAGTGTAATATTATCCAGCCATAAAAAGGAATGAATTTGAGTCAGTTCTAGTGAGGTGGATGAACCTAGAGCCTGTTATACAGAGTGAATTAAGTTAGAAAGAGAAAAAGTAAATATTGTATACTAATACATACATATGGAATCTAGAAAAATGGTACTGATGAACCTATTTGCAGGGCAGGAATATGGAATCATACATAGAGATCAAACTTACAAACACAGGTGGGGAAGGAGAGGGTGGGATAAATCGAGAGAGTAGCATTGAAATATATGCATTACCATATGTAAAATAGATAGCTAATGAGAAGTTGCTGTATAACAGAGGGAGCTCAACCTGGTGCTCTGTGACACCCTAGAGCAGTGAGCTGGGGTGGGAAGTAGGAGGGAGGTTCAAGATGGAGGGAATATATGTATACCTATGGCTGATTCAATAGGCTTCCGGGTGCCTCAGATGATAGAGTCTGCTTGCAGTGCAGGAGACCTGGGTTAGATCCCTGGTCTGGGAAGATTCCCTGGAGAAGGAAATGGCAACCCACTTCAGTATTCTTGCCTGGAGAATTCCATGGACAGAGGAGCCTGGCGGGCTATAACCCATAGCGTCACAAATAGTTGGACATGACTGAGCGACTAACACATACATGGCTGATTCGTGTTGATGTATGGCAGAAATCAACACACCATTATAAAGCAATAATCCTACAACTAAAAGTAAATAAATTAAAAAAGATAACTCATAAGAACATGCTGTATAGTACAGGGAATTCTACTTTATATTTTGTAATAAACTATGTGAAAGAACTGGAAAATGAATGGATATATATATATATATACATATATATATATGTATATACATATATATATATACACACACATACATATGAAGTGAAGCAAAAGTTGCTCAGTCGTGTCCAACTCTTTGTGACCCTATGGACTATACAGTCCATGGAATTCTCCAGGCCAGAATACTGGAGTGGGTAGCTGTTCCCTTTTCCAGGGGATTTTCCCAACCCAGGGATTGAACCCAGGTCTCCCGCATTGCAGGTGGATTCTTTACCAGCTGAGCCACGAAGGAAGTCCATATATATATGTATATCTGATTTACTTTGCTGTACACCTGAAACTAACACAACATTGTAAGTTAGCTTAAAAAGAAATATAAAAATTCTCAAAACTAAACAGTAAAAAATAATTCAGCTAGAAACTGGGCAAAAGACACGAACAGAAAATAATGGATGGCAAATGAACACATCAAAAAATAATCAACATCATCAGCAAATGCAAATTAAATTAAATTTGGAAAATGCAAATTAAAACAACAAGATAACACTACACATCTATCAAAATGGGTAAAACTGAAAATAGTGCCAACACAAACTACTGGGGAGAATGTGCAGAAACCTTATTTCTCAGGCATAGCTAGTGTGGATGTGATATAGCCCCTCTGGAAAGCAGCTAGACAATTTCTTATAAAGAAATTGTCTTTATAATTTATTGACAATTTCTTTTAAAATTGCATACTACTTGACTCAGTAATTGTACTCTTGGGCAGTCATACCAGAGAAGTGTAAACCTATGTTTGTACAAACACCTGTACATGCAGGTTCATAGTGGATTCATTCATAATGACCAAAATCTGAAAATAGCCCAGATGTCCTGACCATAGGAATGGTCAAACAAGCTGTAGTCCATCCATATCATGGAATACTACTCCACGGTAAAAATGAACCAACTATTGACACACCCGACAACTGGATGAATCTCGGCGGGGAAGGGGCTTAGTGGAAAAAGGCAGTCCCAAAGGTTACATGCCATGTTATTCTGTCTACATAACATTTTTCAACTGAAAGATTTTGGAAGTGCAGAACAGATTAGTGGTTCCTGGGAGCTGGGGATGGGGGGAGGATGGAGTATGGTGGGGAAGAGCACGTGGGTGTGGTTACTGAAGGACGACCTGAGAAACCTTCACGTTGACGGAGCTGTTTGGTGTCTTGACTATTAGCAGAGTTAAAACTGTACAGAACTATATACCCTCACACAAACACATCTACATAGTCACATATACACACCCCATGCAAAGCTGGGGTAATCTGAGTACGATCTGTGGACTGTATCAATATTATCCTGGTTGTGATATTACATTATAGAGAAGCTGAGTTAAGTATACATAGGATATCTCAATATTAGTTCTTATGACTACGTGTGGGTCTACAATTACTACAGGAAAATTCAGTTTAAAAAAGTCATTGCTTGTCATCTAGCTCAGGGGGACAGGCTCCAAAGAGGAAATGTTCTTTGTCAAGTCCACTGATGGATCTGACCTCACTGTGTTTTGGTTTTATGGCTCTAAATGACCCTTTGTATGGGTCTCCTTATTTTATTTTCAAATGAGTTAAAAATACAAACATTCATCATGCTCATTTGAAATGGTTTCGATCTGGGGTGAAGTTCTCCTGACCTTTTCAAAGCAACCAAGACACAGTTTCTGGTGCCTCTGCCGCTGTACCTTAGAATAAATCAGCTCATTTTCTCTGGCTTGCTTTTAATTTAAATAAAATGCCCTGTGTTTACTCAAATGGTTGCTAAAGACATTAGTGAATAATAATCAGAATACTTGACCTACTAGGGGGAAGCCTGTGATGTAAAGCTGGTGTTAATAACTGTGGTTCTGTGTTTCTATTCTTGTAGTTGCTTTGTGAGTTACTCAAAGAGATTTCCCAACTCCAGTACTCTTGCCTGGAAAATCCCATGGATGGAGGAGCCTGGTAGGCTGCAGTCCACGGGGTCGCGAAGAGTCGGACACCACTGAGCGACTTGACTTTCACTTTTCACTTTCATGCATTGGAGACGGAAATGGCAACCAACTCCAGGGTTCTTGCCTGGAGAATCCCAGGGATGGGGGAGCCTGGTGGGCTGCTGTCTATGGGGTCGCACAGAGTCGGACACGACTGAAGCGACTTAGCAGCAGCAGCAAGCAGCAGCAAAGAGATTTTAGGTGCAGATTGACTGATTTTTTTTTTTTTTTTTTTTGTACAAATTCACAAGCCTAACAGCTCATGTTCTCGTTGTTTTCTCATTAATTAACAGCATGGTTCATTAAAACACAGTGACCTTTGTCTAATCTACAAGCTGTCTGCTGTGACCATTAGTTATTTCTGTTTTCATGCCATCAAATAGCATTTTTTGTGAAGATGATACACTGACATTGTAAACCCCGTGACATTTGCACCAATTCTTGAAGAGCTGTGGCTAATCAGACGTAGAAAATTGGAAGTACTGCCCTTATTCTGAATATCAACATCACTTTCCAGCTGTCTTTGCTCTGCTTTTTGTATGTATACTTAAAGTAATACAGGGCTAGCAGGCCAGCATGCCTCCTCACACAATCCCTACAGGGAAAGGATCTGTGATGTCAATGGAGCTGTAAATTGTAAAGAAAGGCAGCAGTCAGAAGGGGTGCAGTTATAATTCTTTGTAATCTGGAAACCCCTATTAGTGTAACACTGTAGGGAAAGAGCAAACTAGCCAAGATGGCGGTGGTCACGCTACTTCACTCAGTGGCCTTTTGCTTTCACCCCACATTTTGTAACGATTATGTAACAGCTGAGATGACTTATAGCACTGTGCATGTGGGTCACATGGTACTTGCTTGGCCACGGGCTACTTTTGTTCTGTAAGCATACATAAGCTCGCCCTGGTAAAGCCCTCGGGGCCATGTTACAGCTGCATTATGGTGGTGAGGCTGCATTATGGCTGTGTCCGCTGGGTCAGCCACAAAGGAGAGGATACAGCATGTCTGCTGCTATGGCTGCTGCGCCAGTCAGGAGAGAATAAACGTGTCTGCAGTTCCTACGACTCCGTGAGTTTCTTTCCAGCTTCCCTGCTCGCATCTTACCTACTCTGGGTTCAACGGACAGTGCCAACAGTGAGATGACTGGCGTAGTCGGCAGGATCAGCGAGACAAATACATACTGAGGCAATGAAGTTAGGATCAAGTAATGGCACAATGCTGAAATTGGAATGTGGAAATAAAAATACAAAAGTAAATCATCTTTTGGATTTTCGTCTTTTTGCAGGGCAGAAAAAGACCCCAAACCCAGGCTTACAGACTGTTACCCGGAGGCCATCGTGCACCACCATCAGCCTAGTTCGATTTCACATTCTCTTTACTGTTGGGGGGATGGCATGTTAACTGTTAGTGAATTCGAAAAGATGTGAGGCAATGAATGTTTTTACCACAGGGATTGATTTGACTTAAAGACAGGATCACGCTTATACTGGGGATGGTGGTGTGGGTGTGGCAGCATTCACTGAGGAGACACTGAGTGGGGTGAGCAGAGGAGGGACGTGGAAGTGGGAGCAGGATGAGGATGAGGCGCTGGTGGTTGAGATGGTTTTGAAGCCAGTAACTGGGCGGCGCCTCACTGGCTGGGATCGAATCCTTAGGAAGACTCTGGAAAATGAATTGTTTCAGGACTACCAGGAAAATTTAGGTTTCTCCCTTGCTGGTTTTTTGACCCTTCAAATTTCTGTATACATAACTTATCCTTTCAAGTTTCCCACACTTAAAAAAAAACTAATTTATTTATTTTAATTGGAGGCTAATTACTTTACAATATTGTGGTGGTTTTTGCCATACATTCACATGAATCAGCCATGGGTGTACATGTGTTCAAGTTTCCCACACTTTTAAAATTAAAATCCCTATCTGAAAAATGATTCATTTAATCACATTTATACACTGATGTTCATTTATTCAGAGGTTTCTCAGAGGGGCACGAGGAAGGGAGTAGTTTGAAAAGGTCCCATCCCAAATGCCAGAGTCACATTTTGTTGCCTAAGAAGGACCAGGGGCAGGTTTTCATCATGTGTTGGGGCCACACAGCAGAAGGTAGGTGCCCCTGTGCTGGGGAGTCAGGACCAGATGACATTCTTCCTAGTTGCTGGGGGGAGACCTTGAGAAGGACACTCCCTATAGTGAGTATGGACACTTAACGATGGGCTGGTTGCTGTCAATTGCTGCAATGCCTGACTGATGTGAGGGAACCACCAAGGGACCCCTCTGGGTTCCCCTTTCACCTTCTTAAAGTCACAGTAACATCAGGGCAAAGCATGCTTAGGCCCTGGAGGAGGATGGGGTCTGTCTGCAGGACACAGCACAGCAGTGCTCTCTGCTGAGGCGCCCATGTTGGTGGTACATGCAGTGGAAATGAAAGACAGCCTTACCCATGGCTTTTTGGTCCTCCAAACTCTAGCAAAATTACACATTAGTTTGTTTAAGGTTTATATACAGGTGTGTCTGCATGCAGCCGTGTGTGTATAGACGGAGTTAGAACAAAAGCACTGAGGCATGAGTTCCAAGCTAGAAAAATTGGAAACAGCTTGCAGCATGTTGAACTGAACCCAATTATCATTCTGCTAAGGTTTTGCCAAATTATCACAAAAGAATCAGTTCAACTTGAAACTGAAGTTAGAAGTCTGGAATCAGATTGAAGTGGGAACACCAAGAATTTCCCAAATGAGTGAAATCAAACCATGTTTTCATTTGATTCATTTTGGTAATTTGTTAATTGATCATTATCCTATAGGCTTTTCTTTCTCTCAAGAACTATAGGAACTTACCTGCAAAGAATTTGAAATTATTAATAAACACCTATATATGATAGAAACTCTCCAGAAAGTGGACATAGAACCTACCTCAACATAATAGAGGTCATGTATGACAAACACAGCAAACATCAGTCTCTATGGTGAAAAACTGAAAGCGTTTTCTCTAAGATCAGGGATAAGATCTCACCACTACTATTCAACACAGTTTTGGAATGGCAATTAGAAAAGAAAAAGAAATAAAAGGAATCTAAACTGGAAAAGAAGTAAAACTGACACTTTTTGCAGATGACATGATACTATACATAGAAAACCCTAAAGATGTTACCAGAAAACTAATAAAGCTCAATGAACTTGGTAAAGTTGCAGGATACAAAATTAATACACAGAAATCACTTACATTCCTATACACTAACAATGAAAGATTAGACGGATAAGTTAAGGAAATAATCCAATTTATGACTTTGTCAAAAAGAATAAAACACTAGGGAGTGAAAGACCTGTACTATAAAACTATAAGTAACTATAAGTATACCATGCTTACAGTATACTACAAAACTATAAGATGCTGATGAAAGAAATCAAAGATGACACAGATGGAGATATACCATGTTCTTGGATTGGAAGAATCAATATTGTCAACATGACCATACCACCTAAAGCAACCTACAGATTCAATTCAATTCCTGTCAAATTACCAATGACATTTTTCACAGGATTAAAACAAATTAAAAAAAATTTGTATGGAAATGCAAAAGACCACAAATAGCCAAAGCAATCTTGAGGAAGAAAAACGGAGCTGGAGGAATCAGGTTCCCTGACATCAGACCATACTCCAGAGCTATAGTAATCAAAGCATACACACAAATACAAAAATATGCAGGAATACACACAAAAACAGCAATACAGATCAATGGACTGATACAAAGTCCAGAGATAAACCCACACACCTATAGTCATCTGCTGCTGCTGCTGCTGCTAAGTCGCTTCATTCATGTCCGACTCTGTGTGACCCCACAGACGGCAGCCCACCAGGCTCTGCCTTCCCTGGGCTTCTCCAGGAAAGAACACTGGAGTGGGTTGCTATTTCCTTCTCCAATGCATGAAAGTGAAAAGTGAAAGTGAAGTCACTCAGTCATGTCTGACTCTTAGCGACCCCATGGACTGCAGCCTACCAGGCTCCTCTGTCCATGGGGTTTTCCAGGCAAGAGTACTGGAGTGGGTTGCCATTGACTTTGCCAATAGTCGTCTAATCTATGACAAAGGAAGCAAGAATACACAATGGAGAAAAGACAGTCTCTTCAATAAGTGGTGCTGGGAAAAGTGGACAACTACATGTAAAATAATTAAACTGGAACACTTCCTAACACCACACACAAAAATAAACTCAGAATGGATTAAGGACCAAAATATAGGGCCAGATACTATAAAAGTCTTAAAGGAAAACATAAGTAGAACACTCGTTGACAAAAATTGCAGCAAGATCTTTTTGATCTACCTCCTAGAGTCATAAAAATGAAAACAAAAGTAATCCAATTGAACCTAAGTGAAAAGAAACTGTAGCAAAATGAAAAGACAGCCCTCAGAATGGTAAAAAAAAAAAAAAAAAAACATACTTGAAAACAAAGCAACTGACAAGGGAGTGATATCCAAAATATACAAACAGCTCATGCAGGTCAATGTCAAAAACAAAACAAGAACAACCCAATCAAAGAATGAATAGAAGATCAAAATAGACATTTCTCCAAAGAAGACGTACAGATGGTTACACATTTGAAAAGACGCTCAATATCACAAATTATTAGAGAAATAATAAACCAAAACTAAAGCTAAAGTGTTTTGCAAACCAAAACTAAAATGGGGTATCACCTCACAGTGGTCAGAATGGCCATTATGAAAAAGTCTACAAACAATAAATGCTGGAGAGGGTGTGGAGAAAATTAAACCTCCTACACTGTTGGCGGGGATGTAAATCGGTGCAGCCACTATGGAAAACAGTGAGGAATTTCCTTCAAAATCTAGAAACAGAGCTACTGTATGATCTAGTAATCCCACTGCTGGGCACATATCTGGAGAAAACCATAATTTGAAAGGATACATGCACCCCACTATTCACTGAAGCAATATTTACAATAGCCAGGACATGGAAGCATTGTAAATGTCCATTGACAGAGGAATGGATAAAAAGATACAGTAAATACCTACAACGGAATACTACTCAGCCATAAAAAAGACAAACGAAAGCCGTTTACAGCAACACGGGTGGACCTAGAGATTGTCATACTGAATGAAGTGAGTTGGAATAAGATGACTGTTATATGATGTTGCTTATATGTAGAATCTAAAAAAATGAATTTATCTACAAATAGAAATAGAGTCACCAGATACAGAAAACAAACATGGTCATCAGTGGGGAAAACTGAGGGAGGGGTAAATTGGGAGAGTGGGATTGACATATACACACAACTAGGGTGGATCAGAAGGTAAAGAATCTGCCTGCAATGCAGCACACCTCAATTCACTCACTGGGTTGGGAAGATCCCCTAGAGGAGGGCATGGCAACCCACTCCAGTACTCTTGCCTGGAGAATCCTCATGGACAGAGGAGCCTGGCAAGCTAAATTCCAGGGGGCCATAAAGAGTTGAACATGTCTGAGCTACTAAGCACAGCACAGTATGTATAAAGTAAATGACTATTATAGACCTTGTTCTCACAAGTAGGAGATTCCCTACTTTCCAAAAATATGCCCCTTCCTTCTGCCTTTGGGGCATTTGGTTTGTTTAGTATGACCAACTGCCCTGCCTGTGACAGCTACTTCACTGGTAAGGGTTCTGTTTTTCATGAGTCACTTTACAAATGTATACTGAAGAGCATAGCCAGGCAGGACACCAAGGTGAGCAGCATGTCTGTCCCCAAGAGGAGGTTTCAGTCTGTTTGGGATGATAAGATATACTCATGAGAAAACTCATACTTTGAGGTGCTGTGAGGTCACCCACTACAGTAATTCCCTCTCTAAATGCCTCTTGAAGTTTCCTTAGGTTCAAAACTTTAGCTTCAGCAAGCACTAATTTGCATACTGCTTTGTCAATCCATTAAAATCACCGTTCTGAGAAAGAGCTAGCTAGAAGAAAAATTGGAAGGAACTAATTGGCCCGTGGTTTTTTCCTAAGCTGCCTATCCAGCATTATTGACACTAATTGCGATTGCAGAGTGGCTTCTTACCACAAGATGTCTGGTGTCAATGGGCTTGTTCTGATAAATCTAAACTGGAGGACATTAACAGTAATTACCAATCTCACTCTTATGATTCATAACAATTTTGTTTTCACTGGGGATCATGTAGGGTTTTTTCACCATTGGCTAAGGAAGGTTCTTAAGACAGGCTGGGAAAATAAAGAGACAGTGAAGGGCAGTGTATTCCTTTTATTTGAACACGTTTTAGGCAGAATCCCGAAATTTTTTGGTTTGTGAAGGACATAGAACTTCAGAGTGGAGCCACCGTGTCTCCTGAAGGCCCAGCAGAAGCAGCTAGGGTTTTATTTACTCAGGAACAAGGAGGCAGAGGCTGTGCTGATGGAGGGAGAACCCTGAGACCCTCACGGCCGAGCTGTCCAGGGAGACAGTGCTCAGCTAGCTGGCAGGTTGTGAGAATGCAGCAGGGTGATGGGAGGGGCGTCCACCAGGAATCAGACACCTTTTTGCTTTCCTTCCGTACCACGCCACTAATAGAAGTGCGTATCAGCTTTCTGTTCAATCTCTGATAAACACAAAATGTTAGTTATCTCCAAGGTAAATCCATGGCACTGTAACAACATTCCATTAATAACACTCTTTGAGTGGAAGAAAAATTTCAAGTTTTCTGCTCTTTTGAACATTCAGATCTTCAAAAAATCAAACTTATGCAAGATCATTTATTTCTATAACTTCGATTTTATTAATCATGTGAATCTTCACACTGTATCCTTTAAGGAGCCTGTCATGATTCTGAAATGTTTACTTACATCTCTAATTATCCATTGGAATCATTCAAGGTCCGTCATGCTGTAAATCAAGTACATTGTTCTTAAGTTGGGAAGATGAAGAGCCTGTTCCTTGATAAACTTGAATTAATTTACTGAGAGCCTCTGCCTGTTTTTCCTTTGAATCATTAAGCAATAGAGTACTAAAGCATGTGTCTTCTCTGCTGCTTCTGCTGCTGCTGCTAAGTCGCTTCAGTCGTGGCCGACTCTGTGCGACCCCAGAGACGGCAGCCCACCAGGCTCCCCCGTCCCTGGGATTCTCCAGGCAAGAACACTGCAGTGGGTTGCCATTGCCTTCTCCAATTATGTCTTCTCTACCCGGGCTTAATAAAAACTAGAGTTGAGAATAAAAACAAGAAAACTACTTGGAAGATTTCCAGGTGTTTCAGAACACTGACTTTAATGATCTCTAAGCATACGACATAGCACAGGGAGGTACTTATTGATTTGATTTAAAGGTGAGTTATCCTGACAACTGATTTCAAGGAATCCTTCAGGGTCTTGCTTGTTTCTATAACAGTGCATGTCTCCACTGTGTCATTCACCAGGCCATGTTCTGATCCTCGTCTGTTCTTCTGGTCTCCCTGATGGCGAGACAACACCTCCTCTTCTGCATCTAGCATGCACCTCAGACAGAGATGGGTCCTGTTGTACAGAATCATCTCTCTTACTTGCCCTCATTGTGATTTCTGCCAAACGTCTCTGTTCCCATCATCAGCATAGCCCAATTAATACACCGCTGCCTGCTGGTTCCCCATCACGCACACCTGCCACACAACCTCTGATGAACAATGGCCCCCATCCGCCTGACGCATCACCATCACCTGGACTGACAGGGAAAGTCACCCAGGGTTACAGGGGCCTGATGGGTCATAGTAACTTGTAACACTGCTCTGCTCTCCTGCTCTTTTCTTTGGTTGCAGACTCCAGCCTCTCTGGCAACACGATGCTTGATTTGGAGACTCGTGGCAACTGAACCACACGTGAGCGGATTGATTCACAGTGTGAACTAATAAGGCACCCTGCACACAGTCAGTGACCAAAGCTGTGGAAATACAGACCCATGAACTTGTCTGGACTTAAAGTAGGTCCTTGAGTGAAAATAACAGTCTATTCAGAAGCAAGGCTTTGCCCCTCAAAGAATGCTTGGAGGAAACACCCTCCTTGCCACTGCCTAGGCAGCATGGAAGCCTGGTTGGAGGGAATGCGACACAGCAGTCATTGGACCCTCTCCAGAATCTAGACAGAGGAATTACAGCAGCGAAGTGTGAGGAGAGCTAATTTACTCGGTGAGAGGTGGAGGGCGGGGCCAGGCTGGAGGGGCTAGGTGAATCAAGGAGGCCCTGGGAGTTTCCTTGGCTGCCATGGAAATGGTTCTTTTCTCTGGTCTGCATCCCCTTTTCATCCTGGCTCATCTTCCAGACAGATCCATGCGGCCTCCAGTGAGGAAGGGCCATCTGGTCCCCTCAAGGCAGCCTCACTGTGCACCCTCTGGTCATGGCTGAACACACTGGTACCGTGTGCAGGTGTGGGTGTGGGGGGTGCTCATCTGCTGCTCCCCCGCCCCCCGAGAGGCAGAGCATAGAATTGTATTAAAGCGGGAATGTACACTCCCCTGGCCCATAATAAAGACTATCTAAGAGTCACTGCAGGTAAGGTTTTCAAAGACTAACATAAATATATATATTTATTTATTTATTTCTATATATACCCCAAATCAGCACCTTATTAGAGAATAGAAATTGCTTATAAATACTGTGAAAGTCCCTATTTTCACTTCTTCTACTACTTTGCTTATTTGCATACTAAATACAGATCCAGTGGAATCTTACCTTCCTCAAGAGCATAAATACAGTTCAGCACTTCCATTTATACTCCACTAATTCAAAATCTGTGACGATTCTGCTAGAGTTTGGGTAACACTTATTTTGTACCATTTTAAAAAAGGATTTACTTGGCAAATTAAGAACAGGAATAAGAGGATAAAAGAGGAAGTTTAACATATTTAAGAGGAAATCATTTTCAAGATCCTTAATAGAGCTTTTTTTGTATTTAAACGATTAATGGAATAATTACAACCAAGCCATCTCATTAATTAAAGGAAACCCAGCAGGATCTTTATTTGGCAACTGTTTGTTAGCAGAAATATGCCTCCTCCCAACTCTAATTACCCCCTTTCAATCATTGTGATTGTTTCCCCAACATGGAGGCGATTGCTCCAACCAGCTCCTTTATAAGATGCATAAAGCCCTATGTGAACACGTGTCAGTCTGTCTCACATGTGCTTTACGTGATCACAATCCCTGGGATGTTGGGAGAGGCCCTGGCCCAGGAAAGGTGCACAAGAAGGTGGGATAAGAAGGAGGGTCTACAGTTGACCCCATGATCTGAGACTCATTTCCACAGCCTTGCGTCCCCTGTCCTGCTGTGAGGGTACATGTTCTGTTCTGATTTCTTCACATCTCTGTATGACCTGCCCCAGTAGACAGCCTATTGCCTCTCTCTCCTGGATACCAGCCCTTGGACAATGAATGGGCTGCTCTTTCCCTTCCAACAAAGTCCCTTGATCAGGTCACTGTCACTCACTAGGATCACTCATGTGGTCACAGTCGGATGTTTAGGAAAAAGTGCAGAAAATGGAGATTCCACCATGTTTCATTCATTCATTCATTCATTCATTCATTGGCGAGCATGTGTCAGAAGCATGGAGGAGCCCGGCCACATGTCAGCTGTGTGACTTTGGACAAGTTAACTAACCTCACTGTGTCTCACTTTGCTTTTGTGTATAATGGAGGTAAAACTCCTTCTTTAGAGGGTTGTTACCAGGGTTTAAATGACTTAATATTTGTGCACTGCTTAGGACAGTGTCTGATGCATACTACTAAATAAAATAAATTCATTCTTTCAATGTTTATTGAGTGTTTCCTATGTGCCAAGTAGTATTCCACATGGTGGAAACACAGAAGTGACCCAAGAGTCAAAAATCCTTGCCCACTCTATGCCTGCTTGAGGAGGCAGAAAATAATCCTAATAAATAATCATGCTTTACCACTAGGAGGTGAGTGCTGTGGAGAGCTATAAAGGCAGTGCTAGGCGGGGCAGGCAGCCAGCCTCCCGCAGGATAGCAGGCCGGCTTTGCTGCACGGCTGGACATGAGGAGGTGTTGGATGGGAGAGGCTGCTAGGTTGGGAGAGGCTCCGAGGCAGCAGCTCAGAAAATGAGTGGATGGGGAGTGGGAGGGAGATGCAGGGAGGGGAGAGGAGAAGACAGGGCGGATGGGAGCTGAGGGCTAGACTGTGGAGGGGCTCTCAGGTCCTCTGAGAGGAGTGGGGGTCTGCCCAGGACCAGAGTCTCCGGGAGGCCTGGCTGTGCTGTGTCCTCACACGGTGGCTCTGGCCATGCACCAGGTTTTGTAGGGATGAGAGTCTTTCTGGGAGGAACTGGGTTGCCCACAGGGGTCCAGGCAGGGGCACTGAGAACTGGGGCAGGACCCACGTCCCATGTGTCTCTTCCGGGCAAGAGGAGAGGAACGCGACTGCAAGCTGAGAAGGCTTCCCTGCCACCTGCGACAGCAGAAGCCTGAGGCTGCGAATGGGTCATGCCCTCAGGAGAGGGTTTCCCACACGATCAGTATCCCCAAGCAGATGCTACTCTGCCCACACTGCCTCGCTCTCGGTGCTCACTGCGGCCCTGAAGTGACAAGCTTCCGGGTGGCTCCCAGGCAGTGAGAAACAGTCTGAGGTGTGACATCATTTATTGGCAGAAAAGGAAAGAAAAACAGCAGGAGGAAAGAATCATCTTACATTTGATTTTTATACTTTCCAAGATAAATTTAAATAGAAATTTATTTAATGCATGAAATGTTTTAATTAACTCCTTGGTTATGTATTTAATACCTTAATTGAAGTCTGAGGTTAAGACACAGTGATCTGATACTTTATCATTACAAGATGACCACTGTGGTAACTTTGGTGACCTCCGTCACCAAACAAATCTATTACGATGTTATCGACTCTGTTTCCTGTGCTGTACATTATATCCTGCGACTTATTTACTTCGCAACTGGAAGCTTGTATCCTCTTAATCCCCCTCATCTATTTCACTCATCCCCCAATGCCATCCTCTCTGGCAACTGCCAGTTTATCCTCTGAGTCTGCTTCTTTTTTTTGTTGTTGTTGTTTGTTTTTAGATTCCACATATAAGTGAAATCACATGGTATTTGGCTTTCTCAGCCTGACTTATCTCACTTAACACAATCCCCTCAATGTTCATCCAAATTGTCACAAAAGGCAGGATTTCCTTCTCCTTTTTACAGCTGAGTAGTATTCTACTGTGTGTATATCTATCTACTTTATCTAGCCATCATTTATCTAGCTCATACTTTTACCCATTCATCTATCAATGGACACTTGGTTGCATCTATATTTTGCCTATTATAAACACTGCCACGAATTAGCGTACAGGTGCATATATCTTTTTGAATTAGTGTTTTTGCTTTCTTTGGAAAAATACCTAGAAATGGAATTGTTGGATTATAAGGTAGTTCTACCTTTAATGTTTTTAGGACCCTGCATACTGTTTTCAACAGTGGCTGCACCAATTTACATTCCCAACAAGACTGCATTAAGGTTCCCCTTTCTCCACGCCCTCACACAACACTTGTCATCTATTGTCTTTTGGTGACGGCCATCTTGACAGCTGTGAGGTGAGATCTCATTGCAGTTTTGATTTGCATTTCCCTCATGATTAGTGATGTCGAGCATCTTTTCATGTGTCTGTTGGCCCCTGTAAGTCTTCTTTGGAAAGTGTCTATTCAGGTACTCTGCCAATTTTTAATCTGGTTAGTTGTTTTCCTGATATTGAGATATATGAGTTCTTTGTATATTTTGAATATTAACCCCTTATCAGACATATAATTTGCTTGCCTGGAGAATCCCATGGACAGAGGAGCCTGATGGGCTACAGTCCATGGGGTCGCAAAGAGTCAGACACGACTGAGCAACTTCACTTCACTTCACTTCACTTCTCCATTCAGTAGTCTGTTCTTTCATTTTGTTGACTATTTCCCTCACCATGCAGAAGTTTTTTAGTCTGAGATATTATTTGCTTATTTTTGTTTTTGTTTCCCTTGTTGGAGGAGACATATCCAAAGAATATTACTAACATTGATGTCAAAGTACTTATTCCTTGTGCTTTCTTCTAGGAGTTTTGTGCTTTCAGGTCTGACATTTAAGTCTCTCTCATTTTGAGTTTATTTTTGTATATGGTGTGGAAAGTAGTTGTGATTCCTGTGCATGTAGCTGTCTAGTTTTCCCACAACCATTTTTTGAAGACGTTGTCTTATTCCTATTGCTGATTTTTGCCTTTTTTTGAGTAGATTAACTGACCATATAACTGTGAGTTCATTTCTGGGCTCTCTGTTCTGTTCTGTTGATCTATGTGTCTGATTTTGTGCTAGGACCATACTGTTTGATTACTGAATCTTTGAGGTATAGTTGAAATGAGGGAATGTGATACTTCTAGCTTTGTTTTTCTTTCTCAAAATTGTTTTGGTTAGTCAGAGTCTTTGTGTTTTCATACAAATTTTAGAATTAGTAGTTCTGTGAAACATTCTAATCAGAATTTTGTAGAGATTTTACTGAATTTATAGATTGCTTTATGTAGTCCAGGCATTTTAACAATATTAATTCTTCCAATCCACAAGCAACGTATATCATTTAATTTGTTTCTGTCATCTGAAATTTCTTTCATCATTATATTATAGTTTTCCTAGTACAGGTATTTTATCTCCTTGGTTAGATTTATTCATAAGTACTTTATTATTTTTGATGCTATTGTAAAATGGGATTGTTTTCTTAATTTCTGTTTCTGATAGTTCATTGTTCATTCAGTTCAGTCGCTCAGTCATGTCCATCTCTTTGTGACCCCATGGACTGTAGCACATCAGGCTTCCTTGTCCATCACCAACTCCCAGAGCTTGCTCATTGTTAGTGTATTGTGTATAGTTTATTGTTAGTGTATAGAAATGTGACAGATATCTATACCTTAACATGTATCATGCAACTTTACTGAACTCATTGCGTAGTTTTAACAGTTTTTTTTTTTGATGGCCTCCTTAGAATAGTCTAATTATGAATAGTCTAATTATAGTATCATGACATTTCTAAATAGTGACAGTTTTACTTTTTCCTTCTCATTTGGATTCCTTTTATTTCTTTTTCTTACCAGATTAGTATGACTTGGACTGCCAATACCATGTTGAATAAAAGTGGTAAGAGTGGGCTTGTCTTGTACCTGATCTTAGAGGAAATGGTAAAAGCTGTGGGTTTGATATATTCCAAAAGACTCTTGAGAGTCCCCTGGACTGCAAGGAGATCCAGCCAGTCAATCCTAAAGGAAATCAGTCCTGAATATTCATTGGAAGGACTGATGCTGAAGCTGAAACTCCAATACTTTGGCCACCTGATGCGAAGAACCAACTCACTGGAAAAGACCCTGGTACTGGGAAAGATTGAAGGCAGGAGGAGAAGGGGATGACAGAGGATGAGATGGTTGGACGGCATCACTGACGTGATGGACATGAGTTTGAGTAGGCTCCGGGAGTTGATGATGGACAGGGAGGCCTGGCATGCTGCAATCCATGGGGTTGCAAAGAATCAAACACGACTGAGTGACTGAACTGAACTGAATTGAACTGAGGGTTCTATATGGCCTTTACCAGGTTGAGATACATTAATCTTTGTTTCATTAGATAGCCTTGTATAAAATTCCCTCTTAAAGTGCTTTTGTTGAATCCCAAAGATTTTGAATTTTTGCATTATCATTTTCCTTTGTTTCCAGGTATTTTTTGATTTTGTCTTTGATTTTTTTTCAGTGACACATTAGCTGTTCAGTAGCATATTGTTTAGTCTCCATGTGTTTGAACTTTTTGAAGTTTTTTTTCTTCCTGTAGTTGATTCCTATTTTTGTATCATTGTTGTCAAAAAGATGCTTGGTATGATTTCAGTTTTCTTAAATTTATTTAGACAGTTTTTGAGGTCTAGCATGTGATTTATCTTGGAGAATGTCCCATATATACTTGAAAATGTGTATTCTAATGCTTTTGGTCAAATGTTCTACATATATATCTATTAAGTCTGTGTGACCTTATGTGTCATTAAAGGCCAATATTTCCCTATTAATTTTCTGTCTGGATGATCTGTTCATTAATGTAAATGGAATGTTGATGTCTCTCTACTGTTATTACTCTCAATTTCTCCCTTTATGTTTGTCAGTTCTTACTTTATGTAATTAGTTGCTCCTTTCTTGAGTGCATACATATTTATAATTGTTATAGCTTCTTGTTGGATTGATCCCTTTATCATCATGTAATGTCCTTCTTTTCTGTTGTTAGTCTTTGCTTTAAAGTCTATTTTGTCTTATATGAGTATTGCTACCCAGGTGTTTGGAGAAGGCGATGGCACCCCACTCCAGTACTCTTGCCTGGAAAATCCCATGGATGGAGGAGCCTGGTAGGCTGCAGTCCACGGGGTCGTGAAGAGTCAGACACGACCGAGCGACTTCCCTTTCACTTTTCACTTTCATGCATTGGAGAAGGAAATGGCAACCCTCTCCAGTGTTCTTGCCTGGAGAGTCCCAGGGACGGGGGAGCCTGGTGGGCTGCCGTCTATGGGGTCGCACAGAGTCAGACACGACTGAAGTGACTTAGCACCCAGGTTTTATTTCCATTTCCACTGGCATGAAGTACATTTTTCCATCCTCTTCACTTTCAGTCTATGTGTGTCTTTAGAACTGATGTGAGTCTCTTGAAGGCAGCATATATATGGGTCTTGTTTTGCATCCATTTAGCCACTTTGATTGTATAGCATTTACTCTATTTACATTTAAAGTAGTTATTGATGACTATATATTTACTCCCATTAGTTCATTGTTTTTTGGTAATTTTTGTAGTTCTTTGTTTTTGTAGTTCTTGTTTTTTCTTTTTTTCATCTTTGCTCTCTTTCTTTGTGATTTAATGACTATCCTCAGTGTTATGTTTCAATTCCTTTCTCTCTCTCTCCATTTTTGGCCTGTGTATCAGTTATAGATTATTGGTTTGTGGTTACTGTGAGGTTTATTTACAACTATACCTTTATAAATGTATATGATTTTGTGGGTGATCACTTGTAATGCATTCTAAAACTATGCAGTTTTACCTCCCTCTGTGCATAGGTGCATGGACCCTTCTTTTGTTGTAGGATCAACTACGGGTGTGTGCTGGTATGCAGGGGCTGGCCCTTATCCCTGTTGGCTGCAAGGCTCTGCCTCATGCCTAAGCCTCTGACATCAAGTCTTCATCACATACTAAGCAACAAATATCAATAAAAGAGTTTAGTCACTGGCATCAACATCTGCATCATCAAAACAATTCCAAAGGAAAATAATTTTTAAAAATTGTTTAAAGTTTTAGCTTACCTGAATATATGTAAACTTTTTGTCATCAAATGATAGCTAAGAATTAAAAAAATCAAACTTTGGGATTTTCAGGAGGCAAGATGAGGAAAACCAAAGAGAAAAATTAATTGCTTGGGAAAATCTCCAAGAAAAATCCATCTGAAATGAAGGATTATTCTCTCTTCATTTTGTAATATTCAAAAATATAGAGGCATGAAATAAAATTTCGAGATGATTTGTTCCTAACAAGAGCCAGAATTCATTTTTATGTTTCTACTGATGACCAACAATTTTATTTTTTTAATTATAAGGTGGAAATTTTTAACAACTGTGGTGACTAGCCACTTTTTATGATTGACATTTCAGATGAACAAAATCATTATTTAAGTGGGTTCTCTTTCCATTAGATAGAAAAAAAAAAAAAAATTACCAAAGCCAATAAGCACACTCAACTTGTGTGAACATGCCCCAGCCTGAGGATGCTAAGATCCTAGAAGCACCCTGCATGCCAGGGTCACCCACTACCTCCTTTGCACAGCTCAGCACTGCTGAGCTCCTCAGTGCTCAAAGATTTCAACATTTAAGCCACATATCAATAAGCCATATGCTTTCATTAACATCTGGGGCACTCAACACTTCGTTGAGAGATGGGGACAATAGTATTATTTTATCCCTAAACTCTTCAATAATATTCTCACCTTATGGTCACTCCTTTACACTCAGCTCTGTCCTCCACTGTTCCCTCCCTATTCCAGTGACCTTCCAAGGTGCAGGCAGAGTTATTTTTCTCAAAAACAAATTTGATGAGGTTATTGAGCTGCTTATAGACCTCGTATGGTTTTCATCACTTACAGCATAAGTTCCAAATGACTTTAGTTTAGAAAACCAGGTTCTTCTCTGTCTGGTTCTAGCCCTTCCCTGAGCTCTGTCTGTCTACCGGAACCCTAACAATTTAGCCAGACTGATTCAGATCTTTGTGACTCTAGATCTCACTTAAAGGTCCCCACCTCTGGAGCCTTCCTCATCTTGCAGTGGAGAAACAGTCACATCCTCTGTTGTAACCAGTGGTTCTTTTACACATTTCTATTATGTCATCATATTTATGGTTCAAATCATCTTTAATTCTGCTTACTTTTTGTTCTCTTACTCACTTTTGATTCTTTCTCTCTCCAGACAAGACACTTGGTCTTTTAATTCAGAATATTATTTGAAATTTTACTTTAGGTTAAAAATGGGAGAAAACAGAATAATCCAAATGAAACTAGGGTGTAGAGCCTAGAACACAGTAGGTACCAAAGAAATGCTTTTTTAATGTACGTTTTTAAAAAAATTGTGTCAAAAGTGCAATGTAAATAATCTTTGCATGAGGCCTAGGAGAGAGTGATGAAAACATCTTAGTTTGAATAGGTGCAGTTGATCTAAAACACTATCATCGGAAGCTGTTTAGAGGCATTAGTTCCTATTGCTTCTGCTTCTAAAGATCATTAGTGAAGGAGTAAGTCACTGGTAAATGAATTTATAATTAAAATATGTTAGTGTTGAGTAACTGACTGGGTCATGGCAGTAATTCTCTCTTAGTACATAACCCTATTCATTTTTAATGTTGGCTACAGACTCATATTATATGATTATTCTTTAATGTTGGTGATCAGCTTGCTTTGATATTAGTCAAGAGTATTTGTTTTAATAACATAAATATTTGATGATCCCAGATTCAGAAGGGCAACTGAAGCTCAGCAGAAGATGAGGATGAGTGGGGAAAAAAGAGGCAAAAGTTAACAAAGAATCATTTTATTTTAGATCTTGAAACTTGTGCCCAACACTACTTAATTATACTTGCCTCTTTACAGATCTTCCAAAGGATGAAATATTGTTTTTGGAATTTTATACTGCTAAAATTAAAAGATTAATTAGAGCCAGGGTATTTTAATGTCTTCATGGAGGCACTGAATTTATACACTAATATCTGGATCTAGTCATTTGTTTTGCACAGTTGATACTTTTATTTTGCACCTTTTTTCTCCCCGTCATTGAGCACCTTTTTGTTCCAGACATTGGGGTGGGAGTGATGAACAGGGCAAGACCCATTCTTAAGGAGCCTGCGTTATGGGGACAGAAACCACAGTCACGAATAAGCAAAAAAAAAGAAAAAAAAAGAAAAAAAAAATCATGATAATGCTATAGAGCTGACAAAACAGGCTGCATGTGGAGTATATAACCAACTTCTTTGGGCTGGGCAGCTGCGTCGCAAATGTTTTGAGCACTCGCTGCTTGCTAGGCCCTGTGGTACAAACTAGGAAATATAGAGACTACAAACATAAGGTCCCAATTTTTAGGTAGTTTTCTGTCTAGCAGAAATGAAATGTTTGGAAATTGATGATCTTACTGGCTACAACGAATGCTGTTATAGACCATCCACTGCTATAGCCTGTTCTCTGGGAGCTGTTCTGCATCCCAGAACACAGAGGGAGGAAATGTGACAATTCCTGGGGAGGGCAGGTCAGGGAAAACTTCCAGGGAGTGGGTGGGAGACCTAACAGGTGAGTAAGAATTACTATGGTGGTGGTAGAACAGGGAGGTTGTATTAGCTGGGCTTTCAAGTAGAAAAAAATCCATTTATGAAAATACAGAGGCAGTGTTCCTGAAAAGTGGGAATGGTTCACTCTTGCTGGAGTGTAAAGTGTGACTGTGACTGTCAATGTGTGTGTGTGTGTGTGTGTGTGCCTGTTTACACACATGCACACAGGTATGCATGCACATGATGCTGCTTGTGTGGACACCTTTAAGGGTAATCCATCCAGTACTCTTGCCTGGAAAATCCCATGGATGGAGGAGCCTGGTGGGCTGCAGTCCATGGGGTCACTAAGAGTCGGGCACAACTGAGTGACTTCACTTTCACTTTTCACTTTCATGCATTGGAGAAGGAAATGGCAACCCACTCCAGTGTTCTTGCCTGGAGAATCCCAGGGACGGGGGAGCCTGGTGGGCTGCCGTCTATGGGGTCGCACAGAGTTGGACACGACTGAAGCGACATAGCAACAGCAGCAGCCGCAGCATGTAGAAATAAGCCGAGAGAAACAGGAAGGAGCAGAGAGATGTGGGAAGAAGGTGTGGCAAGGTTAAGAACTGCACCTTCTAAGTCTAAAAATTATTTGGAATTTTACTTTATGTTAAAGGCAGAAAAAGATAGAACATAAATGTTCTAGATTTTACTTACTGAGAAGGTGTCAAAATCCATAGAGTTAATGTGAAACATTACGTTTATTGTTATTAAATCAAATTGTCTTATATTTTTAATAAAATATTCTCAATTTTCTCTATTGTAACAGTCTTAAAATTTGTTTTTATTTGCAGAAACATTATTTTTCTATCTAAACTGAATACAAATTTCCTTTATTAAATTTTTGACTAATTAAAAAAAATGTGAACCTTTCATGAACAGGTTTGTAAAGCTTAAAGATTTAATATAGCTTGAGAAAAGGGAGAATAAGAAACTTTGGATGAAGAATAAACCATCATCTGACACAGGTTTTTATCCCTCTGGTTTATCTGACCTAAGAATGACATCTCCCATGTCATCCCATGACTTAAGGACACACTGATGCCTTTCACTTAAAAAGACCATAACAGCAAGCAGAATTCAACATGTACTTCTGGACTGGCAAATGGATAAAGTCTCATCTACTTATACCAACTTTTTTGCCACAGTGCAATAAATGAATTGATGAAATGCTCGATAAGGTGTGGAGAAAGAGAAACTCTCCTACACTGTTGTTGGGAATACAAATTGGTGCAGTCACAATGGAGAACAGTATGAAGGTTCCTTAAAAAACTA
Source organism: Budorcas taxicolor (assembly GCF_023091745.1). Taxonomy (NCBI): domain Eukaryota; kingdom Metazoa; phylum Chordata; class Mammalia; order Artiodactyla; family Bovidae; genus Budorcas; species Budorcas taxicolor. Next base: position 1,407,864 of record NC_068923.1, read on the forward strand.
AAAACAGAACTAACATATGATCCAGCAATCTCACTTCTAGGCACGAATGTGGAGAAAATTCTAGTTCGAAAATATACATGCACCCTTATGTTCAAAGCATCACTATTGACAATAGCCAAGACATGGAATCAACCTAAATGTCCAATGACAGAGGAGTGGATAAAGAAGATGTGGTGCATATATACAATGAAATACTATTTAGCCATGAGAAAGAATGAAATAATGTCATTTGCAGTGACTCGGATGGACCTCAGGATTATGATACCAAGTGAAGTAAGTCAGAAAGAAAAAGGCTTAGTTATATGATATCACTTAAATGTGGAATCTAAAAAGAGATACAGATGATCTTATTTACAAAACAGAAATTGACTCACAGACAGAAAACAAACTTGTGGTTATACAGGGGAAAAGAGGAGGAGGGATAAATTGGGAATTTGGGATTAACATATATACACTATTATATGTAAAACAGATTAACAACAAGGACCTATTGTATAACATAGGGAATTATATTCAACATCCTATCACAAACATAATGAAAAGAATAATATATACGTGTGTAAATATATACACACATACATATATATGTATATATATAACATAACTGAATCCTGAAACATTTTGCTGTACGCTTGAAACTAATGCATTACTTTACCAACAAAGGTTTGTCTGTTCAAAGCTATGGTTTTTCCAATAGTCATGCATAGATGTGAGAGTTGGACCATAAAGAAAGCTGAAAGTGAAGTCGCTCAGTCGTGTCTGACTTTTTGTGACCCCATGGACTGTAGCCTACCAGGCTCCTCCCTCCATGGGATTCTCCAGGCAAGAGTACTGGAGTGGGTTGCCATTTCCTTCTCCAGGGGATCTTCCTGACCCAGGGATCGAACCCAGGTCTCCCACATTCCAGGCAGATGCTTTAACCTCTGAGCCACCAGGGAAGCTGAGCACTGAAGAATTGATGCTTTTGAACTGTGGTGTTGGAGAAGACTCTTGAGAGTCCCTTGGACTGAAAGGAGATCCAACCAGTCAATCCCAAAGGAAATCAGTCCTAAATATGCATTGGAAGGACTAATACTGAACTGAAACTCCAATACTTTGGCCACCTGATGTGAAGAACTGACTCACTGGAAAAGACCCTGATGCTGGGAAAGATTGAAGGCAGGAGGAGAAGGGGATGACAGAGGATGAGATTGTTGGATGGCATCACTGACACAATGAGCATGAATTTCAGTAAACTCTGGGAGTTGGTGATGGACAGGGAGGCCTGGCATGCTGCAGTCCATGGGGTCTCAGAGAGTTGGACACGACTGAGCAACTGAACTGAACTGAACTGAAACTAATGCAACATTGTAAATCACCTATACATCAATTAAAAAATAAATGCACTGATGAAAAGCCAGGTTTTAGGTAACCTTGCTCCATAAAAATTCAGGCCTTATGATAAAAATAGAGCTAGGCCTTTCTATCTTGTTCCATTGGTTTATATTTCTGTTTTTGTGTCAGTACCATACTGTCTTGATGACTATAACTTTTTAGTATAACCTGAAGTCAGGAAGCTTGATTGTTTCAGTTCCATTCTTCTTTCTCAAGACAGAAAACAGCCAAATTCTGTAAAGCAATTATCCTTCAATAAATAATAAATTAATTAAAAAATTAGAACTAGGGTAAACCACTCTGATGCTGGGAGGGATAGGGGGTGGGAGGATAAGGGGATGACAGAGGATGAGATGGCTGGATGGCATGATTGACTCGATGGACGTGAGTTTGAGTGAAATCTGGGAGTTGGTGATGGACAGGGAGGCCTGGAGTGCTGCAATTCATGGGGTTACAAAGAGTCAGACACGACTGAGCGGCTGAACTGAACTGAACTGAAATCACTCGATCCTGTGGAACTTTCTCAACAGATTTAACATAAACAACAAACCTAATAAGATACCAGTACAGTTAAAAAGACATGTTAAGTTCTAACAGGGAGATGCTGTGAGTGTCCTGGCCCTCACTCACATCAGTGTGGAGAGAGCCTGATGGGGGGTGTCGGGAGGGTTCAGGCCACTGGGTTTGGAGACAAGGGCCCTGCATCACAAGGCACAGGTAGAGAAGTGCAGGCTTCTCACAAAATATGGTGCTAAAGATGGATGACTTTTCTTTTGTGTGGTTGCACAGACTGGAGAGAATCGTGCGACGGGCACTTCCAAGGCAGAGCGCGTGTCCAAAACAAAGAACAACATGACCGCACCCCTCCAGGCTCGCTGTATTCAGCCCAGATCATGTGCTTTACACTCATGCATGACTGTGTGGGTACGTGCTCTGTGGTGTCCAACTCTGTGATCCCATGGAATGTAGTCCACCAGGTTCCTCTGTCCATGGAGTTTCCCAGGCAAGAATACTGGAGAGGGGTGTGGTTTCCTACTCCAGGGGATCTTCTCTATGTTCAGCTGCTGCTATTTAGGAAAACTCATCTATAACTTCCATGTTACACTGACATCATTACCCAATTGATCATCACGTGCTAAGTCGCTTCAGCCGTGTCCGACTCTCTGTGACCCTATGGACGATAGCCCATCAGGCTCGTCTGTCCATGGGATTCTCCGTGGACATGGGTTGCCAACCCAAGTCATGGGTTGCCATAACCTTCTCCAATTGATCATCACATTTGAGGCAATTTGCATCATGGGACTGTGAAGAAAGAGAACTGCATGTGCATAATACTCAAAACTCTCCACTTGATTTAAGCAGAAAAATGGTTTTGAGGAACTTCGACAGACAGGGTGGGGACTGTAAGTGTCAAGTATACAGCTGGCATGTGATATGGATAGTGCGTCTGGCTCAGAGCATTCCCAGGAGGTACTGAGTGAATATTCCATGGGTGAATAAATGGATGACTAGATAGATGAGCAGCTTTAGGTCAAGATGTCCTTCAGGATGCAGAGGGGCCTTAAGGAATCATTTGTCCTCTGAACAGCCTGGCTGGATGCTCCCTGTTTCTGACCCCAGCCTACAGCTCTTTTCCTGGGCTCTACGAACAGACAAGCCTCCCAACCTGCTCACACATCGCCTGAATGAGCGCGGGGGCATGCTCATCTCTGCCTGGCTACAGTGACCCTGAGGACACAATTATCCACTTCAGGGGACCCCAGGCCAAAGCCAGAAAGTGACTGAGGAAGGAGCTTGCAGGAGAGACTCAGATTGGTTGACCAAGTGGGGCCCCATACTCACAGATGTGTAATCAAGTCACAAGTTCCCCAGTTATTACCATCATGATCTCGAAGAGGCCAAAGAGGTAGGAGGCTCCCCATCTCCTGCCCGCAGTGTGCAAGATGCCTTCTGATCAGGCTGGGATTGCTCTCCTCTTTTTTTAATTTTAATTTTTCTTTCTTTATTTTTGGTTGCACTGGGTCTTCCTTGCTGAGCACAGGCTTTCTCTAGTTGCGCAGAGCAGGGGCTGCTCTCTGTCGTGGTGGGCTTCTCTTGTTGCCGAGCACAAGCTCTAGGTGCACAGGCTTCAGTAGTTGCAGTGTGCAACCTCAGTAGTTGCAGCCCGCAGGCTCTAGAGCATGGTCTCAGAAGCAGTGGTGCACGGGTGTACCACTGTGCAGTGTGTGGGATCTTCACAGATTAGGGATTGAACTCGTGTCCGCTGCATTGCAAGGAGGATTCTTTACCACTGAGTCACCAGGGAAGTCCCTGTTCTTTACTTTGAAGGCTGCATTTGATGGTGATAAGTACCTGATTCCATCTGATTTAAGAAAATAAAGTTCAGGAGAGTCAGGGGTGGGGAGTGGGGGCCAGAGTGAGTCCTCCCTCCTGCCTGACCACCCAGGGCTGGTGTTCCCCTCAGTCTGGGCCCCACCCAAGGGCATCTTTGTTGAGGTGCTTCGGCTCCCGAGAGGAGGGCTTCTAGGCTTCTCCTTTCAGCACAAATCGCCTGCAGCCTCCATTAAGGCACAGCTGGAGGGCCTGTGACACCTGCAAGTCTCACTTCTGTTTTCCATTTTCCATTATGATCTGTGGATTCATTATGATTTCCAGCCCCAGAGGCAGTCAGGCCTGCAGCCTTCTCCTGGAATCCGGCCTGTAATGCTGTTTGTCAAACGGCCATCTACAGCTTGGAAATTTTTTCTCTACTTTGCAAAAGCATTGATGTGTCTTTTTACCTTAATTGTGACCCCTGATGTAGGCCTGCAGGGGAAAGAAGACCCCCATATTCCAACTCAATATTCAATATCTGAGTGGGATGTAGGTTGCATGGGAACAGGGGCTACCTCATTGATTCCAGCTTTGGGTTTATATAGTTCCAACCCCAAATTCCCCATGTAAGGGTGATCAGTGGACCTATATTGAAAGTCGCTTTTGGTAATCACATCTGTGACTTTCATGAGAAATCAATGACTTGAGATAGGTTTATTCTCTCATGTCCATATACCTTCAGTTCAGTTCAGTCACTTAGTCGTGTCCGACTCTTTGAGACCCCATGGACTGCAGCATGCCAGGCTTCTCTGTCCATCACTAACTCCCAGAGTTTACTCAAATTCATGTCCATTGAGTCAGTGATCGGAGAAGGCAATGGCACCCCACTCCAGTACTCTTCCCTGGAAAATCCCATGGACGGAGGAGCCTGGTAGGCTGCAGCCCATGGTGTCACTAAGAGTTGGACACGACTGAGCGACTTCACTTTCACTTTTCACTTTCATGCATTGGAGAAGGAAATGGCAACCCACTCCAGTGTTCTTGCCTGGAGAATCCCAGGGACGGGGGAACCTGATGGGCTGCCGTCTATGGGGTCGCACAGAGTCGGACATGACTGAAGCGACTTAGCAGCAGCAACAGCAGCAGAGTCAGTGATGCCATCCAACTTCTCATCCTCTGTCATCCCCTTCTCCTCCTGCCTTCAATCATTCCCAGCAGCAGGGTCTTTTCAAATGAGTCAGTTCTTCCCATCAGGTGGCCAAATATCTTAAGTGGGTATTGAAAAACGTCAAATTAAGCCATTTTTCTTTCATCTCCTAGTTTCATCATTTATTCTTTATAGACCCATGATCTCAAGGCTTTTCATTTTTCCTCTATCAGTCAGAGGCTGTAGACAGGAATATGCTAACGGGTCTGCTACCAGGGCAGGGTGGTGTCTAACTCATGTCTGGGACTCCAGTCCCTGGGCTGGAAGGTAGGAAGCACTTCACATTTATCTGAATTAAAACTGCAGTGAATTAAGGCACCAGGCCTGGAGCAAAGAGGACAGGAGGGAGGCAGGATCCAAGGAAATTTCTGGAAATCCATGGAACTATACAGGATCAGAGACCAACTGGAACATCCAGAACCGGGATACACAGGTCAAAGGAAGATGTGGGTCTAAGCCAGAGAGGCAGTGAGGAGACCAAGGGTAGATGAAGAGCCTAGACAGGCAGGGAACATCTGAAACGGGGTGTACCCCGCAAGCAGCAGAGGGTCTCAGTTCTCCCACAGCTGTCTGTGGGGCCCTGTCCAACCACACAGAATTTGCAATTTGTATTCCTCTAGGGGCCATGTCCTTGGTTCCAGTCCACCCCTACCCTGGGCTTATCAGACCTCGCTTCTGCCTTGTAGTCCATTAGGTTTTCTGTTATTTTCCATCAGGTTTTCCACGAATGATGCTGGTGGTTCCCAGGGAGCTGCCCCTTTGCGACTCCCCTGCTCAATCCAGTTCTTCTAAGTCAGGCACTGCATCAGGGTTTAATTTTGGTGCCATATCCATGAGAGAGCGAACGTTTCAGCATTAATCTTGTGCAGTTAAACCATCAGCCGTCTTTTCTCATCAAAGAAGATTTCTTGATAACTTGCCACCAGATCCCGCTTTACTAGGTGTTTCTGCTGAGTCAGCGCCCACGATGCCTCAGTTTCCCCAGCCTACATCACCCTCTCCCTCAGCTGGCCTGGTCATCTTACCCTCCTGAGGCTCAGCTGGTGAAGTCCTGCCAGGGCTCTTACCCTCCCCGCTCCATCCACCTGGAAAGCTCTTTCCTCTAATCCCTGCAGGGCTGGCTGCCTCACCTCACTGCAGCCTCTGTTGTGAGTCTATCTGTCTTGGCAGACCCGTATGAACACACAACTGAAACACTCCGTAATTATCTCTTCCCGTTTTTTCCTACCGTTATTTTTAACACTTGTTTTGCTAACTTGTCTACTCTATGTTTTCCATGAGGACAGAGATTTTGCTGTTTTGCTTACTGGTGTACACTGATCGTCCCCCTCAAAACCTCATCCATGCTGGGGGCTGTGGAAACACTCTGGCATCCATGGAGAAGGGAGGAGACACACCTTCAGACTTGGCTGCTGCAGGAGGTCAGAGGGAAGAGCCCGTTCATTCTCCGCAGGAGGAGGTGTCCGAGCAGGTCTCAAATGATAGAAATTATTGAAGCCTGGGACCATGGTAAGACAAGTTGCTGCCCCTCCTGGACTCTGCTATTTTCTAGGCCCCCTCTAATGCTTCCAACACCACCATGTTCCCCACCACGCTTCCTGCTGAATAAGCTTCTGTGATTAGAGGACACAGCTGCTGGCATCAGAGTGGCCTGGCTCAGGGCTGCTCATCATGTCAAGACACGGAGCCTCGTGGAGCAGGTCTGTGACACACGCTGGACACCCTGGTGAAGACCCCGGCATTCACATCTCGGGAGCATGGAAGGTCTTGGCTGCCTTAATCGCGGGTGGAGACATGGTCTTGATCGGGCATAATTCAACTTGAACAACTCTTCCCTCTGAATCTCAAGTACGTTTCACAGAGTGCCTCGCCTACTTTGTTATCCTCAGCGAAGATTCAGTGTAGGTGTAAACTGCTCCTGCTTTTTCTTTTCAGTCATCAGCAGATTGATGAGGGTCATTAGCCTCCATGAATCATTTTAAAGTTTATTTGCGTTTGCCGTGATGAAAGACAAGCAAAGGAAAATAACTGCAGTTTTCAGTGTGCCTTGGGATCTTCTGCTTGCTTTCTGCGGTACATGACAGGGATGTGATAAACAGAAAGGAGCATCGCTCACTCCTCACTTTTGATGATTTCACATCTTCTATCCACAGAAGACTGAAGACCTTTGAATGGATCCCTGTCCTGACGTTGTTATCCTGTTTTACAGTGTCCATGCCAGCCTTTAAATGTAAAGATGCAATGTCATCTTGTACATCAAATCTACATAATTTTATGTGCAAGTGTTTCTACTTTGGAAGGACTGGTAAACGTTTCTGGGGCTGACTTTCCCTCTGCCAGTAGGATAGATGGGAAATGCTAGCAACATATCTAATTCTTCAGTACAGTGTTATATAATGGGTAGTTTAAAGTGATTAAAAAAAAAAAAAACCCACATGTACCCACATTAGGGGAAGAAGACAAACATGTAACACAGATTAATTATGTAGTTATTAGCTTTTCAAGGGGACTCTTCACTTTACAAAAGGATTCACTACAGATTTTCTTTAAATAGTAAGCTCCACTAGTGCATTGAAGATATAATTAGATCTGCCTAAATTGGATTTGTACACATTTCAGGAACTGATTCATTGTGCACAGAAACAGCAAACCCATGTTTGCTTTGCGACATGGAGCACAACCAGCAAATATGCATATGCTCTATCCAGAAGGTGCCAAACAGCCAGATGTTTGGGAAAGCCTGGATCTCTGACCGTGTGTTTGAGTTTTGTCCAGATGCTCAGCACAATCCACTGTGGTTGGGAGTCTTTCCCACACAGGGGGAGGAAAGTGAAAGTGAAGTAACTCAGTGGTGTCTGACTCTTTGCAACCCTATGGACTGTAGCCTACCAGGTTCCTCCATCCATGGGATTTTCCAGGCAAGACTACTGGAGTGGGATGCCATTTCCTTCTCCAGCAGGAGGGCAGAGGAGCAAATACACTGAGACATTCTCTTCTTGCTGAAACTAATAATGATGTTCTTTTTACTGCATATGAGTCAGCCATCTTAGAAATGACCACCTTCGATGCAAATTTTGCAAATGATATACATCATTTTCATTAAGAGGAGAGGTCATCAGGGGAGGGTGTTGCACGAAATATGTACAAATCATCAACACGTTGAAGAATTTATGTTTAAAGGCCAAAATGAATACTTTAAAATTAATGTGGAAGACAAGAGGTTATCCAATAGAGAGGAACTGGGCTCCAAGCAGCATTGCTATTAAGAAGGTGAGATATAGATGCAGAAACATACAAACTGGAACAAAACTTTCCACACTAGTTTAACTGAAAATAGGAGAGCTCCATTCACCAGCAGGTGCTCAGGTCATCTGCACAAAGGAGCTGGGACTGCTGGCACCCCAGATGGAAGCTGTTGATTGTTCACAAAATCGGATTCGTAATTTTTGATACAAAGCACTGCTAGTAGCGTGAAGGGATACTCCCGTTTGTGACAACTTTGTAAACAGACTCTTTAAGAAGAAAGAAATGAACTTAGCCTAAATAAAAGGGTTTCAGGACTCACTCTTGGAATATGTGGAACCACAGGGAAGACTTGGATGGCAGAGCTTCCCTGAGCGACGGCAGACTCACTGGGCCAACGTGTTGGTCTCAACTGAGGGGGAAGAAAGTGCGAGGTGGCAGCTGGGTCTGGGGTGCAGCCTGAGCTCTGCCTTACACTTAGTGTGGTAAAATGGGAGGAATGATGCTCATATTGCAAGTTTTCAGAAATGTTTTTTGCTTTAATAAGAAATCAGTGAGCCTGATATGTGAAAGGTAGTTAAATGCTAGTTCCATTTCAGTTCTGACCAGCTTTTTGTTGTCCTTGGTGCTTTGCTCTGTCCTCTTGAGCTCATAGGTTCTGTCCTGGGTGTGGGCCAAGTAAGCCTGTCTCCCACATCCTTGCTGTCCCTCACCACTGCTCCACTTGCCCATTGACAATGAAGGGAGAGCTTTAACAGCCACGAGCATGGTCATCAGGAACATTCACCAGGGAACTATAGCAGTCAAAATCTGTTTCCTTCATCACCAAACACAAATGGTTATTGTGCACATGAGCCAGGCCTTAAGTGGGCATCAGAGTCACTTCTGGGTGGAGGGATAAGTCGATGTAAAGAGCTGCTGTAATGTACAGTGTTTGTGGTGAGAAAACTCTTGCAAAGATACTTTTTTTTTTACTCTTAGGAAAGTAAGATATGTTCCCAAATGCATCCCTTTTCAAATATTCCTGGTTCATTGGCCCCCAGCAGGCCCCACTGCATGTCGAAGTGGAGTGACCATCATATTTGGTGCCTTCTTTGCACTGAGCTTAGCACTGAGGTTTAATCCTCACAACAGCTTTATGAAGCAGTTGATGTTATTACCCACTTTTAACAGACGAGGAAACTAAGGCGTAGAGAAGTGGTTGTCTAAAATTACTCAGCTAAAAAGTGTTAGAAGTGGAATTTGGAGTTCTGACTCCAGAGTCTACATCACACTCTTCCTTCTGGGCTCCGTGGTCCCCATTTGGCTTGTAACCAAGGCCAGTAAGCTGCAGGTTTACACACAGCAGGCGAGTGCAGTTCTGGATGACAACGGCCAGATTTTCCCCTTGGAGTGGGGGACAGAGTGGAGTACTCCAAGGGGACCCCAGGAGATGAGGAAGCTGTGGCCTGTCTCTAACTTGCTGGTGCTCTCAAGGAAAATGTGAGGGTCGAGAAGGGCCATGGGATGCTTGTCTAGGGACCAGTTTGCCTAAAGGTGCTCCCTATCAGATGTGTGAATGTCTTTTACTTGCCAGAAACAGAATTATTTAGAATGTGGGTATATCTACTGAAATGTTAAAAAAATGAGACAGAGTTATGGAAAAAATACACTTGTGACGTGTGGTTTATATATGTCTTCTAAATTTATTCCTTTGGTGTTGTATTTGTGACCAAAAATATAAAAAAGTGACTTTATTATAAATTTTTGCAAACATTTAAACACATTGCTAATTAACTTTGGATGGAAATTCTTCAGACATGCATCATCTTGGGAACTAAAAACATTGCCAGTCAGAACTGTGTTCTATGAATTCTGTTTGATTAGATATTCAGAGGGTCGACAGACTTTGAAATCAGATTGTTTTTAAAATACATGCAATAAGAATAAATACAATATTCTCCAAGTAATTAAGATTTCTCTTGCCTTTTTTCAGTATTCTACAACTGACTGAACTTTTATAATATACTATGTTAACTAACTGTGAAAAGAATTATTTATATGCATGCTTTTCCAATTATTACTAAATAAAAATAAAAAAAAGTAAAGGTCATACTTGGTATTTTTGTTCAAATAAAGCACAGTCTTCGGAGAAAACAATGATGAAAAGAATAGCATCAGTAAAAGCTTAGACCTGCAACACAGTCCAGTTATTTTCAGGTGGGTTTTAATGTTCTACTTCCGTTTAAGTATACCTTGACAGCTGATCACTAGAGCACGAAAAGAGGAGACCTTCAGAAAGCCAAGTAGCAACAGCTTTCAGAGACTATCTACACTGCTTGATACAAAGGCCACATGTCCATAAAAGGACTGGTTTCAACTTTGTCAGAGCTACAGGCATTTGAGACTGAAGGATACTCCCACACTGTTGGTGGGAATGTAAATTGGTGCAGCCATTACGGAAAACAGTATGGAGGTTCCTTAAAAAACTAGAAATAGAACTACCATGTGATTCAGCAATCTCACTTCTATCTGGAGAAAAACGCAATTCAAAAAGATACACGCACCTTAATGTTCACGGCAGCTCTATTGACAATAGCCAGGATATGGAAGCAACCCAAGTGTCCATTAACACATGAATGGATAAAGAAGATGTGTATACAGTGAAATAGTATAACCATAAAAAAGAACGAAGTAATGTCATTTGCAGCAAAATAGATGCACTCAGAGATTATCATACTAAGTGAAGGAAGTCAAAGAAATATCATATGATAGTGCTTATATGTGTAATCTAAAATATGATATAAATGAACTTATTTACAAAACAGACACAGACTCACAGACATAGAAAACAAACTGATGGTTATCAAAGGAGATGGGGAGTGGGGAGCGGGACAGATTAGGAGTTTGGGATCAGTAGATGCCAACTGCCATATACAAAATAAACAACAAGGCCCTACTTGTTGCATAGCACAGGGAACTATATTCAACACCCTCTAATAAGCCATAATAGAAGAGAATATAGGAAAATATATATATATATTGGAATCATTTTGCTATACACCAGAACTAACACAACACTGTAAATCAACTATACTTCAATTAAAAAATATACAAATGAATATCAAAACTGTCATGTTGAGTATAAAAAGCCAAACACAAGACTCTGTATAATACCTCATTCTTTCGCTCAACACAATGATATATGTAATTTCATATATATGACGTACTTTGTTATACAGCCCTAAGAAACTAACACACATGACAAACAATAGGTGTTTGTCAAAACTCATGAAAGTAGACACTTCAAATGCATGCTAATTATTCTGTGTAAATTGTATCTTAATAGACTTGATTAAAAACAAGGGAATTGGAGAAAAAAAAGACTGAGAGATAAAAGAAGACTTACCAATGGCCAATGGGTACACAAAAAGCCCTCGACATCACTAATCGTCAGGGAAATGCAAATCAAAACCACAATAAGATTTCACCTCACACCTGTGAGAATGGCTGAATTAAAAATCGAGGGATAAGTGTTGAGGAGAATATGGAGAAAAGGGAACCCTCCTACACGGTTGGTTGATGGGAATGTAAAATGGGTGCAGCCACTGTGAAAAACAGTGTGACGTTTCCTTATAAAACCCAAAACAGAATTACCATGTGATCCAGCAATCCTACTCCTGAGTATTTATCTGAAGGAAATGGAATCAAGATCTCAAAGAGACCTCTGCACCCCCATATTCACCAAAGCACTAGTCACAACAGCCAGGACCTGGAAACTATCTACCCATGGTACATACACATGAAAATGGAATAATATTCAGCCATAAAAAGAAATCTTAACATTGTGACGGCATTGGCAGTTCTTATGCTAAGTGAAATAAGTGAGACAGAAAACATGGCATGATCTCACTCACATGTGGGATCTAAAAATCAAAACTCCCGAACTCACAGAAACAGAGTAGCGTGACTGTGGAGGTGGGGTGAGGGAGATGGGTGAAGATGCTCACAGGATATGGGCTCCCTATTATAAGACAAATGAGTTCTGAGGGTCTAACATGCAGCGTGGTGACTGTAGGTAATATTCTATACTGTATATCTGAATGTTGATAAAAGGAGTAGATCTTAAGCATTCTCATCACACACACACACACACACACACACACACACAAACGTAACCATGTGCAGTGATGAAGTGTTAACGAAGTTTACTGTGCCAGTCATTTTGCAATATATATGTATATAAAATCATCACACTATATATGTCAACTTACACAATATATGTCACTGTATCTCAATAAAACTGGCAAAAAAACAATGAGAGGTATAAAACATCTACATTTTTATATATTCACATATACTTTAGTTACTGAACTCTGGTTAGTGGTCTACTGCTCAGGAAATTTAAAAAATCATGATATTAACCAGCTTTTGCCTTTTTAATAGCATACATAGGTTTCTTTGAACTATTTAGAAACTCTTTAGCAAGGACTGAATTGCTCAGACCACTTGGTGTATGAGGCTAAAAGCCCACTTTCTACCCCAGTGGAACCCCTGGAAATGGAACAAATTCCCAGTGGGCTCTTTAGCCTATTTGTTGTCTGCCTGGGATTTGAAATAGTAACCTTGATGTTAGCAATATATTGCTGAGTACAATTTGTATGGAAACAAATTGGAAAAGATTCATTCCAGGTTCAAAAGTGATTTCTCCTTCATGTAGGATGGAGTCTGGATGAAGGCTTGGTAACTCCACGCACAAACCAGTCTCTGACAGAGGAAGGTAAAGAGCAGCTCTCCAGGTTATATGAGTTGACGCTTCTCACTTCCTGCCTTCAAGGTAAGAGTACTCTCCTTTATAAAATGTTCATTGCTGTGGATAACCAATTTCTGTTTATTAGGGCACACAGTCATCTTACTCCAGCCGCCTCTTTCTCTCTTTCCCTCTCTAGTCCACCGAATTTTATGGCAAAGTAAGTTGTTCCAATTTATAGCTCATTCAGACAGTTTTGAGACTGTCAAGTCTGATACTCTGGGACATGGTGAGTAGGTCAAAATGGATGTAAATGAACCAAACTTTCAATCAGCTGTGATTAAATGAACCAAACTTTCAATCAGCTGTGATTTAAGTATACAGTGCTATAGTTCAGTTGTAATAGAATGGATAAGAGCTGAAAAGGCCCAGAATAATTCAGACTAAAATATCTTGTGGTATTTTTCCATTTTAAAATGAATTGAGCAATTCTCTCTGGTTGAGGATTGACAGCATAATGGAAACAGAGCAAACTGCAGAATTTCTCACCAGGTAACTGCATTAGCAGCAAAATTCATAATACAGTCTGTTGGTTGAAAAAGAGCATGAAGTCTTCTGTTTTCTTATGAGGTGCTATATTCTCACAGTTCTTGGCCAATTATAGTAGCTATATTGCCAAATTGTCGTTATCAGAAAACACTGTCTAACCTGTAACTTTTAACAATATTATGAGAGACTGCATGGATGCTGATTCTCCTTGTAATTAATTGTGGTGGAGAAACATAATTAAAACTGCTTCCAAATATTGCCTTCTACTTAGGAGGCAACAATCACATAAGATACTGCTACATAACAGCAATCTGGAATATTTCCATGTATTCTAGAGGACTGACTAAAGATTTAAAGAGCGGGCAAACGTTTCAGTGACATTTGAGACTTTTATACTGCACAGAAACTCTTGTTTTTTCTAGAGATATCTTTTTGTGGGACAAAATGCATTGCATAAATATTATAGACAGTCCACATATTATGTAAACTTTACATACACATTTGTTTTTATGTTTCACTTACCAGAATCAAGAGGCAACTTGAAGCCAATTTGGTGTGCTCAGGGATGGTGGAAAACACTGACAAAATCAAGCAACCAAAGACGAGGAGAAAACTGTAAAACAACAAAATAAGAGAAATCTGATGAGAACCTGGCCTTAGGATGACAGACTTAATTTATTTCCAATGGATAAAGTACAAGATCCATTTGAACTGACATTGATTAAATTGTAAAAGCTCTAAAAGCGGCTAGCCATTTTAAATATCAAAATACAATGTGATGTCCAATGCACGTGGGGCTCCTTTGTAACTTTATTGATGAGGGGTGTGTGTGTGTGTGTGTGTTGTGTGCTATGCTTAAATGTCCTCCCTCAGCTAGGAATCTATTAATTTCCTACCAACAGCTCTCCTGAGCAGGCATCCTGAAAGGCTCAGAAGTGTGTTTTGCTTTCCTGTTTGGAGCACAAACTGTAGCCACTCTGCTGTCAAAGGAGCAGACTCACCCTCCTGTTTGGCAGCTTTGGTGAGTCATCAAGCGTTCTGAGTGGTTACTAAGCCATTGGCTCCTTTTTGGAGTCCAACATTGCTCCCGGATTCTCATTTGTCATTTCTTTATTTTAATAATAAGAACAGAAAGTGACTTCTTCTACCCACATGCTTTCCATTCCTTTCCGGTCAAACCCTTACAGAAATGCCCCCCTGCCCAGCTTCATTTGTGCTGTAGTGACAGGGAGCATGTCCACCAGTCAGTTTGCAGGCATTTTGATTCCTAGAAATACTGAACCTCTGGGGCCCCAGGGTGGGAAACCAAGTTCTCAAAGTAAACGTCTAATAAAACGGGCAGGCTTGGTTTTAACGTTGAAAATTTACTTATCCTGAAATTCGAAAAAAAAAAAAAAAAATCCCAATAGCTGAGCTACTTGCTCTAAGTCATATTTTTTCACTTTGAAAATAATTTGATTATACATAGCTATATTGCCAAATTGTGGTTTTCAGAAAACACTGTCTGACCTTTAACTTTTAACAATATTATAAGAGACTGCAAGGATGCTGATTCTCCTTGTAATTTATTGTGGTGGAGAAACAAAATTAAAACTGCTTCCAAGGATTGCCTTCCACTTATGAGGCAATGATAACATAAAATACTGCTACATAATAGCAATCTGGAGTGTTTCTTTGCATTTTAGAGGACTGACTCACATAATTTCATCTCTTACTCAACAATCTCCTTTAAAACATCAGCTCTGTGTTCTTTAGCATCATCGTGTGGATCTAGCCTTTGCCCCCTCTTGTCTTCCCCTGACAAGTCTGCATGTCTTTCTATACATTGAACTGGGGCTCCCAAGAGTTCAAAGCCAGGGATTGGTGACTTATGGACAGGGGACAAATCTGGCCCTAATGTCTGTTTTAGTATATAAAGTTTTATTGGCACACAGCCACGCTCATTCACTTGTGTATTGCCTATGGCTGCATTCATGAAAAACTGAAGAACTGAGATTTGTGTCCTAAGCATGAGGCTGGAATGTTTACTCTGTAGCCTTTAGAGGAAAATTTGCTGACTCCTGATTGATACCAAGCATTCCTTCTTTTTTTTTTTAATTTTTATTTTTACTTTATTTTACTTTACAATACTGTATTGGTTTTGCCATACATTGACATGAATCCGCCACGAGTGTACATGAGTTCCCAAACATGAACCCCCCTCCCACCCCATATCATCTCTCTGGATCATCCCCATATCATAAGAGACTACTATCAGCAATTATATGCCAATAAAATGGACAACGTGGAAGAAATGGACAAATTCTTAGAAAAGTACAACTTTCCAAAACTGAACCAGGAAGAAATAGAAAATCTTAACAGACACATCACAAGCACAGAAATTGAAACTGTAATCAGAAATCTTCCAGCAAACAAAAGCCCAGGTCCAGATGGCTTCACAGCTGAATTCTACCAAAAATTTCGAGAAGAGCTAACACCTATCCTACTCAAACTCTTCCAGAAGATTGCAGAGGAAGGTAAACTTCCAAACTCATTCTATGAGGCCACCATCACCCTAATACCAAAACCTGACAAAGATGCCACGAAAAAGAAAACTACAGGCCAATATCACTGATGAACATAGATGCAAAAATCCTCAACAAAATTGTAGCAATCAGAATCCTTATTTCTATACATCCATTTTGGTTCAGAAGCGAAGTGGGTCTGCTGCTAATTACTCACATTCAGAGGTTTCCTATAAGCAAGACACTGTGCCAAGTCCCTTTCACATGCACTTTCCACATTATCCTCTCAAATTTATGGAGCAGAAATCTCATTGCTCCTGTTTCGTAAACATGAAAACTGACAGGAAGAGGTTTCGAGCACTGTCTGTCCTGGAGTCACCGAGCAGTGTTGCTGAGGAGCAGGGAGGATAGCAGTGATGGTCTGGCAAGACTCTTGGAGTTGGAGGTTGGGGCGGGGGGGGACTTCTCTCTCTCTTCCCGCTGAGAGGGAAGTAGTTAGCACTCTGAATAGCAGAAGCCTTCAAGAAGGACTTCAGGGAAGGACGCTACTAGGGAGAAAACTTGGTGTCTGAGTTAATAACCACTCATCATACTTTTGACTCATGTACTTCATGATTCAGGATTCTTTCAATTCTACTTTCAATTGGCCCTAACAGACTGGGAGTTGTAAACTAGAAATCAAATTCCAGCACAACTACACCCTGAAGTACTCATCCTTCACGAATGAAAGTGAAACCCAGGGATCATTAAAGTAGCTCGGAGGGTGATATGGCATCAAATACAGACAGTGACAGATGTTTCCCTGGTGAGTGACTGCTATCTATAGATGCCTCCCGAGTCCAGGGTGAGCCAAAAACATGCAGAGAAGCAAGCAGGGGGTGGCTCAGTCACTAAGACACCGTCTCCTCCAAGAGCATCTCAATAGTGGCTTCATGACCCCCATGTGTATTTTCAAAACAGACCTACATCTCTAGCCCTTTTGCTAGTGCCTTCTCCATTAACAGCTGGGTGTTGCTTAATCTTTTTCCTTCATGCCACTACTTTGCCCATTCTCTCTCTTGAGCTGATCTTACCCTCCTTTTTAACACGAGTAGTTTCTGTACTAGAAATCTGTTATTTCTATGGGAGCCCAGCTGAAGACAGAAAACCAAAGACCTCCACTGCTCTGGCTGCCCAAGAGGATATGGATGAACAACTACATTTATTAATTCCCAAATTCCTCCCTTCCTTCAACCACTCATCCACTTGTCCAATCAGCAATTACTGATTAAGCATATGATACTAGGCTGAGTCACAGGGATATAACAATAAACAAGACTTTCTTTTTCTGCCTTGGCAGAGTTTATGATCTGTTGAGGCATACAGGGTAGCAAACAGATGTAAAAAGTAAATGAAACTTCTGAGTGATGACTGCAAAGATAGGGAAGATGCAGGGGGTGACAGGAGCATATGGGAGAGGAGGAATCGCATGGGGCTGGTTACTTGGTTTGTGGAGTTGGTGCAAAGTGAACACGTGGGGACCCTTTGTTAAAGGTTATGCAGAATTTCAAGGCAATGACAGTGGAGCATGACACCAAGTGTGGCACCCTTCTAGGTTCTGGGCTCCATGAGACTGCACAGGTGGCACACCTACAAAGTCAGACCTGGGGTTTGGGAAGACTTCTTGGAGCAGGCAAGGACTGAAACGAGCCCTGAAGGCCCAGGAGGGTTGGTCTGCATTAGGGTTAGTGTGGCTGGGGAAAGGGATGCTCTAGGCAATTCAACTGTGTGGGTGAAGGCCAGGTGCTGCTGCTGCTGCTGCTGCTAAATCGCTTCAGTCATGTCCAACTCTGTGCGACCCCACAGACGGCAGCCCAACAGGCTCCCCCATCCCTGGGATTCTCCAGGCAAGAACACTGGAGTGGGTTGCCATTTCCCTCTCCAATGCATGAAAGTGAAAAGTGAAAATAAAGTCGCTCAGTTGTGTCCGACTCTTAGCGACACCATGGACTGCAGCCTACCAGGCTCCTCCATCCATGGGATTTTCCAGGCAAGAGTACTGGAGTGGGGTGCCATTGCCTTCTCCAAGGCCAGGTGCAAGCATCACCAAAACTCACTAATTAATCAACAGGGTAGAGTTAGTGAACTCCTTCTAGCTAGCTTATTCTTTGGTGGTTCATGAAAAGTGTAAAGCAAGTCATTCCTGCAACTTCATTTTTTTTAACATAGGAATCATCTTGGCTCCATTGAAAGCATGTACTGAGTACCCTCCATGAAAGACACCATGCCAAGCATAACTGAGAGATGAGAATAAACCAAAGTAGACCCTATCCTTAATGAGCAGTGTAGTGAGTAAGGGGAACACACAAGACAGTCATCATGAAGGCAGAGACAGATACATGCTAGGAGAAATATCACAGAGCCTGAAAGGAAGTGCCGGGGTGGGGGTGGGGGTGTTCTGTTCAGTTGGGAGATGTGGAAGCATGTCAAGAAAGTCTCCAAAAGTGGGTGTTGCTGGAGCTGGTCTTTGAAGGAAAGGTTGGGCTTTGACAAGAGAAATTTCTGGAGAAACACATTCCAGAAGGGAGTACAGTAGGAGAGAGGCAACAAGCCAGAAAATGGATGAGATAAAGTATCTGCTCCCTGTTTCATGGAACAAGAAGTTACTGAGTTTAACTGTAGCATGGATGGGACAGGTGGCTTGAATTGGGAGTCTGTGGCCATGATGGATAATGCTTCAGGGTCTGTCTTTAGTTCAGCAGACAGTGGAGGCCACTGAACAGGAAGTAGCCTTTGTTTCTGAACAGGAAGCTCATCTCATCAGAGGTGCCCTCTGGGAAGATCAAGTCAGCAGCCACGTGCGTTAGGACATCTCTGAGTAGCTGAGAAATAGGGTCAGGAGTAATGGCGACTTGGGTTAGGTTGAGAGCTTGCTGGCAGACATGAGGCAGCCTGGAGGGATGTTATGAAAGCAGTAACTCTCTCACTTGGTAGCTCTTGGCCTTGCAGGAAGAGTTTAGGAAGAGGGTGGGGGCTGAGAAATCCAAGGTCTCCATCCGCACTTATTGGTGACACTCTTAACAAGTCAGGAGGGGAAAAGTCAGGAAGTGAGGAGGAAAACAAGATTCTGAAGAGAAGACAACCCCAATCTTGGACACCCACATGGAACTGTGGGTCTGAATCTTGGGCACAAGGTCTGGCTGAGATACAGGAGTGCCCTCCTCTGGGAGGAAGCGAATGAACAGAGAGTGCAGAATGAGCACAGAAGGTTTAAATGACATCCAGGCTAGTTGGGGACACTTCCTGATCTTGGAGAGTGGCATCATGGGAGCAACAGACACACGCTGCTGTGAAGTAGCTCTGGGTGGCCCTGCCAGAGACAGAGCCCTTGGCTGGAGAAGCACTGGGCTGACAGCATCACCCCCGAGGGGACTGCCTGCACTGCTGGGTCTGAGTGTGGCTCTGTTGACCTCACTGCTCCTGAAGGTCCCACACACCCGTGTGCAGTCTGACAACGACCCTACTCCACCTCTCTGCAGGCTGGATAGAAGTGGGAGCAGAGGCAAGAGTCACTGGACATGGGGTGTCTTTATCTAGGGTATACAAGTCCCCAAGGGGTCTGTAGGTAGAATTTCAGGGAGGGGTGAATGCGGATGGGAAAAATTATATCTTTGTCACAAATCATGGAAAAAAAACCATGATGGTATCATCAGGACTAAAACACCACGATGATATCAGCAGGACTCATGAATCTGTCACTCATAGAAACCACATATATTTTCAGATCCCATTCTACAGTTGTAGAAGAACCATTTGTGTTTCATCTTAAATGTTGATTTTGCCTCATCACTATTTCAAGATTATGGTAGTTATTAGACCCACTGATGGGAATTGTTTTTTCTTTTTTTTTTTTTACCTCATCAATAAAGAAGCATATGTATAATTCTATCAGACACTTTAATCTTTTAATAATAGCATTTCAAGTTTAATTTTTTTCTTTGGTAATCATCTGCATTTTATGCATTTAAAACATTTTTCTGAGGAAAAGCTCACAGGCTTTACCAGACTGCTGAAGGTTCATGGCACACAAAAATTAGAAGCCTGTGGTAGGAGATGAGTCAGGGGCTGGGGAGTGGAAAATGACCTGTTAGGCATGGGTCACCAACTTACTCAGGTAATGTTTCTTTTTTTTAATCCTAGAGCATTTTAGATATTTATTTTCATGTATTTAGTCCTAATTGTTTATTTTCCCCCTACAGGTAGATTTTAAAATAATTTTTTTAAAATATGAATATTCTTTCTCTTATAATTAATTGTGTAATATCATAACATCTGTATTCCTAGAAAATCATTCTGTAACAACTATTGGCTTTTACTTTGCCTGAAGCAACCATCTATATCTTGTTTCTGAGGAAATTCACTTTGATGTGGACTTTCTGTCCTTTAGAACGCAGAGATTATTATAAGAGGAAAAGAAGGGTATTTATGATACAAAATATTGTCAGTTGAAAGACCTCTATGTTTATCCCAGAAAACTACCATCAGCTTTTGTGGGCTTTAATTAGCCCAGTTTGTCAGATTTACTTTGGTGTGTGCATGCTCAGTCCCTTAAGTCATGTCTGACTCTTCACCATCCTGTGACTATAACCCACCAGGCTCCTCTTACTTTGGGAGAAGGGTCTACTTGGAAATAATGTGGGGGGTTGTGCAATAGATGATGTCTGTGACTTGGGAAGCCAGTTTATGCTTTGAGCAGGGGTTCATTTGGGAAGAATTGAAGTGATGGGAGAAATCTGTATGCAGGTCAGGAAGCAACAGTTAGAACTGGACATGGAAAAACAGACTGGTTCCAAATAGGAAAAGGAGTGCGTCAAGGCTGTATATTGTCACCCTGCTTATTTAACTTATATGCAGAGTACATCATGAGAAATGCTGGACTGGAAGAAACACAAGCTGGAATCAAGACTGCCGGGAGAAATATCAATAACCTCAGATATGCAGATGACATCACCCTTATGGCAGAAAGTGAAGAGGAACTAAGAAGCCTCTTGATGAAAGTGAAAGAGGAGAGTGAAAAAGTTGGCTTAAAGCTGAACATTCAGAAAACAAAGAGCATGGCATCCAGTCCCATCACTTCATGGGAAATAGAGGGGGAAACAGTGGAAACAGTGTCAGACTTTATTTTTGGGGGCTCCAAAATCACTGCAGATGGTGACTGCAGCCATGAAATTAAAGGACGCTTACTCCTTGGAAGAAAAGTTATGAGCAACCTAGACAGTATATTCAAAAGCAGAGACATTACTTTGTCGACTAAGGTCCGTCTAGTCAAGGCTATGGTTTTTCCTGTGGTCATGTATGGATGTGAGAGTTGGACTGTGAAGAAGGCTGAGCACCGAAGAACTGATGCTTTTGAACTGTGGTGTTGGAGAAGACCCTTGAGAGTCCCTTGGACTGCAAGGAGATCCAACCAGTCCATTCTGAAGGAGATCAGCCCTGGGATTTCTTTGGAAGGAATGATGCTAAAGCTGAAACTCCAGTACTTTGGCCACCTCATGCGAAGAGCTGACTCACTGGAAAAGACTCTGATGCTGGGAGGGATTGGGGGCAGGAGGAGAAGGGGACGACAGAGGATGAGATGGCTGGATGGCATCACGGACTCGATGGACGTGAGTCTGAGTGAACTCCGGGAGATGGTGATGGACAGGGAGGCCTGGCGTGCTGCGATTCACGGGGTCGCAAAGAGTCGGACACGACTGAGCGACTGAACTGAACTGAACTGAACTGAAAGTGATGGGAAAATAACGCAAGTTATGCAACATCATTCACACAAACACACACCTCAGCCCCGCAGGAGCCGCGGTGAATAACATGGCGGAGAAGGAGAAGAGGGGCTGAGGGAGACAGCATGCTCTGAGGCGGCTGAGCTCAGTCAGCAGGCAGACTTTGAGCACAGGCTTCTGTGGTGCAGCAACCGCACACTCCTACCTAGAAGGTGCTCTTGGCAAGGATTTTGGGGGACGATATGCTTTCCACGCGTAACTATCCATGTGAGTCAACTATTTAGGAAAGTTCTGGGGTAGGGTGATCACAAATGTCTGAAAGGAACTCGAATTGTGGAATTAAAATAAAGAATGACAACAGGAAGTAGATAGGAAGTTTTCAAAGAAAACAGTTCTTTAGAAGAAACTTCTGAAGGAACTTCAACCCTGCCTCTGACTTCTCATGAATTTCTCAGTACTGCTTTATTAGAGTGTGTATCTGAGGAAAGACCTCACGGTGCACAATCACAAGGACCGGAGCACATGCGACGGGATCAGCGGCCACAGATAACCTGCCGGCTGCCACCACACTTGCCTGAGGAAGTGCTGCCTGAGAAATCTGGAAAGAAGTCTGAGAAATCTGCTAAGGAAACTGGAATCCAGTTTTTTTTTTTTTTCCCTTTGGCATCCTAAATTTGCCTTTATTTCTAAACTTGGCACTTTGCAAATGTCCTTCTTGTATAATTTTTCCATAAAAGGGCATTTTGCACATGAAATCTATCCACCACATGCCCTAACTTCCATTGCAAAGCAATGGAAATTAAATACATTTTTGGTGTCTTTAAAGGTGGTTTGGTGTCTTTAAAAGTGAGAAAACTCTGTAAGGCTTGTGTTTTGAAGACAAGTGAAATCCCATGATCCATTGAGCTAAAGCACCATCTATTGCTTCTGGGGAAAACGCTGAGGTTTTACTTTAAGAAGGCAGTGATCTTTTAACATATTTGTCTCCTTGCCTTGGCTGCTATGAAGCTTGGTGGTGAATTTGTGACTTGGTAGTAATGGCACAGATCCTTCTGGCAGGGATTAAGGATTAATGTCACTCCTGACTTCTTTAAATTATCCTATCGTCTCACCTTTACTATATTACTTCAGTCACTGCATATTTACTGGCACTGCGCACTTTGGCATGGTCTGTGCTTAACAGGGCCTGCAGTTTAGTGGGGCCGCAGACCTTCGCTTATTTTTATCCACTTATACCATATGTGTTTTGTTAGCAGCCTCGAGTACTTTCTGGCTGATGCAGGGTATCTGGGGTGTACTTCATAAAGATATGATTTTGTCCGTAACTTCTCTTTCCTTGAAATAGAAATATTAATGCAGCCTAAAACTGTACTCTTTTTAAAGAAGCAAATGACACCACTGGTTCAAATTTAACAATGTAAACTAAATCTAAATTTCTCTCACTTAAATTTCTGAAAAGCTTACATTTACTGCTTTTACATTTTATTATGTTAATCTTGATTCATTTATTCCTAACATGAACTACCAACTCCCTACTCCAAGAATCCCCAAATGCACCGTGCTTGTCTTCAGAGGGAACAGAACACCGTTTCCTAAAGGGCCTGAGGCTGCAATTCAGAAACCATCAGTCAGGCCCTTGCCTCGGCAAGCTCTGTTTCTGCGTCCTTTCCAGGAGACACCACTGAGACTGAAAACCAGTGTAGACAGTTAAGAAATAATGAATTTAAAATAAAAAACAAAACCAGTCTTCCTACTGTCATATATTCATGCATGAAACTGGACATTCTATTTGATATTTGATATTGTTTCCCTGTTGCATTTTCCTCTGCAAATAACATCAACTGGAATTCTTATTTGCTTGTTCATTTTGGTCTCTTCTGCGAGAAAGTAAGCTCCAGGAAGGCAGGAACCTCTCTCTCTGATTTGCTACTAACCACTAACTAGAATCAGGTCTGGTGTAGGTACTAGTAAATTCATTTACTCACACAACACATATGACTCACAATTTGCCATGTGCCAGGCAGCGTTCTTGGTGCTGAAGGCACCGCAGTGTATAAAATAGACAAATATCTCTGTTGTAGGATAACCGGGTTGCAAACAGTGTCAACAACTAAAACGTAGATAATGTTAGAGAGTGATAACTGCTAAGGAGGTGGAAAACCCCTACACGCAGGGGAGGACAGGGTGGAGATGAAGTTTGGACAGAGTGCCCAGGAAGGTCTTATTAAAAATAAGGTTAACATTTGAATTTCACAAGTGATAGCCCTGACCCATCAAGCTGAAGCAGCGGCGCACTTGGAATTCAGCCTGGCGCAGGCCTGCTTTTGTCATGCCAATTTCCCTTCTTAAAAGGTACGGTTCCTTTCTCTTGTTGTCACATCCAAACTCCTTTGTTAGGGTTTTAAGATCCCCACCGGAACATTAACTCCACCATTTTCCAGAGAGACCCTCTGGGCAGCTCTGTTTCCGTTCTATTTTCTGCACGACATCGTCTGTAATGTAATAATGGGAGTAATAACCGAACTACATCCTTCCGCATGCTGCTGCGTCTGAGTCGGTCAGTCACGTGGCAGCTGGTCCCCGCCCAGCCACCGCCGCCCCCGAACCCCCCCCGACCCCCCCCCCCCGCCTCTGCCCCGTCCGTACACCTCACTGCATCTCCCCTAGAACTGTTTTAAAGACTAAAAGGGGACGCATCAAACTCAGAGTTGGTGTGTTTTAACCTAAAAACCAAGTATATAAATACCAAATTGAGTTAAAAATGCCAACTGAGCATCCCACTGACACACAATTGCTACACAATTTCCACCAGTTTTACTAACAAGGATGAAATCATGAAAAGAATTAAAGTGACTGATTATTTAAAACCCCTGCTTATAAAGGAAGCCATCTGAAAACATCTCACATGTAGCAATGCCCAGCGGGGCCTGAGGGGCTCAGGTCACCTCATGCTGTGTCTAGGTGAGCCCACGTGAATGACAACGTGACCTTGGGCTGGAACCTCTGTGACCACCTTCCCCAGGCTTACTAGTCACAGTGCCTTTCTGATACACAGCAGCCGTGAGCAGCTGGACCTCCGTGTCCAGTCGCTCATTACTCCAGCTTCTGGAAAGGACTTGAGGCTGCTCTAAATTAACGGGCGGCAGCACTGAGAAGCTGCTGGGCTGCCGCCTGTATGTGGGAAGGAACCTTGGTAGAATTGACTAGACAGAGATTCTCCCTTAAAATGAGCTGCAAGAACTACAGGCCAGATTGCCATGCTGATGAGCAGGCCACATACGGTTGAAGAGGCCTTAGAAGAATAACATGCTAATTACAGTCATGAATGAAGTAAAAGTTGTTTGCAAAGGTTAAGAAAGAGACAACGTTGTACAATCTATGTGAATGTTGCTTTCAAAGGCATCTTTTCAAGAGGTAATTTTGGTGCTGACATCATGGAAAATGATCCAGACTAATAGTTTTGATAATATGCACCCATGTGAATTAAATTTTCCATGCTTTGTTTCAAAAGGTCTGTTTGTGCAAGAAACTGAGCTATGGCAAAGGTTGAAAACATATGTTAAACGATGTTTGACAATAGTTGTCTGGCCTGAATGATTTTTCCATAAAAGAAATGGTTAATCTAGTAGGCAAATAATAACTTAATTATTGCAATTTTCTATGAATATATGATAATAGCCATTACATTATCTGAAAATGAATAACAGAAATTCTGAAGTAACTTAAATATTTTTACTGGGAACAAAGTGAAAGGAGATAAAAATAGGCTTTAAAGTTATTTTTCCCTGCAAGCAAAAAGCCATTTTAAAGTACTATATTTGATAATAAAAAGTCAATTATGAATTTGGTTTCTTTCAACTGATTAGACCCATATGATCCACTTACTTTAAAAACAGACTTTCCTTGAAAGGTTTCCTGAGAGCAATCACATTACATGGGAAATCTCAGTGGAACTCTTTGTTACAAATAAGCCAAAAAGACCCATCACTTCCCAGGAAATGAGAGTATTAAGCTTCGCAAAATGAAAACTTTCAACCAATGGAGCCAGGTTATTCTATGGGGGCCATGGAGTGGGGAATTGCTACTGATTTTCTCTAGTCTATTTGGCCTACAGAAATAAATTTTTAAAGTGACTAAACTAGCGGTTAAGTTTAGTACCCTTGGCAAGTTAAGTACCCTTGGCGGTAGACTTTATGATGTACAACATCAGGAAAAACTAAACCCAGCAGACAGATGTTTCCAGAGAGTAATAACCATAAACTTGGAAACTACTACACATGTAAGTACCTGCCCAAGGGGTAAGGAAGATACCTTTTTCTTTTGGGACTGGCCTACAGTGGTTCTTGCGGCTCTTGGTGACCCAGGCTGAAAGGAAGTTGAAAGCCAGCATTATACTGAGTGGAGCTGCTGAAGAGTTTATGGAACAAAACAAAAAGAGTTTATGGAGCAAAGTTGGAAAGTAGTGGACAGACTGTACAGAACATTCCCACCTCTAAAAATATATTTGCAATCAGTTGTAAAAACTATAGACACTCCTCTGGGGCTGCTAAGTAAGTAAACATGTCTGCTTTCTCTTTCTGTTTCTATGTAAGTAAACATCAAGAATATTTTTTGTTTACAAAGCATTGAAGTTGGTGATTCCACGTATATGATAAACAAAACTGAGGTGAGCGTGGTCAAAACGGTGGAGCAGGAAGACCCTGAGTTCACCTTCCCCCATGGGCACACCAAAATTACAGCTGTTTACACAGCAACTCTCCACAAAAACCACCTAAGGACTAGCAGAAAAAATTTCCCACAACTAAAGATATAAAGAAAAAAACCACAAGACGGGTAGGAGGGGCAGAGGTACAGTTTGGTCAAGACCCACACCCCTGGGTAGACGGAACAAACAGGAAGACGATCACAATTGTAGAGGTTCTGAATCCCACGTTGGGCTCCCAATCTCAGGGACCTTGCGCTGGAAAGACAGGCCCCCACAACACCTAACATTAAAGGCCAGTGGGGCTTAGGCCCAAGACAGCTAGAGGACTGTAGGAAACAGACTCTCCTCTTAAAGAGAGTGTAGAATATCTCACAAGCTCCGAGTCCAAGTTCAGAGGCAGTAATCTGAAAGAAGCCTAAGTCCTAGCTGCTTGCTGATCTCAGAGCAATGCCTAGAGAGGCAGGAGGCCACTGGGACTCCCCCTGGTGACACAGATGCTGCAAGCAGCCATTCTGGGGAGATCATTTTATCATAAGGACACTGATGCAGGCATGCACCAGTTGGAGTTTTTCTTCCAGCCTTTTAGCACTGGGCGCTTACCTGCCTCCTAGCAGGCCAGAACCGAACCTGGGTTCCCTGGTTCCCACAGTCAGTCATGGTGGGATCTGGCCCTGCCAACCAGTGGACCAGTAGTCACTGCACAATGCAGGGCCTGGTAGCTAACTGGCCACCTGATGGGATGAGCTGACTCATTGGAAAAGACTCTGATGCTGGGAAAGATTGAGGGCAGGAGGAGAAGGGGGCAACAGAGGATGAGATGGTTGGATGGCATCACCCACGCGATGGACATGAGTTTGAGCAAACTCTGGGAGACAGTGAAGGATAGGGAAGCCTGGCCTGATGCAGTCTATGGAGTTGCAAAGAGTTGCACCTGACTTATTGATTGAACAACAACAACAACAACTACATATACAATGGAATATTATTCAGCCACAAAAGGCATGCATTCTTGCCATTTTGACTAAATGGATGGACCTATAAAGTATTACACTAAGTGAAATAAGTGAGATGGATAAAGATAAGTATTGTAAATTTTCATTTATAGTTGGAATCTAAAACTAATAAAAAATACAGAAATAGACCCAGATATAGAGAACAAACTAGTGGCTTGTCAGAGAGGAGGAATTGGGGTAACGAGTGAGACAAGTAAGGGAGATTAAGAGGTATAAACTTGTAGTTATGAAATAAATAAAGCATGGATATGACGTACAACATTTGGAATATAGTTGATAATACTGTAATAATTGCACGGTGACAAATGGTAACTAAACATACATGGTGATCATTTTGCAGTGTATAAAAATATTGACTCACTATGTTGTACACCTGAAATTAATATAATATTGTAAGGAACAACAGACAGGTTCCAAATAGGAAAAGGAGTGCATCAAGGCTGTATATTGTCACCCTGCTTATTTAACTTATATGCAGAGTACATCATGAGAAACGCTGGGCTGGAAGAAGCACGAGCTGGAATCAAGATTGTCGAGAGAAAAATCAATAACCTCAGATATGCAGATGACAACACCCTTATGGCAGAAAGTGAAGAGGAACTAAAAAGCCTCTTGATGAAAGTGGAAGAGGAGAGTGAAAAAGTTGGCTTAAAGCTGAACATTCAGAAAACAAAGAGCATGGCATCCGGTCCCATCAGTTCATGGGAAATAGATGGGGAAACAGTGGAAACAGTGTCAGACTTTATTTTTTGGGGCTCCCAAATCACTGCAGATGGTGACTGCAGCCATGAAATTAAAGGACGCTTACTCCTTGGAAGAAAAGTTATGAGCAACCTAGATAGTATATTCAAAAGCAGAGACATTACTTTGCCAACAAAGTACTGTCTAGTCAAGGCTATGGTTTTTCCTGTGGTCATGTATGGATGTGACAGTTGGACTGTGAAGAAGGCTGAGCACCGAAGAATTGATGTGTTTGAACTGTGGTGTTGGAGAAGACTCCTGAGAGTCCCTTGGACTGCAAGGAGATCCAACCAGTCCATTCTGAAAGAGATCAGTCCTGGGTGTTCTTTGGAAGGACTGATGCTGAAGCTGAAACTCCAGTACTTTGGCCACCTCATGAGAAGAGTTGACTCATTGGAAAAGACTCTGATGCTGGGAGGAATTGGGGGCAGGAGGAAAAGGGGATGATAGAGGATGAGATGGCTGGATGGCATCACCAACTCGATGGATGTGAGTCTGAGTGAACTCTGGGAGATGGTGATGGACAGGGAGGCCTGGCGTGCTGCGATTCATGGAGTCGCAAAGAGTTGGACATGACTGAGCGACTGAACTGAACTGAAGGCAATTATCCTCCAATGGAAAAAAACAAAAAGAGCCACAAACACAAAAAGTGAGACAGAATGTGACTGTGTCTAATTTAATATTATATCCTTCACTGACAATTTTAGAGATGTTTACTTTAATTCTGTTGTTGTTTCAGGTGCATAATTGAAACTAATACATATTAAGTGGTGATGGAAAGTTAAGAAAACATTGAAAGTGCTTAATAGTTGACCATTTTGCTCCAAATCTTCAGTTTTCATGGGCGTCCATCCTTTATCTTAAAATGGAAATATATCTCAGTTTCTCCATCAGAAAAGTGACAGTGATGCACTAAAGAAGCCCTACTATCCTCCTCAATGTAAAGTTTAGTTGTTTCTGTATGCTCTGATGTTTCTGCTTCTATTCTGAGAGCAGTGGCAGGAAGGCTGTGCTAATGAAGAGCCAGAAATGTTTATGATTCCTAGGCCCTTCAAAATACACAAGGTTGGCAGGGACTCAGAAGTATCACCTGCAAAGTCTAGGGAGAAAATATATTATTTCCTCTTCTTGCCATAAGAGAATCTAGGCTATGTCTTTTCCCACTAGTTATTTCCCTTTGCAGTAGAGGAAGGGAAAGAAGAAAGATTTACATCAGAGTTTGGCAAACTTTCCCTGTAAAGGACCAGGTCATAAATATTTCAGACTTGGTGTGAGCCATAAGGTCTTTCTTGGAACTATTTAGCTCTGCAGTTGTAGCACAAAAACAGCCACAGACAATACTCAAAGAATGGTGTGGTTGTGTTCTAATAAAACTTTATTTACAAAAGCAGGCAGTGCACCAGATTTAATGGACAAAGGTTCTAATGTTTTCTTTCCACTGAGTAAAATAAAATTAGTTTTTAAAATAAAAATTTTTAGATATGGATCTTCTCTTCCTAACTAAAAAGTTTATAGCCCTATCAATAAAGTATGACTGTGATAGACAGTAATCTATAGCCACTAAACAATAACTGAAGGCCATGTGCTATTGAAAGCAGGATACTTTTTTCCTACTTATTTGGGGTATCAGTGAGTGAAGATGATTCCTTTTCAGTTTGATTTTCGTGAACCAAGGGAGTTTGTTCAACTAACTAGTGTTGGATTATGCATTTTAGAAAGCCTGGATTTTCGCTTAGCTTCACTACTTCTGAGCTTGGGACCTGTGATGGCTAACTTTATGTGTCAGCTTCACTGGCCACTGAGTGTCTAGGTTGAAAATACTATGTCTGGCTGTGTCTGTGAGCTCGGCTCCAGGTAAGATTAGCATTTGAACTGATGGACCAGTAAAGTAGACAATCCGCCCCATTGTGGGTGCGCACCATCCAGTCTGTTGAGGAGGAATTCACCCTCTTTCGTGCCTCGTTGCTTGAGCTGGGATATGCATTTCATCTCATCTTTTCCTGCCCCTGGTCTGGGGTTTATATCAATGCCATTAGCTACCCTGGTTCTCAGGCTTTAGGAATGAACCACACCATTATCTTTCCTGGGTCTCCAGCTTGCAAGTGGTAGACTATGGGACTTCTCAGCCTATATAATCACATTAGCCAATTCCTCACAGTAAATATTCCATTACATATATATTGCTGCTTCTGTGCTGTGCTCAATTGTGTCTGACTCTGCGACTTCATAGGTTATACCCTCCATGAGATTTCCCAGGCAAGAACACTGGAGTGAGTTGCCATTTCCTTTTCTAGGGGATCTTACTGATGCAGGGATCAAACCCACATCTCCTGCATTGGCAGGTGGATTCTTTACCACTGAGCCATCAGGGAAGCCTAAAAATATCTGTATATATATATACACCCACACACACATCCATCCTCTTGGTTCTGTTTCTAAGGAGAGCCCTAATACAGAACTGTTGGCCAAATCTCTTATTTCCTTTGTGCTTTGATTTTCTCATCTTCAAGATGAGAAGCCTAATGTCTGTCATGCTGAGGTAGGACTTGATTATATGTGTGATGAAATGAACATACTGTACAAATACATGGTACTCTTGAGAGGATTATGAAGTCCTTGAGAGCAGGCCTTCATCTTACTTCTTTGAGTTTAAGAAAAATTCATTTAATACCTACTAGGTGCCAGCATTATCCACCAGATCCTTATACAAATAAGCCACTGAAATAATTATTCATTGACTTGTATTAGTTAAAAGCTATATTTAATAGCAAAGAGAGATTCATCTATTCATTAGTGAAAAACTGAAGGCCTTTTAGAGACTACGTTAGATTTCTGAAAGGAGGAATCCGAAAACCAGCTCTCTGGGAAGGCAACTTACATTCAGATAGTAGTAGCAGTGGTAAGTGAAAGTCGCTACAGTCGTGTCCGACTCTTTGTGATCCCATGGACTATACATGGAATTCTCCAGGCCAGAATACTGGAGTGGGTAGCCTTTCCCTTCTCCAGCGGATCTTCCCAACCCAGGGTTTGAACACAGGTCTCCCACCTTGCAGGTGGATTCTTTAACAGTTGAGCCTCAAGGGAAGTAGCAGACGTAAGG
Organism: Budorcas taxicolor; assembly: GCF_023091745.1. Classification (NCBI taxonomy): domain Eukaryota; kingdom Metazoa; phylum Chordata; class Mammalia; order Artiodactyla; family Bovidae; genus Budorcas; species Budorcas taxicolor. Next base: position 1,439,101 of record NC_068923.1, read on the forward strand.
CTGTGGCAAATGGTTATAGTTAGAGGAGAATTTCTTTACCAGTAGATAGGAAGGCAGTGCAGCCTTTCAAACCACAAAAAAGCCATAACAAACAACTGCTCCTGTTTCTATGAAAATATGTCTGTTATAAAACTCGTTAGATTATATTTAGCACCTCCTGTGAAGTCTAATTCTCCTCAACTGGGTAATTAGGGTTGGTATTACTGAAACCACATGTGGAGAAAACCACTGCAATTTTCTATTTTCAGATTGTTGTGTCAATATTGTATACATGTGCGTATGTAATACACACGTGGCAATCCATGGAAGCTGGTAGTTATTCTGATTTTTAATCACAGTGGGGGCCAACAGTGAAGGAAATACAGGGGACAAAATAGGAATAAGTGTGCTTGAGTTATTAGGGAGTGAATATTTTCTTGATAGCATTTGTCCTAGAGACAGTCTTCTATAAAAGCCTTTAGTACTCCTGTCAAGCAGTTCAGTAGACATCAGGTAATCAGAGGCTATTCTATCTGGTACCTGAATTTCTGGGATCATCCAGATGCTCTTAGACAACATTAAGAGTCACAGAGATGGTGACAGAAGACAGAGGAGGGAACAACAGTATCTGTGTCTATTATACTCAACACAGGAACCTCCTCTGATCTTTTAAGTCTGAGAATTTGCTGAACGAGAAGTAGATAAGCATATAAAGACGCCTATAGGTAATCAGCCTGTCCAGAAATGTTTAGAAGACAGAGAGATACAGAGTAGAATGAGCTAGAAGTGGGGGAAGCCAGAAAAGTCCTGCCCTGAACTGCAAAAGTGACAGAAGCCGCAGCGCCCCCTGACCCCACCGCTGGCAAACTGCCTGCCCAAGTGAGGAGCCAAGCTATAGGGCTATGTTTATAGGTGTAAAACACAATTGCCATTACTGCATTTCAGGGACAATCAAATTTCTGCAACTTTACATGTTATTCTTGTTATCCTTACACTTTGCTGCATGTATGTGTGTACATTTATATACACTCAAGTTATAAAAACAAAAGTGCGAATATATCGTTTTCCCAGATTCAAAAAAATCCCTTTAACAATATCTTAGGAAGATGAATGGAAAAATGGCTTTCCAAGCAGACAATAGTTATAAAATAGTTCCTCTGTTTCAAGGGTTTTCAGTTCAGTTACTTTCAAACTTGGATATGTTTTCAGACCAAAAATGCACCTTGTGCTTTAGGCATAAGTAGCTAATTAAATGCTAAAGGACACTTATTAAAATAAGGTACACTTGAAAAAATGAATATATTGAAATTGAGGAGGAATCCTAAAATTCAAATTGGCTACTTTTTGCTTGCTCCTCGGTTTATTAGCTTCAGGTATAAATTCATCACCTATTGACTTAAGGGTTAGCAGCCAAGCCCACGCTGTTTTTCATCCCTGCAGCAGCACACTTGAGAGAGGAATGAACTCTAGGTACTGACTTCCTTGCAACAACAGTTGACCTCACTGTTTCAACGTTTTTGGCCAAGATAGTGTATTTGCACCTGTTTGTAAATATTGTATGTGCATACACATAAAATCACAGAAGTAAAGATATAAACAAGCACACAAATAACACAGAAATGTGTAACTTAGCCAAAGTTCCTGGTAATCACTGTTGGTACATTTGCCCATTGCCCTCGCAAATGATCAGTCAACAGTTTGGGAGACAGAACCTGAGTTTTCCCTTTCTCACCTCAGCCCTCCACTGTTTTCAGCCACACTTCTATTTCATGTTAAATCCCACCTCCTGAAATGCTTTTCTTCACCAGCCTACGGCACAATGATTTTTCTGTTCTCCACACCCACAGTGCTTTGAGTTTGCATTCACACATTCACCATAAAATATCTTTGGAAGCTCGGAATTTAGAATTTCCCAAACTTTTTTCAGCTGAATGCCACTGTCCCAAAAGATTTCCACAGGTCCAACCCTTGAAACTGTTTCTCTGTTAAAGACACAGAGGGAATGCTGGGTCCAGCAGGAGAACACAGGGTTCTTTACCACGAGACATGGGGGTGGGGAATAGTGGGTACCTGGGTTCCTCATCACTAGACGTGAGGGGAATGCTGGATTCAGTGTAAATACCCGGGGTTCGTTATGGTGATATGCAGAGCGAACGCTGGGTCCAGTTGCAGTACCTGAGGTTCATTATTGAGAGAGCTGTTTGGCATGTAATGTGAATGGTGGGGCTGGGGTAGCTTTTAGTGTCCCTGTGTCTAAAATCCTGATGGAGGAACTGCATCTTGTCAGTCCTCCTGTTGCAAGCCTAAGTGACCCTTGTATCTCTTTGAGCATAATGGGGCTAACTCCACATTCTTGACAGCAGAGAATACATTCTTTTATTTTTTTTTAACATTTTATCATTTTTTATTTTAATTGAACAGTTTATTCCTTTAGAGACCTTGTAGTGCATAGCATGGTCTGAAGGTACTGAAGTACCCCCATATTATCTGTTGAATGCTTCATAGAGTTAAAGGAAAATAATAGGAAAGGAATGAAAAAAATGTATCAAAACATATGTGCTAAAGGCTTTCACCATACTTTTTTCTTATTAATTTATCTTTAATTAATAAAGGGATGTCTTTTGTTTACAAATATATGTTAAAATTATGTAATGTCATTATCTTCCACTGTGCTGACCAAAAGTCACAAAGCGGACGGGACTTGTTATCACCTTGCTTAGAGAACTTGAAAAATGTGTTGACTGAAATTTTTAAAGGGCTTCCCTGGTGGCTCAGTGGTAAAAAATCCATGCACCAATTCAGGAGACACAGGTTTGATCCCTGGGTTGGGAAAATTCCCCGGAGAAGAAAATTTCCTGGAGAAGAAAACAGCAACCCACTGTTCCCTGTTCCTTGCAGGGCAAGGAATGTGTTTTCTCCTAAAGAGGTAATAAAAAGGAGGAAATAAAACCCTAAAATTAATACCATTAGGTTTATAGTATTTCATTTCCTATGTGTGAAATGAGACTTTCATCTTAATTGTGGGTTTTCTCCCTTGTCACTGCTGAAGGGAGCCAGTGCTGAAATTCTGCTCCATATAATACAATGCATAGTAGGAGAAAAATACTGTACCTTAATTATATCTTTGTTCTTGTATATCTTCCTCTGACTACTACAAGACATGAAACAAATCAGTTCTCATTGTTTAATTTCACCAACTCTTTCCAAAAACAACAGTTCTCCAAAGCACAATCAAGTTGGTTTTATTGAGATCAGCTGTTGGTAGACCCTGCCAATCACCCGCACGGGATACTGAGTCACTGGGGAAGCACTGGGCTCTGAACGCCGTACAGAATACATTCCTCTCAAAACATTTCCTTTGCATTATTGCCAATGGTGCCTTGATATACTTGCTCAGCATTCAGGTTTCAAACTGAACAAATTGACTTTCTGTTTAACTAATGAAAGTTCAGCTTTAGTATGAGTATTTTAGTGTCATCACAAAGCAATAGAAGGGTAACTTTCAAAATATTGCTTGGTTTCCTAAAATGAAAAGATAAGCTAAAATTTCTGATCTAAGTTAATCAGGAATTTCTGACTTCTAATTATAAAATGTGCATCAAATCATGAGGAAGAAAGGTCATATGTTTATGAACTAACAATTTCTCCTGGGGCTTGAGATGAAACCTCTAAGTAGTAAAAATGTCTCCTCTCTTCTGCAGTTGGCCTCCAGACTCACAGAAAGGGTGATCTGAAGGGGGCATGCATTCACAGGATGTACAGGCAGCACCTCCCAGCTCTGCCTCAGCATACGGCTTTGAGCAGTGTCAACTACAAATTAGCACTTGCCATTGGCAGTTGCCATCTACCTCTTGAAGGATTAAATCAGTGCTGCTGCAGCTGCTCATTTTTTTTTTTTTTTCCAACACCCCTGAAAGGAGTTCAGGGTAGAGAGCAGCCATGAGGCACTCTGGGCTTGGGAGAAAAACTGGCAAGACATGCCTTCAGGTAGATAGATGTTTTCAGCAGCTGATTTTATGAGCCCAGTTCTTGTAACTCTTCATATCTAGAGAAGTACCAAAATCCTTCATGGTGACAACTGCTCCTCGTGACTAGCAGAAACCTTCACAACACTAGCAGAAACCTCTGCAAAAAATGTGTGCTTGACTGCATGCACTCACCCTTCACTAAAATCATATATATGTATGTACTGACCTCTCCCCCTGCCCCCGCCTCTTCGGAGCACTTTCTCAGAGCTATCTGAAAAGCTGTCTCCTGGGCTATAGTCCTCATTTTCCCTCAATTAAACTTAATACACGACTCTCGTGTTGTGCATTTTTTTTTTTTAAGTTAGCAGCAAACACCCTAACCTCTCTGGGCTTGGCACTTCCCTTCTGTGGAAGCAGAGGATGACTGGCATAAGCTCAAATATCATTTCCAGCTAAATCCAAATCCATGACAATAACTCCATGTGAAAGCATGCTTTAGCCCCTCTCAAGACATAAAGTGTATTACTCTCTATTTATTGATACATAAGGCACCCTGCTAGATGTTGCAGTTCTAAAGCCTTGGACTACATAGTATTGACTTCAGTTACGAGCCTTTCCTAAAATTTTAAATGAACAGTGTCATTTAAATGAAACTGAGCAGGACATTGTGGGGCTCCTGGGTGTGGAAGTCTTCATTTCTCCCATTCCTTATTGTGGGAAACAGACTCTAGCCTCTATAACCTTCCCTGAGTTCCAAACAGCAGATTCAAACAGTGGCTAATCAGAGAAGGGAGGGAATGCAGAGTCAAGGAAGGGGTAGTCAAAAAACCATCCGAGGCCATAAAAGGAACCAGAGAAACTCATCAAGATCAGGAAGCCACCTGAGGCCAAATTAAAGGAGGGCAGTCCTGTGCTATGCTGGGCTTACCTGGTGGATCAGATGGTAGAGAATCTGCCTGCAATGTGGGAGATCCCAGTTTGTATCCCTGGGCAGGAAGTTCCCCTGGAGAAGGGAATGGCTTTACCCACTCCAGTATTCCTCCCTGGAGAATTCCATGGACAGAGGAGCCTGGTGTTCTACAGTCGATGGGGTCTTAAGGAGTTTATTGCTATAAAACTCCTCACTAAAGCCTCCCAGGTTGGGGCACAGCTCTGAGAGCAGGAATCTGCTCTGTCCCCTTTGCCTGGCAATGTAATAAAGCTATTCTTTTATGCTTCACCCAAAATTGTGTCTCTGAGATTCAATTTGGCACTGGTGAACAGAGGTCGAGCTTTCAGCATCAATGATGTCTAAATCCAATAAGTTAAACTTCAATAGCAGTCTGATTGTTGAAATTTGGAGGAAAAAATATGCATGGTTTACAGTTCTGGAGACTCCTGGGCCACCTTCTTCCTGCACATTGTTTGAAGCTGTGGGTCAGTGGATAGTGCAGCAGAAATGTGCTCAGATGACACGCCTCACCTTTACAGTCAGGCTGGGATGGCTCACAATGAAATGCTGGGAAAGTGGCTTCCAGTAAAGGGAAAGGATAGTTGGTTCCTCTTGTTGTTTGTGGTAGTTGTATGTTTTATACAGTTCCTGTGAACAGTGGGTTAGTGAGTCCTGAACCGCTGTCCAGAAGGAAAGGAGACTGACTCCTGGAGCTCTGGTCATGAACCTTTCCCATTACGCAGTCTATAACTTTGCGTTACCTGTGTTACTGTTTCGAGACACTTCACTGAATGTGTGCTGCTCATTCACTTGCACTGAATTCCTAACCAGTAGCAGCACAGCTGATGACTGAGGGAGGCTTATCTCATTCATGTCCTTTCTCCATAGGGGACATCAAAGCTCTCTTGGGTTAGAACCCTAGACTGCACTTCAGCACCAGCCTGGGGGCCATTTTAAATAGTGAAATCATCAACAAAGTCACAATAATGTGGAAAATGTCATAGCAAGTAGGCCATGAGAGGAATACAAGGTTCAGTCGAGCCGTGTCCCACCTCAGCTGGAGACACACACCTTGGAGACGAAAATCCTTCCTGCTCCACCAGCGACCAGAGAAGCGCCACAGGGACTGACTTGTGTCTCAAAACTAAATTGTAGTTAGCAAATCTATAACAAGGAACACATGGGTAATGATGATTGACTGTGTGTATAAGCTGCATGTAAATTCAAAATATGTAAATAGCTAAACATAACTGACTTTATTTAAGAAGCAAATAATGGGATTACTGTCATCAACTCATGTAAGATAGGAGTCTAAAAGAACAGTTTCTTATAAATATGGAGTATACAAAATCAAGAAAATATTTATAGCTCACATAAAATAAAATATTTCTGTACCCTCATGGGAACAGTGGAAACAGTGGCAGACTTTATTTTTTGGGGCTCCAAAATCACTGCAGATGGTGACTGCAGCCATGAAATTAAAAGACTCTTTTACTCCTTGGGAGAAAAGCTATGATCAACCTAGACAGCATATTAAAAAGCAGATACATGACTTTGTCAATGAAAGTCCATCTAGCCAAGGCTATGGTTTTCCCAGTGGTCATGTATGGATGTGAGAGTTGGACTGTGAAGAAAGCTGAGCACCAAAGAACTGATGCTTTTGAACTGTGGTTGGAGAAGACTCTTGAGAGTCCCTTGGACTGCAAGGAGATCCAACCAGTCCATCCTAAAGGAAATCAGTCCAGAATATTTATTGGAAGGACTGATGTTGAAGTTGAAACTCCAATACTTTGGCCACTTGATACGAAAAGCTGACTCATTTGAAAAGACCCTGAGACCCTGATGCTGGGAAATATTGAAGGTGGGAGAAGAAGGGGACGACAGAGAATGAGATGGTTGGATGGCATCACTGACTCAATGGACATGAGTTTGAGTAAACTCTGGGAGTTGGTGATGGACAGGGAAGCCTGACATGCGGCAGGCCATGGGGTCACAGAGTCAGACATGACTGAGTGACTGAACTGAACCCTCTTGCTTATTTTCACTGTGGATGAAAGTTTTAGAACCAATAAATACACATGTGTTATGACATAAAACACTACGGTGGCTGCAAAGACTCAGAAACTGGAAGGTAACGAAAAGCTTCCTCATAGTGCTGATTGACATGAATCACTTGGCCACATGCTCACAGCGATCCACAAACAGTTGTAAAGGGCAGAAAGAGGAGTAAAATGAGCCACTTAGATGATACTGTTGTTCTTAAAGTTTCACAGTGCACACTTAAGAGCCTATCAGGGAACAATTCCAGTGACTGAGTCCATTGATTGAAGAAGTACAGAGCTGCCAAACACCCACCCCGACTTGAGAACTAATGTTGTAAAGTGGCCAAGACAACACTGTTGTAATCTATTTAAGTGGATATCCGTTCTTTTTAATTCTCCCAAACAATGAATAATTGTGGGAACACAAACACGACACTGAAACTCATCATGACTGACTTGACAAGGAATATAAGCTGCCATCTTAAAAATGAGAGCTGTGATTAAAGCCGCCATGATCTAATTGGAGGTTTCAAATTCAGCTTTTAACAAGAGTGTTTTCTACTCTCATTTAAGGGATGTATATTCACTGAACAAGACTCCTTTAAGATTTTAAGCGTTTTCATGCTATTAGAAGTGCAGAAATAAACTGTTTTTTTGTGGCGTTTAGTAGGAAACAATAATCGTATATTAAAATAAATAATAAGTTTAATTCCAATAAGACTAAGGAATTCTACATATTGTTCTGTGAAAAACAGGAGTTAAAATATATTAAATCATACTTCACTCAAGCTTTTAAAAAAATTATTAAAAAATAAATTTATTTATTTTAATTGGAGGTTAATTACTTTACAATATTGTTTTGGTTTTGCCATATTTTTGCCTGTTTTAGGTCTTTGTTGCGGTGTGGGTTTTCTCTAGTTTTGGACAGTAGGGGCTATTATTTAGTGCTGTTCATGGGCTTTGCTGGAGAAGGCAATGGCAGCCCACTCCAGTACTCCTGCCTGGAAAATCCCATGGGCGGAGGAGCCTAGCAGGCTGCGGTCCATGCGGTCGCTGAGCATCGGACACGAGTAAGCCACTTTACTTTCACTTTTCACTTTCATGCATTGGAGAAGGAAATGGCAACCCACTCCAGTGTTCTTGCCTGGAGAATCCCAGGGACGGGGGGCCTGGTGGGCTGCCGTCTATGGGGTCGCACAGAGTCAGACATGACTGAAGCGACTTCGCAGCAGCAGCAGCAGCAGCATGGGCTTTGCACAGGCTCAGTAGTTGCAGTGCAAGGGCTTAGTTGCTCCATGGCTTATGGGATCTGCCGGGATCAGGGACTGAGTCCATGTCTCCTGCATTAATAGGCGGGTTCTTTGCCACTGAGCCACAAGGGAAGACCTCACTCAAGCTTTACATAGATTATTCACAAATGTGAGTTTCATATATGTAACACATGTATTGCATTGTGGTCCAGCAAAGAGGTGCTTTTCCCATCTCCACTGGATAACTTTCAGTTTTTTAATAAACAAAGATAAGAAGCCCTTCTAAGATACATTACTTTAAACCAGTTTTACTGTTCCCAAAAGAGACTGACTGCAAAATGTCTGCAAATATCTCCAGTCACTTAAGCTCAACCAGTTACAGAATGCTTTTTCTTCTGTAAACATCTAAGTTAACCTTTGGGCTTTCCTGGTGGCTCCGATGGTAAAGAATCCGCCTGCAATGGAGACTCGGATTCAGTCCCTGGGTCGGGAAGATCCCCTGGAGAAGGGAACGGCTACCGTCTCCAGTACTCTTGCCTGGAGAATCCCATGGAGAGAGGAGCCTGGCAGGCTATAGTCCACTGGGTCACAAAGAATGGAACATGACTGAGGGATAACACTAATACTACTACTAAGTTAACTTTGATTTTTGAATAATATGTGTAATGTTTTAGTTTGTAAATGTAAGAATTTGGATGAAACTGTATCTTCTAAGATATAGATCTCATTGCTTTAGAGAAAAAATAAAATAATATCTTTAGAATGATTCTAAATGCTCAGGTGACAAACTCTGGAGATGCAAGATCGTGTTGTATGCTGTTGAGCGTTACGTCGTAACACAGCTACCGTCCTGTGCAGGGACCGTGTGTGGCCCTGAGAAGTGGTAAAATTAGCTCTGTCCAGTCCAGGCTCTCTAAGCCGCACAGCTGGAGGCTGCCATCAGCTTCTGACGAGCCTCTTGGGCTCCATGTTTTCTCTCCTGGCATGTAGGCAACAAACTGCCCCTATATCCTCCTTTGAACTTTCTCCCTTCCAAGAGCCTTCAGGGGCCCCCGCTGTTGTCTTAAACCCAACAAGGTTTTGCCTGCCTCCCAAGCCTTGCTCTGTCCATTTTCTGTCAAGCCTTGTTCTCCACACATAAGATTCTTTGGCTGGTCTCCCCATTTTCATGCTCATTTGGCCTCTTTTCTCAAGTTCGTACCTGAAATACTTTCTTTCTCATCATCTCAGTCCACCCCTAACCCTGCCAACTCCACTTCTCCAGTGCTCCCCTCTTCACATTCCCCATCACCTGCTATAATGCCAGTGGTCTTGCAGAGTTTGAAGCGAATATGTGTATATATATATATATATATATGTTATTATCTAACTTTTCATTTATATCATTCTTGTCCATAAGGAGATGAGGAGGATCAGCATCACCATGTTTTGTAATTTCTGGTTCACTAAATTGCATTAGCATTAGAAGTGAATTACAATGGAAACAGTGAAAGACTTAATTTTGGGGGCTCCATAATCACGGCAGATAGTGACTGCAGCCATGAAATTAAAAGACGCTTGCTCTTTGGAAGAAAAGCTATGATCAACCTAGACAGCATATTAAAAAGCAGAGACATTACTTTGCTGACAAAGGTCAGTCTAGTCAAACCTATGGTTTTTCCAGTAGTCATATATGGATGACTATATATATATAGTATATACATATATATACTATGTATGCCTATGGATGACTTTCTTTATAGAAAGAAAAGAAAGCTGAGTGCCAAAGAATTGATGCTCTTGAACTGTGGTGTTTGGAGAAGACTCTTGAGAGTCCCTTGGATTGCTAGGAGATCCAACAAGTCAACCCGAAAGGAAATCAGTTCTGAATATTCATTTGAAGGACTGATGCTGGAGCTGAAACTCCAATACTCTGGCCACCTGATGGGAAGAACTGACTCATTGGAAAGGCCCCTGATGCTGGGAAAGATGGAAGCCAGGAGAAGGGGACAACAAAGGATGAGATGGTTGGATGGCATCACTGACTCGATGGACATGAGTTTGAGCAAGCTCCGGGAGTTGGTGATGGACAGGGAAGCCTGGTGTGCTGCAGTTCATCAAGTCACAAAGAGTTGGACACGACTGAGCGACCGAACTGAGTGAATTAATTAATTAATAAGGATAGTCACATTTTTTGCTTCAAATGATAACGTATCTGTATAAAGTAACTGACTTGGGACATTGGAATAGAAAATTGAGGGAAACAAAATTATTTATGTAAAAGTTTAGCAAGTGAAAAAATATGGAGGAGGTTGATAAATATTTTTATAAATTGACATCATGAGTAGTTTAAAGTTTGTCTTAATGGCCTACTATCAGATCCAGCTGTAGGTCCATTGGCCCCCCAGCTTCCCCTCCCCTCATGTTGTCAAGCTTCTTTCACTGTGACCCCATCTATCACAGATGAAAACTCAACGTACAAAATCATGTGCATCAAAGCATTCCTTTCACTCTGGTCCAAGGCTGGCAGGCTTTCAAAAATCCTTACCAGTGCAAAATCACTCTTTATTACATTTATTTGTTTTAGAGCATTAGATGAAAAGAGCTATTGCTGAAAGTTTAGCTAAAAAGGTAAACATACTCAAGACACTTCCCACACTTTTGTGCTCTGGAATGTCATTCCTGTCATTAGACTTGAATTGTATTGTGAATCTCCTAGACCCTCAAGTTTATAAGTAAGCTTTTATTCACCAACAATGTCAGTCTGAGATTTTCCCAATTAAAAAAATCATAGGATTCATGTCGATGTATGGCAAATCCAATACAGTATTGTAAAGTAAAATAAAGTAAAAGTAAAAATTTAAAAAAATCATAAAACTACTGCTTGTCTTACAAACTCTGAAAATGAAAGTGTGATTTATTCATTCCTCCTCATTTATGAAGAAGCATTCTTGTTTTCCATAACATTTCTGCATCTCAGGGCTGCCCAGAATATTATATAACCAAAATAACATTGCTTGTTACTCTTCAGATGCAGATATGCTGTACTAACTAAATCTTGTCTCCTAAAATATGTTCATGGCATCCTTAATTGGTACACAATTCTAGAATTAAAGGTGTGTGTTGAGTGCCTTTGTAGTAAACTGTATATATGTGTGTTTTCTAAAAATACAGAAACCTGAAACTTGACTGGGAGCTTTGTTCCTTGGAAAGTTCCTCAGCTCCAGCAACTGGTAAGCATCTTCCTTTTCTTGCCCAAATATGACAGTTAGTGTTAATTTGATGCATATAAATTAAATAGCAAATATGAGACAGCAAAAACAAGAGCCAAAAAGGCCCTGGGCAAGATTCCCAGGCAGAGAGTCGAGAATTCGAGCTCTGATTTGCAGGATCATTATTGCCCAGACCTTGCCTGAAAGCTAAACGCATTTTATTCTGCTTATCCATGAAGGCTCTGCCTCATAACAGGACCAGAGATTTCTAAACTCATTTTCTCCACAAAAATATCTGATTTAAAGTTCACATTTTCAAATGGGAGAGCAAAGTAGGAGCTGGCTGGCAGCATCCTGAGTGTACAATGTAACTCAGAAGTACAGGAAAAAAGAGGAAGACAAGCACAGTTTTAAACCCAACTCTTCATTTTTCCTGCAGCAAACAGGTTTTGTGTTTGTTTGTTATTAGTAAAATGGGTCCCAGCCATGGTACACAGATGTTAACGTCTCTAATGTAGCATTAATGATGATCACCATGGGTTTTCCTGTTTTCAGATAATGTATGACACTTTGATGTAAGAAATGACATTTCAATAGTGCCATTAGGACAACTCTTCTGTGATGCTGATGGAACTGTTACCTGATTCTTGACTTTAATGTAAAGCATGTTTAACATCAATCTAACACATGTATGGATGTGAGAGTTGGACTGTGAAGAAAGCTGAACACCGAAGAATTGATGCTTTTGAGCTGTGGCATTGGAGAAGACTCTTGAGAGTCCGTTGGACTGCAAGGAGATCAAACCAGTCCATTCTAAAGGAGATCAGTCCTGGGTATTCATTGGAAGGACTGATGCTAAAGCTGAAACTCCAGTACTTTGGCCACCTCATGCGAAGAGTTGACTCATTGGAAAAGACTCTGATACTGCGAGGGATTGGGGGCAGGAGGAGAAGGAGACAACAGAGGATGAGATGGCTGGATGGCATCACCGATTCGATGGACGTGAGTCTGAGTGAACTCCAGGAGTTGGTGACAGACAGGGAGGCCTGGTGTGCTGCAATTCATGGGGTCGCAAAGAGTCGGACAAGACTGTGCAACTGAACTGAACACATATTTATTATGTGTCCTCACATAATAAGGTTTTCATATTTTGTTGTACCTTAATATATCAGCATGAAATATATTAATATAAATTCCCTTATTACACTGTTCAATAGAGGTAATATTTGGCTTTAACAGCTGAGAGACAATTGAAAGCACATTGTGATAGAGGAGAGGGTTTTGTTGGGGCCCACGGGTGTGTGGGGAGAGAGTATAGTATATGTTTCTGGGGTTAGACCTCACATGAAAAGCAGCAGTGTACATAAATTGAACACAACAGTGGCTTTGTTTTCCTCCTAACTCTCTGAGTAGGTTCTTTGAGACCACGTCCATCCCTGATACTTGATTCCAACAGATTGACCCCTCATTTTCCAACTGTTCAGCCTGGGGTCGGGGTGGAGAGGTGGAGGCACTGAGCCCCTCAACTGCCCATTTGTTTCTGTTACCTTCAGACTGTTCTTTTATCACGGTTAGTAGAGGCTTCACGAGGGAACTGAGTTCACGGAACACTATTCAGAACTCAAGCGTCCACTGGCTAAACTGGAAGCCTCTCATTTATGAAAAAATCATGGAGCACCTCTCAGGTGCTAGGTACTCTGTGTTGGGCCCCGGGTCAACATCAGCTCATACAGCACAGAAGACCCTAAGAAATCTAGTCAAATGATTCAGTAATTCTAAAAAAGGGTTCAGAAGTTTTCTTTTTCACAGTTCGTGAGACTGAATATTGAAGAATTAGTAGAAACTTTGAATGATTTGGGGAAGGAAGATGAGAACAAGGATGAACTATTTTTCTGGGGAACCCCCTTATCCATGAGAAAAAGGCCAAACAGGCGATTAAATCCATGCCATGGGCAATACAAACGCTAAGAGTAAAGCATTTTTAAATGAACCTTCCCTTAGCTCTGCAGCAGGATGGCTGAGACATTTAACAATGTCCTAATTAGCATCTCTGTGACTACACAACCCTGGCTTTAGAAATGGAAGGCTGTTGGGCTGCATATTAAATAGTAGAATTCAGATAAACCTTTAGAATTCACAACATATTAGTCTATATTTTTACTACTCTAACTTTCCGTGATGATTCATTGTAATGTAAAACATGGGAGTCAACTGATATCCCTCCTTCAAGCCTCAACTCTCAAAGGAAGCAAAATCTTAAGGACAGAAGTAAAGGTCCTCAATAGAAAATAAATTTATGGTCACCAGAGGGGAGGAGGGAGGAACACATTAGGCATTTGGGATTAACATACAAACCCTCCTATATATAAAATAGGTAAAATACAAGGACCTAATGTATAGCATAGGGACTTCAACTCAAAAATCTGCAGTAACATGAGAAAAGAATCTGAAAAAGGATAGGTATGTGTATATGTAAACTGAATCACGTTTCTGTTCACCTGAAACTAACACAACATTGTAAATCAACTATGTAAAGTGTTAGCCACTCAGTCCTGTCTGACTCTTTGTGACCCCATGGGTTGTAGAATTCTCCAGCAAGAATACTGGAGTGGGTTGCCACTCCTTTCTCCAGGGTATCTTCCCAACCCAGGGATTGAAACTGGGTTTCCTGCATTGCAGGCAGATTCTTTACCATTTGAACCACCAGGGAAGCCCACTCCAATATAAAACACAATTTTTAAAAAAATTGCAAAAAAGAACGTCCTCATCAGCATTTCAATGGGTTTAGAAATGGAAGATCATCTAAGCCGTACATGAGAATTATCCAGTGAGTGTTTAAAAACATTCACATTTAGGCTCCATCCAAAGATGAAGACAGCCTGGACTCCTTGGGGGTGGGGCCTGGGTACTGAAATCTTAAAGAGTTTTCTATGTAAGCAAAGAGAGGGGTAAGACCCAGGGCTCTAGGTCAGCCCTCACTCACCTCCAAGCCTGGAAAGCCCAGGTGCACAAGGTTAAGTGAGGCGCTTGAGATCACACTGTTGAGCAGGGGCAGAGCTGAGCGTCACATCCATTTCTGGACACTGTGATGCAAGCTGTCTGAACACTGAGGGTTTCAAACACCTGCTTTTGTCCACGGTGACTTTTGAGGGACTTTTGGGTGGTCTGCCAGCAGTCATTCTATTACACATTCAAAACGTCTGACATCACATAAAATGTCGAGACGTCAAAAGCTCACCTTGGTGGGAGTGGGGAAAGCCAGAGTCCCAGGAGTCCAGCCTGCCCTGCCCCACCTCCTGCAGAGTATCTTTCTTCTTATCAGTTTAATATACAGGTTTTCCCTGTAAGGTTTCATGTCAAGAAAAAAAGCTAAAAGGGACCATAAAAAACACCAGAGTCTTCACTGTACCCTCAAGGAGTATGTTGAGTTATTGTTTAGAAAATGTGCAAATTATGGCTGGTATCCTTGAAAGAGTATTTATGTATGAGAGAGGGATAGACATTAAAGACACTATATGTGCATGTATAACCTAATCACTTTGCTGAACACCAGAAACTAGCACAGCATTGTAAATCAACTATATGCAAATAAAAAAAACCTAAACCCAGTGTTTTGTGTTTTGTGAAGTGTGTGTTCAATACTTGTCAACTTCATTCCCTTGTCTGTGCGTGTAGTTGATGAGTTGTAGCACAGGAAAGTTTCTATGAAATGGTGACATAGGCTGATAGCTAAAGAACTTAGCATTTAAAACATTTAAGGGTGGCCTTTTTTTGATAACTATTGTTTTTGTGTCGTATCTTTAGAAAATAAAAGCTTAAGGAGACCCATGCTTTTATGCTACTTTGGTTCATCACAATGTTTCTGAATTACAAAAAGCTAAAATAATTATTTCGAGGTCATTACTATCTGAGACACTATCCAAGAGACGGATCTTAATTCCTTCCACATAAACCCATACCATTCTCCAAGTAACCCAACCAAGCTAATGTGGATTAAATCACCTATAATATACATTGCCTTCTTTTTATTAGAGGCACTAATTTCCTACTTGTACTTATAACAGATTAGAGTGAGCCTACAATTTGGAAACATTCAAAGCAATTAACAATGATTTAAAAGGCAAAAGGACAAAATTACCTGGCATGAAATACATCAAAGTAATCTAGTTGTTCAATTTTTTATTTAATCAATGGCCTCCATTTGACTTTTTGTATTAACTTTAAAGAAGTGTAAACCAAAGAGTTCAGAAGGCCCTTGGCTGGTTTATTCATGTTCTGTCATCATGTTTATGTTTCCAGGGTAAATTTAAATTTCACAATTACTCAGACTACACAATGATAAGTATAGACCGGGGGCTTCCTTTAGGAGGGATGCTTGTGAGTGATCCTGCTCAGGGCAAAATAAAGGGATGAAAAAATCATGGAACAACTGCCTACGAAAATAACCTAAACTAATGCTTAGATCTGCTTTGGTCTGCAACTTGCTGCCAAATTTCCATGATGCTACCAACTTCACTGCCTTTGAAGAACTCTGCCAAGAGGCTTCTCCTATCTGTAAGAAGAAAACAAAGGGAGACCTTTTCCATGAGCTCAGAACAAATCTCAAGTTAACAGGATCCAGATAACAAGGCTGCAACAGCTGACAAGACTGGGAAAGTGTGTGAGACGATGGGATTGTGTGTGTGTGTGTGCACACACACCCACAGCGTTGTGGCCCTGGATTCCCCCAGGTTCAATGCCATGGTTTGCTCTTCCTTCCAAGCACTGTGCTCATTAAACAGATGTCAGACACAACCTCATCACTGGTTTGAAACCAGCCATTCACACCAGCCTACTATGTTAAGTGTGTCTGGGAGGATTACATTTCTAGAAAGGCGCTTTTTATCACCTTGTCATGCTTTCAAGTTAACCCCCTGCCACTCTTTAATACAGATGAATATTTTCTATAACGGATGAGATAGATTAACAAAAAAAGGTTATTCTTACTTTATCAGAAATGAGAGTTTCCTCCACAGACACACACACACACACACACATGCACATACACAGTCTTGGAAAAATCTTCTGAGAATACAATTATACCCTAATTCCTTGTTCACAAAAGTATAACTGAATTAATAACACTTCTTTAAGTGGATACACTTTCACAGGAAGAAAATTTTGGTTTAAAGTCAGTTGGCTGCAAGTCAGGGTGAAATCCACTTAGGAAAATGTTAACTGATCAAGGTTTTAATACAAATGTATGTGTCTCTACTGGATAAAAGGTGTGTCAGAAGTTATAATGAAAGCTCATTACTGGGCTGGAAGACCTGTGGAGCAGGTTTCACTCACCTGGTCAGTCCTAAAATCTATTTGCTCTCAGGACTATGCCTGGAACACAGAAGCCCTCAACACATAGTCACTGAGTGGATGGATGGCAGGATCTTGGGGATGAGCCCCCTGCAGAGTGTTCAGGAAGCAGTCATCCATTCGAGAGTACATTCCTGGGTCTCCAGAAGAAACAGAAGATAGGGTGAGAAGAGAAGCCTGCTTCTGGAATTTACAATCTAGATGTAGCATACGAATTTATGACTTTTGATTTAAAACAATAAAATTGGCTTATTTAAAGGAAAAAAAAAAGCCTCAGTTAAAGAACAGTTTTGGCAGGTGGATTAAAAGGGAATGAATCGTAGAGACAGATCTTCAACAGTTTTGCTAATAGAAAATTCCTGAGAAGGAAGGAGTTACTATTAAGTGGAAAAGAAAATTTCAAAGAAGATGAAATCTGATAATTTGGCTGAGAGTCTCACAATGTCTAACTCCAGTTCAAGCTGGTAAATAATTTACAAAATGGACTTAGGTTTAGAACTCAGCATTGCTGTAAGAGGCCAATACATTTCTGTCAAATTTCCAACTTTATTTAGAGGATTTCACATCGCAGTAGAAATAAGTTCTTTCTAAAATTTTGCAGTTGCAAGACAGATTCTAGAATAAAGGGCTCTAGAAGGAGAAGTTCTGTGTACATTACAAGAAGTATGCAGTGCAAGATCTTAGATCGAATCTAGCATTGTGTCCAGTAACTTGTCTTTCCAATGATGTACGTGTACTTGTGTCTGTGTTGGCTTTCTGTGTATTTGTATACATGCACATGTGTGTTTTCTCGGAAAGTTTCCTTTGAAGTCAAACTTTCAAGTTGAGTCCTTCATGTAACACAACAATGGCCTTTATTCAGAAATACTTTCTTAATCTCATTGAATCCTTCTTCTTTGCCTGCATTTCACCACCCACCCTTCTAACTTACTTCAACTTGGCAAACTTACAACAGTCATTTTCTTCTCAAGGACAAATTGTTCTTAAGTAATGACTTTGGTTGTCAGGCACAAACACTATCTGTTCATATCTTGCCCCAGTTATACAAGCCAAACTACTTAATTTCAGAGATATGGCCCACATTTTATTTGGTGAAATATTAACTACGTTTCCACCCAGTTCCTTGGATCTCTCTTTTAATTTAATGGATTAGGATAGAATATGAAGTTCTAAAAGTACATTTCTCTGAACTCTTCAGGAATGAGGTCAGCTTTGTCATGTATTAAGAACTAAGCTTCGCCCTTTGTTCTAGGTACATCATCCTCAACCACAGAAGCTATTTGCTCTCAGGGATGTTCTGTAGGAAATGGGAATGGATTAGCATCAAAGCATAAAAGGTGAGCACAGGTGTATATTTTCATGTTTACTGACAGGATGCATGTTTTAGAGGAGGACATGGGTTTCTATTTGAGAAGGCTCAGGGTTTAAATTAAGGAAGAATAATTTTGGCTAAAGAGGACATCAGAGGAACAAGGAGCTGAAAATTTGAATCATGGGGAGAGTCCCTCTTTTGCTCCAAGTTCAAACCCTTCCTTTGCGTGTAAAAGTACTCAGGTTCTCAACACTGGTTTTCACGATGTGGGGAGCAGCATGTTTGACGAACTGGAAACCAGGCTCAAAGTTTGCAGAAAAACAATCTACATTCTCAGAGCTAAGAGGCAGCAACAGAAAAGGCTACAAAAGATTGTTTGAAGGTCTTGGAATTGGATATCTAATCTAATCTGCAATAGGGAACTTGATTTCACACGACCTTTTGTAGAGTGCAAAAAGTTACATTTGGACGATCAATCCTGATGACATCATCATAGGTGGAAAGAGTCAATATTTGAGTTTTCCCTCCTATGATATGGGCTTCTTCCAAGCTCTGAAAACATATTCTGAGAATTCAAGACGGATCGTGCCAGTCTGGGATCATTTGACTGCCCCAGCCCTGGAAACCCAGTCTCCCTTCATGGCTTCTGAAGGACACACAGCTCCAGACCAACCGCCTGCAAGGTGTGGCCAGCATGGCTGCAGGCATGAGCATCTTGGTCATCCCTGCCAGCAGGTGGTGCCGGGCATGCAGCTGGCTCAGCCCCAGGACAGGCAAGACCCAGTGCCGCCTCGGCTCCTGTAACTAACGGGAGGCCAGACACAGCATCTCGCCATCCTGGGCATGTTTCTTTCATGCACCTCACAGGTTGGCAATAATCAGGATTTTCTGCCCGATTTTTGACTAAATATTTTAGTTCTCTTTCTTGTGAAGCCATAGCCCCATCAACTGCACTCAGTGACGCCAATGGTGCTCTGAGTCCAGACAAGTGAACCATGGAATTCTGGGTGACAGATTATCTTTTTAATCAGTTTGTTTACTACTGGCTGCTAGTGGCCTTTCTATTGAATACAGATGACTATCAAAACAGACTGAAAAAAAACAATAAGGGAAAGAAATTTATAGGGCCCTTGAGGGCAGAATTTTTAGTTTTGCTTAGCTATTCTTGATTTTTAGTGGTCTGACTTACCAGGAGAGTTGTTTAAAAAATAAATATTCAAAAGAAATATCTATGTTACTCTTATACTAATTGTGCTCCTGAAAGAACAAAAGCAAATTTCTTACACCTCCTTTAAAAAGAGAGAAGTTTTGAATAAAAAGATTGGCAATTTTGACTAAAAAACAATCTGAGAAAAAGTCTTTTTTTTTTTGAAAAAAAAAAAGAAAGAAAAGTCCTTATTTTCCCCTCATGATTAAATATGGCATTAAATTGGTAATCATTTTTCAAAGCAAATTTAGTTTATTGGGGAGAGGGCAGGGTAAAGCAAACATTACCCTTGTTCCCAGGATAATTTTGGTGAGAGTACCAGCTAGACTTATTCCAATTATGATTTATGAAAAAATGGCAAGAATGGTTTATTAATCACTATAGACGTGTCTATTGATAATCCATTGGACAAATGTGCCAAAATTGGGTATTGATAAGTGAAAATGAATACAACATGAAAACTTTTAAAGCTATACTACTTTTGTTAAATTTCTTCTGTTCATTTTGTAATACTGACACCATAAAATGCTCATGGCGTAACAACTCAGGAAAACCTCACATTGCCAAATGTTGATGCTTCATAATCAATTTCAAAGAAAAGCGAGAGACATAAAAGACCCGGCTATTTACAGCTGTCCTTGCCCATCACGACGTCCGGAGTCTCTGCTCCAGTGTGGGGACCTGGGTGTCCTGGTTGGAAATATTTGCCACATGTAATCCTATTCTGCATTGTTGGACTCCAGACCGTGAAAAACAAGTATCACTGTATCTCCAAGAGAAGAAACAATACTTCTACCCTTCACATGTTCTCAGAGAGCACACAGCAAATGATTTGTGTAATGTTGTAGAGAATTAATATTATATGCCAGCGAGGCTTTACCTTTCTGACTTGGAGCACCCTTTAGAGAGAGCCAAAACCTGTGTCTGCATTTTAACTGTACTGTGTTAAAAATACAAGTGCTCCTTTCTGCTTTTTCTGAGTCAATATAGGTAAATACAGGTACTGTCAATTGAGAAGCAGTTTTGATCCAATAGCAATGCTAATGAGCAAAGAGAGAAAAGAATAGTAAAATGGAAAAGTGGTGAGGGGTGGTGATTAAATGAGGCTGTGTATGTGCATTTAAAACTGTTTAAGGCTGCTTAAAACTTTCATTGATCCACACATCTGCTATCATCTCCTCCTACGGAATTTCAAGAACATAATGCTGGTAACACTGATTATTAAAGTAACTGTGTATAAAATCTTCATCGTTCTTGATAAAACAGACTCAGGTCTTTTCTGAATTTGTTTAAAGAAAACTAAAAGGAACTGTTAGCATGGGTTTATTTGTATAACAAAAAATTTAGCTACATTGGTATGGCTTTAGAAGTTTTTATATTGTATTCATTTTCACTTTCCCTTCAAATCCAATATGTGAAGTAGCTTAAATACTGAAATGCAGACAATAACTCAAGAGAATACTTTTCATAAATATAAAAACATTACTTGGGATAACTGGGAATCTTATAAAGATAGTATACTATTAATCTCCACTTGCTCTTTTCTCCTAAGACATACCTTGAGAGGAAAAATTGGTATTAAAAATCCATTAAGAGGAAAGAAAAGATTATCCATTCCACTTGAGAAAGGAAGCCAAAACCTAATAAAACCCTGCTTATATGGTGATCAGAGAACCAGCTTTCTGCTCACGCCTCACAGGGAGGCAGCCAGCAAATTCAGAACAAGTTATTCCCATGATTCTAGACTGTGAAGTATGGTAACGACAGGTCAGTTGAATTTGCAAGCCAGCTGGTTTTAGAAAGGTCTTGGCTGTTTGTGAAGTCAACCCACTTGTTTTTTTCTTTTTTTTTAATATCGTAAGAATGACCCCAGGAACAGTAACAATTTTCCTTCAAATTTGTGGTATTGGCAATCAAAGTTCAGTCCAGCAATTATTTTAAAATTAAGGATCTGACTGTCATGAAATCTGACCCTGATATAGTGGGGAAAGTTGATAATTGCTTTTTAAACTGATGTGGTGCTGCGGTAATTGATTTTTTGGTGTTCTGGGAAAACCCCAGATGTTGGTACCTCTTCATAACATCGTGTAATTGGACCCTTAGGACTTTCAGGAAGCTTTTAGAAAAAATGGTTGTTTATATTCTTACCATATGTAAATTGTAAAGAAGCCAATGTTCTAGTTAAAGGATTAAGTATAAGACAAAATGAACTACAAACTATTTTCATGTAACTTATCATATAGCTTTCCAAGTAGACCTTTCCTCTGAGGCTTCAATGATAAATCTCATTATTTAATATTTGACAAAGAAATGTGGCTATTACAGATAGAATAATGAAGGCATGCCAGGGAGCTTCTTTATAAGATAAATCTCATTGTTTTGCTTCTTGAAGTACAGACAGATAAGATAGTGTTTCTGGATGAGGTGAAATTGTATCCATTAGGATTTTATACTAAGACTGAGAAAGTCTTTAATACTTTCATTTATGTTTCATTAGAGACACTCCCCTGACCTTGGACATCCTTATCAGTACAGAGTAGGTTCACGCCCTGTTAAATACTCAAGAAGTCTCATGTCTCAGCTACATCTACCAGGCCAAACCCCACCCTTTTACTGTGAAATATGGGGTGTAATAAATATTATTTGATGATGATGACAACTTTAGATGCTCCAAACTTTCCCGCCCAACTTAGCGTCCAAAGAGCAAATTAAAAACTGCCTGACCTCAGATTTGCAATATGAAACAATGCCTATTTAATATTCAAAGCTCAGGAGAAACAGCATATCAAATGCAGAATATTTATTTGTTTTAAAAATTTACCTGTTTGTTTTCTGAACATCATTATTATTAATTGGGATCCATGAGGACCTAAGCACAAGGCCCTGACAGCTCATTCATGCATGTGCTGCAGTTAATGCCAAGGTTCAAGGGCTTTTGTGGATGTTCGTTATCTGGGAACTCAGTTAAAATGATCACTGGTGGGAAATTCAAAGCACATAACCCAGGGATATGAAGAGTCGTAAAACTCTGCCTGGCGGAGGCCACTAGGCCACCAGCCTCCAAGTCTGGACACTGGGGTTGGTGACAGAGCTTGCACAGCCTCTGCACAAACCTGGCTGATTTCATGTTCACTTGGAGAAAATGAGAGGAGGGAATCTTCCTCCTTTGTATATTGTAAATGAGACAACTGTATTTCAGATAGTTTAAGATTTCCATATGCCAGTAGTTCTAGAATTGATGCATACTTAGCAGCAGGATCAGGCACTTTGCCAATCAACAAGTCCAGACTGACTTCTTTTTCTCCTTGCTTTGCCGATTAAATTTAATAGACATTTACTAAGGAATAAACAAATGTGCTTGGTGTTTTAGAAGGACTAAACTCAAAGTCATACAAAATATCTAAAGCCTTTTGATTTTTTTCCACTTTCTACAAATGGATACAAAAATGTTCCAGGTCAGTACATTTCTATTGAAGTTACAACGGCTAGTGAGCTATTAAATAAGCAATGTCTTGCTTTGCTTGTATTTCCGTTATGTTTTCCAGCGCAAACTCTGCTCTTCTGGGAACTATAGTGAAATATTATTTGATGGGTGCTACCCAGGTGGCACTAGTGGTAAAGCACCTGCTTGCCAATGCAGGAAGCATAAGGGACAGGGGCTTGATCCCTGGATCAGGAAGATCTCTAGGAGGAAGGCATGGCAATTCACTCTAGTATTCTTGCCTGGAGAATCCCATGGACAGAGGAGCCTCATGGGCTACCGTCCATAGGGTCACAAAGAGTTGGACATGATTAAAGTGATGTAACATGCATGCATGCATGCACTATTTGATGAAGATGGTGACTTTAAAAGATGTATCATATGTTCCCCATCCTGAACCTCCAATTAAAATAAATAAATTTATATTTAAAATAAAGAAATAAATAAAATGAACAATAAAAATAAATAAAAGGTGTATCATAACATGGATGGGAAAGTTGCTAATCTCATCTATGCTGATTACATTCTTTTATTCCTTTTAATGGATCATCAGGTGATTTGTTAACAAGGAAACACTTCATTTGATAATTGACTTAAAATAATTGTGGATTGCAAAGAGGGAGAGGGTGGGATGATTTGGGAGAATGGCATTGAAACATGTATAATATCATATAAGAAATGAATCACCAGTCTAGGTTCGATGCAGGATACAGGATGTTTGGGGCTCGTGCACTGGGATGACCCAGAAGGATGGTATGGAGAGGGAGGTGGGAGAGGGGTTCAGGAGTGGGAATTCATGTACACCCGTGGCGGATTCATGTTGATGTATGGCAAAACCAATACAATATTGTAAAGTAAAAAATAAAATAAAATTAGAAAAAAAATAATTGTGGATGGTATTAATTCAATGGTTTTCTGAGGAACTACAAGCAGGCATATACAGATACTTCTTTCTGCTGTTATTGTTGTGATATTTGTGACACCAGAGTCTATAAAGACAGTTCATAACCTCTTTCTTCTTTGAACAGCAGTGGTCTTGTAATCACAGCTATGATATCTTCTCAGGTAAAATACTGTGATTTCACAAAATACACAAGGCCTTTGGACACTGCCTGTTTCTGCTACTGCAGTGAATTTGGGCCAGATCCATGGCTTTCCTGAATCTCTGTTTTCACATGTTTAAATGAGGTTCAAATGTACTTACTTCCAGGGCTATTGCAAGAGTTAAAGAAGATTTAGTTCAATTCAGTTCAGTTGCTCAGTCATGTCTGACTCTTTGTGACCCTGTGGTCTACAGCACACCAGGCCTCCCTGTCCATCACCAACTCCCAGAGCTTGCTCAGACTCATGTCTATCGAGTTGGTGATGCCATCCAACCATCTCATCCTCTGTCATCCCCTTTTCCTCCTGCCTTCAATCTTTCCCAGCATCAGGGTCTTTTCTAGTGAGTCAGTTCTTTGCATCAGGTGGCCAAAGTATTGGAGTTTCAGCTTCAGCATCAGTTCTTCCAAAGAATATTCAGGACTGATTTCCTTTAGAATGGACTGGTTGGATCTCCTTGCAGTCAAAGGGACTCTCAAGAGTCTTCTCCAACACTACAGTTCAAAAGCATCAATTCTTCAGTGCTCAGCTTTCTTTATAGTCCAACTGTCACATCCATATATGACTACTGGAAAAACCAAAGCTTTGACCAGATGGATCTCTGTTGGCAAAGTAATGTCTCTGCTTTTTATTTATTTATTTTCTTTTAAAAAATATATAAATTTATTTATTTTAATTGGAGGCCAATTACTTTGTGCTGCCTAGGTTGGTCATAACTTTTCTTCCAAGGAGCAAGTGTCTTTTAATTTCATGACTGCAGTCACCATCTGCAGTGATTTTGGAGCCCCCCAAAATATAGTCTCTCACTGTTTCCATTGTTTTCCCACCTATTTGCCATGAAGTGATGAGACCAGATGCCATGATCTTAGTTTTCTGAATGTTGAGCTTTAAGCCAACTTTTTCACTCTTTTCTTTCACTTTCATCAAGAGGCTCTTTAGTTCTTTTTCACTTTCTACACTAAGTGTAGTATCACCTGTGGATCTGAGGTTATTGATATTTCTCCCAGCAATCTTGATTCCAGATTGCACTTTATCCATCCCAGCATTTTGCATGATGTACTCTGCATATAAGTTAAGTAAGCAGAGGGACAATATACAGCCTTGACATACTCCTTTCCCAATTGGGAACCATTCTGTTATTCCATGACCAGTTCTAACTGTTGCTTCTTGACTCGCATACAGATCTCTTAGGAGGCAGGTCAGGTGGTCTGATATTCCCATCTTTTTAAGAATTTTCCAGTTTGTTGTGATCCACACAGTCAAAGGCTTTGGTGTAGTCAATAAAGCAGAAGAAGATGTTTTTCTGGAACTCTCTCGTTTTTTTGATGATCCAGCAGATGTTGACAATTTGATCTCTGGTTCCTCTATCTTTTGTAAATCCAGCTTGAACATCTGGAAGTTCACGGTTCATGTACTGTCAAATGAAAACTGATCTTTTCCAGTCCAGTCCAGTACATAAAGGAGATTATGTTAAATTTCTGAGTGGTCAATGTACATGAGTTTCCTTTCTCCCTGTCATATCTTAAGGCTAGGTCATCGAATTGCAGAATAAAGAATACTCCTCCTTTAAATTTTTAGAGAAATACATTTTCTATAAACTTTTAAATTTCCCTTCAAATGATAAATAAAATGACTAAAGAATCATCTTGAATACTAATATTGTTATAATAATGAGTTGTTTTTTCTTGTATACTCAAAGGATATCATCTGATATGAAAAGTCTCCCCTAATGCAGCTAATCATTTCACAAGATATTGACAATATGAGAAAATCGAAGATTTGTTAAAAAACTAAGTGCGCAAAGGAAACAACACAAGAAAATAAGATGAGCATCAAACTCTGTTCTCATGGCTTTGAAATCCTCAGTTGCTGCTTTTCTCTAGCAGTGATGGGGAGAGCAGGCTGACCTGTGACCTACCTCTTCATAGTCACCAGAAACAAGGCCAGTGCATTCTCTCCATGGATGTAGTTCTCAGAGATCCTGAAATGCCTTTCCTTTTTTTAAAAAAAAATTATGGAAGTTAAGTTGATTACAAGATTGTGTCAGTTGCTTCTGAACAGCACAGTGAATCAGTTGTACATATATGTACTCTTTGCTAGATTCGATTCCCATTTAGGTCATTATAGAGCTTTGAGTAGACTTGCCTGAGCTATACGGTAGGTCCTGATTAGTTATCTATTTTATGTATAGTAGTCTGTAGATGTCAATCCCAAACTCCCGGTTTATCCCTCCCCACCTTTCTTCCAGTAACCACAAGTTTGCTTTCTACATCTATGACTCTATTTTTGTTTTGTAAATAAGCTCATTTGTACAATTCTTTTTTTTTTATAGATTCCATATATGAGTGAAATAAAAATTAGAATGAGGTATCACCTCGCACTGGTCAGAATAGCCATCATCAAAAACCTATAAACAATAAAGCCTGAAGAGTGTGTAGGGAAAAGGGAGCTTTCCTACACTGTTGGTGGGACTGTAAATTGGTACAGCCCTATGGAGAACAGTATGGAGGTTCCTAAAAAAAAAAAAATAGAACTGGCATATGATCCAGCAACACCCAGTTCTCAGAAATCCTGAAATGCCTTCTCTTTCTTTTTCTTAATATTTGCTGCTACATATATCTGGAGAAAAACCATTGAAAAGATACATGCATCCCAGTGTTCACTGCAGCACTGTTTACAATAGCCACGACATGGAAGTAGCCTAAATGTCCATCAACAGATGAATGGATAAAGAAGATGTGGTACGTATATACAATGGAATATTACTCAGCCATGAAAAAGACAAAATAATGCCATTTGCAGAAATATGGATGGACCTAGAGATTGCTATATTGAGTACAGTAAGTCAGAGAGAAAAAGATAAACATCATATGATGTCACTTAAATGTGGAATCTGAAATGCCTTTTCTTAAGCACTTGGGGGAAAAGTTAGTGACACAGCTGATCATGACCTATGTGATACATCACTTTGATAAAGTCCCAAATGCTTAACCATGGAAAATTTCAGTTTTAGTCGAGGTGCTGCTTCCCAGGATTGATGGCTATAGTGGCAACTGAGTCAATGGCAAAATGATTTACTGCGAGAATCCCATGGACAGAGGAGCCTGGTGGGCTATAGTCCATAGGGTCACAAAAAGTTGGACATGATTGAAGTGACTTCGTGTTCAACTTTTTGTGACCCTATGGACTAACAGCCTGCCAGGCTCCTCTGCCAATGGAATTCTCCCAGTAAATCACCACAGATGGTGGTTGCAGCCCTGAAATGAAAAGACACTTGATCCTTGGAAGAAAAGTTATGACCAACCTAGACAGCATATTAAAAACCAGAAACATTACTTTGCCGACAAAGGTCCATCTAGTCAAAGCTATGGTTTTTCCAGTAGTCATGTATGGATGTGAGAGTTGGACTCTAAAGAGAGCTGAGTGCTGAAGAATTGATGCTTTTGAACTATAGTGTTGGAGAAGACTCTTGAGAGTCCCTTGGACAGCAAGAAGATCAAAGTAGTCAATCCTAAAGGAAATCAGTCCTGAATATTCATTGGAAGGACTGATGCTGAAGATGAAACTCCAATACTTTGGTCACCTGATACGAAGAACTGACTCACTGAAAAAGACCCTGATGCTGGAAAGGATTGAAGGCAGGAGGAGAAGGGGAAGACAGAGAATGAGACGGTTGGATGGCGTCACCGACTCGATAGGCATGAGTTTGAGCAAGCTCTGGGAGTTGGTGATGGACAAGGAAGCCTGGCATGCTACAGTCCATGGGGCTGCAAAGAGTCATACACGACTGAGCAACTGAACTGAACTGAAGTTACTTAGCACAGCACAGCACAGAAGCGTTATGACAGCCAGGACCCTGTCAATATAGTTTTCTGCTGAATGTCCTAGAATAGGTTCTGGAATATGGCCAGGCACATAGTAGATGTCTTATCCCTATGTATTAGGTGATTTGTATAAAAAATAGAAGTGAATGATTTAAAAAAAAATTGACATGACTATTTCATACTCTGGTGTGTGAAATTATAGAAACAAAAAAGATGTGATACATTTCAGTATATGTTGACCCCAAGATAACCTTACCAAATCCCATGAACATAGCTAACTACAGTGTAAAAATATTAAAATTTTAGTGACCTTTAATATATTTAATGCAATAAAAGAAACAAAATACTGTAAAATAAGGTTTAAAATTTTTAGAAACCAATCATAGTAATATGTGTTCATTGAATATTTATTAGAACCATATCATGATCTAAGTGGTTTATATAACATATATAAACTCATTAAGTAAGATCCCTATATTGATGTGTGCATCAGGCATTGCAGGGCAGTGGCTGAAGATAGACTTCCAGGGTAGACAGCCTGGGTCTAAGTCCAGACCCTGGCACTAAGCTGCCTCTGGACAAATTGTTTTACTTCTAGTTTCTCAGTTTTCTTATCTGTGAAAAGAAAATCATAGTGCCCATCTCATACAGTTGTTGTGATTATATGCATGGTTGATCCTAGATCAATACAAGACATGTGCCATCTATCTGCCATCTCTCTCTCTGCCTCTCTTTCCCCATGTGTCTGTTTTTGCACAGAACATGCCTGGTGTAAAGAAGGAGCTACGAAAGAGTGAGCAATCACTGTGTATTATTATTTTCATCCCCATTTTGCAGAGGAGGAAACTGAGGCACTGAGAAGTAACTTGCTCAGGACCACATGGTTGGTAGGTACTGAAGGCTGGAAATAGCTAGTTTAACACTACAGCTTATGCCGTTAACCTTGATGCCAAAACATCTCCCCAAATGAACGTACTGAAAATGCAGCTAATTCACTCTTCGTAAAAAACTGATCCCAGAATTTATTCCATGATTTTCCAATGATACTTTGACACTCCTTGACTAGCATACCATTTTGAAGATGTCTGATAAATAAGTACAGGTGTTTCTGAAGGTTATTAATAAAAATATGCTGTTATTAACAGTTGCCTGATTATGAGCCAACACACTAGAAAATGACTGCTATTTTTTTTGTAATTTTGAATTCAAAATTGGTAGTAACTAAAAATAAACCTCATCTCAGTGAGACCTGCTTTACATTATTTGACACGAAAAGTCTCTTAGTGTTCATTCCCATCTGAGGTGACAAGTCCCCACAGGAGCTGTAGCTGAGGTTGTTTTCAGGCAGATTCTGTATGGCTCATGGAGGGACAGGTTATATATCAGTGACTGTGTAAGAGGCTGGAACTTCTGAAAACAGCTGAACCAAACTTTTAATGAAAAAATAATAATCATGTGGGACAGTAACACATATCACTAAGAAGGCAGATTGTGCTTAAGAGTGAAGGAGGGATTTCCTTTGTGGTCCTAGAGGTTAAGAACCTGCCTCCCAATGCAGTGGACACGAGTGCAATCCCGCATGCTGCAACTAAGACCTGATGCAGCCAGAATAAATAAACATTATTAATATTATTATTTTAAATAAGAGTGAAAGAGGAGACTCTGTATTTGTTTAAACATCCACATATCTCTTGCGTCATACTCACGGTATGATCATGGAAAAGACAAAATATATCGATGATCAAATTTCCAAATCTCACCTCAGAGTAGTTTAACTTCGTAAGTTTAAACAGCCTGTGAAACCTGGCCGAGTGTGTCAAATGTATTACTTATAGAGACTGAAGCTTCAAAAATGTCTTTTTCCATTAAAAGCAACAAGGATTTCCCCTCCTAAAATTAGCTAAATAGGCGTCTACACAGTAATGCAGGCCAAGGTTGAAGTGATGACCTCTATGGCTGATTTAAATGGCCATTTTAGTGCTACACGCTACCTCAACTGCTGGCGTTTCATGGCACATTTGAACCCCTACAGAAGCACAGTGAACATTCAAAGAAAAATGACTTTAAAGAAACCTGTATTTCTACTTGGAAAACTCAACTGTACTTTCGCAGCTTCAAACCTGTATTCAAAATTTCCCCAAATAATTTGAAAAGTTAGAGGAAGTTAGTCTATGGAAAGCAGAACCTCTTTGCAACTGAGGTTATGATTCCTTTAACTCTATTATCTGTCAATCTCTTTAATTTTTTTCACCTGTAAAATATATTTTCGAGTGTCTTCCGGACGCCTACCTGCCAAGCTGCAGAACTGAGGTGTCAAGAATGACTCCACGTCTCAAATCTTATAATCATAAAACTCTTGACAAATATTTGGCTCTGTAGGGAGACTCCCATGGACAGAGGAGCCTGGTAGGCTGCAGTCCATGGGGTCGCTAAGAGTCAGACACGACTGAGCGACTTCCCTTTCACTTTTGACTTTCATGCATTAGAAAGGAAAATGGCAACCCACTCCAGTGTTCTTGCCTGGAGAATCCCAGGGACAGGGGAGCCTGGTCGGCTGCCATCTATGGGGTCACATAGAGTCAGACACGACTGAAGTGACTTAGCAGAAGGGGGTAATTAGTGATAATTATATTAACATGAATTTATGTAGAAGAGAAATAGTTTTAATTTTAATATTCCAGGTCAATTAGTGAATCAATATATATTTTGAAAATGAATGATTCTCTAGGTGAAAAAGAAACTCTTGTTTAGAAGTGAGTCACAAGCTACTGTTTGGTTACAAGCAAGACAAAGTGACTTTTTGCTAGATTTTGTGACATTTTCCCCCAAATCTTTCCAGTGCATCACTGGAAAAAAAATACAGGAAGATGAATGAAGAGGGGCACAAAGAAAGGAAAAACAAACAAAAGAAAATAACAGGAAGGAAGTTTAAATATTAGGCAAGGGACAGGAGCTACTATTGTTGAGATCTACCCTAGTCCAATCACTTGATAAGTATCTCAGTTTGGCCTTGTGAGAACGTTGTTAAACAGATTTTGGAACTTGTTCCATAACGCAGCACCCAACCCCAGCACCCCTCGAGTTATACCACATTTCCTTTGCCCATTGAAATGCCCGTTTCTCTGTGGCTTGACTGTGAGCTTGCTCCATGTGCAGGTATAGCACACAGGTAATTTCCCTGATAGCTCAGCTGGCAAAGAATCTTCTTGCAATGCATGAGACCCCGGTGCAATTCCTGGGTCTGGAAGATCCACTGGAAAAGGGATAGGCTACCCGCTCCAATATTCTTGGGCTTCTCTGTGGCTCAGCTGGTAAAGAATCTGCCTGCAATGTGGGGAGACCTGGGTTTGATCCCTGGGTTGAGAAGATCCTCTGGAGGAGGGAAAGGCTACCCACTCCCGTATTCTGACCTGGAGAATTCGATGGACTGTATAGTCCATGGGGTCACAAAGAGCTGGACACAACTGAGCAACTTTCAGTTTCACTTTCCAGTAACACTTACAGAATGTTTATCACGTGGCAGGTACTTTTCAGAACAATTTGCCTAGACCACCTCATTTCATCCTCCAAACGGTACTGTTACTAGTCTCATTTACCTAGGCTGAGAGTCACTGAGTTAGGATGTGCCAAGTCACGACTCCAACCCAGGAAGCAGAGACTCAGAGCCTAGGTGCTGATCATGGCTTCTGACTGCCCCCTTGTGTGGAGCAAACATGTGACTTGTCTGAGTGCCCACTTTTCTGGCCAAAATGATCCAGCTGTACGTCAATACTAATGTCCCCTCTTCCCTCTCTGGGGCACTGACTGACAGCTCGGAGTATCACAGAGTTCTCATCATACCTGGTCGCACCCAGCCTGTCTTCCCAGTGGCCTGAGGACCACACCACCTGGGAGTGGACATGAGAACCTAGGTTCCAGAGGCACCAGGGGACGGACGCATGCCCCAGTCAGACGAGATTCTGCCCAGACTGCACGACCCCGTGCTGGGGATGGAAGCAAACAGGACTGGGCAAGAGATTCTTCTCACTGAAACTTTAACACTTCGACTGAAATGATAACCCTTTCAATAATAATGCACACATAATTCAGCTGGATGAATTGGGTCCTCTGCTAGGCCACAAAGTTGTTAAGCTTTTCTGGGGAAAAGTAGGCCCCATTTGGTTCTTCTTCAAACCTGCACTTCTTTCTGCCAAGCTAAAGGCTGAACTTTGGATATGTTTCAGAATGTCAAAGAGTGCTTAAGTTCAAAGTGGATTTAAGTCCAGGGGGGTTACAATAGGAAAAACTGAGGCCCAGAGGACAGTTTAAGATGAATGAATATTTCTTTCAAGCCTCTCATTCAGAGAGAAAGACACCACAGAGAAAACATTTTTCACGAGCGACTCTCACATTTAGCTACCAGTTTGAGAAACCCAGGAATTAAATTTGCTCTTACTCTTTTTACTCATTTTGACAGAAGTGAAAAGGCCCACCTCTCTCTGCTAAAGGGAGCTCATGCCTATGAAGTTGCTGGGGCCCAAGTACCAGGTCTCATCTGGGAGATGTCCACAGGCTTATGAGGTTTAGTGCCAGAGATATCATCTGACTTTATAAGTTTGCATCAATGTTAACTAGGTAATAAAGCCCATAAGTGCTTGCTGGGTGGATGAGAGAACACACAAACTGGTCAGTGAGCAGCTGTGGGCTCCTGAGCATGGGGTGGTAACTCAGGCTGGAAGGACATGACCTCCAGGGGCAGCCCAGGGGTAGACACAGTGGAGAGCTGTCTCTCCAAGCAGGATTTATCTCTTAGTGGAAAAGGAGATCAGGGGCTTAGCAGATAACAAAGACAACTGCTGGAAATAAAAGAGAACAGGGAAGAGGTGGGGTCCAAATTCAAATCTGAGTGAGGGAGTCCTTCCCACCTTCCTAAAGCAGAAAAGTGTCTCTGGAGACAGATTGCACAGTCTGGAATCCCACTGCCTCTTTCTAAGCAGAGCAGAGTTCCCGGCTGGGTTGTGTCTGGGGTTGCCACTCACCCAGGCCCTTCTGTTCTGTCTGACCGGTGATGTTGTAAATGGACAATTCTACGGTTATTAGCACTTTAACAGAACTGTGCAACCATCATCACAATCTTATTTCAGATAATTTCTATCACATTTGAGGGTCTTCACACCCATTCTCACCCCTAGTCCCCAGCAACCACTAACCTACCATCTGTCCTGTTCCCTCTTGAAGCCCTGCGCCTGGGGAAACATTAAGTGCCTGCTGCAGCCATGAAATTAAAAGACGCTTACTCCTTGGAAGGAAAATTATGACCAACCTAGATAGTATATTCAAAAGCAGAGACATTACTTTGCCAACAAAGGTCCGTCTAGTCAAGGTTATGGTTTTTCCAGTGGCCATGTATGGATGTTGGAGTTGGACTGTGAAGAAAGCTGAGCGCTGAAGAATTGATTCTTTTGAACTGTGGTGTTGGAGAAGACTCTTGAGAGTCCCTTGAACTGCAAGGAGATCCAACCAGTCCATTCTGAAGGAGATAAGCCCTGGGATTTCTTTGGAAGGAATGATGCTAAAGCTGAAGCTCCAGTACTCTGGCCACCTCATGAGAAGAGTTGACTCATTGGAAAAGACTCTGATGCTGGGAGGGATTGGGGGCAGGAGGAGAAGGGGACGACAGAGGATGAGATGGCTGGATGGCATCACTGACTCGATGGATGTGAGTCTGAGTGAAATCCAGGAGTTGGTGATGGACAGGGAGGCCTGGCGTGCTGCGATTCATGGGGTCACAAAGAGTCGGACATGA
The DNA here is from genome assembly GCF_023091745.1 of Budorcas taxicolor. Lineage (NCBI taxonomy): Eukaryota > Metazoa > Chordata > Mammalia > Artiodactyla > Bovidae > Budorcas > Budorcas taxicolor. Next base: position 1,472,521 of record NC_068923.1, read on the forward strand.
CTGAGCGACTGAACTGAACTGAACTGAATTGAGGAGCTCCATAGGGTTGCAGAGAATTGGACACAATTGAAGCAACATAGCATGCATGCATGCATGCAGGAGCTCCACAGAAGTTTGTTCAATCAAAGTCTTAACTAGCTAAAGGGGCACTAGGTTCAGGGCACTTTCTAAGGAAATCCAACTGTTCTTCCGTACACCAAGTGCTTGAACATGGACTCACACTTCATTAAAACAACTTGGAAAGTGGTCAGCACAGGATTTGCTTTCTGAGGATGAAAGACGAACAGAGAGGAATCAGTGCTATGGTGCCACCAGCCCTGCCAATGGCAAAGCTGTGCCTTTGACTCCACGGCCAGTGATCACTCCATGCCGGACAAAAGAGGTGACAAAATATTGGGATCTGGCTGCTACATAAATATATTTGGGAATTTTACTGAAAAGAAAACTTCCCACTATTTTCCGCCTTGAATTTGTTTGAAGTAGTGTAACAAAATAAGTTTTTACCTCAAAATGAGCTTTATAGATGCTAAATAACACAGAGACCTGAAGAAATTATGTAGGGTTTCTAAGAGCACACACTTTCGGGTCATCTGGCTGAGCTCAAGAGTGTGCAACTGTCCCTCACCACCCCCGGACTCTTCGGGTGGCTGGCTGTACAATCTCACCCTTCGTTTTGGGTGAGGAGGTGCGATTCACACACTTCTACAATCATAGTGACACAGGGAAAGAATTATTAAAAGGTGTGCAAAATAAAAGAAAATTGCTTTTGGTTAAAATATACTTTTTAAACTTGATCAAAATTATCCTATTTTCCTGCATGTGTATTTTACAAATGTAGGAGTCTATAGCAGAAACAAGCATGCATGTGCTAGGTCGCTTCAGTCATAAATATGATAGGTGTTCAGTTGTTTCAAACTCTTTGTGACCCCATGGACTGTAGCCCACCAGGCTCCTCTGTCCGTGGGATTCTCCAGTCAAGAATACTATAGTGGATTGCCATTCCCTTCTCCAGAGGAACTTCCCGACCCAGGGATTGAACCCGGGTCTCCTATGTTGCAGGCAGATTCTTTATCCTCTGAGCCATCAAGGAAGCCCAGAAACAAACATAACTTCCTTTCAAAGTGGTCTAGTTGGTGCACACCTGTGGAGGTTTGCTTTCTTGTCCCTCAGGGCATATTCTTGTTGGTTCAAGCAAAGGCTAACATAGTTTCTTGCCTGAAGTGACCTGGGCTTCAGATGGCAGCTAAATGTGTCCTGGCCTCACAGACTATCTCCCAGGACTTTCAAGTCTTATTGCCCTGAATATCCCATCAAACAAGGGGAGGGTGAACTTCTCTGGTCACCCCAACCCATAATTCCCCCTTTATAGAGCATTATTATAAATTACTACAATAAAATTTTACTTTTCTCCTTTAAAATTCCAGTTTATCTGTATAATTCATCAATATGAGTGGTTATTTTTATGAGTTGGCTTATTTTGCATGTGTTCTCATCTCCTCAGGGATGCTTACAGACCCAGTTACAGCTACAGTCTTATCCTAATTATGCAAAATGTACAATTGAAAATGTGGAACAGAAATGAGCAATAATAAGATGAAGTCAGAGAATTTGATAGTTGAAAGTCACCAAATCTAAGGATAAGGAACTTAGGGCTGAGAGAGATTAAATAATATGTAGGAATTAAAGAGGAAAAGGGTGAAAGAGAAAGCGTTAGTTGCTTTACAGCTCCGTGGACTGTATAGCCCGCCAGGCTCCTCTGTCCATGGAATTCTCCAGGCAAGAATACCATAGTGGAGAGCCATTCGCCTCTTCAAGGGATCTTCAAGACCCAGGGGTTGAACCCGAGTGTCCTGCATGGCAGGCAGATTCTTTACCATCTGAGCCACCAGGGGAGACCATAGAGAGGCAAGCAGAGGTTTTGACCAAACCTAAACAGCCTCTTGATGAAAGTGAAAGAGGAGAGTGAAAAAGTAAGCTTAAAACTCAACATTCAGAAGACTAAGATCATGGCATCTGGTCCCATCAGTTCATGGCAAATAGATGGGGAAACAATGGAAACAGTAAAAGACTTTATTTGGGGGGCTCCAAAATCACTGCAGATGGTGACTACAAGCTATGAAATTAAAACTCTCTTGCTCCTTGGATCAATGATCAATGCAAAGAAATAGAGGAAAACAACAGAATGGGAAAGACTAGAGATCTCTTCAAGAAAATTAGAGATACCAAGGGAACATTTCATTCAAATATGGGCACAATAAAGGACAGAAATGGTATGGACTTAACAGAGGCAGAAGATATTAAGAAGAGGTGGCAAGAATACACAGAAGAACTGTACAAAAAAGATCTTCACGACCCAGATAATCACAGAGGTGTGATCACTTACCTAGAGCCAGACATCCTGGAATGTGAAGTCAAATGGGGCTTAGGAATCATCACTACAAACAAAGCTAGTGGAGGTGATGGAATTCCAGTTGAGCTATTACAAATCATAAAATAAGATGCTGTGAAAGTGCTGCAATCAGTGTGCCAGCAAATTTGGAAAACTTAGCAGTGGCCGCAGGACTGGAAAAGTTCAGTTTTCATTTTAATCTCAAAGAAAGACAATGCCAAAGAATGCTCAAACTACCGCACAGTTGCACTCATCTCACATGCTAGTAAAGTAATGCTCAAAATTCTCCAAGCCAGGCTTCAACAATATGTGAACCATGAACTTCCAGATTTTCAAGCTGGTTTTCGAAAAGGCAGAGGAACCAGAGATCAAATTGCCAACATCCACTGGATCATTGGAAAAGCGAGATAGTTCCAGAGAAACATCGACTTCTTCTTTATTGACTATGCCAAAGTCTTTAACTGTGTGGATCACAACAAACTGAAAAATTCTTCAAGAGATGGGAATATCAGACCACCTTACCTGCCTCCTGAGAAATCCGTATGCAGGTCAGGAAGCAACAGTTAGAACTGGACATGAAACAAGAGACTGGTTCCAAATTGGGAAAGGAGTATGTCAAGGCTGTATATCGTCACCCGCTTATTTAATTTATATGCAGAGTACAGCATGAGAAACACTGGTCTGGATGAAGCACAAGCTGGAATCAAGATTGCTGGGAGAAATATCAATAACCTCAGATATGCATGTGACACCACCCTTATGGCAGAAAGTGATGAAAAACTAAGGAGCCTCTTGATGAAAGTGAAAGAGGAGAGTGAAAAAGCTGGCTTAAAACTCAATTTTCAGAAAGCTAAGATCATGGCATCCAGTCCCATCACTTCATGAAAACAGATGGGGAAACAGTAGAAATAGTGACAGATTTTATTTCCTTGGGCTCCAAAATCACTGCAGATGGTGACTGCAGCCATGAAATTAAAAGTAGCTTGTTTCTTAGAAGACAAGTTATGACCAGCCTAGACAGCATATTGAAAAGCAGAGACATTACTTTGCCAACAAAGGTCCATCTAGTCAAAGCTATGTTTTTTCCAGTAGTCATGTATGGATATAAGAGTTGGACTATAAAGAAAGCTGAAGGAAGGTGAAGGAAGGTGAAGTCGCTCAGTCGTGTCCAACTTTTTGCGACCCCGTGGACTGTAGCCTACCAGGCTCCTCTGTCCAGGGGATTCTCCAGGCAGGAGTACTGGAGTGGATTGCCATTTCCTTCTCCAGGGGATCTTCCCGACCCAGGGATCGAACTCAGGTCTCCCGCATTGGAGGCAGACGCTTTAATCTCTGAGCCACCAAAGAAAGCTGAGTGCTGAATAATTGATGCTTTTGAAATATAGTGTTGGAGAAGACTCTTGAGAGTCCCTTGGACAGCAAGGAGATCCAACCAGTCCATCCTAAAGGAAATCAGTCCTGTATATTCATTGGAAGGGCTGATGCTGAAGTTGAAACTCCAATACTTTGGCCACCTGATGCGAAGAACTGACTTAGCGGAAAAGACCCTGATATTGGGAAAGACTGAAGGCGGGAAGAGAAGGCGATGACAGGATGAGATGGTTGGATGGCATCACCAACTTGATGGATATGAGTTTGAGTAAGCTCTGGGATTTGGTGAAGTACAGGGAAGCCTGGCAGGTTGCAGTCCATGGGGTTGCAAAGAGTTGGACATGACTGAGCAACTGAACTGAACTGAGGAATTTGCTACAGAATTTATATTTTAATAATTAAGTAGATTTATTAAATAAAAACATTATACATATAACTGAATTATATAAATATACTTTATACATTATATTTAATAAAATGTAATAAACAGATCTGCTATGGTTAGAATATCAGTTGTAAGAGACTGAAGAAATGGTACATGTATCAGCTCAAATTTGCATGTGACTCATTTTAATACAAGCCCCCATTTTATGGTCCTTTCTTTCATTCTAAGAAAACCTGTCAGGTGGATTTAAAAAAATATATTTATTTTAATTGGAGGCTAATTACTTTACAATATCGTATTGGTTTTGCCATACATCAACATGAATCTGCCACGGGTGTACACGTGTTCCCAATCCTGAACCCCTCTCTCACCTCCCTCCCCATACCATCCCTCTGGGTCATCCCAGTGCACCAGCCCCAAGCATCCAGTATCATGCATCGAACCTGGACTGGTGATTTGTTTCTTATATGATATTATACATGTTTCAATGCCATTCTCCCAAATCATCCCACCCTCTCCCTCTCCCAGAGTCCAAAAGACTGTTCTATACATTTGTGTCTCTTTTGCTGTCTCGCATATAGGGTTATCATTACCATCTTTCTAATTTTTGAATTAGCTTCATGGTTGAAGTACCTAATCTTTCATTCATCCATTCATTTTATAATAAATATGTACTGAGTGCCAGTGATGAAGCAAGCACTGATCTCTACTCTGGGATGAAAACCAGAATAAGTCAGATGGGTTTCCTGGCCTTTTGGAGTTTATGTTACTGAGGAGGCAAACTGTGCACAATGAATCAATCAGTGAGATAGAATTCCTTTTAGTGGCATGCACAACGGAAACAACCTAAGTATCCATTGACAGAAGAATAGGTAAGGACGATGTCGTACATATATCCAGTGGAAAATTAGCCATAAAAAAGCAAAATAACGCCATTTGCAGCAGCATGGACCTTGAGATTATTATACTAAGTGAAGTAAGTCAGACATAGAAAGACAAATAACATGTAATATCAGTTAATAAGTGAAATTCAAAAAATAATCCCAATGAGTCTGTATATGAAACAGAAACAGACTCACAGATGTAGCGAACAGATTTGTGGTTGCTGAAGGGGTGGACGGTAGGGGAGGAAAGGAGCAGGAGTTTGGGGTTAGCGGATGCAAACTGTTATTCAGAGGATGCATAAACTGTAAGGTCCTACTCTAGAGCACAAGGAGCTATACTGAAGATCCTGGGATCAACAATAATGGAAAAGAATATGAAAAAGAACATATGTGTAACGGAATCACCTTGCCATACAGCAGAATTAACACAACATTGTGAATCAATGATACTTTAATTGAGAAAAAAAATAACCCAGGGAGACAAGACAGGAACCAGTAATGGCAGTGGGGGAGGGGACAAGTGAAAAAGAGAAGCAGGCAGACTTGAAATATTTTAGAAGAACGGACAAGATTTACTGATGGACTGGATATGGAACAAGGAAACAGGAAGAATCGCAAATGCATGTTGTAAGGATAAGCAACTGAGTGGAAGATGAGGGCTACTGAGACATGGGTCACTTTCTAGTGATCTAGAGGCATCTTCTTTAGGGCATGATATCAAGAGATCTCCTGTGGCTGTGCTAAATTTCAGCTGACTATCAGACAAATAGGGTTTCCGTGATAGCTCACTTGGTAAAGAATCTGCCCGCAGTGTAGGAGACCCTGGTGTGATTCCTGGGTTGGGAAGATGAACTGGAGGAGAGGCTATCTCCTGCAGTATTCTTGAGCTTCCCTTGTGGCTCAGCTCGTAAAGAATCCGCCTGCGGTGCTGCAGACCTGGGTTCAATCCCTGGGTTTCGAAGATCCCCTGGAGAAGGGAAAGGCTACCCACTCCAGTATTCTTGGACTTCCCTTGTGGCTCAGTTGGTAAAGAATCCGCCTGCAATACTGGAGACCTGGGTTCAATGCCTGGGTTGGGAAGATCCCCTGGAGAAGGAAAAGGCTGCCCACCCCAGTATTCTGGCCTGGAGAATTTCACGGACTGTATAGTCCATGTGGTAGCAAAGAGTCGGACACCACTGAACGACTTCAACTTTCACTTTCATCAGACAAATAAGTGGAAATGTCAAGGAGTCCTCTAATCATATGAGCCTGAAGGTGAGGTAAGAGATGCAGCAGCCACTAAAAGGTGGGCACTACCCTCCTAGTTGTGGGCTTCCCTGGTGGCTCAGAGGTTAAAGTGTCTGCCTGCAATGTGGGAGACCCGGGTTCGATTCCTGGGTCAGGAAGATCCCCTGGAGAAGGAAATGGCAATCCACTCCAGCACTCTTGCCTGGAAAATCCCATGGATGGAGGAGCCTGATAGGCTACAGTTCATGGGGTCGCAAAGAGTCGGACACGACTGAGCGACTTCACTCACTCACTCATCCTCCTAGTGAAGTGAAAGTCACTCAGTCGTGTCCAGCTCTGCGACTATACTGTCCATGGCATTCTCCAGGCCAGAATACTCCAGGCCATCCCCTCCTCCAGGGATCTTCCCAACCCAGGGATCAAACCCAGGTCTCCCACATTGCAGGCTGATTCTTTACCAGCTGAGCCACCAGCTGAGCCTCCTAGAGTTGAGATTTAAAGACAAAGCATCCACAGGAAATTTGAAACTAAAGGAAACCTGATGCTGTGTCCTGGGTCAGTCCTAAGTGTCAGTCAGCTGTGTTCACTTGCTCAATCATGTCCATTTCTTTGCAACCCAATGGATTTCAGCACAACAGGCATCCCTGTACTTTACCACCTCCTGGAGCTTGATCAGACTCACATCCATTGAGTCAATGATGCCATCCAACCATCTCATCCTGTCATCCCCTTTTCCTCCTGCCTTCAATCTTTCCCAGCATCAGAGCCTTTTCCAGTTTGTCAGCTATTCCTATCATGTGGCCAAAGTATCGGAGCTTCAGCTTCAGCATCAGTCCTTCAGTGAATATTCAGGACTGATTTCCTTTAGGATGGACTGGTTAGACCTCCTTGCAGTCCAAGGGACTCTCAAGAGTCTTCTCCAACATCACAGTTCAAAAGCATCAATTCTTTGGTCCTCAGCTTTCTTTATAGTCCAACTCTCACATCCATACATGACTACTGGAAAAACCATAGCTTTGACTATATAGACCTTTGTTGGCAAAGTAATGTCTCTGCTTTTCAATATGTTATGTAGGTTGGTCATAACTTTCTTCCAAGGAGTAAGCGTCTTTTAATTTCATGGCTGCAGTCACCATCTGCAGTGATTTGGGAGCCCAAGAAAATAAAGTCTGTCATTGTTTCCATTGTTTGCCATCTGTTTTCCATGAAGAGATGGGACCAGTTGCCATGATCTTAGTTTTTTAAATGTTCAGTTTTAAGCCAGCCTTTTCACTCTTCTCTTTTATCTTCATCAAGAGGCTTTTTAGTTCCTCTTTGCTTTCTGCCATAAGGGTGGTGTCATCTGTATATCTGAGGTTATTGATATTTCTTCTGGCAATCTTGATTCCAGCTTGTGGTTCATCCAGCCCAGCGTTTCTCATGATGTAATCTGCATAGAAGTTATATAAGCAGGGTGACAATATACAGCCTTGACGTACTCCTTTCCCAATGTGGAACCAGTCTGCTGTTCCATGTCTGGTTCTAAGTGTTGTTTCTTGGCCTGCATATATGTTTCTCAGGAGACAGGTGGTCTGGTATTCCCATCTCTTGAAGAAATTTTCACAGTTTGTTGTGATCCACACACAGTCAGAGGCTTAAGTGTAGTCAATGAAGCAGATATTTTCTGGAATTCTCTTGCTTCTTATATGATCCAATAGATGTTGGCATTTTGATCTCTGGTTCCTCTGCCTTTTCTAGATCCAGCTGGAACATCTGGAAGTTCTTAGTTCACATACTGTTGAACCCTAGCTTGGAGGATTTTGAGCATGACCTTGCTTGCTAGCATGTGAAATGAGTGTAATTGCGCTGTAGTTTAAACATTTTTTGGCATTGCCCTTCTTTGGGATTGGGATGAAAACTGACCTTTTCCAGTCCTGTGGCCACTGTTGAGTTTTCCAAATTCGATGACATATTGACTGTAACACTTTCACAGCATCATCTTTAAGATTTGAAATAGCTCAACAGGAATTCCATCACCTCCACCAGCTTTGTTCATAGTGATGCTTTCTAAGGCCCTCTTGACTTTACACTCCAGAATGTCTGGCTCTAGGTGAGTGATCAGGTCATTGTGGTTATCTGGGCCATTAAGATCTTTTTTGTATAGTTCTTCTGTTACGGTTGCCACCTCTTAACATTGGCTCCTTCTGTTAGGTCCATACCATTTCCCAAGTATAGAAGAAAGTTAGAGAAGAGGGGCCACTGAAGAGGCTGAGAAGGGTTCTTCCAGCAAGGAAGAGAAAACCAGGAGATTGTGGCACTTCAGAATGTAGCAAAGGAGGGTTTATAGAAGGTGGCTAGTCATTTGCAGGGGATCCTGCCCTGAGGTGAGTGTGAGGAAAACAGATAGATGCCAGAGAACTGAACTGAGAGATGTCAGGCTTTTGAATTTGGCAAAAGTGGAGACAAAAGCTCAGTGGGAATGGATTGGAGTGAATGGAGGCTAAGGATATGGAGGCAGCAAGTGGAGATCATTCCTTTGGGGAGTTTTGCTGTGAAAAGGAAGCGAGAAGGAGGAGAAATCTGAGATCTATTTTGCTTTCTTTCTTGTTTTTAACAGGAGATCTGTTGATAAGAATGTTGCAATAGAAAGGAAACAACTAAACCTGCAAAGGAGACAACTTGATGAAGCTATCCTGAGTGTGGGAAGTAAATTTAGCAGGGCTGTGAGAACCCAGTGAGACAAATGGCCTACCACTTTCACTAACACCAATATCCTCACCATCCTCACCATCACCATCGTCATCATCATCCTTCTCTTCACCATTATCTTTGTCATCCCCATCATCAGCACTGCCATCATCATCATCCTCACCATGGTCATCGTCATTATCATCCTCAGCATCACCCCCATCATCACTATTTTTATCACTATCTTCACCATTGTCATCGTCATTACCAACATCATTGTCAGCACCATCAGCACCACAATTATCATCATCGTCATCTGTGTAGAGGTTGTTATAATTTACTTAGGGCCTCTGTATCGGCTCAACGTGGAGTATTCTGTCCCCAGATCTTCGCCCAGAGGTTATCCAGTCTTCATTTCAAATGTTACCTCCATGGATAATCACAGTCACTCAAACTAAAAGAGGACTTCCTGACACTCTATTCCTAAACACCCAGCTTTATTCCTTATGGTATTTATGACCATCTGGAATTATTTTTTTAATGGGAGATCTATAATACATTTATTTGTTTATTTATTGATCAATTTTATTGCCTCTTGGAAGAAAAATTTCTATGAAATCAGGCACATTGTTTAAAGATTAGAGCAAAGATTTATTTATAGTAAGTGAATTCACTCACTTATTTATAGTGAAAGTGAAAGTTGCTAAGTTGTGTCAGACTCTTTGAGACCCCATGGACTGTAGCCTGCCAGGCTCCTCTGTCTGTGGAATTCTCCAGGCTGGAATACTGGAGTGGGTATCCATTCCCATTCTCCAGAGGATCTTCCCAACCCAGGGATGGAACCTGGGTCTCCCACATTGCAGGCAGATTCTTTACCATCTGAGCCACCAGGGAAGCCCAAGAAGGCTGGAGGGGGTAGCCTATCCCTTCTCCAGGGGATCTTCCTGACCCAGGAATTGAACCAGGTGGATTCTTTACCAACTGAGCTACCATCCTTTACTGTTATTTTTATTATTGGCAGGACATTTGTGGCCACAATACAACCAATTTAAAGAAAGAAATAGTTTGTAACGCAAACAGAATGCAATTGAATACACTATACTTTTGAAGCATGATTTTTCTATATTTGTTTTTGAGAAAAATCTCAATACTTTAGAGCTATGGAGTAGAAGACAAGTACTGGCCAACCCCTTAGACCTGGTTTGAAATAATCAAGTTGAATTAATTACCTGTGACCCAACACAGACAATCATTAGCATGGTCACAGGCAAGGCATGATCTCCAGAAGGATGAGTGTATGGCTGCCACTCCCCTACCCCAAGCTGGGAGCTCACCCTGTAAGTTTCATGGACCAGAACCAAAGGCATCCTCTTTGAACAGATGATAGAAACTCACCTGACTTAGGGATGAAACATTCTGGTCAGGAAAGATTAATCTCACAACTCCCTTTGACTCTCATTTACAGCTTTCGTAATACCTCGCAAGGTAAACCCTAATCTCATTAAAGTTTTTAACTTAAATTCTTAAGATACTTAACATAGTAAATTCTGTCCAGAATTCTTTCCAATCTGAGCATCTGAAGGTGCCTTTCATTTAACATAGTCCAAAATATGTTGACTCATTAAAATTCAGATTTTTCTCCCTTCTTGCTGCTTTGTTGAGGATATTTACTCTAGAATGGCACTGCATTTGTTTTTTCATGCTGAAATCTGTTTTAAACCAAATTACTGTTTGTGTTTCATATAATTCATAGTCAATTGACATATTCTTAGTTAAGAAAAACAATGTTATATGTAGTTCATGACAATTAAAAAGTGGAGCTCTGGGCATTTTAAAAAGTAGTTTTCGTGTAAAATAAATTAAAAAAACCTGCAATGCTAACAAATAAACCATATAGAAAATGAATTCTATGAAGCAACAACAATTTAAAATGCAAATTTATAAAATTTGTCTTAAATTTTATACTACATATAATTTACATTTAGTATAAGATACAGAAGCATTTTTAGCTATTTGATATGATGCAGCTTGGGGCTTTTCAACATGATAATTGCTAGGGCGACATGGGTCTTAAGATGACAGGCAATCAAGAGGCTATATATGAAAATGAACAATAAAGGACAAACCCTAGGAATTGGTAAGGAAAGAATAGCAGCTTTCTCTTGCTCTCCTTAATGTCTGTTTTTATGTAAGCATCTATTATAATTTTAAATTTAGGCTTTTTTAAAAAAAGGCTAAGCGATGCTGCATACAATTAAGAGTCACATGTTTTTCTGCTCCTAAACCAACTGCTTTCAAGTCTGATAAAAAATAATCTAAGTAAGATACCTTTTTGCTGCTTCTTGGTTTTTTAGACATTATTTACGAACTCTTATGAGAATGAGGAAATAGCTCCCTTTCATCTCATTTCCTGGCCCCCTCATCACACACACACACACACACACACACACACACCCGTACAACACACACATATCCTCACCACACACACACACACCCCCTCACCATATACATACAAACACACATCCTCACCACACAAACACACATACCCTCACTACCCACACACCCTCATCAAACATACACACACTCTCACCACAAACACACATAGGCATACACACCCCCGCACACACACACTTCCTATGCCACAGCTCTCACTCTCTTAGTAGAGAGAACTGGGACACACTTTGGTGGAATTCATGTTCAGAGTTTCTATTAGGCTCACACAGTCCTGTCCTCAGGGTGGAGCCTCCAGGATGACAGAGCTCCACGAGCTGGTTGGCATCTGTGGGAAATTTCTCCCCCAGCCTGTCACCTCACTGGGGTCAAATCTTCCTTTCCAGGCTATGGAAATTCCCCAGAGAAGGCATTTTCAGTACCTGGGATGGAGATGTAGTCCTTTTGGTCAGGGTTTTGGAGGTGGGATGTGTTAACCACGGGCTTCCCAGGTTGTGCTAGTGGTAAAGAACCCACTTGCCAGTGAAGGAGACGCAGATTCAGTCCCCAGATGGGGAAGATCCCCTGGAGGAGGGCGTGACAACCACTTCAGTATTCTTGCCTGGAGAATCCCATGGACAAAGGACCCTGGTGGGCTATAGTCCATAGAGTTGCAAAGAACCAGACATGACTAAAGCAGCTTAGCATGCATGCAGGCATGTGTTAACCATCTCCCTGCCTGTTCTCAGTACAGTATCCTTCCCCCTCTCCACCAGGGCGCTGGGACCATACCACAGTCTGCATTTCTCCAGTATTCTTAGCGTGGGGGAGGGTGAGCTACCTGCTATGTGGAGTTGGAGGGATGGCTCTGGGGTCTAATGGCTGCTTTAACAAACTTAGGAGAAGCCTTCTGTCTTAGCCTCTTCCTTTCCGCGTCCAGAGGAATGTTTTGTCCACGTCATATTATAATCCCCTCACTCCGTGGCTCTCGCAGCTGCTTTAGGGTTTCACTTTCTGTTAAATCAGTTACCACTTGTCCATATGCTTTTCAGCCTTGTTTGTGTTCTTTTTTTTTTTTTTTTTAATTCCTGTGTCCTAGCGTGTTAAGACCTTTTAAAAACTCTTTACATTCAATTTATTGGGATTTCAGAAAGGGATCAGAGGCGAATGCATGCATTCAATCCACCATCTTGATTCAGACATCCTGAAATCTGATTCTTCACAAAGGTGTTTTAAATTGCATTTAAGAAAAACATAAGTTTTTATATAAGATATTCTAGTAGGAGAGTATTAGCACAGTATATTAACCAACATGATGCAGATTGTGGGGAACAGACTGATGGAATAAAAAAGTAAAGTTTTGCCTTAATAAAAGATGATTTCTATTGTTTAAAAATGTTATTTGGAATCATCTATAGGAATCCTCTCTCTAAACACAAATCTTAGTATCCAATTAAAAGTGGGCCATGGGAACTCTATTCAAAATCTTATAATGGAAAAGAATCTGAAAAAGAATATGTATATGTGTGTGTATAACTGAATCACTTTGCTGCACACCTGAAACTAATATGACATTGTAAATCAACCACACTTCAATAAAAAAAATGAACCAAATGTAAATTGGTGCAGCCACTATGGAGAAAAGTATGGAGGTTCCTTAAAAAATGAAAATCATACCTACCATATGATTCAGCAATAACACTCTTGAGTACATATCCAGAGAAAACCACGATTCAAAAAGATTCATGAACCTCATTCACAATAGCCAAGACATGGACGCAAACTAAATGCCCATTGACAGATGAATGGATAAAGAAGATGGGATACATGTATACAGTGGAATATTACTCAGCCATAAAAATGAAATTATGCCATTTGCAGCAATATGAATGGACCTAGAGCTTATCATACTAAGTGCAGTAAGAAAAAGAGAAAAACAAATATCATATCACTCATATGTGGAATCTAAAAAAGTAATAGAAATGAACTTATTTACGAAACAGAAATAGACTCACAGACATAGAAAACAAACTTATGACTACCAAGGAGGAAAGATGGTGGAGAAGAGGGATAAATCAGGAATTAGGGAGTAACAGATTCATACTACTATATATAAAATAGATAAACAATAAGAATTTACTATATAGCACAGGGGTCTCTACTAAATGTTTTATAATAACTTACTCAGGAAAAGAATCTGAAAATATATATAATTGAATCTGTTTGTCATATGCCTGAAACTAACACAACACTGTAAATCAACTATTCAGTTCAGTTCAGTTCAGTCGCTCAGCCGTGTCTGACTCTTTGTGACCCCATGAATCGCAGCACGCCAGGCCTCCCTGTCCATCACCAACTCCCAGAGTTCACTCAGACTCACATCCATCGAGTCCATGATGCCATCCAGCCATCTCATCCTGGGTCATCCCCTTCTCCTCCTGCCCCCAATCTCTCCCAGCATCAGAGTCTTTTCCAATGAGTCAATTCTTCGCATGAGGTGGCCAAAGTACTGGAGTTTCAGCTTTAGCATCATTCCTTCCAAAGAAATCCCAGGGCTGATCTCCTTCAGAATGGATTGGTTGGATCTCCTTGCAGTCCAAGGGACCCTCAAGAGTCTTCTCCAGCACCACAGTTCAAACGCATCAATTCTTCGGTGCTCAGCCTTCTTCACAGTCCAACTCTCACATCTATACATGACCACAGGAAAAACCATAGCCTTGACTAGACAGACCTTAGTCGGCAAAGTAATGTCTCTGCTTTTGAGTATACTATCTAGGTTGGTCATAACTTTTCTTCCAAGGAGGAAGCGTCTCTTAATTTCATGGCTGCAGTCATCATCTGCAGTGATTTTGGAGCCTAAAAAAATAAAGTCTGACACTGTTTCCACTGTTTCCCCATCTATTTCCCATGAAGTGATGGGACCAGATGCCATGATCTTCGTTTTCTGAATGTTGAGCTTAAACTGAAGAAAGTAGGGAAAACCGCTAAACCATTCGGGTATGACCTAAATCAAATCCCTTATGATTATACAGTGGAAGTGAGAAATAGATTTAAGGGTCTAGATCTGATAAATAGAGTGCCTGATGAACTATGGAATGAGGTTCGTGACATTGTACAGGAGACAGATATCATGACCATCCCCATGGAAAAGAAATGCAAAAAAGCAAAATGGCTGTCTGGGGAGGCCTTACAAATAGCTGTGAAAATAAGAGAGGTGAAAAGCAAAGGAGAAAAGGAAAGATATAAACATCTGAATGCAGAGTTTCAAAGAATAGCAAGAAAAGATAAGAATGCCTTCTTCAGCGATCAATGCAAAGAAATAGAGGAAAACAACAGAATGGGAAAGACTAGAGATCTCTTTAAGAAAATTCGAGATACCAAGGGAAAATTTCATGCAAAGATGGGCTCGATAATGGACAGAAATGGTCTGGACCTAACAGATGCAGAAGATATTAAGAAGAGGTGGCAAGAATACACAGAAGAACTGTACAAAAAAGATCTTCATGACCCAGATAATCATGATGATGTGATCACTAATCTAGAGCCAGACATCTTGGAATGTGAAGTCAAGTGGGCCTTAGAAAGCATCACTATGAACAAAGCTAGTGGAGGTGATGGCATTCCAGTTGAGCTGTTTCAAATCCTGAAAGATGATGCTGTGAAAATGCTGCACTCAATATGCCAGCAAGTTTGGAAAACTCAGCAGTAGCCACAGGACTGGAAAAGGTCAGTTTTCATTCCAATTCCAAAGAAAGGCAATGCCAAAGAATGCTCAAACTACCACACAATTGCACTCATCTCACATGGTAGTAAAGTAATGCTCAAAATTCTCCAAGCCAGACTTTAGCAATACATGAACCGTGAACTCCCTGATGTTCAAGCTGGTTTTCGAAAAAAACAGAGGAACCAGAGATCAAATTGCCAACATCTGCTGGATCATGGAAAAAGCAAGAGAGTCCCAGGGAAACATCTATTTCTGCTTTATTGACTATGCCAAAGCCTTTGACTGTGTGGATCACAATAAACTATGGAAAATTCTGAGAGAGATGGGAATACCAGACCACCTAACCTGCCTCTTGAGAAATCTGTATGCAGGTCAGGAAGCGACAATTAGAATTGGACATGGAACAACAGACTGGTTCCAAATAGGAAAAGGAGTACGTCAAGGTTGTATATTGTCACCCTGCTTATTTAACTTATATGCAGAGTACATCATGAGAAACGCTGGGCTGGAAGAAGCACAAGCTGGAATCAAGATTGCCAGGAGAAATATCAATAACCTCAGATATGCAGATGACACCACCCTTGTGGCTGAAAGAGGAGAGCGAAAAAGTTGGCTTAAAGCTCAACATTCAGAAATCAACTATACTTAATAAAAAATAAAAATTCAAAAGTGGACCATGAAGAACATTGTTCATGATGTAGTTTGTCTATTTTTGTATAAGGATCAGGCATAGTCCTGACAGTATGAAAAGCACATATCAATTCTGCCACAGTAGAAGTAAACCGCAGTCAATGATCACCCGACTAACTAGAGAGAGGAAAGACAGCAGGTAAATGTGGAGGTTCATGACTCTGTTGCTTAACCAAGTATGACTAGACAGTGATTACAATTGTGTTAATATGAGCATCACTTTACAAGTATCTTTTCTAACGTGTTAAGATATAGGACAGCTTGAGACAGCATTTCATCAAAACAAATAAACCAATGGTTTACTCATTTATTGCCTTCAATCACTTCCACAGCTGGTATGAACATTTGTTAGGTCACAGATTAACAGAAGCAAGAGTGTGTTGCAGTAATTAACTTATGAAAGCAATCGATGTAAGCAACATATGCATGAACATTCTCACAGTAGTGCATATGGTTAATTACAGTTTGACATAAATTAGATCCATTTAACCTTATTTCAAGGACCATTGGCAGCTTTTTGTGAAATGCCCATATGTCCTAACTAAGGTGATTAACTGCAATTTAGTAATGACCTCTGGAAAAAAATAGCCAAATCCTCATGGTTTATTACTTGGTTAGCAGCAAATATGGCTCAAATGCTCTGTTTGCTTTCAAGGTGATTCAAGAAGTCAAGACTGGATAAAACACAAAGAAGCCAACTCAAGGGATCAGTCTCTCTGGAAATAATTGATACATTTTTATACTTAAAGAAAAATTTTTCTTTGTTAATTGTGAAATTATAAAATAGACCATAATTGCTTCTCCCAGAGGCAATATACTTGAATTGCTTTAAGTAAATTGCTTAATGTCTTTTTCTCTTTATTTACTTTCTAAATATGATTCCACAGATAAATTAATACTTGATGTGGCCAAGATATGTCATGCTATTCTACATAAAGACCCCCATTAACTTTGTGAAACATAGGTTCATATTTTTATTTTTCTTATTATGCACACTTTTCTGCAAAGATGATTTAAGACAGCATATAAAAATGGCCACACATCTAATGAGATCAGTGCAGAATAAGAAATCAAATGTAAGAACAGGAGGGCAACACGAATTGTTACTATTCATAGCAGGTATGACTATGCCTCAGGCTTTACACTGAACTTACTAATACTCAAGACAAAACGTTTCCCCAACAAAAACAAAAAAGCAAGTTAAATGACATACATTTCATCTAAGAAAAGAATCAAATATGGCCCCTGCCCTTGCTTCTTCTTGTCATAAGGCTGTGTCTAATATGAACAGCTACCAAGTGTGTTCTTAATGTCCTTCCTTAATAATTTTGTCAACATTTCTGCTTCATCAAAACTATAGTTAACAAGTTGTACACACTTTGAATTATCCTAGATAAGATGAAAATTTGTGATGCTCTGGGTTTTGCATATTCTTATCCTGAGCCACTCTCCTATGCCCTATTAAATGTCTGTCTTAATCTAATGTATCCTAGTTACATCCAGCAAAACTCAGGGTTTGCAGTTTAAAGTTTCATGAAACACATGGAGTTGGTTTTGCAGTTTCAAAAGGTAAAATTTTAACTAATATACTTCATATTTGAATAAATAAGAGACCATGCCAGAGACGTCCTGGCGCCCGGACAAGCGAAAGCGCCTTGCGCGGCGGTGACGTTCGGTGCCTGGGGTGGCTCGTGCAGTTCGTGCTGTGCATCTGGTCTCACTCCACTGAATATTTATTTTCTCTTCCCTTTGATTAACTGACGCAAGCTTTTATCCCTCCTTCTGCATCCACATCAGTGTGGCAGTCGATCAGTCATTACCCTCAACTCCTTCCTATAAACACAGGAGGGGCCTCAGTTTGAGCACCACATTCTACCACTCAAACTTCTCAAGGCATGCGGGAGGAGAAAGGGTCTCCTGTTTATGGTTCTACAACTAGACAACCTCAGTTATGAGTCAACATTTATGAAGTTATGTTTTTTAAAATATTGCTTCCATAACTGATGGATTATATGATCACAAGGGTCCTCCTAAACTCATATCCACGTGCCCCTCATGGAGCTCTGGACACAGGACTGAGGACTGGGATCATGCCTCAGGATGCTCTTGGAGTATCTGGTGGCAATGACTGAGTCTCATTTATCCTTGCATCTCCAATACTAAGTCAAAGTGCCTGGCACAGCATGTTCAATAAATGTTGGTTGATTAAGAAATTAATAAATGAAAAACCAAAAGCTTATGGCACCCGCAGAGCAGGAAACTTTGTTGGGAATATTACCAGTTCATCCTAATGTCTATTTTCCAAGGCAACTAGAATAACTTTTCTGCAGTGATACAGGTTTAGACAGACATCAGTTAGAGTTTACTCTATCTATATTATCTATCTAGGAATTTCTTTTTTTCTACATTAAGGTTAATTTGAAAATAAAATGAAGGCTTCTCATGCTACCATGGATCTAAAATATTCCAAGCCTTCTGTTTGTATTCTCTGATGTTAAAATTAACTTCAGTTCAGTTCAGTTCAGTTCAGTTCATTCGCTCAGTCGTGTCCAACACTTTGCGACTCCATGAATCGCAGCACGCCAGGCCTCCCTGTCCATCACCAACTTAGCCTACAATTCATAGGGTTGCAAAGAGTGGGATACAACTGAGTGAATAACACTTTCAAGGAAATTAAGAAAATTTCCTTCAAGGTGGTTAAAGGATAATGGAAAGTTATTTAATGGTAAGAGTCTTCCTATGGGGAAAATATATTAATACACATATAATCCATGGAGTGATTATGAAGCACACACTGGAATCTCCAAGGTTCCTCCGGGTCTTTTTGGAATGGGTTCTTTCAACTGTATATAGTCCTCATAACATTGAATGCTTGTGCATATTTTAGATCATCCTTTCCCTAAATTCAGTGAAGCACCCAATACAAATTTTTGACCAGTCAAATTGGCTAAAAGCAAAGTTGTATTTCTGATTTAGCCAGTTAACTAAGAATATCACAAGCTTAGAACTTTGCAATCTTTTGTGTATCCAAGGAATCGATTCATGTTAGAAAGATTAACGTAAAAGCTTTGGTTTCTTCTCAAGTAAACTTATCTATCTGCGTTCCTTTGTTTTATTGGGATAAGATTGACATAAACCACTGTATTATTTTAAGCTGTATGACATAATGATTTCACACACATACACACACACACAGATTGTAAAATGATCCCCACAATAAGTTTAGTTAACATGCATAGTTACAAAGTTTTTCTTATGATGAGAACTTTTAAGATTTGTTTCTTAGTAACTTTCCAATGTATATTTGAAGCAATTTCATTGCTTAAAGAATTCTAAGCAATATATATGTTTTAACATTCAATTTTTAGATGCTTTCTCCTTTTCATGTATTTATTTCCTGGACTAAATCTTTCAAGGTCATCCTTTTCTTCCTTTGATCCTTTGAAGTTCTCAGGTATAGGAATGGGAACAAGGTTTATTGAATAGCTGTGACCAGGAATCGCACCTGCCTAGAGGGCTGTGAGTTCAGAATCACCAGCGCAAAAACAGGTGGAAAAACACACCTGCATTGTTCACCTACGAATGACTGCAACTTAATATCAATATATTCAATTAAAGTAAGACAAATTCACTGGGTCCCAGTTCCGGATGGCAATGTAGGGAGATCCTGAGCTTCTCTCCACTCATGGATGCACTGAGTCTACAGCTGTACATGGAATGGTTTCCTTTTTAAAAGAACTGAAGTCTGGCTGAGTGATGACTCCACACAGAGCAATAGAGAAGAAAACCACATGGAGGCTGGGCCTCCTCTTGCCATAAGCCCTGCCTCTTGCCCAGTGACAGGAGCTCCGCCCTGAGGAGCCGAGGTTTCGAGCCCCAAATGGGGCACCTTGACTTTTAGGACCTGTGTCTGAGCCCCTTAAACATCTAACTTTGAGAACCAATGAGGCTTCTGTCCTGAAAGCAAACAACAAACAGCTCTTAAAGGGCTTGTGTGCTTGAGCTCAGCTGCCCCAGGGCCCAGCTTAAAGGCAGCTGATCACGCCCAGCTCAAAGTAAAGTAGGCTCAGCTGCTGTAGTAAAGAAGGCCCTGAGCTGGCGTCTGACTCCACTCTGCACACCCCCGGAGCCTGCTGGCTACTCTCATGGGTGGAGACAGGTGGGCGCCACCCCCATGCTGTCTCCTTGCTGTTTCGGGGGTCTGGTTCCCTCATGTCTGGTTCCCTGATGTCTGTGGTCACCACCAGGTGACACCGCTCAACTACCTTGCTGTGGAGGTCAAGAGGGCTTGCATTCCTGGTCCCATGAGACTCTGATGGTTGGTGTTTCCCCACAAGGAGTCCATACTCCTGTCTGGTCCCCTGCTATTTGCTGCTGCCTAGGGACACCCCTATGTTGCCTGATTCTGGTGGCCAGCAGGGTACTGTAGGACCAGAACCAGTGGAGAAAGGTTTTTTAAACAGCTGTCTTCACCAGAGCACAGCAGGAGGCAACAGACCCAGGAGGCTGGTCTTTCAGTGAAGAAGGCTGATTTGCTAATCCTCATGGCTGTGGTCCAAGGGGTAGGTGTCTAACTATTCACACATCTGGGGCTGACTGTAATCCTTTTCAGACACCTCGGAAGGTGGGTAATATCTTTACCCTCTCCCTCTGCTGGGCCCCAGGGTAGTGTCTCCTGGTGGGGAGCTGTATATGTGACTTGGGCCCGGGTTTTTAACCTGTGGTGCCCCAGTTTTTGTGGCTGGCTCTGTTGGCTGGTTGGCGGGGGGACTTGCATTCCTGGGCCCCATAGGACTCTCCTTCAGAGAAATGTTTCTCAAGAGGCTCCCACCCCCAGGGCACCCACCTCCCCAGACTAAATCTTTCTGGGAAGGAGGCCTCTCTGCCATCCTGGAACTTCAGGTTTGGCACATATATCTAGTGGTGACAGAGTAGATCTCAGGAACACAGGCTCTGGATGCTGCCTTGATGCCCTCCCTCTCTCTCGCTCCAGACTGCTGGTATTTATCAGAAAAGAACTTATATATTCCTCTGGAGCCCCAAGTTTTGCAACTGCCACCCAGGGTGACCTCTATATCTCCTGGCTTGGGTGGCCAGTGGGACTTACACTAATGGTCCTACAGGACTGCATATATTTTAAATACATACTTAAAAAAAAAAAAGTTGTTGCCTGCCTGAGGCTCTGTCTTCCAATCAGCCTGAATGAAGTGCTGAGATCCTTTTATTAGGGATACCATCAGGTCTTGGGGTAAGGTTAAGGGATTAAGGGTTAGTTGCTCAGTCGTGCCTGACTCTTTGCAACCCCATGGACTGCAGCCCACCGGGCTTCTCTGTCCATGGGCTTCTCCATTCAAGAATGCTGGAGTGGGCTGCCATTTCCTTCTCCAGGGGATCTTCCTGACCCAGGGATTGAACTTAGATTCTTTACCGACAGAGCTACAAGGGAAGCTATCACGTCTTGGCACACCCTCAACTACTATGAACCATTGAAAATGTAATAGGCTCTTGGAAAATCACAAAGATTTGAGAGAAAAGAAAGAGCTGAGGCAGGATTGAGTGACAAGGTTCATCTCCTACATGAGGCCACTCCTTCAAGGCTGGAAGAGGTTGCTGTTTCAACTACTATAGAAGCCAAGACAGAGTCAAGTACAATGAAGAAACAGGAATATTTTCCAAATTAAAGAATAATATAAAGAATACTTTAATGAAAGTGATGTCATTTACCTAAAAAAGAGTTCGAAGTAACAGTCATAAAGATTCTCACCAACCTGGGGAGAAGAATGAATCAGTTCAGTTCAGTTCAGTTGCTCAGTCGTGTCTGACTCTTTGTGACCCCATGAATCGCAGCACGCCAGGCCTCCCTGTCCATCACCAACTCCCAGAGTTCACTCAGACTCACATCCATCGAGTCAGTGATGCCATCCAGCCATCTCATCCTCTGTTGTCCCCTTCTCCTCCTGCCCCCAATCCCTCCCAGCATCCAAGTCTTTTCCAATGAGTAAACTCTTCGCATGAGGTGGCCAAAGTACTGGAGTTTCAGCTTTAGCATCATTCCTTCCAATGAATAGTCAGGACTGATCTCCTTTTGAATGGACTGGTTGGATCTCCTTGCAGTCCAAGGGACCCTCAAGAGTCTTCTCCAACACCACAGTTCAAAAGCATTAATTCTTTGGTGCTCAGCCTTCTTCACAGTCCAACTCTCACATCCATGCACGACTACTGGAAAAACCATAGCCTTGACTAGACGGACCTTAGTTGGCAAAGTAATGTCTCTGCTTTTGAATATACTATCTAGGTTGGTCATAACTTTTCTTCCAAGGAGAAAGCATCTTTTAATTTCATGGCTACATAACCATCTGCAGTGATTTTGGAGCCTAAAAAAATAGTCTGACACTGTTTCCACTGTTTCCCCATCTATTTCCCATGAAGTGATGGGACCGGATGCCATGATCTTCATTTTCTGAATGTTGAGCTTTAAGCCAACTTTTTCACTCTCCTCTTTTACTTTCATCAAGTGGCTTTTTAGCTCCTCTTCACTTTCTGCCATAAGGGTGTCATCTGCATATCGGAGGTTATTGATATTTCTCTCAGCAATCTTGATTCCAGAAGAATGGATGAACTTCAATAAAGAGATGGAAAACATAAGAAAGCACCAAATGGAAGCCACAGAGCTTAACAGTGCACTGATTGAACTGTAAACTACACCAGAAAGATTTAAGAGCAGACTAGATGAAGCCATGAAATTAGAAGACACTTGCTCTTTGGGAGAAAAGTTATGACCAACCTAGACAGCATATTAAAAAGCAGAGACATTACTTTGCCAACAAAGGTCCATCTAGTCAAAGCTATGGTTTTTACAGTAGTCACGTATGGATATGAGAGTTGGACTGTAAAGAAAGCTGAGCACCGAAGAATTGATGCTTTTGAACTGTGATGTTGGAGAAGACTCTTGAGAGTCCCTAGGACTGCAAGGAGATCCAACCAGTCCATTCTAAAGGAAATCAGTCCTGACTATTCATTGGAAGGACTGATGCTGAAGCTGAAACTCCAATACTTTGGCTACCTGATGCAAAGAACTGACTCATTTGAAAAGACCCTGATGCTGGGAAAGATTGAAGGCAGGAAGAGAAGGAGTTGACAGAGGATAAGATGGTTGGATGACATCACGGACTCAATGGACATGAGTTTGAGTAAACTCCGGGAGTTGGCAATAGACAGGGAGGCCTGGTGTGCTGCAGTCCATGGTGTCGCAAAGAGCTGGACACGAGTGAGCAACTGAACTGAGCTGAACTGAAATGAGATGAAGCAGAAGAAAGGATAAGTCAATAGAAGACAAGATAATGTAACTCATCTAATTGGGGCAGTACAAAGAATGAAAAAAAAAAAAGTGAATAT
Organism: Budorcas taxicolor; assembly: GCF_023091745.1. Taxonomy (NCBI): domain Eukaryota; kingdom Metazoa; phylum Chordata; class Mammalia; order Artiodactyla; family Bovidae; genus Budorcas; species Budorcas taxicolor. Next base: position 1,495,686 of record NC_068923.1, read on the forward strand.
GGCTTAAGAGACTACCGTGACAATGTCAAACAGATATTCATATCATGGGGCTCCCAGAAGAATAGATGGAGAAAGGAAAATAAATTGTATTTGAGGAAATAATGCTAAAATCCTCCTTAACTTGGGGGTAGGAAACAGACATTCAGATCCAGGAAACCTAGAGAGTTCCAAATAAGATGAACCCAAAGAGACCCATATACCAAGACACTTTAGAATCCAAAAATTAAAAAGTTAAAGATGAGAAAATATTAAAATCAACAAAAGAAAAACTACTTGTTATGTATGAGGGGACGCTCATGACTATCAGCAGGTTTTCAGCAGAAACTTTGCAGCCCCAAAGAGAGTGGCATAACATATTCAACACATATATATGGAATTTAGAAAGATGGTAATGGTAACCCTGTATGAGAGACAGCAAAAGAGACACAGATGTATAGAATAGTCTTTTGGACCCTGTGGGAGAGGGTGAGAGTGGGATGATTTGGGAGAATGGCATTGAAACATGTATAATATCATATGTGAAATGAATCACCAGTCCAGGTTCGATGTGTGATACAAGACGCTTGGGGCTGGTGCACTGGGATGACCCAGAGGGATGGTATGGGGAGGAAGGTGGGAGGCGAGTTCAGGATGGGGAACACGTGTACACCCATGGTGGATTCATGTTGATATATGGCAAAACCAATACAATATTATAAAGTAATTAGACTCTAATTAAAATAAATAAATTTATATTAAAAAATAAAATAAATAAAATAAAATTTTTTTTAAAGTGCTGAAAGAAAATAAAACCTTCCAACCAAGAATACTCTAACCAGCAAAGTTATCATCCAGAATTGGATGAGAAAGAGTTTTCTAGACAAGCAAAAGCTAAAGGAATTCATTACCACCAAATTAGCCTTACAAGAAATAATAAAGGGACTTCTTTTAGCTGAAAGGCAAGGGTGCTATTTAGTAATAAGAAAACACTGGCAAAGTAAATGTATAGTAATCAAACACTGGAGTAATCACTTGTAAAGCTAGTATGAATGTTCATAGACAAATTAATAAAAATAACTAGGATTACAGTAATTAGTTAAGGAATGCTGCTGCTGCTGCTGCTGCTAAGTTGCTTCAGTCGTGTCTGACTCTGTGAGACCCCATAGATGGCAGCCCACCAGGCTCCCCAGTCTCCAGGATTCTCCAGGCAAGAACACTGGAGTGGGTTGCCATTTCCTTCTTCAATGCATGAAAGGAAAAGTGAAAGGGAAGTTGCTCAGTCATGTCCGACTGTTAGTGACCCCATGGACTGCAGCCCACCAGGCTCCTCCGTCCATGGGGTTTTCCAGGCAAGAGTACTGGAGTGGATTGCCATTGCCTTCTCCAAGTTAAGAATACATGAGACAGAAAGGTGTGAATAAAATGTTGAACTGTAGAGTAATAAATTCATAAATGTAGTACAATCCTAGATAAAAATTTAATTAATGAGAACAATAAAGGATGCAATGTTAATGAAAGGTACTGGCTATGGTTAAGTTGGCATTCACACTATTTGCATCATGATCTCTAAATATTTTCTTCTCTCTCTCTCTCTTTTTTTTTTTCCCCGCCATACCACAAGGCATGTGAAAATCGTAGTTCCCTGACCAGGGATCAAATTCACAGCCTCTGCAGTGAAGCCCTGAATCTTAACCATTGGATCACCAGGGAAGTCCCATTTTCTTTTCTAATAGGGACAAATTAGCCAGATTTTCATCCCTTCCTCCCAACTTATCATCCATTTTATCTAGATGAAATGATTATATATTTTGAGACAATGGATTTATTTGAAATGCTTACTGTCTTAGTCCCATTGTCACCTATTTGGCTTAAAATTCTTTGTAGAAATCTCTAAGCTCTCCAGAGTCAAATGAGGCCACATGAAACAAACAAATCATAAAATAAGAGATCACTTGCTTCTTTGATTTGTAGTATACACAAAAGTTTTTCAAAGTGAGATATAAACAAGTTGTATTTCCTAAAAAAATTCAAACTTGTTATAGTTGACATATCTGAGGATCTCAGTGGAACTTAGTCCAGGGACATTTGCCACATATTAAAACTACAGAATTCTGAGTTATAAACATTTTAGCATTTCCACATGGCTAATAAAGAACCACAAAGGACTACTGAAACTGCTATAAAATTTCCTGCTGTGAGACCAAAGTTAGCTAGTTTGTAGAACTCAATTCCTTGTGTCAATGTTTTCTGAGGCTCAGGTTTTTTTTTTTTTTTTTTAAATTAATGAAATCTCTGAGTCCTGACTGTCTTAACATTTACCAAGTGGCTATGGTCTTGGAAACTGGTGGCAGCACATCATTTGACCCTAAATATTTTCAATTAAAACATTTCAATAAAATATTTTCCTTAAAATGCTATGCAGAAGAGATTTTGAACTTTCACAGTTAGAAATATACTCCACCCCCCCCCCCCCCAAAGAATTAAAAGCATGATTCTAAGGAACATTAGGGCTGTTGGCACCTCTTATATATTTCTCATTGTCTTTTAACATAGTTTGGGGCTTAGGAAACCATTTGGTACCATTGCTTACATAACTACCTACATGACCAGAAGTAATAATTTTAGTTAAAAATATCTGATTTCCAGAAACCAGAATACAATGTAAAAAGAGAAAGAAGAGAAAGAAAGAAGTGCCTCAGAAGACACTGTGGACAGATGCTTCTCATAAACAATGTGAGCAGATTGGTTTTTAATATACAGTGTAGCTTTTCATGAGCTGGTAATTTCTTGCAGCAGTAATATTAATTAATCTTTTTCTATGCAGTGCTGGGTCCCAAACCAATACAATTCTGTGGGCAGAGCAGTTTATCATCTTCCCCAGCAGTTAGAGAAATGAATGAAGGTGGATCCCTGAAGGCAAGAGAGAGCCCGCCGACACGCTCTGCTCTTACCAGTCCCCTTTCTGAAGGGGGCACTGTAGGACTGCGCCGGCTCAGCCACGTGGCTGAGACGCAGCTTCTTTTCGCTTTCTGCCATTTCTCTTGCCTTTCCATGTCTGTTTCTGCCAGGAGAGATGGAGTAATCTTTACCCCCCATCCACAGAATCACACATCTAAGCATGGAAGTGTCAAATCTTTTGCGGACTTCTGACTACAGTTCAGGGCTTCCCTAGTTCCAGTAGTCATGTATGGATGTGAGAGTTGGACTGTGAAGAAGGCTGAGCGCCGAAGAATTGATGCTTTGGAACTGTGGTGTTGGAGAAGACTCTTGAGAGTCCCTTGGACTGCAAGAAGATCCAAACAGTCCATTCTGAAGGAGATTAACCCTGGGATTTCTTTGGAAGGAATGATGCTAAAGCTGAAACTCCAGTACTTTGGACCCCTCATGCAAAGAGTTGACTCATTGGAAAAGAGTCTGATGGTGGGAGGGATTAGGGGCAGGAGGAGAAGGGGACGACAGAGGATGAGATGGCTGGATGGCATCACTGACTCGATGGATGTGAGTCTGAGTGAACTCTGGGATTTGGTGATGGACAGGCAGGGAGGCCTGGCGTGCTGCGATTCATGGGGTTGCAAAGAGTCAGACATGACTGAGCAACTGAACTGAACTGAACTAGTAGCTCAGATGGTAAAGCATCTGCCTGCAGTGCAGGAGACCTGGGTTTGATCCCTGGGTCAGGAAGATCCCTTGGAGAAGGAAATGGTAACCCACTACAGTATTCTTGCCTGGGGAATTCCATTGAAGAGGCGCCTGGTGGGCTGTAGTCCATGGAGTCACAAGAGTCGGACAAGACTGAGCAACTAACACACACACACACACACACACACAGTACATTTCATATGAAATACAAAGCCTCTGTCTCAGCTCACAAGTCTCTGTGCTATAGATGGCTGTTCCCTGCAGCAGTACCTTGTCTTAGTCTGCAAGGCTCCAGCTGAAACCTTTCCCCTGGGTTCCCTGAACTACTGAGCAAGCTCCTCCCTCCCACAAGCTATTCTCTACCCCAAATCCTCCTTCCTCCCTGCCTGGATGACACCACCTTCAAATTTCAATAAAGCTACCTGGCTTTTTCTTCCTGCTGTGGTTCCATTTATTTTCCTTTAAAGCTTATATCATGAGTTCTAATTGCATGTGTACATTTGGGTATTTGTTTTTTGTTTGTTTGTTTTATAATCCTAGTGTCATATAAACTCCATGAGGCCATGCACCGAGGCTGTTTTGGCTGGAACATGCCAGAAGAGCCACTGGCACACAGTAGGCACTCCATTAAAGAATGGTTGGATGCATAAGGAGATGGTTATTTGTAGATCTAGTCTCTTTTAAAAAAATTAATTAATTTATTTGACTGCTTTGGGTCTTCGTCACGGCATGTGGGATCTGGTTTCCTGGCCAGGGATTGAACCTGGGCCCCCTGCATTGGAAGCATGGAGTCTTAGGCACTGGGCTACCAGGGAATTCCCTTGTAGATCTATTCTGATGATGTTGGTCTCTTAGGAATATATTTGGCTGGCCAGGAAGATCGTTTGGTTGGGAGAATGGCATTGAAACATGTATACCATCATGTAAGAAATGAATCGCCAGTCTATGTTTGATGCAGGATACAGGATGCTTGGGGCTGGTGCATGGGGATGATCCAGAGAGATGATATGGGGTGGGAGGTGGGAGGGGGGTTCATGTTTGGGAACTCATGTACACCCGTGGTGGATTCATGTCAATGTATGGCAAAACCAATACAGTATTGTAAAGTAAAATAAAGTAAAAATAAAAATAAAAAAAGAATAAAAGACACATTTCATTTTCACCAAGAATTATTTTGAGACAACATATTCACCATTTTGTTCCAATACCTTCTGCCATTTTTCAGGTGACTTCATAATTCCATTTTCCCTCAAATTTTTTAATCTTTTTTGAGCAAAGAGCTAGTCCAGGTATCCTTTATAGTCTTCCAGGGAATACATTTTTTTTTTCCATTAAGAGAATTTTGTGAAGATCAAAATAAATGGAAATCCATAGGTATAATGTTTGGAGAGTACAGTGGATGAATCCAAACTTCCCAGCTAAGCTGTAACAGTTTTTTTGCCTGGTCATCAAAGAAACATGTGGTCTTGAGTTATCCTGATGGAAGATTATATATTTTCTGTTGACTAATTGTGTACACTTTTCATTGAGTCTGCTTTCAGTTGGTCTAACTGGGAGCAGTACCTGTTGGAATTAATTCTTTGGCTTTCCAGAAGGAGCTCATAATAGAGTACTCCCTTCCAATTCCACCATATACACAAAATTGCTTTCTTTGGATGAAGACCAGGCTTCGATGTGGTTGGTGATGGTTCACTTCGCTTGTCTCATGATCTCTTCTGTTCCCCATTACTGTACAGTATCCACTTTTCATTGTTCATCACAATTTGCTTTAAAAATAGAATGTTTTCACTGTGTTTAAGTGAGAAATTGCATGCGGAAATACGGGCAAGGAGGTTTTTTCACTTAACTTATGTGGAACCCAAACATCAAAGTAATTAACATAACCAAATTGGTGCAAATGATTTTTAGCACTTGATTTGGATATTCTGAGTATGTTGGCTACCTCCCTTGTGGTATAACGTTGTTTCTTCTCAATATCTTGATTTGATCTCTATCAACTTCAACTGGCCTATCAGACTGGAGTATCATCCAGAGAGAAATTTCCAGCATGAAGCTTCCAAAACCACCTGTGACACATTCAGTCAGTCACAGCACCTTCTCCATGCACCCCACAAATCTTTTTTGTGTTTCAGTTGCATTTTTACCTTTCTTGAAATAATAAAGCATAATGTGACAAAAATGTTGCTTTTTTCTTCCACCTTCAGTTCTCAAATGGCTACACAATAATTCACCAATTTTGATAAGATTTTTTTTTTTTAATGCACACTGAAATGACAGCTGTCACAATACAATCTAGTGGCTCAGATGGTAAAGAATCGGCCTGCAATGCAAGAGACCTAGGTTCAATCCCTGGGTTTGGAAGTTCACCTGGAGAAAGGAATAGCCACCCACTCTAGTATTCATGCATGGAGAATTCCATGGACAGAGAAGCCTGGTGGGCTATAGTCCATGGGGTCGCAAAGAGTTAGACATGACTGAGTGATTCACACACACACACACACACAGACACACACACACACACACACACACACACAGAGGCTACTAGAATCATAGAAAGAGATGAAGGAAATCCAGCCCCCGCCCCCGTCCGCCAATGTACTACAAGGACCGTATACCCCTTAGCCTGTCATTCATTTTTATACATGATCATCCACTCTTCATCAAACCCAGCAGAAGAGCACACAGATCTGTTTTTCTGTTTTTTTTTTTTTTTTTTTTGAGTCTTCATTTCCGTAAGAAGGGTCTCAGGTCCTGTGAAATTTATATTAAAGCAATTTATGTGCTTTTTTTTTTTTCCCCTGTTAATCTTTGTTAGTTTATTTTTAAGACCTAGTCAGGGACTCTAGGAAGGTTGGTGAAAACTTTTCCCTCCCCTCCAGGACTCCCCGCCGCCCCTGCCCGCCCCCCCCCCCCCCCCCCCCCGGTAGTCACTTTATCTCATTTTGAAGAGCTTACTAAGCAGTTTTGACCTTTATATAATTACTGACTCCATAGTAACACGACATTAATTTCAGCTCAGAAACAATTGCTAATTACGCTTTACGGTTTCAAAAAACCTGTCATGAATTCATATCTCAGGTACAGTGCAAGTTGTTTAAAAAGAAAAGAAAAGAAAATGCTAGTAAGTCTCAGATAAGCAAGTTATAATTAGAAGATGAACTACAAGAAAAAGACAAAGACGGACTTCAGTATAAATAGTACAAACAGTATAAATATTTCCCAAATGAGTGTTTTTGATATTACCTATGAAGTATTAAAAACTGTTCAAATTTAGTAACCTGTGATTGAATTCTATTAGTACATTTTTCCAAACTCATCCTGACCTGAAAAGGAGACCTCTGTGTTCAAAATCAAACCCACAGACAAAAACTGTGTTTCTAGGTCTCTCTTATTTGAAGATCATGGAAGGCAGTAGAGTAGCGTATACTGGGCAACAAAAGCACGAGTAGGGAGTGTGCTCTAGTCTGCTAAGTAACCCCTAGAAATGATGGCCTTCACTGTATGCTTAGAGTCCTTAGGAGGCTTATACATACAATAAGACCACCAGTATGAAGTCAGTCATGATACAGAACTGGGGCTGGGTCCTCTGATACTGTCTGAGTGAACTATTAAACCATTGCCATTGTCTAGTAAGCTGTCAATGGATGGATTTTTCTGGCATTTTTTCCCTGCAAACTGCCCCCAACCCCAGACCCTTTCGGAGGGACATACTTTGAAAGTATCAACAGTTTCCAGCTGAAGGATCCATGTGTCTTAAAATTTTCTTTACATCCTTAACTGACAAAGTTACTACCCATATTATGGTCACAAAACCAATTTAGGTTCAGTGATTCAGTGAGTTTTGAATTCGTGATTCCCAGTTTTGATTTGCTCCACTTGGAAACTGACTGTCAGGATGTTCAATTCAAGGTTCCCTAGGATGAAAGATTAGCTAACAGATTTTGAGTATTTAGTAATAAGTACTTACTAAGATTCCCTGGTGGCTCAGATGGTAAAGTGTCTGCCTGCAATGCAGGAGACCCAGGTTCGATCCCTGGGTTGGGAAGATCCCCTGGAGAAGGCAAAGGCAATGCACTCCAATACCCTTGCCTGGAAAATCCCATGCACAGGGGAGCCTGGTAGGCTACAGTTCATGGGGTCGCAACGGACATGACTGAGCAACGTCACTCACCTCACTGCACTTACTAAGCATTATATTTATTAAGAATTTACTGTGGTTTATTTAGCTCATGCAGTTCTTGGTACAGCCTAGAGTAAGAGAGTCTCTTATGTTTCTGTCTCTGCAGATGCACAAATGGAAGCACACAGAGATTCTCACGTTCCAGCAAGATCCTAAGTTCAGTAAGAAGCAGAGCTGAGACTTCAACCACAGTTCCCGGCCCCACTGTCCTGCTCTTTGCCAGTCACTGACCACCTGGGGCTCCAGAAATGCCCCAGACTTCTGTTTCTTGCTGGTCTCCCACTTGTCCCCAGACATAATGTGCCATCCACCCCAACCCCATGGACTTTCTAAACGTGCCATGCATGCATCTTTGTTCTCACATTTGACCACTGGTTAAAGGAAATGGTTGATCCAAATATTCACGTGTAGCAAAACCACTATGCTTTAAAAAAAGAAAACATACTAAACATAAATATAAAAAGTATTGGCTAAGATTTAGTAAGAAAAATATTTCTAAAAGACAGACTGGAATCGGGTGAAGAATTGGGACCATTAACAGTGTTCTGAGCAAAAATGTAGAAGGTAGAAAAAGCAAAGGACATCGGGCTTTTTCTTCACTGAAATGAGCTTCAGGGAATTGTTAAAGGTTATGATTTCTGGATTCTGAAGTAACATCCGAGGTGCAGGGAAGTCTTTAAGAAGTAGCTGTCTCTGCCCCATTAGCAGCAGAACGAATTGGGAAGTGTAAATGACCCACACAGGTCACAGCTGGTCTGACGGGTGGAGTCCCACTCCTGTCACACTTGAGGGGTCAGATTTCCATTAAAAAAAAAAAAATATATATATATATATATATTTATTTATTTTTAGTTGAAGGATAATTGCTTTACAATACTGCAGTGGTTTCAGCCATATATTCATGCGAAACAGCCATATATTCGCTCCCTCTTGAGACTCCCTCCCACCTTCCACCCCCTCCCCGCTATCTGTGTTATCCAGAGCCCGGGTTTGAGTTCCCTGAGTCATACAGCACATTCTCACTGGCTATCTGTTTTACACATGGTGGTGTATACGTGGTAGTCCATGCTGCTCTGTCAATTCGTCCCCCCCTCACCTCCCCCCGTGCGCACAAGTCTGTTCTCTGTGTCTGGGTCTCCATTGCTGCCCTGCAAATAGGTTCATCAGTACCATCTTTCTAGATTCCAAGCATGCTTCAGTCGTATCTGACTGTTTGCACCCCCATGGACTGTAGCCTTTCCAGGCTCCTCTGTCCATGGGATTCTCCAGGCAAGAATATTGGAGCAGGTTGCTGTGCCCTCCTGCAGGGGATCTTTCTGAACCAGGGATCGAACTCTCATCTCTTATATCTACCCGCATTGGCAGGAGGGTTGCTTGGCACTAGGGCCACCTGGGGAGCCCCTATATTCCATATATCTGTGTTACTATGTGATATTTGTTCTCTCTTTCTGACTTACTTCACTCTCTATGATAGGCTCTAGGTTCATCCATCTCATTAGCACTGACTCAAATTGTTCCTTTTTATGGCTGAGTAATACTCCCTCGTGTATATGTACCACAGCTTCCTTATCCATTCATCTGTTGATGGACATCTAGGTTACTTCCATGTCCAGCTATTGAGAATTGTGCTGCAATGAACACTGGGATACATGTGTCTTTTTCAATTATGGTTTTCTCAAGGTATATGCCCAGTAGTGGGTCTGTTGGGTCATGTGGTAGTTTTACTTTTAGTTTTTAAAGGAATCTCTACACTGTCTTCCAGAGTGGCTGTATCAATTTACATTCCTACTGACAGTGCAAGAGGGTTCCCATTTCTCCACATCCTCTTCAGCATTTATTGTTTGTAGATTTTTGGATGATGGCCATTCTGACTGGTGTGAGGTCATCGGTCTGACCACCTCCTATAGTAATGGAAATAAAAATCAAAAATAAACAAGTGGGGCCTAATTAAACTTAAAAGCTTTTGCACAGCAAATGAAACTATAAACAAGGTGAAAAAACAACCCTCAGAATGGGAGAAAACAATAGCAAATGAAACAACTGTCAAAGGATTAATTTCTAAAATATACAAGTGGCTCATTCAACTCAATACCAGAAAAACAAACAGCCCAATCAAAAAGTGGGCAAAAGACCCACACAGACATTTCTCCAAGGACACACAGATGGTTAACAAACATGTGAAAAGATGCTCATCATTGTTTATTGCTGCTGCTGCTGCTAAGTCGCTTCAGTTGTGTCTGATTCTGTGCGACCCCATAGACGGCAGCCCACCAGGCTCCCCCGTCGCTGGGACTCTCCAGGAAAGAACACTAGAGTGGGTTGCCATTTCCTTCTCCACTGAATGAAAGTGAAAAGTGAAAGTGAAGTCTCTCAGTCGTGTCCGACTCCTAGCCACCCCATGGACTGCAGCCTACTAGGCTCCTCCGTCCATGGGATTTTCCAGGCAAGAGTACTGGAGTGGGGTGCCATTGCCTTCTCCGTGTTCATTCCTGCTGCTGCTACTGCAAGGTCGCTTCAGTCGTGTCTGACTCTGTGCAACCCCAGAGATGGCAGCTCACCAGGCTCCCCCGTCCCTGGGATTCTCCAGGTAAGAACACTGGAGTGGGTTGCCATTTCCTTCTCCAAGTGCAAATCAAAATTACAAGGAGATAGCACCTCACACGTTCCTTTGAATAATTAGTGGATGAGGGAGACCCTGGTGCTGACACAGGCACACAGGAGGGTGAGGAGGTGGATGTCGAGGGCCTCAGGGAGCAGTTAGGATAGGATTCTGGGGACCTGTGCCTCCCCCTGGCCACACACTGACAGCTGGAAATGACCAGTGAACTCACATGGAGCATGTCCGTGCTGGACAACAAAGCTTAGGCACAGACCACACAATGGGTCTGCCACTACCAGTAGGCCTCTTTGATACCAGCTAGTCCTTTCTCTGAAAAACCAACCCACCTAGGACAGTTTGCCAAAATCTGGGCATCTAACTGTCTGAAGTAATTCATAAGCTTTCACATTCTGACTTTTATTTATTCATTTTTTCCCAGAGAAGAAGCTCAACAGAGTAACTAAAAGATGGAGCCAGACACCTGGGAGGGATTCTTGATTCTGTCATTTCTTAGCTGCTCAGTTTGGGGGACTTCTCTGGTTCCTTGTCCCCTCACCTGTAAAATGGGTGAAATAATGATGTCTACCTCACAGGCTTGCCACGAAAATTAAATGAGTAAATGACTCAAAAGCATTTGGAAAAGCACCTGACATAATGAGTTATTAGCACAACTACTCAACATATGCTCGTTGTTATTATGATGACAATTTATGTCAGTATTGTTGGAAACTAGGCACAGCAGTGGGTAGAAATAGCTACGTTGTGGGGTTCCTGTCTCACCAATAACCTTGGCCCTTACAGCCTGCAGAAGGGGCAGGTCCCAGAGACCATATAAATATTCTGTGCCTGCCTCTTTTCCCTTGGTTGCAGAATCACTAGCCCAGAGGCAAACACCTGATCCAGGGCCAACTAGTCCTTCGGTTGACCATGGATACTCAAGTCATTTGGGGAAATGTTTTATAGAATCAGGGCCAACATCAGGCCAATGTCATGTGATTTTCAGTACTGTGTGTTAACTTGAACTTGTTGACACGGGTTTTATTTTTCCTGTAACCTATTTTACAAAGTCACAAATAATATACCCGCCTGCGTGTGTGCGTGTGTGCTAAGTCGTGTCTGACTCTTTATCATGTATGACTCTTTGTGACCCCACGGACTATAGTCTGCCAAGCTCCTCTGTCCATGGACGTCTCCAGGCAGTAATGCTGGAGTGGGTTACCATGCCCTTCTCCAGGGGATCTTCCTGACCCAGGGATTGAACCTAACTAAGTCTCCTGTATTGGCAAGCGGGTTCTTTGCTGCTAGCACCACCTGGGAAGCCCAAGTAATACACCTAGGGACCCAATGAATAGATAGGACCCCCGAATTTTCCCTGGAGGCTATTTGTCCCAGGTATCCTCATGTACCTATCCGCCCCCCCCCCCCCCCCCCCCCCCCGCACTGTCTTCATTGGTTTGGTTGGGTGCTCTAGGGGAAGGAGCTGTAAGCACCCAGTTTCTCTGGCAGCTCTGATTGGGAACTTGGCAGTTGGCATTTTTCTCCATTGCTCTGACTCCCTCCCCCTCCCCCTGTTCTCAAAGATTTGGAAGGAACAGAACTCACCTCTCCCCATAAAAGAACTCTCTCTCATGACTCTGAAACATATTCACTAAAATGGTTAATTTCTTGTTCAGAGATTTTTTTTTTTTTATTCCAGAGACCATTAAAATAATAACCACCTCAACGAGGTTCTGCCAGTTAAAGACCATCCAAAGCATCTTTCAAGGATACACAGCTTTACAAAATACCTACAGATGCTGGTGGAAAACAGTAGTACCATCCTTAACTATATTTGGCTTGGGTTTAAACAGAGTCAAGCAGGACTGAGGGATTTTAGGCTGCTACTGTGCTCTAGGAATCCTTAAGAAGCAGAGAACCCAATGTGGAAAGCTGAACCTAGATCCATGGTTCTCAGTCAAAGACAATTTTGTCTGTCTACCTCCCCCACCCTCCCTGGGACATCTGACAGTGTCTGGGGACAGTTTTGATTGTCACAACTTGGGGAGTGGAGGGGTTACTACCGCATTGGTGGACAAAGTCTGCTCAACATCCTACAAAGCACAGGGCAGGCACCTACAACAAACAATGGCTGCCCCAAATGTCAGTAGTGCTGAGAAGGAGAAATCCTGGTCTAGATTAGAGTAACTTGACCTGTCAATATCAGCAGTGACTGAGGAGGTTGTTCTGGGCTTCCCTGGTGGCTCAGATGGTAAAGAATCCACCTGCAATGTGGAAGACCTGGGTTTGATCCATGGGTCAGGAAGATCCCCTGGAGAAGGAAATGGCAACCCGCTCCAGTACTCTTGCTTGGAAAATCCTATGGATGGAGCATCCTGGTAGGCTACAGTCCATGGGGTCGCAAAGAGTCAGACACGACTGGGCGACTTCACTTGGGGCAGTAGGGTGGGAGGTAGGGGTGGGAGGTAGAGTTGGGAGCAGGCTCCCTTCCACAGCTTTCTTTCCTAGGGCACAACACCTTGTGAAAAGCTCTAAAATCTTCTAGAAGCTGTGCCATAATAAATTCCCTGAATGTCTCCAGTGTCTCCAGTGCAAGGGGATGCTTTTTTTTTTTTTTTCCCCAAATCTCTCAGTCCTATTATAGTTATTCTTTCAAAACTGAGCCCCCTCAGGACACTCTCCTGTCACCTCCTCTGGACCATGTCTCCCTGAAACCCTGGCATGTCATGGAGTGGTGGTCCTCTGAGATGCCTGGGAAAGGCATCTTCACCAGGGCCAATATAACCACTGCTCATCCCTCCCTCTGCATAGAGGCAGTTGGCTTTCTCTGGCTAACCACTGGGGCCAGTCAGCTGTATACAGAAAAGTGATGTTCCCAAGGATCAGGCGGCTCTTGAGAGATATTAAGCATTTGACATTTCCCCCATTTTCTTCCAGCTTAAATGAAATAAAGCAGGACCATACTTACAATCTGCTCCTTAATATGTGTTATGGTCAATTTTTTTTTTGCAAACTGATTCAATCAAATCTTGCAGAAAACTGTAGTCGTGTAGGAAAACTCTTCTGATTTACGGAAGGGTGAGCTACTAGAAATACCAGATGGTATGGCACTGAGGTAAAGAACCCGCCTGCTGATGCAGGAGATCGAAGAGACTTGGGTTTAATCCCTGGGCCAGGAAGACTGCCTGGAGGAGGAAATGACAATGTGCGCAAATATTTCTGCTTGGAGAATCCTGTGGACAGAGGAGCCTGGTGGGCTACAGTCCATGGGGTCTCAAAGAGTCAGATATGACAGAAGCTACTTAGCACATGCACACGAGGTACCAAAGGGAAGCATCCATGTACATCACGGTGGAAATGACCACAGGAAAACGTTTTCCCTTTCAGACTGGGGAAGGCTGACAGCTAAGACCAAAGGTGGGAGAACTCAAGCGGGATGCAGGCTTGTTCGTATCCCTGGGTTCTTGGGAGGTAGTGGGTCCACAGAGCTCTCCCAAGGAGGGCGAATGGTCCCTATACCACGGCCCTTGTGTATCTCCTACTTCCCTGTATCATCACGCAGGCCCTGTTGTGTGGTCGGTCCCTTCTGCCTCACTGACACCTCCCCTGAAAGTTCTAAGAGAGCATGTGCTAGCTAGCATCAGTTTCACCTTAAATATTTCCAGGCAAGCATGATATCTGGAAGTTACTGGGTTATGGCTGCATAATGCTCAGGGAAAAGCTTGAATTGTGTTTTCTTTGTATTAGGAATTAATACCCATTACTAATCCTGGGTAAACAATAAAGTGGCTGGAAAGAAAACATAAAATGATAAATCGCTGCCATAGAAACTGCCGACGATTGCGTTGTCACTGTTTTTTTGGAGTTCTGTGAAAGAGCTCAGTTTTAATTATCTAACATTAAAAAACAAATGAGTTTTCTTTTAAAAAACTGACTCCATAGCTAAGTCTCAGTTCCCCAAGATTAGCTATCAGGGATAAAACCAAAGCCACTGAGTAACCAAAGTCTAGCGCGTGTGTGTGTGTGTTAGTCACTCGGTCGTGTCTGACTCTTTGCAACCCCATGGACTGTGGCCCGCCAGGCTCCTCTGTCCCTGGGATTCTCCAGGCAAAATACTGGCATGGATTGCCAATCCCTTCTCCAGGGATCTTCCCAACCCAGGGGTGGAACCCTGGTCTCCTGCATTGCAGGCAGGTTCTTTACCGTTTGGGCTAGTCTGGGGAGGAGGTCAATTAACGAATTTGTGTGTGGGCTCTGTTTGCACTTGAATTTCTGTGCAAATCCTGCCTTACCTGAGGACCTTGATCCTGCCTGTGATCTTTAGAAGTGTCTGCATGTCACAGACCTTACATTTCAAGTCAGATTCCCTTCTATGTGCTAATATTCCAGCAGGATCTTTTTATATAATTATACATGCTTAGATGGGAAAGCAGAAGTACAATGAATGAATTTGTCACTTTTCTAATGATTAAAAGTTTTTTGACGGCAATTAAAATTTAGTCTGTGTTTCTGTGGCTACACGTGTGTACAGTTGAAGTACATCATCACACAGAATAAAGGTCTGCTTTTCATCTTCTTTACCCTTTAATCTTCAAGCTCTTAGCAGAGACACATACATTTCTTATTTTAAAGAAATAATGTTTCATAAAATATGAACACTTAAGATTGTATCTGCTATTTTCAGGGAGATTCAAGGAATAGTTATTTTAGGGGAATTCAGGAAAATTGCTCAATATATATGGAAGCCACTTGATCAATTTTTCTGATTTTTTGTGGTCTTTTTTTTAGACACGCAAAAAAAAAAATGTGGATTTTCTTATTTGGGAGCAAAGAACCAATGGTTATTTAATCTTTTTAATATAAATTTATTTATTTTAATTCGAGGCTAATTACTTTACAATATTGTATTGGTTGCTTGGGGCTGGTGCACTGAGACGACCCAGAGGGATGGTACGGGGAGGGAGGAGGGAGGAGGGTTCAGGATGGGGAACACGTGTATACCTGTGGCAGAATCTTTTTAAATTAAGAGGTAAAGCATCTTTGAAGCCAGACTGTATCATCATCAGCCAAACTCTACACCCCTCTTAATTAAAACAGACACAGGGGTGCCTCACAGTTCTTCCTCCAGTCTAACCTAAATACATGTTACTGACACCTCTGGCTACTTCCTATTATGCCTCAGTAGTTAAAAGTAAAAAAAAAAAAAAAAAGAATAGATTTGCATTTTTGCTGCACTTTTTTTTTATACTAAAATCAAAGTATTAAGTCATTCCTTTGGTATCTTGACTACATAACCCCAGCTCCTCAACCTCTTCTAAATTAACAGGTTCTATTTTCTGATTCTTGCATTATTCAAGTAACTTTCCTCTCCCAGCTTCTTGTGAAAAGGCAGAGCAGCAGAAAAGGCAATGTTCTCAGCCAGTGAGTGGGGTGAACAAGCCGGGGACAGCTGGCCAGGCGGGATGATCCGGTCTGGATTCTGTGTGTTTCCTTTGACTAGGAGACCTGCTGAGTTGCAGTTTCCAGAGGCTCCACCCTGCTCTCTGCAGGTACTTAAATCCAGAGGTGCCCAGTCCCCAGCTGGAGCCTGAGGGCAGGGGGTCAGCTCAGGCTCTCCTGAGGCCACTGCTGCCCCTCCCCGCCAACTTGGCCTCATAAAACACTCTCCTCCACCAAGAAACTAAGATTCCTCAGCTCTTTTGTGCCTTCTTTTATCATTGCATTGGAAGTTCTCCTTTTTAAAACCTGCTTTCATTGTGCTTTATATTTGTTTTTGTATTTTCACATTTTTCAAATGGGGAAAAGAACCCCATGGCCTGGCAAATGTGGCTATGGGAATCTGGCCCTTCACACATGAGACCAGATCTCTATACATACTTCCCCCCATCTGCACCAACAGGTGAGTTCACACAGGTGACCTGGTCCTGGAAGACAGCACCTCTGTGAGCCATGACAGCCCCACCCCTAAAGTGTGTGTGTGCATGTGTGTGTTTGTGTGTGTTAGTTGCTCAGTCACGTCCAACTCTTTTTGATCCTAGACACTGTAGCCTGCTAGGCTCCTCTGTCCATGGGATTCTCCAGGCAAGAATACCAGAGTAAGTACCCATTCCCTTCTCCAAGGAATGTTCCCAACCCAGGGATCGAACTGGGGTCTCCTTCATTGCTGGTGGACTCTTTACAGTCTGGGCTACCAAGGAAGCCCCCTGAAGGGCCTACTTCAGGTAGTAAAACACATTTGCAGGGCAAAAATTATCCTGTTTCCCTTTCCCCATCAATGAAACAAGCTCATATATCCTTCTCTAGCATGTTTACTTCATTTTTTGCAGTTTTTATTTTATATTCCCTGATGGCCCAGTGGTAAAGAATCCTCCTGTCAATGCAAGAGACTCAGGCTTTATTGCTGGTCTTGGAAGACCCCCTGGAGAGGGAAATGGCAATCCACTCCAGTATTCTTGCTTGGAGAATCCCATGGACAGAGGAGCCTAGTAGGCTATGGTCTATAGTGTCACAAAGAGCTGGTAATTACTTAGCCACAGAACAACAACAAAGAGCTGATTAACAGGGCTGTGTTAGTTTCATGTGTACAGCAAGGAGATTCAGTTCTATATATATATATATATATATATATATATATATTTCAGATTCTTTTCCCATTTAGGATATTGCAGAATATTGAACAGCATTCCCTCTTTGATACAGTAGATCATTGTTGGTTATCTATTTTAAATACAGTGGTGTTCTGATATGTTTATTACTCTATTTTATAAAGTTCATCCTTGCCCTAGCTTGGACTGAGTAAGTAACCTCTCCAGATGCCACCCGGACAGGTCAGTCTCTCTGCTCTAAACTGCTATATTCTAAGTCCTTGACCTTCAAGCACAAGTAAAAATTGAAAGTGTTAGTCGCTCAGTCGTGTCCGACTCTTTGCACCCCCATGGACTGTAGACCACCAGGCTCCTCTGTCCACGGAATTCTTCAGGCAAGAACACTGGAGTGGGGAGCCATTCCTTTCTCCAGGGGAGCTTCTTGATCCCCAGGTTTCCTGCATTGCAGGCAAATTCTTTACCATCAGAGCCATCAGGAAAGCCCCTTAAAGCACGAGGCCCCCTTGAAGTCCCTTCAAGTTCGAAGGCTCTACAGGAAAGTAGCTGTATTTTATGCAGCTGTGAGTTAAGAAAGCACAACACAAAATTACCCAAACTCTCTAGGGCTTCTGAATGAGATTTTCTAATCACAACAGCATCTGGGTATCCTTGGAAAATATCTGCAGACATAGATGAGATAACTAATGTTGGTTTTCCAGTAGCGTCGTTCAACAGTGGATGCACACAACCCTTGCACACACAACAGGGACCCCTGCTCCAGGGAATAATCAAGTTGAAACGTATTGCTCAACTCTCATGTTGATCCAATGCCCTTGATTCAAGTTCAGGTCTGAATTTGTGTAATTTTACTGCAGGGAATGCATTGAGAATTTTCCAAACTTGTCAGGCATCAATACCACCACTAATTAAGATCTAACTGGCATCTACTGGTGGGGAGAAAAAAGAAAGTGGAAAAACACACCTGGAATTTCCGAGTGCTGCTAATATCCCAAATATTTCCATTAGCGTTTTATCTAAATTAAATTAAATTAAGTTTAGATCATGAATGATGAATGAAGAACCATGCATCGTGTTCAGAAAAGTTAGACAAGTGGTACACAGTTGCCCAACTGAAGGTTCCATGACTTGAATTTATATCTGAATTAGTGTAACCATCAAGCCTGAGCATTTTGCACCACATGAGGCTACAAACTTCTCTGATAAATTCAGCATAAAGAAAACACTTGTGGCCATTTCTGGGAAATCACCAACAGTTCTGAAACTAAGCAAGAGGGATCCTGGATTAACAAGGAGGAGGCAAGCTGTATTTTCAAGTGAAGTATCTATAAACTTAGTAAATAGATCTAATCCATTCATGGTCATTAGGAAAAAGTTATGCATTAATATACTCATCAACTCTTTTTCATTTGCCTTCTATGTGCATAGCTCTGTGTTGCCAACAACATGTAATTCCCTCCAGTCATTATTTTCAGTGACGATGAGTATTTTGGCTCCTATCCAAGCTTAATCTGTCAACATTTTAGGATGAGAATGCCATCGATTAATAAAGATGCTCTGCAGCCACTCACCAGGTGTGGATCTGCTTACTCTCATGTTTGCTCTCCAGCCTCTTCCTCTCCTAGATGCCAATTATTAGAAATCTTACGTGTTTGGACCTTGCTGTGAATAAAGAAAGGAAAATGTGCCCTGGCAAACGGGGAAGAGTGAAATGCATGGGCAAGCCTTCCAAAGCACAGAAGCCATCAGCAAAACTGCCAGCTCAGAAGTAACACAACTTCAGTGGTTAGAGTGCAGCATCTCCAAGGAAAGCAAACTGCCAAAAGGACAATGCTTTTCTGTCTAACAAAATAGAAGACCTCCTTTGCCCTGGATTCAGCCTGCAGCATGGATGTTCTTAGGTTCGCAGACTCGTATTGGAGACTTCATTCTAGGGCAGACTCTATGATGAGCCACATGCTGGCCCAGTGAACCCTTTCCTTACTTGGATTTCTGCAGCAGCAGGACTGGTCTCTCCACCACCACACACTCAGGACTCATCCATCCAACCCCTCTTATTGATTGGGCACTATGTTAGGCACTCGTCCGACTCACCACTCACATGATGGGCCCGTCCTTTCCCATCCTTCACATGAAAGCCAGAATGATTTTTCTCAGACTGAAATCGAGCCATGCCATTTTGCTGCTGTAAACTCATCTTGGGCTTCCCCTTGTCCTTGGGATAAAGTTCAAAGCTTCTCAGTCAGTGTAGCTGGCAATGCTGTTCACACCTAAACTCGGCAGAGCTAGAGTCACAGGTGCAGGCCTTCCCTCCCCAGGCCAGTCCCACCCAGTCCTGCAAAGATCCAAGACAAGGTGTGTCTTCCATTTAGAGCTTCTTGTGAGGATCAGTTGATGAGAAGTTGATGAGTCTCTGTACCTGCGTCAGTTCTGCTCATGCTGTAGGTATTAAGTCACATTTGCATTCAGCACTTCACATGTATTTTACTCATGTTGATCAGTTTTTCATGTAGGAAGCTGCCTGGGGACTCAGAACTTTTAAATTTAAAGTTCAATGGCATGTGAGTAAGAGGATAGGAGGTCTAGAGACAAGGTGACGAAGCAGGCTTAGGAGAAAAGTACATAGGGAATAATGAGTTACCAGACTCAAACAGACAAAAAAAAAAAAAAAAATCCTTTCCATTCTGTAAGAATAATTATAAACAAAACATTTAAATATTAAAATGTCTGCACAGTGTTCTTGCCTGAGAAATCCCAACAGAAGAGCCTGGAGAGCTATAGTCCATGGGATTGCAAACAGTCAGGCAGGACTTAGTAACTAAACAATAACAACAACATATTAATCAACTATTGAGGTGAACAGTAATAGGTAGGAGAAAGCTTCACAGGTTATATAATAAAGTTTGTTATTCCGTATATAAACATTGATAGAACCGGAGATCAAATTGCCAACTTCTGTTGGATTATAGAAAAAGCAAGAGAATTCCAGAAAAAACATCTATTTCTGCTTTATTGATTACACCAAAGCATTTGACTGTGTGGATAACAACAAACTGTGAAAAATTCTTTAAGAGATGGGAATACCAGACCACCTTACCTGCCTCCTGAGAAATCTGTATGTAGGTCAAGGAGCAACAGTTAGAACTGTACATGGAACAACAGACTGGTTCCAAATCAGGAAAGGAGTACATTAAGACTCTATATTGTCAGCCTGCTTATTTAATTTATATGCAGAGTACATCATGTGAAATGCTGGGCTGGATGAAGCACAAGCTGGAATCAAGATTTCCAGGAGAAATATCAATAGCCTTAGATACGCAGATAGCACCACCCTGTGGTAGCATGAGAAGCAGAATTAAAGAGTCTCTTAACGAAAGAGAGTGAAACAGGTGGCTTAAAACTCAGCATCCAGAAAACTAAGATGATGGCATCAGGTCCCATCACTTTGTGGCAAATAGATGGGGAAACAATGGAAACAGTGACAGACTATTTGTTGGGGCTCCAAAATT
Source organism: Budorcas taxicolor (assembly GCF_023091745.1). NCBI lineage: Eukaryota > Metazoa > Chordata > Mammalia > Artiodactyla > Bovidae > Budorcas > Budorcas taxicolor. Next base: position 1,516,191 of record NC_068923.1, read on the forward strand.
ACTGCAGATGGTGACTGCAGTCATGGAATTAAAAGACGCTTGCTCCTTGGAAGAAAAGCTATGACCAGCTTAGACAGCATACTAAAAAGCAGAGACATTACTTTCCCGACAAAGGTCCATGTAATCAAAGCTTTGGTTTTTCCAGCAGTCATGTATGGATGTGAGAGTTGGAATATAAAGAAAGCTGAGCACCAAAGAATTGATGCTTTTGAACTGTGGTGTTGGAGAAGACTCTTGAGAGTTCCTTGGACTGCAAGGAGATCAAACCATTCAATCCTAAAGGAGATCAGTCCTGAATGTTCATTGGAAGGACTGATGCTGAAGCTGAAACTCTAATACTCTGGCTACCTGATGTGAAGAACTGACTCATTGGAAAAGACCGTGATGCTGGGAAAGATTGGAGGCGGGAGGAGAAGGGGCCGACAAAGGATGAGATGGCTGGATGGCATCATCGACTTGATGGACTTGAGTTTGGGTGAGCTCCAGGAGTTGGTGATGGACAGGGAGGCCTGGCGTGTTGCAGTCCACAGGGTCGCAGAGAGTCAGACACGACTGAGCGACTGGACTGACTGATATAATCTGTGTGTGTACTGGCAGATGGTTTCCTTTTCTATCTCTGTCATTGCTGAACAATAAGAGTAGACTTAACTTTAAAGGTTTTACTTCCCCAATTGTAAGATGAGAGGGTAAAAGAGATGAACTTTAATCTCACATCCAACTCTGGATTCAGCACTTTTACTGGCATTTTCTTGGAAATGTGTAAGGAATAAAAACATAATGTTAACTAGTGCTTAGTGTCATAAGCGATCAGCAGATTAGCTTATGGTAAATACTATTCCTGCAATTCAGGTTTATTACCATTATGTAGCAGTGATGAGCCATATCATGCATACAAGTAAAAAAGCGATTTCTATTTGGTAAAAGGATTTACACATTTTCTTACAATTTATTATTCAAGATATAACTCTGCATCAAGAAAATTCAGTAGGGTTTAACACTAAAAGAATAATCTGGAATTGTGCTCAGTGACGATCACCTTTTACTGTAGCCACTGAATATGAGCTTGCCATCTGGAGTTCTGACGGGATGTCCTAGACCTCTGATCTTACCAAATGGAAACTGTCTGTGATGATCAGTTCGGAACTATTTACTTTCTGTATTAGCCACAGTAGGTCTATTTAGAAGAGCCCAGACATCCTTTTAGATATCTTTGCTTTACATAGTTTGTCTTCAATATTGAGGAAGCTAAGAAATATCCAAGTAGGTGCACGGTGTCTGTCACATAGGATTATTGGCTCTCACCGCAGTCCTAAGGACCCTGCTCTGGACTAGTCACAATGCAGGCTGGTTGTCTATGCATCTAAGGTGACTTAGCCTCCGTTCATGAAAACAGTCTGCTGTTGGCCAAATATCATCATTCTCACTTTGGAAAAATTTACATGTAGTGCTTTAATGTTCCATTAGATTGATCAAGGAAAAAGCTTGGAAACTCTTACATACTATCCTCTGATTTGATCTTTTCTTTAATTTTGCTCTTTCTCTTCTGTTTTATTTCTAAAACCTCATTCAGTATCACACCTCATTTCTCCTCTGTCTGCCCCAAAGACATTTTCTCTAGAGAACACAATCAGTTTTTGCTTGATATTTCTCACAACCATTAAATCTTATTATCTGTAACTTTCTTCCTTACACGTACATTTTTCTTTTGAGAGATTTTTTTTTTTTTTCTTTTGAGAGAGTTAAAATCTGGCTATGTCTCAATAACTTAACCCTTTTTTGGAAACCTCCCCATTGAAATATTACAGGATTAATTTTAACACATGCAAGATTTAAAACATCACAAGGATGTGTAGGATTTTTCTACTTTATGTACCAATTTCATAAGAATATTAAATTATATGTATATATATTTTAATTGCAGGCAATGAGGAATATGTGTGAAATTAGATGTGTTTTTCTCAACTTACATAAAGAATGTTGAACAGGAGAGTAAAGCACAGGTGGTATATTCAAATTAGCCAATCTCTTTAATTTTAAAAAGGAAGATAGAAAGGTTTGTAAGAATTTCTTCACTCCCTGATTCTTGTCCAGGCTCTGAAATTAAGTAACCTTTCATATCATCGTATATCAACTTAACAGAGTTTTGGTTCTACAACATGAATTTTTTCCTTCACTCCTTTGATCTCCTGTTGTTGAATAATTCACTACAGCTTGTTGCATTCAGTGCTACTCAAAACCTTCTTCAAGTTCCAAAAAGCTTTTCTTAATTTGAGAAAGTCCATATGCTTAGCTTCTGTTGATAAATGCTTTCTGGAGACATAGTCGAATGGAAATGGGTATGGAAAATCTGCTGTGGATAAATTATATTCTTTCACATATTTTTAAATGGCTAGGGGAAAATAAAGAATCCAAATTCTGGGTGATAGAAATGTTGAACAAATGCACATACTAGGTAAAGCACTTGTGGAAGAAAATGTCTTTGTCATCACATTTCTATTAAACATTACTGGCTCAGACAGGGCTATGTGGTCCTTTCATTTTCCAGTACAAGAAAATGCACGTATCTCTCCTGAATGAGGATGAGGAAGTACTATGACTCTGCCTCTAGGGGCCAAGGGATCCATAACATGGGAAGGTATGAAGGCTGTAAGGCACCACAACTAATGGCATTCAGGAGATGTGGAATCAAGCTTAGCTTTGCCACTGGTGGCTTCATCTGCCTGATCCAGTCCCTGCTGGGGATTCTTCACCCTTACTCACCCTCCTGCAGTAAGATGTCAGCCTGGCTCTCAGGCAGCTTTAGAACCAATCTGAGGGTGAACAATGCTCAGGATATGTGTTATTTAAAAGATTAAGTAGAAAGCAATTTAGGAGACTTGACTAAAAATAATACTGTGACAATGTTCCCATATATTAAAATTTCAAAGGTCACGATAATTACTTGTCATGGTTCACTGTATGCACTAATCACTTAGGAAAAGAAAAGCCTCCTTCTCCACTGGTGTCACGATGTGGAAGGTGCTTAGAAGTAACTACAGGGGAAAGACACCCCTAAGCCTTTATTCTCTAACAATGTGGGTTTCATGGACTATGTCTTCTAAGTGACCTCCTTCTAAAACTCACCTTTTATAAAAAATTTTTACTTGATTGCTTAGAACTCTGAACTACCTATTTTGTGCAAAAAGGTTTTAGTTCAGAACCTCTATTTCAAGTGAAATATAATAAACTGACTTGTCATAAACTGTTCTGAAAGTTCACATTTTTATCAAAATATAAAGTAGAAGAGGGTCCGCAATGTCATTAGAGTATATAAACATGTCACAGAAGTAAAAGAGACAGTTGTTAATGAAACATACACAAAGGTCATTTTACTTACAATGAAGGAAATGTCACAGTTAGTGGAGAAGGGAAAGATTAATAAATTTCAGGACGGTGGCTGTTTATGAAGCAAAAATAATGTTAAATCTCTGACTCACATAGTCTACCAACAAAAAGAAATTCAACAGATATTGGGGCTAGTTATAAATAACTAACCCAAAACATTCTAAAAAATATAAATTGTTAATATAGAAAATCAATAGGAGGGTGCACTTTTAAAAGCATGTGCAAAATAACGCAGTAGAGCGCCATCATCAAAAAGTCTACAAATAATAAATGCTGGACAGGGTGTGGAGAAAAAGAAACCCTTCCACACTGTTAGTGAGAATGCAAATTGGTACTGCCATTATGGAGAACGGTATGGAGATTCTTCAAATAACTAGAAATAGAGTTACCATGTGATTCTACAATCCCACTCCTGGTCACATATCTGGAAAAATCCCTAACTCAAAATGTACATGCATCCCAATGTTCATAGTAGCATTATTTACAATAACCAAGACATGGAAGCAACTTATCCATCCATCAATATATGAAAGTATAAACAAGATGCTTTACACACACACAATCACACACACAATGGAATACTACTCAGTCATAAAAATGGAATCATGCCCTTTGCGGCAACATGGATGGACCTAGAGATTCGCATACCAAGTGAAATCAGTCAGATAGAGAAAGAGAAATATCATATGATATCACTTATATATGCTATCTAAAAATAGGGTACAAATGACAAGATAGAAATAGAATTACAGATGTAGAAAATGAGCTTATGGTTACTAGGGGGGAAAGGGTAAATTTAAGAGATTGGGATTAACATATACACACTAATATATATAAAATAGCTAATAAGGACCTGCTGCTGCTGCTGCTAAGTTGCTTCAGTCGTGTTTGACTTGGGGTGTTTTATGTGTTCTATGGGGTTCTGTGCAGCCCCATAGACAGCAGCCCACCAGGCTCCCCTGTCCCTGGGATTCTCCAGGCAAGAACACTGGAGTGGGTTGCCATTTCCTTTTCCAATGCATGAAAGTGAAAAGTGAAAGTGAAGTCGCTCAGTCATGTCTAACTCTTAGCGACTCCATGGACTGCAGCCCACCAGGCTCCTCTGTCCATGGAATTTTCCAGGCAAGAGTACTGGAGTGGGTTGCCATTGCCTTCTCCAATAAGGACCTGCTGCTGCTGCTGCTGCTAAGCCGCTTCAGTTGTGTCCGACTCTGTGCGACCCCATAGTCGGCAGCCCACTAGGCTCTGCTGTCCCTGGGATTCTCCAGGCAAGAACACTGGAGTGGGTTGCCATTGCCTTCTCCAATGCATGAAAGTGAAAAGTGAAAGTGAATTCGCTCAGTCATGTCCAACTCTTAGCAACCCCATGGACTGCAGCCCACCAGGCTCCTCTGTCTATGGGATTTTTCAGGCAAGAGTACTGGAGTGGGGTGCCATTGCCTTCTCTGTAAATAAGGACCTACTGTACAGTAAAGGAAGTCTGTAATGGCTTATATGGGAAAAGAATCTAAAAAAAGAGTATATATATATTTATATATAACTGGTTTACTTTACTGTACACTTGAAACTGATACAACTCCAGTAAAATTTAAAAAGATAATAATGCAAATGAATCTATATGAAAATTAGAAATAGACTCACAAACCTAGGAAACAAATTTATGGTTTCCAAAGGGGAAAGGGTGGGGAAGGGACAAATTAGCATTATACAATAAAGAAATACAAACCACTCTATATAAAATACATAAAGCAACAAGGATTCACTACACAGCATAGGGGATTATACCCAATATCTTATAATAGCCTCTAATGGAATATAATCTGCAAAAAGCAAAATCACTATGCTGTACACTTGAAACTAACACAATACTGTAAATCAAATACACTTCAATAAGAGAAGCTATATTTCTGTGTGACCCAAAAGAATATACTGAAATCAAAAAGGTAGATCTCAATCTGGTTTGAAAATATATAGTGCTGTTAACAATTTGTGACAGGCACAGACTACAAACTCTTTCAAATGTTTAAGACAAACACTGTGGTCCCAATTAGTCAAGAGGCTATTAGACAATAGCAACCTTACAAAGGAGGAAAAAAGACAGGTGAATAGGTTTGACTTGCCGAGTAATCAAAGTGATGTAAATTAAGAAAAATAATGTATTTTGTTATCAAAATAAGAAAACATGATAATCAATTATATACACTACTGTTGAATATATGTAGAGTACAAGTCTGCTTTCAAAGTAATTTGGAAATACATATCATGTGCCTCAAAAATACTCATGCTGTTTCATGTAAGAGTTAACTATTATGAATGTATCTTGATAAATAATTTGAATAAGGAAAGCCTTATGCATAGCGATATTCATTTCAATATTATGTGTAAGAGAAAAATCATCTTAAGTGTCTCAAGGAAGAATGATGGTTGTTGAGAAATTTCAGTACAGGTTAAGTTGAAACAGTATATAGTTATTAACATAACTTTTGAGAAAGGCATGAAATATCAGGAGAAATTGTTGCTGGAATGTAAGAGAAAAATCAGGACACAAAATTATTTGCTCAATAATACATGCATAAGAAAACAGACATTCCCCCTCATTGCCATTATTCATTAATAAACAAAAACATACTTTGCACACACTTTAAATTTAATAGCAAATTGTTAGTACTTTATCATTTATCATTGAAGAAGGACAAACTATTCCAGGAAAATATTCCTACCTTGCACTATACTGGTAGTAAGGTCAGGAGAGACAAGGTTTTTGATGTGTAGACAGGACAGAGAGAGCCTCGACTTTTAGAGTACTCCCTGTGTGCTGTGCTGTGCTTAGTTGTCAATTGTGTCTGACTCTTTGAGACCCCATAGACTGTGGCCTACTAGGCTCCTCTGTCCATGAGATTCTCCAGGCAAGAATACTGCAGTGGGTTGCCATGCCCTCCTCCAGGGGATCTTCCCAACCCAGGGATCGAAACCAGGTCTCCTGCATTGCAGGTAGATTCTTTACCATCTGAGCTACCAGGGAAGCCCCCTAAGGAATTTCAGTTAATCTTTAAGTTAATCTTAGAAAAATTTCCACTCATCCTCTGCCTCCCCGCCAAGAGTCATGAACTTTGGCCGTGACCCTGGGTCTCCTCACATTTCAGGGTCTCTCCTGGTGCAGCCTCTTTGTCTCTTATGAGACAAGGCTGCACAAAATTGCTTTTTTTCTTCTTTTTTATCCTGTTCTTCTTTTTTTTAAAATATCTTCCCTTGGTTCTATTTTTGTTAACTCCCATAACTCTCAAAAGGGTCCCCAGCCTTTGTTGTTTGGGGTTAAGGTTTGTGTAATCTCTTAGTTGACCAAGAAAGAAGAAACCAACATCAGTTTCAGCTCTGAAAGGCCTTCATCTTCTTACAAAAATCTTCAATAACTCCCATGACAGGTACAGTGAAATTCTGATTCTTTTTTTTTAATTGTTTAATTTATTTATTTTAATTAATATATTTTAATTGGAGGCTACTTACTTTACAATATTGTAGTGGTTTTGCCATACATTGACATGAATTAGCCATGTGTGTACATGTGTTCCCCATCAAAAGAACATTTGAACGCTGAGTAAATTCCACAAAACAACTTCTGAATGCCGGCAGAGGACATCAGGCACCCAAAAAAGCAGCCCATTGTCTTCGAAAGGCGGTAGGAAAAAATATAAAAGTCAGGAAATTCTGGTTCTTTTCTCCCACATCTTGGGCACCAAAGTGAACGGATCTGACATGCTCACCCTCTTTCACACCTGGAATAATATGCATTTCTCACTAGCTTCTGCTCTCTGCATTGAGTGTCTTATTCTTCTTTCCATTTTTCTTGGAACGACCTCCTAAGCTGCCTGTCATTCCAGAACATGGGTTTAAGAACTTACAGGGGGAAAAAAAAAGATGCAGTATTCCTCAGTGACAGAATTCTGAAGGAGATTTCCTTGACAGTGACTTCTACAGTACTTCTAAAATATTACAACACTTCCTGTACATTTCTGAGAGGTTGCTTGGTGACCAGGACATAGCTGAGGGTGCCAGTGACTACTGGGGGAGGGTGTGCCTAAGAATTCTAGCAGCAGCATTTTTACCTCTTGGGAGAGTTTAGGGAATTTCAGGCATTCTAAACTTTAGCTGACCGCAATTTAGCATTCAAACTAGCACACTAAGAATAAAAGTGAGTGTTTTTAAAATTTATACCAGTAAAACAAGTGAGAAACAAAACAGTCTTGGACAAATTGTTATTGCTTCTTACTGTGTATCTGTTAAAAATACAGGCTTCTGGATTTCTGAGTTTCTGAGTATGAGTCCCAGAGCCTGCACTTAAAAAAAGGCTCTTTAGTTACTTATCAATTGATATTTGAAAGCTCCTACTTGAAAAGGTTTTTTTTTTTTTTTTTTTCTTTCTAACACCTAGGTATTTCTTGGTGATTCTCTATAGAATATTCCTCTAATACATAATGGAGATCAGCATCAACATATTTTTTAAAGTATTCTAAACAGGGTGCTTTTCGGGTACAGAATGCACACAGACTTGAAACTTGCTTTCTGGCTGACATTTTCAGCAAAGCTTTTATACCCACTACAGGTATTCAATTGAAAACCTTGATTTAAATACTGTAATTTAGAAGCATTGTTTTTTACTACTTTTCAGGGCAATTATATAACATTTCAATTACAATGTAATCATCTTTACCAATTCTTATTGGATACGTTATTGTAACTTACAAATAACATTGTTTCAATTTAATAGACTCACTAAAAAATAACCTTGTTTCAATTTAATAGACTCGCTAATAAATGAACTATCAGAACTCAAAGCACCTCTACATTGAGGAGACCCTTATGTTTTGTAACTCAAGCACATTGTTTTAAAATAAATGAAAAATTTCTGCAGTGTCTGACCCTTTAGAGTTTGGAATTTGTCCAACTCACCTAGTAAAGATCTTACTGAATTTTCTAGTAAGTAGTTTTCTGAAGTAGATACAAAAACTTTGAGTTGTTAAGCTTTATAAATCCCTTGAGAATTAACAGACTGTTTTGGATGTAAGATAAAAGCCTTGAAAGTCCTTTATCCATTCTTGAAAAAGACTAACAATTTCAATATATGAATACATAGTTATATGTTAAATAAATGCATCAGACCTATTACAAGTAGATTATAAATAAAGTTTGTGTTCCTTTAGAGAACCTTCATAACTGCATGCTGTCCTTTTATTCTTCTAAAGATCCTGCTCTCTCTCTATGCCCACCACTTAAAAAAAAAAAATCAAGCTCTCAATAGCATATGTGTGAATTGCTCATGAGATGCACGGGCAGAATTCCTGTCGTTTGTAGAACAGCTCAAGTTTAACTAGCATATTCTGTGTTGGTTCTTGACCCAGGACAAGCATCCACATCATCATGGAGTTTTTTAAAAATATGAACTCTGGAGAGGGGCGGAGAAAAGGGAACCTTCCCGCCATTGTCAGTGGGAATGTGAATTGGTGCAGCCACTATGGAGAACAGAGTGGAAGAGTGTTTTGTTGTGTATGTGTTTTCAGTTGCTAAGTCATGTCTGACTCTTTGTGACCCCATGGATTGCACATGTCAGGCTTCTCCATCCTTCACTGTCTCCAGGAATTTGCTCAAATTCATGTCTGTTTAGTCAGCGATGCTATCTAACTGTCACATCCTCTGCCACCCCCTTCTCCTTTTGCCTTCAATCTTTTCCACCTCCAGAGTCTTTTCCAAGCAGTCGGCTCTTTGCATCAGGTGGTCAAAGAATTGGAGCTTCAGCTTTAGTCCTTCCAATGAAGGACTGGTTTCCTTTAGGAGTGACTGGTTTAGTCTCCATGCAGTACAAGGGACTCTCAAGAGTCTTCCTCAGCACCACAACAAACTAAAAATAGAGCTACCATATGATCCAGCAATCCCACTCATGGTCATATATCCAGAGGAAACTCTAATTTAAAAAGACACATGCACCCCAATGTTAAGAGCAGCACTGTTCACCCCAGCCAAGACATGGGCACATCAACAGAGGAATGAGTAAAGGAGACGGGGCACACATTTACAATGAAACGTTACATGGCCATAAAAATAGTGAAATTATGCCATTGGCAGCAACATGGATGGACCCAGAAATGATCATACTAAGTGAAGGAAGTCAGACAGAGAAAGAAAAATATCATATGATATTGCTTATCTGTGGAATCTTAAAAAAGTATATGATTACTTATCTACAAAACAGAAATAGTCCCACAGACACAGAAAACAAACTTATGGTTACCAAAGGGGGAGGGATAAATCAGGAGTTTGAAATTAAAATATATATACTACTATATAAAAAAATAAGCAAGCAACAAGGACCTACTGCACAGCACAGGGAAATATACTCAATATATTGTAATAACTTATAGTGGAAAGAAATCTAAAACCAGTATATGTGTATAACAGAACCACTTTGCTGTATACTTAAAACTAACACAACATTGTGAATCAGCCATACTTCAGTTGAAAAACAAAAAATAAACTCTGAACCCCACCCTCAACCTCCCGAGTCTACATGCACGTTCTCATGGGAATTGCAGGTGACAAGCAGTGCCTGCCCTTCTTCATTAAGGAGGAAACCGCTGATGGCAGTTGGCATGGCTTAGCTGACAGTATCTGATTGCTTTAGAGTTTAGGTTTTAGTTTCCGGAGGAAGATCCAACTCAAATCCCTGTCTGAACACAAGTGGGTTGTGTAACCATTGTATTTACTTTCTGAGTTTAATTGGTACTCTGAGGGTATCATACCAAATTCAAAATGTTAAGTTTTTGGTACTCAATATAAGACAATCAACCTAAAATACCTGAATTTCCTTCAGCGTAAAACAAACTTTCTTCTTTAGCCTCTAAAAGGAATGATTTTATGTGAGTAAAATTCTTCACACATTATCCTTATGCTAGTTTTCACTTCATCTGACAGTCTCCATGAAAAATAAAAGCAATCAACCTTATCCCACAAGAACTGTCAACCAAGACAAAGAGGGAAATTCATTTCATCTCAGGATTTTCTTTATAAAGAAATTTGCTTTTGGTCCTTTCTCACCTTCAGAACAAAAACTTCAGTCAACCTCTTGGAAACAATTTGCATATAGTTTCTAACAAAGACGTTAGGACAACCTCTCAAAGCTCAGTGCCACTCAGGCTGCTGAGCAGGACACAGATCCCCAGAGGTAAGGGTGATAGCTGTTGGGTTGAATGCTAGCCAAGAAGCAGGAAAACATCAAGGCACTGGGTAACTGATGTCCTCATCAGTTTTCTAACTCTCTTCCTCTTAAAATGTGATAATGTTAATCCCATGGGAGGGAGAGCCATGTGTACAATACATGCTTCCTAGGATGCATCAAGGGCAAAATTTTCAAGTGTCAGAATAATTGCTTTGACTCATTGAAGTCAAGAGAAGACAGAGGTTCAAGGGACCCTGCTTCTTCCCGGAACACTCTTCCTTCTGATATTTATGCAGCTTATTTTCTCACTGCCTTTTCATGTCTTAGTCGAGATGACTAAGTCCTTTTTAGCAAGACTGTTCACTGTGATCACCTACTTAATCCCTGTTTTCTTAGGGACTTTCCAACTCTCTACCCTTTAGAAATGTTTCCACAGTACTTAGCACTTTCTAATGTCCTTAAGTTACTTGTGTATTCTGTTCACTGTTTCCTCCTACACACACACAGAATACACACGGACTGTGGGCTCCATGCAGGCAGGGATTTTTCTTCTTTTGCTCACTGCCGTATTTCTGATGCCTACAAAAAGGTGTCTGGCTTTAGTTCCTTGCTAAATATTGAACGAAGGGGATAGACGGGTGAATGAAGGAGCCTTTAAGAATGCAAGCTGACAGGAAAGCAGGGCACACCTTAAATGGCCAAACGAGGAATATCACCAAGGCTAGGGCAACCAGGAGATGGTTACCATCTGGGAGAACTGAGGCTCACACTATGTGGACTAACAGTGGCATCAGGGTTGCATCACTATGTCAGCGTGATCCCAAGACCAGATGCACTTATGGGTCATCACAGCCCCATTCTGGGCCGCCACGCTGAGGCCACCAGAAGAACTCAAACAGAAATCTGGTCACAACACTCATCTGCTTAACATCCTTCACTGGTCTCAGTCTTTTTAGGGTAAAGTCTAACAAAGTGCGTGAAACTCTTACTTGTGGTCCTCTACTTTCTCCTCAACACTGCCTGCCTTCTGAGCACTGAGTTGCACCCAGGTACTCATTGGAAAAGACTCTGATGCTGGGAGGGATTGGGGGCAGAAGGAGAAGGGGATGACAGGGGATGAGATGGCTGGATGGCATCATTGATTCGATGGATGTGAGTCTGAGTGGACTCCGGGGTTGGTGATGGACAGGGAGGCTTGGCATGCTGTGATTCATGGGGTCGCAAAGACACGGACATGACTGAGCAACTGAACTGAACTGAACTGAACCGAACTGACTTGCGGTTTTTCAAAAAATGCTGTGTTGGGGCAGTTGCTTTCTGTTATCTGTTTTACCCTGTTTATCTGGCCAGCGCCTGGCATCCCTCAATCCCAGCACTAGAATCAGCTTCCTTCTGTAATGCCTTCTGGGAACTGCTGAGGATGCCTGGCTACACTTGACTTTTAGCATGCTGGATTTGTCCATTTCTTTTTGCAGTTCTGCCAGTTTTCAAAGTTTTATTTTGTCCATCAACCCTCTTTCTCTCTCACAATGTTTTTTCTTTCAAAGTTACTTTTGTCTGCCTTTAATATACTTATACCAACTTCCTTTTGGTCAGTTTTCTTGGTATATATTTTCTCATAATAATTTTCTTTTCAGTATTACTGTGCTATATTTTTATAGGGAGTTTTAAAAAATCTGTCTATATTTGTGTTTTAAGTAGAATATTTGGTCTATTTTATTAGGTTAGCAACCTAGCTGCTATGTGTTTTCCAATGTTTCAGTCATTGTTACTTTCTAATGTTACTTTCAGTCTTGTAGAATTAGTTTTTCTGTCTACTAGCTTTTGAATCATAGTCTTGAATTCTATTATTTCAGTGCTTACTCTAACTTTTAATTTGCATATTTAACTTAGAGTTTAAATTGAGTCAGTATATTTACCCTCCTTTGGAATAATACCAGGGCCTTTGAGCACTTCACCTCTGATCACCACCCCCCGTAAGAACAACTGATGTGTCTGTTGCCCAGGTTTTAAGTTATTTTATTTAATGTCCAAATTAATGCTACTTTTAATTATTTGCAGCCAAAGATTGCTTAGATTTACCTATGTGTTTATGCTTTGCTCACCATTCTTTCTTACATTTCAAATCTTCCCTTGAAGAAAACTGTCCTTCTTTTTTGAAACAACTTTATTCTGATAATTCCCTCAAAATGTATTTGCTATTGTTTTTTTGGTAGTTTTTAATACTATGAAGTTAGCTTCCCCCCACCCCCTGCTGCATTGCTTATCTCTACCTAATTATGCTTACCATTCTTCCTTTTTATTTCTAGGCAAGATATCTCTTCTGGATAATTTGCCTTTTTATTTAAGTATATCTTTCCAAAAATACATATGTGAGAGTGTCTTGGTAAGAAATTCTTTTGTTTTAGCTTTTTACATTTATTTTTTGGAATGAATAATAATGAAATTGTTTTGCCTTTGTTCTTGAAAGACATATTAGTCCAATTATACTTGTCAGTAATTTGTCCCTCAGAATTTTAAAATCATTATTCCATTGCCTTCTCTGTTGCATTATTGTTGTTGAGAAGTTTGTTATAGTCTAAATGTCATTCTTTCTTAGGTTATTTACTGTGCTCTTGATTTGGGCTTCTTATAAGAATCTTTTATCTTGTATAGTTTGTCTATAATGTGTATGGATTTCTCTGTTTTATTCATTTTGGGATAACGTGGCTACTTAAATCAGAAAGTTGGCATCTTTCTCCAATTACAGAAATTTCTTAACAATAATGTTCTGGAATATTTCCTATTTGCTACATTCCTTATTCTTTCTGGAATTCTGATGAAATGCACCTCAATCCTTCTTTCTAAATTGTTCATACTTTTCCCCTTAGTACTACATTTCTTTGTACTTATATTCTACTTCACTAATTCATAAGCTGTGTCTAAAATCCTATCTCATGGTTATTACACACACAACACACACACTCACATGAAGACATTCCATACACATCCTGAAATTCTGTTCATTCTTCATTCAAATAAAATGCCTGGTTATGTTTATTCTTCCTTAGTCATATTAGTGGAATCCTCTTATTTCTTTAAACAGATTCACATGCCTATTTTATATTTTGAAACAGCAAAGATACAATATCTGGAATGTCTGAGGGTCTGATTCTGGCATTTGTTTTTTCTGTTTACTCTCATGTCCACTCACACTCACTCAGGATATAATGCGAAAATTCCTGGAGTCCTGGAGGGTTTGCTTTTTCTTTTGTCAGGTAAGAACTTAAATTTTGGAAGAACACACTCACACACACACACTTACTGTAAAAGCTGGCTTGTCATTCTGAGTAGAGACTTTTTTATTCCTCGAGTGAGAGCCATTGCTATAACTAATTTCTTTAGTCTTGGACTTTGTAGAGTGCCTGTCCCTCCCCATTTTACTATTTCTTCGTGGCAGCTGTCCTTACAGAGTTCTTTCTTTGCCTGGGACACTCCCACCAGCTCCCTAGGACTTGCTTCCTTTCCCTGTGTAATTCGGGCTCTTGGCCACTAAACATTGCAGAAGCATATGGCTGATGCCAACTACCTGCTCTATGGACTTATGATTTCACCTTACTTTTGGTCTTTGAGGAGCTCCTTGACTTTCTTACCAGTTCAGTTATAGACTTCTAAGTGACATTTTAGGAAGGATTTTCAGGGTACCTGTTCTATCATTATTGTTAGAAAGTAAGTCCCTCTTTCAGTACTCTGAATTATTCATTTGATAGCATTTTTTTTCTTTTGTAAATGGCAATTAACTTTTTTATCTGTCCAAGTTGATCATGCTCATCCTGGCCGCAGGAACTGTTTCATACCATGTACTAATTTATTCAGTCAAAAAATATTATTCAGTTTCTATTATTAACTCTTCACTGATGTGTTATTAATTGTATATACAAAGGTGGTCTAAATTGAAGTTGTCTAACAATATAAAATAAAAAATGCTAATGTTTGTTGAATCATTTCTAGTTCAACAAATGGCCTATTGTTCTGATAAGTGCTTTAGTTTATTATATGATATTAATCTTCACTGAAGCTGAGAAGAGACTAGTATGTATTGAGAGAAGACAGTGCCGATTTATGATAAGCTGGTCATGATGCAGTTTTAAAATTTTTAAATAATCTCTTACTGTTGAATTCTTTCAGTGATTGCCTGCTGCTGGAGACTCACCATTATACACAGGTTTCAGAGATTCACTTGAACATAACTGAAGGAAAGTGGGGAGGTATCCTTGAGGATGGACCCAGCCACAGGTGCTAGATTATGTCCTGTATCAAAGAGTAAGTAACCCCAGGCAGGAACATCATTCCAACCATAGTATAAAACATTTTGCTAAAAGAATTCAAACTTCTGTTCTTTTACATGTATCAGAATTTTTAACTGAGTCATATCTTCAAATACCTACTTCATGTGGCAGAGATTTATCTCATCATATAACTTTAGGGAAAATGAAGAAGATATATTGGATGTGCCCTTAATGGTATGGGTTCTTCATTCACATCACACAATGACAGTAAATCTCCATGCAATATGCAGCCGCATATGATTTTTAGCAGGCTTGTAGTTGTTTAGTCTCACTTGTGATTTACATTTAAAGACCCCACTCCGATTACTATGTCTTTTTCTAGATTCTCATCCCTTGCACCCTTTGTTCTCTACACTTCCTTATCTTTCTCTTGTTCTCACTCACTGCCTGCTGTGTGATGAGCTGCACCATGAGAACTTCCTGCAGGTAGCAACGGGAGCTTTCTGCTCCACCTTCCTGCATCCCTGGGCTCTATGCACAAGCAATGCTCTCTTTCTGACATTATCTTGCCCTGTTACTTGCAAATGCTGTATTCTGAGGGCATTTTTTCCCCAGTCAGCTCTATCCCAAGTGTATTTGTTTCATATTGGATTCTTTTTTTCTTTTTATTTTTTCACTAAACCTTTAAAAATTTTAGCTCTGAATTTTCAAAAGGAGTTTGTACAACTCAACAATGGATGCTTCTGTGGTTTTTAGTAGAGCGTGAGTTCAGCAGGAAAAGTAGTCTAAGCAGGATTTTTGATGTTGTAGTTTCTCACTTTGTTTTACAAGGATGGTATGCCAGGAAAAAAACAAAACAAAACACATTGTTCATTTGCAAAAGGAGCCATCAGTTGTCCTAGAAGGAAATTGTGGTATAAGTAAATAGAGAAAAAGAGTGTCAGAGAAAAAACAATCACCTTGTGGAACATTTTCACGAGTGCAGAGAGCACAGGTGCTGTTCTTTCATCAGATCTAATCAGACCTGGAGGGCAAAGGAGGAAGATTGGTGAGTCCAAAGCTCACCACTGCTTGAAATCCCATAGAAGAGTAGGTTTTGGATGAATTTTAGACTCGTGATTAATTACAGACCAAGAACTGCATGAGTCATAACTTGTTAGTCACATTAAAACTCTAAGTCAAACTGAAAATATAGATTTTTTTTCCCACATGGAAAAGTAAAAGTGGTTTCTAACATTAATGAGCATACAGCTCCTACGATGATGCATAGACTGCTGTCAAGCTTCCTTCAGTTCTTCAGAGAAACATCTCACAATCAACATAAACCCAACAGAATGCAAGAGAAATGAATTAAACCACCCCTAGAATATGTACAGTGTGTGCTGTGGAGAGAAGAAAAGAACAATAGGAATATGCCCAATATTCACGATTACTCAAACAGTCTCATAGTGAATTTTAAAAGTACTGATCTTTAGAAAAATGAATATCTGAAAGGTAAAGACAAGCCAATTAAAAGTATCAACCTTTCTGAGTGTTTAACACTATACAATATTAGTGCCTTTTGCTTTCCTTGAAGATGTTAACACTTGATGGATTCTCTCATTTCTCTCCACAACATCTGACAGAATTTTTCTTGATTTTTATGACATCTTATGTATCCAGAATGGCAACCCACTCCAGTATTCTTGCCTGGGAAAATCCCATGGACAGAGGAGCTTGGTGGGCTACAGTCCGTGGGGTCACAAAGAGTCAGATACGACTGAGCAACTAAGCACAAGCACACACGTATCCAGAAGTTTACCTAGGTCAAACCAGAGGGACAGAGTAGAGAGGGAGGTGGAAGAGGAGTCACGATGGGGGAGCACATGTATACATGTAGCTGATTCATGTTGATGTTTGGCAAAAACCATCACAGTATGGTAAAGTAATTATCCTCCAATTAAATTAATTTTTTAAAAAAGAGAAAAAAAAGATTTGCTTGAGGAAATTCAGATTTTTTAAAAAAGAGTATGTCTTAGTTGCTGACTGTGCCCTGTTCAGCATTATTAATAATTAGGCAAATGAACCTTAGTACCACCCACATCCACTTGTAACATGAACCTCTGTCTGTACAGTAGGACAAAAATTCAGAGATTAAATATGTCTGAAGTAGTGCTGGACTTTTAATATTTAAATTGGGATATTTTGGCTTTTGAAGTGGCAATCATATATTTTTATAAAATTATTACTTAGGAATATGGGTATACTTTTAGTTTTCTATTCTATTCATTAAAAATATTAAGTGCATGGCCAAGCCTCCATAGAAATTCATCTGTCTCTATCCTTCTACCTCTTTTATCAGTGGCCACATAATCAAAAAACTAAAAAGTAAAGAATGAATTGCAGAATCACCAGCTGGAAAGTGTATTAAAGTTAATCTAATTTATTCCTGGATTTTATCCCAAGTACCATTTTGCTTACAGCTTTATTTCTAACACTTCTCTTATTCTGCCTGAGATTACAGTTAATCTCATGCTCATTTATCTGTTTCATTATACTGAAATCTCATTGAGGAAATTGTGTCTTTAGGTATTTTTTGAATGGCTCCTCATGATCAGCACATAATTGGTGCTCAAGAATTATTTGTTAAGTGAAATCTAAGGAATGTGGGTTTTTGTCCTGTTTTCAAAAAAATCTCCAGAGAAGATAATCAGAGATATAGCCAAGAAGGAAGAGAAAATGAATTTAAAATGATGTATCTTGGAAATACAGTTCATTACCTCTATTCCTGTTCTTCACAGAACAAAAGGAATTTGCTGATGGTTTAGTGTTGAGGATTCTAAGAGAGAAAACCTGAATTTGTATCCTGTAGCCACCAATCCCTAGCTGTATCACCATGAGTCACTGACTACATTTCTGTAGAACCCATTTTCTTATTGCTAAGATGGTGCTAGTAGCAGTTACCTTCCTCACATGGTTTGCCTAATGATTGAATGTGATACAAATACAAAATATTTAGTGCAGTTCCTTAGATGCAGTAATACTCACTTATTAAATGTTGGCTATCATCATTACTGTGGGCTTCCCTGGTGGCTCAGATGGTAAAGAATCTGCCCGCAATGCAGGAGAGTTGGGTTCGATCCTTGGATTGGAAGATCCCCTGAGAAGAAAATGGCAACCCGCTCTAGGATTCTTGCCTAAAGAATCCCACGGAGAGAGGAGCCTGGTAGGCTACAGTCCATGGGGTTGCAGAGTCGGACATGACTGAGAGACTAACACACACACATACACACACACACACACACACACATCATCATCATCATCATCATCATCATCATCATTACTACCATCATCATCACCATCCAATTGGATTACCACAATCAATACTTTAAAATATATTTAGTTCATTAATTCCTTTCTGTTCCATCAAATTTGATTCAAAACTGTCTTTTTTGCCCTCTGCCCCTTAAAGGCTATCAGTCCTACCATTTAACATTGTACTAGAAATGCTAGCCAAAGCAATAAGGCAAGAAACTGAATTGGAAAGTTAGAGAAAAAAAGATGACATGGCCAATATATTTGATCACCTATAAACAAAGCAAAATTAAAAGATTCTTGTTCCTTGGAAGAAAAGCTGCCACAAATCTACACAGCATACTAAAAAGCAGAGACATTAATTTACTGACAAAGATCTGTATAGTCAAAATTATGGTTTCTCCAGTAGTCATATATGGATGTGAGAACTGGACCATGAAGAAAGCTGAGCACTGAAGAATTGATGCTTTTGAACTGCAGTGTTGGAGAAGACTCTTGAGAGTCCCTTGGACTGCAATATTAAACCAGTCAATCCTAAAGGAAATCAGTCCAGAATATTCATTGAAAGGGCTGATGTTGAGGCTGAAGCTCTAATATTTAGCCACCTGTTGCATGCAAAGAACTGACTCACTGGAAACGACCCTGATACTGGGAAAGATTGAGGGCAGGAGGAGAAGGGGACAACAGAGAATGAGGTGTTTGGATGGCATCACCAACTCGATGGACATGAGTTTGAGTAAGCTCCAGGAGCTGGTGATGGACAGGGAAGCCTGGAATACTGCAGTCCATGGGGCTGCAAGGAGTCAGACATGACTGAATGACTGAACTGAACTGAAATGAAACAAAACCAAGATAATATAAAACTGTCTACTAAAATTAGGTACGCAATTCAGCAAGATGGCTGGCTGTAAAACTAATTTATAAAAAGAGGTAACATTTCTATATGGTGATCCACACAGTCAAAGGCTTTGGCATAGTCAATAAAGCAGAAGTACATGTTTCTCTGGAACTCTCTTGCTTTTTCGATGATCCAGCAGATGTTGGCAATTTGATCTCTGGTTCCTCTGCCTTTTCGAAAACCAGCTTGATCATCTGGGAGTTCACTGTTCACGTATTGCTGAAGCCTGGCTTGGAGAATTTTGAGAATTACTTTACTTGCATGTGAGATGAGTACAATTGTGCGGTAGTCTGAGTATTCTTTGGCATTGCCATTCTTTGGGATTGGAAGGAAAACTGACCTTTTCCAGTCCTGTGGCCACTGCTAAGTTTTCCAAGTTTGCTGGCATATTGAGTGCAGCACTTTTACAGCATCATCGTTCAGGATTTGAAACAGCTCAAATGGAATTTTATCACCTCCACTAGCTTTGTTCATAGTGATGCTTTCTAAGGCCCACTTGACTTCACATTCCAGGATGTCTGGCTCTAGGCGAGTGATCACACCATCGTGGATTATCTTGGTCATGAAGATCTTTTTTGCATATTTCTTCTGTGTATTCTTGCCACCTCGTCTTAATATCTTCTGCTTCTGTTAGGTCCAGACTATTTATGTCCTTTATTAAGCCCATCTTTGCATGAAATGTTCCCTTGGTGCCTCTGATTTTCTTGAGGAGATCTCTAGTCTTTCCCATTCTGTTCTTTTCCTCTATTTCTTTGCATTGATAGCTGAGGAAGGCTTTCTTATCTCTTCTTGCTAGTCTTTGGAATTCTGCATTCAGATGCTTTTATCTTTCCTTTTCTCCTTTGCTTTTCACTTCTCTTCTTTTCACAGCTATTTGTAAGGCCTCCCCAGACAGCCATTTTGCTTTTTTGCATTTCTTTTCTGCGGGGATGGTCCTGATCTCTGTCTCCTGTACCATGTCACGAACCTCTGTCTTAAGAAACCTCTTGAGAAACCTATATGCAGGTCAGGAAGCAAAAGTTAGGATTGGACATGGAACAAAAGACTGGTTCCAAATAGGGAAAGGAGTACATCAAGGCTGTATATTGTCCCTCTGCTTATTTAACTTATATGAAGAGTACATCATGAGAAACGCTGGGCTGGAAGAAACACAAGATTGCCAGGAGAAATATCAATAACCTCACATATGCAGATGACACCACCCTTATGGCAGGAAGTGAAGAGGAACTACAAAGCCTCTTGATGAAAGTGAAAGTGGAGAGCGAAAAAGCTGGCTTAAAGCTCAACATTCAGAAAATGAAGATCATGGCATTTGGTCCCATTACTTCATGGCAAATAGATGGGAAACAGTGGAAACAGTGTCAGACTTTATTTTTTGGGGTTCCAAAATCACTGCTGATGGTGACTGCAGCCATGAAATTAAAAGACGCTTACTCCTTGGAAGAAAAGTTATGACCAACCTAGATAGCATATTGAAAAGCAGAGACATTACTTTGCCGACTAACGTCCATCTAGTCAAGGCTATGGTTTTTCCAGTGGTCATGTATGGATGTGAGAATTGGACTGTGAAGAAAGCCAAGTGCTGAAGAATTGATGCCTTTGAACTGTGATGTTGGAGAAGACTCTTGAGAGTCCCTTGGACTGCAAGGAGATCCAACTAGTCCATTCTGAAGGAGATAAGCCCTGGGATTTCTTTGGAAAGAATGATGCTAAAGCTGAAACTCCAGTACTTTGGCCACCTCATGCAAAGAGTTGACTCATTGGAAAGGACTCTGATGCTGGGAGGGATTGGGGGCAGGAGGAGAAGGGGATGACAGAGGATGAGATGGCTGGATGGCATCACTGACTCGATGGAGGTGAGTCTGAGTGAACTCCAGGAGCTGGTGATGGACAGGCAGGCCTGGCATGCTGTGATTCATGGGGTCGCAGAGTCAGACACGACTGAGCGACTGAACTGAACTGAATGTTTTTATATAGCAAAAAATAGCTAAATATAAAAAGAAAATAGAAAAAAACACTATGGCAACAAAACATTTCAGTTTCCAGGCACAAATATAGCAACACATGCATGGGGCTGTGATATTTATTGTTATTCACGGAAGACCAGAATGAATGGCAGGCTAGGTTAAATGCATGGATATGAAGATACAATATTATTCAGGCAATGTTTCTTTCAAAGTATTCTACAAATTCTGTTAATTTCTATGCAAACCATAAGTGGTTTTTTTGAAGAGGGTGTAGACTAACAGAGTGATTTAATTATCATATCAAAGACTATTAGTCCAAGACTACTATGGAAAAAAAAAAAAAACAACAACAACAAAACAAGAGAGGGAAGAGTTTCTCTCCCTGGTGGTTTAAGTATACAGTAATCAAGAGGATTGGTGGGTGCAAGGATAGACAAAAAGTAGATCTGTTCAAAGAGTAGTGTCCAGAAGCCCACTCACATGTATGTATGCGTATGGATCTTGTGTCTCGAGAAGGCATCACAAATCAGCAGAGAAATAGGAAAATGCACAATGGGTATTGGAATAACTGCCTTTGGAAATAAAACCAAAATGAATACAATAGATAAAAATGATCGCCAAATGATTTAAAGGCTTAAATGTGGAAAAAGAACTTTAAAAAATCTTGAAAATGTGAATACCATTATTGTATCACGGTAATAAAGGATTTCTTATGAAAGTGAAAGTTGCTCAGTCATATCCGACTCTTTGCAACCCCATGGACTGTCCATAGAATTCTCCAGGCCAGAGTACTGGAGTGGGTAGCCTTTCCCTTCTCCAGGGGATCTTCCCAATCCAGGGATCTAACCCAGGTCTCCTGCATTGCAAGTGAATTCTTTACCAGCTGAGCCACAAGGGAAGCCCAAGAACACTGGAGTGAGTAGACTATCCCATCTCCAGCAGATCTTTCCAATTCAGAAATCGAACTGGGGTCTCCTGCATTGTAGGTGGATTCTTTACCAACTGAGCTATCAGGAAAGCCCATGAATTACCTATATTAAAATATAAAACTTCTGTACAATAAGAGATATCACAAAGCTAAAAGTATCTGAAAATATATATTTAACATATATAACATGACAAATATTTAGAACATATAAAATCGTTTAGAAAAATACATAGTAGTAATGGACAATTGGAAAAGACCCTGATGCTGGGAGGGATTGGGGGCAGGAGGAGTAGGGAACGACAGAGGATGAGATGGATGGATGGCATCACCAACTTGATGGACATGAGTTTGGGTGAACTCTGGGAGTTGGTGATGGACAAAAAGGCCTGGCATGCTGCGATTCATGGGGTCACAAAGAGTCAGACACGACTGAGCAACTGAACTGAACTGAATGGGCAAGGATAAGGACAGGAAATTCCTTAAGCAGGAATGCCAAATGGCAAATAAAGATGCTTAAAAGAAGATGCTCAATCTCACAATCAAGGCAGTGAAAAGCACAGCAATAATGCAGAGTAATTTTCTATGATCAGAAGTGGAAAAAATTAAAACATCTGACAATGTGAGGTACTGGTGAGAACAAGTGGAAATTGAAAATCTTATACCCCCTGGTGGAAGTGAAAATTGTCAGCCCACTTTGAAGTGTAATTTATCAATATCTCATACAGTTAAAAGTGAAGAGTGAATAACCTAATAGTTACATTTCTAGATACAGAACCTAGAGCAATTTTAGCACCTGGTAACAGAGACATATTTAAGAATATTTGTTTACAGCATTGTTTCTAATAGTGAAAAAAAATTAGAAACACTAAATCTCATGGATAAATAATGATATAGTCATGTTAGGGATTACTATATATATATACAATATCTATACTATTATATATAAAAATATAATATAGATATATATGGAAAGTCATTGAAAGCATATATATACAAATATGAATGTAAAATAATGTTTTATCTAAGGAAAGAGAAGACACAGTTGAAGCTAAGATGGAGAGAGGAGCTAAGCAAATCATTTCTAATTATACAAAGTTTAGACATGCTCATAACTTAATCATATAATTTGATATAGCTTATATGATAGATATATTCAAACTTGTGAAATCATGGTAGTATAAAAGGAAAAAGAGAGATAAGGCATTTTATATTAGGACACACATTTTAAACAGACATTATTTATAAAGGTCTGTTTCATAAGCATCTTTAAAAATTGAATTTAAAGTTAAAATGAACTTCCTGCAGTTCACATAAACTTCAAAAAATATCTCCAAGCTCTGTTAAAATGCCACCATGTCTTCCTTCGGTTCCCATAAATTGCAATCTGACATGCACCCCTGATACCCAGATTTTGGCGTCTTTGTTCCATAAAGGGAGCCAGGAATCCTTGAAGAGTAGTTGATTCCCTGTAAAGGGTAGGGAAGACGAAGTTGTATTTGAAATGCATAGCTCTTACCAGAAAGTAAGAATGCTTTCAAAGATGTCTGCAGACAGTACTGCAGGAGAATGTGCCTCCAGAGGTGTGACAATCATAGGACCAGAAGAGAAAATGAAGATTTGGTCAGAGGCCTGAGTTTATAATATTGCTCAAAATGAGCAATAGAAGAGAGGCATCTGTGGATTTCCAGTATCTACAGAAGAGAGAGATATCAGCTACAAATTGGCACTTGCCATCTACCTCTACAAGGATTAAATCATGTGCTGCTGACCTTCCACACACCCTGAAAGGAGTTTGGGGTGGAGAGCAGAAATTACACACTCTGTGCTGGGAGAAACACTGGCAGGGCAGGTCTTCAGATAATTAGATATTTTCAGAAGCTGATTTTATTAGCCCGATTCTTGTACCTCCTCATATCTAGAAAAGCACCGCAGTCCTTCATGGTGGACTGTTCCTCATGACTAGCAGAAATGATCCCTAGACTAGTAGAAATCTTCTGGGAAAATATGTGCTTGATTGCATGTATTCCCCCTTCACCAAAACCACATAATACTGACCTACCACCCTGCCTCTTTGGAGCAGTTTCTCAGAGCTATCTGAGGTGCTGTCCCCCAAGCCACAGTCTTCATTTTGTCCCAAATAAAATGCAACTTTCAAGTTGTACATTTTTTTTAAGTTGACAAATATAGCAACTGAAACTATGTAAGTATACAGTATTTTATTTTCATCAGTCCCACTAGGAAAACTCAGAGGGTAATACTTTAAGGAGGAAGCTTTGTTAAAAAGTTGAGTATGAGATGCTAAGGAAAAAATGGTTAAGGATGACCAGTCAGGAATGCCCATGGGATGCACTGTGAGAAACCTTTCCTCAGCAATAGGACAAGTGACCCCTAGCAGGAGGACCTACCCCAACAATCACTAGCTCTGTAGGACAACATAAGAAAGCACACTTAGGTTCTTATTTGTTGGTCTCAAATTTCTGACCAGCAATCTAAATCTATAAACATATCAAGGTCCTAATTCTACAATCTGTTAACTTAATCTCTAGTCGGCCATGCATCTGAGGTGGTCATTTTGTTTCCTTGATACATAAATGAGGGAGATGATAAGTAACAAGCCAAATTCAGTATCACTTTTATATTATGTGCAAGTATAGTAATGACTTGTGATCACTTTGTTAATTGGTATTTATGCTGCTTTTTAAAGAGAAGCACATATAGGAATCTAACAGAAAGGATTTGAGATTTTCATCAAAATATTTAGGAAAACTTAACTCTGTGACCAGTATTTATATAGTCAAGACAATCTGACTTCTTAGAACCATCCATTTAGATTTATTGTATGTATAAGCAGCATTTGAATGCTTAGGAAGATTTTATTTTGTTTTAATTTCCTTATGAGTATCTGAAACTCTGACTTCCTTGATATTTAAAGTGCTAGAAAGAATCAGCTTTATCATATTTGAGGTTTTCTTTAAAATGTTTAAGAGAGTTTGCTTAAACTTTCTGCAAATGTTTTTAAGAATTTAGGAAATTTTAGTGTACCAAATGCATAAATAAATTGAATATTAATTCAAATATAGGATACAGGAACAAATACAGGGTAATATTTTCACTTATTCACAAAAATGCTACTTTAAAAAATAGATTTATAAGTTTACTTTGTAGTCTTATGAAAAGGTAGGCTTTACAATTAAAATTCTATTAAACAGGATATTAATTTAAAGAGAAGTAACTAACTATAGACATTCTTTTTTGTATACAAAAGTCACCTCTTATTTTTATCTATAAAATAAAAGTAAACATTTGTATTTATTTCCTAAATGTAAAAATTATATTCAATATAATTGCTTATATTAAAAAAGCAATTGACTAAGTTAATTGAAAAAAGCAAGTTACAGAAAGTATTTAACATATGCAATTTTTATAAATGAAGAAAAATAGCAAAAATTTCATATATTATATATGGATTAACATATAGAGAGCAATAAAAAGTATGAAGATGTGAACTGAGAGGGAAACGCAACAGGAAAAATTTTACTGAGGTTTATTGTCAAAAAAACTAAGATAATCATAAGCAAATGGTAATATTTGTTTATTTTTGACATTCATATTGGTAATAATTTTACTACTCATTGTGTTTTTAAGTTTCCTCAATTAAAATATCTCTAATGTAAAGATTCAACAGTACACTCAGTTCAGTTCAGTCACTCAGTTGTATCTGACTTTATGCGACCCCATGGACTCCAGCAGTCAGGCTTGCCTGTTCTTCACCACCTCCTGGAGCTAGCTCAAACTCATGTCCATTGAGTGGTGATGCCATCCAGCCATCTTATCCTCTGTCATCCCTTCTCCTGTCTTCAGTTTTTCCCAGAATCAGGGTCTTTTCCAATGAGTCAGTTCTTCCCATCAGGTGGCTAAAGTACTGGAGCTTCAGCTTCAGCATTAGTCCTTCCAATGAATATTCAGGACTGATTACCTTTAAGATTGACAGGTTGGATGTCCTTGCAGTCCAACAGACTCTCAAGAGTCTTCTCCAACACCACAGTTCAAATGCATCAGTTCTTTGGCACTCAGCTTCCTTTATGGTCTAACTCTCATACCCATACATGACTACCAGGGAAACTATAGCTTTGACTATAGAGATCTTTGTCGGCAAAGTTATGTCTCTGCTTTTTAATATGCTTTCTAGGTTGGTCATAGCTTTCTAGGTTGGTCATAGCTTTTCTTCCAAGGAGCAAGCATCTTTTAATTCCTTGGCTGCAGTCACTGTCTGTAGTGATTTTGGAGCCTAAGAAAAATAAAGTCTCTCACTGTTTCCATTGTTTCCCCATCTATTTGCCATGAAATGATGGGACCAGAGGCCATGATCTTCATTTTTAGAATGTTGAGTTTTAAGCCAGCTTTTTCACTCTCCTTTTTCACTTTCATCAAGAGGCTTTTTAGTTTCTCTTTGCTTTCTGCCATAAGACTGGTGTCATCTGCATATCTGAGGTTATTAATATTTCTCCCAGCAATCTTGATTCCAACTTGTGCTTCATCCAGCCTGGCATTTCCCATGATGTTCTCTGCATATAAGTTAAATAAGCAAGGTGACAATATACAGCCTTTCCCAATTTGGAACCAGTCCGTTGTTTCCATGTTCTAACTGTTGCTTCTTGACCTGCATACAGATTTCTCAGGAGGCAGGTAAGGTGGTTTGGTATTCTCATCTCTTTAATAATTTTCCAGTTTGTTGTGATCCACACAGTTGAAGGCTTTATGCAGTCAATAAAGCAGAAGTAGATGTTTTTCTGGAATTTGCTTGCTTTTTCTATTTTCCAATGGATGTTGGCAACAGTACACTAAAAACCAATAAAAAAAAGTAAATTGGACATAGACCTGGGCTATTTAAGTATATTAGCTATGAGGTTAATGTCTGAATAATTAAAATTATAAAAGTAAACATTTGCATTTAAAAGAAACAACTTGTTTAATATCATATAAGAAACGAATCGCCAGTCCAGGCTCGATGCAGGATACAGGATGCTTGGGGCTGGTGCACTGGGATGACCCAGAGGGATGGTATGGGGAGGGAGGTGGGAGGGGGGTTCAGGATGGGGAGCACGTATACACCCGTGGTGGATTCATGTTGATGTATGGCAAAACCAATACAATATTGTAAAGTAATTGGCCTTCAATTAAATAAATTAAAAAAAAACAAGGCTGAAAGAAGCAAAATTAAAAAAAAAAAAAAAGAATGAAAAAGCTTCTACCAAGATGTCTCCCACATTCTGAGTTGTGAGTGATGAACAATCACAGTGACAACTTGAGACTTGTTGTGTTGTTTCAAGTAGAGTGGACAAAATAATATGTGTTTGAAGAAAATAAGCACTGGTGATGGAACGTGCTATTTCCAATAAAACTAGGAAATAAATCATAAGAGGCTGCAGTAGAAACTCCAACATGGAGAAAATGTATCTGCCAAAATCTAAGTGAAATGATTGATGATGTATTTCTGTGACATCCATGACACTTTCCTTGGAGAATTCATAGTATTGGGTAAAATACTCAGTTAAATTTCATTGTGATGCAGAAATCATGCATCTGAGATTTTGTGTGAGCCAAAACCAGAGGATTTGGGGGCACAACAGCCTTCACGACAATGATACTGTCATAGTGAGCGGCTGTAACAGGGCTTTTGTGCAAATGTTTCATTATCTGCCTTAATCAAAACAAAGTTCTGAGAGCTTTCTCGCTGCTTCTAAACATGAAATCCATCTCTAATGAGTGAAGACTTTTCATTGGTGAAGACTGTCAAGGGGATGTGCAATTCCAGGGCCAGATTCCCCAGTATTTTCATTGTTGGAATAGCTAGGCACAGTTTTATTTGAAGAAGATCAAATGTGACTACAAGTCCTGCTATTTGTTTGTTTGTTTTTGAGAAATTTGTCTTTCTGTTTTGCATAAAAATATATTTTTTTTTTCTGGTAAACTTTTAAAGACAAATATTTCAAGGGAATATAAAACTTAATGAAGCCTAAGGGCTATGGATTCAGCTAAGGGTTGAGTTTGTGTTTTTGCTTGCTAAGTGGTCTATGAGACTTATTTGTGTCTGCAGTTGGAGATGACTGAGTTATGGTGGCAACAAGGCAGGACAGTGATGTGGGATACCCATCAGTGTTTGATTTGTGGCAGACAACGAGAGGTAGCTACTAGACTATACTGTTAGTGTTTATTTTTATGATATTGTTTAATCAAAAGGCTATCAACTTTTTTTTCTTCTCATTAATTTACTCCCATTAAACTTGAGAAATGTTATATTTTTCTGTCTTGGGTTTAGTTATTTTAGTGATTGAAATGAAAATAAATTTCCATGAAAAATCTCATTGCATGATTACTAAATAATTTGCAATTAATAGCTATGTTGATAGACCATACAGGGCCTAGAACTATATTTCCCACCATTTCTACAACACAACCATTCTACTCAGTTGGTAAGATGATGATATTTACTTCTTCCAGGTGAATGAATGTGTTCACCTATTTTTTTTTTCTAAAAGATAAGCAGCAACCAAACCTGTATTTGGCTTATCTAATTTCATTAAATTGATGATAACATTTTCCAGAATTATAAAACTATTAGGCTCTCTTATTTCCCTTCTCTAAATACAGCAAAGCTGAATTGTTTTACATTATTTTGAAAGAATTTTTTATTGAAGGATAGTTGATTTACATTGTTGTGTTAGTTGTAGGTATACAGCAAAGTGATTCAGTTATACATATACACATATGTAAGTACAAATAGATACTCTTTTACAGATTATTTTCCCTTATAGATTTTTTTTTTTTGGTCACAACATGTGGCAGGTAGGATCTTAGTTACTTGACCATGCCCCCTAAAGTAGAAGCATGGACCTTAACCACTAGACCTCCAGGGAAGGCCCCCTTAGAGATTTTTACAAAATATTGAGTATAGTTCCCTGTGCTATACAGTAGGTCCTTGTTGCTTATCTATTTTACATACAGTAGTGTGTATATTAGTAGTGTTCTAATCATAAATTCCTAATTTATTTCTCCCCCATTCCCCTTTGGTAGCTAGAAGTTTTATATTAAAATATTTTTCCTACCAAGTAGGAGGAGTCATTCTCATTTGACTTAAGTAACTATGATTTTTAATGCTTAAGTGATATCATAATCAAGGCACTAAGTATAATATCAGCTGACTTTAGGGGTAGCCCATGTAAAATGAGGAGCTTTAATCCAAAGATACATTTTCAGAGTCTATATATCACCAATGCTGGAAAAGATTGAAGGCAGGAGGAGAAGAGAATGACAGAGGATGAGGTGGTTGAATGGCATCACCAACTCGATGGATATGAGTTTGAGTAAGCTCCAGGAGTTGGTGATGGACAGGGAAGCCTGGCTATGCTACAGCCCATGGGGTCACAAAGAGTCAGACATGACTGAGTGAGTGAATTGAACTGAACTGATACATCACCGAGTGTCATGGTTTAAACTGTCTCCTGTACCATCATGCTATCAATACACTCAATGACTATTATGAAAGCTTCATGAAGAATATATACATCCCAGGTGGCTCAGATGGTAAAGAATCCACCTGCAATGCAGAAGACCTGGCTTTGATCCCTGGGTTGGGAAGATCCTCTGGAGAAAGGAATGACAACCCACTCCAGTATTCCTGCCTGGAGAATTCCATGGACAGTGGAGCCTGGCAAGATATAGCCCATGGGGTCACAGAGTCGCACACAACAGAGCAACTAATGTCTTATTATGTAATGTACTTAGATACTTGGGAAATGTAATTAAATCCCAAGATGGCTACTAATATGATTAAGGAGAAAGAACAGCAAGGCTTTTCTAAGCCAGTTAAAGCCATTGTGCTGGCTGCTTACTCAGTAATAAATCACATCTGATATCTGGAAGGAGAAATACCTTGTAAGCATTTCTGTTCTTTTCCTGTCCATAAAAGGAAGGAAGATTGTATTAGGATAAGATTTCTGATGGAGTCAAAGGAAGTCTCATCCAGACTGTGCAGGTACCCACAGAAGTGCTTTATTTAGTGGAGTTTGAGGTTGTTTTTGCAAAAGGAGGGAGGGGGGTTCAGGATGGGGAACACGTGTATACCTGGGGTGGATTCATGTTGATGTATGGCAAAGCCAATACAATATCGTAAAGTAATTAACCTCCAATTAAAATGAATACATTTATTTAATAAAAAAAAAGAAAAATTGATGCTATACTTCAGGGAGGGCATATTATGTTTGTGGTGGATATAACATAGAACCATAAACTACAATCACTTTTAAATTACCTGAGCTGAAGAGCATAACTTACAAGCTCCAATTAAGTATAAACAACAACTAAAGTCCATTAAACTTTTAAGTATCACCTCCAATTGGTATGTTTTATTTTACATTTAATAATATTGATGCCAGAGAGAAAAGATGAATAGAAAAATTATCTGTATATAAATGGTCAATAGAGGATGAAAATTTGATCCCTTTTAGAGAAATTGAAAGCTATTATAATTCTAGGAAGAGTTAGAATAAAAGGAAAGGAGATTCTACCTCTAAGTGTGTAAGCATTTCAAGAAACCTATGAGTTCTGTCATTTCTGGAGACAATGTAGAACAGTCACAGATGTCTTTCTGATTTTGTTTTAGTAGAAGAACTGGTTGTTAAGTCTACAAGGAGTACATAGGATTTACCCAAACCTGTATGAATGAATGACTGACTCTCTATAAAAATGACTTGATGTAAAATAAGGATGCTGATTTTAAGATTTTTTTTTTCAATTTTGTTCACAGAATACACAATCTGGATACTCAACCGAGATGGTAGTAAAGAAGAGCATTTCATTAGGGGAGCTTTGAATGCAGACCTCCTCGTTTTTGCACAAATCAGGAAATGAAACATGTCTCTCCTGATAAAGTGAAGGCTCTGGTGCTGGAGAGCTTGGCTCCAGGTCCTGACTGTGTGACCTTGGTCTGTTACTCAACCACACTGGGCTGTAAAACAGGGTTAATAGTGTCTGTCTAAGTGAGGTCTGGACATGGAACAACAGACTGGTTCCAAATAGGAAAAGGAGTACGTCAAGGCTGTATATTGTCACCCTGCTTATTTAACTTCTATGCAGAGTACATCATGAGAAATGCTGGGCTGGAAGAAACACAAGCTGGAATCAAGATTGCCAGGAGAGATATCAATAACCTCAGATACGCAGATGACACCACTCTTATGGCAGAAAGTAAAGAGGAACTCAAAAGCCTCTTGATGAAAGTGAAAGAGGAGAGTGAAAACGTTGGCTTAAAGCTGAACATTCAGAAAACGAAGATCATGGCATCCGGTCCCATCACTTCATGGCAAATAGATGGGGAAACAGTGGAAACAGTGTCAGACATTATTTTTGGGGGCTCCAAAATCACTGCAGATGGTGACTGCAGCCATGAAATTAAAAGACGCTTATTCCTTGGAAGGAAAGTTATGAGCAACCTAGATAGCATATTGAAAAGCAGAGACATTACTTTGCAAACTAAGGTCCAGTCCATCTAGTCAAGGCTATGGTTTTTCCTATGGTCATGTATGGATGTGAGAATTGGACTGTGAAGAAAGCTGAGCACCGAAGAATTGATGCTTTTGAACTGTGGTGCTAGAGAAGACTCTTGAGAGTCCCTTGGACTGCAAGGAGATCCAACTAGTCCATTCTGAAGGAGATCAGCCCTGGGATTTCTTTGGAAGGAATGATGCTGAAGCTGAAACTCCAGTACTTTGGCCATCTCATGCGAAGAGTTGACTCATTGGAAAAGATCCTGATGCTGGGAGGGATTGGGGGCAGGAGAAGGGGACGACAGAGGATGAGATGGCTGGATGGCATCACTGGCTTGATGGACGTGAGTCTGAGTGAACTCTGGGAGTTGGTGATGGACAGGGAGGCCTGGCATGCTGCGATTCATGGGGTTGCAAAAAGTCAGACACAACTGAGCGACTGAACTGAACTGAACTGAAGTGAGGTCTCAAGAATAGGAAGTGAAATCCTTCATGCTGAGCTCTTGGAAAACTGGTGGGCACAGAGAACTTGATGGACAACAGTCCTGACTGCTGTTTCAGAGCAGTAACTCCCAGCATTGTGTTTTCACTGAAACTCACAAGTCAGAGCATGTCCATAGATGCCACACTCCCTGCAGGTTCACTTCCATAGAAGCTTCTACAAACAGTCTTCCTCACTCATGACAAATATCGTATCAGAAAGCAAATTAGCAAAGAGACCGCATTCAGAGATGACTCTGACTCTGTTTTAACTTAAAATAAGAAATGATTTTAAAACCTCAGCACTTGATTCCAGTAACAAGCTAACATGACAACACATGTCCCGGTAGATTAAGACACAGTTCTGCTCAGAATTTCTTCTGGAAATTAAGGGAAGGGAAAGGTACTGAGGTTACAGTTCTGGATAAAGCCATTCACTGGTCATTAGTCATGATCAGTTTCTATCCCATCTGTTCATCCATCCACCTGTCTCTCCATCTGTCCGTTGATCTACCCACCCATTCTTCTATCCATCAGGTCTTTGCAGAAAATCTACTTGGGGCTGAAAGTACTGAAGGAACTTCAAGAAGCTTGCATGCCTCATTGGAGTCCTAGGTTCCTTTGCTTTGCTCCTGTTCTTGGTTTGTCTTGCTTTGTGTTTTAGTCTTTAGGGGGAACTTCCTATTTTGGCAGAAGGAAGGAGAGTAAAATTTCTCCTAGTAGGCTCATAATGAATTATCTTTTCTTGTGGTTTATTGAATTTCTTCATAACAGCTGTTCTAAATTCTTATCAGTTAGAACACAATTTTCAAGGCTCTGTCTCAGAAAATAAAAATCTGAGGCTGCAGATGAATTCCAGCTCAACCCCAGAGTCTGCTGGACAGAAAGTATTATTGAACAAATACTCAGAAGAGTGGGAGGAAAAGGAAGAGGCATGCTTCTTACAGAATCAGAGTTCATGACAGGTACCTAGGGCAGTTTCTTTGATCTTCTTCCAGCTTTTATTATTCTGTATTTAGTGAACCAGTGAGGTGGCTTTTGGTTTACATTTAGGCTAAATATTATTCTTTGTGGGTTAATATAGTAAGTGTACTTTAGAATATTTTTGTTTAAATTTGCTTGTTACTGCTACAGCAGACTTATTACACTTAAAGTAAAATCAATCTTTAACTTTAGTGGGTAGCCACTTCTTGAACAATTGATTCTACCTCAAGTTTGTTTACTTAACATATTAAATGATGAAGGAACAGGCTGTCATATTCTCACAATATTTCCTACATGTAGATGTAAATATACCATAAAGACTGGGATAGAACAGAAAAAGGGGAATGTTAAGAATCTATCTCTGTTTGTTTCCCAGAAGTTCCTGCTATGCTTTTCATGGTCAGTGGAACAATACGTTACATGGTCACATAAAAATTGGAAGTCTAACCACAGAAGTGATACATATTTAAATTACCCCTAAATTTTCTCTAAGATGTATGGCGATGATTAGGAGGACAAGAGTCAGGCACTCAGAACTCTGCCTTTGGTGCAGGACCAGCATCAATGACTGCACGTGACTGCACATATAGGCAGCAGGCAGACCAACCCTGCGCCAGTGTGTGAGTTCTCAGGACATCCACTTGGAAACTAGAAAACTTCTTCTTTTCAGAAGTATAGCTCACAGATGGTTAAAACAAAAAGGGGAAAATTAACACAAGAGAAAGTTAAAGCAGCAAGAAATAATCATCATCCTCTTCTGTTGAGTATTTGACTTTAAGAAATCTGTGCATTATTTATAGACTAAATCATCGTCGTTATGATGATATATGCAACATACGTGCATTACTGGATTATTTGTGCAAGGTATAATTTTTCCCCTGGGTATAAACTTTTGACCTGGTTACATAAAAGGGCATTCAAAGAAATAATACAGTATTTTCAGGACAATAAAATGATGATAAATGTCCACTGCTGGGCATACACACTGAGGAAACCAGAATTGAAAGAGACATGTGTACCCCTATGTTCATCGCAGCACTGTTTATAATAGCCAGGCCATGGAAGCAACCTAGATGTCCATCAGCAGATGAATGGATAAGAAAGCTGTGGTACATATACACAATGGAGTATTTATTACTCAGCCATTAAAAAGAATACATGTGAATCAGTTCTAATGAGGTGGATGAAACTGGAGCCTATTATACAGAGTGAAGTAAGCCAGAAAGAAAAACACCAATACAGTATACTAACACATCTATATGGAATTTAGAAAGATGGTAATGATAACCCTGTATGCAAGACAGCAAAAGAGACACAGAAGTATAGAACAGTGTTTTGGACTCTGTGGGAGAGGGAGAGGGTGGGATGATCTGGGAGAATGGCATTGAAACATGTATAATATCACATATGAAACGAGTCACCAGCCCAGGTTTGATGCATGATACTGGATGCTTGAGGCTGGTGCACTGAGACGACCCAGAGGGATACGGGGAGGGAGGAGGGAGGGGGGTTCAGGGAGGGGAAACTTGTATACCTGTGGTGGATACATGTTGATGTCTGGCAAAACCAATACAATATTGTAAAGTAATTAACCTCCAATTAAAATAAATAAATTTATATTAAAAATGATGATAAATGAGTCTAATAATGAATGATGGCTTTAAATATTTGGATGCATTTTAAGAAAGATGAGGAATTTATTACATTTTATTACATTTTATCAGCAAGGCATAGCAGGCTTTTCCTGATGTCACGGTGGCCACAACAGAAATCAGGTTATCTGACTCAATGATGTAATAATTATACCAGGATTCCAAATTTTAACATGAAAAAAAAGCCTAAGAAAATTATAAGCAAAATGCCAACAATTCAGAAATAGTTGTATTTTCCAGAAGAAGCATGTGAAGGTGAAAGTCTGATGTGACCAATTTGATGCTGTGGGCTTTTCAAGGCAGCAATTTTGGCAAGGGAACATTTTGATATGCCCTAAACTATTAAATTCTCAGCTTCTTAAAATGCCAGGTCTTTGCACAGAAATGATCCCCAATCTTTCCTGAGCCTTGTCACCCTACTCCTGCATTAACTGTCTAGGCACATGGAGCTCATGTCTAGCCTTAGCTACCCTATGGAGGGTATCTTAAAGGATGCACATGTCTTATGTACTTGAAACTCCACCCCCTCCAAATTTTTGTTTTAAATCTTATATCTTGAAATGACTGAATGTCAAAAAGACTGTCAAAATCTTCTGTCTTCAGAAGTGTCATGCTGGTCAGAGATGAGTGAGGAAACCTGAGGAAGAAAAAGCCCTTCTGAATTTATCTCAAGTACATGTAAAAATGGAAAGACGCAGTGCAGAACAGTCCACGTATTACTATAAAATCAGAGGTCTTCAGGATCGGGAAATACCTGGAGAGCCTGCAGTGTAGACAGGAATCCTGCACTCAGGTTATGCACACACAGCTGGTCCCTGCTCCCCTAGGCTGCTCTCTCTCCTGCTAAGAGTCACAAACCCTCGCTCTCACAAGTCCTGTTGCACCTGAGCACGACCACTAACTGGGTATTTTCCTGCATCTGAGACTAAGCCCTGGCCAGAAACTGGTTCCTGACACTCACTTGTGCTTGAATCTCTATTTTCATTATCTTCTTGGGACATGGGGGCTGTCCCCTCTCCAGTGGCACCTCAGAACACATTAGTGCATTTTTTAACTAAAATTGATTTTTATATTTTACGTTTTTATTTTGTTAGTTAACTCATCCTTCAGTTCACATAGTGTCCTTGCTGCTGTTGCTGTTGTGGTGAAAATATTTAGGATTTACTCTCTCAGGGACTTGCAAGTACAGCACACTGTTGCACATTAAATCCCAGAATTTCATCCTCTCACAGTTGGGAGCTTGTGCCATTGGACCAACACGGCCTTGATCCTCCAGCCCCCAGCTCCTCGCAGCCACAGTTCAGCCTTTTACAGGTCCCACATACAAGCGATAGCATGTGGTACTTGCCGTTTTCTGGCTCATTTCACTTAGCACAATATCTTTAAAGTCCATCCATACTGTTGCACATGGCAGAATTTCCTTCCTTGCATGGCTGAGTCACATTCCATTATATTCATTTCCCAAATCTGCTCTATTCATTCACCTGTCGACAGACACTTAGGTTGTCTTTGTGTTCTGGTGATTGTGAATAACGCTGCCGTGAGTGTGGGAGTACAGATAAGGCTTCAAGATCCTGCCTTCACTTACTCCAGTACATGCCCAGGAGTGGTATTGCTGGCTCTTACCGGAGTTCTATCTTCCATTTCTTGAGGGTCCTCCATACTGTTCTGCATCGTGGCTGTACCAATTTTCATTCCCATCCACAGTATGTGAGGGCTCCCTTTCCTCCACACCCTCCCTGGCATTGGAAGACCACCTTCTATGGGAGTCCTGCCAGCTTCAGACACTATGTTTCTGATGTTGATGTACAACTGTTCAGCTCTAAACCTGGAGCTTCCTGGCTCCTGTCTCCCCCATGACCATGCTCCAGCTATGTGCTGACCTGTGCCGGGCAGACCACCCATCACACTGGTCTCTGAAGGCAGCATGACATCTGCCAGAATCTGTTTGCTCTGGTGTAGAGAGGCCCACTTTTAACAGCCACTGCCAGTGTCAGAGGGAGGGTCAGGTCCTGCCTTCCCAGACGACCTTGGGGAACACACCTAGGGCTCTGCATCTCAACTCGAACATCATTCCCAGTAAGTGCTCATCTAATTGCGGGAGTCTGAGGGGTCCAAGGACCCACACGTTTTTGAGGAAGTACATTTTATCTTATGAACACCAATAACTAACAGAAATGGAGATGGAAATGGCAACCCACTCCAGTATTCTTGCCTGGAGAATTCCATGGACAGAAGAGCCTGAGCAGGCTAGAGTCCATGGGGTCACAAAGAGTCAGACACGATTGGGTGACACTCACTCACTCAGCTAACAGAACTGGCTGTTTCATACAAGAATTCTCCAATTATTGGGTAACTGCTATTCTATTCTGTCTGCAATTTCTCTTCTTTGGGTTAAACATCTCTACTTCCTTCTGTGATTCCTCTTCACAAATGTTTCAGGTCCCTTCACCTCCTTGTTGACTTTGGAACATGCTTCCATTATCTGTATTTTTCTCGAGTGTACTACGAACCAGACACAACACTGCAGGTTGGTTTCACCGCAGTGGAGTGAACGGAGTTCTAATTCCTCTCGTTCTGCAATGTTGTGGCTTCTTTGAAATCAGTCACAGATGGCAGTGAATTGGAAGAAGCTGGCAAGAAAGAGTCTGAGCTTTAAATACCAAGTCCTCTAAGGTAAATAACTACCAAACAGAACAAAACCAAAGTTATGATTTCTTAAGATCATTTCTTAAAAAGGAGTGCAAAGAAAGTTGTCAATTACTCTGAGAAAAGAGCTAAGCTAGTTTTGTGTAATAAATCTGAATAGATTAAGGTTTACTAGCTCTGTTGTTGTTTAGTTGCCAAGTCATGTCCATCTCTTTTGTGACCCCATGGACTGTAGCCCGCTAGGCTGCTCTGTCCATGGGATTCTCCAGGCAAGAATACTAGAGCGAGTTGCCAATTCCACCTCCAGGGACTTCCCTCCACAAAGTAAATGCTGACTGAGTATATACTTTCAAACTATCTTCCTTCAAGTTCCATATATACACATAAATTCAATTACTAAAATAATACATCATCTGAATTCTGAAACTGTTCTCCTGCTTTTAAAGTGATGGACTGATGACTGGATGTGTGGCAAGGACTGAATTAATTAAAGTGTCTGACCAAAGTGTGGTTTGGAGGCCGACTTAAGAGTCCAGTCATTAACACAAACACTGGTATCATTTTTTGTGCTTTTAAGGTAGATTAGACTAAGATCCTCATAGAAGAAGCCCAAAAGGGAGGTGAATGAAATAAAGAAGGTTTTGGGAAGGAAAATGGGCATGATGGGGAGATTCCAAGGTAGCATAACAAAGCTGTAAACATGTTTACAGTCCTGACTGTCATTTTACACTGCTTGACATCTGGCCACATTACCTAATTCATCTGAGTCCCAGTATTGTTATTTATGAAACAGGGTTAATAAAAGTTTTTGTTAAATATATATAATGAAAAGCTCCCAGGATACGCTAATATCTTCAATATACTAACACATTAATATAGTCAGTAAAATGTTTGTTATTATCTGTGTCCCAGGAAAGTTGACACAGGCAATATGGTGCCTGGAAATGTCTACAAGAGTGGGTAGCTGGGTTGAGATCTTTAGTTAATAAGTTTTGTTTGATTCCAATGCTGGTTAGAAACTCTAGCTTTCTTTCTTTTTTCACTTTAATGTGATGTGCTGTACAGTTTCTGTCAGCACACACAGGAGACTGTGTACAGCAGTCCTTTTCTGAAGAAACCCAGTATTTCTCTCTCTTTTTTTCCTTTATTCTTTTATTAAAAAATTTTTAATATAAATTTATTTATTTTAATTGCAGGTTAATTACTTTACAATATTGTATTGGTTTTGCCATACATCAACATGTATCCCCCAACATCCCTCATTACACATTCTGGGGACCTAGACATTAACCACCCCCCCCCCCCCTTCCCACACACACACAGCACACAGTCAGAGTTAAATGACTGCTATTGACTGATCTGATGACCTGGAATCCTCCTGGATGAAGGTCCACACTCATAGAAGATATTATGAGTGACCTCCAGTTGTCAGTTGTGAAGAGTGTAGCCAGGAACTAAGTAAATGATATGTCCTAATTTCAACACGCTGTTGGCTTTGGAATCCGGGCCAAGTTTTCATGACAAGTCTCCATCTGGCATCCCAGTCGTGCTGGTTTTCTGGATGGGAAAACATCCTGTCCAGGATCCCTTATGATCAAAAGAACTCAGCATGGGGATTAGCCTGTCAAAGAGATAATGCACTGAATCCTACAGGGCATCGGGTTGTGACAGGGCCATTGTGTGAGTCTGAGACAGGTTCAGTATTTTGTAGTGAATCTACTAATTCCACTTGATTCCTTTAATTATGATGGATGAGGGAGATTATATCTATGAGATAGTTTGCCCATTAATGTTTTGCATTTTGGCCAAGACTGCCTATCAAATACTTTTTCATGAGGACTTTTAGAAATACTTGCTCTTGAATGCAAACACGGAAAGGAGAGTGAGAACACAATGGCATGAGAGAACTTGGGGTCAGACGCAGAGGATATGGAGTTCAGATCAGGTTTGCACGGACAACTTGTAGGTTTCAAGGTAAAGTTACTTCCCCTTCTTTAGCATCCAGTTTTCTCATCTACAGAAAACGGGTTACAATATCCACCTCCACAGATGTTGTAAGTGTTTCATGAAGAAATGTTAAGTAATGTAACAGAGACCCAAAAGGTAGAAGGTTCTCAACAAGTGTTTCCTGGATCAAAGACATGAAATGTTTCTCACCGGTGGTTTTTCAAATAGCAGTAACTTTGAAAGTGAAAGTGTTAGTTGATCAGTTATGTCCGACTCTTTGTGATCCCATGGACTGTAACCCACCAGGTTCCTCTGTCCATGGGATTCTCCAGGCAAGAATACTGAAGCAGGTAGCCACTCCATCTCCAGGGGATCTTCCCGATCCAGGGATCAAACCTGGGTCTACTGCATTGAGGATAGATTCTTTACTGTCTGAGCCACCACCAAAACCCCAGTAACAACTTCATGAGCCACTAATGGAAACAATGTTCAAATATCAGTTCAGATAGGAAACGCTCTGTATAACTCTTAGGATTCTAGTCTTCCCATTTATATGGAATACATATCAGATCCTCTGATTGAAGGTGTCAAGCATCTGAAACAAACAAGATCAAAACTAGAATTTTGTAATTCAAAATTTATAGAAATATATAAATGAAAAAGAAACATAAGTAATTAAACTTTCAAATGATGCTTTCTGTAACTGTACAGAATTTATATTTCTACACTATAAGTTATGTTTAAAACTTCATGAAGATGTTTGGGACCCTGTGTGTATGTGTGTGAAACTAAGTTATGTATAGTTGTTATTACTGATAGAAAGTAGTATTTTAAGATAATTCAGCTTGGCTTTGTAAAGTCAAATTCATTCGAGCTTGGGCTACTGCTAACATTTCAATGTTTAATAACTGTTACCTTGTGAGACTATCAGATTATTTTGCAAACAACCAGGCTAACATCTCAGGGGAAAAGAAAGACAAACAGATAATAGAAAAACAAGCAGCTTAACTAAGGTCAGGTGCTGACCCAGATTTTCTTAGTGAGCAAACACTGCCTCTAGGGGCAGACTTTGGTAGTATGGAATTGGCATTAGATTATAAAGGATAATACTAGGATAGCCATTTGTAACTTTATTTAAAATTTATTTATTTCTTTTAAATTTATTTTACAAATAAATTTGCATGTACTGCACCTCAAGCAGATGTTAAGTACAAGAGAAGGGGCATAGTAATGAGGAAACTCTAAGTCAAGCATATGAGGTGAGAACGATAGTTGAGATTGAGATACAAGCATTTATGCATGTGGGCAGCAGGGTGTGGACCTATCTTTGATATCTGAGTGTTTCACTGAGGCTGTAGCCACTCTACAGTGGATGCAGACACAGTCTGTCTCCTGTTAGGAGATAGTGGTTATCAAAAGAAAGTTCACAGTAATAAATGATACTTGTTTTTCTGTTTCTGACTTACTTCACTCTATATGACAACAGTATGTGAGCCGTGAACTTTCAGATGTTCAAGCTGGTTTTATTTATTTATTTTTTAAAATAAATTTATTTATTTTAACTGGAGGTTAATTACTTTACATTCTTGTATTGGTTTTGCTGTACATCAACATGTATCTGCCACAGGTATACACGTGTTCCCCATCCTGAACCCTCCTCCCTCCTCCCTCCCCATACCACGAAAGGCAGAGAAACCAGAGATCAAATTGCCAACATCTGCTGGATCATCGAAAAAGCAAGAGAGTTCCAGAAAAACATCTACTTTTGCTTTATTAACTATGCCAAGGCCTTTGACTGTGTGGATCACAATAAACTGCGGAAAATTCTGAAAGAGATGGGAATACCAAACCACCTGACCTGCCTCCTGAGAAATCTGTATGAAGGTCAAGAAGCAACAGTTAGAACTGGACATGGAACAACAGACTGGTTCCAAATCAGGAGAGGAGTAAGTCAAGGTTATATACTATCACCCTGCTTATTTAACTCATATGCAGAGTACATCATGCAAAATGCTGGGCTGGATGAAGCACAAGCTGGAATCAAGATTGCTGCGAGAAATATAAATAACTTCAGATATGCAGATGACACCACCCTATGGCAGAAAGGGAAGAAGAACTTTAGTTCTTTAGAGCCTCTCTTTAGAGCCTCTTGATGAAAGTGAAAGAGGAGAGTGAAAAAGTTGGCTTAAAACTCAACATTCAGAAAACGAAGATCATGGCATCTGGTCCCATCACTTCATGGCAAATAGATGGTGAAACAATGGAAACAATGACAGACTTTATTTGTTGGGGCTCCAAAATCACTGCAGATGGTGATTGCAGCCATGAAATTAAAAGACACTTGCTCCTTAGAAGAAAAGCTATGACCAACCTGGACAGCATATTAAAAAGCAGAGACATTATTTGACCAACAAAGGTCCATCTAGTCAAAGCTATGGCTTTTCCAGTAGTCATGTATGGATGTGACAGTTGGAGTAGAAAGAAAGCTGAGCGCCGAAGAATTGATGGTTTTGAACTGTGGTGTTGGAGAAGACTCTTGAGAGTCCCTTGGACTGCAAGGAGATCCAACCAGTCCATCCTAAAGGAAATCAGTCCTGAATATTCATTGGTAGGACTGGCGCTCAAGTTTAAACTCCAATACTTTGGCCACCAGATGTGAAGAATGGACTCATTGGAAGAAACCCTGATGCTGGGAAAGATTGAAGGTGGGAGGAGAAGGGGACGACAGAGGATGAGATGGTTGGATGGCATCATCGACTCAATGGACGTGGGTTTGGGTGGACTCTGGGAGTTGGTGATGGACAGGGAGGCCTGGTGTGCTGTGGTTGATGGGGTCGCAAAGTGTTAGATACGACTGAGTGATTGAGTTGAACTGAACTTACAACACAGAATACTTGTTTTTGTGTAATATGAATTTGAATGTTTGATATTTTGAGATGTAATATTTTGCTACCATATTTATCCATAGATTTAAAGAAGTTTATTTTTTTAACTAGACACCCTAACAAAATTAAAGAATAAAACTTAAAGAAGTATTTGCTACATAAACAATTATACCTATATCTGGAAGAAACTAATGGCCTACTTTGCTGTCCAGATGGAATTTAATAAGTCTTCTTTGGGTCCAGTCCACCTATCCCCGCTTATCTAACATTGAGCTATTTTCAAACATTAGTTTTAATTAGTTCCTAGAATTGTTGTGTAGCTGGCTCCCTTAGCAGGTAAATTTGCCTTTCCCTAAGTCTTTTAGAGTCTTTTCAGTAAAGTGCATAGGGTTTAATGAGAAAAAAAATTGTGCAATCATATGCAAAAACAGGAAATCTAAAAATGTGAATCTTAGGAATGCAACACTGAGAAAAGACAATGGGATCCAAGAAACATTCCCCTGGGTTGGGAAGATCCCCTGGAGAAGGAAAAGCTACCCACTGCAGTATTCTGGCCTAGAGAATTCCATGGACTGTATATTCCATGGGGTCTCAAAGAGTCGGACACGACTAAGCGACTTTCACTTTCAAAGAGGGTATGATTTGTGGTGTTAGGCTGACACATCTCGCCTTCTGAGGACAGGCTTGTTGGATCCTCTTTGTGTTGAGTTCTCTGGTTACTTCTCTGAAGGATTAATATGTCTAAAAGGGTCTGGAAAAGCTACAGTCTCTCTGTGGGTGTTCAATACAGAGGTACAAACAAAGAGACCAGAAAGACTGATTTTTCCAGAAGTCTGGGGTCATGTTTGACCTCTATTCCCGTCCGCCACCTTTAAGACATGCCTGCTTGCTGAGAAATGCACTCTTTGCACATCGTAGAGTGTGTTCAAACACAAAAAATCATGTGAGTCAATCAGCTGCCATGAGCCACTTGC
The DNA here is from genome assembly GCF_023091745.1 of Budorcas taxicolor. Classification (NCBI taxonomy): domain Eukaryota; kingdom Metazoa; phylum Chordata; class Mammalia; order Artiodactyla; family Bovidae; genus Budorcas; species Budorcas taxicolor. The sequence goes on from NC_068923.1 coordinate 1,559,253, forward strand.
AGTTTCTAGCCTGCATTCTCCAGAAAATAACACCACTTCTCTTTTTTTGGCTATGAGCCTATGAATAACACCACAAAGGTATTTAGCTGAGAGGGGGAAATTAAAAAAAAAAAAAACACAAAAAAACCCGTGACTGTCTTTAGATATAAAGAGACATTGGTTGGGTTTTCCCCTAGCCTAACAGAGTCGCTGGAAGGCTGCTGCCACACTGGCGTGAGCTCACGAAACTCTGCAAATTAGCACCAACATGTTTTGAAAGCTATTTGCTGAGCATTTCTAAAGTTATTAAATATCTAAACAGAAAGACTGTAGGAAAGCAGAGAGAAAGCCAGCCACGCACTACTGCACTCCCTCGTCCAGAGATCAATGCATCTTGAGTAGGTTACGAACACTGGGTCAGCTTCCCTTTTCGATCCAGTAGATGTGACATTACTGCCCAGTCACTGGCTCCTCCTTAGAGAGGCTGCTTTTCCTGCTCCAGGACAGACCCCCTGGCCCAGAACAGTCCTGCACCCCCATAACCCAGGGCAGGCCTCCCCTGCCCAGGAGAGGCCCCCAGCTGGTCACAGTCAACAGCTGATGGGATTCTGGTGATCTGGGGCTAGACTGTCAGCGCCTGCCTGGAACTGAGTGTCAGGATGATGGGAGTCAGTTATTTGCCTGCATGGGTTTGGTTTGAGAGTTCATGAAGAGTCGGAGCCAAACTCAGCACCACTGCAGCCCACAGGCCAGGCAAGCCCAGGATCTCAGGGTGGGTGGGGAGGCACGGGCAAGCAGGACAGGGGGGCAGAGGGAGAAATAAGGGTGGGCACGGAACAAAGGGCCCACCAGAGATGAGCTCCTTGAGCTGGTTGAACTGAGTTTCTCGATCTGACAACAGCAGGTGAATCCACATTTTGTGGGACCTGAAACATAAACCATCTGGGGGGCCTCTGTTCAGAAGCCTTCACAATCAGGCTATGAAACTCGGTCCAGGCCTGAAGCTCAGTGACTCCACCTGCACCTCGGCTCACAATTGAGAGGCCTCTGACAGAGGCAATCAAAACCACACCGGGGGCTCAGAGGGCGTCAGGGCTGAGTCTCAGGGAATCTCTCTTAGAGACCCTGAATTTGGGACAATCTGGAGAGTCCTCCTGGCCACTGAAGTCTGGAAGCCTGGGGCACTCCAGGCACTCCCGGCACTCCAAGGGTGACACCCACTAATTCATCTCACTCTCCCCATGCCCTCTCTGGTTCTCTGACTTTTTCAACTTTGCTGCTGGCCCTCTGAGAATTTACTTGTGTTTCAAATTATCCTTTAAAGGGATCTCTGATGTTTATTTTCTGTTTTGGGAATTTTGCTGGTTGGTCTGCCTAGTTGAAACCATCTGCTTTCTTCTGGGTCATTATTAATAAAAAGGGAAATTTATGAGGCACGTACTGTGTTCCTGTTTGGCAGCTTCTCCACTTGGGCCCTTCCAAAAAAGATTTCCAATGATTTCATGGCCACCCTCTACTTAGGATTACTCATAATCCAATGAGCCTGGGGATACTTTAGTAGACTGAGTGGCAATACTTATGCTACTGTCTGAAAAGGGGAGCTCTTTACCCCAATCTGCTTCACATGAAGCTGCTAGTATTGTGTACGTCAATACCAATCTCCGTGAAATGAACAGAAAATACAACCAAAGGGAAAACCACTCCAAGTGGAGTATGATCCCTCTTCCCTCTCTCCATGCCTCAAAATACTCACACACACAGACACATAGAGACAGAGAGCAAGACAGACACACAGACTACAGAGCCGTGAGGGCAGCAGTGAGCCAGAAATACATTACTACTAACACAAAACAAAATGAAAGATCACAGGAATTGAATTCATATCCTAGTGTATGAAACACGATAATGTTTTGAAGGAAGAATTCTACCTGGAAAGCATGGATTTTACAGGGAATGTGTGTACTCTTTGACATTCTGACAGTGGAAAACAAATAAATGGATTCTGTTAAAGTCACTAATCCTGAAAAAATTTTTAGAAAGAGCAAAATAATATGCACAGGGATGCATATTAATTAATTTTTAGTTTTGCATTAAATGCTTTCCACAGATTGTTTCATATAATCCTCAGAACTGCGTATTATTATCCTCATTATTTGGCAGATGAGGAAATGGAAGCTTTGAAAAGATAAGTAAGTAACAAAGTCAGTCAAACTCACTCACTGAGCAAGAGTGACTCTGAGACTCCATTGCCTGGATGTCAGGGCTTTTAAAAGCCATTTTTGCCCAAGGAAGGCCATGCACTTTGCAAAGATCTTGTCAAAATGATCAGTTGGAACTGAAGTTTAAAGAAGACTGGAGCTTAAGTATTTGCGACATTCTGCTACCTTGCAGGTGGCACTTCTGAGGAACGCAGGAGAGAACAGAAAAGGCGGTGAGGCTGCGGAAGGGTCACCAGGCGTATGACACTTAGCGTTGTAAACCTCAGATCATTTTGTCTGAGGACTTGTCTTTCTTTCTCCCTTGGACCTTGGCTTTTCAGAAGAGGGCATCATCTTGCCTCTGTGTCCTAGCCAGTATCCGACACAGAGAAGGAGGTCAATAATCACTTACTGAAGGCAGAGACACAAGAGGAAAAAAATATTTTTTTTGATCCACAAGAATCCAAAATGGTAAAAACACAGTAGAAGAGGAAGACAAACAGGTTTTTCAAAATAAGTGAGGGAGGCAGGCACAAAGATACACAAATGAGCACAGAGCCTAGATATTTTAGGAGAAGCAAAGATAAAATCACCTTGGAAGGAGCAATGAATGATGAAGTAAATGTGAAAGAAAAATTGAAAAATGTGGGTAAAATAATCATAAATTGTCAGTGATTTCTATATACAAAAATTAGAAATCTTTTGTTACCCATGTTTTTAAAAACCCAATATTATTTCTACCATAAGACTCTTTGAGTGCCATTGATGGGAATTTTTTTCTTACAACATTTTGTAGAAGGCTAGAAGGCCATAAGTGATTAAAGGGCTTCCCTGGTGGCTCAGACAGTAAAGAATCTGCCTGCAATGTGGGAAGATCCCTGGAGAAGGAAATGGCAGTCCACTCCAGTATTCTTGCCTGGAGAATCCCACGGACAGAGGAACCTGGCAGGCTACAGCCCATGGGGTCGCAGAGTTGGGTAAGACTAAGCGACTAACACTTTCACTTTCATGTGGTTAAAAGGAACACTTTGTGATTACTATAGGACTCTAATGTAATAAACTTTATTATCATAAGAGAGTCTTGAAAATTTTTAATGAGGAAGTTTATGCACTGAGTATATAAGCCTCAAATTTATAAGGCATAAATGTGCTTAATCTGAAGAAAGAGGGAATGGCAAAACACCTTAATTTCTTTCTTTAATTTTGAAATAAGTATAGACTTACAGAAGCTGCAAAAGTAGTATTGAGGGGTTCTGTGAACACTTCACTAAGCTTCTCCCAATGACATCTTAAGTAACTACAATACTTCATCAAAATCAAATTGACACTGGCAAAATACAATTAATTAAACTGTAGACACAACTCATACTTCACCAGTTTTCATGCTGTCTTGAATGTTTGTATATGTAAAAATCACATTTCGAAGGTTACTACTTTCAGAAGACCCAGGAAATATAAATACGAGACACATCGTGGTCCAGCACACCATGGCTCACAGCTGTGGCGTGGCAGACCGGTCATCTGAGGAGGCCTTGCAAATAGCTGTGAAAAGAAGAGAAGGGAAAGGCAAAGGAGGAAAGGAAAGATATCCCCAACTGAATGCAGAGTTCTTTCCAAAGAATAGCCAGGAGAGATAAGAAAGCTTTCTTAACTGAACAATACAAAGAAATAGAGGAAAACAATAGAATGGGAAAGACTAGAAATCTTGTCAAGAAAACTGGAGACACCAAGAAAACATTTCATGCAAAGATGGGCACAATAAAGGAAAGAAACGGCCAGGACCTAACAGAAGCAGAAGAGATTCAGAAGAGGTGGCAAGAATACACAGAAGAACTTTGCAAAAAAGGTCTTAATGACCCAGATAATCACGATGGTGTGATCACTCATCTAGAGCCAGACATCCTGGAGTGTGAGGTCAAGTGGGCCTTAGGAAGCATCACTACCAACAAAGCTAGTGGAGGTGATGGAATTACAGTTGAGCTATTTCAAATCCTGAAAGATGATGCTGTGAAAGTGCTGCACTCAATATGCCAGCAAATTTGGAAAACTCAGCAGTGACCACAGGACTGGAAAAGGTCAGTTTTCATCCCAATCCCAAAGAAGAGAAAAGCCAAAGAATGCTCAAACTACTGAACAATTGTGTTCACCTCATATGCTAACAATGTAATGCTCAGAATTCTTCAAGTTAGGCTTTACCAGTCTGTGAACTGAAAGCTTCCAGATGTTCAAGCTGGGTTTACAAAAGGCAGAGAAACCAGAGATTAAATTGCCAACAATTGGACTCTTGGATTGGATTCCATCAGATCATAGAAAAAGCAAAGAAATTCCCAAAACACATTTACTTCTGCTTCATTCAGTTAGGTTCAGTTCAGTCATTCAGTTGTGTCCGACACTTTGTGACCCCATGGACTGCAGCATGCCAGGCTTCCCTGTCCATCACCAACTCCTGGAGCTTGCTCAAACTGATGTCCATTGAGTTGGTGATGCCATCCAACCATCTCATCCTCTGCTTCACTGACTACACTAAAGCCTTTGACTGAGTGGATCACAACAAACTGTGGAAAATTCTTCAAGAGATGGGAATACCAGACTGCCTTTCCTACATCCTAAGAAACCTGTATGCAGGTCAAGAAGCAACTGTTAGAACTGGACATGGAAAAATGGATGGTTCAACAGTGGGAAAGGCTGTATATTGTCACCCTGCTTATTTAACTTCTATATAGAGTACATCATGCAAAATGCCAACCTGGATAAATCACAAGCTGGAATCATGAATGCTGGGAGAAATATCAGCAATCTCAGATATGCAGATGATACCACCCTCATGGCAGAAAGTGAAGAGGAATAAAGAGCCTCTTGATAAGGATGAAAGAGGAGAGTGAAAAAGCTGGCGTAAAACTCAACATTCAAAAAATGAAGATTATGGCCTCCGGTGCCATCACTTCATGGCAAATAGATGAGGAAAAAGTGGAAATAGTGTCAGATTTTATTTTCTTGGGCTCCAAAATCACTGTGGATGGTGACTGCAGCCACAAAATTAAAAGACACTTGCTCCTTGGAAGAAAAGCTAAGACAAACCTAGAGTGTATTAAAAAGCAGAGACACCACTTTGCTAACAAAGGTCTGTCTAGTCAAAGCTATGATTTTTTCAATAGTCATATACAGATGTGAGATTTGGACCATAAAGGAGGCTAAGCACCGAGGAATTGATGTTTTTGAACTGTTGATGCTAAAGAAGACCCCTGAGAGTTCCTCAGACAGCAGGCAGATCAAACCAGTCAATCCTAAAGAAAATCAGTCCTGACTACTCACTGAAAGGACTACTGCTGAAGCTAAATCTCCAATACTTGGGCTACCTGATGTGAAGCACCAACTCATTGGAAAAAAACCCTGATGCTGGGAAAAATTGAGGGGAAGGGGGCAATAGAGGATGCAATTGTTGGATGGCATCATCAACGCATATGAGTATGAGCAAACTCAGGGAGCTAAATGAATGTCCGGGAAGCCTGGAGTGCTCCAGTCCATGGGGTTGCAAAGAGTCAGACAGGACTTAGCAACTAAACATAACAAAAAGAAAGAGGTTAAACTCAGGAAAAATTTAACGTGTCAGGAAAACAGCTTTTTTCCTTGAAAAAGGGGTATCAAGTGACAGAGACATAGGAACATTTGTTTCATTGAGGAAATGCAAATTATTTGAAATAAATTTCTATGGACAAAGACATACAGATATTAAGAATAAAACATTATCATTAAGATCATTACTCCAAACACATGGGTGATCAGATTACAGCTATAAAGTGAAAGTGAAGTCGCTTTACCACCCCATGGACTATATCCAGGCAAGGGTACTGGAGTGGGTTGCTATTTCCTTCTCCAGGGGATCTTCCTGACCTAGGAATCAAACCCGGGTTTCCTGCATTGCAGGCAGACGCTTTACCGTCTGAGTCAAAAGAGAACTTTAAAAGGCTCACAGGCTTCTACATTTTCATAGATATTAAAATGTGTATTCATAAACAACAAGGTTTTCTGTATAGCACAAGGAACTGTATTCAGTGTCCTTTGATAAACCATAATGGAAAAACATACGAAAATCTGAGTGAACTCCAGGAGATGGTGATGAACAGGGAGGCCCGGCGTGCTGTGATTCATGAGGTCGCAAAGAGTCGGACATGACTGAGCGACTGAACTGAACTGAACTGAACTGATAATCACTTTAATGTATAGTAGAATTTAATACATTCAAATCAAGTGTATGTCAATAAAATAAAATTTTAAAACTGTCTCTGCCAAGCTACAAGGTGTCTACACTTTGTTCTTTCCAGCATAGCCCACCTTCTGCCATAGAAGCTGAACTTGCTTCCTTGAGCTTCTTTGCATTGAGTCATGGACATGCAATCCAATTTTGACTGACAGAAGTGAAAGGAAAGTATGCTAGAGAGCATTCCAGGAAAGAATATCTATGGATTAAAAAAGGAGAGAAAGAGATTGAGAAACAGGAAAAAGATATAAGCCCTCTCCCCCTTCCTGCTATTGATGTTCTATGAGGACAAGATGCCCAGATATGTAGCAGCCTTCTTGTCACCATGAGGTGAGGACTAGAGAGTCACAGAGAAGCTGAATCCCAGGTTCTGTCTACTGAACTAACTTTAGATATAGACTGTCTGTGAACTTCTTGTTTTGTGATCAAATAAAACGCTATTGTTTGGTCAAGTGTGGCCAGACTCTTGCTTGAGAGCAAAGCACTTTGACTGATTCAGTTGCTAAGACCTCTGGAAATGCAGTAGCACTTGCTGAACAGTAGCCAACAGGCCACTGAACAGTCCCGACACGACACTAGGCCCTTTACTCAACATCCCCTCCAACAAATTACTTGTTGAATACATGGACTATAAATGACCAAAAGCCAAGAATGAGCCAATGAATGATAGTTCCATCTTGGAGACAGACAAGAATCCAGAAGGAAGTTTTGTTTTTATATACTCAAGGAGTTTATGATTTGGGAGGTGTTGGTGTTAAAGGCAGATGTGAAAGGGAAATGGAGTAATAAAAAATAAAAATGCCAATGCGCATCTGAAGACTGTTTGTAAATACATTCAATGGCTAAATATATGTTTCAACTATAGAATCTGGAAATATTAGAGATTGGCTCTTTCTTGAAAGAGAAAGACCTTTTTCTGGCTTTATGGTTAAAAATGATTCAGTGTGCATGCTACAAAGTTAAAATAGACATACACATTAAGTGGGTCTGTGATATTTCCTCTCCCCTGAAAGGAGGAAAAGAGGATAGGAAATTCTGTAAATGTAGGAAAACCACTCCAATTTGGACGAGCAATTGTACTTCTCTCCAGAAATGCTGTTCTTGCACTTTCACCAAAAGTTTGCACTCTTTTGGAGAAAGAAGTTGCATGTATTGAGAAAGGATGGCTTAAGGCCATTAATCTTAGATGATGCTGTAGAGGGGCAGGACACAGCCAATAGAAACCACTTTCTTCAGTGGCTGTCATGCACCTAACAAGCAGAGAGAATTTCATGATGGTTGGCGAAGCTGCCTTGTATATATTTGATACAGAAAAATTATCAACTATAGGTCAGTATTAAAGCACCATCACCACCACCACCAAAAGGTCTCTATGACTTCTCTGGAGGCTCAGTTGTTGAAGAATCCTCCTGCTATGAAGAAGACCCAGGTTCGGTCTATGGGTCAGGAAGATCCCCTGGAGAAGGAAATGGCAACCTACTCCAGTATTCTTGCCTAGGAAATCCCATGGACAGAGGAGCCTGGCAGGCTACAGTCCATGGGGTTGCAAAGAATCAGACATGACTGAGCTACTAAACCTCCACCAACCACAAAGATCTGTATCTGAAAACTTTGTCTATTCATAAATGAATTTTTCAAAGCAAAAGAGTATTTTAAAGTTAAATGCATAAGAAAATTATAGATTAATTTTATTCTGATGTATCATCCATACATAGTTCTGTTAGCCATGGTTCAACTCAAATTCTCCTTTTTGTTAGTTCCCCAGACTCTCAAGTCCTTACTGTCTGGTTTCCTTTCTTGACTCACATCATTTTCCACTCAACTACACTTTCCTCACTCATTGCTGTGTGATGCAAGTTCTATGAGAGAGAGTTTTGTAAATTTTGTCCTCTTATGCAGCCCAAGGGTTTGCCCAATGCCCAGACCATGGTCGGCTTTCAGAGGTTTATTGAATAAATTAAGGAATCTATTTTATTCTCTAGTTAAAAACTCTTTGAGTGGGGTCCATGTAATTCTGTATTATCTCCTGCACTCATTGTGGTAGACGCTGAGGAAATAATTGTTAATAAGCAGATTGAATGATTTAAAACATATGGAGAGAATTCCCATTATTTTAGGTCCCAAGTCAGTGTCTTGGTCAACAAAACTACCATTGCTTTCTCTCCCTGAACTTGTAAATATACAAAGAAACAAACAAACAAACAAAAAAAAACATGCAGATTATTTCACCGGCAAATGCCTATTTATACTCTAAAACTTTAGCTTTATGCTGAAACCAAAATGCAGATTATCCAGGTCAATATGATGACAATTGCAAAGGCTCCATCTTATAAACATATTTGATACTTAAAGTGGAAGCCACCAGGGTCAGAAGTGCACAGAGTCTCTGCCTGGCAGGCAGAGTCGCAAAATCACAAAGTGACCTTAATAATCAAGGGAAAGTTATGACTGTGATATTTCAACATTTTTGTCAAAACACTCAAAACTCTCTCCTCATCAGTTATATAGGGAAATAAAAGAGAGTAAAACCTTGTTTTTTAGTATCAGTTCAGTTCAGTTGCTCCATCGCGTCTGACTCTTTGTGACCTCATGGACTGCACACGCCAGGCCTCCCTGTCCACCCCCACTCCAGGAGCCTGTTCAAACTCATGTCATTTTTTAAAAAATATACTATAATTTAAAACCCTAGAAGGACTTCCCAGGTAGCTCAATGGTTAACAATCTGCCTGCCAAGCAGGAGACTTGGGTTCAATCCCTGGGTCTGGAAGAGCCCCTAGAGAAGTGAACGCTAGGGCACAGCAACCCAGTCCAGTATTCGTGCTTGGGGAAGTCCATGCACAGAGGAGCTTGGCGGGACCACAGAGAGTCAGACAACACTGAATGACTAAACAATGACAACAGCAACAAAACCTTAGAAATGAGAAGTAAAGTGTCTTACTTCATTGTAAGAAAACATGAGCACTTTGAATAGTTTTTTCTGTTTCTGCTGGAAACATCACACCAGCTTCTGGCCTGGGCAGGGCCTCCTAAGAGGAGTGTCCTTGGCAATGGACTTATCTGTCACCTCTGAGAGGTAACAGAGGCGACAGGTGCGTGTGTGCACTGAGGATGCTTAAGATCTACTCAGTAAAGTTTAAAAAAAGAGAGAGAGACAGTTGCAGGGGCTGGACACCTCCTCACTGGGAGATCAGGAGCCCCCCAGGGCTTCCCAGGTGGTACTGGTGGTAAAGAACCAGCCTGCCAACGCAAGAAATGCAGGAGATGTGGGTTCAGTTCTTGAGTTGGAAAGATCTCCTGGAGGAGGGCACAGCAACCCACTTCAGTATTCTTGCCTGGAGAAACCCATGGACAGAGGAGCCTGGTGGGCTACAGTCCACAGGGTCACAAAGAGTCGGACATGACTGAAGTGACTTAGCATGCCTGCATGCATGATCTTCAGGGGGAGCATCTGTCCCTGGTCTCTGAAACCCCAGCTCGAAGCGGGCATGAACAGTCACACTGCCTGGGGTGGCGTGGAGCCACCTGCACACTGGCTGTGGGGACTGATGCACTGCAAGGGGCTGGCCTTGTGCACATTCTCTCCTCTTGCTGCAGGTAAGTGCTCTACCTCCTGCACCCTTGTCTGTCCTCAAGGATCTTGAATCCTGCTCTTGTCTTTCCCTGGGTGGCCACATGGCCTGGGCCACCCAGTGGATGGTGAAACACGTACAATATGGAAAAAAGCATCTTTTCTATGCCTTGGAAAATCATTACATTGCTTTCTAGGTTTGAGTCAGTGGCCAACATTTTTCTTCTTTGCACTTTCATGGAATGAAACATCGAGAATTCCTTTAATGTGAATCTCACTTTCTCTGGGTCATCTTCATCCTTTCCACACCCTCCCACCTTCCTCCTGTAGGTTGACAGTTTTGCTTTCCTGAAGTTTACATGGAATGGGGAGGCATCAACAATCCCACAGTCAGCCATTTCTTCCATAATTCTATTTATGTTTGATTTGAATTTTACTCCTGGCATTATTCCTTCTTATTGCTTGACTGTATTTTCACTTTTGTTGATATTTTTAATGCTTGGTTTCGCATATATACATGCATGCATGTGTATACTATATATGCCTTGCAGTCCAGGATTTGGCAAAACTATGATTGGCCTACTTTTATTATTACTTTTTCTTAAATTATACATCTTCCAACTATGTAAGAACTTTTGTCTAAGTGACTAAAATTCACATAGTGAATCTTTGAAACTTTTAAGGGAAGAGGGCTCCCTAAATGTTGTCACTCGTCTTGAAACATTATGGTAACAACAAAAAATTCAGTGAGTAGATATCTATGAGAAAGGTTGTGATCTAAGCCAAAGTTTCAACTGTATTAACTTTTCCAAAGACCTGTCTTTAGAATTCCTGAAGAGGATGAGGAAATAAGCCAAAGGCAAAACCAATAAAGTATTGTAAAGTAAAAAAAAAGATAATAATAAAATTAAATTACAAAAAATAAAACAAAACAAAACAAAAAGAAATGATAGAATTTTTAACAGAAAAAGAGATACCATTTGTATGCAGCTGTGTCTAATAAACATACTTAAGATGCTCATTCAAAATCAAAACAGTTAGTGTGTACACTTTCCTCAATTCATGAAGAACCAAACCCCTTATTTTAGCTTCTTTGGGGAGGAATAGATATGAATTACATACTGTAAACTGGATCTTGTCTTATACTCATTAGTTAATCAAATCTCAAGGTAAACTCAAATGTACTGACAAATTCAAAGCAATATTTTTAGTTAAGATTTTCAGAAGATAGGTCTTGAGTTCAAATTTACTTTCTCATACATACCAGAAGCGGAACTCTGCATGGTGAATTGTATCTCTCAGCTGGTAGCATTCATGATTTCTACAGTTTAATATACTTCTAATTCAAAACTACTTACTTTCAAGTTCTTGGTTTCCATAATAGTATTTATTACCCCTGGTCTAACAAGAGCTAAAATTTCACCAGAGTGTCTTCCCAGACTACATTAAGCCATATAAATATTATAGAATTATTGGAATAAATGAAAATATTTAACCAAATTGAATAACATTTTCTCTCTTTGTCTAGACCACGGTACATAAAATTAAGACCTACTTACTGACTGTGAAGTGAATTTTATGTGTATGTGTTAGTATTGTCAGAAAAAAAGATTACCTATCTTTACTTGAATTGTTTTACTAATTGTTTTATTTCTAAAATCCAATATTTTAGTAAAATAATGTGCTTAATTAAACTAAGATTTTTTGAAAATTTTCCTCAGTTCAGTTCAGCTCAGTTGCTCAGTCGTGTCTGACTCTTTGCTACCCCATGAATTGCAGCACGCCAGGCCTCCCTGGCGGTGCTGGGAGGTGATGCCATTCAACCATCTCATCCTCTGTCGTCCTCTTCTCCTCCTGCCCCCAATCCCTCCCAGCATCAGAGTCTTTTCCAATGAGTCAACTCTTTGCATGAGGTGGCCAAAGTACTGGAGTTTCAGCTTTAGCATCATACCTTCCAAAGAAATCCCAGGACTGGTCTCCTTTAAAATAGACTGGTTGGATCTCCTTGTAGTCCAAGGGACTCTCAAGAGTCTTCTCCAACACCACAGTTCAAAAGCATCAGTTCTTTGGTGCTCAGCTTTATTCACTGTCCAACTCTCACATCCATACATGACCACAGGAAAAAAATAGCCTTGACTAGATGGACCTTTGTAGGCAAAGTAATGTCTCTGCTTTTGAATATACTATCTAGGTTGGTCATAACTTTCCTTTCAAGGTGTAAGCGTCTTTTAATTTCATGGCTGCAGTCACCATCTTCAGTGATTTTGGAGCCCCGCAAAATAAAGTCTGACACTGTTTCCACTGCTTCTCCATCTATTTTCCATAAAGTGATGGGACCAGATGCCATGATCTTCGTTTTCTGAATGTTGAGCTTTAAGCCCACTTTTTCACTCTCCTCTTTCACTTCCATCAAGAGGCTTTTTAGCTCCTCTTCACTTTCTTCCATAAGGCTGGTGTCATCTGCATATTTGAGGTTATGATATTTCTCCCGGCTATCTTGATTCCACTTGTGCTTCTTCCAGCCCAGCGTTTCTCATGATGCAATCTGCATATAAGTTAAATAAGCAAGGTGACAATATTCAGACTTGACATACTCCTTTTCCTATTTGGAACCAGTTTGTTGTTCCATGTCCAGTTCGAACTGTTGCTTCCTGACCTGCATATAGGTTTCTCAAGAGGCAGGTCAGATGGTCTGGTATTCCCATCTCTCTCAGAATTTTCCACAGTTTATTGTGATCCACACTGTCCTAGTCTCTAGTTAATTTTTTTCAGCCATTTTTTGCTCCTTAAACTTTTACATTTCAAATAGTCTTACCTTATCTTGTTTAAAATGCTGGATCTTCAAAAAATATTTTGGTTCTCCAAGGCATAGCTTCATATTTTCCTATTAAAAACATGAACTTGATTTGAATGTTTAATCCTGGTAAGGCTTAGTGAGAATATAATAATTTCCACTGGGTGAGGCTTGGTGCTATTTCTTTTCTAATACTTGATAACTGATGATAAAACAATAGCTGCTGATGAGTGAATGCTTATGTGGCACTTTTCTGTTCCTCTGAATGAAGGAAGAGTGTCATTATACACGGTACAAAGTGTCAATATCAAGAGCCGTTTGCTCAGTGAGGCCAGGAACATTGAAAATGATAATTACATCTTTTCTTCCTCAAGGCCATCTAATTACAATAGAAAAAATGTGAATCCATAAATAACGATTCTCATCTGGCATGATAAAATTAATCTCCTTATTCTGATCACATATATGTAACATGCTTTTATTTGTGTTATATATACATATTTCTTTATCTATATAGATACACATGCACATGTATTTTTTCTCTTGCCAATTTCTTAGCAAATCACTTAGACATAACATCTGCACACTTTGACACTATAACAGGGTTGGATAGAACACACGATCCCTTAGAGGACTGAAGTATGATAAAAGAATCCTGTAACTTTTATTCACACAATTATTCTCTCTTTAAAGAATCAATCATGGACACTGGAAACTGCTTTGGATTACTTAAAAAAAGACTTTGACAGAATTTTAGAGCAGCATTGAATGTTTTCTATATGTACCAATACATATTAACAGTAAAAAGAGACATTTGCATCAATTGCTGCTGCTGCTGCTAAGTGGCTTCAGTCGTGTCCGACTCTGTGCGACCCCATCGACGGCAGCCCACCAGGCTCCATCATCCCTGGGATTCCCCAGGCAAGAACACTGGAGTGGGTTGCCATTTCCTTCTCCAATGCATGAAAGTGAAAAGTGAAAGTGAAGTTGCTCAGTCGTGTCGACTCTTAGTGACTCCATGGACTGCAGCCTACGAGGCTCCTCCGGCCATGGGATTCTCCAGACAACAGTACTGGAGTGAGATGCCATTGCCTTCTCTGGATTGCACCAATTAAGGCTACATAATTTCCTGAGTTTTGCCACCGTGGACAACATTCTGATCATCTCATCTTTAGTGTTGTCTCAGTAAAGTGTGACTAAAAATATTCTTTACAGACTTCCCTGGTGGTCCTGTGGTTGAGAATCTGCCTGCCAGTGCAGAGGACATGGGTTTGATCTCTGGTCTGGGACGATTCCACAGACCTTAGTTCCACAGAGCAGCCAAGTCAGTGCACCACAACTACTCGGCCTACATTCTAAAGCCCATGTTTTGAAACAAGAGAAGCCACTGCAATAAGAAGCCTGCAGGCCGCAGCAAACAGCAGCCCCCGATCCCTGCAAGTAGAGAAAGCCCATGTGCAGAAATGAAGAACCAGGACAGCCAAAAATAAATACATTAAAAATATATATTCTGTGCATAACAGGAGCTGGTTAACTTGAAATTTCAGTACAATCAGATTGAAAGAGATCATTTATTGACATTCATAACATCTTTCCCCCCTCTTTTTCTAACTTTATTAGTTGGCACAGGTTGCTTTTCTACTGCATCGCAAAAATCTGTATTACATTTTAGGAGACCTCATTTAAGAATCCAATTTAAATCCTGAGTATAATGTTGCATGCAGATTTTAATAAAAGCACTCCTGTTGTACTTTTGCTTAGCAGGTCACTGTAACCTCCCTGCACAGACAGCTCACTACAAAGCAGGCATCGCCACACTCCTATCTTGAGTGGTCCTGGCTTGAAAGTGGGATACACAAAAGGCACACTCATTCCATCCAGGAAGCATAAAGTAGGTTATGCATGCCATTTTACTTTAACATTTTAGTGTACATATCATGCAACTACACATTTCTCTAGTGTCTCTGTTTTACAAGAAACATGGGAATATACTGGGCTTCCCAGGTGACGCTAGTGGTAAAAACCCACCTGCCAATGCAGGAGACCTGGGTTAAATCCCTGTGTTGGGACGATCCCTTAGAGGAGGGCATGGCAACCCACTCCAGTCCTCTTGCCTGGAGAATCCCATCGACAGAGAGGCCTGGTGGGCTACAGTTCATAGGGTCACAAAACTCAGACATGACTGAAGTGACTTAGCAGGCAGGCACAGGAATATATAAAAGTAAAAAAAAAGTAGAAATTGAACTGTGGGGCTGGAGGCACTGCCTGAAAAGTCCCACTAATGGGTGACTTTGATCAGCTACATGTAGACCGAGAACCCTGATCTTCACTGAAGGTTGCTCTTTTCCATGAATGTTGACTAATCTTCATTTCTGTTGCTCAACACAAGGGCACAGATATCTGACTGGGTTGCATATCAGCCAGGCTGCCCCCCAGAATGGCACAAAAATTATATGCCAACATGCAACCTACACTTGAAGCACATTTTTCAGTGTTGCCTGAGATCCTATTTGATGTTTAGATTAGAAAGAAGGCTTAGAATCATTCAATCTCAAAGTACTTTTTACAGGTTTAAAGGTACAATATTGTCCCTTCCTCATTTTCACTAAAGTCTATCACAAGGACAGGATAAACTGATATGAAGACTCATTAGAAAGAGACATTCACCCGATAATTTTGTTATGATAGGCCAGCAGGATGTGTTGTTTTTGAGGTGTATATACCACTACCTTTGCCACATTCTAGCTACCACCTTGATGTCGCTAGACGTGAAGTTGGGAAAAAGTTTAGTTCAGTTCAGTCGCTCAGTTGTGTCTGACTCTTTGCTACCCCATGAATTGCAGCACGCCAGGCCTCCCTGTCCATCACCCACACCAGGAGTTCACTCAAACTCACATCCATCGAGTCCGTGATGCGATCCAGCCATCTCATCCTCGGTTGTTCCCTTCTCCTCCTGCCCCCAATCCCTCCCACCATCAGAGTCTTTTCCAATGAGTCAACTCTTCGCATGAGGTGGCCAAAGGACTGGAGTTTCAGCTTTAGCATCAGTCCTTCCAAAGAACACACAGGACCGATCTCCTTTAAAATAGACTGGTTGGATCTCCTTGCAGTCCAAGGGACTCTCAAGAGTCTTCTCCAACACCACAGTTCAAGAGTATCAGTTCTTCGGTGCTCAGCTTTCTTCACAGTCCAACGCTCACATCCATACATGACCACAGGAAAAACCATAGCCTTGACTAGATGGACCTTTGTAGGCAAAGTAATATCTCTGCTTTTCAATATGCTATCTAGGTTGGTCATAACTTTTCTTCCAAGGAGTAAGCGTCTTTTAATTTCATGGCTGCAGTCACCATCTTCAGTGATTTTGGAGCCCCCCCAAATAAAGTCTGACACTATTTCCACTGTTTCCCCATCTATTTTCCATGAAGTGATGGGACCAGATGCCATGATCTTCGTTTTCTGAATGTTGAGCTTTAAGCCAACTTTTTCACTCTCTTCTTTCACTTTCATCAAGAGGCTTTTGAGTTCCTCTTCACTTTCTGCCATAAGGCTGGTGTCATTTGCATATCTGAGGTTATTGATATTTCTCCCAGCAATCTTGATTCCACTTGTGCTTCGTCCAGCCCAGCGTTTCTCATGATGTACTCTGCATAGAAGTTAAATAAGCAGGGTGACAATATTCAGCCTTGATGTACTCTTTTTCCTATTTGGAGCCAGTCTGTTGTTCCATGTCCAGTTCGAACTACTGCTTCCTGACCTGCATATAGGTTTCTCAAGAGGCAGGTCAGTTGGTCTGGTATTCCCATCTCTTTCAGAATTTTCCACAGTTTATTGTGATCCACACAGTCAAAGGCTTTGGCATAGTCAATAAAGCAGAAATAGATGGTTTTCTGGAACTCTGTTGCTTTTTCCATGATCCAGTGGATGTTGGCAATTTGATCTCTGGTTCCTCTGCCTTTTCAAAAACCAGCTTGAACATCTGGAAGTTCATGGTTCACGTATTGCTGAAGCCTGGCTTGGAGAATTTCAAGCATTACTTTACTTGCGTGTGAGATGAGTGCAATTGTGCAGTAGTTTGAGTATTCTTTGGCATTGCCTTTCTTTGGGGTTGGAATGAAAACTGACCTTTTCCAGTCCTGTGACCACTGCTGAGTTTTCCAACTTTGCTGGCATATTGAGTGCAGCACTTTCACAGCATCATCTTTCAGGATTTGAAATAGCTCAACTGGAATTCCATCACCTCCACTAGCTTTGTTGGTAGTGATGCTTTCTAAGGCCCACTTGACTTCACATTCCAGGATGTCTGGCTCTAGATGAGTGATCACACCATCGTGATTATCTTGGTCGTGAAGATCTTTTTGGTACAGTTCTTCTGTGTATTCTTGCCACCTCTTCTGAATATCTTCTGCTTCTGTTAGGTCCATACCATTTCTGTCCTTTATCAAGCCCATGTTTGCATGAAATGTTCCCTTGGTATCTCTAATTTTCTTGAAGAGATCTCCAGTCTTTCCCATTGTGTTGTTTTCCTCTGTTTCTTTTTTTAAAATATAAATTTATGTGTTTTATTTGGAGGTTAATTACTTTACAATATTGTATTGGTTTTGCCATGATCACTGAGGAAGGCTTTCTTATCTCTTCTTGCTATTCTTTGGATCTCTGCATTCAGATGCTTATATCTTTCCTTTTCTCCTTTGCTTTTCACTTCTCTTCTTTTCACAGCTATTTGTAAGGCCTCCCCAGACAGCCATTTTGCTTTTTTGCATTTCTTTTCCATGGGGGTGGTCTTGATCCCTGTCTCCTGTACAATGTCATGAACCTCAGGGAAAACGTTATCCCATAACCAAATATCCCTTCACAGGGACATAATGAGGAACTTAGACGAGAAAATTAGAGTTGGACGAGTTTTGAATATTTATTAATTTTACTTTAAATGTATTTTATGTATAAATTGATATATTTAAAATTTAATAGCGTGTGTGGTTGCCAGCTGGCTCACACATGTGCATGCTCAGTCACTCAATAGTGTCCAACTCTTTGCGACTCCATGGTCTGTAGAACAGTAGGCTCCTCTGTCAAGGGATTCTCCAAGCAAGAATACTGAAACAGGCTGCTATTTCCTTCTCCAAGTGATCTTCCCAACCAGGATATCGATCACATGCATTTCCTACACTGGCAGGGGGATTTTTTTTAACCACCGAGCCACCTGGAAAACTCCAACCGGTTCACAAAATTCCTAAAAATTTAACATTCAGCCCCTCCTAGTTGTTGTGAGCCATGTTTAGCACATCGCTGGGTAAGAAGACTTATTATTTCATTTCATACAAATATAGTGAAGTGTGTCTTAGGCTTAAATTATTGTTTGCATTCTTTATAGTTTTTGTTACAGAGTTCATTGTAAACATTATTAGAACAGTCACAAAGGAACTTGATATTTACTAAAATTTTTCCTGAAGCAAAACAAGAAATGAAGGGGAGAGCTTATTATCCAGCAGTATATACGTATATGTCTGTTTATATAAGCAGTGAAAAGCCACCACTTCCCTATAGTCCATCATTTATCTACTGTGGAGACATACAGATTAATATGGTGAGAATCTATCTTCATTGGTCTACATTTGAATATAAACTGCGTTCTGGAAAAAGCATCTTAATTATTTTCAAGGAAACTAACTCTATAAAATATAATTTGATAAACCCATTCATAAATATTCTTAACTTTATTAACATGTATAGATACCTTTTAAAAAGTATTAATTTCTCCCTACAGTATTTACAGAATAATTTTTATTTTATGTAAATAACTATGGTGAGTGGAAAAAAATTAAGGAGTCTCAAATTGATTGAATATGTGTCAAAAATGGGGCTTTGCTGGTTGCTGCTGCTGCTAAGTCACTTCAGTCGTGTCCGACTCTGTGCGACCCCATCGACGGAAGTCCACCAGGCTCCCCTGTCCCTGGGATTCTCCAGGCAAGAACACCGGAGTGGGTTGCCATTTCCTTCTCCAATGTATGAAAGTGAAAAGTGAAAGTGAAGCTGCTCAGTAGTGCCCGACTCTTTGCGACCCCATGGACTGCAGCCCACCAGACTCCTCCATCCATGGGATTTTCCAGGCAAGAGTACTGGAGTGGGGTGCCATTGCCTTCTCCATCGCTGGTTGCTTAGTGGTAAAGAATTTGTCTGCAATGCAGGTTCAATCCCTGAATCATGAAGATCCCCTGGAGAAGGAAATGGCAACCCACTCTAGTATTCTTGCCCAGGAAACCCCATGGACAATGGAACCTGGCAGACTACAGTTCACGGGGTCACAAAGAGTTGGACATGACTAAAAAAAATAAAATAAAATCTGCCATGTACCTTAGGGTAAGGGCATATATTTTGCCATGAACATACCAATTTACTCAAAAAGTGAACGTGTCCATAAATTGCAAGCAATGGTAATAATAATGTAGATATTAAGAAAGCAAACGGGAATAAAGCTTTACCCAGAGAATTATGATATATTATAAATTGAAGGACCAGTAACCAGACTTGATTAGCTCATAGGAGTCTTTGTTGAGTTGGTCCCAGATTAACAGCTGGAAGTGAGCTCTGGCCCTGACTGCTGAGTGCTAATTAATACCACTCGCTGTCAACACTCATTACAAGAGGCACAAAATTGTATTTTTCAAAAAGTGTCACTGAACTAATAATTTCAGATGGATGTTGACAACCTTAAATAGCAGAGGTTTTTAGCAACTTAAGAAATAAATTTGCAAGATTTCAGCAAGTCTATTTAAAATGTGCATATGAATTATTTTATAATGTTTGAAATAGTTGAAAAGGTGATAACAATATGATCTTTAACCTGATAATACATCATTTTAATGCTATGATGTCTTCATTTATTATGGAATTCAATAGGACTTAAAAAATTTTTAATTTCAACTATATATGGACTAACTTCTAAGTGATCAACTATTTTTGGGTTTTGAACATCTTTGAAAAAAATCTTCCGGAATGTAAGGAATACCTGTTAGTCAAGAAGAAAGTGCTTTTTTAAAATTTTAATGTATCATGAATCATGAAGATTTGAGGCACTTTACTTGAAAGGGACGAAAGAGGTTAGGAGACACTTAGTCCATGTAAAATACAATTTGATCTTTGCAGTCTTATCTTCTACTGGACCATGAGTCATGGATGTGTATTAATAAAAGGGACATCAGCTGCCTCACAATGAAACAGCCCCAGGCAAGCATCTCCCAAATAGGAAAACTTGGCTTATTAGAGAAGTTCTGGATGTAGGCTGTGGCCTGGAAAGGCTGCACACTTCGGTGTTTACACAACACATTCATCTGAGGATTTTGCAAACTTTGCAAACACACATTTGTTAATTTTCACAGCACCTCCAGGAACCAGGCAGTGTGAAAGAGGATCATTCGCACAAGAAAGCTGGGAGGTGAGTTTGTCAGGAGTCACAATGAAATTGATAGAGTGATTTTGCTGTGCATACATAGGTGCTCAATAAATACCAGTAATGGAACCGAATCAGAGCCTGAGCTAAGTAGTCACAGCTTTCCCTCTTCCTCCCTTCTTTCTTCCCTCCCTTCCTTGCTTCCTCCTTTTCTTCTTATTTTCACACTATGAAAGTTAATTCTTTTTGCTCAAGGGATCATATTGCAAGCATTAAACCAAGTGTGGCCTTTGATTCCATGAGAAAACCAGCAAAAGTTCTTAGTTTCAAAAAGCACACTCAGCAGACTGATATATTTAGATGCAGAAAAATGTTCTTAAATGTTAGTGTTTAAAATTCTGAGTGTTTATTATAAATTCAAGGATGTGGAGACTCTGGGGTTGTCTGTGAATCTCTGGAAATAGAACTCCCATGAGTGGGGATGAGGAAGCTCCTGAGCGGGTGAAGAGGACACAGGAGGGTCAGTGGTTGGTCAGTGGACTCTCCCACTGCTGAGGAAGGGCTGTCCTGAGAGTGATGGATACGCGGCTTCACCATCTGATTTTAGAACTGCAGAATCTTCCCATCCCCTCTCCTTGGCCCCTTTCCTCAGAACCTGTCTGCCGGGCATTTGGTGTTAACTCCTGTTTCACTATTA
Source organism: Budorcas taxicolor (assembly GCF_023091745.1). Lineage (NCBI taxonomy): Eukaryota > Metazoa > Chordata > Mammalia > Artiodactyla > Bovidae > Budorcas > Budorcas taxicolor. The sequence continues at coordinate 1,580,137 of NC_068923.1, forward strand.
GTGTTCCACATGCCTGTGTAGAGCTTCATGGCATTACCTTAAGACTCACCTATGCTTCCCACGGACCTGTTTGAGAACAGTGCCTCTGGAGGAATCTAGAAGCATCTGCCACATCTTACACATTTTAACAGCATCGATCCTGGATCATTGTTCTTCCATTTACTTGAGTATTTAATGATTGCTTTGGGAACACTTAGATTTAATAGTTCAAATTTCAAATTCTGTTGGATATCTGGCTAAATTGGACCACTCTTCTTCCTTCTTTCAGTCAATACATGATTGGCTGTCTTACAGTGGAGCAGACTCAGAAAACATATTTAATCTCATCTATCAGATATCTGAAGTCAGGAAGGGTGTTCTTATAAGCTGTGTGCTGCCATTTTCCTTTGGTGGGATGGATTATTTGAGTTGCGAAGCCAGGTTAGAATACACCTTTCTTAATTCCTTCTAGAGAAAATTTCTATCCATTAGAAAGAATTTATTTCTAATCTTGTTAACAAAGTACATTTGTGATGAATAAATCAGCACTGATCAATGTAAATGTTTATCAATATTATTAATACAAACTTTTCACTACTGAATTTAATGAATATTAGAAGGTTGTCCTGAGCGTTTTTCAAGAGGAACTTACATGAGGAGGCCACACTGGCCCTTCAAGTGGTCAGCAAATGTCACAGCCCCAGTGTCCTTGGCCCCTCCTGAACATGGGCTACACTGCTTTCAGATTCTTCCACTGCAACTGGGTGATTTTCACTGGGGGGTTATCTCTCCTGGTTCTTTTCTATAGAGACACAATACCGGAAATTCATGCTTCTCCTCAGATAGTCCCTGCTTATGATGATATATAATACTGGTTATACAATTACGTTTAATTTAAACTTCTATAGCTATTTCTAAGCTATAGCTTCCTCTAAAGAAGGAGCTGGCATTCTTTCTGCATTTCAGAGATGGTTTGCAAGTCTCTGCTGACTCACTGGTGAAGAATGTGGGTAGGGGGAACAGATGCATTTCTTGGTGGCAGAATTAAGCTGTATTTTCCTTCTTTAGAAGTTTCTTAATCTCCAAAATGTACAAGCAACTAATGCAGCTCAATATCAGAAAAACAAACAACCCAATCAAAAAAACGGGCAGAAGACCTAAACAGTTCTCCCAAGAAGACATACAGATGGTTAACAAACACAGGAAAAGATGCTCAACCTCACTCATTATTAGAGAAATGCAAATTAAAACTACAATGTAGTATCACCTCACATGGGTCATAATGGCCATCATCAAAAAGTCCACAAACAATAAATGCTGGAGAGGATTTGGAGGAAAGAGAACCCTCCTATACTGTTGGTGGGAATGTAAACTGATGCACCACTATGGAGAACAGTATGGAGATTCCTTAAAAAACTAGGAATAAAACCACCATAAGACCCAGAAATCCCACTACTGGGCATATACCCTGAGAAAAGCCTAATTCAAAAAGACACATGCACCCCAATATTCATTGCAGCACTGTGTACAATAGTTAAGAAATGGAAGCAACCCATTGACAGATGAATGGATAAATAAGTTGTGGTACATATATACAACAGAATATGACTCAGCCATAAAAAAGAACACAATCAAGTCAATTGTAGTGAGGTGGATGAACCTAGAGTCTATAATACGGAGTGAAGTAAGTCAGAAAGAAATAAACAAATGTCACATATTAACACATATATATGGAATCTAGAAAAAACAGTACTGATGAACCTTTTTCCTGGGCAGGAACGGAGACACCGATGTAGAGAATGGACTTTTGGACACAGAGGGGAAAGGAGAGGAGGGGACACATTGAGAGAGTAAGTTACATATATACCCTGCCATATGTAACAGAGAGATAGCTAGTGGGAAGCTGCCGCGTAGCATAGGGAGCTCGGCTCAGTGCTCCGTGATGACTTACAGAGGCGGACGGGGTGGTGGTGGGAGGAAGGCTCAAGAGGGACGGGATGTAAGTACATGTTTAACTGATTCATTTTGCCGCACAGCAGAAACTAACACAGCATTGTAAAGCAACTATATTCCAATTAAAAATAAATTAAAAAAACAAAATAAACATTTCTTTGTGGGGTGCAAATACTAGAGGTGAATCACGTGGCAAACTGCCATTAGCTAGCACTTTTCTGACATCTGGCACAGAACAAGAATTGAGATCCAGGAAGAAATGAGGGTGCCATTTCATTGGGAGATAAAATAAGGGGAGATTGATGGGGGCCTAATAGGGGTTCAGAAATCAAACTTTCTACTTTGAGGTTTTGCCAAAGACCCACCGCCTTCTGCTGGTAAAATCCTTCAATCTTCCCCTTTTTCTCTAAATCATTGTGTCACCTTCTTACCATCACCACTAAGACTGAACTCGAGGGCAAGGGGTTTCCCAGGATCCCCAGTCTTGTAACAGCCTGGGAGAAGGACAATCAGTCTCTTTCCCACCGCCTCGCCCTCTGCTCCAGCCCTTACTTTCCAGCAGGGGGTGGACCTCAAGCAAGGCACGGGTTTTCACACTTGGATCTTCAAAGAATGAGGCCCATTTTGGTCTTGTTGAAAAAACTCATTTATCTAAATGAGCAGGAACCCGATCAGGGCTTTCAACCGAGTGGACTAAACCTTTAGAGCAATTCCTTCATTGCTCAAAATGATTCGGGAAGTGATTAAAGTAAACTGTGACAGAATCCCTATGAATACCTTGGCTCTGCACATTTTCACACTGACAGGATGAATCGGACTCTTCACAGCCAGATGTCATCCAGAGCCAACTCTGGTGAGGAAGCTGACCACGCAGGGGGAGTCTTCTTAGTTGGAAAATACGGTGGGAATAGAAAGCCACTTGGCTAAGTCATGTGACCTGTATGCTGACTTAAAGTCAGTCCCCGAGGAGAGTGCTGTAGCTGTTCTGAGAATCAGGGGCACCACTGGTGCAAGACAAGAGACCAGGGGTCTGTTCTGAGCCTGTGGAAGCATAAAATCGATGAGCTGTAGCATTTGTTTGAAAATAAGCCTTGTCACTTTACTGTCATACATATTCTATTGCTGTCTGATGTCTTCCTCCAGGCATCTTCCTCTTCATTTATTTATTGGCTCATTTAATGAGGATTTGCTCATCTACATTCTGTTGATGTTAAGAGAAATACCCAGAGTCAGATTGCCTGGGTCCAAACACCACTCTGACACTTTGGGTTGTGCCACCTTGGGCAAGGATACCTAAACTTTCTGACCCCTGGACACCTCAGCCATGCAGAATATGTATAGTATGAGTGCTGCTGAGTGATTCAGCGATCAATGCACTCACTGCCTGACGCCCATAGGAAGGACTTCACCAATGTCAGTCATCAACTAAGTTTTTCTGTAAACTACTCACTGTGCTGCTGCAATTCTTGGTTTGAGACTGAAATGAATCATAATACTAATTAATAACCTTAAATACATTCAATAAAAATAATATTGAAATAGGCAAGAATACTGGAGTGGGTAGCCATTCCCTTCTTCAGGGGATTTCCCGATCCAGGGGTCAAACCTGGGTCTGCTTCACTGAAGGCAGAGTCTTTACCATCTGAGCCACCAGAGAAGCCCTTTCAAACAATACCACTTTGATTATTTATTTAAACTTTAAAATCCTCTAAAAATATTCACAGATTTATCTGGGTAATTATACCAGTGACCAAAACATAACTTGTATGACAATGGTAGATAAATGACAGCTATTTAAAATTCATATATGCTAATGGCCCTGAAAAATCCTCACTAAAAGCCACTGATGCTTTAATCTGAAAGTTCTTAGCATTTCAACTGTAAAAAAGCACATTACCTTCACATAACAATATTGAAGTATGAGCTACAGAAGAACATTTTGCATGAAATCCCATTACTATTCTTCTGGAAATGTAGCACATTTACCAAGAGTAGATAGTTTCACTTATCAAATAATAAGTGAGATGGTGTTCTAATAAGACGCCCTCAAGGATGCTGAGAGCTGAACTCCTATGGCCAGAATCTACCTCTGACTCATGGAAATGGGATGCTCTGCTGTGAAATTCAGTAGCACAAGGCTGGAGTCTTTTTCTTTGAGTTACCAAGGACTGACATCCACTCTCTTTTCCCCTGTATGTGCTTCCACATTTATAGTATCCATTTCCTTCACAGAAACAACGCGTCTGCACTTCTCACCAAGTGGGCAGATTTAGAAGTGCCCTCTGGTTAAGAGAATGTTGAAGAATAATACAGCCTTTCCGTAAGGTTTTTGAAACAATAGTTTTAAGAAGGATCCCACCAAAGGTATGATTTCCCAGTTATTTTGGCAGTTGCAATTATAGTGCCTTGGACTTAAATGCTTAACTAGGAGCCTTTGGAAAGTTTCATGTCAAGCTAAAAATATTTCTAATGTACACTCTCTGCTTACTCAAAGCTGTGTGGAGCTGTAATTTACAAAGGAAACTTGTTTCTTTAATTGTTGTGTCAGTCAGCACAAGCACGGGGGGCAACTCAGCATGATCCTGTTTATATTTAGCTGTGCCAGTGGCCGTGAAATGTTACAACCTTCATAGTTTAGGAAAAGGTTAGGGACATTATTTCCATGTAACTGATTGCTTCACAATTTGGTTTTTTCTCTAAGTATGTACTTGGAAGAATTTTTATGTCGGATCCTTGCTTTTTTCTTTATTGATAGATAGTTGCTTTACAAGGTTGGGTTAGTTTCAGGTGTACAGCAAAGTGATTCAGTTATAGATATATACCTATTCTTTTTAAGATTCTTTTCCATTACAGGTTATTATAAGATATTGAGTATAGTTCCCTGGGCAATACAGGGAACCTTGCTGTTTATCTATTTTATAAATAGCTGTGTGTACATGTTAACTCCAAGCTCCTAATTTATTCCTGCGTCCTCCTCTTTGGTGACCATAGGTTTGTTTCCTGTTGAGGACTTTTACTTCTGTTCTTACAATTTTCCTTCTGTTCAGAGTGAAGACTTAAAGAAAGTTTATCACTCGATTCCCATATTTTGTGTTACAGTGAATCATCACAGAAAGTTAGATTAACAGAAAATTCACACTAATATGTAGCATATGAATTATAGACGTTTATTTTATCTGAGTTCTCCTATTTTTATACTGTCTTTGATTTCTAAAGAATATGTTTCATTTTGGAATAAATGTAGAGAGGAATAAACTGAAGAGAAGTGCGTATTTTCAGGATGACTCACCTATTTGCCAAATGTGAGAGGAGAGAAGAGGAAAAAACAAAGACAAATGAGCAAAGAACAAGGAAGGATGCCTTGGGCTTTCCCAGGACTCCCTGGCTTTCCAGCCTTGCACATCCATGACGCAGCCTTCCCCAGGAGCTGTTCTCATTGGATGAGCTCCTCCTCCAAGCACGGGGGCCTGAGTCACGTCCGTGCCAGAGATTTAGATGGCTACGGGCTGTCAGCCCAGCTTTGCCATCTCCAGCAAAGCTGGGAGATGGACTACACAATATTGCTGAGAATCGGGGTCCTCCTCAGAAAACAGGCATGACGGGAAGTGTTCACAGGTTGTCCAGCCACACTTATGAGCCAGCGTCCGCACGCGACACCTCCTCAGGGAGTTACAGTTATTAATTCTTCTTGTGATCATGGCAGTTGTTATCTACAGGTAGAGGAGACACTCTCCAGCTATCATGTAAAGATGTGCCAAAGAAGCATGGAGACTTGTCAGTGAACTTACAAAGAGAGAAAGGGGTTTCACTCTCTTTCTGGAATTCCCTTCAGCAGATGATGTCCACACCTCAGGTCAGGCTCAGTCCCACGCTGCAGTAACTTTCAAGTGCTATTTCTTAGAGCTGACTCTCCTCCCCTCAGAAAACTTTTTGGCCTGATCTCTGATGAACTTGCGCTTTATGATGTGTGGTAGTCTCTAGTTTGTGGAATTTCATTTATATTATTCAGCCAGTTTTGATTAAAATTATTTTTGTACTCAAAACTAAAAAGAAAAACAGCAAAAGACACAGCAATTCCACTTCTGAATATATATAAAAAATACCAAAACACAAATTAAAAAAGCTATATATACCCCAATACTCAGAGCAGCTCTATTTACAATAGCTAAGATGTGGGAGCAACCTGAATGCTTATCAGCAGAGGACTGGATAAAGAAGATGTGGTCCATACATACAACAGAATATTACTCAGCCATAAAAAGAAAGAAATAATGCCCTTTGCTGCAATATGGACAGACTTGGAGGGTATTATGCTAAGTGAAATAAGTCAGACAGAGAAAGGCAAATATTGCATCTTATAACTTACATATGGAATCTAAAAAATATAAAATTAAATAAAAGAAACTAGTGAAAATGAATATAACAACAACAACAACAAAAAGCAGAGTCACAGATACAGAGAACAAACTAATGGTTACCAGTGGGGACGGCGGAAGAGGGGCAATATAGGGGCAGATTAAACAGTACAAACTATTAGGTATAAAATTAATTAGCTACAAGAACAAACTGTACAATGCAGGGTATATAGCCAATATTTTATAATTATAAATGGAGCATAATTTTTAAAATTGCACATTACAGTATCATATACCAGTAACATGCTTCTGAGCTGTGGTGTTGGAGAAGACTCTTGAGAGTCCCATGGACTGCAAGGAGATCCAACCAGTCTATTCTAAAGGAGACCAGTCCTGGGTGTTCTTTGGAAGGAATGATGCTAAAGCTGAAACTCCAGTACTTTAGCCATCTCATGCAAAGAGTTGACTCATCAGAAAAGACCCTGATGCTGGGAGGGATTGGGGGCAGGAGGAGAAGGGGATGACAGAGGATGAGATGGCTGGATGGCATCACCGACTCAATGGACGTGAGTCTGAGTGAAGTCCGGATATTGGTGATGGACAGGGAGGCCTGGCATGCTGTGATTCATGGGGTCGCAAAGAGTCGGACACGACTGAGCGACTGAACTGAACTGAACTGATATCAGTAACATAATATGGGACATCAACTATACTTCAGTTTAAAAAAAAAAACCTAAACTAAATATTATTTTTGTATTTTATGTGTATTAATCAAAGAGGTAAGATGATGGCAGTTAGGGACCCCTGGACAATTAAGAGACAAAAGCAATCTTCTAAAAATTATTAACATTTTAATACATTTGTTTTTTGCTGTATTTGATTTAAATATCAACATCCTTTAAATGTTTAATAGTAATTGCGGTAATGTATAGAGTTACATGCATGCATGCATGCTCAGCCACCCAGTCGTGTCTGATTCTTTGCAACTCCATGGACTGTAGCCCACCAGGCTCCTCTGTCCTTGGGAATTCCCAGGCAAGAACACTGGAGTGGGTTGCCATATCCTCCTCCAGAAGATCTTCCTGACTCAGGAATCGAACCTGAATCTCCTGCGTGTCCTGCATTGCAGGTGGATTCTTTACCCACTGAGCCACCTGGGAAGCCCTGTCTATATAGGATTAACCTATTATCAAAACAAGTGGGCAAATGTGTTCTACATCTTTTATGAAATAAGTACTGGAATTCAGTGTTTAATTGGTGCCCTGCATATAAATGAAAGAAAGGGCATTTTCTTACTTAAGCGGTTTGAAGGGAAAATCAGGTGTAATATTGGCAGAGAGAGAGCTTGGGGTTTATGGAGAATAAAAAAGAAATATGGCACTCAGCCTGTAACAATTATAGTCCTAGGAGGGATAAAAATAAGAAAGAATGTGGAAATCTAGAGATATTTCTTTCAGTATCCTAAGTGTTATGTAATAAAGATCTGGTAGAGAGTGACATGCTTCTAAGACAGAAGAAGCATGAGGACATGTCCATGACACAGTCATAAATAAAGTGGGAAGAATGGATAAACACAATTTAAGAAGGTCTTTTCCAGCTAAATGTCTTCCCTGTTAGCTCTGTTGGTGAAGAATCCACAGGGCAAAGTGGGAGACCCTGGTTCAATTCCTGGGTGGGGAAGATCTGCTGGAGAAGGGATAGGCTACCCACTCTGGTATTCTTGGGTTTCCCTCGTGGCTCAGCTGGTAAAGAATCTGCCTGCAATATGGGAGACCTGGGTTCGATCCCTGGGTTGGGAAGATCCCCTGGAGAAGAGAAAAGCTACCCATTCCAGTATTCTGGCCTGAAGAATTCCATGGATGAGTTCATGTGGTCTCAAAGAGTCAGATACAACTGAGTGACTTTCACTTTTCCAGCTAAATAGAAGTTTTGACTCAATTTAAGTAATAAGTACCTGGCTGGTCTTCACCAACAGAAGTATACAATCAAAATAGAATTTTTACAAAAGGAATAGTAATTATGATAGTCTTACAAAAAGCAATCAGTGAGCAATATGCAAGGTAACTGGAAAGAGGGATTACAAGATGTGGTGCCAGCTTGCAAGCTGTGGCTGCAACAGGCGGCAGCTAATTTAAGGTGGATTTCCTCAGTAATTTTGTATTAAACATTGCCATGGATTACTCAGTAAGTGATGGAAAAATTCACTCTGAATTACTTGGAATTGGGGTTGATTTCTCAATTATTTGAGCGTTGTAGGTGATTATTTCAGAGAAGGTAAGAACCAGGGACAAAAGGAAAACACAACCTTTGAATCTGTGTAAAATGTCACCCGTTGGCTTTCTGGTATGACTGTGTCAATGTAACTGCATGTTTGTGTAGCTTGTTCTCTCAGGGCTGCTGCAGACAGCAGGCTATAACTGCCTGACCCTCAGGAATCTGTGTGAATTGTAGCCTTCAGGAATTTACATGTTATTGCAATAACTTTGCAATGTTATTACAACGTTTCTGGAAAATGGAAGTAAAATGTTTTGTTCCATGAAATCAATGGGAAGAACAAGGTCCTAAATGAACCTTTTGCAAGTAACTATAAATTCTGGTCAAAATACAGAAATAACTACCTGAAGTCTCTGAAGAGTGAACACAGGTAGGAATATTCTGAAGGGAGAAAAGATTTGGAGGCGGAACTAGCATGAGCTGCATTTCAGGCTTTTGCAGCCTTACCTTAAGGGTCTCTGGGGCCACCTGCAGAAGGAGCCATAAGAGAGAAAGTGAGAGTCTATGAAGAGAACCCCAAAGCATGGGCAGATTCTGCCCAAGACTCTTCCTAGGCCCTGAAGCTGTGTGTGCAGGACACAGCTGAGACACATTCAAGGCAACCTGGGCTACTAGCCAGTGCAGGCGAAACAGCTGGCAACATGTGTCTAACCAATCACCGCTGACAGAAAACCCTCCACACCCTTTGGAGGAACATAATGGAATGCAGAGTCTCCACAACACAATACTCACAATGTCCAGGACACGATCCAAAATTATGTGAGAAAAAGTGACAACACATGACCCATTTCCAAGGGGAAAACAGCCACCAAGATGCCAACCCTGAGATGACACAATTGTTGGAATCATAAGACAAAGATTTTAAAGCAGTCATTATAAAATGCTCAATTGATAAAACAAAATACTCGGGCAAAAAGAAAATGATATTAAACTATCTCAGGGGGGGAAATTAAAAGTGAAAACCAGCATATTACAATGATTTCTAAACACATATAAAAAGTATCTGGAGAAAAGGGTGTCTTTTTAGAATTTTTTTACTGCACAAATGCACTGAATGGGCTGCCCATCAAATTCATATTTCTGGAAAATACCTAAAGCTTATTGCTCTTGGAAGGCCATAAAAATAGTCAAAACTTACCCAGGAAAAATTATTTTCATTAAGTCCTTGGAATTAGCCTCATATGACAGCTCTAAAACTTAATTTAGCAATGCTAGGTGAGAACTAAAACATGCAAAATTTCCACTCAGTTCCATATTCTACAGACTTCCAGGAAACAGAATAAAGAACATTTATGAAGAGAATAATAGTTATGTAAAGTGGCATGAAGTTAATTTCTCACAAATTTTTGGTCCGTAACTATTCTTTCAAATGTTGGTGATTTTTAGGTTGTATAATAAAATAATATACATTAAAATGTATACTTGATGAAAAGTGAAAGTGATATAATCTGTGACCAAATATTTTATCTTCTTTTATGAAGCTATGGTTTGTATCTGTAGTCACACCAATGTGGTAAGAATATTTGTGGATGATTATGGAATTTATTCACTGATTTCTTTTTACATAGTATTGTTTTGTTTATCTCTGCAGGGAATACAAAGGTCTATTTTGTAAACTGATTTGATGAGAACCTTCTAGCGTACTGTACAAGAAGCATAAGAAGCAAAGGAATTCAATCAGTCATGTGCTCAGGAGGAAAGTTACTAATTCTGATGCCTTATGCAGACAATTTGTGCTTGGAGAACTGACTGGGAGCTCTCAGAGAACTTGCTGGCTGTGGTCAGCATGATCAGTCTCTTCTTAGCCACATTAAACCAGACAATAGTATATTCTCCAAATATTACAGGTATCAAGACACTTATATGATTTCTCACATTAACTCTGTTAGGATTAATAATATGAACGTTTTACACTGGCAAAGGAAACTGTTGTAAAGGAAACCCTGTAACATAAACTGAGAGGCAAATTTTATTTCTTCCTTTTCTAAATGATTTTTTGGGGGGCTCAAGGGATATATACCCATATTTTTACTGTAACCATTCCCATGTATCTTTTCTCCAATGAGGATGGAAGTTCTTTAATACTCATAACTGTGTTACTCTTGTTACTCTTGTAACTCATAACTGTGTTACATTTCTCTGACATTTCACATTGTACCTTGCATGAGTATTAAATATGGAAGCTCAGAAATAAGAGATATTTATATAAAATTAGGTCTGGACAAGTAACTTGAACTGCCCAAACTAGAGTTTTCTCATCTACCCTGTAAAGGTTTGTATAAGACAGAGCAGGTAAAGTGCATATATTAAGACCTGAAATATAGTAAGTACTAAAAAAAGGAGCTATTGTGCTTATATTATTATTGTACCTGGTAAAAAATTCATTGGATGAATGACCAAATGAACAATGACACAATTTTATTAACGTGAATATTTTGTGTCATTATGACTTCAAAAGATGTGGTAAATGGTTCATTTGTAGTTTTGCATAAAAAGTGAACTAAAACACTATTTGGCAAGCCTAGGTGAGAACTGAAATAAGTAAAATTTCCACTCAGTTCCATATTCTCACAGACTTCCAGGAAATAGAACATATAACAGCACTGGTAAACAGAATGCCTGCTGTGAATGTGATGAGCAGATGAATCCTACAATCATTTATCAGCACTTAGAAACTTTAACACATTATCCCAAGTCAAAGGGTAAAATGGAGGATGGAAATATAAAGATGAAAAGACATGACCTTGTTTTGAAAAGGTTTCATTTAGTAACTGAAACAATAGATTATTGGTTTAGACAGTGGTCCCAGACACTGGGACCTAGCTAGGGATTACAAAATAAACCATGCAGTATAAAAATGTATGTATACATAAACATGAGCTTCCCAGATGGCTCAGTGGTAAAGAACACACTGGCGATGCAGGAGACGAGGGCTTAATCCCTGGGTTGGGAAGGTGCCCTGGAGAAGAAAATGACAACCCACTCAAGTATATGAATTTGAGCAAACTCTGGGAGACAGTGGAGGACAGAGGAGCCTGGCATGCTGCAGTCTATGGGGTCACAAAGAGTCACAACTTAGTGACTGAACAACAATGATACATAAATGTATATGTATATGCATATATATAGAAGGAAATGGCAACCCACTCAAGTATTCTTGCCTGGAAAATTCCATGGACAGAGGAGACTGGTAGGCTACAGTCCATGGGGTTGCAAAAAGTTGGACACGACTGAGCGACTTCACTTTCTTTCTTTCTGTAGCTCCTTCTGGAGAAGGAAATGCCAACCCACTCCAGTGTTCTTGCCTGGAGAATCCCATGGACAGAGGGGCCTGGTGGGTTACAGTCTATGGGGTTGCAAAGAGTCGGACATGAGTAAGCAACTAAAACACACACATACACACACAAAACTTGTTTTGCAAACTTCCTTTACTTCTGCTTTAATAAATATACTCTAATTTTAGATACTTATCTGAGAGTCAGAAAATCATCAGTTTATGCCCCAAAGACTCATTACCTGCTTTGCTATTTGTCATTTAATACATACTCTGTTTTTAAGATTCAGGCCCATTTTGTTAATAACGTGCAGCTTGACTAGGCATTGTAATGAGTCCCAACACTTCTCTCACTTTCTGATTAGACAGTCACCCAAATCTCAACTCACAGCGAATTACGTGGATAGTGAGGAACCCAACAGAACAGAACACAAGCACAAAAACAACGGGCAAAGAGAACACAAACACCCCTACCAGACTGGTCAGTGATTTGCTAGTACATGGTTAACAACCGACTCTAAACAAAACACATGACAAAACCCTGAGTGGTAGCATTTGCTACTTTCTGTGGCATAAATTCTCCATCTCTGACTGATTGCAAGCTACCTGTGCAAGACCAATGAAAGCAGGATTAGGGAAAAAAGTGCAGTAATACACTATTATACTGTCTGCCCACCAGAATAGTATGGTGGACATAAATAACCTTGAGAGTTATAATAGTAAAGCATAGTAAACAATTAGGACATAATGGACTCAGAGTTTCTATAGCCTTTATTTTTAATGTAATTTATTTAATTTTAAGTTTATATAGCTTATTTGTTAATAGACACCAAAGTACAAAATTCCTGAAAATTCTTTGTTGGACTTTGGTGAGCCAGTATGAGCCGGTAGCACACCCAGCATGTAGTGCAGTGTTCAAAGGCAGGGCATGGGAGCTAAGGCTAGACTCAGCCATCTCTGGGCATTACTGGTCCAATAACCTAATCAACCTTCACCTCAGCATTCTCATCTATGTAATTACAGTACCTACTTATAGAGCTGTTGCAAAGATAAAATAAGGAAATACCTGTATGACACATAGTACAATATCTGAAACATAATATATTCACACACTATACTGTTTTAAATTGTTACTACCACAATACATTACCTGTAAAATGACTCTGTTCATGCTGAAATAAAAACACCTTGAAATTTTACTGATGTGAAAACATATTTCTTATTTTGTGATGTATTAAGAGACAGTCAGTTTTGTTTCCTAGACAGCAGATGGCAATCTGCTTCTAGAAATCGAAGGGGGAAAAAAAAAGTCTCAAGCAATATGATTGATGCTGTAATTTATAAGTTGGTTTGAAAAGAAGAAAGGGATTCTCTACATTCTGTATACATGTGCAGTAAGAGGCTTCACCTTAGATAATAATTTTGGCTAGCTGAGAATCAGACTGAAGTTGGATCCTGAGGCTACCTCTAGGCTTGGCAGGAGAGAGCACTTTAATATATAAATAATAGTCATTGTATTTAATGACAGGGAGGAAAGAAACCCTTAAGTCTATGCCTATAAGTTTTGTATAAAATTTATATTGTATACTTCTTGCAAAGAAAAGGAAAAAAACTCAATACAGTCCTGAGTTTGAGACATACTTACATATTTGAAACAGAGGTTGACTGAAATATGGTGATGCCTTTATAAAAAAGATTTCCACCATTTATGGTCATAGAGCAAGAAGACAAACTAGCTCAGTCCAGCAGATTTTGGGAGGGGGCACCTGGAAAATGATATAAATCAAATGGGACTTGGAATCAACAGAAAAATCAACATTCCACTTGAAAATCATTCAGCAAAAATAGTGATGGTGAAGTGTCATTGGTGAAATGTGTTGATGGAAGTTATGAAAACATTTTAAGAAAAGATTATAGGGTTTGCTTTGGCTTTCCACACAGTGGGACGATCCTATCTCCACATAAAAGAACCAAGATGAGTGGGGTTTTGCAGCAGAAGGTCAATTCCAAAGTTTCCTTAAGGGAATAGGGTAGAATTAATGGAGTCTTGGCCTTATTACCAAGAGGTACTTTATGTTTTGTGGGATGATTCTGACAGATATCTTGTTGCCAGGAACAAGTTTCCTCAAATTATAAACACCAATGCCTTGGTCCTCTAAGTATCTTCCAAAGTGCTCTATTTAGAGTCCCTACTTTCCCAAGTCTCTCTTGCCTTGAGAATCTCATGAATGGTGTGAAAAGGCAAAAAAGATATGACACTGAAAGATGAACTCCCTAGGTCAGTAGGTGCCCAATATACTCCTGGAGAAAAGTGGAGAAATAGCTCCAGAAGGAATGAAGAGGCTAAGCCAAAGCAGATAAAACATCCAGCTCTGGATGTGTCTGATGGTGAAAGTAAGGTTCAATGCTGTAAAGAAAAACATTGCATAGCAACCTGTAATGTTAGGTCCATGAATCAAGGTAAATTGGAAGTGGTCAAACAGGAGATGGTAAGAGTGAACATCGACATTTTAGGAATCTGTGAACTAAAATGGACTGGAATTGGTGAATTTAATTCAGATGACCATTATATCTACTACTGTGGGCAAGAATCCCTTAGAAGAAATGTAGTACCCCTCATAGTCAACAAGAGTGTGAAATCCAGTAATTGGGTGCAATCTCAAAGATGACAGAATGATCTCTGTTCATTTCCAAGGCAGACCATTCAATACCACAGTAATCCAAGTCTATGCACCAACCACTAATGCCAAAGAAGCTGTAGGTTCTATGAAGACCTAAAAGACCTTCTAGAACTACCACCAAAAAAAGATGTCTTTTTCATCATAGGGGACTGGAATGCAAAAGTAGGAAGTCAAGAGTATCTGGAGAAAGAGGAAAGTTTGGCCTTGGAGTAAAAAATGAAGCAAGGCATTTTTGTTTGAGAGTGCAAAATGGTCATAGCAAAGAGTTTTACCAACAGAATGCACTGGCCATAATAAAACCCTCTTCCAACAACACAAGAGATGACTCTACACATGATATTAGCAGATGGTCAATACCAAAACCAGATTGATTATATTATTTGTAGTTGAAGGTGGAGAAGTTCTATACAGTCAGCAAAAACAATACGGGGAGCTGACTGTGGCTCAGATCATGAACTCTGTATTGCAAACTTCAGATTTAGATTGAAGAAAGTATAAAAAACCACTATGCCACTCACGTATGACCTAAATTAAAACCCTTATGATTATATACTGGAAGTGACAAATAAAGGGATTAGATATGATAGACAGAGGACCTGAAGAACTATGGACAGAGGTTCATGACATTGTACAGGAGGCAGTGATCAAAACCATCCCCAAGAAAAAGAAATGCGAAAGGGCAAAATGGTTGTCTGAGGGGGTCTTACAAATATTTGAGAAGGAAGAGAAGTGAAAGGCAAAGGAGAAAAGGAAAGATATACCATTCTGAATGCAGAGTTCCAAAGAATAGCAAGGAGGAATAAGAAAACCTTCCCAAGTGATCAGTGCAAAGAAAAAGAGGAAAACAATAGAAAGGGAAAGATGAGAGATATTTTCAAGAAAATTAGAGATACCAAGGGGACATTTTATGCAAAGTGGCACAATGAAAAACAGAAACAGTATGGACCTAATAGAAGCAGAAAGTGTTAAGAAGAGGTGGCAAGAATACATGAAGAACTATACAAAAAAAGATCTTAATGACACAGATAATCATGATGGTGTGATCACTCATCTAGAGCCAGACATCTTGGAGTGTGAAATCAAGTGGGCCTTAGAAAGCATTACTACAAACAAAGCTAGTGGATGTGATGGAATTCTAGCTGAGCTATTTCAAATCCTAAAAGATGATTCTGTTAAAGTGCTGCACTCAATATGCCAGGAAATCTGGAAAACTCAGCAGTGACCGCAGAATTAGAAAATGTCAGTTTCATTCCAATTTCAAACAAAGGCAATGCCAAAGAATATTCAAACTACACCACAATTGCACTCATTTCACATGCTAGCAAAGTAATGCTCAAAATTCTCCAAGGTAGGCTTCAACAGTACATGAACCAAGAGTTTCCAGATTTTCGAGGTGGATTTAGAAAAGGCAGAGGAACAAGAGACCAAGTTGCCAATATCTGTTGGATCATAGAAAATGCAAGGGAATTCCAGAAAAACATCTACTTCTGCTTCATTGACTATGCTAAAGCCTTTGACTGGGTGGATCACAGCAAACTGGAAAATTCTTGAAGAGATGAGAATACCAGACCACTTTACCTGCCTCCTGAGAAATCTGTATGCAGTCAAGAAGCAACAGTTAGAACCGAACAAGGAACAATGGACTGGTTCCAAATTCGGAAAGGAGTATGTCAAGGGTGTATGTTGCCACCCTGCTTATTTAACTTCTATGTAGAGTTTATCATGCAAAATGCCTGGCTGAATAAAGCACAAGCTGGAATCAAGTTTGCCAGGAGAAATATCAATAACCTCAGATATGCAGATGACACCAACCTTATGGCAGAAAGTGAAGAGGAACTAACCTTCGATGAAGGTGGAAGAGGAGAGTGAAAAGACTGGCTTAAAACTTAATTTTCAGAAAACTAAGATCATGGCATCCGGTCCCATCACTTCATGGCAAATAGATGGAGAAACAATGGAAACAGAGTCAGACTTTACTTTCTTGGGTTCTAAAATCACTGCAGATGGTGACTGCAGCCATGAAATTGAAAAATGCTTGCTCCTTGGAAGAAAAGCTATGACAAACCTAGACAGTATATTACAAAGCAGAGATATTACTTTGCCAACAAAGGTTGGTATAGTCTAAGCTACGGTTTTTTCAGTAGTCAGGTATGGATGTGAGAGTTGGATCATAAAGAAGGCTGAGTGCCAAAGAATTAATGCTTTTGAACTATGGTGTCAGAGGAGACTCTTGAGAGTCCAATGGACTGCAAAGAGATCAAACCAGTCAATCCTAAAGCAAATCAACCCTGAATACTTATCGGAAGGACTGATGCTGAAGCTGAAGCTCCAATACTTTGGCCACCTGATGCGAAGAGCCATCTCATTAGAAAAGACGCTGATGCTGGGATAAAATGAAGGCAGAAGGAGAAGGAGATGACAGAGTACAAGACGGTTGGATGGCATCACTGATTCAATGGACATGAGTTTGAGCAAGCTCCAGGAGATGGTGAAGGACAGGGAAGCCTGACATGCTGCAGTCCATGGGGTCACAAAGTTTGGACACAACTGAGCTACTGAACATCAACAACTTTTTAAAAACTCATTTATCCTAGGAAAAAGACAAAGTTGTCCAATCTCACCACTTTTACTTAACATCGGTTTGAAAGTCCTAGCCACAGTAAACAGACAAGCAAAAGAAATAAAAAATATCCAAATTGAAAATGAATAAGTAAAAGTGTCACTGTTTGCAGATGACATGATACTGTACATAGAAAATAAAAGGTGTCATCAGAAAAATATGGGAGTTCATTAAAGGATTTGGTAAAGTTGCAGTATATAAATCTAACACAGAGAAATCTCTTGCATTTCCAAGCACTAAGAATAAAAAATCAAAAAGCGAAATTAAGGAAGCAATCCCATTTATCATTTCATGAAAAATAATTAAATAACTAGGAATAAACCTTAAGGAGGCAAAGTACATATACTCTGAAAACTGACTCTGATTAAAGAAAGAAAAGATAACACAAACATAAGGAAAGATATACTTGGATTGGAAGAATCAATATTGTTAAAGTGACCATACTATCCAAAGCAATCTATAGATTCAATGAAATCTGTAACATAAAACCAATGACATTTTTTATGGAGCTAGAATGAAAATAATAAAAATTGTACGGTAGTATAAAAAATCCCAAATAGTCAAAATAATCTTGAGAAGGAAGAATAGAGTACTGATTGCCTGCCATTGACCTGATATGGAGAAATCAGTCTGCTTGACTTCAAAGTACATGAGAAAGCTCCAGTAATCAAAATGGTATGGATCTGGTACAAAAACAGATACATATATCAGTGAAACAGGGTAGAAAGCCCAGAAATAAACTCATATTCTTATGTTAAGTCTACAACAAAGGAATAAAAAATATACAATGAAGGAAAGATAGCTTCTTCAGTAAGTGGTGCTGGGAAAACTGGACAGCTACATGTAAAAGAATTAAATTAGAATGTTCTTTAATACCATATACAAAATAAACTCAAAATGGATTAAAGCCATAAATGTAAGACTGGATATTAAAACTCCTAGAGGAAAACACACACAGACATCTTTGACGTCAATCACAGAAATATCTTTTTGGATCCAACTCTGAGTAATGAAAATTAAAAACAAATGGGACCTAATTAAACTTAAAAGCTTTTGCACAGCAAAGGAAATCATAAACAAAACTGAAAGACAACATATGGTCTGGGAGAAAATATTTTCAAATGATACTACCAACAGGGATTAATTTTCAAAATATATAAACAGTTCATACAGCTTAATATCAAAACAGACCAAACAACCCAATCAAAAAATAAGCAGAAGACCTAAAATGACATTTCTCTAAAGAAGACATACAGATGGCCAACAAGCACATGAAAAGATGCTCAACATTACTAATTACTAGATAAATGCAAATCAAAACTACAATAAGATTTCACTTCACACCAGTCAAAATTGCTATCATCAAAAACTCTACACATAATAAATGTTGGAGAGGGTGTGGAGAAAAGAGAGCCCTCGTACACTGTTGGTGGAAATGTAATTGGTGCAGTCACTATGGAGAACGGTATGGAAGTTCTTTAAAAAACTAAAAATAGAATTACCATATGGTCCTTTAATCCCACTCCTGGACATATACCCAGAGAAAGTCATCCTTCAAAAAGATACATGCATCCCGATGTTCACAGCAGCAGTATTTATAACAGCCAAGACATAGATAAATGGATGTACATATACACAATGGAATATTAATCAGGCATAATAAATGTAATAATGCCATTTGTAGTAACATGGATGGACCTCCAGACTATCATACTAAGTGAAATAAGTCAGAGAAAGACAAATATCATATGATACACTTACACATGAAATCTAAAATATAATACAAATGAACTTATATATGAAACAGATGTAGACCCACAGACATAGAAAACAAACATGGTTATCAAAGGGGAAATGGTGGGAGGGATAAATTAGTAGTTTGAGATTAACATATATACGCTACTAATATAAAACAGATAAACAATGTGATCTACTATACAGCACAGGGAACTATACTCAATATCTTATAATAACCTATAATTAAAAATAATCAGAAAAACAATATATATATTTAAACTGAATCACTTTGCTGTACACCTGAAACTAACAGAACAGTTTACATTTACTATATGACAATAAAAATGCAAAAGAAACTTTAGAAAAAGTGATTTATCTTACTTACATACATACTTTTTTAAAATTTATTTTAATTGGAAGTTAATTACTTTACAATATTGTATTGGTTTTGCAATACATTAACATGAATCCACCACAGGTATACACGTGTTTCCCATCCTGAACTCCCCTCCCACATCCCTCCCCGTATCATCCCTCTGGGTCATCCCAGTGCACCAGCCCCAAGCACCCTGTATCATGCATTGAATCTGGACTGGCGACTCGTTTCGTATATGATATTATACATGTTTCAATGCCACTCTCCCAAATCATCCCACCCTTTCCCTCTCCCACAGAGTCCAAAAGACTTTCTATACATCTGTGTCTCTTTTGCTGTCTCGCATACAGGGTTATCGTTACCATCTTTCTAAATTCCATATATATGCTCTAGTATACTGTATTGGTGTTTTTCTTTCTGGTTTACTTCACTCTGTATAATAAGCTCCACTTTCATCCACCTCATTAGAACTGATTCAAATGTATTGTTTTTAATGGCTGCATAATACTCCATTGTGTATATGTACCACAGCTTTCTTATCCATTCATCTGCTGGTGGACATCTAGGTTGCTTCCATGTCCTGGCTATTATAAACAGTGAAAAATATGGAATGCTTCACGAATTTGCGTGTCATGCTTGTGCAGGGGCCATGCTAATCTTCTCTGTATCATTCCAATTTTAGTACATGTGCTGCCAAAGCAAGCACTTACATACATACTTTACCATCAAAGGAATATCCACAATACTCCAAACTGAACCTCTTACAGGAATATGTGCTACTTCTGAGCAGTACAGGAATTATCAATTTATCCTTATGTAAGAGAAACCTATATGCAGGTCAGGAAGCAACAGTTAGAACTGGACATGGAACAACAGACTAGTTTCAAATAGGAAAAGGAGTACATCAAGGCTGTATATTGTCACCTTGCTTATTTTATATTGTCACCCTGCTTATTTAACTTCTATGCAGAGTACATCATGAGAAACGCTGGGCTGGAAGAAGCACAAGCCAGAATCAAGATTGCCGGGAGAAATATCAATAACCTCAGATATGCAAATGACACCAGCCTTACGGCAGAAAGTGAAGAGGAACACAAAAGCCTCTTGATGAAAGTGAAAGAGGAGAGTAAAAAAGTTGGCTTAAAGCTCAACATTCAGAAAACGAAGATCATGGCATCTGGTCCCATCACTTCATGGGAAATAGATGGGGAAACAGTGGAAACAGTGTCAGACTTTATTTTTTTTGGCTCCAAAATCACTGCAGATGGTGACTGCAGCCATGAAATTAAAAGACCCTTACTCCTTGGAAGGAAAGTTATGACCAACCTAGATAGCATATTGAAAAGCAGAGACATTACTTTGCCAGCAAAGGTCCATCTAGTCAAGGCTATGGTTTTTCCTGTGGTCATGTATGGATGTGAGAGTTGGACTGTGAAGAAAGCTGAGCACCGAAGAATTGATGCTTTTGAACTGTGGTGTTGGAGAAGACTCTTGAGAGTCCCTTGGACTGCAAGGAGATCCAACCAGTCCATTCTAAAGGAGATCAGTCCTGGGTGTTCTTTGGAAGGACTGATGCTAAAGCTGAAACTCCAGTACTTTGGTCACCTCATACGAAGAGTTGACTCATTGGAAAAGACTCTGATGCTGGGAGGGATTGGGGACAGGAGGAGAAGGGGATGACAGATGATGAGATGATATCACCGACTTGATGGACGTGAGTTTGAGTGAACTCCTGGTGTGGGTGATGGACAGGGAAGCCTGGCGTGCTGCAGTTCATGGGGTCACAAAGAGTCAGACATGACTGAGTGACTGAACTGAACTAAACTGAAAGGGTAGGTACTTTGCAGTCAGTTCAAATCTCTTTTTCTATACTGAAGTACATTTAGTAAAATATTTTTTTCTTTCACTTTTAGAGCTTTAAAAACATAGTATAGAGAACAATGTAACAAACCTTTATGTATTCAGCCCCTAAAGTTCCAAATGTTCACATTTTGTCATTTTGGCTTCTGATCTATTAATTTGGCTATAAAAGAACCAGATAACTTTTGATAAAACTGAGGTCCCTCTTTTTTTCCCAGCCCATCTCTCTGCTTCCCTCACCAGACACAATTATTATCATAGATCAGGTGTGTATCTTTTCAGCCTATAAATTTATACTCTCATTACATTCCTAATCCATAACCCATCTATAGTATTGTTTAATGCTCATTATTAAATTTACATGGTGATATAGTTCCATATACTATTTGTAACTTGCTTCTTTCAGTCATTCATCTTAATCGTTTTGTGATCTGCTGTTGAAAATTATATATATATAGGTCATTTCTGTATTTGCTATGTAGTTATTCCATCACATAAATATTCTATATCTTACATTTTCTTGGAAAAGAATATTTCATTTTCCCTAAAAGCAGTCCTGAAAAAAAAAAAAACCAGGTAATTTATCATCTTCAAAAACATTATTGGTTTCAATTTCTAATTTCAAATTTAGTCCAGTGCAGAAAATCTAGAAATCAATCAAGTGAATAACAAACAGAATCTTCTCCAATCCATTTAAAGTATTAAGTGAATATTGATATTCTATTAATATTTTGATATGGGGCTTTCTAAGGATACATACATTTACAAAAAATGACATCCCAGTGCACGGGCCACTTGTCAAAGGGTTCATGAATATTTTGATTCTTTCACATATTCTTATTCTGATTTGATCACAATGAATTTAAAAAGGCATCTATTGAGAGAAGTTGCAAAAATAAAGTCTTATTTCCAAGTGCAGAATCACTGAAAGCCTGGGCAATGCACCGGTGAGCAGGCTAGGGGGTCGAATGCAGGCAAGCTGCACACAGACTCGGTCTTCATTTACCCTGTGTACCTGCTAACACCCTCACAAGGGTGACCATGTGTGAACTCCTTCCTGGTCTCCACCAGTGGTTTTACATACACATGTTAAACTGAAATTACTTGAAAAAAAAAAAAAGGATGCTTGCTTGTTTTGGTGTTAACAATTCGGTACAAAAGTAACATTCTTTATTTTTACTTTTATACACTAATACTTTCATAATTTGGTACTAAGTCCTCTTAAGATTCCAAAATGAAAGGAAGCTGCAGCACTATTCATAATCATAGCACCGTTAGTCACAACTGTCCAAAAATGGAAATAATCCAGAAATCTATCAATAGATGTAAATGTGCACAAAATGTGTAAT
The DNA here is from genome assembly GCF_023091745.1 of Budorcas taxicolor. Lineage (NCBI taxonomy): Eukaryota > Metazoa > Chordata > Mammalia > Artiodactyla > Bovidae > Budorcas > Budorcas taxicolor. The sequence continues at coordinate 1,602,595 of NC_068923.1, forward strand.
ATACACACAACAAAATACTATTCAGACATAAAAATCAATGAGATTCTGATGTATGTTGCAACACGGATGCACCTTGAAAATATATGCCAAGTGAAACAAGCCAGCCACAATAGGACAAATACTGTACAATTCCATTTATATGAGGTCCCTGGAATAGCCAGATTTACAGTGACAGGAAGGAGAAGAAGGGGGAGCAGGCCCCAGGGAGGAGAACAAGTGAGGTTACTGAGTAGCGGGTACAGAATTCCAGCCTGGGATGGTGACCAAGTTCTAGAGTAGGATGGGGCGATGCTTACCCAGCAGTGTGAATGGATTCCATGCCATTGAATCGTACACTTAACATGGAAAACTTTATGTTATATATTTTACCAAAATAAAAAAGAGAAAATCAATCATTCTAAGCGATCATACAAAGCTGGCATTTTTACATTGACTATTTCATTATTTTTTGGTAGGGCGAAACGTGATGGAAGAGTTGGAGGCTCCGGTGGGAGAGTCTGTTTGCTTTCTGAAAGGATTTCTATTTTTCAGTTCTTGTAGGAGAAGAGAGCCTTTGGGAGACAGTGTTTGTCTGACTAAACAAGATATTGAGGGGATTTTCCCTTAGCAAACACAGAGCAGGATTTTTTCAGCCTCGGCACAACTGACATTTTGGTCCCAATAAGTCTTCTGCAGGGGCATCCTGTGTGCTCAGGATGTTCACTAGCTTGCCTGGCCTCCATCGCCTGTACTTTTAACAAAATCCCAGCCCTGGCTGAGAACCCTTGCTGTAAAGCCACTTAAAACAGAAACAATAGTGAAAGCCAGAGCTGGCCATTAAAATGTGGGTAAAAGGTATTAGGACCCTGTTCTCTGTGATTCTTTCAAATGCCTCCTCATCTGTCACTACACAAATTGTAAGCCCCTCAGCCCACCCTTGGGGTTGTCCACAATCTGTCTGCAAATTAGTCCTACCACCCACCACTTTCTCAGAGAAACCTTCTGTCTCATGAAAATGTGCCTCATTTCAAACACCTATTCACTCTCCCACAACATGCTTTTTATCACATCTTCCCTTTGCCTAGAATTCCCAGGCCTTCTCCTCCCCTGATGGGACTTCTATTTATATTTGATGCCTTTGCTGCTGGTTCAGATGCCACCTCCTCCCTGAATGCTTCCTTGATTCTTCGGACCAAAGTATCCTTTCTCTTGGAAGCCCGGTGGCGTCTGCTAAATGGCCTAACCTATTCACGTGGCAAATCCACACTGCACAATTTGGGGTGTATATCTTACGAGTTAAAGCCTCTCCTTCAGTTCCTAGCACTGGGACTTCCACATAGACTGTGTGTGGTGGATGCATGAAAGAGTTACAAGGGGAGAAAGAGCGAGGTTTCTAACTATTAAAACGTCATTTGCAAGCAAATCAAAAACCAATACAATATTGTAAAGTAATTAACCTCCATTTAAAATAAATAAATTTATATATAAAAAAGAAGGCTCCTTTACCAGGTTTGTGCCACAGAATTGCTTCCGGCCCAAAACAACTCATCCATCTAACTACTGCATGAAATCCAACTTTAAAAGTTGAATTTAAAAGTTACCTTTAAAAGTCCTTTGTTTTTGTGAGTTTTTTTTTTTTTTTCAGATTTTAAGGATGTATTGAAATAAGCAGAGGCTAGTTAATATGAGTCTCTCTTTAACAAGTCCTTAGCAGACTGTTGTAGGGTCCCTGGGGATGAGAGTATCACTGGAGAACCATGGTTCATGGGAAGGAGAAGCAAGCCAGCGAGAGGAGATGCAGGACACACCACAGCTGGACTGATTTACCATGAGTGTATTATATATATATATATATATATGCAAACATACTAGTATGTATAAATATATATCTAGAAATGCATAGATATGTGTGTATGTATATATATATGTATTTATTTTGTGGGTTGTATTAAAAGAAGGAATTAAAAAAAACTTAAGATTACAGCAGAAATACTGAAGAGATAATATGAAAGATAAATATGCTCATTTTTAGGCAGATAGGCATTCATCACAGCTGAAATAAAAGCCTTTTTTTTTCCTGTTAGAAGCAGGACATATTTCTTTCTATTCATTATTTCTTATAATATTCCTGTAGCTTCAGAGGCAAAAGACTGGTAGAGAGACACCGACTTTCACTCTAAGCTACAAAAAAAATGACTGTTGTTTCTAAATTTAGCTCATTATAATTATCTGGTTTTCCCCCAAACGTGCCTGACTTGCCTGATTAGTCTAATCAGGGGCTCTAATAACTAAACTAAGAGGAAGGATGGCTGGCAACTAATGTACCCCTAGTGTCATATATGAGGATATATCTCTGTGGTGGTTACAGCAGATTAAACTGGTGTTTTCACACTGCAGGCGTGTATTCTACAGACATACCCTGAGCTGGTATATGCAAACCATGGTCCCCCAGAACCAGAGCTCCTGGCAGGATGGTGGAAGCTGTGGTGGGACGTGGAGGAAGAGGAGCCCAAGATTCAGTCACGCAGCTGGGAGGCTCCCTGCACAGCAGCCACCTTGACCCTGTGGAGGCAAGACATCTAGGCTGGCCTCCTAGATGCTAAACAAGCCTCCTTCGCTTGCTGACTCAGCCTGATTGAGGCTTTCCAGCCACAGTCAAGGATAAAGCTTTCCACAAGAGCAACTGACTTCAACATACAAGTGACTGGTGTCATTCATCTATTACTCATTTGTTCATTCACTGGACACACGTAGAACCCATGTGCGCCAGGGGTGGTAGACAAACAGGAGCGACCCTTGCAAATATCTTCCAGTTGCCCAGGAAGGAGGTGCCTGGGCTAAGGGAAGGTTTGCTCCCAGATTCAGCTTACTGTGGACCCCCAGGGTTCACATATTAGCCAGACCACCAGGTCACTTAGGCTTCTATCAAGGGCTGAACTATAAGGCCAGGCGGTTGAAGACTCTAACTCAAGCTGCATTTGCCACGCTCATCAGACGAGCGAGCCTGTGAGGACAGCACCTGCTGATGCTTCTGCCCCTAGTCTGCACCCAGCCACTCCTGCTGCCCTTCAACTCTGCCCTTTGCCAGCACAATTCCAATTGCTGAGGAAATACATACAAAACAGACAGAAAGCTTCACCCTCAGCATTTGAACATTCCAGCAAGGGAGCCAGACGACAAACACACTGTGTAAACACATAAAACACACAGGACTTCCCAAAGAGTCAGTGTGATGGAAAAGCAGGGATCAGGAAAGGGGCAGAGTGTAGGGAGCCGGGTATGGGTCACCATCCCTTTGCAGAAGCAGATTTGGAGGGAGAGGGGGATAAAGAGTCCGAGGGCCTAGAACCTTTCAAGGTTGGGGGTGTGGAAAGTCAAGAAAAAGAGGAGGACCAGGGGTGCATCAGGTCAGCATTGGGGGAGGGCTTGCATTTTATTTTTCCCCAGGCTTCCCTTGTAGCTCAGCTGGGAAAGAATCTGCCTGCAGTGTGGGAAACCTGGATTCGATCCCTGGGTTGGGCAGATCCACTGGAGAAGGGAAAGGCTACCCAATCCAGAATTCTGGCCTGGAAACTCCCATGGACTAGTCCATGGGGTTGCAAAGAGTCAGACATGACTGAGAGACTTTCAGGAATAGGGACAGAGTGATGCTTCACTTCACGTCACTTCTGGCTGCTCCTAAAACCAGGTACAACATTGCCCAGAGGTCCTCTAAGATGCTGCAGTTGATGAGGGGTCTTCATTTGTCAAGGTGGGTCCCTCTCCACCCCTGCCACCCAGCGATGCTCTGAGGATCAAAGGAGACAAAAGCTTTGAAAGGAACTTTGAAAACAAGGAACGCTGTCCATGTTGGCAAGAGAACATCACTGCAGAACTGGGCTAGAAATAAGCAGGGTGATGATTCCTGTATCCAAACATTACTGACTACAGTAGAAAGATGAGAGAGGGAGGGAGAGAGAGATGGAGAGATGGCCAGAGAGATGGAGAGATCAAACACAGGCTTGATTCCTCATGAACCTAAGTGCCAACCTGCTTGTCAGCTGACTCTTCTTTCTCCCTTCCTCTCCTACAGGGCAGAGCTCCGTTCCTCTGGTGCAGTTTTGCTCCTGAACCATTTGACTGCAAAACCCAGGCTCCATTCTAGGACAAAAATACTCACTTTATCCTGTTAAGTAAATGTGTAAATTGAAAGGCAGGCTAATTTTGCCACCTCTCAATTTACTCAGGCAATAGAGATTAACAATAATTGCCAATTAGAAGAGGAGGAACATGGATCAGAAAAATATGTCTCTTAAGAACACATAACAAGGGTCAAGATTAAATAACAGGTTAATGAATAATTTTATGCAAGAAAAAAAATTAATAATTTCCTAACAGTAACAGTTTTGTTCTTTAAAAAAGTCAAAATTTTCATTATTTCATAGATGCCCTCTAAATTTATTAGAGAGCAAGCATTGATAAATTTGAAAACTATTTCTTTTGCTCAGTTACTTCCAAAATAGTAGGTAGGGAGTCTGCAATTAGTTTATGATTCATAAACTTCAAATATTAGTAATTATTTAGAAAAGGAAACTAATTTTCTTAAACAACATGAAAGCTAAACCTTTAATTTTTATCTCATTAGACTGTGCTCCATCTTTAAACATGAATTACAGAGAGAATGTTAAAAATAATACTTATTAATAGAAATAATTTACAAAAGTTAAAATGAATCTCACAAACACACATGGAGGTATTTTACATATTATGTACTATGAAGGAAACTAATCATAAGTATCTATTGACAGATGAATAGATTAAGAAAATGCGGTACCTATATGCGATGGAGTACTATTCAGTTATAAAAAAGAATGAAATAATGCCATCTGCAGCAACACGGATGGCTCTTTAGATTATTATACTAAATGAAGTAAGTCAGAGAAAGACAAAAATCATATGATACCACTTATATGTGGAATCTAAAATATGATACGAGTGGATTTATTTACAAAACAAAGACTCATAGACAGAGAAAACGAACTTATGGTTACCAAAGGGGATAGCAGGGGGGAAGGGGAGTGGGGGGAGATAAATTAAGAGCCTGGGATTAACTGCTACACACTATATTCATAAAATAGGTAAACAGTACAGTCCTACCGTAGAGCACAGGGAACCATATCAATAACTTGTGCTAATCATAATGAAAAAGAATGTGTGTATATAAAGTGAAGTCGCTCAGTCACGTCTGACTCTTTGTGACCCCATGGACTGTGGTCCACCAGGCTCCTCTGTCCATGGGATTCTCAAGGCAAGAATACTGGAGTGGGTTGCCATTTCCTTCTCCAGGGGATCTTCCTGACCCAGGGATCAGCCTGGGTCTCCCGCATTGCAGGCAGATTCTTTACAGTCTGAGCCACCAGGGAAGCCCTCTGTGTGTGTGTGTGTGTGTGTGTGTGTGTGTGTGTGTGTGTGCGCACACACACGCGCACGTGTATATCTATATAACTGAGAGCTTCCCACGTCACACTAGTGATAAAGAACCTACCTGTCAATGCAGGAGACGTGAGCGACGCGGGTCAGATCCTTGGGTCAGGAAGATCCCCTGGAGCAGGGCATGGCAACCCATCCAGTATTCTTGCCTGAAGAATCCCATGGACAGAGGAGTCTGGCGGGCTACAGTCCATGGGGTCGCAGAGTCAGACATGACTCAAGCGACTTAGTACACACACACACATATATAATTGACTCTTTTTGCTGTACATCCAAAACTAACACACTGTAAATTAGTTATATTTCAAGATTTTTTTTTAATAAAAGGGATCATAGACAAATGTGGTGGATGAAGTAGATCAAAGCAATTGATCTGAAGGTGGCCTGGCTTCACTGGGTGAAATGTATTTGGGTATATTGTGCTCACCATTCACAGTCTACCCATTACATTTGGTTTCCCAAGTTAATTAGAGGGTTCTTTTTTCCCATCTTCTCTACTTTTGAGGCCTTGAGTCAGCATGCGATTTGGCCATGGGGTGCAGCCTTTGAGGTATGGTCAGCTTAGAAGAGGCCTGGGTCAGGGGCTGGGGCACCTGGCACCTGCCAACAGCACATGGTGCTCCTCCCCCAGCTGCCACTGGCTCACAGCTGGTTATGGGGGACAGTGTTTGTGCCCAAACACCAACGCTGAGAAGAAATAGGCAGAGTAAGAACGTCCCTGGGAGAGCCTTTTGGAAATGTGACATATTCTTACATGTGAAAATTTTAGGAGGTTCCGATAAGTACCTAGGTGGAATGGATTTGGGCATTTTCATGAGAAAAGATCTTGTTCATTTTTTACTGCTACATACCATCAGTATGAATGAACTCTACGTGTGTTATCAGCAGTAATCTGATGTGCAACCACCAGTTTGTGTTAAAATGTCATAAGTATTCTCCCATTAAAACAGCACAGCACAATGCTCTATACTTCATTAAGCAGCTGCTTGCTGTGATTGTAAGAAGCAACTTTCCTTTCTTCATTTGGATATTAATATGGTTATTTTCAGTTCAGAATGTGAGAAGTATTAGACAGAGGTTCAAATGGACAAGGAAGTCGAGTTGGGAAGACAGAATAATGCCTGTTAAAGAGGTCCATGTGCTAATGACCAGAACCTGTGATGCCACCTTACATGGCAAAGAGACTTTGGAGAGGTGATTAAACAATGGCTTTTGAGATGAAGAGACTTTCCTGAATTATGAGAGGGGCCCAATGCAATCACGGGGGTCCTTGTGAGAGGGAGGAGGAAGATCTGGGGGACATGGGTTCAGGAGCCAAGGAATGAAGGTGGCTCTGGAATCTGGGACAGGAAGGACGTGGGTTCTCTCCTGGAGTCTCCAGAAGAAAGGCAGCTTGGCCAACTCCTGATCCTAGCCATGGGACATCTTGGACTCCTGACCTCCAGAACTGTGTTGTTTCAAGCCACTAAGTTTGCAGTTATTTGTTACAGCATAAATATGCAGTAAACACAGAGGATTTGTACACTGATTTGCTCTCCCATTTTCTAATAAGCACTACAGGCTCAGTAAAAACAGAAGATAAAATGTGTGTGTGTGTGTGTGCTCACACTCAGTTATGATTGAGTCTTTGCAACCCCATGGATTGTAGCCACCAGGTTCCTCTGTCCATAGAATTTTCCAGGCAAGAAAACTGGAGCAGGTTGCCATTTCCTTCTCCAGGGAATCTTCCCAACCCAGGGATCAAGCCTGCACCTCCTGCACAGGTGGTTTCTTTACCAGCTGAGCCACCGGGGAAGCCCAAGATAAAACTTCAGTTCAGTTCAGTTCAGTCGCTCAGTCGTGTCCGACTCTCTGCGACCCCATGGATCGCAGCACGCCAGGCCTCCCTGTCCATCACCAACTCCCGGAGTTCACTCAGACTCGCATCCATAGAGTCAGTGATGCCATCCAGCCATCTCATCCTCTGTTTATTTAAGGATAAAAACCAAAGACGTAGAAGCACCTGCCAGTTCTCAAATGCACAGCTTAAGAAGCCACTCTGGGAGCTTCTGTGGATGTCCCTCCTTTGTGATCTGTCACAGGTGATTTTAAACCCTGGGCACAGGGTACAGACCATACTTATGAACATAGCTCAGCAGACACCCCACAAGAAGAGGTGGCTGGAAAATTTTCTAAGGAAACTTTGGCACATGATTCTACACTTAATCAACCAGTAAAAATTTTATTACAAACATTCTTTGTGGTTTGTGGAGAGTCTATAGATAATGCAGTCACCCAGATGACCTTGCATCTGAGCAGGAGCTAAGCAGGTGATAAGGACAGAATGTCTGTGTCCCCTCAGACTTACACGCAGAAGTGCTAACCCCTGTGATGGTATCTGGAGGGAGACTATGGGAAGTAACTGGATTCCAATAAGATAATGAGGGCGAGGCCCTCACAGCTGGATCAGTGCCCTTACAAGCACAGGAAGAGAGAGTACAGGTGCTTCTGCCATGTAGAAATACAGCTTAAGGCATAGTCTTCAAGTGAGTAAGACCCAGCTGGTACCTTGGTCTGAGACTCTAGAGAAATCAATTTCTGTTATTCAAGCCACCCAGTCTATGGTCTCCTGTTACAGCATCCAAGAAATAATGATGTTTCCTATGAGGAAAGGTCACATTGGTGCTGAAGAATGGGGAGATTCAGGAGGCTGCAACCTTAGTCACCTTGGGAATGTGACGTCTCCCCAGACTGGTCAAGAAAGGGTGCGTGCAGGAGGTGGATTTTCCTAGACTTCTTGAGGGAAAAAAAGAGGGCGTTGAGACACATGCTCTCTGCTTTGGTCTCTGGGATTGAGACTCACCAGGAAATGAACACCTTTCCTGAGATTATAGAGAAAAGGCGGAAGTCATGCAAGGGGCATCTCAGTGATGAGACCCTGAATGTAGAGACGGAAACTCCCTGGTCCTAGTTTATTTGGCCATAAGAAGCATTGCAAGAGACACAGAGGGAAGAACTCAAACGTATGAAACAAAGCTTCCTGAAGGCAGTTACGACAGCCACACTCAAGTGCTTCAGTGAGAGGGGACAGAGGTCTCAGAACATGAGAAAAATGGTAAAAGAGGAGTATGGTGTCCAGGGAGAAAATAAGTGGTTTTTAATAAAGTAGAAGTGAAAGAGACAGAGGGATGATTTGAGAGAAGAGTAACGTCAGAAATGACCAGCTGTTGAGAGATGTGGAGAAAACTGTAATATATCTCTTAAAAAATCCCTCAAAACTTCATGAGTGGAGACTCTGCAATAAACACGCTTCAGAAGGAGAGATAAATGACTGTGGCATTTCAGCTGTGATGGAGTATTTAGCTCCAAATATCTCCCACAATGACAGAACATAATCCATGAAACTCAGTTACAGACAATTTGAGAGAAAGACAAGTGGACCTGTCCCTCAGTTATAAGCCTGCTGCAGTCGAGCTCGAGGAGAAGGGCAGTGTGTCCAAGTGTGCAAGTGCTACAGACGAGAACCAGAAGCCAGGACTGAGCTCTGCTGCCCTTCCTGGAGGGGCTGTAAGTGGCAGAGGGTCTGGGAAGGTCTATGGAATGGAAATTGTGGTAGGGAGCACTTTTGTGGGCAGATGGTGAATTGTCTAGCACACTCATGTTGAGCACCTCTGAAGAATATTTTCACCACCATTTACAGAGTGCAGCTTTGAGCCCACCACGTCACTGACATGGGTCCCACCATTACTGGAAGCTTATCTTTCTCTCCATCCTCATCACAGCCATCCACATAGGCACTGGGGGGATCCGTCATTTACCTCTCAGCCCTAGTGCCATCACAACACTCATACTCCCTTTCTTGTCTATCAGCTGCTCTTCCCCAGATGCCCAGCTAAAAGTCAAGTGGCATAATGAAATGGAGCTTTTCCACATTCATGAAATGTGGTCATAGCGGTATTAGTGTTAGTTGCTCAGTCATGTCCAACTCTTTGCAACCCCATGAACTGTAGCCCACCAGGTTGCTCTGTCCATGGGATTCTCCAGTCAAGAATACTATAGTCAATTGCCATTCCCTTCTCCAGAGGATCTTCCCAACCCAGGGATTGAACCCGGGTCTCCTACGTTGCAGGCAGATTCTTTACCCTCTGAACTACAGGAAACGTGCTCATGCTTTTTCCCAGCAGTTATAAGGTGCACACATCAGACACAACTTGGGAAATGAGTACATTACATGACTACTATAAAAAGCTGCATTCTTAAACACTACATGTGCCCGGCTCTGAGAGTCCCCGGGCACCCAGAGACAGGAAAGGGTAGAGGACAGTCCCACTCAGGACAGAGGAAAGGATATTATCACCAGACATCATCATTTTGGTGATGTCTCCAGGTGGCTTATGTCTTCTTTGTGAGTCTGTCAGTGAATTGCTGCCAGAAAGAGCAGAAACCTGCCATTTTCTGGGAACATTTCCCCAGGAGGCCCAGTATCTGTTTTGGGTTTGCAATGTATCTTATTCTTTCTACTATAGATAAGGGAGCTATTCAAATATTTGACTTATCACATAACATATCTACTCTTTGGAATGTATGTATGCATTCATAACCTATCAAATCTACTTTAAAAAGGAAAGCCCCTGATGATGATGTGTAATGGGTTAGTAGTTAGTTAGCAGTCTCCACCGTATTCCACCCGCCCCCTCACCCTTGAAAAGATTTAAGGTAAGTGTGTAAGGACACAAACTTTGACCTTCGACCCTCTGGGTTTGAATCTCAGTTCTCACTACCTAGTGTCCAAGTGACTTACCCTCCCCAAGCCAGGATTTCCCCATCAAGCCAGGTAATGATGGGGAGGGATTCAAGGTGGCAGAGGAGTAGGACATGGAGCTCATCTCCTCCCCCAAATACAGGCCATGAGAACAGTGCTTCTCATGCACTCAAATGCCCGGTCCTGTCCAACTCTTTGTGACCCCGTGGACTGTGGCCCACCAGGCTCCTCTGTCCATGGGATTTTTCAGGCAAGAATACTGGAGTGGTTTGCCTTTTCCTCCTCCAAGGGATCTTCCTGACCCAAGGATTGAACCCACGTGCTCTGTTTTGGCAGGTGGATTCTTTACCCCTGAGCCACCTGGGAAGTATTCATGAGAACAGTATATGCCCTCAAATGGGAGCCATGAGGAACTCTATGTGGTCAACCTGAACTTGCACACGCTTTGATAAGGGGAGTTGAGAGGTATCTCACTCAAAATATAGAAGGAGACACTAGTCTAATGGGTCTGTGCTGGTGTAGGGAGGAGGGGCTCCAGGGCCTGGATGTGCAGAGTGGAGACAGGAGAGGGGGCACAGTGCCTGCCAGAGGGGCCTCCGTAAAGGGCATCAGTGAGGCACCAGGCAGAGGACAGGATGGGAGCAGAGGGACCAGAAAGGAAGCCAAAAGAGACCCACGAGCAGGAACCAAGCATAAGAATCAGAACCAGCTGTGGCTACCATGGCAGACAGATGTGGAGCTTGAGTCACCTACAGAGAAGCTCCAGAAGCACCAGGCCAGCGATGAGCTGATGAAAGATGATGTGTGAGGAGTTACTTCATGAGTAAGACTCACCAGGGGACCTAGCTTCCTTCAATGCACCAACTACGGAGGCCTGGACGATGGGCTAGATGGGGGGTGACAGGGAAACAATTTTTCTTGGACTTAGAGAACCATCCACAGGGCCCCAGCAGCTTTACTGAGTATTCGTCTGAGCTTGTCCTCACTGGAGTTGCTTTTGGAATATTAGATAATTCTTAATTTTGCATAGTCTTGGAGAATAATCTCTTGTTGATCACATCATTGCAAACATTTTTTTCCCAATATGTAGGTTGTCTTTTTGTTTTGTTTATTGTTTCTTTTACTGTGCAAAAGCTTTTGAGTTTAAGTAGGGCTCATTTTCCCTTCATAGACCACAGCCTTGTTGGGGTAAAGGGGCTTGCATAACTCAGTGAAGCTATGAATCATGCCATGCAGGGCCACACAAGAGGAACAGGTCACAGGGAAGAGTTTTGACAAAATATGGTCCACCTGAGGAGGAAATGGCACCCACTCCAGTATTCTTGCCTGCAAAACCCCATGGATAGTATTAAAAGGCAAAAATAAATCACTCCAAAAGATGAGCTCCCCACCCCCCGATCCAGAGATGTCCAATATGCTACCGGGGAAGAGTAGAAGGCGATTACTAACAGTTCCAGAAAGAACGAAGCAATTGGGACAAAGTGGAAATGACGCCAAGCTGTGGACATGTCTGATTGTGAAAGTAAGTCTGTAAAGAATGATATTGCATAAGAATCTGCGTTACTAGGTCCACGAATCAAGGTAAATTAGACATGGTCAAATGGGAGATGGCAAGAATGAACATTGATATCTTAGGAATCAGTGAACTAAAATGAAATGGACAGGAATGGGAGAATTTAATTAAGATGACCATTATATCTATTATTGTTGGCTAGAATTCCTTAGAAGAAGCAGAGTAGCCCTCATAGTCAACAACGAAAGAGTCTGAAATGCAGTATTCCAATGCAATCTCAAAAATGACAGGATGATCTCAGTTCATTCCAAGAGCAAAGTATTCAATATCACAGTAATCCAATTCTATGCCCAACCACTGCTGCTAAAGAAGCTAAAGCTGACCATATCTATGAAGACCTACGGGGCTTCCCTAGTGGCTCAGATGGTAAAGAAACTGTCTGCAATGCAGGAGATTCAGATTCAATCCGTGGGTCAGGAACATTGCCTGGAGAAGGGAATGGCTACTCACTCCAATATTCTTGCCTGGAGGATTCCATGGAAAAAGGAGCCTGGTGGGCTACAATCCATTTGGTCACAAAGAGTCAGACAAGACTGAATGAACAATACTTTCACACACACTTTCACATGAAGATCTGCAACACCTAGAACTAACACCAAAAAAGATGTCCTTTTTATTATAGGGGATTGGAATGCAAAATAGGAAATCAAGCACTATCTGGAATAACACACAAATATGGCCTTGGAGTACAAAATGAAGCAGCACAAAGGCTAACAGAGTTTTGTCAACAAAACATGCTGGTCATAAAAAATACCCATTTCCAACAACCCGAGAAATGACTCTACACATGGACATCACCAGATGGTCAGCACTGAAATCAGGTTGATTGCGTTCTTTGAAGCTGAAGATGGAAAATCTCTATACAGTAAGCAAAAACAAGACTTCAAGCTGACTGTGGCTCAGATCATGAGCTCCTTATTGCACAACTCAGACTTAAATTAAAGAAAGTAGGGAAAACCACTTGGCCATTCAGATATGACCTCAGTCAAATCCCTTACAATTATACATTGGAGGTGACTAATAGATTAAAGGGATTAGATCTGGTAGACAGAGTGCCTGAAGAACATTGGACTTCAGTTTATAACACTGTACCGGAGGGGGTAACCAAAACCATCCCAAAGAAAAAGAAATGCAAGAAGGTAAAGTGGTTGTCTGAGGAGGTTTACAAAGAGCTGAGGAAAGAAGAGAAGTAAAAGGCAAGGGAGAAAGGGAAAGATGTACCAAACTGAATGCAGAGTTCTTGAGAACAGCAAGGAGAGATAAAAGGGCATTTCTGAATGAATAATGCAAAGAAACAGAAGAAAACAATAGAATGGGAAAGACTAGAGATTGCTTCAAGGAATTTGGAGATACCAAGGGAACATTTCATGTAAGGATGGGTACGATTCTTTAGGAGAGAAACAGTAAGTACCTAATAGAAGCAGAAGATATTAAGAAGAGGTGGCAAGAGTACACAGAAGAACTATACAAAAAGGTCTTAATTAATGACCCAGATAATCATGATGGTATGATCACTCACCTAGAGCCAGATATCCTGGAGTGTGAAGTCAAGTGGGCCTTAGGAAGCATCACTACAGACAAAGCTAGTGGATGTGATGGAATTCCAGATGTGCTATTTCAAATCCTAAAAGATGATGCTGTTAAAGTGCTGCACTCAATATGTCAGCAAATTTGAAAAACTCAGTAGTGGCCACAGGACTAGAAAAGGTCAGTTTTCATTCCAATCCCAAAAAAGGGCAATGCCAAAGAAAATTCAAACTACTGTTCAATTAGGCTCATTTCACATGCTAATAAGATGATGATCAAAACCTTTCAAGCTAAGCTTCAGCAGTATGTGAACTGAGTATTTTCAGATGTACAAGCTAGGTTTTGAAGAAGCAGAGGAATCAAATCAAATTGCCAACATTCGATGGGTCATGGAGAAAACAAGGAAGTTCCAGAAAAACACCTACTTCTGCTTCATTGACTATGCTAAAGCCTTTGACTGTGTGCATCACAACAAACTGTGGAAAATTCTGAAGGAGATGGGAATGCCAGACCACATTACCTATCTCCTGAGAAACCTGTATGTGGGTCAAGAAGTAACAGTTAGAACCAGGCATGGAACAAATGACAAGTTCTAAACTGGGAAAGGACTATGACAACACTGCATATTATTACCCTGCTTATTTAACTTCTGTGCAAAGTACATCATGTGAAATGCCAGGCTGGATGGATCAACAGGTGGAATCAAGATTTCTGGGAGAAATATCAACAACCTTAGATGTGCAGATGATACCACTCTAATGGCAGAAATTGAAGAGAAATTAAAGAGCCTCTTCATGAAGGTGAAAGAGGAGAGTGAAAAAGCTGGCTTGAAACTGAACATTCAAAGAACTAAGATCAAGGCATCCTGGTGCCATCACTTCATGGCAAATGGGGAAAAGTGGCAACAGTGACAGATTTTATTTTCTTGAGCTCCAAAATCACTGTAGATGGTGATTGCAGCCATGGAATTAAAAGATACTTGCTCCTTGGAAGGAAAGCTATGACAAACATAGACAGCATATTAAAAGGTAGAGACATCACTTTGCCAACAAAGATCCATGTAGTCAAACCAATGGTTTTTCCAGTAGTCATGTATGAATGTGATTCTTGGACTATAAGGAAGGCTGATAGTCAAAGAAGTGAAGCTTTTGAATTGTGGTGCTGGAGGAGACTCTTAAGAGTTCCTTTGGAGTGCAAGGAAATAAAACCAGTCAACCTAGTAATGGAAATCAACCCTGAATATCCATTGGATGATCTGTAACTGAAACCAAGGCTCCAATACTTTGGCCCCATGATGTGAAAAGCTGATTCATTAGAAAAGACCCTGATGCTGGGAAAGACTGAAGGAGAAATGAGAATCGGACAGCAGAGGATGAGATGGTTAGGTAGCATCACCTAGTCAATGGATATAAATTTCAGCAAACTCCGGGAGACAGTACAGGACAGAGTAGCCTGGTGTGCCTGCTAGAGTCCATGAGTTTGCAAAGCACTGGACACAAACTAGTGACTGATCAACAACAGGGACCATTTTTTAAATTTCCATTTATTCTAGATGATGGATTGAAAAACATTGCTGTAATTTTTTTCAGGAGAAAAAAAATTACTGCCCATGTTTTCCTGTAGAAGTTTAATAGTGTCTATTCTCACATTTTGGTGTTTAATTCATTTTGAGCTTATTTATGGGTGTGGCATTAAAGAATGATCTAATTTATTATTATTATTTTTTTACACGTAGCTGTCCAGTTTTCCTAGCACCATTTGTTGAAGGGACTGTCTCTCCAACATAGTGTAGTGTTGCCTCCTTTGTCACAGCTTAATTAACCATAGGTGTGTGGTTAATTTCTGGGTTTTGCATCCTGTTCCATTGGTCTACATTTTCTTTCTTTTGTGCCATACCATACTGTTTTGATGTATGTAGCTACTGTAGCTTTGTAGTATACTCTGAAGTCAGGTAGCCTCATTTCTTCAGTTCTGTTTTTCTATCCAAATAGTGCCTTGACTAGTCAAGGTTTATTTATTTATTTATTTTTGTCTCCACACAAATTTTAACACTTTTTGTTCTAGTTCAGTGAAAAATGTCATTGGTAGTTTGATAGGGATTGCATTGAGTCTGTAGAAAACAGCTCATTACACTTAACAGCATCAAAACAAATCAATCAACAAATGGGCAGAAGGCCTGGATCATTTCTCCAAAGAAATGGCCCAGAGGCACATGAAAAGATGTTCAACATCACTGATTATTAGTTAAATGCAAATTAAAACTACAATGGGATATCACCTCATATCTGTCAGAATTTCTGTCCTCAAAAAATCCGCAATCAGTAAGTGCTAGAGAGGTTATAGAGAGAAGGGAACCTGCCTACACTGTTGTTGGGAATGTAAATTGGTACAGCCACTATGGAGAACGATATGGAGGTTTAGTTAAAAAACTAAAAACAGAGCTACCATATGATACTGCAATTCCACTACTGGGTATATATCCAGAGAAAAACATGATCTGAAAGGATACATGTATCTCAATGCTCACTGAAGCACTGTTTAGAATAGATAAGGCATTGAAACAACCTAAATGTCCATCAACAGAGAGATGGATACAGAAGCCGTGGCACATACACACAGTGAAATATTACTCAGCATTTTACAAGAATGAAGTAAGGCCATTTGCAGCAGCATGGATGGACCCAGAGCATGTCATACTGAGAGAAGATAGTCAGACAGAGAAGGCGAAAGATCCTATGCGATGCCTATATGTAGTATCTAAAAAGAAAAGACACAAATTCACTTACGTATAAAACAGAAAAGGACTCATAGAAAACATTCGGTTGTGAGTGGGGAAGAATATGGGGAAGGGATAGTTGGGAATTGGGGGATTGGACATGTACATACTACTGCATTTAAAATGGGTAACCAGCAATATCTACTGTATAGCACCTGTAACAATGCTCAATGTTATGTGGCAGCCTGGATAGGAGGGGTTGGGGGAGAATGCTAAGTCCCTTCACTGTTCACTTGAAACTATCACAACATTATTAACTGGCTGTACCTTACTACAAAATTTAAAAAAAAAAAATTAAAAATAAAATAGCCTTGGAATAAGCATCAAGGTAAATAAGAAGTGGTCAAACAAGAGATGGCAAGAGTGAAGATTGACATTTTAGGAATCAGTGAACTGAATAGGACTGAAATGGGTGAACTTAATTCAGATGATTTTATATCTACTACTGTGGGCAAGAATCCCTTAGAAGAAATAGGGTAGCTCTCACAGTCAATAAAAGAGTCTGGAATGCAGTACTCGGGTGCAGTCTCAAAAATGACAGAATGATCTCAGTTCGTTTCCAAGGGAAACCATTCAATATCACAGTAATCCAAGTTTATGCCCCAACCACTAGTGCTGAAAAAGCTGAATTTGAACAGTACTTTGAAGACATATAAGACCTTCTAGAAATAACACACACACACAAAAAGATGTCCTTTTCATCAGAGCGGACTCAAATGCAAAAGTAGGAATTCAAGCAATATCTGGAGAAAAAAGGAAGTTTGGCCTTGGAGCAAAAAACGAAGCAGGGCAAAGGCTAACAGAGTTTTGCCAAGAGAATGCACTGGTCATAGGAAACACCCTCTTCCAACAATACAAGAAACAATTCTACACATGGACATCAGCAGGTGGTCAATCCTGAAATCAGATAGGTTATATTCTTTGCAGCTGAAGATGGAGAAACTCTATACAGTCACAAAAACAAGACCTGGAGTTCACTGTGGCTCAGATCATGAACACCTTATTGCAAAATTCAGACTTAAATTGAAGAAAGTAAGGAAAACCACTAGATCATTTAATTATGACCTAAATCAAATCCCTTATGATTATACACTGGAAGTGACAAACAGATCCAAGACATCAGATCTGATAGAGTTCCTGAAGATCTATGGATGGAGGTTCGTAACATTGTACAGGATGTGGTGGTCAAAACCATCCGCAATAGAAAGAAATGCAAAAAGGAAAAATGGTTGTCCAAAGAAACCTTACAAATAGCTGAGAAAGAAGAGAAGTGACACGTGAAGGAGAAAAGGAATGATATATCCATCTGAATGTAGAGTTCCAAAGAACAGCAAAGAGAGATGAGAAAACCTTCCTAAGTGATCAATGCAACGAAATAGAGGAAAACGATAGAAGGGGAAAGACTAGAGATCTCTTCAAGAAAATCAGAGATACAGAGGGAACATTTCATGCAAAGATGGGCACAATAAAGGACAGAAATGGTCTGGACCTAACAGAAGCAGAAGAAATTAAGAAGATGCAGCAAGAATACACAGAAGAACTATACAAAGAAGATCTTAATGACTCAGATAACCATGATGGTGTGATCATTCACCTAGAGCCAGACATCCTGAAGTGTGAAGTAAAGTGGGCCTTAGGAAGTATTACTATGAACAAAGCTAGTGGAGATGATGAAATTCCAGCTGAGCTACTTCAAATTCTAAAAGATGATGCTGTTAAACCATGATGGTGTGATCATTCACCTAGAGCCAGACATCCTGAAGTGTGAAGTAAAGTGGGCCTTACGAAGTATCACTATGAACAAAGCTAGTGGAGGTGATGAAATTCCAGCTGAGCTACTTCAAATTCTAAAAGATGATGCTGTTAAAAGTGCTGTACTCAATATGCCAGCAAATTTTGAAAACTCAGCAGTGGCCACAGGACTGGAAAAGTCAGCTTCATTCCAATCTCAAAAAAAGGCAATGCCAAAGAATTTCAAACTACTGCACAACTGCATTTGTTTCACACGTTAGCAAAGTAATGCTCAAAATTCTCCAAGATAGGCTATAACAGTACATGAACCGAGAGCTTCCAGAGGTTCAAGCTGAATTTAGAAAAGGCAGAGGAACCAGAGATCAAATTGCCAACAGCCGCTGGATCATCAAAAAAGCAAGAGAATTCCAGAAAAACCTCTACTTCAGCTTCATTGACTATGCTAAAGTCTTTGACTGTGTGGATCACAACAAATTGTGGAAAATTCTTGAAGAGATGGGAATACCAAACCACCTGATTTGCCACCTGAGAAATATGTATGAAGATCAAGAAGCAACAGTTAGAATTGAACATGGAACAATGGACTGGTTCCAAATTGGGAAAGGAGTACATCAAGGCTGCATATTGCCACTCTGCTTATTTAACTTACATGCAGAGTACATAATGCAAAATGCTGGACTGGATGAAGCACAAGCTGGAATCAAGATTGCTGGGAGAAACATAAATAACCTCAGATACACAGACAACACCACCCTTATGGCAGAAAGCAAATAAGAACTAAAGAGCCTCTTTTTTTGTATATATAAATTTATTTATTTTAATTGGAGGTTAATTACTTTACAATGTTGTATTGGTTTTGCCATACATCAACATGAATCTGCCACAGGTATACACGTGTCCCTCATCCTGAGCCCCCCTCCCTCCTCCCTCCCTGTACCATCCCTCTGGGTCATCCCAGTGCACCAGCCACAAGCATCCAGTATCTTGCATCGAACCTGGACTGGCGATTCATTTCATTTATGATATTATGCATGTTTCAATGTCATCCTCCCAAATCATCCCCTCCTCTCCCTCTCCCACAGAATCCAAAAGACTGTTCTATATAAAGAGCCTCCTGATGTAAGTGAAAGAGGAGAGTGAAAAAGTTGGCTTAAAGCTCAACTTTCAGAAAACTAAGATCACAGCATCTGGGTCCATCACTTCATGGCAAATAGAAGGGGGAACAATGGAAACAGTGACAGACTTTATTTTCTTGGGCTCCAAAATCACAGCAGATTGACTACAGCCATGAAACTAAAAGACGCTTGCTCCTTGGAAGAAAAGCTATAACAAACATAGACAGCATATTAAAAAGCAGAGACATTACTTTGTTGACAAAGGTCTATATAATCAAACCTATGGTTAATCCAGTAGTCATGTATGGATGTGAGAGTTGGACCATAAAGAAAGCTAACTACCATAGAATTGATGTTTTTGAACTGCGGTGTTGGAGAAGACTTTTGAGAGTCCCTTGGTCATGAAGGAGACCAAACCAGTCAATCCTAAAGGAAATCATTTCTGAATATTCTTTGGAAGGACTGATGCTAAAGCTGAAGCTCCAATACTTTGGCCACCTGATGCAAAGAACTGACTCATTGGAAGAAATCCTGATGCTAGGAAAGAGTGAAGGCAGGAGGAGAGGGGATGACAGAGGATGAGATGGTTTGATGGCATCACCAGCTCAATGGACATGAGTTTGAGCAAGCTCTGGGAGTTGGTGATGGACATGGCGTGCTGCAGTCCATGGGGTTGCAAAGAGTTGGACATGGCTGAGCAACTGAACTGAATTGAAGAATTAATAGCTTTGATTTTATTAGTGATTTTATTTTTTAAAAATAGCTTCAAATTATGAAAAAATATGACCCCAATGATGTGATGTCATGATTTCATCTTAAAGTTTTGGTAGTTTCACTAACAGATTTGCAATTTTTGCCAGCTTTATCACCAGATGAATATTAATTGCCTGTATATATCATGCACATATCTAACTACTCAGATTTTCAAATCATGAAATAATGGACATCAACTGTCATAGAATGAACAAATTCATAGACATTAACTCTCTTCAGAGTGTGTGGCATATCTAACAAAGCACACACGCATATCCAACTGAAGTAACACAGGGAACTAGGAAACAAGTCAACTAATTCTTTATTAAAACCTCTGGCGTTGAAACATGTGTACTATCATGTAAGAAACGAATTGCCAGTCTATGTTCAATGCAGGATATAGGATGCTTGGGGCTGGTGCACGGGGATGATCCAGAGAGATGATACGGGGCGGGAGGAGGGTTCATGTTTGGGAACTCATGCACACCCGTGGCGGATTCGTGTCAATGTACGGCAAAACCAATACAGTATTGTAAAGTAAAATAAAGAAAAATTAAAAAATAAAAACAAACCTCTAAAATCATTGCCAGCACATCAAGGTCAAGAGACTCACCCACCAAGTGCAATATGACACTTCTGTAAAATACAAATCAGATATAACACATCAGTTATAACTAATGCATATAGTTTAATAATGTGAATATTAATGGCAATGTTTATGTAAATTTCAAATTCACTGATCTTAGCTTTCACAAGCCCAATAATCGAAACAGCCACATATGCACTAGGAACACAACTAAAATGAACAAAACTCAGAAAATACCCTTCCTAACTGTTTCTTCCATGCAATATACTCACTTTGAATAATAAACAAATACAGGTTCTTAAAATTCTTAAAGTCTCCTTACGGTAATAATGCAGTCTGTATTACTTAGTGTCCATGAAATTTATTGAATTGTGAGATTACAATTTTAGAAAATGGAGAGAGCAAGTCAATTTTTAACACCATCCCAAAGATACATATGAATTCTCAATGGGTCTTTTATCAATCAGCATTTCTTCACACTCAGCACAAGTTTAAATAAGACTGTGTGAATGCTTATTCACAAATTTTCCTAACTCTTGTGATGAAATAGGCTAATTCTATACGCCCTGTGAGTTAAGCTTCATTCAAACCGAGCACAAATATTTTTTAAACATTTAACTGATGACTGTAGAAACATAATAATGTGTCAGTTTAATGTGCCCTACTGATTTATAGAAGGGGCATTGATTGATTTGCCTGCATCATTTAGTGGGGTCTTGGGGACCTTGGAGCTCTCTTCCCAATTATAAACCAGGAGGCTGACACTGGAAACTCCAACGTTCCAGTCCAGCTTTGATTCTGCTTCCATGATTATGCTCAATTTTAATGCATTTTCTGAATTACTGTCTCTACTTTTAGACTGTATTTTCATCTGCCTTTGTACTTGTGCTCCAGCAACATGGTGGTTTCATATTTTTAGAATCCAATTTTGAGTAACATATACTCAAGTAAACGGTTGAGTTTGACGGTCTTGGGTATTTGAAACGAATATACTAGATCGTTTTTCTCATATAAACTGAGCCTTTGTTAAATTAGGATAAACTGCACTGTGCCCCCACTATTCCTCAATTATATACAGAGTAGTAAGTGGGAAGACATGTCTTCACCATCTCTATTAATGCTGACAATGTTTATTGTAATAATCACATTTTATATACACAATGGAATACAACTAGGTCATGCAAAGGAATGGAAGATGCCACCTGCAGCAACATGGATGGACCTAGAGATTATCATACCAAGTGAAACAAGTCAAAGACAAACACCATGATACCACTTATGTGCTATGCTCCATCACTTCAGCCACGTCCGAACCTGCAGTCCTACGCACTGTAGCCCGACAGGCTCCTCAGTCCAGGACATTCCCCAGGCAATGACATTGGAGTGGGTTGCCATGCCCTCCTGTATATCACTTATACATGGCAACTAAAATATGACAGAAATGAACTCATCTACAAAACAGAAACAGGCTCACAGACAGAGAGAACAGACTTGTGGCTGCAGAGGGGAGTGGGGATAGGGGAGGGTTGGACTGCGAGTCTGGGATTAGCAGATGCAAACTATTACATAAAGACTGTATAAACAACAGAGTCCTATTATATAGCCCAAGGAATATATTCAGTATTCTGTGATAAACCATACTGGAAAAGAACATGAAGAAAATGTATATATGTGTATAACTGAATCACTTTGCTATACAGCAGAAATTAACACAGTGCTGTAAATCAACTATACTTCAATGAAATAATGAAAATAACCACGTTTATTATAGCATTTGAGTATGATTTCAGGATGGTGTCGTCTATATATTGGTTCTTAGTTGTAGCATTAGGCAGATCTTTATTATACCTTCCCCAATATTTTACTCTGAAGCAGTTCTTACTCAGCATTGGCAATAAACATGTCCCAGCAGCTTCTGAATGATACCCCAAATATCCTTCTGTAGTTCTCAGATCCACAAAATACTTGTATCGATTTCTACCTTTTATATACAAGACAAGTTTAGGAGGACCTAACCCCTTGCTGAAGGCACAGCTGAGAGTCTGAGTTCCTTTTCTACCTCAAGCAGCTCTTGAGGAGACAGTCTGTTCCTCTCCTGCTACTGAGAGGTGTCCCAAAGGAGGATAGTAAAGTCATTCCGCGGGCAGGCCGGCCACATTCCATGGGCCAACACGAGGCTGGACCCTGACACAGCTCCCCCAGCCCAGGGGCTCTGCTCACGGCTGGTTCCTAGCTGCAGGGGAGACACAGCCAACCCCAACCTGTGAACAGGGATCTGTACCCACAGAGCTCAAAACACTGGGACTCACAAGTGTGTCTTTGATCTCACAGGCTATCCCTTGCTTTGGGATCTTTCAGTCCTCACCGCTACTTTTCACAATCAATTCCTAAGGTGTGTGGGGTCCGTCCTTTCAGTTTATAGGTCTGTTGCAGTCTCCATGTTTTTACAAAGTTACTCCAATTTTACTCTTCCCCTCAACTGCCAGGTGAAGTTGATGCCATCTAAGGGAGTGGAATTAGGATAATTCAAAGATCACCATCCTCTCAACATCCTGATACAAGTTTTCCCAGCTCAGGGCTTCCACGTCCTGCCAGACGGCCCTCCCGGATCTCCTACTGGTTCTCCTAGCGTGTCTTTCAGGGACATCACTCTTTCACCCTCATTAAGGGTCACCGGTTTCCTTTAGGTCACCAAACTCAGCATCTGTTCTCAGGCTCCGTATTTATTTTCAACAATACAGTTCTTGTCTGCACTTGTTTTCCTGATACTCTCTGCCCTGCGACTTCCTTGACGAGTAAAGGTCTTCACTCCATTGCTCTCCCATCGCCTCTTGTAGGTTCTTGCTCTGTGAAGGGGAGTGTCAGTCAAGGAGAGTCTCCTGTCCACGGGCACTTCCTCCCTTGGCAATTAATTCCAGGGCTTCAGTATCTTCTATATTTGAAGGATCTGCCCACTGGAGATCACTCATGAGTCCTGGCATTGAATGTCCTGCCAGAATCTTCAGCCTCATAAATCACCCCCTTCCCTGTCAATCCAGCACTTCCTTCTGGACTGCCCGCTCGATGCTGGCAGCATTGTCTGGCACTAGTGCTCAAAATGTATAGCATCAGTGTTGTCTCCCAGGTTCTCTGATCCCCTCCTTCCTAGGCTCATTGCCAGATGAGTCAATGCTTACTCTTGCTGTGTTCAATACCAGAAATTTTCTGGATCATTTTAATAATCCATCCCCCTGAAGTCCTCATAGTCTAGAGAATCAAATTTCCAAGCCTAACATTCAAAGTCATGATTGAACTGGAGCCTAACTACTTTTTGACCTCCTTTCTCAACACTTTCCTTTCATGAAAATGAACTGCTCACAATTACACCCCTGTGTGCTAAATCTTGCTGCCTTACAGCCCTTGCAGGTGGGGCATCTGCCCACATAGCCACACATCCTGCACATCACTGGGGACTCCATTTTTTCCTTCTCTCTCTGGCACCCTACTGCAACACTCTTGCCTGGAAAACCCCATGGATGGAGGAGCCTGGTGGGCTGCAGTCCATGGGGTCATGAAGTCAGACATGACTGAGCGACTTCACTTTCACTTTTCACTTTCATGCATTGGAGAAGGAAATGGCAACCCACTCCAGTGTTCTTGCCTGGAGAATCCCAGGGACAGCAGAGTCTGGTGGGCTGCCGTCTATGGGGTCGCACAGAGTCGGACATGACTGAAGCGACTTAGCAGCAGCAGCTGCAGAATTTTACATCTCTTAGGGCACCTATAGAAACTTGGTTTTAACATTTAATTGTAATTTCTCATTTTTATTTGTTCTAGGGACAAAAAGTAAGCAATGCAGAGTTTCCAGGTGCCAGGTACGTGTGAGGTTCTTTGGATGTAAAGTTCCCAGGTACACATCGTGCGTTGCCTCCCTGACTGTATAAGCTTCATGAGAATAAAATCTATAATTCTTTTCTGGATCTCCTAAAACACACAGCACCAGGATTACACACACACACACACACACACACACACACACACACACACACACACACGTGTCATTTAAATGGATGAACCAAAGCTGAATCCCAAGCTTCCTGACCATGGTCCTCTCTCCCACCCCACCCCCTTCCCATGCACACCTGTGCTTGCTATCTGCTCTTGGATTTCTGAATTCTGCTGACAAGATTCCATGTGAAAGTTCATGTAAAATTATGAACATCATGCCACATGGTTTCATGCTTAAAACTCTAAACAAGCACTCTCTTCTGCTTTAAAAGAAACACATACAAAACCAGTCAAGGAAAAGTCACACTTCTGCACTTCTTGTTGTGTGGGGGACTGGGTTGGCATTTTTTTACCTTTGCCAAAGAACAAGATAAAGGAAGGCACACCTCCACACGGAGGTGTTCCACATGAGGAAGCCTCCAGATTTCAATTTAAAAATTAATTTACTGCAAAGGATTTGGCAGGGCTTCCCAGGTGGCGCCAGCTATAAAGAACATGCCTGCCTGCATGCAGGAGACAAAAGGGATATGTTCAATCCCTGGGTCGAGACGATCCTCTGGAGTAGGAAAAGGCAACCCACTCCAGTATTCTTGCCTGGAGAATCCCATGGACAGAGGAGACTGGCAGGCTACAGTCCACAGGGTCGCAAAGAGTCGGACATGACTGAAGCAAGTTAGCATGCAAGCATAGAAGGAAGCAAAGACCCTCGAAAACACTCTTGATGGAAGGAAGCCACATAAAAGTTAATGAGTTCAACAGCAAAGATGGAGCTCAACAGACAATACCATGCAAATATGCTAACCCCCTGGCTCAGGTGACGCTCTTCACAGCAGTGAGCTGGGATGCTTTCTAGTATCCAAGAAAACTTCTCAGGACTCTGAGACCGGCAATGATTTTACATTTATTTTATAGAGGCAGACACAGGGCTGAGGAAAGCTTGAGGCATCTTCCTGAGGTGGCATGATTAGTAGGTAGGAGAGTGGCAGTCTGAAGCCAGGCAACCTGAGCGCACCGTCGGGTGCGAACCGTCCCACAGCCGAGAGCCGAGGGCTGCACGGGGGTGGAGCTAATTCACCCCAGGGCCATCTTTCCTACAGGCACTCTTGTCCTGGGGCGGGGTGGCTCTGCGGTCCTCCACCAGGAACTGGGCATTTCCTGCCTCTTTTGCTGAATAATGCTCGGTGGTCCACACCCTGTGCTTCCTCTCACCTGGTCCCCACGCCACAAGGCTGAGCATCAGTGGCCACTGGGCTGACGGGGCAGCAGCTGTATTGGTGCCCTCTTTCCTGCCTGGCTCCATGGGCTCTGGTGACCACAGCAAGAGCTCTGGGTCAAGATAGTCAGTGGTCCAGGATGTGAGGACCTGCCCCTGCTGCTAAGCATCTGGTGCAAGGGGGCACAAGAAGGTGATTGAAATGAGTCTTCACTTTCAAAGGTGGTACAAGAGGTACCTTGAGATACCCGATAATTGCCGTCTGATAACTACGAGAAATAGAGGAAGAGGCTCCCGGAGATAAAGGTTATTTCTTTCTTGTACCCCAGGCACAAGCATAGACAAGCAAAACACTGAAAAACCTTGTAAACTCATACGATTGTTACCCAACACTAAGTGGGCTTCAAACATCACTGTTTCCCCCAGTGGGCCGACCTCATTCTCAGGATGAGATCTTCACGCTGGGAGGATCCTAGAAGCAAACCTCTGCAAAGCAGGCTATTTAAAAATTTTTGTTTCATTTAAATATGTAATTCTCAGACTGTTTACTTTAGTTACAGGTAGCTAATAAAACAAATGCAATGAACTACAAAAATGAAGCAGACAAAACACCACAATTCCTTATCGACGAATACACAGTATCAGGTGGTGCAGTGGTAAAGAATCCACCTGCCAATGCAGGAGATGCTAGAGACCTGAGTTCAGTCTGGGTTGGGAAGATCCTCTGGAGCAGGGAATGGAAACCCTGGTAGGCTACAGTCCATCGATCTGCAAAGATGTGGACATGACTGAGGTACTGAGCAAACAAACACACACATGTGCAATTATATATAGGCTGGATAAACAATAAGGTCCTCTTGTATAGTGCTGGGAACTATAGTCAATGTTCTGTGATAAACCAGAGTGGGAAAAGTATGAAAAGAAATCACTTGGCTATACACCAGAAACTAACACAACATTGTAAATCAACTATACTTCAACAACAAAAATAGCATCTGTAGGTAAAGAATAAAAAAGAAAAAAAAAAAAAAAGACAAACCTTAGAATGCTTGATTTCACCAGGAAAGCAATCACACTTAGAAGGTTTTCAAAACAGTATACACAATATCATAATATTATCTTATAAGTAAATTCTCACTAGGTTATAAGTCACCTAGGGAAATAAGCATGTTGGTCCATTTAAATAAAACCAAATTAGAAAATTAAAAATGCCCCTCCCTTAACTCAGTAGTTCTTATGACAAAGGTTCTGGGCTCAACCCTGGCATGAGGTTTATTTTGTAGTTTTCTCTGACTTGTTCCTGAAACTTTTGCAAGGCTGCCATGGAATCAGAAATGAAACTTGGGGGCAAGTATTGAGCAGTTCTCAGTGGTCTTCCCTTTGAAGCCAGTCCAAGCAGCCTCACTCCTTTCTGTGAGAAGCTAACCAGCCTCCCTGCTTCCATACTGAACCAGAAGTGATAATCCTCGGGCAAAGTGGCTTTTTAGCTCTTTCTCAATGATTCTTATCATGACAGTTTCAAGTTAGCTTCTGCACACGATTTTAGCAGCATGCCTCTAATAGAATACCCGGGGATGGGGTGGTGTGGGGGTGTGGGGAGGGATTATCATTCAGTGAATTCTGACAGCAAATGCTTTTCAGCAGAGTATGAATGGCGTCCTGTGGGGGCTCTGTTCAATGTGCCCTCAATCAGTGGACAAGACTTCAGCACCTATTATGGGTAACATGTTCTGTGCACCATAGGAGGAGGGGTCTCAGGATACTGGGAATGGGTTCCAGGGATGAGGGGGTCCCTGGAACTTAGCAGCTAAAGGCTTACCATCCAGAGGAGTAGAAAGACTCATCCTTCAATAATCCTAATACATGCTGGCCATAAGATATGCCATGGGAATGCAAAAATGTAACTTGGTTAAATTCTTGAGAAAACGTAAGAAAACTGATGGTGGAAGAGTGTGTCCTTTCTCAGTAGGAAAGAGATGTCCACATATATTTATCATTTACAGTATATTTATCCACAAATGCAGGAAAAATAAATTATGATCCTTTCCCAAAAGAGGATGCATAGAATCTGATTAGCTGACGACATTCAAATGAACCTTCTTGAAATTCTCTAGCATTTGGAATTTATTAGAGTTTCTGGGATTCAGGAAACATAAGCAAAGGATTCTTCTGGGAAGAGAAGGAGAGAAAAAAAAAATTCTCCCTCCACAAGTCTTCCTTTCTACCAGAAATATGCTTTTCAGAACTGACTGTCCACAGAATTTTCCTTTGCTTCAATCTTTGCCCAGGGAATTATCATGGAAGCTCGGTGCCAACAGTGGTAGCTTATTTTGCACTTGGGTTCTGACCTGGCACTTTGAAGCCACCTGGCGAGGTCTGGGCTTGAGCAAAGCCATGTGCAATGATGCCAAGCTTGACCTTTAGGCAAGAAGATGTTTTCTGGCCTTTGTATAAACCAATGGAAATGAACCTCATCTGTTTCTACAAGTGGATGCTCTGTAGGAAGGAGTGTTAGACGTCCAGGTTAGCTGGCAAAAAAAAAAGAAAAAGTTATCGTGTTGCTTTAGAAAATAGATACTAACCCTTCTCAGCTGCAGCTGTGGAAAATAATGTTAACCTGGTGTGTCAGGATGAAAAACATGTGTTTATGTTTCAGATTTTTTTCCCCCTGTCTCCATTCTTAACCCCCAAATAATGCCTAAGCATGCCAAAAGAGGCACTTTATTTTTATAGCCAGGCTTACAGAAAGCCGATGGCACCTGAACCACTTCTCCCCTCTAATTGCTGATGGTCGTAATTTTTACCACTAACATTATAGCAGCTGGGACTGTGTGCAATAGTGAGCATTTCCTTTTTTCATGTTCAAACCCAGAAAACAAATGAGAGAACGTGTTCCCTTCAGAGTTGGACAGTGAGAAAGTTTGCTCTCGCTGCTCCTATGATAGGAAAGGAAAAGAGATTTCTGCTCTTTTCAGATAACCAGAAATCATAGTCTTCCAATTCCTAGAGGAACTCTGTGCCCAGCAAACCAGGATAGGGTGTGCATTCTGTGTCATAAAATGTCACAGCAGCTCATGGTTTAGGGCTGTGCGCTGGGTGGTTCTCACCTCGCATCACACAGCAAAGAATTCCTTTAAGCAACACATTAAAGAATATGGCTGGAAACAGGGACAGTCTCTTTGCTTGAGTGGCAGAGTTTACCAAAGAATTCAGAAAGTGAACAGGAATACATCTGGAGAAAGCATTCACACAGACGGTGTGACATCCTGGTGAGGGGACATTTAGCTGTAGAAACCGCAAGGACCGATGCTCTATTACAGACTCAGGGAAATGACAAACATGGTTGAGGGAGTAACAGCGACGCGATCGGAGCTTGTTTAATGACGTGTTAGCTGAAGCCTAAAGTGCAGTAAACGTTTACTGCCCAGAGCGTATAATGAAGCAGTGGGCAATGCCTTTCATCAGAGGCTGTTTCTCAATCATCCAGGGCCCATTAACGGTCACAATAGAGGAAAACAGAAACTGTGACTTGTACCTCTAAAAATACTGCTTATTGGCAACTGCTCCCTGGAAGAGGTATTTTGTGTTCATTGGAACCGTGAGTGTGTGAGTGCAATTTTCCAGCAGTTCACAAAAATCCCCAGACTGCATCAAGGGCACATCTGTGAACTTTAGAAAAAAGTGAAAATCCAGGGAAGAATGAGAAAGCGATCAGTCTCTTATGCGACAGACTGCCTGTCACTAAACCCTCCTTTGCCTTCACATTATCAGGAGTAAACGGTAGGGAAGCGATCTCTGTGCGTATTTCCAACAGGTGTGTCCAGCGCCCGCCCACGTGGTTTGCTGGTTACACATGTGCTCTTTGGGTGCAAGGTGCTGCCTGGTCAACACGGCCGTGACTCAGCACACGTGGTGTCACTTTTGCAATTGCTGTCACTCTCTACCCTGCTCAGGAAATGCTCCTCTGTCACTCCAAGGCACAAGACATAAAAATAATAGACAAAAGGAGCCTTTGGTTTCTCTGCCTTTATATCAGTTTATTTTAGGAGGATACTAACAAGAAATACACCAAGGAGATGGCTAATCCGAAGGGCCTGTGCCTCTTGACATCATCCCCTCTTCTGCCAGGGACACGGAGGCTGAACAGGTGTGTGTTTTATGTGGTGGATGTAGGCACCCTCACTGAATATTTCAAACCAAACAAACAGCTTCCATATGTGGCTGCCAGCCCGCCCGCTCCCCCACTATGCCCATCCCCCGCAGGTGAATATGCTTCCTGCTTCCTGTCTTAACTGTGGATTCAGTCATTTGAAGTAGAAAACTCAAAATTATATTCAACAACTTCTTCCTTAGCTTTTCCTAAGGATCCCTCAAATCAGCCCACTTCTCTCTATGTCCCCTGCCACTAGCCTGGACAAGGCCACCATTGACTCTCCAACTTCTGTCCCCTGTAAACTCTCAGAGCCGCCAGAAGGATCTTTGTTGGACAAGCATTTGGTTTTCTGCACCTCCTGCTAGCACTTCCTTAGCAACTTATTACTGTCAGGAAAAAGCCCAGGATAGTAACATTCTTACCTCCCACCTCCTTCCCCACTGCCCTTCTACACAACAGTCACAGGGAATTTCTTCCACTTACCCCCAAGGCACCTGTTCTCCTGCACTAGTGGCTTCTTCTGCCTGGAATGCGCTCCTGCTCAGAACATCTCCTCCTCACACTGCAGGATCCACCCCACGTGTCACTTCTACTGGGGGTTTGCCTTGGTGGGAGCCAAAGAAGGGGAATGTTGGCTGCACATCCCTCTTACCTGTGTAAGGGTAATAATGTACTTCTGTGGTGTGTAAGCTCCGGTTAAAGTAGCGAAAGTGTTCATCTCTCAGTTGTGTCCTACTCTTTGGGACTCCATGGTCTATAGTTCACCAGGCTCCTCTGTCCATGGAATTCTCCAGGCAAGATTACTGGAGTGGAGTAGTCAGTCCCTTCTCCAGGGATCTTCCCAACCCAGGGATCGAACCCAGCTCCCCTGCATTGCAGGCAGATTCTTTACCTTCTGGGCCACCAGCAACACCAGCTAGGAGACCTCACAATTGCCTGAGACCTACTGGCAGCAGGTTTGGTGTGTGTCCTGGGCAGGACTTTCTCTAGGTGGCTGTGGTGCCAAACTGTGAGGACCAGCACCCCAGCTCAGAAGGAATCAGAGTAGAAGACAATATGTCAAGTAGAGGAATAATTTCAAAGAACAAAAGATGTCGTTAGGGACTTCCTTGGTGGTCCAATGGTTAAGAATCCACATGCCAAGGTGGGCAATATGGGTTCAATCCCTGGTCTGAGAATATTCCACACCTCCTGGGGCAACTAAGCCTGCGTGCCACAACTATGGAGCCTGCGCCCTAGAGCCTGTGCGCCGTGACAAGAGAGGCCACCGCAATGCAGAGCTGTGCACTGCAGTGGAGACTAGCCCCACTCACCTCAAGGGAGAGCCCTCATGCAGCAGTGACAGTCCAAAACAAATAATTTTTAAAAATGTTGACATTAGAAGACAATTTATGGGTTATAATTTAATACATTTTATCTCCCACTCAGAGAAAAATGACTACTGTGTTAATCAAATATACCTTTGAAACATCTATTCAATTGCTATATACATGGTAAATACTAAATAAACATGACAAGGTAAAAATAAAAACTTATTGAGTGCTTACTATGAACTGCTTCCCTGGTAGCTCAGCTGGTAAAGAATCCGCCTGCAATACAGGAGACCCAGTTTGATTTCTGGGTTGGGAAGATGCCCTGGAGAAGGGATAGGCTACCCACTCCAGTGTTCTTGCCTGGAGAATTCCATGGACTGAGGAGCTACTCTTCATGGGGTCGCAAAGAGTTGAACACCACTCAGCGACTTTCACTTCCATTTCACTTTCGCTTACTATGAACCAAGTCCTGTTGCATAAATATCATATGTATTATTAAGAGGTAGTTAGTACATGAATTCAGATATGCTGACATCAAAACACGCACTGCTTGAAAACTCACTCTGTGGACTGATTTAAAGAATTAAACTGTAGGGTTTCCAGACATCAAATATAAACAGACACAGAAAAAATAAATAATTGGAGTTGAGCACTGTATCACACACATGATTGAGATCATTCTCACTGGCAAATCTCATGAGAAATGCTACTTACGGAGTAGAATGTTTACTCTGTATAGGAAACAGAATTGCAAACTATAAAGCCATCTATAGATTTATTCCCATACAATGGAAAATAAAGCTAAAATTTTACAAAACAATTAAAAAGAAGAAAATAAAACTATAATAAAAAAGATAAGGTAAGGAGTTAGAATCAATCCAGTAAAAGCCTGTAGAACAAAAAACTGGAGTTAAAAATAGCGACAGATAAAGTAAAGCAATTGATATAGACTCAGTGCTTAAGCACCCTCAAAGGTCATCTCAGGATGACTCGTATTAGAAATAAAACTTTGTATAAATATTCCTAGACTCCAAGATATTTTGGCTGATGCCTCTCTAACTAGGCTTCCCTGGTGGCTCAGAGGTTAAAGCATCTGCCTCCAATGCAGGAGACTCAGGTTCGATCCCTCGGTTGGGATGATCCCCTGGAGAAGGAAATGGCAACCCACTCCAGTATTCTTGCCTGGAGAGTCCCATGGACGGAGAAGCCTGGTAGGCTACAGTCCACAGGATCGCAAAGAGTCGGACACAACTGAGCGACTTCACTTTCACTTTCTCTAACTAGGGAATTAGATATTTGTCCTGCATTTCTCATACAGGTAATTTGGTTGGTAGGTTTATGACTGGTTGCTTCCACTACTGTTTCCTCAAGCTGGTCCCATTTTTTCTCCCTGCTCTATAAACTACTGAACTGGAGCTCACAAGACCTTCTTCCAAGTGCACCCCAAGCACTTAAGGGCAAGAGCAACACATGAAAAATGATGAGTACCTATCAGTTTAGTTCAGTTTCTCAGTTTTGTCCAACTCTTTGCAATCCCATGGACTGCAGCACGCCAGGCTTCCCTGTCCATCATCAACTCCTGGAGCTTGCTCAAACTCATGTGCATCGAGTCAGTGATGCCATCCAACCATCTCATCCTCTGTCATCCCCTTCTCCTCCTGCCTTCAATCTTTCCCAGCATCAGGGTCTTCTCTAATAAGTCAGCTCTTCTCATCAGGTGGCCAAAGTATTGGATTTTCAGCTTCCTTCCAATAGGACTGATTTCCTTTAGGATGGACTGGTTGGATCTCCTTGCAGTCCAAGAGACTCTCAAGAGTCTTCTCCAGCACCAGAGTTCAAAAGCATCAATTCTTCAGTGCCCAGCTTTCTTTATGGTCCAGCTCTCACATCCATACATGACTACTGGAAAAACCATGGCTTAGACTAGATGGACCTTTGTCGGCAAAGTAACGACTCTGCTCTTTAATATGCTGTCTATGTTGAATATCTAAGGATGAACATAAAAGGAGAAAGCAAAAAGACATAGCCTCTGTCCAGCTCTGTAAGACTCTTAGAAAAACCACAAAATCATTAGGAAGAAATAAATAACCAAGAACAAACAGGATGGAAAAGGTCTACTTCTCATTAGTCTGTACTAAATTCTTTTAGATTCTGAGTGCTTATACCCACAAGTATGATGAGGTAATTCACTGATCAACAGATGTACCTGGCAATTAAGTCTTCTTTTAATATTAACATTTCCATATTTAATCTCATGTCACTGTGAAAGGGCACACCACATACCACATTACTGAAGAGCTCTTATGTAAATTCTTTTTCAAAACTCACATTTATACTTGTACTTGAAAACCTACCCCTAGTCTGCTACACAAATAGATTTTATAAATAAGACTTTGATCAAAGGAGTGGTGAAAGTATAAACTATAATTTGCTTACAACCCTTTAACAAATCAGTTCTATAATGTGCGTGGATACAGCCTTTGGAACAAGCAATATTTATGCTAGAAACCTATCCAAAACAAATAATCTGAGATACATACATACACACACACACACACACACACACACACACACACACACACACACATACAATGGCTTTAGTACAAAGGTATTCACAACTGTAAATTTTGTAAAAGTGAAAAGTTGGAAATAAAATGTTAATCAGTAGGGAAATACCACACAGGAAATTATTCAGTTCATTCGCTCAGTCATGTCCGACTCTCTGCTACCCCATGAATTGCAGCACGCCAGGCCTCCCTGTCCATCACCAACTCCCGGAGTTCACTCAAACTCACGTCCATCGAGTCAGTGATGCCATCCAGCCATCTCACCCTCTGTCGTCCCCTTCTCCTCCTGCCCCTAATCCTTCCCAGCATCAGAGTCTTTTCCAATGAGTCAACTCTTTGCATGAGGTGGCCAAAGTACTGGAGTTTCAGCTTTAGCATCATTCCTTCCAAAGAAATCCCAGGGCTGATCTCCTTCAGAATGGACTGGTTGGATCTCCTTGCAGTCCAAGGGACTCTCAAGAGTCTTCTCCAACACAACAGTTCAAAAGCATCAATTCTTCGGTGCTCAGCTTTCTTCACAGTCCAACTCTCACATCCATACATGACCACTGGAAAAACCATAGCCTTGACTAGATGGACCTTAGTCAGCAAAGTAATGTCTCTGCTTTTCAATATGCTATCTAGGTTGGTCATAACTTTCCTCCCAAGGAGTAAGCGTCTTTTAATTTCATGGCTGCAGTCACCATATGCAGTGATTTTGGAGCCCAAAAAATAAAGTCTGACACTGTTTCCACTGTTTCCCCATCTATTTCCCATGAAGTGATGGGACCAGATGCCATGATCTTCGTTTTCTGAATGTTGAGCTTTAAGCCCACTTTTTCACTCTCCTATTCCACTTTCATCAAGAGGCTTTTGAGTTCCTCTTCACTTTCTGCCATAAGGGTGGTGTCACCTGCATATCTAAGGTTATTGATATTTCTCCCGGCAATCTTGATTCCAGCTTGTGTATCTTCCAGCCCAGCGTTTCTCATGATGTACTCTGCATAGAAGTTGAAGCAGGGTGACAATATACAGCCTTCACGGACTCCCTTTCCTATTTGGAACCAGCCTGTTGTTCCATGTCCAGTTACTAAGCCATTAAAATGGGTTTTGTGAAGAATTTTCAAGAAAACAGATAAATGATTAATTGCAAAGTTAAATGAATGTAAGGGCTTTCCTGGTACCTCAGAGGGTTAAGAATCCACCTGTAATGGAACCCAAGTAGAATATAAAGTGAAAGTGAAATTGAAGTCGCTCAGTTGTGTCTGACTCTTTGCAACCCCATGGACTGTAGCCTACCAGGCTCCTCTGTCCATGGGATTTTCCAGGCAATAGTACTGGAGTGGATTGCCATTTCCTTCTCCAGGGAATCTTCCCGACCCAGGGATTGAACCCAGGTCTCCCGCATTGTAGACAGATGCTTTGCCATCTGAACCACCAGGGATGTCCCCAAATGGTCAAGACACACACATTCAAGAAAGATCAGGAGAAAATATAGCAACACGTTAGAAACAGAGGTACTCAGTATGTGGAGTTATGAGCAAATTTTGTTCTATCTTTCTTAATTTTCAAATTTTAACCAATAAATGAATTTTACTTTTTCAGCCAGTAAGGCAAGTGAGCAACCCTATTTTTAAGAGCATCAGATAGATGGTGACCAACCCTTTAATCAGGGGCGTATCACCTTTTGCATATTTGCCTGTTTTATTTCTCTCATTGACTGGCTCCACTGACATTACTGGGAATGATGACTGTGTCTCCTTTTATGGTAAAAAAAAAAAAAAAAAAAAAAAGTTAAACAATTAGTTCTATCTGACAAGTATCCAATCAATGTCAAGGGAAAAAATAAAGAAAACACTCTTGGAACCTTCCATTTCTGTCTAGGCATGTGAAATTGTTTACCATCACAGGAGTAGTCAATAAATGAAAATTACAGAAAACCATCAAAGGAAGAGGCAGAGTCACAGTCCAAGATGTTTCTGAGTCACTTCTGCCTGGACCCCTGGTTACCAGCTGCCTCAAAGCAAGAGGTAAAGACCCACTATGCAATATCATAAGTAGAATCGGTTCACAGTGCTTTTCAGGCCTACTGTATTCTTCTACTTCTATGTACATTCATTCTATTAATGTCTGAGAGTTTGATATTGAAACTCCCACTACAAACCTTATTTTATGTACTTAAACATTATTGCATATAGTGGAACTACATGTAACTTTGTTCTGTATTTTCCAAGCATCTTATAAATGTGTTCTTTGACAATTGAAAAAATCCAGAGCAAAGACATGTGCAGTCCTATGAGTGTGACTAATAAATGCTTTTGCTTTTATTCAAGAGTCCAGGTTTTATAAATGCTATGTTTTACTCCACCCCTAAAATGCATCTACTTAAGGCTGTAAAAGTTATCAAGGCATGACTACTGGGCTTATACATCTCACAAACAAAAGCATTAGTTCTAAGAATAAGAAGAATCTTGGGAAGACCTCTTCAGGAGAATAAAGACGATGAGAAGGATTGCAGAATTAAGCATTTAGTCAAGGACTCAATTAAGTTAAAAAGTACCTGTTGATAGTAAGTAGGACCAGTACTTACCAGTGACTACCGTCTGTGAACACACTAGGAATATCTGTTTCTTTTTTCTCTTTTTTTTAGCAAGCATATAAAATATTCAAAGCATTAACACAATGCGGCCAAAGCTCCAGAATCTGGGAGGGGAAGCTGGTGTGAGACTAATTTATAGGGCAGATTGAATGCCTGCAGGGACTTTCTGGTGTGGATACACTGGGCAGACTCGCTCTACTTTTAGAAACTGAAACCGTTAAGCATAAACTCTAGGAAAAGCCTGTGACAGTTAGATCCCTGCAGAAATGCACGCACTTGGCAATTCCCACACCAGATGTGGGGCGTGTGGCTCTGAAGGCTCAGTGCGCAGGCAGCGTGGGGTTTTTTTCCCCTGTGAAGTGTTTGCTCCTAGTCCAGGTTTTATCTCAAGTTCACTACATGGATTTGGATATGCAAAAACATTAAAATTTCGAAAATAAACCTGTACACAATGCTAGTCTACCCGCCCTCCACTCCTGAAAAGAGTGTCTTTTGAAACAGAGGACTCAATGAGAGCAGACGATAGGAACATAGAGATTCTGTCCAAGACAAATATGGAGCATGATTCGCCTAAGACTGGCCTCTGTGGTGGCCCCAGGGAGAAGGTTAGGGGATTTCTCTGGTGGTCCAGTGGTTAGGACTCTGTGCTTCCACTGCTAGTGGTAAAGAATTCGCCTGCCAATTCAGGAGTCATGAGAGAGGTGGGTTCTGTCCTTGGGTCATGCCCTTGGAGGAGGGCATGGAAATCCACTCCAGTATTCTTGGTTGGAGAATCTCATGGACAGCGGAGCCTGGTGGGCTACAGTCCATAGCGTCGCAGAGTTGGACATGAGGGATGTGTCTTAGCATGCACACATAGGGAACTAAGATCCGGCAAGCCACATGGTCAAAAGAAAAAAAAGAAGAAGGTTAGAAGGTCAGGTCCTGTTGCTAGAGACAGAACAGACACCCTGGGGAAATCCCTTAAAACAGCTCAGTGATTATCTGTGGGGACTTTAACGCTGGTGCAGCCTGGGGGTCGGCAGGCTAGGGAGAGGTCCTGAGAAAACAGGCTCACTCACTCTGACAGAGAGGTCCTGGTGGGAGTCCTGCCATTCAGCAGAGATGCATATGCAAGGAAGACTCTTACATGGAGGAGAGGCTTCAGGAGCCTGAGCGCCAAGACAGGCATGGGGCAGTGTCACTGCCTGGGTTGCCCCTGGGGGTCTGAGTCTGTCTCTGGTCTGTTGCTAACCAATAGGTGTGTTCTTAGACCCTAAGAGGACCACTCCCTGTGAATCCTGAGGCTCTTTCTAATCCAAATACCTTTAACAAAACAAAACAAAGCAAAACCAGAAACAAATACATTTATTAAAAGCATCTTGCTCAATGGTGAAGAAAGGCAGATTTAAAAATGATCTAATCAAGTACTTCCCTGATGACTTAGTGGTATAAAATCCACCTGGCAATGCAGGAGAAATGGGTTTGATCCCTAAATTGGGAAGATCCCTAATCTCAGAAGAAGAGGAGCAGTTAAGCCCCTGTGCCGCAACTATTGAGCTTGGGCTCTAGATCCTGCGAGCCACAACTACTGAGGTCTGCATACAAACCCTAGAGCCCACACTATGGAACAAGGGAAGTCCCTGCAATGAAAAGGCCATGTGCCGCAGCTCGAGAGTAGCCCCTGCTCACCAGAACTAGAGGAAAAGCCTGCACAGCAAGGAAGACCTAACAGCCAAAAACAAATAAATAAAATTTAAAGGCGTCCCTGGTGGCTCAGATGGTAAAGAATTTGTCTGCAATGCAGGAGACCTGGGTTCCAGATCTGGTTTGGGAAGATTCCCTGGATAAGGGAATGGCTACCCAATCCAGTATCCTTGCCCGGAGAATTCCATGGACAGAGGAGCCTGGCAGGCTACAGTCCATGGAGTCGCAAAGAGTCAAATATGAAAGGCCTGACAACAAGGTCAACTTGTTGCCACAAGTCAAAACTAAATAAATACAATTTTAAAAAATTATCTAATCAATATAAACTTTGATTCAGAAATACACAAAAAGTCCATCTTTAGAAATATGTCTTTCTTATATTCATCTTCATGACCAAAACTATAGCTAATATCAATAGAATTTGTAAGCTAAAATAATGCTTACAAATGAGGTCAAGTTTTGCTTTGTCTGCCTTAGGGATCAGTGGTTAACTTCATCAGCACATTCAATTCGAAGAGGATTGTTAATTTTGTTGCATAAAATGTTTGAGTAAACTGAAATTGCTACCATTGTTCTGCTGCATAAGGGATAAAGAGGAGAAATAAGATTCTATTTTTTTTTAATATAAATGTATTTATTTTAATTGGAGGTTAATTACTTTACAATATTGTATTGGTTTTGCCATAAATGAACATGAAGCCGCCACAGGTATACATGTGTTCCCCATCCTGAACCCCCCTCCCTCCTCCTTCCTCGTCCCATCACTCTTGGTCACCCCAGTGCACCAGCCCCAAGTATCCAGTATCATACATCGAACCTGGGCTGGCGATTCGTTTCATATATGATATTATACATGTTTCCATGCCATTCTCCCAAATCATCCTACCCTCGCCATCTCCCACAGAGTCCAAAAGACTGTGAAATTCAAGCTGTAGTTTGGGGAGTATGGCTGGGGTGGAACTGAAGGTGAGTGCCTCTGATAATGATTTGTGAGTCTGACTATTGAGATTCCATGATCTAAAGCACTGATGATAGGGTGCTAATAATCGAAGTAAATTATTTTTCTCACCTGTTTTAATCTGAATTATTTTGGATGGCCCTAAAACACAGTCATTAGGAAGTTTTTACATAATACCTACAGTTAAGTAAAATCAGAAATATATATATATTTTTCAAAGAAGACGTGATACTTCTTCAGCATCACCTAAAGGCCACAAATCTAAGTCTTGGTTCTGCCACAGAGATGA
This sequence comes from Budorcas taxicolor, assembly GCF_023091745.1. Classification (NCBI taxonomy): domain Eukaryota; kingdom Metazoa; phylum Chordata; class Mammalia; order Artiodactyla; family Bovidae; genus Budorcas; species Budorcas taxicolor. The sequence continues at coordinate 1,641,610 of NC_068923.1, forward strand.
GCCTGATGAGGCTGCCTTGAGGGCCAAATGGGACCTGCTTTTCATTTTCAATCAAGAGCAGAAGCCAGGGCCGACCTGAGTCAGGACTCACACCGCCGACCAGGACTGTGCCTGACTCATACCCACTTCTCACTCCAGCTCTGTAGTCCGCATATTTGACCTCTGGACAAATAACCTGACCATGATATAGAGAATACAGATTCTGATTCCTTTGTGAGTGGACGTGATTAACTTAGTTAAATTTACAAGTCTATTTCTTTATTGAATTTATGAATATAATTTAAGTTAGTGAAGTTCCTGGTTGCAGCCACTAGGGAGGACAGTATGACAGTTCCTTAAAAACCTAAAAATAGAGCTGCTGTATGATCCAGCAATTCCACTCCTGGGCATAAATCCAGAGGAGATGAAAACTCTAACTTGAAAAGATACATGCATCCCTGTGCTCATAGCACTGTTTATAATACCCAAGATGTGGGAGCAACCTAACAGTCCATCAAGAGGAACAGATAAAGATGTGGTACATGTGTACAATGGAATATTACTCAGCCATAAAAAAGAACGAAATAATGCCATTTGTAGCAAGACACATGGACCTAGAGCTGATCATACTAAGTGAAGCAAGTCAGAGAAATATCATATGATATTGCTTATATGTGCAATGTAAAATATGTTGCAAATGAACTGATTTACAAGGCAGACTCACAGACATAGAAAACAAACATGATTACCAGACAGAAAGAGGGGAGGGATAAATTAGGAATTTGGAATTTGGGATGAGTATATATACACCTCTGTATATAAAATAGATAATTAACAAAGATCTATTGTATAGCACAGGGAACTCTGCTCAATGTCTTGTAATAGCTTATAATGGCAAAGAATCTGAAAATGAATAAACAATGTGTGGGATGTGTTTTTAAATTAACAGTTATTTACACAAATAGAAGAGCATGTGTATATATGTATGTGTACATGTAGATATATACACAGATATATATGAAGGTCTTACATTAAATATACACAAACAAGTGGCTATGTGGGAAAATGGGGTTGAAAATAGGAGATGAAGTGGAAAAACACAATTTAAAATATTAAATATTCTATATTAAAGAAAGACAGTCTTTGGGCTAACAATGCCAATGTACCATGAACTGAGGGTTTGATCAGTCCTTTCTTGTGCCCCTGCCTGGTAATAATTACATTCTGTACTATAACATGTCTTAGTTAAACCTCATGCCCGACTCTGAAGTATCAGCTTAAAAGATATTTTCAAAAATGTACACTGATTGCATTTCCTTACGTATTAGGATGAGAGGTATCTGGACATACTTGTGAACTTTCAAACACATTCCACTAATGTGAATTGTATTCACCTCTCAAGGCCTGGCTCAACTTCCAAAACAGTCTTGCTCTGTTTTTGAATGATTAGAGAATTCACTCTCCAAATCATTCACTGGGAATCATAGAATGCTATATATTGTTATTTTTAGTATTTCATGTCTTGCATCCCATCTAGGCTGTAAATTACTTAAGATCAATGATGTTTACATTTGTTTCCCCATAGTGACTGGTTTACTGTCTTGCACGTGGTGACATTCTTATTTCAGCACTCTAACACTGATTTGTGGCAACTAATAATGAAGATAGGAAGTATAATTCTAACAAAAATGATTATACTAAGAGTTTTAAAAATTGTGAATAGAATCCTAGCAACTGAATCCTGCTGCTGCTGCTGCTGCTGCTAAGTCGCTTCAGTCATGTCCGAATCTGCGCGACCCCATAGACGGCAGCCCACCAGGCTCCCCCGTCCCTGGGATTCTCCAGGCAAGAACACTGGAGTGGGTTGCCATTTCCTTCTCCAATGCATGAAAGTAAAAAGTGAAAGTGAAGTAGTTCAGCCGTGTCCGACTCTTAACTGAATCCTAGTAAATAGTAAATATGCTGTTTCTTTCTGCCAGAAATATTAGTCAAACTTCAATTTTTACTTTGCTATTATTTATTTACACCATAATCTATGTTGTAGCTAGTGAAATAAGCCACTGTTCTACAAAATTTTAATAAACTTCTCAACATGTAATATATCCCATTCACACAATCAAAATCTCAAGTAAACTAAATAATACCATTATAATAACCTATTAAATATATAGTTAAACTAAATGGCTGAGCTCAGACAGCAAATTGGGATGTAATTATAACAATATAATTATAACAAATGATATCTATGCTTAAGGTTTTAATATATAAAAAATTGATATAGTTCAGAGTCATCATGGATTTTTATTTTACGCTGTTCTGACAAACTTCAATAGCTAATAAATAGCTAATAAAGGTGAATTTAGGATTAAGTTACTTTGATGCAGCTCTGCTATGATTTAGTGAAAAATGTTTCTGTTATCAAAAACAAAATCAGGATTAAAGTGTATTAACAATATCATGTCTGCTCTGTATACTCATTTCCCTGTTTAAGCTAAGGACTCATCTGCCTGAGGATAATCTCATTATATTCAATGAACAGATTCAGCATCAGCTCTTCTTGCCCTTTAATTCTATTACAGTTTCTGTTTGTATTTCAATTCTTGACCTTTGCAAATTTTAAAATCAACATTTCCGGCAAAATTTAATTTTACTGTTTTTAATATGACAGACACCTAATTATGTTGAAACCTTAAATAAACTTCTGTAGGTCAGAAAAAATCAGTTTGATGTCTTCCCCATCATTTCAGAGTCCCACTTAAGATGGACATGCCTCTGGAATAAAGAGGCTGCCAGTAAGGAGGCCAGGCTGTGCACACATGCTGTAGGGCTAGGATGCTCTGCATTGCTCTCTCCACATCCCTCAAATCTGATTCCCTCTGATGACAAGGACAGTGCCATGTCTGTGACCACCGGTCCAGGGTGCTGCAGGTACTCTTCAAGGTCAGATCACCAACCTGGATCAGCTCTAATGAAGGAACAAGTTGCAGACACAAATGGTGCCTTTGGCTCCCTCTGGTCCCTGCTTGCTTTGAAATGTGACACCGGCTTCCCATTAAGGTCAGAGCTGTGAGAATTTGTCCATTGGGGGTTCGTTTTTATATTTCTTTTAAAGGTATATGTTTTCTGAAATGAACACATATACATTTACAGAGTGATTATTTTGTGCTAACAAACAGGGCACACCAACTGTACTTATATATGATAATGAGGAAAAATAGTATCAGAGGATACTATTTCTTTATGCTGGTGGCTCAGTGGTAAAGAGTTTTCCTGCCAACTCATGAGACTCACAGAGAAGGCAATGGCAACCCACTTCAGTGTTCTTGCCGGGAGAATCCCAGGGCCGGGGCAGCCTGGTGGGCTGCCGTCTATGGGGTCGCACAGAGTCGGACACGACTGAAGCGACTCAGCAGCAGCAGCAGCATGAGACTCGGTTCAATCCCTGGGTCAGGAAGATCCCCTGGAGAAGGAAATGGTCACCCACCACACGCTACAGTATTCTTGCCTGGGAAATCCCATAGATAGAGGAGCCTGGTGGGCTAGAGTGCATGGGGTCATAAAAGAACTGAACATGACTTAATGACTAAACAACGAAGTATCAGAGGAACCAAGAATATAAAGAAGAAAAAGTCAATACACATCTTAGACTAAGTAACAAGTTACAATCAAAATAAAACTAACCAAGAATATAACGAAGAAAAAGTCAATACACATCTTAGACTAAGTAACAAGTTACAATCAAAATAAAACTTGAGAAATGATAGCATAGCCGGGAAGTGAAAAAGAGATTTTTTTTTTTTTTAATGGAAACTTTTGATAATCCCTGAGGTCTACTTAGGTGCCATTCCTGAGATATCTTTGGGAGATATCAAAACACTGAAAGCTTTTAATAAAATTCTGATTCATATTTTACATCATTCCTCTCTGGCACTTTGCTCTGCTGGAAGATAATCAGCTCTCTCAATTAGCAGAACCCAATTTAAAGATGAGCAAATTCTCAAAAATTACTTAAATTGATGGTTTGCAACTACATAATTTACAAAGTCTCTTCAGTTCTAAAATTCCATCATTCCCTAACTATTCATTCTTATGTCTCAAAAGAAAGATGAACAAAATTAGGATTTATGTAACTGTCATATAAGTAAAACAGATTTTCTCAAAATCTGGCTGTTCCTCTTGGGTTGGGCTGCCAGTACTTGGAGGACACGCAATCTCATCTTCTCCAATTTTGATGCATTTGGCCCATGTTCTGCTGGAGTGGAGGCCCCTCCCTCTATGAAGACACATAACCTTGGCCTGGGCACCAGCATCATCATTTCACCCCTGCCCACAGAATTTGTTTCATGGGTGTGTTACCTGAATTTTTTCAATAAGACACACACTCCCTTTGAAAGTTTTTGGGAAAAGGATATTTCACTCTGCTTGGATAAGGAAAATTTAGGTAAGATGATTCTGTCAACCCACATGTTCAAAGAGTCTACTTGGAGTTAAGTCCATTCAGAGGAAGCACAGTAGAGACCAGAAATGGAAAGAAAGACAGACAGACACCAAGCCAGTAAGATCTGAGTCCCTGTGTCCAGCTATGCTGGAAGCAAGGAATACTCTAGGGCTTTCTGTTAAGTGAGCTAGCATGTTCCTTTTTGCTTTAACCAGTTGTATTGGGTCTCTACATCTTGAAACGAAAGGAAACCTAAGAGAGAGGGGTTTGTAAAGATGGAGGTTGTGCACCTCCGGTTTCACTGCAGTTGGTGCCATGCGCCCCCTTTTCAGCACAGGCACCGTCTCTCCTGAAATCAGCCCTTCTCACTCTGTTCTATTTCTTCTTTAGGCAATCCTCCTCCCATCAGTGAAAAAGGAAGATGCACAGATATACACGTCTCATTAAGTACTAATCTGCAGCCTTACCTTTGCATTTTAAAAAGAGAGCAACCCATCACCTATTCAAAACTGCAATATGCTTAAGTTGGCAATTATGAAGTGTTATATACTAAAATAATTTTCAAAAGCTTAAAAATGCCTTGACAGTCTCTTATGTCTCAGAAAGGCCCTCTTCTGTCAGTCTTCAAACATGATATCAAAGACAGAGTCGAAATGAATTCTGATAAGCTTTAATTTTCATACAGTATTTTTTAAAAATTTTATCAGATTTACAACTGACATCTCTCTTGGGCTCAGCCTCTTTTCTCTCTCTCTCTCTCTCTCTCTCTCTCTCTCTCTCTCTCTTTTCACATTCTGGTTCACTTTAGAAATTTAAATTTTTTGTACTTTCTAAATGCCTGGGGTTTGGCTCAGTGGATATACCACTTTTGAAGCAAATCCACAGCTAAAAGTGGGTAGAAACATATGTGCACCATTTCAGTGTTCATGTATCAAGGGTGGATGTGTCCCGGAAGCTATAAATAGGAAGCACAGTGCTGGGTATGCGCTGACATTCATATGCATAGGAATTCTTGCTGCATCTACCAAGATTTTTTTTTTTCAAATTTCATGATAATACTTCTTTGTGAAATTTTCATTAGCTACCATAAATCTGGCTTTGAGACTGTCACTTATTTAATAGAACTTTTAAATAATTTTAACATCCCAGCAACATCAAGAATATTCATCTACTCATTTCCTCATGTTCTCTGCTTCCCATGTATCAGGAGATAGCTCCGACTGTACCACTCCAGTGCCAGGAGACTCAAAGCACACACAGCATTTCTCAGCATCGTAAAAAAAATGAGATCATGCCTCTGAGGGGCTGGGCACAGGGCCTGACACACAGCAGGAGTTGAAATTAAGGTCAACTCTCCCACCTGCTTTTCCTGCCTTTTATTTCTTTGCACTAAAGCGCAGGCACACAGCAGCCCCCTTCTTCTAAAGGAGTGATGCATTTTATAACTGATCTTAACTTGATCTCCCTGGTGGCTCAGACTTTAAGGAAACTGCCTGCCAAGCAGGAGACCCAGGTTCAATCCCTGGATTGGGAAGATACCCTGGAAAAGGAAATGGCAACCCACTCCAGTATTCTTGCCTGGAGAATCCCATGGACAGAGGTGCCTGGAGAGCTAGTCTATGAGGCCACAAAGAGTTGGACATGACTGAGTGACTAACACACACACACACACACACACACACACACACACACACACACTTTTTCTCACCTGACCAAAATTATTTTACAAGGCCCTGCTAACACCCTGAAATGAAATTCATAAGTAATTTGCCTAACTACAATCCCCCCTCCCTAAGTCCATAATATAAAGGAAACACATAAGGAAATGAATTAACAATAAAAATATATTTCCATAGGTCAGTGTTTGAGCAGGATATACCTGATTAGAAGATACCATTCCATAGTGGATGGTGGCACTTAGACACAGACATCCCTGACCATAACTGCTGTAAATGTCTAACTGTCCAGGTGAGTTTCATTGGCAACTCCACTGCTGCAAGCCATGTTGCCATCTATGGCATAATTTTTTTGGGGGGGGGGGGGAAATATAAGCCACCTCTTTTCCAAATAAAACTAACAACGATTGTTTCTTGATTTACACAGTAGTTGAATTCCTGAAAAATTTAAGTATTACAATTGTGTGAAATTACTTTTATGTCTATTTGCAAAATGGAAGTAAGCTTAACTTCAGGTGACTACAAACAGGCTTTCTATCTACATAAACGTCCAGCAGGATTTCAAAGTGCAAATGCGCTATGCACTGCAGACAGACAGAATTTCTGATCTCTGCCTAGACACTGTGACAACTAGAAAGCATCTCACCTATATATAAAAAACTCTCCCTGGTGTGGGGGTGATCCTATCCCTACTGAAACTTTTTAGAGTGACACGTTTTATTTCAAACCACATCTTTAGTAATAATAAAATATTTGCCACATATAAGAAAATATTCCGGTGGTGTTGTCCATTGCAATGAAGACGTCACCCGTGTTCCTCTGCATTCCTGTATATGTATGGATAATCTCCCGGTTCTGAGTTTGCTAAAATGGCCTTGAAATAAAGACATTAATTACATGCTTATTTGGAGACAATAAGCTTCCTTTGCCAGAGTAATTGGAACCCTGTAGTTACGTTCTCCTGATTATTACACAGTAGCAACAAGTTTTCAGGCACATAAAACACCAGAGGCAGGTTGAGTTGCAACGGCATCTCAAAGTCAATTGGGAAAAAAAAATCTAAATTAAAAGAAAAAAAACACATGAGCAGTCATTGAAATGTTCTGATTCATGACTTTGTGATTACCAGAAGACAGCCATTTTAAGAGCCATGTTTATTTAAAGATCTATTTCATTCAAGAATTGATTTACTTATAAGACACTTAGAAAATAATTGACTCCAAAATACTCTACAAGAAGATATCTCTAATGTGTATGCTATTGTGCTTCAAAAGAATGACATGGTAAGACCTTCCTGTATCAAAACAGAAACAACTGCAACAAGAAGCTTGAATTTAAAGTGAGATTTTGCAAAGGTTTCATGATCAGTGATATTGAGAAATAAATGGACATGGCACAAGAGAGGGATTCTGAGACACTGAAAACAGAACAAAAGAAACAGAATTTAAAGATTCTTATAGGGTAAAACATGGGAAATAGATGGAGAAACAGTGGAAACAGTGTCAGACTTTATTTTTTGGGGCTCCAAAATCACTGGAGATGGTGACTGCAGCCATGAAATTAAAAGACGCTTACTCCTTGGAAGAAAAAGTATGACCAACCTAGATAGCATATTCAAAAGCAGAGACATTACTTTGCCTACAAAGGTCCGTCTAGTCAAGGCTATGGTTTTTCCAGTAGTCACGTATGGATGTGAGAGTTGGACTGTGAAGAAAGCTGAGTGTCGAAGAATTGATGCTTTTGAACTGTGGTGTTGGAGAAGACACTTCAGAGTCCCTTGGACTGCAAGGAGATCCAACCAGTCCATTCTGAAGAAGATCAGCCCTGGGATTTCTCTGGAGGGAATGATGCTGAAGCTGAAACTCCAGTACTTTGGCTACCTCATGCGAACAGTTGACTCATTGGAAAAGACTCTGATGCTGGGAGGGACTGGGGGAAGGAGGAGAAGGGGACGACTGAGGATGAGATGGCTGGATGGCATCACTGACTTGATGGACATGAGTCTGAGTGAACTCCGAGAGTTGGTGATGGACAGGGAGGCCTGGCGTGTCGCACAGAGTCGGACACGACTGAGCAACTGAACTGAACTGATAAGGTAAAACACTAGCTTTTACTGTAGAGCCACAAATGTATTCAACAATTTAACTCACCACTGTGACTAAGAATAAAACAGCGGTTTATACTTATAGCATGCAAATAAGTTTGTTTTGTGGCAATCTTCATTTAGACAGTATGTTATATTAATTTCTCTTTCCTACAAAAATATAGAAGCTTTCCTTTACTGGATACTAGCCTTTGAAAATGACTGATTTCCAAATAGTTGAATTTACAAAAGCCACTCACCAACCAAGCAGAGGCAGGAATCATTTGCTATGACCTTCTTTTTTGAGATTTATTTGTAAAATTTATTTATTTATTTTAATTGGGGGATAATTACTTTGCAATATTGTGATGGTTTTTGCCATACATCAATATAAATCGGCCACGTGATGACTTTTTGAACCAGGGAGAACAGTGCGCCTTTCTGGAAGCCAATATTTTAAATATTTTCCCAAGTTACATGGATGTGCTTGAGATGGGGGAGGGCATGGTGGCCAGAGAAGGGACTTAGAACATCTCCAAGTGTGATATCAAGGGAAGATTTCCATCCTAATTTCCCGGATACTTGCCTGGCTGGTGTCACACTGTTATCATTCAATGTGTGTGAGTGTATGTGCGTGTGTGTGCATGTGTGTGTGTGTGTGGGGGGGTGCCAGTACTTGTGAACATGCAGACACAAACACACACACACACACACACCCTCTCTTATGCCCTGTGGCCCCCTCTGCTTCCTCTCACATCCAATGTGGCTACATTGGGGATTTACGTAAACCACGTCTTCTGTGCAACATGCTCTTCCTCCAACTCGTTGCATGGGTGGGTTCTTAGCCCTGCGACCTCAGCCCAGATGTCACTTCTTAGGAGAAGCCCTCCCTGACCCTCTATGGAAGACACCATTCTCACCCATTGCCAGTCATTTTTATCTTGGCTTATCTCTTTTACAGCACTTAAAAAGATCCAAGGAACATGGATGGGCCGAGAGGTTATCATACTAAGCAAAGTAGGTCAGAAAGAGAAAGACAAATACCGTATGACATCACTTGTATGTGGAACCTGAAATCTGATACAAATGAACCTGTCTAGGAAACAGAATCATAGACACAGAAAACAGATTTGAGGGTGCCAGTGGGGAGGTGGGTAGGAGAGGGATGGATCGGCAGTTGGGGTTAGCAGGGGCAAACTAGAATACAAGATGGACAAACAGCAAGGTCCTACACAGGGGACTGTGTTCAACATCTTCAGATAAACCTTAATGGAAAAGAATTTTAAAAAAACAACTGCATTGATCTTGTTTGTTGACTGTCTGTTCACTGATGATTCCACCACTAGAATGCAAGCTGCTGAAGGGCAGAGTCTCCGTTTCTTCTGTTTACCATTTCACTTTCAGACCTGGAACAATTCTTGGCATTTAGAAGACACTAAAGAAAAAAAAATCTTTGTTGAATAAGCAAAGATTGAATATAATTCTTTGGACCTAAAAGTTCTGTCATTTATCTTCACTTTAGTATTCCCAGATAGGCCTAAGCTTCACAGAGATAAATGACTAAACGAGTTATTTTCCTGTGTTGACTCTGTGGCTCAAAGTGATGCTAAGTTGCTATGATGCACCATCAGCTCACGGTGGTTCATGTGATGAACTCTGGCTTCTCTGGGCTCCTCACCTTCTCAAGTACACAGAGGACCTGTCCTACCCTAGGAGCCTTTCTTGTGATGACTCTCATCCTACAGAGAGCAAACAACCTAGACCTCAAGGGAGAATAAAGGAAAGCTTGTTAAGGTTATGATGCTAAGCTCTAAAGGTATGGCTTTAAGTTGGTAAAGTTTAAATCAACATGTAAAGGAGCTCTGGAGAGACAAGTATGTCGAACATTTATCCTGACAAGTGTCCATGTGACCTGGACACTAAGAGCCCTTCCACACCATAGTATTCTCTTCTCCTGCACTGGGACCCATCCAAGTTCATCATAACAGGGCCTTCTGTGAAACACAGGCACATCCTGCTAACACTCCTCTCCACCATTGGGACCCTTCCACCGAGAACCTCCTCCAAAGAAAACAGAAGAAAATGAGAGCTGCACACTTAATTTATCACAGAAATAGCCCCATAAAGCCTTCCTGAGATGCCTTAGATGATTTTGAGTACAATCTGTAACTATCAGGCACAGCCTGTGAACATTTCAAGTTCACCTTTCCATGTGTCTTTCTCTAGTTTTCTAAACAAAGAGAATTTTGCCATAGAGTTAATGAGATCACTTGCCCAAATCAATTGAGATAATAATGTCTGCAGGGGAAAAAAAAAATCATGGAAGATGGAGAGTTGTACAAATATGGGCTTCTATGTTAGGGAAGGAAAAGAAAGATTCAGAGATTGTTTCTGATTAGAGCTCAGCTCCTGGCTTGGCCACTCACTACTTGTGAGGCCTCAGTGGGTCTACTGACCTCTCTCTGTGTGTCAATTTTTTTTTTCATTTTAAAAACAGGGACCATAATATGTGGGTACAAGCGGGGAAGGAGAGAGTGGGATGAATTGGGAGGTTGGGATTGACATATACACACTACCCTGTGTAAATTCATAGCTCGTGGGAAGCTGCTTATAACACGAGGAGCGCAGCTCTGTGTTGTGTGATGGCTCAGATGGGTGGGATTGTGGGGCCGGGTGCGGGGGGAGTGGGAGGGCTCTCGGGAGGGAAGGGTATACGCATACACATAGCTTACTCATGCTGTTGTATGGTAGAAACTAATACAACGTTGTAAAGCAACTCTACTCCAAAAAATGAAAATTAAATTTTTATTGTATTAAAAAAATAAAAAAATGGTAACCGTGGTGAATTAACCTCACAAAACAGATCCCATGGTGAAAGAGTTACTATACCTAATTATGAAATGTGCTAAATTAAGAAATGAATTAAACATATACTTCAATGTTTCTATCACTGTTCCTCTCTTTGTATCTATCTACCCATTTAAATTAATTTAATCATTATCCCATGTACTCAGTCCCTCAGTTGTGTCTGACTCTCTGTGATGCTACAGACTATAGCCCGCCAGGCTCCTCTGTCCGTAGGATTTTCCTGGCAAGAATACTGGGGTGGGTTGCCACTTCCTCATCCAAGGGATCTTCCCCACTCAGGGATTAAACCAGAGTTCCCTGGGTCTCCTGCATTGCAGGCAGATTCTTTACCACTGAGCCACTGGGGAAGGACACCAGAGGGAGGTTTTTCTACATGTCAAGAAAACTGCATATGCTAAATTCTAGGTTTCAGAGTAGCTTGGACACTGATTTGAAGAAGAAAACACTGGGTTTGAGCTCTGGGTCAGCAGAGGGCACTGGGCCCATTATTCATCCTCTGGGCTGTGTCTCCCCTCAGGTGTAACTGAGGGTGGGCTACATCTCCCCTCGAGTGTCTATAGAGGGTGGGACGGCTCAGTGGCTCCTGAGCGGGACTGCACGCACCCTAGTATCATTGGGAAGATAAACCAGGGGATGTCTGATTCCTCCCTCAGACCTGGGCCAGGCGGGGCTGGGACCTGGGATTTTAAATTAACCTCCAATTAAAATAAATAAATTTAAATTTTTTGAAAAAGCATCTCTTCAGGTGATTATGATTTGACTGTACAGAAACAGGTCAGGTCAGGGCCCCAAACCCTGGTCCATGGAGGTGATGGCCAGGCCAGAGCTCCTGGCACGCCTCATTGCAAATGGATGGGGCATCTCAGGTATTTATCCACCAGGCTCAGAATCTTGTCACTGGCATCAGGATTCTGAAGTAAATCAGCTTTAGGACTCTGAAAAAAATCAGGTATTTCTTAGTCTATGAGGTTGAAATCTAGACTCTGGGTGATGGTAAAGTTAATAAGACACATGCCTAATTTCGGGGAACTGACTGGGGCCTGAGGACTTTCCGTCATGATCACAGCCACGAATTCTGCATCGCAGATATTTATCAGGCACAATTAGCTAGTTTTATAATAAGACATTACTTATGCTCTAGGGCAGTGCTGTCTCACATAGCAGCCACTGAATTTATATATGCCATAATCATAAAATGCACATGGGATGCTGAAGATTCCATGTGCAAAAAAGAAGGCAAAATAACTTATTAATAATTTTTATATGAAATAATAATCCCAATACTTATTATTCCCAACAACACCCAGTTACTTCAGAGATTTTTAAACTCACAATAATTTTAAAAATAATTTTATTCTTTCATCCAATCATTTTATTGTCTGTGACAGCAACTCGGTGTAAAAACACAGAATCATAATGATAAATTATCTATTTTTCTGATATTTTATGGCTAATACTTTGTTGTTTGGGTCTTTTCACTTTAGAGTAATTGCTTTCCAGGGACGCATTTATCAAATTATATACAATGTGAAAAATATTCTCAGACGTTTATAAGTTGTTTTAATTTACCTGCATTATTGAACTACATCGTTTGCTTTCTTTAGATCCTGGAGATTTATTGTCATTACAGTCCAGATCATGTTACATATAGTGAAACTGTGTGTGTGTGCGCATATCTTCCATCTATTTAAGCAGTATTATATGTACATTAATAAATAAAATTACATATTTTATTTATAAATTTAAAAAGGAATGTAAAATAACTTGTTAATAATTTATATGAAATTATTTCAGTTATGTCAATATAATAGACATAAAATTTAATAAGCATGACTTAATCCAATGTTTTTGACATATTAGTTAAAATAAATATATTATTAAAATTAATTTCACCCATTTCTTTTTAACTTATCGAATGTGGATACTGGAAAAATTAACATTACCTGTGGGGCTAGCATTACATTTCTATCAGGCAAGAGCTGAACTGTGCTAAACCGAGGGCTTTGGCAGAGCTCGAAGTACGGTGGGCTCCACATAGCTGTCTGCTGGGCAAAGGATGGTACCCTGACAGAGTGGCCACAGTGGGCAGCTCAGACCCCCACTGCAGAGGAGACGCAAGCAGACCCTGAGAAGCCGATGGACGGGAAGGCTGAATTAATCAGGGGCCGAGGAGGAGGAGAGATGAGGCGAGCAGGCAGCTTCTTCCGGCCCTGTCTCCTCCTCTTCCCTAGCCGGCCATGGTTCCCGCTCAGCAGATCCGCTCCACCCCACCTCAGGCCTTTGTCAAGGGAAGCTCTGCCCACAGAAGAACGCAGGGCGGGGGGACTTGGGCCCCCGCCTCCCAGCAGAGAAGACGGCCTGGTTACATTATACAACATGGCTGTCCTGTGTGTTACTCAGCGGGGTGAGAACAGAAACCCTTCATTATTTTATTTTTTTAAACTTTATTTTCAGCTGTGCTGGGTCTTCATTCCTGCAAGGGCTTTTCTCTGGTTGCGGTGAGCGGGCCGCTTTCTAGTTGCGGTGCAGGGGCTTCTCATCGCGGCGGCCGTTGCGGTGGCGCACAGGCTTAGTTGCTTCGAGGCATGTAGGATCTTCCTGGACCAGGAATCGAACGTAAGTCTCCTGCACTGGCAAGCAGATTGCCATTGGCAAGCAGATGGCTCTTTACCACTGAGCCATCACGGAAGCCCTATTTTTTAAATTAACTTTTATTGGTATATAGTTGCTTTACAATGTTGTGTTAGTTTTCATTGTACACTAAAATGAGTCAGCCGTACATGTGTATACACACACACACACATATATATATATATCCCTCTTTTTCGGACTTCTTTCCCACTCAGGTCACCAGAGACCAGAGTCTGTTGTGCTTCACGTATGCACTGCTGATATTACGGATGTGTGCATCATCCCTCAGTCATATCTGACTCTTTGCAACCCCTTGGACTGTAGCCTGCCAGGCCCCTCTGCCCACAGAATTTTCCAGGCAAGAATACTGGAGTGGGTTGCCATTTCCTACTCCAGGGGATCTTCCCAATCCAGGGATGAAACCCAAATCTCTTTATGTCTCCTGCATTGGCAGGCAGATTCTTTACCACTGTATAATACAAATAACTAATGAGAAACACTTTCAGTTCAGTTCAGTTCAGTCGCTCAGGCGTGTCCGACTCTTTGCGACCCCGTGAATCGCAGCACGCCAGGCCGCCCTGTCCATCACCAACTCCTGAGAAACACTTTAGAAGATGGAAAAGTAGAGTCTAGAGCAGTTGGTCAGTGGCCTCTGATCACCATCCTCTTTGCTAGCTGACGTGTTGCTCTCTACCTCGTGGCCTTTGACTCTCATAATTTCTGCTTCACTTTGCACAGCCAGTCACTCAGATACAGTGTAGCTTCAGTCCCAGATGATCACAATAAATAGGAATACTTTGCTTCCTAGTACCATTTTGTCTACAACACAATGTACATACCTTAATTTAAAAATATTTTATTGGTAAAAAAAGTGCTAACCATCGTCTGAGGTTTCAGCCAGTCATGGTAGTAACATCAAAGGTCATTGATCACAAACAACAAGGTCCTGCTGTCTAGAACAGGGGACAATATGTAATATCTTGTAATAAACTGGAACAGAAAAGAATATGAAAAAGGACATGTATGTATATGTATGCATGTGTGTGCTCAGTTGCTGAATCGTGTTTGACTTTTTGCAACCCCATGGATTGTAGCCTGCCAGGCTTCTCTGTGCATGGAATTTCCCAGGCAAGAATGCTGGAGTGGAATGCCATTTCCTACTCAAGGGGACCTTCCTGACTCAGGGATTGAACCTGCATCTCTATGTCTCCTGCATTAGCAAGCAGATTCTTTACCACTAGCACCACCTGTGAAGTCCATATGTGTGTGTGTGTGTGTATCTCCTTTTTCTGTACACCAGAAATTCAGAAATTAACACATTATAAATCAACTATACTTCAATAAAAAGGTCACTGATCATAAATCACTATAACAAATGTGATAATAATGAAAAAGTTTGAAATACTGTGAGAATTATCAAACTGTGACACAGAGATTCAAAGAGAGCCAGTGCTGTTGGGAAAGTGGTGCTAACAGACTTGCTCAAAGCAGGGTTTCCAGCAACTTTCACTTTGTAAAAAATGCAATAAAATGAAGGGCAGTAAAATGAGGTCTGCCTGAATTCTTTTCCTTGAACTGTTTGCTAGTTTGGCCTTGACCCACTGTGGTTGATTCTAAATCTATAACCATCCGTTTCTCTCAGTGCTGCTCTCTACCCTAGAGGCTGGAAAACTAAGTCCCCAAGCTCTTGGTCTCCCTGAAGGTAATGTTTTCCATGTAACTCCGTTCTAGCCAAAGGCATGTGGGCAGGAATCCCTGGAGAAGGATCTCTCCCCATGAAAAGGCCAAACCTTGTTAGGAACCCGTTGGGCCCTTTGCCACTTGACTGGAATGCAGCTGTGAGGCTGGAGGTGAAGCAGCCATCTTGTGATCATGAGAAGACAAATATGAGGATGAAAGACTGAGGACAGTGGAGTAAATAGAGCTCAGTCTTTAAGGACATTGTGGAGGCTTGACTTCCTTCAGGTTTCTTGTTTCAGAAAAACAAATCCTGAACCTGATAGGCCACTGTTAGTCCAATTTCTATTGCCTTCAGCTATAATAATTTTTACTAATACAGAATGATTATTTATAGCAATATCATAATAAATTTTTTTTTTTTTTTTTGGCTTTCTGGAAATCCCTCAGTGACCTAGCCTCTCTCACATTTTTCCATTTTCCACCCGGTTGCCTTTCTCCTCTGCCCTCTCCCCACTCTCCTCCCCATCACATCCTGCCTCACCAGATTCAGAACTCCAAGGAAATGCAGCATAAAAGAGAAACAAAGCACTCATCTGGAACACATGCAGCACTGAGGCCCCAGCGCCCACTGCTCCCCTTCCCCCTTCCCCAAGCAAAGGGTCCATCTGAATCCTTGAGTGTCAGGGCCTTGGAGGCTGGGTGAACTTGCCACCAGCAGTGCAGAGGGGAGGGGGTGGTGGCGGTGCCCCAGGCTGGCATGCCGGTCTTAGTTCCCGTGTGCTGAGCCCTGGGGCACCACAGGACATACTTCAGCATATCCCGACTGTTCACGGTGACACAGGCTTTTGTGTTCTGTGGTGAACCTGCACATGCCCTGCCAGCCCAGCAGAGCTGCCAGGCTCTAGTTAGAAAAGCATTCCTTCCCACAGATAAAAAAAAGGAGCCTGCAATCCAAAAACAGCCTCAACAAAGGGAAATTGAGAAGACGCCCAGGCAACAGCACAGGGACATATGAACTCAGAGGAAAATGTCTTTTTCCCCCTGAGCTGTTTATTCAGAACTTTCTAACGTAACCAGGTGACATGCATAATGTTGATGCAGCTAAGGTCTCCACTTTTCCTGCAACACGGTGGTATCTACTCTCTTTCTCCAATTTCTTCACCTGGCAATACATACCCTGGATGTTTTGGGTGAAATAAGCCTCTCTGGTTTTCTATAAAAGGCCATATGAGATCAGATGTAGTGGGAACATGCAAAGGCCCATGTCCTAGCTGGGTACCTTTACCCAAAACTTTACCTGAAAGTGTTTCGCACATTTGAGCTCAATTATCTTATTACATAATCCAAATTGTTCCCCCCCCCCAGCCTGATATGCCATCGCAGACCACTCCTGTACTCTGATGCCATCATACACAAAGTGTACACATACACACAGAATTTCCAAGTGGGTATTTTTGTCATAAACCCCAGAAAGCATACCTGGAATCCAGCAGTTCTTTCTGAGGGTCTAATTTACTGGCACGTTTTCTAGGCCAGCGTTAGAAATGGTCAGCTTCTGTTTACCCTTTACCTCTCTACATGCCGCCCGAAGGACGTCACTTTAGGATGTGCCTGCTGTCCCTGGCTCACAGCTGCCTTTGTCCCTACAGAGCTTGAAGCCATCTTTCCCAGCGTGACCTGGGATTCTGTTCAGGTTAGCAGTGGAGGCCCTGCTTCTACTCCGTCTCCATTGACTGGACACGGCTACTGAGGTTTCGTTCTCTCCATCCTCCGCCCTGTGGTTCTGGGAAGCCTGCCCAGCGTCAAGGACTCCGTCAGCGAGCACACCCTTGAGCGGCACCAGGCCCAATGCTTGATATCACAGAGGATGTACCGAGTAAGGCAGGTCAGAGTCTGTAAGTCCAGACAGACAGACGATAGACCAGTGAATCCAAGAACCAACAAGAAAACTCAGGGATGTGTTATAATCGACTAACTGGAGCTCCCCAAGGAGGGGATCTGAAGCTTGAGAAGAACCTCATCTCTGACCTTAGGATCTGTGGTCTGTCTTGTAATGTTTTCAATTCATCAAACAACAACTGCACAAACCTTGCAGGAATGGATCTGAACAGGGAAGTGGTGCCTGCTTTGTTACTGGGTATTTGGTTTCTGGAGAACAGGACAGTTCTTTACCTTCATGCACATGCTAAGTCACTTCAGTCCTGTCTGACTCTTTGCGACCCCATGGACTGCAGCCCACTAGGCTCCTCTGTCCATGGAACTGTCTAGGCAAGAATACTGGTGTGGGTTGCCAGCCCTCCTCCAAGGGATCTTCCCAATGCAGAGAATCAAACCCGTGTCTCCTGCATCTCCTGCATCGGCAGGTTCTCTACCACCAGCACCACTGGGGAAGCCCATGTACCTCTATATGCACATGCAACCCATGATACTCTAGCTCGTTAGAAAACCTGAAACGAGCAGCACCATCTGCAGTCAGGGTGGCGGGTGCAGAGTAGGGGAAGTGCTCTGAGCACAACTGCTTGATCCACCATGTCTTTCTCTTTACAACATCAGGCTGCACGTCCAGCGATTGCAGAATGGGTGTGTGTGTGTGTGTGCATGCGTGCGCAGGTGTCTCTGTGACTGATGAATCCGAGTAGGCAGCCCCAGAAAACCTCTAATACATTTACATCCAGCTTTTCTCTGTGAAAAATGAATGGTAAACAGAACGAAGCCTGGAGCATCGGCAAAACCGGTAACCAGTATAAGTGATGGGTCAACAAGAAACTGGTTTGCAGAGGAAAGGATAAATGATGCAGAGTTAAAGTCCATGCTACTCTACTGGTAGAATTTAAGCCAATTTCCACTCCTTCTGTTATGTAGGAGTGATGTCTCGATTTTCTCTGGCCAGCTCTGAGATTCTGTGTTTGTCCATTGTGGAAACCCAGTCTCTCTAATACAATGTGAAGAAGCCCCCTTTGTGCTTGGTTGCTCACGTTGCTTATTATGGGCTTCACAAACAGCTCTGATATATCCAGTCTTGAACAGGAGAAGACTCAATCAGCACCTGGGTCAGGGCAAAAGTCAGGCCTGAAGCAGACACGAGCAGTTTCATACCCTTTTGCAAGCACAGAAATTAGTGTCGTGGTTATAAAGTAAATCTTCACTTCACGTTCTTACTGGCTAGGTTAAAGAATTATGTTTTTAGAACCCAAAACATTTAAGGTGTGACAAGAAGATGAAGGTGGAAGCAAGATTCATCCCAGGGAATCCAAATAGGGTTGTCTACTGGGTGTTCATGCATGCTCAGACCCTTCAGCCCTGTCTGACTCTTTTTGATTCTATGGACTTTAGCCCTTCAGGGTCCTCTGTCCATGGGATTATCCAGGCAAGGATACTGGAGTGGCTTGCCATGCCCTCCTACAGAGGATATTCTTGACCCAGGGATCCCACTTGAGTCTCTTGCTTTGCAGGTGGATTCTTACTACTGAGCCATGGGAGAAGCCCATTCTACTGGGCAAGCGTTGGGAAATATAATGAAGGTGTCCTCAGGAGAGCATCAGTTATTAAGGGTCTGTCCTTCAGAAACCATTCCCTTATTTGGACACTATATATATATATAAAACCCTAAGTGGAAATTTCTGTAAAGAAAGATTTATTCGTTTCCTAGGGCTGCTGTAACACATTACCACTAATGCCTGGGTTAAATACAACAGAAATTTGAATTCTTCAGTCTGAAGTTTGAGAAGAGGCACCAGCAGTCATAGGTCCTTCTGAAGGCTCCAGGGCTGAAGTCTTTCTTGCCTCTTCCTGGCTTCTGTTGGGTCTGGCAGTCCTTGGCCATCCCTGGCTTCAAGTCACGTCATCCCAAGGTATCTCCATCCAACATTCTTCTCCATGCATCCTCTTCTCTCCTTACAAAGACTCTGGTCCCTGGAGTTATGGCCACCCTGCTCCAGAAAGACCTCATCTTAGCAACTAATTAGGACCTCTTCGGTGGCTCAGATGGTAAAGCATCTGCCTACAATGCAGGAGACCTGGGTTCGATCCCTGGGTTTGGAAGATCCTTTGGAAAAGGAATTGGCAACCCACTCGAGTACTCTTGCCTAGAAAATCTCATGGATGGAGGAGCATGATAGCTTACAGTCCATGGGGTCACAAGGAATCGGACACAACTGAACGACTTCACTTAGCAACTAATTACATCTACCAAGACACTGACCCTGGTTCAAAATCCAGTCCCGTTCTGAGGTTCTGAAGAGATGTGAAATTTGAGGGGGACTCTAGTCAACTCATGACAGGTATCATGAGATCCATGTTTAGATACAAACAGCAAAACTATGAAAAATAAGGAAAACTTAGCCCAGACCTCAGACCCGGAGCCAGTCCTTGCTTCCCTGCTGTTGGCATGGTCCTGAGTGTCTGCTTTCCCTGCCTCCGCCGGCCTGCCTCTGTCCAAGTCTTCCTCTGCCACACTTCAGCTTTAAGACCTTGGTGAGTTACTTAAGCCAGCAGTGCCTTGGTTTCCTCACCTGTGACATGAGATTAACTATACTCACTTATAGAGCTTCTACAATGATTGCATCATGGAATCTGCATCCGTCACCCACACAGTACATGACCCAGAGTAACTGACAGCTCACCACTTTGATAATGATCAGTCTCTCTGTTGTATTAGTAGACACAGTCCATCCTGCCTGTTACCAGCACGGTCATGTTTCTAAAACTGAAATCTGATGTCCTTTTCTGTAAGACTTTACATGTTTTCCAGCTGATGCCGAGCCAGAGGAAGTTCTCAGCAGACACCACATCTGTGATATCTAATTCCACATCTCACCCGCCCCCACCCCACACTCAACTGTCCCCCAGAAGCCCAGGGGCACTGAGCAAGCATGAGCCCTTTCCTCATGCCTCCTTGCCTCAACACCAAAAGCCCCCACATGTGGCATATCTACCTGGTGACCACCGACCTGTGTGTCTCTGATGTCAGCCCAGCAGGAAGACATTTCCTGAAAGTAGCCAAGCGCCCCTGGTTCCCACTGAGCCCACATTCACTCGAGATTATTTATTGATACAAATTCATTTTTTCCATAAGATTTCCTATGGGTTTTATCTTCCATGCCCAACTGGTTCCTTTTCCTGCCTGCTTTTTTCCTGTTCCATTTCTATCTGCTTTCACCTAATGTTTCTTGCTATTTTTAAACAATTTATTTTATTGAAGTAGAATGGATTTACAATGTTGTGTTCATTTTTGCTGTAAGGCAGAGTGATTCAGATACAAGCTTTCATATTCCTTTCCATAAAAATGTTCTATCATAGTATGTCAAATACAGTTACCTGTGCTATATAGTAGGACCTCACTGCTTATCTGTCCTATAGTAATAGTTAGTATCTGCTAATCCCAAACTTCCAATCCAGCCCTCCCCTAAACTCCTTCTTCCTGGGCAACCACAAGTCTGTTCTCTAAGTCTTTGAGTCTGTTTCTGTTTTGTAAATAACTTCATTTGTATCATTTCTTTTTAGATTCTGCACATAAGTGATATCATTTGATATTTCTCTTTCTGTGCCTGACTTATTTCACTCAGTATGACAATCTCTAAGTCCATCCATGTTGCTGCAAATGGCATTATTTCAATCTGTCTATGGCTGAGTAATATTCCACGGCATATATGCACCACATCTTCTGTGTCCATTCATCTGTTGATGAACATATAGGTGGTTTACATTTGACATAACTTCTTTTGTGGATGAAAAGTTCCCTGAGGCAAGGCAAAAACGTCATATTGTCACTCTGACTCCCTGGAGGAAATCGAGCATTCAATGAGCAGCATATGTTTGATGTTGGTGCTCTGCCTTTTGACCAGGTGTACAACCCTGGAGGAGTTTCTTAGTTTGCAAATTAGGGTAATAAATGTATTCATCTAGTGGGGCTTAGGTAATGTTTGCAATGCATAAAGCTGATAATTTATTAAGGGATACATAATAAATGCCTTTAATATCCTACTGAAGGGAAGTGAAAGTCACTCAGTCACATCTGACTCTTTGCAACCCCATCAACTATACAGTCCATGGAATTCTCCAGGACAGAATACTGGAGTGGGCAGCCTTTCCCTTCTCCAGGGGATCTTCCCAACCCAGGGATCGAACCCAGGTCTCCTGCAAAGCAGGCAGATTCTTTACCAGCTGAGCCACAAAATCCTGTTACCTGAGCATAATTGGAAAAAAAAAAAATCATACAAGTCTGGAGATCTTTGCATCAACCATTGAGTCTCCCATTTTAACAGGCTCAGTTTAATCTTCTTTACTTTTATACTTTTTTACATTATTTGGCTTGCCTGCACACCTTTATCCAAACTCTCACTGCTCTCCCAGGACTCCACTTAACTTCATTCTCAGATGATGACCCTAGTAGGAGTACTAGAAAAGTTACATACTAATAAACAAGTGAATAAAAAGTCTGAAACAAGATCTTCATCTCCCTACTTCCCCACCAGCCTTCCTGGGACACACACACGCATACACTGAAACACATACATGAATATATTCATTCTCCCTCCTTTCTCCCCCTCCCCTTCCTCCATTCCTTCCCTCCAGAGAAGGATATATTCCTTTATGGCTGGGTGGCAGCCCCTCTGGCTGAGTGCCCCTCGCATCTGGTCTCTCCCCCTCCAAGGTTCTGCCTTACACACCCTCTCTCTTAGATACCTTCCCTTCTGGAGGGTGTCTTACTAGTAGTGTAGCCTATAAATATACTCCCTTTCATGAATCACAGCCTTGTCATGCCAAAGAAGCTTGCATAACTCAACAAAGCTAGAAGTCATGCCATGAAGGGCCACACAAGAAGACGGGTCATAGTGAAATGTTCTGACAAAATGTAGTCCACTGGAGGAGGAAAGGGCAACCCACTTTAGTATGATTGCCTGGAGAACCCCATGAACAGTATGAAAAGGCAAAAAGATATGACCCTGGAAGATAAGCCTCCCGAGTCAGAAGATGTGCAAGAAGTTGCTGGGGAAGAGTGGAGGGCAATTACTAACAGCTCCAGAAAGAATGGAGCAGCTGGGCCAAAGCAGAAATGACACCCAGTGTGGTTATGTCTGGTGGTGAAAGTAAAGTCTGATGCTGTAAGAAAAATATTGTATAGGAACCTGGAATGTCCATGAATCAAGGTAAATTAGATGTGGTCAAGCAGGAGATGGCAAGATTGTAATGGACATCTCAGGAATCAGTGAACACAAATAGGAGATTACCATTATACATACTACCAAGGGCAAGAATCCCTTAGAGAAAATGGAGTAGCCCTCATAGTCAACAAAAGAGTCTGAAATGCAATACTTGTGTATAACTTCAAAAATGACAGAATGATATCACTTTGTTTCCAAGGCAAATCATTCAACATCACAGTAATCCAAGTCTATGCCCCAAGCACTGATGCCAAAGAAGTTGAAGTTGACTTGTAAAACACCTTCTAGAATTAGCACCACACACACAAAAAAAATGGCCTTTTCATAATAGAGGATTGGAAGGCAAAAGTAGGAACTCAAGAGATACTTGCAATAACAGGCAAGTATGATGTTGGAGTACCCAATGAAGCAAGGCAAAGGCTGACAATTTTGTTTAGAGAACACACTGGTCAGAGCAAACACCCTTTTTCAACAACACAAGAGATGACTACACATGGACAGCACCAGATGGTCAACACCTAAATCAGACTGATTTTGTGCTTTGCTGCTGAAGATGGAGAACCTCTATATAGTCAGCAAAAACAAGACCTAGAGGTGACTATGGCTCAGATCATGAGGTTCTTATTGCAAAATTGAGGCTGAAATTAAAGAAAGCAGAGAAAATCACTAGGTCATTCAGGTATGAACTCAATAAAATACCTTATGATTATACAGTGGAGGTGATGAATAAATTCCAGGGATTAGATCTGGGGGACAGAGTGCCTGAAGATCTATGGATGGAGGATCATAACATTGTACAGGAGTAAAACCACCCCAAAGAAAAACAAATGTAAGAAGGCAAAGTGGCTGTCTGAGGTGGCTTTACAAATAGCTGAGGGAAGAAGAAATGCAAAAAGCAAGGGAAAAAGGGAGAGATATGCCCAACTAAATGCAGATTTCCAGAGAATAACAAGGAGAGATAAAAAGACCTTCTTAAATTAACAATGCAAAGAAATAGAGGAAAGCAACAGAATGGGAACAAGTAGAGATCTCTTCAAGAAAATCGGTGACATCAAGGAAATATTTCATGCAAGGAGGGACATGATAAAGGATGGAAATTGTAAGGATCTAAAAGAAGCAGAAGAGATTAAGAAGACCTGCCTAGAACACAGAGAAGAACTATACAAAAAAGGTCTTAATGACCCAATTAACCATGATGGTGTGGTCACTCACTTAGAGCTGGACATCCTGGAATGTGAAGTCCAGTAGGCCTTAGGAAGACCTACCATGAACAAAGCTAGGGGAGGTGACATATTCCAGATGAGCTATTGAAAATCCTAAAAGTTGATGTTGTTAAGGTGCTGCACTCAATATGTCAGAAAATTTGGAAAACTCAGCTGTGGCCACAAGACTGGAAAAGTTAGTTTTCAATATAATCCAAAGAAAGGCAATGCCAAATAATGTTCATACTATAATACAATTGGGCTTGATTCACATGCTAGCAAGATTATGCTCAAAATCCTTCAAGCTAGGCTTCAGTAGTATGTGAACTAAGGACTTCCAGATGTACAAGCTGGATTTAGAAAAGGCAGAGGAATCAGAGGTCAAATTGCCAACATACACTGGTTCATAGGAAAAGCAAGGGAATTCTAGGAAAACATCTATTTCTGCTTCATTGACTATGCTAAAACCTTTAACTGTGTGGATCACAACAAACTGTGGAAAATTCCTAAAAAGGTGGGAACACTAGATCACCTTATCTAGTATAGAAAAAGGGTGTTTCTCAGGTCTTCTGAGAAACCTGTATCCAGGTCAAGAAGCAACAGTTAGAACTGGGCATGGAACAGCAGACTGGTGCCAAATTGGGAAAGGAGTATGAGAAGTCTGTATACTATCACCCTGCTTCTTTAACTTCTGTGTAGAGTACATCACGCAAATTCTGGGCTGGATCAATCACAAGCTGGAATCAAGATTGCAGGGAAAAATATCAACAACTTCAGTTATGCACATGGTATCACTTTAATGGCAGAAAATAAAGAGGAACTAAAGAGAGGAGCCTGGTGGGCTGCAGTCCATGGGGTCACTTTCATGCTTTGGAGAAGGAAATGGCAACCCACTCCAGTATTCTTGCCTGGAGAATCCCAGGGACAGAAGAGCCTGGTGGGCTGCCGTCTATGGGGTCGCACAGAGTCAGACACGACTGAAGCGACTTAGCAGCAGCAGCAAAGAGTCTCTTGTTGAGGGTGAAAGAGGAGAGTGAAAAAGCTGGCTTGAAACTCAACACTAAAATAACTAAGATCATGTAGGAGATGCATGAGGCTGGGAACCCAAAGCCAGTGCTCTGGGACAACAACCCAGAGGGATAGGGTGGGGAGAGAGGTGGGAGGGGGTTACAGGATGCGGAAGGAATGCATGTATACCTGTGGCGGCTTCACAGTGATGTATGGCAAAAACCATCACAATATTATAATCATCCTCCAATTAAAATAAATACATTAATTAAATAAACGAAGATCATGGCATCCCGTCCCATCACTTCACTGCAAATAGAAGGGAAAAAGTGGAAGCAGTGACAGATTTTTATTTTCCTAGGCTCCAAAATCACTATGGACAGTGACTACAGTCATGAAATTAAAAGACACTTGCTCCTTGGAAGAAAAGCTATGACAAACCTAGACAGAGTATTAAAAAGCAAAGATACAATTTGCTGACAAAGGTTCATATAGTCAAAGCTATGGTCTGTCCAGTAGTCATGTATCAGTGTGAGACTTGGACCACAAAGTATGTTGAGTGCTGAAGAATTGATTCTTTTGAATCGTGGTGCTAGAGAAAACTCTTGGAGAGTCCCTTGGACTGCAAAGAGATCAAATCAGTCAATTCTAAAGGAAATCAACACTGAATATTCACTGGAAAGACTGATGTGGAAGCTGAAACTTCAATACTTCGGCTACCTGATGAGAAGAGCCAACTCATTGGAAAAGACCCCAATGCTGGGAAAGATTGAAGGCAGGAGGAGAAGCAGGTGGATAGAGGATGAGATGGTTGGATGGCAGCACTGACTCAATGGACATGAATTTGAGCAAACTCAGGCAGATAGTCGAAGACAGAGGTGCCTGGCATGCTGCAGCCC
The DNA here is from genome assembly GCF_023091745.1 of Budorcas taxicolor. Taxonomy (NCBI): domain Eukaryota; kingdom Metazoa; phylum Chordata; class Mammalia; order Artiodactyla; family Bovidae; genus Budorcas; species Budorcas taxicolor. Next base: position 1,667,237 of record NC_068923.1, read on the forward strand.
ACAAGACTGCAAAGAGTTGAACATGACTTAGCAACTGAGCAACAATATACTAAATAGCTCATTCCAAATAAAACAGACAGCAGCCAAAGAGTCTTCCTTGGGTCTGCGTCTGGAAGTTTTCTTGCCTTTCTCTTTTCTCATCCAATTTTTCCCAAACAATCCAGAAAACCAGTCCTTTGTTTTCATCACCCACTCCACTGAAGTCAAGGATAATCACTCAGCTGAAACCACCCTCACTAAAGTCACCCATACCCTTGATGTTGCTGGATTCAATGAATGTCCTTGGGCACTGTTGTCAGTGGCACTTTTCTTAAATTCAAAGCTATTGATCATGCTTTCTAAAACCATCAAACTTCTGTGCTCCGGGACATGATTTTCTTCTAGTTTTCCCAGTAGATTTTTTTTTACCATTTCATTGAAATTTCTGTTGGAGACTTTTTTGTTGTTGTTCTAAGCACTGTGACTTAGAGACTGGCTTCCTTGGCCTGCCCATCTTTCCACTATTTTTCTCCAAGGGAAATGGCATCATTTCCATGACTACTTTCTCAGCATCAACTATGCCTCTCATAAGGGTAGTTCTTCCCCAAATCTGAGAGTTGATTATCCTGCTGTCTTTTGAATTTCTCTAACTGAATGCTCAAAGGCATTTTAAATTTTGCTTGTTTAAAGTTTAACTCTATCTTTCTTCCTGTTCCTCTCCCCACATTCTCTATCTTACAGGCAGGTCAATCATCCAGTCACTACAGCCTAACGTGAGATACCTCAGGGCAGGGATTCAAGGCAGTGCCTCTTTTAGGGTACACAACTGTTAGGGCAGCCTCTCTGGAGCTTTTGGAATGAGGACAAAAGCTTTAGAAGCAAATCCTCTTGACTCTGCTGAAAATCACCTTGAAGTTTTCTCTTGATTCTGTGGATACAGGGTAAGAAGGCCCCTCTTTTCCTAGGATGAGTTTTGTTTAAAATGCCTGTCAAACTGCTTCACTTGCTGATCTTCAGAGCTGTTTCCTGAGTTACAACCAGCACCTTCATGCACCCTCCTTACTCACCCTGCCCAGCTAATCGATCTGCAATCATTTTCTTTCTCTAATATTTCTTTTTTTGTGTGGTTTACTTTTTAAAACTTTTTTATTTTACATTGGAGCCTAGTTGATTAAGAATGTTAGTGTGATAATTTCAGGTGTACAGCAAAATGATTCAGTTACACATATTCATGCATCTATTGTTTTTCAATTTCTTTTCCCTTTTAGGTTGTTACATAACATCAGGCAGAGTTCTCTGTGCTACACAGTGGGCCCCTGTTGGCCATCCATTTCACACATATCTGTGTGTGCATGTCTTGAACACACCTCCTTTTCTTCACACTGACATCTTCCTTAAACCAGCTCTTGGCAGTCACCACTCCCACAGAACTTCCCAGGTTCTTAGTAACTAGTATTGTCCTGAACTCCATTCTCCACAAAGCTATCCAACTGATTCTGAATTAAAAACTGTTCAATAAATTTCCACATCTTGTAGGATAAAAACTGTGCTCATTAACTGGCACAAACCCTCCCCTGTCCTCAAATTCGTAGCTTGCCCCTGCTTCTTGCCTGCACTAGTCAGTAACGGCAGGAGGTGCCGTCTCCCCTGTGACAGATTACTCACCTCTTCCCCCTCTAGCTGGCATAATCAATTTTGCTCTGAGTACCCGTCCCCTGCCTCTTCACCTGTCTACTTGCCCACTGTCCCAAGGCTCACGTGATGCCTTGATGTGTCAGGTGGCCTGCCTGTCCACAGTCACGGCACCTGTGCTCCTGTTTACTGCTTGCTGCCATGCTGAACCTGGTTCATCATCCCCACCCCTGTTCATCCTCCTGGGGTGACACTCTTACTCATTTTTCTATCTCCAGCAGCTGTCAGAGCTCTTAAAATATATTAAAAAGAATACTCAGTAAATACTTGTTCAACTGAACAGGTAAATTCCAGCTCTCCTGCCAATTTATGATGACCCAGGGCAAGTCCAGACTCTTCGGCACTCTTGTTATTTCATGTAACCTGAAGGAGTTGAACTAACCTTTTAAATGTCTCTTTCAGCTCCAATATTTTATGATGCTTCTATTATATTTGCTGAAAAAGTGTATTGGAGTGGAAACGTATTTTTAATAGTCTGTAATTACTAACAAAAACACTCATTTCATCATTCTGTTCTTCTGTCTAAAGCTTAACATTTAAAGAGTTTAACTTAAAATATCTCTGAGTGAGTTATAGCACATAAAATCCCCACCTTCGCGTGGTGAAGTAAACAAAAGTAATTCACATTCATGAAGTTTAATCACTAGAAATGCATTCAGACTTGTAAAGAAGGCAATTTGGTACTGGGTTACATTAGTCTTGTTGCCTACTTTTGTATTTCCTTATTGCTAATAACTTGGTTCCACAGATTATGCTTCCAAATTTAGGACCCAATGATTCTTTTCTTTTAAGTAAAGTTTTATTTTGTAATAATGTTTTCTTTTTAAAAGTATAATTGTTTTACAATTTTGTGCTAATCTCTAATGTAGAGCAAAGTGATTCAGTTATACACACTATATATCTATATATAGATCTATCTACCTATATCTATCTATCTATCTATCTATCTATATAGTGCTGAAGCTGAAGCTCCAATATTTTGGCCACCTGATGCAAAGAGCCAACTCACTGGAAAAGACCCTGATGCTGGGAAAGACTGGGGGCAAGTGAAGAAGGCGGTGACAGAGGATGAGATGGTTGGATGGCATCACTGACTCAATGGAAATGAGTTTGGGCAAACTCAGGGAGATAGTGAAGGACATGGAAGACTGGTGTGCTGCTGTTCATGGAGTTGCAAAGAGCTGGACAAGACTTAGCAACTGAACAACAAATTATTTTTCAGATTCTTTTCTGCTATGGTTATCACAGGATACTGAATATAGTTCTCTGTGCTATACAGTAGGACCTTGTTGTTTATCAATTCTATATATATAATAATTTGCATCTGCTAACCCCAAACTCCCAGTCCATCCTTCCCCCAACCCTTCCACCACAGCAGCCACAAATCTGTTCTCTATGTCTGTGATTCCATTTCTGCTTCTTAAATATGTTCATTTGTGTCCTAGTTTAGACCCCATATATGGCATTTGTCTTTCTCCTTCTGACTGACTTCACTTAGTCTGATAATCTATAGGTCTCTCCATGTTGCTGAAAATGACATTATTTCATTTTTTATGGCTGAGTAATATTCTAATGTATCTTTGTATGACATCTTCTTTATCCATTCATCTGTGGATGGACATTTAGGTTGTTCTCATGTCATAATTTCAGATTTACAGAAAAGTTGGAAAGATCGTATACAGAGTTCAGCTTTCCTTATTTTTAATATCTTATGGTAGTAGAGTATGTTTACCATAATTAATGAGACAATATTGATATACTCTTGAAGAAGGAAACTGCAACCCACTCCAGTACTCTTGCCTGGAAAATCTCACGGATGGAGGAGCGTGGTAGGCTGCAGGCCATTGGGTCGCAAAGAATCAGACACAGCTGAGCAACTTCACTTTCACTTTATTGATATACTCTAATTAATTGCAGCCTATCTTTTATTTAGATTTTCTTAATTTTTACCTAATATCCTTCTTCTCATCCAGGATATCATCTGTGACATTGAGGTATTACATTTCCTCAGGCCCTTCTTGGCTCTGACAGGTTCTCAGACTTCCCTTGTGTTTGAAGAAATCTTGGTTAGCTATTTTGTGGAACGACCCTCAGTTGGAGGTTGTCTGATATTTTATTCATGAGTAGAGTGGAGTTACAGGCTTTCGAAGGGGGACCACAGGTAAAGCATCATTGTCGTCACTCCGTGATAAGAGGACATACTATCAAGATGACTCATAAGTGATTCAGGGATGATGTCGTCCTTAATCACCTGCTAAGGCAGGATCTGTCAGGTCTCCACAGTGAGAGGTTACTCTTCTCCCTCCTTTTCATGCTGCACTCTTTGGAAGGAAGCCGCTGTGCTCAACCTACCCTTGGGGCCTGGGGAAGAGGGAGGCACTGGTGGTCCACCTTTTCCAGGGTGGAGTGTTTACAAAAATCATTTGGATTCTTCCACAGGGGAGATAGGCCTCCCCTCTGATCTATTAATTTATTCAACATTTATTCTTATTAGCATGAACTTATAGACGGTGGGTTATTTTGGAACATCAAGCTTACATTAAACACTGATAGAAGTAAAAGGAAAAGAAAGTAAACAGGAAGCAGGAAAGGAGACAGGGAGCCACGGGGCACCGCCTCCATTATCCTTGCTAAGTCGCTTCAGTCGTGTCCGGCTCTGTGCGACCCCAGAGACTGCAGCCCACCAGGCTCCCCCGTCCCTGGCATTCTCCAGGCAAGAACACTGGAGTGGGTTGCCATTTCCTTCTCCAATGCATGAAAGTGAAAAGTGAAAGTGAAGTCGCTCGGTCCTGTCTGACCCTCAGCGACCCCATGGACTGCAGTCTTCCAGGCTCCTCCATCCATGGGATTTTCCAGGCAAGAGTACTGGAGTGGGGTGCCATCGCCTTCTCCGATTATCCTTAGACTAATACAAAGCTCTGCAGCTGAGTCAAGTCTGTACAGTAACCCCCACTGCAGCGCAGCACACCCACACGCACACCACAACTAACCCGGCAGCTAGGGGAACCTTTGACACCGCTTAGCTTCAAGAAACAGGACGCCATTGGTCCCCGGAGCCCGCCACATGCTCGCTCCTTTCACTTGTTGCGGCCTCCGCCCCAGGGTAACCAGGATCTTCCAGTCCAATAGCACACGTCAGTCTTGCCTGCTTCTGAATTTCACACAAATGGAATCATATTACATGTTGACTGGTTTCTGGTGTCTTCTGGTGGTGTCTGACTTCTTTCACTCAATGTTTTTCGAAGGGTGGAGTTGGGGAGAGAATCACCGCACTTTGCATGTAGTTGTAGATTATTCCTATTGCTACATAGTAGGAAAATGTATTATGTAAATACCCCACGATGTAGTTTCTTATGTGCGTTTGTAGATCTTTCTCAATGCTGTATCCACAGTGCTACTAACCCACGTGTATTTATGCTTTTGGGCTGATGTGGATTCGGTAGTTTCCAACTCGTGACAATTAAGGAGTGCCACTGGGGACATTCAGGTACATATTGGATGGGTTTATTATTTTATACCCAAAATGGAATGTTGGATCATAGGATGTAACTACGACTACTTCAAGTAGATGGTGCAGTTTTCCAAGTGCATCACACCCATCTGCATGCTCATCAGAGAATGTGAGAGGTCCATTTGTTCCACATGCTCGACAACATAAGAATTGCTTGCCTCTAAATCCTTGTCTGCATAGTAGAATGTTGTTGAAGCTTTATTTTTTACTTTCCTGATAACTGATGAGACTGAGAACCTTTCATATATATATATTGGCCATTTGAATATTATCTTTTGTGGTGTTCCTCTTGTAAAACTTTCATTCAAGAATTTCTTCACTTTTTTTCTATTGAGTTTGTCATTTTCTTTTTCTTTTAATTTGTTTAAAGGATGTGTGTGTGTGTGTGTGTGTGTGTGCGTGCGCACACACATTTATATATTCTGGATATGAGTCCTTTGTTGAACATATGTATTTCGAATATTTTCTGCTACTCTGTGGGCTGTCTTTTGCAATCTTAACAGTGAATTTTGATGACAAAATTTAAACATTTAAATGCAGTCTAATTTATTAAACTTTTAATTTTTGTTACCACCTTTTGAGTTCAGTTTGCGAACAATTTACTTATTCAGAAAGATGTTCTAGAACAGAGGTTGGAAAACCATGGCCTGAAAGCCTAATTTATTTTTGTAAATAAAGTTTTATTGGCACACACACAGGCTTATTCCTTTCTATGTGATCCATGGCTGCTTTTCTTTTTCAACAGCAGCGAGCTGAGTAGTTGCAACACTATATAATCTTCGAAATCTAAAACATTTGCTGCTTTGTCTTTTAAGGAAAGTTTACCAACTCTTTTCTAGAAGTTTTCTTTTCTCTCTCTCTTTTTTTTTTTTTTAGTTTTACATTTAGAAATGCAATTTATCTGGAATTGATTAGAATTTATTTCTGTGTATGTTGTGATAAGGGGTCAAGATTTGTTGTTGTGTCATTTTTTCCCACAAGGCTATCCAATTCACCTGCAGAGCTTATTAGGAAAAACAATCCTTTTCCCACTTTATGACAGCGTCATCTTTGTCATGAATGAGAGGACCTGTACGTGTGGCTCTGTTTCTGGACTCTTTCCACTGATTTATTGCTGTCTGTCCTTACACTAATACTGCTCTATCTGAAGTTCTACGGTTTTATGACAGGTGTTATATTTTGTAATGCATATCCCCCAAAAGACCTGTAATATTTAAGTACACGTGTAGCAGAGCACCCTAAAAGCAAGGAAAATGAAATGGATGCACATATGTGAATGATGGTGCCTTTCTACTTGAAATAATCAATGACTTCACACTGAAACGTTCTTGATTTAAACATAATTCAGGTCACTGCACCAGTTCTAAAAACAAAGTAATTTTTTGTAGATTATAATTAGTGTATTTTATTCCTTTCAAAAATGTAATATTTAGTTCCATTATATTTCATTCTTTTCAGACTTCTTCCTCAGATACCTAAGTCACCATAGAAACTTCTCACAAGCAGATCTTCTCCCGCAGATCAGCAGGTGAAATGTGTCCAGTCCTCCCTCTGGGCTAACACCTGCCTTTCACCTGGAGAGCTAGACCTGCCCATCCTGTCTCTTCCCTCTTTTCTCATCGCTTTTCTTCTTGGACTGTAGATAATAGGATGATTCCACCTGATATAACTACCAACACTGTCTACAATTTATTTCTTTTGGAAAAAAAAATTTTTTTCAAATAGGCCATTAAAATTGATTCTTAAACCATATCCTCCATTTGCCCTTCCTCAGTCTGTTGCTGAGTTGGTATTGAGAGGGTCTCTGTGCTGCTGGGTCTGTTCACAGACTTACTGGATTCTGTTTCTTTTTTTGAACATGGCTTAAAAATGTATATATACTCCAGGAAAGCCCTCTCTAGCAGAGTGTGACAGAAGGGGTTCACCTGTCAGCATGGTGCCTAAAAGTAGTTTTTAAATCATCTGCTGACTTCTCGCTTCAATCCAGTTAACAGCTGTTAGGTCCTTTGCATCTCACAAGTCTGTTGAACTTTTTCTGTTGCCTCATCTTGAAATAAACCAAGAGAAAAGCACATCATTTAGCTTCCTGTGCTTTATCCACACTGCTTTCAGGCAAAACCATGATGTAAGAAGTTTCTGAGTGTAGGACTGCATTTTAGTGTATTTTTTTTTTCTTTTCACATGTCCTGTAGGTGGCTTACAATGACCAGGACAGTTGATATGGTTCTGTGCATTTCTATAAGGTATTCGCAATGATTTGTACAATGGTTCTCAACCTCCCTGCACATGGAGCTCATCTAAAGAGCTTTCCAAAAATTTGTGCTTAAGAATCACAGAAAACGAGAACAAACTAGGGGTTATCAGTGGGGGGAGTGAAAGTGAAGGTGTTAGTTGCTCAGTTGTGTCCGACTCTTTGTGACCCCATGGACTGTAGCCCACCAGACTCCTCTATCCATGGAATTCTCAAGGCAAGAATACTGGAGTGGGCAGCCTTTCCTTTCTCCAGGCAATCTTCCCGACCTAGGGATCAAATCCAGGTGTCCTTCATTACAGATGGATTCTTTACCATCTGAGCCACCAAGGAAGCCCCCAGTGGGGGTAGGGGAAAGTACAAACTATTGCATGTAAGATGGGTTCATGGATGGATTGTGCAACATGGAGAATAGAGTCAATATTTTGCAATAACTGAACATGGAAAAGGAAATGAACCTTTAAAAAACTGCATTTTGAAACTTTAAAAAAAATCAGTGTTTAGATCTCCCTCTAGAGATTCCAATTTAACTGATACCTGCTGAAACTTAGGAATTGGTATCTTCTTTAAAAACCTCCTCAGATGATTCAAAGGACTGAAGAATACAAGTAGTGTTTTACATTTCATAGTCTATCTGTGAATTTATATTTGATCATGCTTAGATTTATTTTAATATTTTGTAATTCTATCAACCAACCCAGAACACAGCTGTTACCTAAAAGGTTGCATTTTTATTACATACATAGCAGTAAATATTACATCATTGATTTTATTCCTACATTACTTTCAGAAATGCCAAATCACTTTTGCAAAGATCAACCAAACAGAGAGTACATGCATCTGATTTTTACCCACGTGCTGCTATGCCACAGTATTTCTGCTTTACTTTAAAATTATTCCACTCTGTTCTTCTATTGGTAGTTCGCCCTTTTCTGATCACTGCATGAATGGAAATAGGCAAGGAAAAGTATTTCAGGAAAGAGGGGAATTGGGGGAGTTTCTGGCTAGGGCCAGGGACAGGAGACATGCTGTCTGGGAAGCCATCCTTCTCCACGTGGTGAAACGCTCTCCTCTCCTCGTCCAGAGTAAGAACTGTAGGCTCAAATCCAATATACAGCTCCGGCAGTGAAATGGACAGTGAAATATTTATACATGTAAACCGTGTAAGATGGCCCCAGATTGGGACCTGATGAAAGGGAACCCAAGATATTACACACACACATACAATGGTTTTGAAAACAAAGCAGCTACAAAGAAGCCCATGAACCTCATGAACCACTCAGTCTGCCTTGCTTCCTATCATGTTGGGAAAAGGGTTCCAGATCTTATCCAAGGTTCATCACTTCTCCTCACAGGCTACAAATCCCATTTTCTCTCAGAGACTTTTCTAACCCCTCTGTTCCCATATCTTCAGTGGATTGTTCTGTACCAGAACAATTTCATCCTAGAACAAAGTTGTTCTAAAATAAAAGAAAACAAGACAGAGAAATAAAAGCAGCAAAGATCCCCCTAACTGAACCCAGCTCCTGTCCATATCTCCACCCAACTTCTAAGCAAAATCCCTTGCAGAAGCTACAGGTTATCTTTTCCTCTGCAGCTCTTTTCCTCCATCATTCCAGAGGGCCTTCCCCATTCAACTCCACCAGGAAGGCTCTTCCCTAACTGCTGCCAAGTTGGCACACTCAGCAGCCCACTCCCTGGTCTCTTTGTATTTGACCTTTCTGCAGCATCTGACCCAGCTAACCCATCTGTCCCTCTTCCGAGAAGTCCACTCCTTCCAGCTCCCATGACAACGCATTTCACTAGCTCTCCTTCCAGGATGCTGCCTTGCTGCTCTGCTTTTTCTCCTTTAACTAACTTTTTTAGTGACAGTTTTACTGGGATGTAAGTCACATACCATATAGTCACTCATTTCAAGTGTATAATTCTATGTGGGTTTTTTTTTTTTTTTTTTTTTGGTATATTCAGAGTTGTGCAAACATGGCTACGATCAATTTGAGAACATTTCATCACCTCAAAAGAAACTGTATGCCTTTAGGTAGTCATTTCTCATTCCCTTTTAACCATCTCCCTCCGACCAGCCTGAGGCAATAGTTAACCTACCTGCAGGAACAGGTATTGGATTTTTGTCATGTTCTTTTCCTGCTTATGATATACACATGTGATTTTTCTTCTCTTGCCTATAGGTGTGATGATTAACTGACTTTTTGAGTGTTGAAGCAGCCTTACATACCTGGGATACTTGGTTGTGGTGTGTAATTTTTTTTTTTTACACATTGTAGGACTGGGCTTGCTAATATTTTATTGGAGAATTTTGTATCTGTGTTCCTGAGAGACATGGGTCTGTAGTTCCCTTTTCCTGTTGTATTTTTGTCTGGTTTTGGTATTAAGGTAATGCTGGCCTCTTTAAAAACAGTTAGGAAGTAGTCTTTCTGCTTCTATCCTCTCAAAGATACTGTAGATAATTGCTATAATTTCTTTCTGAAACATATGGAATTCACCAGTGAACGCTTCTTTGCCCAGTGCTTTCTGTTTTAAGGTTATTAATTATTTACTCAATTTATTTAATAGGTATGGGCTTAGTCACATTATTTCTCCTTGTGTGAGTTTTAACAGATTGTGTCCTTTAAGGAATGGGTCCATTTTTCTACTTTAAGAAATTTTTGTGCATCGGATTGTTTATAATATTTTATTATCTTTAATGTTAATGAGATCCATAGTGATGTCTCTTTCAATTCTGATATTAGTTATTGTCTTCTAATTATTTCTCTTTGTCTGGCTAGAGGCTTTTTGATTTTCATTGTTTGAAAAAACTGGTTTTTGGTTTCACTGATTTTTTTCTATTTCTATTTTTTCTATTTTCTTTTTCTGTTGGTTTCTGTTTTAATTCATCAATTCCTTCTCTAATTCATATTATTTAATTTCTTCTTTAATCTCCATTCTTTCTTTGTAGATTTACCTATTCTGGATATTTTATATAAATGAAATTATGTAATATGTTGACTTTGGTGGTTCTATTTTCAAGGTTCATCCATGCTGTAGTATATATCAGTACTTCATTCCCTTTTATTGTTGAAAAATGTCACATTTTACACCACATTTTATTTATTCATTCATTAGTTGGTGGACATTTGGGTTGCTTCCACTTTAGGACTGTTATGAATAATGCTGCTTAAATATGAACATTCATATTCAAGCTTTTGCATGGATGTACACTTTCATTTCTCTTGGGTATATAGCTAGAAGTGGAATTACTGGGTTACGTGGTAGCTGTTTTAACCCTTTGAGGAACTGCAAGACTGTGTTTTCCAAAGTCTGTGCACTATGTTACGTTCCTATTAGCAGTGTATAGCAGTTTCAATTTCTCCATATCCTTCACCAAACTCACTATCATCTGCCTTTTCATTGGCCTTCCCAGGTGGCACAAGTGGTAAAGAACCTGCCTGCCCATGCAGGAGACATAAGACACGCGGGTTAGATCCCTGGGTCAGGAAGATCCCTGGAGGAGGGCATGGCAACCCACTCTGGTTTTCTTGCCTGGAGAATTCCATGGACAGAGGAACCTGGCAGGCTTCAATCTATAGGGTTGCAAAGAGTTGGATAAGGGTTGCAAAGAGTTGGATAAGACTGAGTGACTAACACTTTTTATTGTAGCCATGCTGTGCTATACTGCTGCTGCTGCTAAGTCACGTCAGTCGTGTCCGACTCTGTGAGACCCCATAGACGGCAGCCCACCAGGCTCCCCCGTCCCTGGGATTCTCCAGGCAAGAACACTGGAGTGGGTTGCCATTTCCTTCTCCAGTGCATGAAAGTGAAAAGTGAAAGTGAAGTTGCTCAGTCGTGTCCGACTCTTCGCGACCCCATGGGCTGTAGCCCACCAGGCTCCTCCGTCCATGGGATTTCCCAGGCAAGAGTACTGGAGTGGGGTGCCACTGCCTTCTCCCCTGTGCTATACAGTAGGCCCTTATTGTTTATCTATTTTATGTACAAAAGGCAATGGCAACCCACTCCGGTACTCTGGCCTGGAAAATGCCATGGTCGCTAAGAGTCGGACACGACTGAGTGACTTCACTTTCACTTTTCACTTTCATGCACTGGAGAAGGAAATGGCAACCCACTCCAGTGTTCTTGCCTGGAGAATCCCAGGGATGGGGGAGCCTGGTGGGCTGCCGTCTATGGGGTCTCACAGAGTCGGACACAACTGAAGCGACTTCGCAGCAGCACCATCAGCAGTCTGTATATATTAATCCAAAATTCCTAGTTTATCCTCCTCCCCTGCCTTTCCCCTTTGAATGAAGTTATATACAAATAGAAATAGACCCATAGACACAGAAAACAAACTATGGTTTTCATAGCCCTTATCTTGACCTGATATCCTTTCTTCCTGATAACTGTCTGCCTTCCTCCCCCATCCCCAACTAGAATATAAGCCATGAGAAACGAGGATGACTGTTTTCCTTATTTGACACAGTATCCCCAGCACCTAGTACAGCAGTCGGCATATATCAGGTGCTTAATATTTATTTCTTGAATCAATAGTTTATATTTTTTATATTATCTGATAGCAAACACCATTTCATAGTTAGAGGAGTATATTTTGGTAAATTCCCATATAATTTTTTTGCTTGTTTTGTCATTCATTACAAATGAGTACAATTTTCAGTTGGGACAAATTTTTTAACTAAACTAGCAGCGTGCTTCCTCAAGATTAAGTGTCACACATCCTCAACAGCTGCCTGGAATTCTAAGTGGATCTTTCAAATGATGGCTTGTTTTAACTAGGTTTTCTCCTCCTTACTAGGAAGCTACTATTAACAAAATGATCATAAGACCTTCCAGTTGAACTGTAACTGAGAATCAGAGTCACCTATAAAGGAAGCTCTTGACTGCCCCCAGCCCTGTATTCATTAGTGTTGCATATTGAGATGGAGAGAAAGTGAAAAGAGATCAATGACTTTCCCAAGGACACAGGGCCGAGCGTTCAGCCCATGTTTCTCCTTCCTCCCCAGACGTCCTGCTCTTTCTACAACAGGACATCAAGGGATTTCTTGGAAACATGGAACAGTAAAAACACACCTTCCTCCGCTTCAGGTTTTCTCTCTCTTTACTAGGACACTATGGAATTCATTAAAACTTTAAAAAATTAAAGCATACAGAACTGAAAAAGAATACTCTGGAATTCAGAGAACTGGCTTGAGCCTTCATTTTGTAACAGTAATGATAGCAGAGGTAATGGACCTGAAATGAACACTTTTCTGATAATATAGTTTGTAAAATATTAGAACTATAAGAATTTACACTTTAATTACTCAGTAATTTAAAAAATCTGCCATTTGCAGTAACAAGGATGGCTCTAGAGAATATTATGCTGAGTGAAATGAATTAGACAGAGCTAGATAAACAGTGTATGATATCACTTATATGTAGGATCTAAAAAATAGCACAAATGAATATGCATGCAAGACAGAAACAGACTCACAGACATAGAAAACAAACTTGTGGTTACAAAGGGGTAAGGAGCGGAGCTGACAAATTAGAAGTTTGGGATTAACAGATACAAATGACTATATACAAAATAGATGAGTGACAAGGATTTACTGTATAGCCTAGGAAATTATAGCCATTATCTTATAATAACCTATAATGGAATGTAATCTGCAAAAATATTGAATCACTATACACTACACCTGAAACTATATGATACTGTAAATCAACTATACTTTGATAAAAGATGATTTATATTTTTGGAATTCTGATATGAAAAATCTTGATATAAGACAAGAGATGGCACCAAGCATGACTTATAACTGACACTTAATGCATTTATTTAAAGGAAGGATTTATTGCAAAACACTGGAAATTTGCAAACTTTTGGGAAAGAATATGACAGGAGATGAGTATATGTGTGGGAGAAAGACGAAAAATAGGTTCTTGAACCTGTAATTTAAACTCCCACTCTGTTTCTTGCAAATGTCTACACGGATAGTGTTTATAGTAACTCATCCCTTTAAAGGCAACACATCCTGCCTATAGGGTTATTACGACTGTTTAAAAAATAGTTAATGTAAGTTTGTTGATATTTTTCAATGTGCTGTGGAAGTGACACCTCCAGGGACCAGGGCACCAGCATATTTAAAAAAATAAGCAACAAGGTATATATTTATATGAAGGGTAATTTTAATGTTTGTAATAAATGATATTACGTCCTTCACAATTCATAGGTAACTGAAATCTATCATTTATGGAATGGACTTTCATTACTGTTAGATAAAAACAGTTGAGTCTGGATAATAGCTCATCAATATAATTGTGTAGAGATTTTTGGTGTGTTTACTACAAGCATCACTAAAATGGTTCAGTGCTACCGAATTAGCTTTATAGCTTGGGAACATGAGATTAAATGTTCAAATCCCATTTAAATGACAAACAGAGGTAATTTAGCAGAAAGCGTGAAGAGCGAGTTTAACTCAAAAGATAAGTGTAATGTACTCACTTAAGTCATTCCTGACTGACTCAAAGATAATGTGACTTAAGTCATTCACACAGCAGTGAATGGAATGCATTCAAGCGGCATCCCACAACGTGTGGGATTACTCACTCAAGTAATCACTACTCAAGGCCATCCTCCTCCTATTTGGACAATAGGTTGTGTTTATTCTGGGGTCTGGACAATTTGCCCAGCTTTGGCTGCTAATCTAAATTGGCTTCCTGGAGGATTCCAATGGGGTCACATTTCTGGGCCTCACCGCATTGCCTCTTGCCCCTGATGTTTTCCAAATTCTCCAGTGTCAAACACTGACCGCTGTGGAAGATAACGACTGATTGAAATGATGAATGAGCTTGTATCACATCATTAAAGGTGTTGTTTGCAGTCCAGGGACGGGAGCCTCTAAATTAGAAGCACACTAAGGTGACCCAGCCAGTCAGAGGTGAAGGCTTCTCCTTCTCCGCTCCCTATGCTTTCTCACTGAATTAAATCTGCACCTTGACACTTTCACAGCTGTAAAGTTACAAGGTAAGCACTTTTTTTTTTTCTCCTGACTGGACTACCCTATTCTTTATTTCCCCAAGAATCCCATGGACAGAGGAGCCTGGCAGGCTGCAGTCCATGGGGTCGCAAAGAGTCGGACACGACTGAGCGACAAAAGAACAAAATAACAATAAAAGTGATTTTTACGGATATTCAGAATGCCAGCAGGTATGTTCGGTGGACTGGCCCCTCTAACGGGTTCTCTCTGATGGACGGGGAATACCTCCCACAGGTGAAACTGGAAGGAGGAAAATGTACCAGATCAACCGGGACCCAGCTCTAGTGACGAAGAGGGTGTGCAGTCTTGCCGCCGCTGTGCAGGGCAGGAAAACCAGGCCTCCCCAGAGTCTGGCTTTGGACACTCCAGATACTGTCTAGGAATTTTGAGGATGCCTGCCTAAGTTTCCAACCACCCCTGCTGCTGTTGGTGGTATCTTCACTGTAACTCCTCCCCACTTGGGGAGAGCTAACTGCATCCCTTCCCCAGTTCTTACTCAAACACATAAATACTAAGCAAGAAAACACACCTACTGCAGAACTGCAAGACCACGGTTAGAACCAGAAGTCTAATCAGCCGCAGAAGGACATGAAATGACCTTTGGAGAATATGTATATCATTCAGTAATCCTGGAAGCATTCTGGAAACGTTTGACTTGATAACCTTTTATGCTCATCCTTGTGATGATTAAATCTTATTTATAAAGATGTGTGTTGGTAGGTACTTAAGAAGCATGTACATAAGTTAATTATTATTTATAATGCAGCTTAGAAAACACATTATTAGAAAGCAGGCTAAAGAGGCAAAGATAGGAAAGAATGAAGCTGAAAAAAAATTTTAAAGACTGTCAATTAGTCATAAAATTAGTCATAATTTTTATCTGCTGAAACTTATGCATAAAATACCCTCTAATTTTACTGTACTCTTGAGTTTTGCAATTTTTAAAACAGATTCTTATCTCAGAATCTGTAAAATGATAGTGATTACAGATAGTTATTTTGTTAAAGATCTTTCCCCAAAAGTGTTCTAATTCCAAAGGGAAAGAGGCAAATACATTGACCATTCCTGGCCCTTCATATATATATATATATACACATACATACACATATATATTTTACTTTATTTTACTTTACAATACTGTATTGGTTTTGCCATACATCAACATGAATCTGCCATGGGTGTACATGTGTTCCCAATCCTGAACCCCCCTCCCACCTCCCTCCCCATCTCTCTGGGTCATCCCAGTGCACCAGCCCCAAGCATCCTGTATCCTGCATCGAACCTAGACTGGCGACTCATTTCTTATATGATATTATACGTTTCAATGCCATTCTCCCAAATCATCCCACCCTCTCCCTCTCCCACAGAGTCCAAAAGACTGTTCTATTATTTTCCATCTGAAACTGAACAGAGTAAGACTGCCTCAGGGCTAACTAGCAATATCATATTCCATGCAGACCTTATATACGTTAATTCTCTTAGTTCCTCAGAGCTGATAAATGCATCCAAAAAGGGGACTCCCAAAATGTGACAACACAGAAGAGGGAGACTATTATCACAGATAAACATATAGAACAAATTATATAATAAAATCTGGCCATGATCATGGACTCCTGCTAGGACTTAGAAACTGGTTACAAAAACTAAAAGCATGAGCACACAATGTG
The DNA here is from genome assembly GCF_023091745.1 of Budorcas taxicolor. Taxonomy (NCBI): domain Eukaryota; kingdom Metazoa; phylum Chordata; class Mammalia; order Artiodactyla; family Bovidae; genus Budorcas; species Budorcas taxicolor. The sequence continues at coordinate 1,683,365 of NC_068923.1, forward strand.
AAACAAGGCAGATGTGTTTCTTTTTTTGCTGTTGAGCTTTCCTTGTGAATTTTTTTTTATTATTATTAAGTACAGTCACTGCTGTACTGTTTTTCCCTTTCAGATGAGCAGATCAGATAAGCAGGTGCCTTTAGGGTTTGGTTCATCGGTCCTGACAATAGATAAAGTCTTAGGTTATGAAGAAGAGTGATGTGTAAGCAGGCAGAAGTATTCACCCAATAGCCGAGATGAAATAATACCTACCCTTGTAGCCCAAAGGGTTTCCATGGGAATCCTGTCTATATTAGCTTTGGCAGAGACATGTGGCTATTTTTAGAGGATTTGAAAGCCACTAAGAATGACTTTCACTTTTATTCCAAAACTGATCTGGTATCTAGGTTATGAACCCTTTCTCCCTCTGCACACATGCACATACACACATGGACACACACACACACACACACACACACACACACACACACACACATTCCTGAAAAAGCAATTATATTCAGCTTGAACTTGGGTGCAGCTGGGAATCCAAAGCCAAGTCCCCGGTTCTCTTTTTCCACATCGTTCAGGTGCTGACAAGCCTGTCTTTTTAATTAACTCTAATTGCTCCTAAAACTGTACCCAAGAGGACTTACTATCAGATTGAAACCTGGAGACTAGCCCACTTACACTTGGGCCTTTCCTGATACAGCGGGAGTGAAGGACCTGGTTGATCTGTTGATTAATGCAAGTTACTGATTATGGACAAAGCCCAATAGGATGAAGGGAAAGGCTCTCACCTGGAAAGGGACTCTCTTTCCCATGACTATCTCCAGGAGCCCGGAGTCATCTGTCTGCTCTGCCTGGTAACAGGGCTCCCCTCTAACCACCTCTGCCTCCAGTGAGGACCCAATTATCTGACATCTTTTCTACTTTCTTCTTTTTCTTCCAATCATACATTTAAGTCTCACTGGCACTAGGATAAAAAAAAAAGACTGGGGTCTGTGTGTGTGTGTGTGTGTGTGTGAGTGTGTGAACCTTTGTCCCTTTACTTGTATTATGCTTCTTTTACTTTAGTTTCTTATCTTTATTTTTATTGAAGTATAGTTGCTTTACAATGTTGCATTCTTTTCTGCTCTATAGCACAGCAAGTCAGCCATAGGTATACATATATCACTTGTTTTCTAACAAGATGATAAAATTTAGGATGCTTATCTTTCGGTGGTGTTTAGTATGCTCTGTGAGCATGGTTAGCTGGTGGTTTCCCCACTAGTGACGGGCTCTCTCTAGTGATGGTCTCTCTCTGGAGGCACCATCAGCAGGTGCCCTGTGGTTTTATATTTTCATCCAAACCATATTTTAAGAAAAAGGTATGAAGTGGAACTGTTTGAGGTAAACTGGGAGGCATGATTACCTACCCACAGAGAAACAGCCCTCTGTTCATGTACAGGGAAGACCTGGGTGATGCCTCCACGGCAAACAGTTCCCAAATCCTCAACCGCAAGATCACTGTTGTGTAGGGCAGCTCAGAGACAGGAAGAGGCAGACTATTCTTACACAAAGCTGAACTCAGATACGCTCCTCCTTCAGTCTCAGCCACGATCAGCTTGAATTGATCGCTCTTCTTTCTGCCATAATTCAGTTCAGTTTAGTTCACTCGCTCAGTTGTGTCCGACTCTTTCTGACCCCATGGACTGCAGCACGGCAGGCCTCCCTGTCCATCACCAACTCCCAGAGTTCACTCAGACTCATGTCCATTGAGTTGGTGGTGCCATGCAACCATCTCATCCTCTGTCGTCCCCTTCTCTTCCCGCCCTTAATCTTTCCCTACATCAGGATCTTTTCAAATAAGTCATAATTATTCTGCCATAATTATTCTTATGCTTATAACTGAAGTGGGAAAGAGCCTTGGAGAAAATGCACTTTTGTTTGCTCAGATTGATGTCTTTTGACTTCAGGCTCACAGCACCAAAATGGATAGGTCCATTTTGGGACTGAGACCCAGCTCTTCCTTCCCTGAGAGGAATCATAATGAAGACGTCACGTCTCTCCTAAGGATCTGAGGCAAGTGGCTCAGCGCTGGAGAGCCAGGTCTCCTGAAGTAAGAAGCATCACAGGTGCTTTTGATCTCCTTTTGGCTTTAAAGCGTTTTTGTCTGATAGAAGGTTCTCGAAAGTCAAAGGTATTGCTTCCCCAGTTATTCAACCTCTAGTTTCAGTAGATTTGCTCTCATAATCAATCATTCACTGAAATGTCTGGCCATTCTGGGCAATGTTAATAATTTCTCCTTACCACACATTCATTCCTTTGGTTGTTTCCTTAGGTCAACAGGGCCTCAATCTGACTCATCTCCTTTCTACAGATACATAACTTACTAATTTTTCCATAATGGCAGACTAATGGAAAAATTTTAATGTAAATAAATTTGCAGGACAAAAGGCACAATCTAAATAATTGAATACATTCAGAGATAGGCACTGAGTTATCACATGACAATTGCCCTAAATTACATTCCTTTTCCTTGGCTGGTTCACACACCTCTGCTCGCACTTTCCTTATTGCCAGCTGGTAATGTCAGAAGTTCTGGCCTCAGCTCAGGCTCCAGCTCTGCCCTGAAGTCTGGTCTGACCTAAGCTCCTTGTAGTCAGGTAGCTGTTGAAGACACAGAGAGAAAATTTACACCTGTTCTCCTGAACACTCCCTGGGTTTTCTGTGGCTACAGATTTGGTAAAGTATGATTTTTCAGACAAGTAAGTAAAATCATCTAGTAAAAATATCTTAAGATCCTGAAAATGATATAAAGACACAGGAAAGACAAAATAACAATAGTTCTAAATAGTATAGCTTTAAAATGCATACACATGAACAATAAAACAGAAAGGCCATTGCTGATGAGAGAAACCAGGGCTTGGGGGAGCGACGGGGTCACACATGGAGTTCCACTTTCACTTTCTTAAAGAAAACTTCAGAAAGCTCAGTTTTGAGGTCATAATCCTCTAAGCAGTCTCCTGGGGCTGAGAGAAGGGGATTCTACTTTAGATTCTTCCTGCAGCATCATCCTCCTGTGATGCTCTCTACAGGGCTCCCCTGCCTGGGGTATCCAGGGACCTCTGTACATGCTGACTCCCTGGAGCCTGGCACAGCCTCCACCCTAGGGGCCCTGTCTGTGCTGAGTTTCCTGATCCCCTGATCAGACCAGAAGGCACTTGAGAGCAGAGACTACACTTCTGCAGTGGGTGAAAGACCTGGCTGTGCCTGAAAGATGAGTAGTTCTTGATTTACTCTGAATCCAAGGCTAAGCCTCTCAAACACCAAAAAGAGTTAGTTGACATGCCTTGTAATGTCAGAATTAATTTTATTTTCTTCTGTTCTTAGATTTAATTCAAGTATTAATCTCCTCATTACATTGGTTATTATGGTGGCAAATTCTAAAAAAAGGAAAATAGTAAAGGTATATACACAAACGAATGCATGCATTTTTTCTGTAAAAGATAGCTTCAGCACACACTAATCAGGCAATATTATATCAACAGCATTCTCCTAGGGTGCCTTACTCAGCAAACTTCGCTTGCTCTCTCACTGTTGCTATAGTTTAATCTGATTTACGGTTTTTAAAGGGCTAACGTATGAATACGCTCCATGAAAAACTCAATTTGAATGCTCTATTACAGTCCAATGGTTTCCCTTTATACTAATTCAGATACAACGTTACATTTCTTCATAACATTTCACCCAAGCCTAAATGAAAATTAAATTACTTCATAGGCATTAACATTATTCTTTTTATTTTCATTATTACCTTCCATACACTTAGATGGGATTTTTCTGGTGGCTCAGTCGTAAAGAATTTGCCTGCGATGCAGGAGACATTGGTTTGATCCCTGGGTGGGGAAGATCCCCTGGAGGAAGGCATGGCAGCTCACTCCAGTATTCTTGCCTGGAGAATCCCCATGGACAAAGAAGCCTGGTGGGCTTAAGTTCATGGGGTCGCCAAGAGACAGACATGACTGAAGTAACTGAGTATGCACGCACACATGCCTAGAAGACAGTTTTCAATATGCAGAAGCTGGCCTTGACTCTGATATAATAATACATAAATATTTAGAAAGGATCCTGCAATTTTTTTTTCTATGCAACAACAACAGATTCAAGAAGTTAAAAGCAACTATTGTTTTTTAATGGATTTAATTTACTTTTATCAAGTATGTGTATTTAAACTAAGTACATATAAAGTGAAGTGAAAGTCACTCAGTCATGTTTGACTCTTTGCGACCCCATGGACTATAGAGTCCATGGAATTCTCCAGGCCAGAATACTGGAGTGGGTAGCTGTTCCCTTCTCCAGGGGATCTTCCCAACCCAGGGGTCAAACCTGGGTCTCATGCATTGCAGGCAGTTTCTTTATTGTCTGAGCCACCGGGGAAGCCAAGAGAAGAGGGTGCCTCCCAATAAAGTGGTAGGAAGAAATTCGCTAAAATTCTAGTGAATTGTAGGGGATGAGCATGGAGTAATGTGTCAGCTGGGGACTCCACACACAGGGGAGTCCACACTTGCTTATCAGCTCTTCTCCATGGCTCCCATCTGGTGTTCCTGAAAAGGCTGGGAGCAGGTATGAGAGGGAGTTCCAGCCGAGGCAGAAGCCTACAGGTGACCAGCTAGGGGACAGGCCTAGGGCCAGCAGAAAAAGAAAAACATTGAAGAAGAGAAAGAAAATTAAAGAAAGTTCTTCAGACACCAGCACATGTGATACCAGATGGAAACCTGAAGCTATCCAAAGAAATAAACAGTCATGGAAGTAATAAAATGAAAGTACATATGAAAGACATCTTTTCTCACTTTTAAAGATAATCTATAAAAAAAAGAAAATAAAGATAATCTGATAAATTTTAAAGATAATATGACTACTTTAAAGCAAAAAGAGCAACAATGTATTGTGAGGTTTCTGAATAGAAGTAAACTGACGGTAACAAAAACAGAAGGATAGAAGGGGGTAAATGGGGTGTATGTTAAAAGTTTTCATGTTATAGGTGAAACATACAAAGCTATTGAAAGGTAGCCTTTCATAAGTTAATGACGTTTATCGTAAAATATAGAACAAGCAAAACATTTTAAAAGAATAGCAAACAATGCACCAATAATAGAGATAAAATAGAATCATAAAAAACATTTAATTCCAAGATAGAAAAAAAAATAAAAAAGGGAGAAAGCACATAGAATTAACAGAAAACAACTAGAAATATTGTAGATTTAAATCCACCATAGCAATAATCACATTAAATGTAAGGGTTCTAAACATTTTAATTAAGAGATAGAAACTGTCAACTTGAATTAAAGAATGTCTCAACTATAGGATGTGTACAGAGCATACTTTAATTATAGGGACACAGATAAAGTGAGAGTGAATGTGTTAGTTGTTCAGTCATGTCCGACTCTCTGCAGTGCCATGGACTGTAACTGGCCAGGCTCCTCTGTTCATGGAATTCTCCAGACAAGAATACCAGAGTGGGTAGCCATTCCTTTCTCCAGGGGATATTCCTGACCCAGGGATTGAACCCAGGTCTCTTGCATTGCAGGCAGACTCTACCATCTGAGCCACTAGGGACACAGACAGATAACAAGGGATGAAAAATATGTCAAACAAACTCTAATCAAAAGAAAGTTGGATGACTATATTAATATAAGAGAGTGTGCTCTGGAATAAGAAATGTTACTATGAATAAGAGGAACATTATGTACCTAGATAGCATATTGAAAAGCAGAGACATTACTTTGCCGACTAAGGTCCATCTAGTCAAGGCTATGGTTTTCCCTGTGGTCATGTATGGATGTGAGAATTGAACTGTGAAGAAAGCTGAGTGCCGAAGAATTGATGCTTTTGAACTGTGGTGTTGGAGAAGACTCTTGAGAGTCCCTTGGACTGCAAGGAGATCCAACCAGTCCATTCTGAAGGAGATCAGCCCTGGGACTTCTTTGGAGGGAATGAGGCTAAAGCTGAAACTCCAGTACTTTGGCCATCTCATGCAGTTGACTCACTGGAAAAGACTGTGATGCTGGCAGGGATTGGGGACAGGAGGAGAAGGGAACGACAGAGGATGAGATGGCTGGATGGCATCACTGACTCGATGGGTGCGAGTCTGAGTGAACTCAGGGAGTTGGTGATGGACAGGGAGGCCTGGTGTGCTGCGATTCATGGGGTTGCAAAGAGTTGGACACAACTGAGCAACTGAACTGAACTGAACTGAACTGAACTATGCAACGATAGAGTTCCATTTTTCAAGAATTTATAAAAATGTGAAGCAAAGCTTACAGAGCTAAAAGGGGAGGTGACAGGTTCATAATTACAGGTGTCTGCACAGTCTTTGCTCAGCCATCCACAGAACAAGGACTCAGCCACACTGCAGAGGCTTTAATACCACCTTCAACAACTTGACCTAACATCAAACAACAGCATTCCTACCCACACCAAGAGAATGCACATAACATGTACATTGAACATTCACCAAGTTAGTCCCTCATGGCTCAGCAGTACAGAATCTGTCTGCAGTGCAAGAGACACAGGAGACATGGATTTGATCCCTGGGTTGGGAACATCCCCTGGAGGAGGGCATGGCAACCCTCTTCAGTATTTTGGCCTGGAAAATCCCATGGACAGAGGAATCAGACAGGCTATAGTTCACAGGGTCGCAAGGAGTCAGACACGACTGAAGCAGCATAGCACAGATGCACGTACGAAGATAGTCATATTCTGGGCCTTAAAACATATGTGGATAAATTATAAACATTTGGAATTTATAAGTAGGATGTCTCAAGCTTGTCACTATTGACAATTATAACCAGGTAATTTTTGTTGTTGTTGTTATTTGGAGATTTCCTGTGCAATTCAGGGTGTTTAGCAGCATCCCTGGCCTCTACCCTCTAGATGCCAACAGCAAACCCTCCTCCTCTTCCTAGTTGTAACAATCAAACATGTCTGCAGACATTGCCAAAGATCCCCTGGGAGGCAAAATCATTCCCAGTTAAGAATGACTGATATAAAATATGTTCTCAAAATACAACAAAAACCAAGTGGTACCAAAAAGATAATATATTATGTCAAAGTGCTTTTCTCCTAGAAATGCAAGACTGATTCAATATTCAGTGACTAACAATAGCTGTACTACTAATAATACAAACATCTCAGTGGCTGTGGAAAAAGTATTTGACAAATTTCAGTATCTTTATAATAAAAACCTTCAGTAAGCTAGGAATAGAAAGTAACTTCCTCAACTTAAAAAAGGGGACTCATAACAAACCCACAATTAACATCACACTTACTGATGAAAGAATGAAAGCTTTCACCTAAGATCAGGAACATGGCAAGTCTCTGCTCTCACGACTCCTATTCAGCCTTGAAGTAGCAGTTCTAACCAAAGCAATTAAGCACAAAAAAGAAATAAAGGGTATGTGGATCAGAAAGGAATAACTCAAAGTGTCTTTCATTTGCACACCACATGATGTATATGTAGGAAATTTCAAAGAATCTACATAATTTATAAAGAAACTGCTAAGAAGATGAAAAGTCATAGATTCTGAGAAAATATTCATAGAACATATATCTAATTAAAAACTCTGCCATTCAGAATTTATACAGAACTCTTACAGTGAATAATGAAAAACAAAGAACTCATTTAAGAAATGGGCAAAATATTTTAAAATACTTCACCTAAGCAGAAAAATGGGTGGCAGGTAACATGTAGACATGCTCGCCACCCATTGCTATTAGAGGAATGCAAACTAAAACTACAGTAAGACACCACTAGACAACAACAAAAAAGACTAAATTTTTAAAATCTATCTTCAACATGTGCTGGTCTAGACAATGAGCTACTGAAACTCTCACCTTGCTGACTGGAATGTACAATGATAGAGCCACTTTGGGGAAAAAAAGTCGGCAGTTTCCTCTAAATTAATATGCATTCCCTATATAACACAAGGTTATTTATTCTACATATTTATCCACATAAAATTACTCACAAAGACCTCTCTGAGAAGGTTTATAGCAGTTTTATTCATAGTCACCAAAGCCTAGGAATATATTAGTGTTGGACTTCTGTAGAACATTAAAAGGTCCCTAAATGAAACAGACAGTATAGAAAGGGGCTAATCCCCTGCATGGATCACAGCTCCATCATGGCGAAGGGTCTGGTGTAACTCAGTTAAGCTATGAGCCATCCTGTGGACGGCCACCCAAGATGGACAGCTCATAGTGAAGAGTTCTGACAAAACATGGTCCACTGGAGGAGGAAATGGCAACCCTACTCCAGTATTCTTGCCTGTAGAACCCCATGAACAGTAGGAAAAGTCAAAAAAATATGACACCGGAAGATGAGCACCTCAAGGTCAGAAGGTGTTCAATATGCTACAGGGGAGGAATAGAGGGCAATTACTAATAGCTCCAGAAAGAATGAAGTGACTGGGCCAAAGCAGAAATGATGCTCAGCTGTGAATATGTCTGGTGGTGAAAGTACAGTCCAATGCTGTAAAGAACAATACTGTGTAGAAACCTGGAATGGTAGGTCTATGAATCAAGATAAACTGGATGTGGTCAAGCAGGAGATGGCAAGGGTGAACATTAACATCTTAGGAATCAGTAAACCAAAATGAACAGGAATGGGCACATCTGGAAATGCAGCACTTGGGTGCAGTCTCAAAAAGGACAGAATGATCTTGGCTCGTTTCCAACTCAAACCATTCAGTATCACAGTAATCCAAGTCTATGCCTCAACCACTGATGGTGAAGAAGCTGAAGATGACTGGTTCTATGAAGACTGACAACGCTTTCTAGAACTAACACCAAAAACAGATGTCCTTTTAATCATAGAGAGCTGGAATGCAAAGTAGGAAGTCAAGAGATATCCAGAAAAACAGCAAGTTGGCCCTTGAAGTAGGGCAAAGGCTAACAGAGTTTTGTCAAGAGAACATGCTGGTCATAGCAAACACCCTTTCCCAACAAACCAAGAGATGACTCTACACATGGATGTCATCGCATGGTCAATACTGAAAACAAATCAATTTTGTTCTTTGTAGCAAATGATGGAGAAGCGCTATACAGCCAACAAAAACAAGACCTGGAATGGCTCAGATCATAAACTCCTCATTGCAAAATTGAGGCTTAAATTTAAGAAAGTAGGGAATACCACTAGGCCATTCAGATGTGACCTCAATCAAATCACTTATGATCATACAGTGGAGGTGATGAATGGATTCAGAGGGTCAGATCTGGTAGATAGACTGCCTGAAGAACTAGGGACAGAGGCATGTTACAATGTGCAGGGGGCAGTGACCAAAATCATCCAAAACAAACAAACAAAAAAAGCAAGAAGGCAAAGTGGTTGCCTGAGGTGGCTTTATAAATAGCTGAGAAAAGCAGAGAAGTGAAAAGCAAGGGAGAAGGGGAAATATACCCAACTGAATGCAAAGTCCCAGAGAATAGCAAGGAAAGATAAAAAGACCTTCTTATATGAACAATGCAAAGGACTAGTGGAAAACAATAGAATGGGAAAGATTAGATATCTCCTTAAGAAAATTGGAGATATCAAGGGAATATTTCATACAAGGATTGTCACAATAAAGCACAAAAAGTTAAGGACCTAAAAGCAGCATAAAAGAATAAAAAGGTGGCAACAATACACAGAAGAACTATATAGAAACAAGTCTTAATGAGCCAGATAACCACAACAGTGTGGTCATTCACCCAGAGCTGGTTATCCTGAAGTGTGAAGTCAAGTGGGCTTTAGGAAGCAGTACTACAAACAAAGCTAGTGGAGGTGATGAAATTCCAGCTGAGCTATTTAAAACCCTAAAGGATGATGCTGTTAAAGTGTTGCACTCAATATGTCAACAAATTTGGAAAACTCGGGTGTGGCCAAAGGACTGGAAAAGGTCAGTTTTCATTCAAATCCAAAGAATGGGAATGCCAAAGAAAGTTCAAACTATCATACATTTGGGCTCAATTCCCATGTTAGCAAGGTTATGCTCAAAATTATTCAAGCTAGGCCTCAGCAGTACCTGAATAGAGAACTTCTAGAAGTATAAGATAGTTTTGGCAAAGGAAGAGGAACCAAACTTCAGCTTGCTAACATTTGCTGGATCATGGAGAAAGCAAGGGAATTTCAGCAAAATATGTACTTCTGCTTCATTGACTACACTAAAGCCTTTGACTGTGTGGATCACAATAAACTGGAAAATTCTTAAAGAGATGGGTGTACCAGACCACCTAACTTGTCTCCTGAGAAACCTGTATGCAGATAAACCAGCAACAGTTATTAATTGAACTGGGCGGGGAATAACTGACTGGTTCAAACTTGAAAGAACGACAAGGCTGTATATTGTGACCCTGCTTATTTAAGTTATATTCAGAGTACATCATGTGAAATGCCAGGCTGGATGAATCACAAACTGGAATTAAGACTTCTGGGAGAAATACGAACAACTTCAGATATGTAGATATTACCACTCTAATAGCAGAAAGTTAAGAGGAATTCAAGAGCCTCTTGATGAGTGGGGAAGAGGAGAATGAAAAAAAACTGACTTAAAACCCAAAAAACTAAGATCATGGCACCTAGTCCCATCACTTAATGACAAGTAGAAGGGGAAAATGTGGAAGCAGTGACAGATTTTATTTTCTCGGTCTCCAAAATCAGTGCAGATAGTGACTGCACCCATGAAAATAAAAGACACTTGCTCCTTGGAAGGAAAGCTATGGAAAACCTAGACAGTGTATTAAAAAGCAGAGACATCACTTTGCTGACACAGAACCATATAGTCAAAGCTATAGTTTTTCCAGCAGTCATGTACAATGTGAGAGCTGGACCATAAAAAAGGCTGAGTGCCAAAGAATTGATGCTTTCATATTGTGGAGCTGGAGAAGACTCTTGAGAGTCCCTTGGACTGCAAAAAGAACAAACCAGTCAATCCTAAAGGAAATCAATCCTGAATATTCATTGGAAGCACTGATGCTGAAGCTCCAAAACTTTGACCACCTGATGCTAAGATGTGACTCATTGGAAAAGACCCTGAAGCTGGGAAAGATTGAGGGCAGAAGAAGTGGGCAACAGAGGATGAGATGGTTTAATGGCATCACTGACTCAACAGAATTAGAGCAAATTCCAGGAGACAGTGAAGAACAGAGGAGCCTGGCATGGTGCAGTCCATGTGGTCACAAAGCGTTGGATAGTACTTAGCAACCAAAGGACAGCAGAGTTTGGATTCTGCTCTATTCAGCAATTCAGTATCAGAATAAAGGATTGAAAATTAACCATAAACTAGATTTACCCCATGATTTCTTTTCCAAAATCTCAGTTTTCTCCTGTTATCCTACATATTATAAATTAACATTTGACATCATTTATCTGTTTCAATAACAAATGAATTAAAACCTTTCTTACATGAAAGCAAATTTTCTGTTTTTAGCAAGTAAGAAAATGCATCCAATTTTAATTTATAAATAACATTCAAACATTCACAATGGTGCACAGTTTTCCTGTCTCATCAAAAACCATTCCTCTAGAATCTAGAAGAGTCTCAATCAGTTGATTCTTCCCTTTCTGCCCTTCATCACTGTGTATATTTGCTATGCTCTATTTCTGATAAAACCATGAATTCAAATGAGAGCACTATGAGGACCAGAAACACAGTGTCACAGATTGCTAGCACAGAAACAAAGCTTCCAGATCCCCTCATCCAATTTTCTACTTGACACATACCAGCCTCCCAGTTTGTCAGAATGAACTGTGTGCCCAACAGGATGGAGACGACTCATGCAGGTGCGGGGATCCTATTTATACGTGGACCGTGGCGGTGCTCATGCTGCCAATGATGCCCATATCAGTGGGTGTAGTGGGGCCTGAGTGGAACTATTATGTTCTTAAATCCCTGGCTTTTGCTGCCCTACTCATCTGCCTTGAGATAGAGTTATATTTTGAAGAAAGCAAAAATAGAAAAAAGCTATTTTCTTTGCCTAAAATCCTCTCATTTCTTTTACTTGTCAATGCCTACTCATCCTCATCTGATAGCTTAAATGCCCAAGGCTATTTTTCCCACCCTGGCATTGGAATCATCCTCTTAAGCACTTAATACTAACTTGCATTCTGTCTTGTAGCACACAACTTGATTTTGGTGAAGCATTTAGTTTGTAATTAGTGTTCTTTCTTCAAAAAAAAATGTACCTCCCAATACCAATAATTTAAAATCTATCTCCCAACTCAAATATAAGCTCAGCAAGAAAAAAGGACAATGTCTCTCTGGGTGACAACTGTTCATCCAGGACCTGATTCTGTGTCTTGTTCAGGGCATACATTGAGCAAACCTACAATTTTTCACTAAACAGTTGCTGCAGGCTTCAGAAATAGCTTAGCTCCTGTATGCAATAAATATCAAAGCCCAAGTCTCAAAGAAAAAGTAAAAGATATGCCTTTGAAATCCAGCTCTACCATTTACTTGCTAATGATTTGGGGAAGTTTATGTAAACATTCCAGCCATAATTAATCCTTAATGGGAATATAACAACAATTAATGGATAGTTTTGGTTCAGTCACTCACTCTGTCATGCCCAACTCTATGCAACCATATGGGCTGCAGCATGCCAGGCTTCCCTGTACATCACCATCTCCCGGACCTTGCTCAAACTCATGTCCACTGAGTCAGTGATGCCATTCAACCCTCTTGTCCTCTGTCATCCCCTTCTACTCCTGCCTTAAATCTTTCCCAGCATGAGGGTCTTTTCCAGTGAGTTGGTTTTTCACATCAGGTGGTCAAAGTATTGGAGTGTCAGTTTCAACATCAGTCCTTCCAATGAATATTTAGGACTGATTTCCCTTAGGATTGATTACTTTGATCTCTTTGCCATCCATCTGGTCCCATAACTTCATGGGAAATAGATGGGGAAACAGTGGAAACAGTATCAGACTTTATTTTCGGGGGCTCCAAAATCACTGCAGATGGTGATTGCAGCCATGAAATTAAAAGACACTTACTCCTTGGAAGAAAAGTTATGACCAACCTAGATAGCATATTGAAAAGCAGAGACATTACTTTGCCAACAAAGGTCTGTCTAGTCAAGGCTATGGTTTTTCCAGTGGTCATGTATGGATGTGAGAGTTGGACTGTGAAGAAGGCTGAGCACCAAAAAATTGATGCTTTTGAACTGTGGTGTTGGACAAGACTCTTGAGAGTCCCTTGGACTGCAAGGAGATCCAACCAGTCCATTCTGAAGGAGATCAGCCCTGGATGTTCTTTGGAAGGAATGATGCTGAAGCTGAAACTCCAGTACTTTGGCCACCTCATGCGAAGAGTTGACTCATTGGAAAAGACTGTGATGCTGGGAGGGACTGGGGGCATGAGGAGAAGGGGACGACAGAGGATGAGATGGCTGGATGGCATCACAGACTCGATGGACGTGAGTCTAAGTGAACTCCAGGAGTTGGTGATGGACAAGGAGGCCTGGTGTGCTGCGATTCATGGGGTTGCAAAGAGTCAGACATGACTGAGCGACTGAACTGAACTTTGCCATCCAAGGGACTCTCAAGGGTCTTCTCGACACCACAGTTCAAAAGCATCAGTTCTTTGGCACTCAGCCTTCTTTATGGCCCAACTCTCACATCTATACATGACTACTGGGAAAAAAAATAGCTTTGACTATACAGACCTTTGTTGTAAAAGTAACGTCTCTGCCTTTCAATACACTGTCTAGGTTTGTCATGGCTTTTCTTCCAAGGAGCAAGCGTCTTTTAATTTCATGGCTGCAGTCACCATCTGCAGTGATTTTGGAGTCCAAGGAAATAAAGTCTCTCATTGTTTCCATTGTTTCCATTGTTTTCTCATCTATTTGCCATGAAGTGATGGGACTGGATGCCGTGATCTTAGTTTTTTGAATGTTGAATTTTAATCCAGCTTTTTCACTCTCCTCTTTCACTTTCATCAAGAGGCCCTTTAGTTCTTCTTCACTTTCTGCCACAAAGGTGGTGTCATCTGCATATCTGAGGTTATTGCTATTACTCACAGCAAGCTTGATTCCAGTTTGTGCTTCATCCAGTCCAGAATTTCTCATGATGTACTCTGCATATAAGTTAAATAAGCAGGGTGACAATATACAGCCTTGATGTACTCCTTTCCCAATTTGGAACCAGTCTGTTGTTCCATGTTTGGTTCTAACTGGTGCCTCATGATGTGTACACAGTTCTCTAAGGAGGCAGGTCAGGTGGTCTGGTATTCTCTTTAGGGATTCTCCACAGTTTGTTGTGATCCATGAAGTCTAAGGCGTTAGCCTAGTCAATAAGGCAGAAATAGATGTTCTTCTGGAATTCTCTTGCTTTTTCTGTGATCCAACAGATGTTGGCAAATTGATCTTTGGTTCCTCTGCCTTTTCCAAATCCAGCTTGAACATCTGGAATTTCTCACTTGTTTCATGTACTCTTGAAGTCTGGCTTGGAGAATTTTGAGCATTACTTTGTTAGTGTGTGAGATGAGTGCAATTGTGCAGCAGTTTGAACATTTTTTGGCATTGTCTTTCTTTGGGATTGGAAAGAAAACGGACATTTTCAAGTTCTGTAGTCATTGCTGACTTCCCCAAATTTGCTGGCATATTCAGTGCAGCACTTTCACAGCATCATCTTTTAGGATTTTAAATAGGTCAGCTGGAATTGCATCATCTCCAGCAGCTTTGTTTATAGTGATGCTTCCCACTTGACTTCACATTCCAGAATGTCTGGCTCTAGGTGAGTGATCACACATCGTGGTTATCTCAGTCATTAAGATCTCTTTTGTACAGTACTTCTGTGTATTCTATAGGCTTCCCTGTTGGCTCAGACAGTAAAGCATCTGCCTACAATGTGGGAGACCTGGGTTCGATCCCTGGGTTGGGAAGATCCTCTGGAGAAGGAAATGGCACCCCACTCCAGTATTCTTGCCTGGAAAATCCCATGGACGGAGGAGCCTGGTAGGCTACAGTGTCACTTCCACTGTATAATCATAAGGGATTTGATTTATGTCATACCTGAATAGCCTAGTGATTTTCCTACTTTCTTCAAATTAAGTCTGAATTTTGCAATAAAGCATTCATGATCTGAGCCACAGTCAGTTCCAGGTCTTGTTTTTGCTGACTGTATAGAGCTTCTCCAACTTTGGCTGCAAAGAATATAATCAATATGATTTTGTTATTGACCATCTGATGATGTCCATGTGTAGAGTCTTCTCTTGTGTTGTTGGAAGAGGGTGCTTGCTCTGACCAGTGCACTCTCTTGGCAAAACTCTGTTAGCCTTTGCCCTGCTTCATTTTATACTCCAAGGCCAAACTTGCCTGTTACTCCAGGTATCTCTTTGCTTCCTACTTTTGCATTCCAGTGCCCTATGATGAAAAGGACAACTTTTTTTGGTGTTAGTTCTAGAAGGTCTTGTAGGTCTTCATAGAACTGTTAACTTCAGCTTCTTTGGCATTAGTGTTTCAGGCATAGACTTGGATTACTGTGATACTGAATGGTTTGCCTTGGAATCGAACAGAGATCATTCTGTCATTTTTGGGATTGCACCCAAGTACTGCATTTTTGACTCTTTTGTTTACTATGAAGGCTACTCCATTTCTTCTAAGGGATTCCTGCCCACAGTAGTAGATATAATGGTCATCTGAGTTAAATTCACCCATTCCAGTCCCTTTTACTTCACTGTTTCCTAAAGTGTTGATGTTCACTCTTGCCATCTCCTGTTTCACCACTTCCAATTTACCTTGATTCATGGACCTAACATTCCAGGTTCCTATGCAGTATTGTTCTTTACAGCATCTTTACTTTCACTACCAGTCACATCCACAGCTGGGCGTTGTTTCCTCTCTGGCTCCACCTCTCCATTCCTTCTGGAGCTATCTGTCCACTCCTCTCCTGTGGCATTGGGGCACTTACTGACCTTTGAAGTTCACTAGTGTCATGTCTTTTTGTCAGAAGATATGTGTCATCAGAAGTTCAGTGTCATACCTTTTTGCCTTTTCATACTGTTTATGGCATTCTCCAGGCAAGAATGCTGATGTGGTTTGCCATTCCCTTCTCCAGTGGACCACATTTGTCAGAACTCTCCACCATGACTTGTCCATCTTGAGTGGCCCTACACGGCATGACTCACATTTTCATTGCGTTAGACAAGGTTGTGATCCATGTGATCACTTTGGTTAGTTTTTTGTGACTGTCTTTTTCATTCTGTCTACCCTAGATGGGTGAGGATGGGGGTATATATCTATCTGTTCTGAGGACAGAAAAGGTAGCCAATAGAAGTGTAGATAGTTTTTCACTAAATCATAGAGATGTCTCACTCAATCTTAATTACATTTTCAGAGTATCTTTTGATAAAAGAAGACCAAGTACCAATTTCTGACTCAGGAATGAATTTATTAATGTGAAAACTGACGATATTCAACTGTTACTGGTTTTTAAAAGTGGCAATTTCAAGTGAGTTAAACTATTTGATGACTTTATATTCCAAGTATATATATTTTCTCTGTATTATCCTTTTTATAACGAATGTGAATACGCTTTGATGACAGAAACCCTCAACTCACCAAACATCATTTCATGTTCCCGTTATCAACAGGAATCATCTTAACTCCATAGGGTCTTATGAAGTCGCCTCAGTTGTGGCTTCAATCTACATTTTCATCCATATTTTCTAGCTCTCGTTTCCACCCTGAGTCCAGACCTCACCAGATGCTTCACTACCTACATGCACCTATGTGTTCCTGAGCCTGTGCCTCAGCTCATACTGGACCCACACCTTAGAATTAGTTTCCAACATTTCTATCAAAAGCACTGTCTATCTCTTAGGATCCAGTTCAAATGTTGTTTATAACTCCCGCTCTATGCCTTTACTTCCCCCACCTCTGCCGTGGATAATCCTTCTTGTATTAAAGCTAATTTGGAACAGTTTTCTTCTTTTTTTTAATTGAGCCAAATTGTAGGCTCCTTAGTGCACTGCCATTTCTCTCCAAGTGAAGATTTAGAATATCTTTGGTCAATTGGCATCCTTTGAAGGTGTATATTGTTGAGTGGCATTAATTGATGAAAGTCACTAAATACATGTTGAGGGATGGAAGTGGGAAGATTTAACAGGACAGTCTTTTTTTTAGGATACTATAAACAGGTGAAGGGATTTACTTCCAGCAAGTTACACCCCTGGCATCCTTACAGATTTGCTTATAAGACACAAAATAAATATAAGTGTGACCAATAGATCAGGTTGGTTTTTTGTTTAGAATTATGTATCTATTTAATTCAGAGCCATTTAATTCCAAATTCAATGATTTTAATGTATCAAAAAGAACTGTACTTGATCATAGGGTGGCCTTTGCATTCTGAATTATCTGTGTTGTGGCTTTTTTAATCAAATGGATTTAAAAAGCTCCATATTGAGGCAATATAAAAAACACTTCAACTGAAAAAAAAAAGAAAAAGCTTATTACTTTTACTTATGATTCATTAATGGTGATAGCTCACCCTATGACCTAAATCTACCATCATCTAGTTTTATTGTTCACAAAATAATCCCAAAGTATTAATACATCAGTACCTCACTGAGGGTTATCTGATATGAGTAAACTTTAAGCTGTGCTGTTTCCAAGCCTATATATTGAAATGGAATATTTTCTCTTTTGAAAACTAGTTTGCACTTGGTTTTTGTGAATCTTTATTACTAAATACTTAATCATCAGACTTCAAAGACTGCTTATTTCCAGGGCATTCCTTCATGCTGGATATAAGTAGTGCATGTGAACTCACAAAACACTCTTTTAGGAAATGCATTTGAGAATTTCTTTCCAATGTTTGTGAAGGACTCAGTGGAGGCCAGGTTATTTTCCTCTCAGTCACTGAAGTTTCCCCATTTATAAAAAGTGTGTAGAATTTGCCATGCAAGTTATTCTGAATACCATTTTGATAGCAAGGAATACAGACCAAGGTTTTATGAAGGTTAACTCCATGGTATTTACTTTTCAAATTAAAAATTATAAGTGATAAATTAATTATGGGTTTAAAAAATGGTTTTGCCTTTTTGGATAGTGTCATTATTATCATTATAATGGGACCATGAATGGTGAGTATTTCCTTGACAGGCTATATTAATTTATGTTTGCTTTTAATTAGATGATGCGGAAGAAACAACAGAAAAACACCCTATGAAAAGAAAACTCAAATGACTCAATGATATGTCAAAACAACTCTAATGGGATTACATAAATGGAAATGAAAATATAGAAAAACATTGTGACCACTAAGAGCTTGATTATTCCATGTGTGGGCTTTCTGCACCCTGTATTTTTCCATCTACCTACCTGTGTTTGAACCATCTCCCTGCCCATTCTCAGTGGAATGGAAAGCAGGGCACAGCAGGAGAAATCAAATGTAATGAAGTTCAAATTCGTCCTTTTGGCTCCTTGTGAGCAGCTGGAGGAAGTGGTTGAAGGTGAGTTTTAACAGCAGGGATTGAAGTTTACAGAATATTAATGGCTTTAATTTGCCCCCAGGATTTCATGAACAGGGGTATCTGAGGATTAAGCGAATGACTGATGTTATCCAAAGCATATTTCTGGATGAGAATAATTCCTACTTTCGACTAAAAAAATAAGCACCAAAGTGAAAACACCTCATGACCAGGTGGCTTTAAACTATAAACAAAAATCACTCTCTCTAATTGGCTGGAGAAGTCGGTATTCTGTCTGAACTTTTCTCAGAACCTCAATCTAAATATCAGAGTCAGGACTTGCCTTGGAATGAAAATGCTTGGAGTGTTGAGAATTCCTTTTGTAGTTTATTCAAACTTCTTTGAATTGCAAGGTTCTGTCATGGCAATGAGCAAGGAGGAGAAATATGAAGAGGAAGAAAATAAATCTGTAATTTAGATTTGTTTGAGATCCAAGTGTCAACTCCCTTTATTCAAGAGTTGAGTCATGGACAAACCACCAGTGGTCAGGGAGTGGGTGAACCATGGTACATGTGCTTCTAATAAAGTCAGACTATGCCATTTTAGAGCCTTGACTTCTTCTGAATGAAGTACATTCATGTGTGAACGTGTCGGAGCCAGTGGAGGGAAAGCATGAACTTTCCCTGGCACACTGCACACTTAGGATTTGCCTCGATACAACACTAGGGCCCTCTTTTTCCCATTGAGCTCTCCTGGCCAGTCTGTGGCATTGACAGGGGCTGTTTGTCCTAATCTGCTGTGCTCTCCATTATGGCAATCTGTTTGCAAGCTATTTAAGAACATCTGCCTGATTTAAGGAGATTTTCCCCCAAAGTAATCAATAAAATCATTTTTATTAGCATGGGCCTCATATCTCTTGATGAAGGTGTAAACATCAGCTAAAAAAAACTGTGAAAGAGTAGTGTAGGAATGTAGTCATCTTTCAGTTATAGTCAAGTCATATCAGCTTCACAAATTTTAATGTGTTCAGCTCACTTGAGGATCTTACTAAAATGCACATTTTTCTTTAATTTTTATGTTTAAAATGTATTTTACTGACGTATAGTTGATTCACAATGTTGTATTAATTTATGCTATATAGCTAAGCTATTCTTTTTGATATGTTTTCTTTTTTATATTTTTTCTAGTATGGTTTATCACAGGATAGTGAATATAGTTCCCTGTGCTATAAAGTAGGACCTTGTTTGCCCATTTTGTATATAATAGTTTGTTTAAAGTGTAGCTTCTGATTCACTAGTTTTGGGATGTGACTCAAGTTGCTCATTTATAATTGGCTCCTAAGTAAAGCTCCCTAAACTGAGGACAGGTCCATATAGAAAAGATAAAATAACATAATCCTTCAGTTCAGTTCAGTTACTCAGTCATGTCCGACTCTTTGCGACCCCATGAATCGCAGCATGCCAGGCCTCCCTGTCCATCACCAACTCCCGGAGTTCATTCAGACTCACGTCCATCGAGTCAGCGATGCCATCCAGCCATCTCATCCTCTGTCGTCCCCTTCTCCTCCTGCCCCCAATCCCTCCCAGCATCACAGTCTTTTCCAATGAGTCAACTCTTTGCATGAGGTGGCCAAAGTACTGGAGTTTCAGCTTTAGCATCATTCCCTCCGAAGAAATCCCAGGGTTGATCTCCTTCAGAATGGACTGGTTGGATCTCCTTGCAGTCCAAGGGACTCTCAAGAGTCTTCTCCAACACCACAGTTCAAAAGCATCAATTTTTTGGTGCTCAGCCTTCTTCACAGTCCAACTCTCACATCCATACATGACCACAGGAAAAACCATAGCCCTGACTAGACGGACCTTAGTCGGCAAAGTAAAGTCTCTGCTTTCGAATATACTATCTAGGTTGGTCATAACTTTTCTTCCAAGGAGTAAGTGTCTTTTAATTTCATGGCTGCAATCACCATCTGCAGTGATTTTGGAGCCCCCAAAATTAAAGTCTGACACTGTTTCCACTGTTTCCCCATCTATTTCCCATGAAGTGATGGGACTGGATGCCATGATCTTCGTTTTCTGAATGTTGAGCTTTAAGCCAACTTTTTTAGTCTCCTCTTTCACTTTCTTCAAGAGGCTTTTTAGTTCCTCTTCACTTTCTGCCATAACATAATCCTTAGAAGACCTCAAAATCCATACTCATCTCCTTCTTGGCAGGATTACATATCATCTTTCATTATTATAATTAAAAGTGTTTGCAATCCTGTTAGATAGAATCAAGTCATTTCACTCCTTTGGGCAATCACTACATTAGTATATATAATGTATGGTATATGTTAATTTCACATAGTAATATAGTCTGGAGAAGGAAATGGCAATCTACTCCAGTATCCTTGCCTAGAAATTCCATGGGCAGAGGAGTCTGGTGGCTACAGTCCATGGGGTTGCAAAAAGTCAGACATGACTGAGCACATCACACCACACACAATATAGTTTAGTACAAAAGGATGCTCTTGGGTCTCAACTTATAGTTCTCCCCACCACCCTCAGAGGATATGTTCCAAGACCCACAGTGGATGTCCAAAACCATTAATAGTGCTGAACTCTACACATACTGTATTTTTCCCTATAAATACATTCCTATGATCAAGTTTGGGCTTCCCAGGTGGCTCAGATGGTGAAGAATCTGCCTACAATGAGGGAGACACAGGTTCAAGCCCTGGGTCAGGAAGATCCCCTGGAGAAGGGAACGGCAACCACTCTAGTATTCTTACCTGGAGAATCCCATGGACAGAAGAGCCTGGCGGGCTACAGTCCATGGGATCGCAGCAATATGACTGAGTGACTAACACACAATAACGTTTAACTTATAAATTAAGCATAGTGAGGATTAACAACAATAGCTAATAACAAAATATATATATATATATATATAAGAATATATGTTAATAAAAGTTATGTGCAAAAAGATACCAAACATCCCACTGTACAGGCTTCAGCCTCCCTGTGCTGATGTGAGAGGATAAAATGCCTGTGTGATGAGGCGAAACGAGTGAATGATACGGGCATTGTGACCTAGCGGTAGGTCACTGCTAACCTTTAGGTGATAAGTCAGAAGGACCATCTCTTTAGAGCGATTCTGGATCAGGGAGACTGGATCATTATCAGTGGTTGGGGATCTCGGACGGGATGACACAAGATTTCATCACACTATTCAGAATGAGTGTGCACTTAAAAATTATAAATTATTTATTTCTGGAATTTTCTAATTAATATTTTAAAATCATAGTTGACCTCGGGTAACTGAAACAGAAGAAAGGGAAACTGTGGATAAGGGGGGTGGGAGGGACCACTGTATGATCTGGCACTGTTGAGTCTCAGTTTATTATCCTAAATGGCATTTTCTGTTTTTCTGTTTCCTACATGTAAAATTATATTAATGTTACTTTGAAAGAAAAGATGGTATTCCAAGATTTTGCTTAGACTTATTTTAAAGCGTTTATCTAACTGTATCCAATGTAAAAGTTGAAAAGCAAGAAGGGAAAGCAATTTTAAGTATCTTCACTAAAAGCAGTGCAATCCTTATTTTCTTTTACCTTTGCTTCACATTTAGTTCAATGACAGCTACCATTAGTATCTGTCAGAGATCCCTGGTGGAGGGAAGAAATGACTCACCCTTTGTCACTGGCATGTCTCCTCTGGTTCATCTGAACCACCTCCTGATGCTTTTGAAAGGAAGGTAAAAGTTTGACGAGTCCCACCAACAAAATTATGAGAAGGAGAAGAACTGCTTCCAAGGAACCAGGTCACAGGACATGTAAACAATGATGCAGAATTTTAAATAAGGTGGCAATCAGAAGCATAGGGAGTTGTCTTAATGAAATTAGTCTGGATTTTGAGGCTGGAAGAGGGGGCATTCCCCAGGGTCTTGCAAACAGTGTGCTACAGAATTACAGAAAAGCTTCAATAGTGCCATCGCTGTGCATTGCACTGTGTCCCTCCAATAGAGGTTAAGTCCTAACCTATGGTGCCTGTCAAGCAGATTCTGTTTGGAAACAGAGTCTTTGCAAATGTAATACAGTTAAAATGAGGTCACGATGGGCTTTAAATCCAGTGGTTGGTGTTCTTAGGAGAAGAAGAGAAAAACCTAAAGACAGAGACACAGAGATATACAGGGGAGACAGAAGGGAAATAGCCAGGTGACGACAGAGCTGGATCAGGGCTGGATCAGGGCTGGAGTGATGTTCTACAAGCCTAGAAATGCTGAGGACTCACAGGCATCCCTAGAAACTGGGAGGAGGTGAGGAGACTCTTCTCTGGAGCCTTCAGAAGAAATACAACCGTCCCACACCTTGACTTCAGACTTCTGGCCTCAAAACCATGAGAGAATAAAATTCTGCCATTCTAAGCCACTCAATTTGTGATAATTTGTTATGGCAATCCAGAGGAAAAATACAACCACATCTTTTAAGAAGAGTTGGAAATTCACTGTGACTAACATTGAGGAGGCACATAATTTTTGTCTCCAACAGTTGCTTTAATTTCACTGCAAAATGTAAACTCGGTTTAAAGAGACCATGGCTGCAATTCTGCAAACATAGGCTCTCTCTCTCTCAGTTGCTCAGTCGTGTCCAACTCTTTGTGACCCTTTGGTCTGTCCATGGGATTTCCCAGGCAAGAAGACTAGAGTGGGTTGTCATTCCCTTCCCAAGGGATCTTCCTGGACCAGGGATTGAACTCACATCTCCTGTGTCTCCTGCATTGCAGATGGGTTCTCTACCCACTGAGCCATCGGGAAAGCCATAAACATAGGCTAAAATGTAGTAAAACTAAGGAAAAGTTGCAAGTACCCTGACCAATCCTGACCTTGACTGCTGCCATTGGAGGAGGGTCCTGGACTTTGAAGGGTCTGACAGTTACTTACACTCAGTTAATGAAAACATTTAATCTTTTATTGATCTGATACTATAATGAATCACTAAGTCTAGAGAGCACAATTCAAGCAATTAAATGATCAGAAGTGACAAAACAAGTGTGAAGGACCAATAATTTCTCAATTGATCTTTCCAGGTTTAAGGAGCCACAGTGTGCATTAGCAACGGACCTACTTTTCAAAATCTCTCCCACTGTAGAGTTTTAAATGGCAAAGCAATAAGACCAAATGCAGGAGAAGTGGAGACAGAAAAGCTGAGTCACTGGATTAAAAGGTCTTGATATTTTAGCAGAAACAACATAAATGTGCTCATTAAGAATAGCCCAGAAATCAGAATTTTTGTGTTGAATTTTTCTTCTTTGTATTTTAGCTCATCCTTTCCTCTCCATAAATCCATGTCCCTCCCATTTTTCAGTATCCAGTTCTTAATTGGTGATTTGCAAAAAATCTTCCCAGTCCCACTGAAGGAGTCCTTAACAAGTGTGCTGACCCTCTCTCTGTCTTACTGTTTCCCTAATATATATGTATGTATCTTTCTAGTGTGTATATATATATATATATATATATATATATATATATATAAAACACATATTAGGATGTATTTCTAGTATATGTAATATAATATGTATATTATATATAAAGACATGTGTGCCTGCTCAGTCATGTCCAGTTCTTTGTGACTCCATGGACAGTAGCCTGCTATATAAAGACACTTCATATATATTTCTAGTATATATAAACATATATACCATAATATATATATATTTCTAGTATATAAACATAAAATAGTCCTAATATATATATTTCTAGTATATATATATTTCTAGCATATTTTATATATACATAAAATATTCCTAATAATGGTGTGTATGTCTCAAATCTCGAGTGCACATTTATACAATTCATAGTAGAAAATTACGTAACAGTCCTCGCTACCATTTCGAGACAAAACTCAACTTGTGTCAGGATAAACAAGCTACTGTTCTAGGTTTAAATACTTGCAATAATTATTAGAGCTCATCACTGATCACAGTGGTGCCTGCCCGTCTCCTTATAGACCTCTGGTGGACCAGACTTCCCCACTCCTTGTGAAGTGTTTGTGGCCTTGGACTTGCCTTGGCCAATGAAGGTGAGCAGAGTTGGTGGTGTGTCCTGTCCAGGAGGAAGGTTTAAGCACAAGGACATAATTGCCGGCAGCTTCTCTGGGCTGGTGGTTGTGGAATCACAGGTTGGTTGAGCATCCATTGGCCTGGGTCTTGGGGTTTAAGGGTCCATCAAGCTCCTGCAGAAGAGCACATGAGAGGGAAATAGGGGTTTGCTCTTCAGGCCACTGAGATCTGAGGCTTTGATTTTCTTTTGTTATTGCAGCAAAACCTTATCATGAGGGCAGCAATAACAAAAATTCATACAATGTCCAACACTTTATTTTCCCTTCAGTTAGGATTTATCCATGAGGTGGACAGGGTACACCAGAGAGAAGATTAAGGCCACAGCTCTGGTAAGAATACAAAACAGAAAGTCGCATCAAGCTCCAGAGTCTTTCCTTTATAAGCTGCTTGTAGAAGATACAAAGTGAACACAAGCATAGACCCAAGAGATCCCTAATGGGATCAGGATTTTAAAAGGGCATATGTTTATTGCAGCACAATACTGGTATGGTCACTACTAGAGATGTTAATAAATTGAATCTGTAAAATTGCCATTAGGCTCTGTTTTCATTTATTATAATGGAAAACAAAAATGGACCTGTATTTACAACAAATTTATTTTAAAATTTGAATTATAAAGCTGTGTGGTAATGTTAGACTAAACTCCATTAAAATTCTATTGACATAATTAAGTTGAATTTTAATAACTGAAATAATGAACAATACTTAATGACATGCATTACTTATATTAATTATAAATATTTCATTAATTAAATTTAATAACATTTGGACTCATCACCAGTCCAAATGTTAATAGAGAAAACTATAGCTTCTTTATTTGTTAATGCTTTTATGTATATAGTTACACTTCTACTGCTACTCCAAACTTTGATCTTTACTTTTTCTAAGTATTTAATGATTGTTGCTACATGACCTGAAGTCGAGTCTGCATTTTAGATCAAGGTACATCTAAAGTGATTTAAATGATCAAAGGTGTTTGACGAGTCATGCAGAAGCTAGACAGGGCCGCTTTCAACATGCATAGTTTCAAGACAAAAACATTACAGGTTAGTCTTACCCCTGAAAAGTGTTTTATATCTGTTGACTGATATTTTTCTCTAAAAAGCAAGAATATTTCAGCTTTCTTTTAGTTACAGTATAAGGGACATGAACAGAAACAGGAACCCACACTCCCAAGTCCTGAAAGACATCAGAGCAGACTTGGGGCAGATAAGACAGCTGCATCCATTGGGTACGTTATGTTCGCTTCTGTATTTGCACTTGACTAAGTCTCTCACAAAAATTCCAACTCAAGGGCATGGCCTCAAAAGACCTCCACCGGGATTGTTTCTGTAGTATATAAACTCAGCTCACCTGCTCATTAGGAATAGTGAATCTTCTAATAAAATCACTGAGATACGGTGTAATGATTATTGAATTGTGTATGAAAAGCATTAACTTTAGTAACAAAACATATCACTGACTAATCATGAAGATAAGTAACCAGACACTGGTTATAAGTTACCTGGCAATCTTGAGCAGATCATAGTTAGAGGACTGTGGTTATTTATATCTGATGCTGCGAAGAAAGCTGATCTCCTGGAGGACAGCTGATATAAATAGCAGTAGAGAGAGAAGCAGGCAAGTCACACTTGTATACGTGATCAAGTAGATCAAGGAGAACTTTTGCAACCCATTTGAGCTTTGAAAACTACTTCTAAGATTGTATTGGGATGGCATCTATTATGCAAGGGAAGTTTTATTGCATTATGTTTTAAGAGAAATATTTTGGTAACCTTTGAGTTGCACTGCATTAACATTCAAATTACATCGAAGGATACTTACTAAAGCTATCTATCTTCTAACCAGCCTTCCATCACTTATGTCCCCCACCTCCCCAGGGACATTTCACACTTATCCCCTCCACCAAATTGCTCCATGAATGTCTGACAACCTAAAATTCATCCACAAGTCATGAACCTTCAGTTGCTTCCCTGATGTATTAAAGCATCTGAGAGCCAGTGGCATGAATGGTGTGAATGGTGGGGTATGAGGGGCATTGTGTGGGAACAGGATGGGGCATGGGGGGTGGCAGCTGGATATAAGTGGCCCCTAAAATTTCAACCAGAAGATCTCATCCTTCAGAGTTAGTGGATAATGGAATTAGGTTTTTCTGCCTCTCCAGCAACTGCCAGATTTCCTGTCCTTTGCCGAGGACCTCTTTAGAGACTCGCTTCAGCAAACTGTATTTGCTTGGGTTTGGTTTCTTCCTTGCTGATCTGTGAGTCTTCCTGAAGCATTCTTAAATTCTCACTGCAGCTGCATTGGTTAAGCCAAGTCTCCTCTTGTTTCTGTACCTTTGTAGCGTAGGAAGACCCTAATCATGTGTTGTTAGGTATGTTTTCCCTATTCTAGTACTCCCAAGTTTTGCTACTTCAAGTGAGGTCTGCGGATCACCTGGGGAGCTGTTAGAAATGCAAATTCTCACCACTCTACCCCTCTGTCTTGCTGCATCAGAACCTGCATTTTAACAAGATGCCCAGGTGATTTATACTTATCACACAGTTTTGAGAAATGATGCCACATGAGACATCTGGACTCCTGCTTCCCCTCTGAGAGTCTGTCGTTCATCCTCGAGCCTTCCTTACAGGTTGACTCTTAAAGGAGGTGAAAAGTTGAGGGGTGCCATGATTCGGTGAAACCAGTCTTTCTGGTGACCCAGGACTATTACTGGTCTCCTGGTGACCCAAGACCCTTTCCTATTAGAAAAGCCACAGCAAAGGAAACATTGCAGGGGCTTGTGTGACACTCAAGACCTTAGCCTTGGAGATCCCTCTAGGAGGCCATTAACTGGGCAACCATATATTCAGGAGGTAGCTGAAGTCCAATGCACTCCCAATTCAAGATTCTTGAACATCCCAGCTCATTATCTCCCCTCTTACAGAAAGGACAAGCACATCGGTGACCCCACCCAAACGCCCATCAGAGACCTCTTCCCTAACTGACCATGGAGCTAATGCCAGACTCACACTCTCAAGCCCTTCTGGAAGGAAGCACCCAACTGTTGCTGCTGCTACACCATTCATCACACTGCAAGCCTGGGAACCGAGCTCCTCAACTATGAACGTAATCTCTGACGTCACAGCACTCCAGAGCAAGTACTGAGTCTCTCTCCCCAGAGACAGAAATGCCCAATTCTGGCATTGGTGAAGTCATACTTAGGAGAAAAGGAAAGGGCTGGGCAAGGACACAGAGCTGATGGAATTCAGCAGTTAAGATCCCCAGGGTTCTATTAGAGTCCAAGGTATCAGATGGGACCACTAGTTTGTTGACACTTCTAGCATACAGTTCTGCTTCCTAGAACTTTCCTTCCATCTGTGTAACTGTGCTCAGAAAAGCCTTCATCCA
Organism: Budorcas taxicolor; assembly: GCF_023091745.1. NCBI lineage: Eukaryota > Metazoa > Chordata > Mammalia > Artiodactyla > Bovidae > Budorcas > Budorcas taxicolor. Next base: position 1,711,245 of record NC_068923.1, read on the forward strand.
TTTTTAATCCTCTACTCAGAACACCCTTCCCCTCGTGGGTTGGTAAACACGGGTACATTCCAACAATAACATCGTCATAAAGCTGCTCCTTGCACTGGTCTTTCACTGAGAATCTCACATTAGCCCTTCGGCCTTGGAACAGTCCTGTTGACTCAGATGACCTTGACAGGCTGCTCTGTAGCTCCCAATACAACAGCTGCTGTGGCCAATCTGTCACTGACAGCGGATGTCCAGTTACTCACTAGTAAGGAAGTTTCTCTCAAGACAAACGGGCCCTGGCAACTACTATGAGTCTCCTTCCTCCTCTCAAAGTGATTCAGATTTGGTCTCCGTTCATATCCCTCCCCCAGTCTGCTTCTCTACAAGGCCATTCATCCACTATGATCAAGTCATCTTATTCATTTTGTTTCCAGAGCCTTAAACTGGCAAATGTGTGCTCTGTTGTCTCAGTCATGTCCAACGGTGCGACCCGTGGACTGTAGCCCGCCAGGCTCCTCTGTCCATGGGATTCTCCAGGCAAGGATACTGGAGTGGGCTGTCATTTCCTCCTCCAGGGGATCTTCCTGACCCAGCGATCGAACCTGCGCCTCCTATGTCTCCTGCACTGCAGGTGGGTTCTTTACAGACTGAGCCACCTTGGAAGCCCAAACTGGCAAATGAGAGACACTCAATAAATACTTGCGAACTGAAGGCAACTGGAACAGAAAAACCAGAGATGCTACTCTATCCAGGACAGAAATGGGAACATTTTGAGAAGGCTATGGGATTACTGTGGGCTTCCCTTGTGGCTCAGTTGGTAAAGAATCTGCCTGCAGTGCAGGAGACCTGTATTCGATTGCTGGGTTGGGAAGATCCCCTGGAGAAGGGAAAGGCTACCCACTCCAGTGTTCTGGCCTAGAGAATTCCACGGACTGTATAGTCCATGGGATCACAAAGAGTCACGATTGAGTGACTTTCACTTTTACTTTCCTGGGATTACTGTAATAAACAGTGAAGTGAAGGACAGTGAAGTGAAGTGAAGTGAAGTCGCTCAGTCGTGTCCGACTCTTTGCAACCCCATGGACTGTAGCCTATCAGGCTCCTCCATCCATGGGATTTTCCAAGCAAGAGTGCTTGAGTGGATTGCCATTGCTTTCTCCAGGGGATCTTCCCGACCCAGAAATCGAACCCACGTCTCCCGCATTGCAGGCAGATGCTTTACCGTATGAGCCACGAGGGAAGATCAATAAACAGTGGGAAAAGCTATTTATCTGGTAAGTACTGCAGTGTTCTGGTGGCCCACTCCCTTCAGTCTGCTGAGACAGTGAGCTGAGAACCCAGATAAGCTGTTCACAGACACTCTGTCCCACAAAAACAGATCACAAGCTCACTTTGTGCCCCTACATTTGGGGTAATTTGTTACACTGCAGCAGATAACAAATACAATAGTTTAAGCTTATAGTGCCATAAATATTCTTAAAATACAAGAGCTAATTTTATTTTCTTATTTTATAGATTTATAGTGTATGAAGTTGACGCTGAATGACATCAATTCCTGGGAACAGAAAACAGCAGAAGAGCTGCTGTGAGAATTAATAGCTTCTCGGGCCCGAGTTCTCGGCTCACTGAACACGCCATCTGCAGCTCTCCTCCTCTGATAGAGAAACAAATTATTTAGGGGATTTGATGTTCTTTAAATGTTGTGCTTGTAAGGGTGGCATCTATATTATCACTTCTGAGGAAGAATAGGTTTTAAAATGAAATTTAGTGGAGCGCAAAAGCTCCGAGTTACTGCTATGAAATGAAAGGAGTTCAGAATCAATAGAGACCAGGCAGAAAGAAACCAAATGAGCATTGAGTAGAAAGGTTGTTGAAGGAAGAGGATGCAGTGAAATATAAATTTTTTTCCTTCTGTCTTACTTACTGGTCTCATGTAATACATCACAAATGGTGGCTTCTGTCCTCCACATGCAGCATTATTGTCAGCCTTTTTCAGCAGTTAGTCCATGGAAATACCCACTGGAGAACTGATTTCTACAATTTCCCACAATTTTCATCATTCTTACAATTCTTATATTAATTTGTAGATTCTTTTTTTTAAATGTTTAAAATAGACTTTCTTTTTAGAGCTGTTTAGGTTTACAAGTTGAGCACAAAAGAGATTTCCCATGTAGGCTTTGCCCTGACCCATGGACAGCATCTTCCACTGGCAATATCCCCACCAGATGGTCCATTTATTAACAACTGATGAACCTGACTGATGAACTGATGAACACTGACTTGTCATCATTACCCAGAGTCCATAGTTTACATCAGGGTTCACTCTTGGTGATGCACATTCTATGGGTCTGGACAAAGTTATAATGGGATGTGTCCACCATCATCGCATCATACAGAGGAGCTTCACGGCCCTAAAAATCCTCTAGATTCCCACTACTCATCTCTCCTCCCCCAATCCCTGACACCATTGATCTCTTTATTGTCCCCAAAGTTTTTCATTTTCCAAAATGTCATATAGTTGGGATCAAATAGTAAGTATGTAGGTAGCCTTTTCAGATTAACTTCTTTTATTTGGTAATATGGACTGCAGTTTCCTCTGTGTCTTTTTATAGCTTGATAGCTCAATTCTTTTTAGTACTGAACAATACTCCAGTGTCTACATCTACCATCGTTTATTTATGCATTCACCTACTGAAAGACATCTTTGTTGCCCTAATTCCTTTTAAATATCTTTTTTTCCTGTGCTACCATGCAATTTCTTGTATTTTACTATAGAAAATAATAAATTTAATACAAATAATAATAAATAACGTTATAAATAACAAATTCTAAAAGAAAATATTTTGTAATAAGTTTAACGCAATAGCAGAACCAAAACTAATTAAGAAAGTAAGGTTTTCCAAAGCCTATGTAAATTGAAAGTCTTATGAGTTTATTTGCATATAATTTGAGATATATTGAGAAATGCTGAATAGCTACAGTTGAGAACCTGAAATGGAATGTAATATTCTGATATATTGATAGACACTTACGAACTAAATTATTTCACACAGTAGAATATCTGGACCCTGGATGGAGTCTCTAAGAAGTGAGCCTCCAGGTAGAGGTGGAGGCTGTTTCAAATCTGAGCAACATAGATATCAGATGTCAATGTCCTCAATCTTCTCTCATTGACAGGTTATATTTGCCTCTTTGGCAACAATTTTCAAATATCTTTCACTAGATTGTAAATAATACATTTTCTATTCTCCATCTCCCTCCCCTCATCCTCCACACATTCAAAACTAAGACAAGTTTCATGAAACAGTAGTTACTGATACATATTGTGGTAAAGTAAAAATACAATAAAGTCGCTACTGAATGTGGTTTCATTGATATTTAAATAAGAGGAAAGTTCCCCAGTTCAATAATAGAAAAATAAACAAGCAGAAGCTGTCACACTGCTGTCTATGCACCAAATCTACATCGGCCGCATCTACAAGACCCACAGGATGAAAACTCCCCCCCAATGCCCACCTAAGCTCTCCCTCAGGACCCCGTGGGAAGCTGCTCCCAAATCTGGCCAATTTAGTGGCTTGTGAAGAGAAAAAATATCATCTATGTTTTTTGAAAGCCTTTTGAATCCAAAGGCATAGACTATCTCTTAATCCTCTCTATGAGCCCTGTACAAACTGTGCCCTTTGGGGACTACATTTTAACTAATTACTGAGGTGCTTAAATTCTAAAGATGAAAAAGGGAACATGAGGTTCAGTTCCTCTGGAAAACATTTTACAGTTAAAACTACAAGCCCAAAGCAGTGATTTCCAGCTCAGATTTTGCTCAACACTACGTTGTCTAAAAACGATCCTAAAAGGTGAAAAATAATCAAACTATGCTCATTTTATTCACTTTCCTATTTTCCTCTCAGTATTTTCCTTCTCTGCAATACACTTGAAGAGAAAATTTTAAAGAGAATGTTACTCGTGCTCTCAGGGACCAGAAGTTTCCTTGGCATCCCATCTCCCATCCTCCTTAGTAACAGAAATTCTGTTTCCTTTAGAGCAGTCCCTTGTACAGATAAGGATAGGATGGAATGAGAAAGAGTAGGGCTTCTGAAAGGTCATAGAAGAGGTTGACTCAGCTTGGGGTTACATAATTTTGCCCTGTTGCTTGCCCTTATGCCTGAAAAGTACATGATAGCTGCCATCTTGAACCACAAGGCAAATTTGAAGATAGAAATCACACACTATTAATAGTAGCAGACAAAGAAATAAGGCTCTTGGATCACTGATATTTATGGAATTATCACACCAATGTTGGAGTGCCAACACCCAGAACTTATGTAGAACAGAGAAATAAACCTCTACCTTATTTAAACTCACTGTTATTTGGTATAGTTGTTAAATGCAGCCAAACCTAATTGAAACAAATTCTAAAATCCATTTCCTTTTTGCTTATAAATGACAATTGTTCAGTCTTCTGTGGATTTTCTAGCTTTCATTGTGCTTTGCCTGGTGGCTTTTGCTGGAGAACAATGACAAAAGCTAGTTAGCCACCTAGTAGGCAATACCTTCCCAACTGCCCCCTCATTTCACTTAAAACTTTTACCTGCCTTCTTACAGCATTTATCTACCTGTTTCTACTAATCCTGCAGGAATCTGGATGTAGAAACATCTACCAAGCCCTTCCTTCTCAGCTTCATGCATGCAAAGCCATAAGAAGAATCTAAAAGAACTTAATGATAAACATGCTAGAACCATATGAAGAAAACTTTTTAAATGCCTCTAAAGGACATAAAAGGCAACTTGAACAACTAAAAACATATACTATGTTCTTGGATAGAAAAACTCACTCTAAAGACCTTTGTCTTCTCAAACCTAATGTGTGACTGTATTAATAACTGCACCCAAAATAAGTCAATATTTTTTTTTCCAGAACAGAATAAGTTCATTCTGAGGTTTATATAAAAGAACAAGAACAACAACAACAACAAACCAAGAACATCCAGGGAAATTTGGGAAACACTGAGGAATAAGTAACTCTATCACCTATCATGAAAGTTCAGTCGTTAAACCAATATGGAACCTGCATGCCTGAATAGACATGTAAAATTTTAAAAAAGGTTCACATATAGATACCAAAATATATAGAACTTTGGCATATGATAAAAGTAGCATTTCATATCTGTGGAGACAAGATGGACCACATGAAAGCTGGTGTGGACAACTGGGTGAACGTGAAAACGTTAGTCACTCGTCATGTGTGACCATGGGGTCTTTGCAAGCCCATGGGCTGTAGCCTGTCAGGCTCCTCTGTCCATGTAATTCCCCAGGAAATAGGCAAGAATACTGGAGTGGGTAGACATTGTCTTCTCCAGTGGATCTTTGCAATGCAGGGATTGAGCCCAGGTCTCCCACATCGCAGATAGATTCTTTACCATCTGAGCCATCAGGGAAGCCTGGTGTTAGACAACTGGGTAGCCCATGCAAAAAAAAAGCTGGGTCTCTATCTCATGCATACACCAGAACAAGATCTAAAGGGATCAGAGGCTAAATGCTAACAAAGCAATAAAACTATAAGAAGAAGAGTAATTGAGAATTTTTTTAAGTAACTTTAGAGAAAGGCTTTTCTATCACACAAAACCTAGCAGCCACAAAAGAAAAATGGATAAATTAGACCATGTATTAAAGAAAAACAAAATTCTAAATAATTTTTTTGTAAAAAAGAAAAAGCTATAATAAAAGTCAATATATATGAAGAATATTTGTAATTTCAATAACCAAGAAAAGGACTAATTCCGTGGTATACATGCAGCTCCTTGGTCAATATCTACTAAAGGCCCTAAGAGAAAAATCCAAAAACTCAATGAAACTTGATCTCAGTCTAAAAACAGTTAATGTTTTAAACAATACAAAATAGCTCTCAAATACATGAAATAAGTTATTCCTCATTTATAATAAAAGCAATGCAACTTCATTCTTCAGTGAGGAAATTGGCCAAACTTCCCATAAGGCTATAGCTACAGAGGCTCTCTTTGTATTATTGGTGGGAGCAATATTGTTAGAAATGTCATCAAAGGCAATTTGATGGTTTTTTTCAAAATTATAAACTCATAAACACTTTGACTCAACATTTCCACTTTCGGATTTTTTTTCCTACAAATACATTTACTCACCAATGTCTAACAGACTTATGTATGGTTATTCACTGCAACATTATCTATAACAGCAAAATGTCTGAAACACCCTAAGTATTCTTTATTGGGGGACTGACTTTAAATTATGATATATTCATTAAACAGAATAAAACACAGCTCTAAAAGAGAATAAGGGAGCTCTGTATACTGACATGGAAAAATATATATGGTATGTTAACTGGAAAAAAGGAACATTGTGCAATACTTATATATACTACTATTTTTTGTTTAAAAACGAGAAGATGATGGAAAAATATTAGGGAGTAGATTGTTCATTTTAAATCTTTGTATACTATTTTAAATTTAATTTATTGAAGCTTGTATTAATTTATGCTATATAGTAAATTGACTGAATCATACATACATATACACATTATTTTTCATGTTCTTTTCCATTATGGTTTATCAGAAGATATTGAATAGCGTTCCCTGTGCTATACAGCATGACCTTGTTTATACATCTTTGTATACTTTTTGATGTTTGGGCCATTAAAATATATTACCTAGTCAAAAACTAAATAATAAACTAGTGACTATACCAAAAACAGCACACTCACAGATACAGCGAACAAACCAGTGGTTACCAGTGGGAAGAGGGAAAAGGGAGGAGCAGGATAAACACTGGGGATTAACAGGTACAAACTGCTGGGTATAAAGTAAGCTACAAGGGTATGTTGTACAACATGGGGAATACAGAGAGTATTTTTTAATAACTGTAAATGATTATAACCTTTACAGACTGTGAATCACTACACTGTAACCTGTAACTTACATAATATTGTACATCAGCTGTACTTCAATTAAATTTTTTTCATAAAATAAAGGAAAATATGCATAGTACTGAGAATTTGCCATTCTGGAGATCTATGTGATGCCACATTAAGGAGGCATAAAAATGTCAAAAATGAATTGAAAGGAAACTCTTTTTTTCTTTCCTTGTCTTAAAAATCCCAATGGCTTCTGAATACATTCACCAAGACAGTAGCTGATGCAACCTCCTTCCCTGCCTGGCTAATCCCCAAAGAGCATCAACACCTAAAAAGGTCAGGGGAGCAGAGGTTTAAATGTTCTTGCCTGGTTGGGCTTTGACACAGCACACTATTCTTTATGTAGCTTCTGATCCAAGGAGGCTCAAAAGACAGGTGCAGCTGACTCAGATCAAACTTGCAACCTAAAGCCAAGCCCAGCTGAGGCAGCCCAGATCAGCCAAATTTCTACTGGCCTAACTGTCTTGAGGGGAATAAACAAATGCTTCCTGAATGTCCTGGGGTTTAGGTCATCGATTGCCCAGTGTTACTGTGGTGTGTTCTGTGCTCATTCACTTAGTCGTGTCCAACTATCTGCGACCCCATTCTTCGGATTTTCCCAGCAAGAATACTGGACTGGTTTGCCATTTCCTTCTACAGGAGATCTTCCCTACCCATGGATCAAACTTGTGTCTCCTGCAATGGCATGTGATTCTTTACTGCTGAGCAACTGGGGAAACCCATTATTGAGGGTGGCTGCTCACTAATACAGCAATTCACAAATCTCAAGAATTATTGAAGGAGTAACAGTTGTTAGATGTTTGTTCCAACTCATTTCACAGGCAATTGTTCTAAACCATCGCTATTTGGAACATGTTTACAAAAGTCCAGAAGAAAACCGGAAAATTATGAAATTGCTTCTCAGAAAATCACGAGATGTTTGAGACGGAGGGTGCTGAATACATGAATGCTGTACCTGACTTTAAACCGAAAGCATTTCACTTACTATGAGGAAGGTTGTTTATCATGAAAGAAAAGTCTTATATGGTAACTGGAAATCATTACCTCAGAGATAAAGATGACATTTTCTGCACTTTTTATTATGAATTTTGATACACATGAAAAGTAGAAATCTCCAGCCGGAAAGTCAAAATGCGTCTCTACAGAGCTGCTGCTCAGAGGGCTCTCAGCTCATCCTTCCTCTGCTCTGGGTGAGGACTCTGCTGTGCTATGCGGGGACCATGCTTTCATCTGCCTCACATCAAGCAAATGTTTCCCTCTGTGAAAACGGCAGTGCGATGGCAGTTAGCCAGCCGATTAAGATTTTGAGGAGAGTCCCTTTCCCACAAGCCCTGGCAAGTGTGGGCCACACACCACAGAGCTGAAGCCATCTGTCTCCTCTCCCTCTTCCTATCCTCTCTCTCGCCAAGAGCTCCAGTGGCTGTGACAGGTCACCATGGACTGGGTGGGTCACACACGGACATCTATTTCTCATGGTTTGGAGGCTGGAAGCCCCAGATCAAGGGGCAGATGCCTGGAGAATCTGCCTCCTGGTTCTCAGATGACCATCTTCTTGTGTTTCTTCTAAGGGTGAGGGTTTCTTCACACCCTCGTCTCCTCTCTGAGGGCACTGATCTCTCTCCCCGGTGCCCCACCCACGTGCCCTGATCACCAGCTGACACCCCCATACAGGACACTAGGACTGCAGTGCAGTGCATTTGGGAAAGAGACAGACACTTGGTCCTAATTTTATTCCTCACGGTTCTTTCTTTCCTTCAACCACAAAACAGACTTCAAAAAGGTATTATCTAGTTTGTGTCTTTATTCAATAACATTTCAGAATCTATTCTCCACTTAACATTGCTGTCTAATCATCCTATCATCTCTCTCTATCTGCAAGCCCTGCACTGGCCATTCACCTTTGACAACAATTTAAAAGGTGCCCTGTTTATTTTTCAGGTTGAAATTTATGAAAAGAAGTCACTTGTTGTGAGAAGGTGATAATAATAAAAATATTTTATCTATAGTTCGTAAATACCTGGCTTTCTTTGAAAAATTTAAGGAGTCATACCTGTATTATTAAGTAAAAATTTTGTTTTCAAATTTCTTTTTTTTGGTAAATTATGTGAAATGAGAGTTTTATGTACAATGAATCCACACATTCTGCATATAAATAACTTTGGAAATGAGGTGTTTTGGAAACTGCACTAAATAAGATATGATGATGATGAATCCATTTTTGTTTTTAAATGAACTGTCTGATAAATGTTTGATTTTATAATTTATTTTTATCTAAAATGGGATTCTTGATAAGAATAAAAAGTAATTCTTATAGAAGTTATTTTCCTATTATACTTATTAAAGAAAAGTAATATCCTACCACAGACATTACTTTTAAATTAATCAGTGAAATTACTTCCCCAAACTAGCAATCAAGATAATCAATTGGTTTGCGGAAAATTTGTATTACCATAGGAAAAATGATTGCCACTTGACTTTCATTAAATATATGAAGAATGTATACATTTTTAGAATATATGTTTTTATATAGACAAATTTAACTATCATTTTGTCATTAATTAGATTATATTTGATCTCATTAAGAAGACTATTTGAAAGGATAACATGAATCTTCTATTACATGATTTTTTAAATTAATCATTTTAGGGGAAAATTATTAGGAAAAAAATCCCTATTGTAGCATACAAATAAATTTTTAACTTAGTCTTTAGAATTGTTTATTAATTTCATCATGGGTGAATTCATATTAGGATTATACTGAGTGGTTTAAATCTGTTGTGCTCTAATGCAACTGTGTCTTAAGTAAAACAGCTTGTATTTCTGCTCTGATGCCTGTGGTAAGTTAAAACTGTATGTTTTCTGTTTGACTTCAAATGCCTCTTTTTAACTGAGAGACCCACACCAAAAGGGCACAAATAGACATTCTGTGCCAGCACAACCCGTTGGCTACTCACAAGCCACAGGTCATCAAGTCCATAAAGTAATGCATGCTTGGTTTAGCCCTGCCTCTCACTTCTCAGCCCTGGTTCTCACGCCACATGCAGGCGGACATCACGTTTGCCACTTTGTCAAATGATCTCTCCATTTCTCAGTTTAAATCCACTTGTGGGGTGTGTGAGTCCAGAGTCAGAATGCCTCTCCAGAGTGAATGAACAGTTCTCTAAGACACTGGGTTAGCAGGCAATGTTTCCAGGGAGAGCCTGAAACCTCTGAGACTGTCTCTTCCGTACAATATTCCAGCAAGAACACACACAGACAGACCATCTCACAGGTCTTGGGAGAAATCCCCAGTTGCTGTTTAGGTAAGTTTAATCCCTTACATTATTTAGGAAATTAAGTCTTTCAATATTAGAGGCCAAAGGAAAAAAAAGAAAAATAGTTAATCTTTCTTTGGTTAAAAATAATAAAAGACAAGGGCTACGTTCTGAGACATATACTTAGTACCTTTACGTATACTTTTTCTTTATAAAAATTAGTTTTCCTGTCCCCTAGTGTTCCTGTATCAAGTTCCCTTGGTAATATGGGACTATTTGTAAAATAAATAAAAACGACTAAATCCAAGTCTCTCTCAAACAATTAGAGGGCAATCGAGGAGAAAGTATCAATACAAATTACATAAACACATACAGAGATAAAAGATTTGCAAATAAGCCCAGGTTTCTAAATAAGAAATCACGTCAAAAGAAACTCAATTATTTAAAGATCATATTACAACATTAGCAGTCAAAGGAAGTGCAGAAGATGTAATAGACCTTAATTTTAGCATCGGAGCTCCTGAACTGGCATTTGAAAAATGAATTCAGAGGAGCTGGGACTGGAGAGCTCTCACTTGCACCAAAATAGCAGGAAGGGTTGTAAGGGGAGGTGATGATGAATGAATGTTTTGAATCTCAGGGTTTTTTCTTTTCTTTTTTTTCCAAACTGGTTCTAACATCTATTCAAAGTGCTGTATTCAAAGTATTTAAAATGCCAAACTATTCATGAGACCATCTTTGATAAAAAAAAAGAGAAGAAGGAAGGAAGCCAGGCAAGGAGGGAGGGAAGCAGGCAGGCTTCCTGTATCTTCTGCCCATTGAGGTTGGAGCATCTCTCAACAGCAGGCCTCCCTACAAGCCTGGGAGTCTCCCAACCCCTAAAACATGTGGTGGTAAAGCACCACATTGGGTATTAGATTCTTAATTTCCTCTCATGTCTCACATGATTGCTTTGTAAAGTAACAGGAATATCAAGACTTATATGATGGAATAAGAAGTAAAAAAGAAAACTAAATACTTAACTCGTACTATATTCCAGGTGCTGTGCCAGGACTTAAAATTTATCATCTTACTGACTCCTGAAAATCAATTTCAATATTATCATCCCCATTCTACAGATGAAAACACTCAATTTCTTTTTTCTTAATTTTGATTTATATTGGAGTATAGCTAATTCACGTTGTGTGAGTTTCAGGTGTAAAGCAAAGTGATCCCATTATACACATACCTGTACCTATTCTTTTTCTGATTCTTTTTCATTATAGATTATTTACAGATTAGTGAGTACAGTTAATTGTGCTATACAGTAGGTCCTATTGTTCATCTATTTTATATGCAGTAGCATGTGTCTATTAATCTCAAACTCTCAATTTATCCCTCTCTCTCACCTTTCCCTTTTGGTAACCATAAACCTATTTCTTTTCTTTTCAGACAGCCAATAACTTGTGAAGCTAGAATCAAAACAGTCTGAGGCTCTCTCATTATACTATTATTACTGATGTTATTGTTGCTATTTTAATGATTATCACATTTACATTCATGGAGTTAACAAACAGAGAAACAAACAAACAAAAACACATTAAAACATAAACCATATGGTTAAATAGCTCTACAAGACAATGATCAGAGATGCACTGAGCGGTAATTCACAGGATGCCCGGCACGTCTGGGTCCCTCCCTCTGGTTTAGTCACCAAGCCAGTTCACTTCTATGTGGAGTATCTCTCAACCTCACCTACAATTACCTACAGAAAAGAATCTGAAAAATAATATTTTATATAATAAACAAATAACATATTATATATAAGAATAATATATAAACAAATAATCTGAAAAATAATATTTTAATAATATATACACAAATAACATATATATAATAATAGTATACAAACAAATAACATATTATTTTTCAGATTCTCTTCTGTAGGTAATGACTGTAGGTAATTAAAAAATATTGAGCCAGAGCTCCCTCTGCTCTAGAGCAGGTCCTTATTGTTTACCTATTTTATTGTAGCGATGTGTGTCTGCTAATCCCAAACTCTTAATTTATAACCCCCTCACTTTTCCCCTTTGCTTTTTGTCTGTGAATCTATTTCTGCTTCATAAATAAGTTCATTTGTGTCCTGAACTTGTGAAACATATATGTGATATCCTATGACATTAGTCTTCCTTAGTATGATAATCTCTATGCCCATCCATATTGCTACAAATGGCATGGTTTAATTCTTTTTTGCAGCTATTATTTCATTGTCTGTGTGCCACATCTTTACCCATTCATCCACTGATGAACATTTAGGTTGCTTCCATGCCTTGGCTGTTGCGAATAGTGTTGCTAATGAACATGGGGTGCATGTATCTTTTTCAGTTAGAGTTTTCATCTTTTCTGGACACATGCCCAGGAATGAGATTGCTGGATCATATGGTAATTCTATTTTTATGTTTTTAAGGAAACTCAACACTGCTTTCCAAGTAGCAGCACCACTTTATATTCCCACTAACAGTTAGTGAGCTCCCTTTTCTCCACACCCTCTCCAGCATTTATTATTGGTAAACTTTTTGACGATGGTCATTATGATCTGTGTGAGGTGACAGGTTATTGTAGCTTTGATTTGCTTTTTTCTAATAATTACCAATGTTGAGCATCTATTCATGTGTTTCTTGGCCATCTGTAGGACACGGACATCTTTGAGGGGACATTTATAAGATATCATGCAACGTGATAGTGAATGACTCTGTGCCAAACTAGAGGTTAGTGAGAATTGCTGAAGGATATTTAAACAAAGAAGTAGCATGATTAAAGTAATATTTTAGGTCTACTAATCTGGCATTTAAGATTATTCATCTATTGCAATGGATTAGAATACATAAAAATCACACTTTGAGTTTGTCATAAAATAAAGATTTCTAGGTCCCTTCTTTGCAGATATTCCTATTTATTGAGTCGTTCAGACCAAGAGTCTATCTTTTTAAAAAGACCCACAGATGATTCTGATACAGGTGATCCTAGAAATACTTTGACAGATGCTGGTCTATGACACTTAAACACTTCCATAAATCTACACTTACTCCCTCCTCACTCCACAGAGGGATCAGATCAGAATAAAGAAACATAAGGCACAAAAATAAAACGTGTATTTTAACCTATTTGCAAATTTATTTGTAAGATGTATCAAAAGCCTAAATTAATAGCAACATAATGAAAAGTCACTATTTCAAGCATAAGGAGGAAAAGTTACCTATTTCTGATGAAGGGTAAGAAGACTTCTTAGAACTGTTTTGCATCTCACTTATTGGATGCTTACTGTGGGCCAGGTATTGCTCTATGCATTGCACAGTGTCAAGTCACTTACTTCTCTCTTCATGGTTAGTATTTACATCATTTCATGGATGAGTACAGTCTAGAGGGTCTGAATAGCTGGTACCATATCACATAGCTAGGAAATGACAGAACTAGGGTTTGGCCATTGTCTATGTGGCTTATAAATCCATACACTCTTTACTTTGCTTCTTTGTCTCCTGCAGGATAGCAATCCGCAGGAGATTAACTATTCTACTCATAACAGTAAATATAAGTCTACAGTCCCTTACTAGACATCCTTGATTCTCTTTAAGAAGGGGGAGAGATAAGAGTGGAGAAGGGAGAAGTGATGACTAAACCGAAAGTCAGAGTTTTCTCCTGGCACCTGGCCACCATCTCTGGGCTGCCAACAAAGCTCTTCTTCTCCGTGGTCTGAATTTTTCCAACCTGAAAATAAAAGGACTAGACGAAGTAATGTCCAAGATCCCTTTGTATTTTACATTTCCAGGAGTTTTATGATGATAACAATTGTGAATCACATCAAACACTACACATCCCTCTACTTTGATTCAATCATGGTTTCCTCAAAGAAAGATTTCTATGTATTAGCAGAAAACTCTTTGGCTGAAAAATCACTAAATAAGGAAGAAGTTGAAAAAAAATTACATGCTCGACCTTGCCTAGAATCAGTAGGAACAAAGGGAAAAGGCAATATCCTTTACCACTTATCACTTCTCCCACACATGCAGAAACGTAAATAACACAGTACAGCGTCTGCTCCAAGGAGGCAGAAGTTTCCCCGAAACAGGTGACAGTGAACCTGGTAGCTTCAGAAACCTAAGCAAACACAGAGAAGTCGTTCCCTGGGAGTCTCATCATCTCTCATTCTAGATTCAGTGTGAACAAGCGTGAATTCCATTGGCGAGAAAAAGCAGCAAACCTGCCAGCAGGCTAAGAGACTAGGCACTCAGAGCCGAAAAAAGCGAAGGAGGAGAAAGTAACACTACAAAAGGCTAACACAAGGACTTGGAGCTCTGGGTCTGGAGCCCCTGAGCGTGGGGCCCAAGGCGCTGCAGGGGCCAGGGATGACCAGGGGCAGGATAATGACCAGCACTTCTCAGGGGCCAGACAGACAGAAGGCTTTGGATCTCGTGTCTGACGCTGACTCAACTGTACTGAGTCAGCCGGAGTCTGGTTTACACGAGGCTGGAAAGGATGGGCAGGAGGAGGAATATGATACTCTTTGTGAGTCCTTCAGGCTCCTTGGGCTTCAACAGGAGGCCTGGGTCCTTGGGAAGGTGCCTTGGAAGAGGTCCACACAGCCGCCAGTCGGAGAGGGTTCCTGGGGTGCAGAGAGGGGACCACTGCCGGGTGCATTCCTGAGGAGCTCAGAGGAGGTGAGGGAGGAGCTTGCTAGAGCACCTCTCTTTTAGGCTCCCATCACTCCTTTTTTTCTCTTTTCTCTCTCTCTTTCTTTTTATCTTTTGATTGAAGGACAATTATGATATTATGATGGTTTTGCCACACAGCAATAAGAATTGACCACAGGTTTACACATGTCTTCTCCATCCTGAAACCCTCTCTCCCCTCCCTCCCCACACTGTCCATCTAGTTGTCACAGAGTACCGGCTTTGGGTGCCCTGTTGCATGCATCAAACTCAGACTTGCTATCTATTTCACATATGGTAATATACATCTTTTAGTGCTATTCTCTCACATTAGTCCACCCTCTCCTTCCCTCACTGAGTCCAGAAGTCTGTTCTTTGTGTCTGTGTGTCCTTTGGTGCCCTGCACAGAGGATTGTCAGTACCACCTTTCTAGAGTCCACATAAATGAGTCAATACACATACTTGTCTCTCCCTTTCTGACTCACTTCACTCTGTATAATAGGCTCTAGGTTCACCCACCTCATTAGAATTGATTCAAATGCATTCCTTTTTATAGCTGAGTAATAGTCCATTGCGTATACGTACCACAGCTTCCTTATCCATTCATCTTACGAAGGACATCTAGGATGCTTCCATGTTCTAGCTATTGTAATTAGTGATACAACGAACCTGTGTCTTTTTCAATTCTGGTTTCATTGGGGTACATACCCAATAGCGGGGTGGCTGGGTTGTTGGTGGGAATGCCAACTGATACAACCACTATGGAGAACAGTATGGAGATTCCTTAAAATGCTGGAGTAAAATTCCCATCACTACTTGAGAAGCTTGGGTGACACTGAGGAGCCCATGTGAGCAGAGTGAGCACGGAGAGGAGAGGCCCTCATGTCTGCAGAGACCCGTGCCCCCTCCTCTGCCCCCTCCCCACCACTCTGCTGACCATGCAGGGTGCTTCGTCTTTGGGGAAGGGAGACTGTCAGGCTTTCACAATGCTTCCCAGAGCAAAGAAAGAATAACACTTTCCACGTGCAAACCTAGCAGAGCAGGAGTGTGAAAATCTGAGTGGGAGTTCAGACTTCTGCTGGTTCAGGCCAAGATTACAGTTCTCCCATTCAGGCTGCCTGTTTGAAGCGGAGGCAATTCAGTTTTGTTCATCTCTGTGTGCCCCAGAGACCCTAACAAATAGCACGTGCTCAATAAATAGTCTTTGAATGAATGAATGAATATCAGATGAACACTCTCTCCTCTGATGCCAGTAGCATCTTTTTCCCCCCACTGACTACAATTTACATCTTCGTTGTGAGCTACTGTATTTCTTATGAGCCTTTTTTTCTTTTTCTTTTTTTTTTTTAGAAAACAAAGCTAGAATATTTTTACATTTCAACACAAAAGGAGCAACCGATAAAATATAAGCATGTACAAAAGCAGGCCCACCATGGGACTTCTACTGGGAAGCAGGAAGAAACTGGCCTTTTCTATCCTTCCTTACCCGGGTACACCCTTGAATATGTGAAAGGATTTCAGATAAGACTGTCAGAAGGAGCAGAAGGGAAGAGTCTCAAGACTTGCCTTAGCTCTCAAATCTCCAAGTGGAAAAAAAAAAAAAAAAAAAAGGCAAGATACAGATAAGGCAGCTGCCGCTTAATGCCACCAACTGCTGAGGGAAGACTGGCAAGCTACACAAGCAGACCAGCAAAGTCGGAGGCCGACATCTGTAACATAATTAACTATGCAAACCCTCTTAGGGAGCAGTTCCAAGCAACACTTGCATAAGATCATGGATAGCAAAAGGAATTCAGAAAAACTAAATGCTGGCTGCCAGGGTCACCTGAGTGTCTCAAGAAAGCCACTCAATGAAAACTTTTAGCTGCTCTTTGTAACTATTCTCCAAAGTCAACGTGAAAAAACCAGGGCTGCTCCATGCACGAGGCCTAGTATCCTCTGGAGTGGCTGTGGTCAGTGGCCCAGGGCATGAAACGCAGGCTTTGCCCTCTACAGACTTAGGGTTGAGGACTGGCCATGTGATGTTTGGTGGGAAGAGTCAAGTGGGGCTCCAGGGCAGGCCTCCGGCTTCTGCTACACATACGGCACAGTCAAAGCTGAGCAAAGACCTACTCAGCAAATGGACGTGAACAAAGGAATGGCTGAAATGCCTCCGGAGTGCTAGGGATACTCTTTCTGCTTTTAGTGGAGCTCCTTTGAGTACAAAAACAAAAGTATTCACCCAGCGGTTTAAAGAGATGCTGTGTATAACGGACGTTTGGACTCAGAGGGAGAGGGAGAAGGTGGGATGATTTGGGAGAATGGCATTCTATCATGTATACTATCATGTAAGAATTGAATCGCCAGTCTATGTCTGACGCAGGATACAGCATGCTTGGGGCTGGTGCATGGGGATGACCCACAGAGATGTTATGGGGAGCGAGGTGGGAGGGGGGTTCATGTTTGGGAACGCATGTAAGAATTCAAGATTTTAAAATTAAAAAAAATAAAATTAAAAAAATAAATAAATAAATAAAAAATAAAGAGATGCTAAAAAATGGAGAGGCAGCCTCCTGGAGGCTGCCTTAGAGATGCTGTGGAACCAGACTTGAAGTATGCGGGTAATTCTGAGACAAAGAGCCCTCCGTCTACAGCCCTCATTAAAGACTGTTCCCCAAATGAGTTCCTACACTGACCCTTTATAGGTGTCATTTTCTGAAAGCATCTGTCACCCAAGATCGTTTTCCAGTGACATATGACCTGGTAACTCCTGGGAAACCCAAGGTGAGCAACAATGGGGTTGCAACAGGCCATACGCAACCCTGGTGGGAGAAGGTTGAGTGTTAGGCATCCAGATGGTCTGGATTCACTCAAAATGATAACCAGCACTCTTTTCTGTGATGCAATTTATGAAGCTCGTCAGATTATGCCTGTAACACCCCAATTCCCTGAGGTCACGACTCACTCTTTTTAAAAAGCAGAAACAGTGCTCACAAACAACTTACACTATCTTTAAGTATACTCCTTCCCCACTAGAACACAGACTGCTCAGGCACTGGGTTTTGTTTATGGCTATTTTCCCAGTCCCTACAACACTCTTTGGTACTTACTAGGTGCTTAATAAATATAAGGTTGATCAAATTCATAAATGAATTTAAATTGCTGTTCTGAAACAGCACAGGGAAGACAAGAGCTAAAGGGGAACAAGAGGTTTATGTGTCACTTTATGAGTATGTGTCCCTGAAACCTCTTCTCAAAAGATTGCTTTTGTTAAAAAACAATTTTCTCTTTGTCTCACCAAAGTTGAACATTTCTCTCAAATGCCAAGAAGTCTAACATGACAAGGTATGTGTCTGACAGCTGCCATCTGCCCCAGACAGTAACTGAACACCTATTGTATCCTGGGCACTCTGACAGCCACACACCAGTGAACCAAACAGACGTGGGCTGATTCATGTCATAAGAAAATACATTTAATCCTGAGGCTACAGAGCCAGACTTTACAAAATGTGGTGCCCAGGATTAATCTGTAGAAAGGAAAGCTTCTGTTCAAAGTCACAATTAAAACTATATAAAAAATAGTAACCAATAAGGACCTATTGTAGAGCATATGGAATTATACTCAGTATTTTGTAATAACTTATAGGGTAAAGGAATCTGAAAAAGAATATATATCTATCATCTGTCTATCTAACTGAATCACTTTGCTGTACATTGACAACCTTGTAAATGAACTCTACTCCAATAAAAGATGATGAAATTGTAAAAGTAACAAAGATCATGGGAGCATCTCTGATGCAAGGTCTCAGTCACCCCACTGCAAAAACTCAAATGAATATTCAATGAAACAAATTGTAATTTTAAAAAATTTCTTTGGAAATATGTCCCATTCTTGGTATAAATTTTATTTGGAGAGCCTGTGAAAGGTCATTTGAAATTTCCTGTGATAAACAATATAAATAAGGTGGGTAATAACACTTTTCATGGCAAATAGATGGGGAAACAATGAAAACAGTGACAGACTATTTTCTTGGGCTTGGGCTCCAAAATCACTGCAGATGGTGACTGCAGCCATGAAATTAAAAGACACTTGCCCCTTGGAAGAAAAGCTATGACCGCCCTAGCACATTAAAAAGCAGACATTACTTTGCTGACAAAGTACATATAGCCAAAGCTATGGTTTTTCCAGTAGTCCTGTATGGATGTGAGAGTTGGACCATAAAGAAAGCTGAGTGCCAAAGAACTGATGCTTTTGGACTGTGGTGTCGGAAAAGATTCTTGAGAGTCCCTTGGACTGCAAAGAGATCAAACCAGTCAATGCTAAAGGAAATCAGTCCTGAATATTCATTGGAAGGACCGATGATGAAGCTGAAACTCCAATACTTTGGCCACCTTATGCGAAAAGCTGACTCATTAGAAAAGACCCTGATGCTGGGAAAGATTGAAGGCACGAAAGAAGGGGATGACAGAGGGTGATATGGTTGGATGACATCACTGATTTAATGGACATGAGTTTGAGCAAGCTCCAGGAGTTGGTGATGGACAGGAGAGCCTGGCATGCTGCAGTCCATGGTGTTGCAAAGAGTCAGACATGACTGAGCGACTGACTGAACTGAACTGAACACCACTTAGAAACAAGATGCAACTATAACACATTAGGAATTTGTGTACGGTTAAAAATTAGTTATCAAGGCAAATCCAAAAGAGGAATTCTAAAATAATTTTGAACAACAGTAATATTATTGGAGTATGTGGAAAGTTTATCATGGTGTCTATTAACTCCCATTGTCTTATTTAAATGTATGTGTTCTTGACTCTCAGTTATTTTTTTGTTGGTTTACAGTGTTAATGTCTGCTTTAGAGCAAACTGATTCAGTCGTGTGTATGTGTGTATATATATATGTATGTATACATGTATACTTTTTTAAAGTATTTTTTCCATTCCCATTATGGCATATCACATGTTATTTGCTACAGTTCCCTGCACTATACAGAAGGACCTTGTTGTTCATCCACCTTATTTATAATGGTTTGCATCTGCAATCCCACATTCCCAACCCATCCCTCCCCACCCACCCCCTTTGGCAACCGCAAATCTGTTCTCTGTGTCTTTGAGTCTGTTTCCGTTTCATAGATAAGCTAATTTGTGTCACATTTTAGATTAAATCTCAGGATTTTATACTTACACTTTAAGGCTGCATTCCTAAAAGAATAATTTTTATTCATCACCATATTATTATTTTATTATTTTTCCCTAAATAAATCACTCATAGGACATTGCTGCAAACATTTAAAAAATACATCCTTAAAAGTGAAACATAATTTTAATAATAGGGTTATAATAAACTACTAGCATAGCAAATGTATTAAAATTTAAAATACAATGGAAACTGTCCGGGATAGGGTCTACTAGAAATGAAGATGTGGCCTGCGTTTGATCAGATCTGGTATTTTAAAATCAGTTTAGTATTTTTTTCCCCACAACCAGTTCCTTATATCATTTGCTTTAAGTTTTAGGTCTTTCTTCCAAACAGACATATATAGTTTGTAATCTATTTATGTCAAATCCAAGGTAGTAAGGCTTCCTGGTGTTTTAATACCATTTAGAAGTTCTTTAGAATAGATGTTTCATTAATTAAGTGACATTAATAAAATTGTCATAAGTGATTACAAATATGGTAGTGCATTTTCTTTGAATATGTATACATATGTTATTAAAATATTTGCATTAAATGAAAGATCAGAAGGTATATAAATGTTAAAGAGTACAAGAATTTTATGTTTGAGAACTATTTGTGAGATGTAAACTGACTAGCTATCTTTTAATTTGCTACAAATTACTGAACTAATAGTGTTCTGTGTGAAAGTATCTACTTTTCAAAACAACTCCCTATAAATTCTACTACATTATTTTGTCTATGATGCACATAAATATCATGCTTCTAGATGCAGACTCTATGTGATGAGGCAAACACTCTCTCCTATTTGTCTTTAATGTATTTCATACTTAACAAACTGTATGAGTTCTCATTGTCTTGAAACAGGTGCATAATTATGATCTCAAACATATTCTCATGATTTTACATGTAAAGACATAAAAGTAATTTTACCATAAACATTAGTCATGAACTTCTAAGTTTTGATATATCTTATGGAGGAAAATTATTGTATGAGATGTAAAATTTCACAAGGCAAGTGAAAAACTGAGACAATATTAGAATATTCAGATATTGGGAAATTGTCACCCTTTGTAACAACTCAGTATGAGAATATCATTATAATTCCATAATACTTGATTATCTAGTTACCGTTAAAATACCATAACAGAAAACCAAATATTATTTTTAAGATATTTTATAATGTCATCTTACAAATTATTTCCGATTTTAAATTTAAATGTGTCTATATATCAGAGTGGGCTTCCCAGGTGGTACCTAGTGGTAAAGAATACACCTGCCAATGCAGGCAGACTTGAGATGCTGGTTTGATACCTGGGTTGGGAAGATCCCCTGGAGGAGGGCATGGCAACCCACTCTGGTATTCTTACCTGGAGAATCCCATGGACAGAGGAGCCTGGCAGGCTGCAGTTCATAGGGTTTCAGAGTTGGACACTACTGAAGTGACTTAGCGCGTGCACACACACACACACATACATACATAAAAGTGAGCAGTTACAGAGGATGAATAATTCTATTCTCTTCTAACGTACAGCCTGGTGATTATAATACAAGTCTTCCTTAACTTATGCTGGAAAGTCCCAAGAAACCCATCATAAGTTGAAAACATCAAAATTCATTGAATATACCTGACCTACAGAGTGTTGTACTTAGCCTAGCCTACCTTAAATGCACCCGGGATACTTACTTACATTAGCCTAGTTGGGCAAAATCATCAATAAAAGGCCTATTTTATAATAAAGTGCTGAATAGCTCATTTAATTTATTGAATGCTGTACTGAAAGAACGTTTGTCAGTGTACGGGTGGCTCACCCTTGTTATCCGGTGGCTGGTGGGGAGCCCCTGCCCAGGAACAAGAGACATTGTTGGACCGCAAATCACTAGTGCCGGAAAAGATCAAAACTCAAAATCCCAAGTGTAGTTTCTACTGAATGCACCTTGCTTCTGCACCACTATAAAGACAAAGAACTGAACCATTGCGAACCAAGGACCATCTGTATTCTACTGTACACTGAAAATCTACTAAGAGAGTGGATCTCAGGTATTCTCAACACACACACACACACACACACACACACAGGTAACTGTGTGTGAGGACATGTATGTCTTTGCTGGTTTGACTACAGTATTTATTTCACTCTGTACAGCTAGCTTCTGTACAGCTACAATTGTACAGATACCAATTCTTCTTTGGTATCCATAGGGGATTGGTTCCAGGACCTAACACAGATATCAAAATCCATGGATACTTTTATAAAGTCCTTTCTATAAAATGGTATAGTGTTTGTATATAACACACACATGCATGTGTGCATGCTAAGTCACTTCAGTCATGTCCAACTCTTTTGTAACCCCATGGACTGTAGCCTGCCAGGCTTCTCTGTCCATGGGATTCTCCAGGCAAGAATACTAGAATGAGTTGCCATGCTCTCCTCCAGGGATAACACATGCATATCTTCGCATATATGTTAATTCATCTCTAGATGACTTGTAACACCTAATACAATGTAAATGCTGTGTAAATAGTTGCTGATGCACAGAAAATTCAAGTTTTACCTTTTGAAACTTTCTGGAATTCTCTGACACCCATGAGTTGGACCATAGATAAGGAACTCATGAATATCGAGGCCAACTGTGTATGTATAACAATATATCATGTTATAGCCTTAAATGTATACAGTTTTTTGTTTAAACAACAACAAAGTAACAACAATATTACGTTGGTAATGGCCTCAGCTGGGAAGAGGGTCCCTCCTCTTTACCTGTTACGGAGGGACCTGTTGAGAATCAGCTTCTTCTGTTTGGTCCTCTTTTCATCCTATATTCAGGGTCTTGTGTGAAACCTCTACACCAAGGAAGCCTTTGTAATAATCAAAGGGCAAACACTTACTGGGAGCCTACAGGTCAACAGTTACTGTTTGCAAGTGAAGGTAAGACCCCTGGGGGCTTGACCTGGGGATTTGGGCTGGGTTGGGGAAATCTGATTTGTACTTGAACACCTTGAGAGCAGGAAAGCACTCTTCAATGATCCCACTGGTGGGTGGGTCGGGGAGGCTAGGTAGGAAGCTAGGTAGGTATGTTGGTGGGTAGGTAAGTAGGCTAAGGAGGTAGGTG
The DNA here is from genome assembly GCF_023091745.1 of Budorcas taxicolor. Classification (NCBI taxonomy): domain Eukaryota; kingdom Metazoa; phylum Chordata; class Mammalia; order Artiodactyla; family Bovidae; genus Budorcas; species Budorcas taxicolor. The sequence goes on from NC_068923.1 coordinate 1,734,376, forward strand.
GGCATGTAGGGAAGGAGGTAGGTGGGCAGGTAGGTAGGTAGGTATGTAGATGGGTGGGAAGGGAGGTAGGTAAGTGAGCAGGGAGGTAAGTAGGTAGGTGGTTAGGGAATAATCAATAGGTAGGTAGGTGGGTGGGTGGGTAGGGAAATATGTAGGTCAGAGGGTATGTAGGTGGGTAGGGAGCTGGGTGGCTAGGTAGGTAGAAAAATGGCCTTAATCTTCACAATCATCCTACAATTTCCCACCTAAAACTGACCACTTTAGGGACGAATTACTTTCTCATTTACTTCAATCCAATTAAATAACTATTTATTAGTGCATTATCTGGCAAGTGCTTCTTCATCATAAAACATATTTACAAAACAACTTTGGTTCCAATAGAAAGACAGGATATTTAATGATCGGAGCAAATACTATGTTATTTAGTTAAATTGTATAATTTAAAAACTCTTGCCTGCATTTAAAAAGATCCACCTAGTTTACAAAAACAATTAATCCTCTCACTGAGACCGTGTTTTTCCTTTGCAACATGTATTTTTGTTTGTTCATTTCTTTTATTATCTTCCATTACAAAACTGTTCCTAGCATTAGTTTATTCTAAATATGATAGTAAAAATCCACAAGATTTATAGCCCAGACTCCCTGGTGCTCATGAATATGATCCTTAGAATATGAGGGGAAATCACGTTTTTGCTGTTTTTTAACTGACCTGACATCAGCGGTTCTCATTTAGAAGCCGATAGAAGTCAGCCTGTACTAAAAGGATTCTGAGACAGAGTTGACAATTAAGCTCAGTCATTAGTGAAAGCAGACCAGCTCTCAGATAACACCCAAGGCTACCACTCCCCGCACTGATTATAAAGAGCTTTGTAGGTCCTTCTGTCATCAGCAGTATTAGGCATGGAGACACAGCCACCGCTCCGGAGCCCCATCAAAGACAGAAGGGAAGTGAGAGAGTTGGCCACGTGGCACAGAACATTCCATGTGGAGGAAGCATCTCCCTTCTGACTCTGAAGACAGTGTGAAGCTTCCTGGTAAGTGCAGTGTAAGACTTCCTCTGCGGCTACAGCTTAGAGACAGAGAGCATCAGAGAAGCATGGCACAGCAGTCAGTGCTGCTGTACCGCGGAGGCGCCCACCTCCAGCGCCCGTCGGATGGAATCTTGGGACGTGTTAGAAAAACATTATTTGAGATGAACTTGAAATCTCAAATAGGTAATCAGGTAGAAATGAAGTCTTACTAATAAGTAAACAAATTAAAAAAAAAAAAAAGGACTTACCAAGCATGCAGGTCGCTAAGGCTCTCAGAATGGCCTGCCCAGCATGTACCAATGCTAGTACAGAGGGATGAATGGAGTATGTGAGCAAACAGAAGAGGCTGGGGCCCGCCCAGGATGGCAGCTGAGGGCTCACAGCTGAGCTGACACTTGAGTTGGGTTTCTAAGAATGAATGGGATTTTAGTACATTGTAAGGGGAGAAACTCCTTGGAAGGAAAGTTATGACCAACCTAGACAGCATATTCAAAGGCAGAGACATTACTTTGCCAACAAAGGTCCATCTAGTCAAGGCTATGGTTTTTCCAGTGGCCATGTACAGATGTGAGAGTTGGACTGTTAAGAAAGCTGAGTGCCGAAGAATTGATGCTTTTGAACTGTGGCATTAGAGAAGACTCTTGAGAGTCCCTTGGACTGCAAGGAGATCCAACCAGTCCACTCTAAAGGAGATCAGTCCTAGGTGTTCTTTGGAAGGACTGATGCTAAAGCTGAAACTCCAATACTTTGGCCACCTCATGCGAAGAGTTGACTCATTGGAAAAGACTCTGATGCTGGGAGGGATTGGGGGCAGGAGGAGAAGGGGACGACAGAGAATAAGATGGCTGGATGGCATCACTGACTCAATGGACGTGAGTCTGAGTGAACTCTGGGAGTTGGTGATGGACAGGGAGGCCTGGCTTGCTGTAATTCATGGGGTCGCAAAGAGTCAGATACGACTGAGCGACTGAACTGAACTGAACTGAAGGGGAGAGAGGTGTTCACTCCAGTTGGAAGAATGAGATGAAAAAAGGCAAACCCAGAATGCAAATTTCATAAACACCCATTCCAGAAGCAACAACAGGGACGATGTGCAGAGTCTGTGGTGAGAGTCTTGAGAACCGTCTGGAAAGGAGCTAGAAAAGCAAGAGAGTTTGGGGCAATTATCTTATCAGATTACATTTTAGTCTCCTGTAAACAATGAGGCTGAACATTTTCAAGAAGGGCAGTGACGTGAGCTCTTTTTTTCTATAAAATCAAGGGCCCCAAGGGGGTGTGGACTAGAACAGACACATGAAAGGCATTTGACTATTGTTTCTTTACTGATGAATTAATGTTCACATCAGTGCCTTGTTACCTTAACAGATCTCAACTGACAGCATGGAATATAGACTAGACAAGAGAGAGTCTAAGGCCCTGGGGACCTCAGCTAGCCCCTGCACTGCTGGGAGAGGGAGTGACCCCATGAACCAGGGCAGGAGCCACGTGGTGCGGAAGATGGATGGGGAAGGCTGGTAGAGGCAGAATGAACAGAGCTGGGCTGGATGTCTGAAGGAGTGAGAGGAATGTGTAAGTCAAAAGAACAGGTAGGCGGCGGTGATTCTTTCAAAGAGAAGAAGATGAGAGGGTTGGATGTTGGAGACACCTTGAGTTCAAAGTGCTCTTCAGGAGGAAACATCCACCTGGAACTGCAGTTCAGAAGGAGTCAGCTGGAGATGCCAAGCACCAAACTGCGCCTGGATTTCAAATGTGTAACTTCATGGCAAGAACTTCTCTTCAGACTAAGCTGTAAATTCAAGCCACAGTTTTGCACTTCCTTCCCTTGTGGTTCAGCTGGTAAAGAACCTGCATATAATACGGGTTCTTTACCAGCTGAGCCACAAGGGAAGGAAGATCCCTGGGTTGGGAGATTCCCCTGGAGAAGGGAACAGCTACCCACTGCAGTATTCTGGCCTGGAGAATTCCATGGTCTGTACAGTTCATGGGGTCTCAAAGAGTTGGACACGACTGAGTGACTTTTCACTTTTTCCCTTTCCTGTCATTACGTTTAAGCATCTATTCCTTTATTCACCCTGTAAAGATTACGGAGCACCTACATTGGACAGACTGATGCTGAAGCTCAAATTCCAATACTTTGGCCACCTGATGCAAAGAGCTGACTCATTAGAAAAGACCCTGATGCTGGGAAAGATTGAAGGCGGGAGGAGAAGGGGATGACAGAGGTTGAGATGGCTGGATGGCATCACCAGCTCAATGGACATGAGTTTAGATAAAATAGTTGGTGATGGACAAGGAGGCCTGGCGTGCTGCAGTCCATGGGGCAGCAAAGAGTCAGACATGACTGAGCAACTGAACTGAACTGAACAGTATTAAGGCAGAGTTTTGGAACTGGAGCTGATGGCCCTGTTTTGGAGCAGATGGTCATGTTCTCAGGTAGATTATCTTTCAAGGAAAGAGTGATTAAGGCCAAATAAAGTAATAAACATATAATAAGATTTCAAGTAGGAGAACTGTATTGAAGAAAACAAAACAGGGAGGAAGAGGGAGAAGTACTCTATAACCTAAATATTTACAGTTTACTATTGAGATTTAAATCAAGGACTAATTAATGACTTTTCATCTTAGACTTGCCACTGCAGATGAGAACATGTGAAAGCCAAGTGGATTATCCACTTCAAAGAAAAGGTCACTTAGATGCCAAGGAAAGCTGAATTTCTGCTGAATATCCTCGATCTCTAGCTGGAGACCTTGACCCCAACTTAGATGGTCTCCCAGGGCTACACAACTTTGCTATAAGGAAGGGAGTCTGAGCTAAAGGAACTAGGATCTGAAGATGTATCCTCACAACCCTAGGAATTAAGTACAACCAGTACCAAAATATCTTTTTCTCCCCTGAATCAGTCTATCTTTTCTTTTCTAGAAGGTATACAGGTGGTGAAATAAAATTTATTTCTGTACCACCCCTCCAAATCTAAATTGTTACTCATTGAGGGTTATCCATGTAGCAATAAAGTCTGTGTCATGCAGAAGTGACGGGGGAGGGAGGAGACTGAACTTTCATACAGAGAGGAGACACCAGACGAACTCTTCAGGAAAAGTTACTGGAATTCTGTGACTTGAGTATGCCTTTCTGCAACTGTCACTATGCTCACAGTTTAATACAAAGAATGATGAGGTCATTATACCTGCCCAGGCTGGGAATGTGTCAGAGATAAGCCTTCCAAGATGGTTCCTGAAGACCCTTATCTAAGGTAAATCTTACACCTAAGAAGTCAAATCTTCTCTGATGCAAAGATGGATAGCAATGATACTAACAAACATGCTCAAGTATTTGAAAGCCCATCTGGTTGTGAAGGTGGAGAAGTGTGCATTCATGAGCTAGGCTTGCTGTGGCATGCCACTCTCTGCAGAGACAGGCATGCCTTCCTCCTAGGAAAGCCCTGTCCTCTGGCTTCCTGTGCCTCGGACTGCAGATTTCTTCTTCTCCCTTCTGGCTCCATTGCTGCTTATCTGTAAGTTCGTGCTCTTCTTCCCGGCCTGTAGTGTTGGCATTCCCCAAGGTTCCACTCTAGACTTGTTTTCTCATGTTCAATTTTCTCCTTAAGTATTACCTAATGAGAATCTATTCATTCATTCATTCAGCAAATGTGGACCGAGTGCCTCCTATATTTCAGCAATGTTCCATGTGCCTGGGACATATCCGTGAACAAAACAAAGACAACGTCTGTCCACTGGGAATTTACACTGTAGCAGGTTCAACTTACTCTCTCTTTATGCTGGTGACCTGGAGTTTATATGTCCAGCTTCCATCTCTGAGCTCCAGATTCACCCACAGACAGATTCTCTCCACTTAGATATTTTAGAAGCATTTGTCAACTACAAATTGGCGCTTGCCAAGGACATTTGGCATCTGCCTCTACAGAGATTGAATGCTGTGCTGCTGCAGCTGTTGACTTTCGACACACCCTGAAGGGGGTTCAGGGTGGAGAATGAGGCACTTTGTGCTCCAGGAAAACTGACAGAATAGGTCTTTAGATGGAGAAGGCAATGGCAACACACTCTAATACTCTTGATGGAAAATCCCATGGATGGAGGAGCCTGGTGGGCTGCAGTCCATGGAGTCACCAAGAGTCGGACACGACTGAGTGACTTCACTTTCACTTTTCACTTTCATGCATTGGAGAAGGAAATGGCAACCCACTCCAGTGTTCTTGCCTGGAGAATCCCAGGGACGGGGGAGCCCGGTAGGCTGCCATCTATGGGGTCGCACAGAGTCGGACACGACTGAAGTGACTTAGCAGCAGCAGCAGCAGCAGCAGGTCTTTAGATAGATATTTTCAGGAACTGATTTCATGATGCCAATCCTTGCATCTCCTCATATTTAGAGTAACATGAAATCCCTTCATGGTGACATCCACTCCTTGTGACTACCAGAAAAACTTTTGTAAGATAACTGTTTCATTTCATTGAACTCCCCCTTCAGCAAAATCACATATATTGACCTTCCCCCACTGCCTCTTCAGAGCAGTTTCTCAGAGCTATCTGAGATGCTATCTCCCAGCTACAGTCCTCATTTTGCCCCTAATAAAACTTGCAACTTGTGCATTTTTTTTAAGTCAATATATCTCAAATTCAGCATGTCCAAATGGCAACTGGTCAGATTTGGGCATAAAATTATGAGTTCAGTGTTCTCCACCTCAAGAATAATAATGAAGTCCTTCTGTCCGTAAAACCCAGAAATGTAGTAAGCTTTGTCTTTTCAGCTCCTTCCATAAATACCAATCCCCTTTTCTCCTTCTTGACTGCCACCATTTTAGTCCAGTTTCTTCATTTCTTGGAGGGCTTTGGAGCAGGTCTCCCTGACCTCACTCTTTCCCTCATCACATCAGCCCCTTCGAGACAAAGGCCAGACTCTTTCCCAGAGCCTACGAGGCCTTGTCTGATGTGACTCCCTCAGCCTCTGTCACATCAGCACCTACTCTTCTCATCTTTGATCTCAGAGCTTCAGCCACAGGGTTTTCTTCCAAGTTCTCGAACATGCTATGTGCTCTCAAAATGTACCAAACACAGGGCTGTGTGTCCAGCACACAGTGAGGACAAATGAAGCAAACCATGGGAGTCTGGAGCACAGAAAGGTTTATTTCAGGGCAATGCAAGAACAGGTAGTTTGTTCCCACAAACCCCAAACTCCCCAGCGGTTTCCAGGGAGCTTTTATAAGCAAAATTTGGGGTGATGGCTGCAGAGTGTGTGACTTTCTTCTGATTGGTTGGTGGTGAGGTGACAGGTTAGTGCTCCAGGAACCTTGTAACCTGTTGGTAGCCTGAAGTTACAATCCTCCACTTGGATGGGGGCCCAAGTCCCTCCAGAAGAACTCAAAGGTGTATTATTATGTGTGTCCCTTGAGGAGGAACCAGGACCTTGCCCCAAGCCTGTGCTGTTGTGTCTTGGCTGCTCCTCTTTTGTTTCTACACCCCCTCACTTCCATGAGACACCTGGAGTAACAGGCAAATTTGGTCTTGGTGTACAGAATGAAGTAGGGCAAAAGCTAATTGAGTTTTGCCAAGAGAAAGCATTGGTCATAGCAAACACTCTCTTACAACAACACAAGAGACGACTCTACACATGGGCATCACATATGACATCGGATGGTCAATACTGAAATCAGATTGATTATATTCTTTGCCTGAGATGGAAAAGCTCTATATAATCAGAAAAACCAAGACCGGAAGCTGACTGTGGTTCAGATCATGAACTCCTTATTGCCAAATTCAGACTGAAACTGAAGAAAGTAGGAAAAGTAGAGAAAGACCTTTCAGGTATGACCTAAATCACACCCCTTATGATTGTACTGTGGAAATGACAAATAGATTCAATGGATTAGATGTGATAGACAAAGTGGCTGATTAACTATGGACAGAGGTTCATAACATTGTATAGGAGGCAGGGATCAAGACCAAACCCAAGAAAAAGAAATGCAAAAAGGCAAAATGGTTGTCTGAGGAGGCCTTACAAACAGCAGAGAAAGGAAGAGAAGTGGAAGGCAAAGGGGAAAAGGAAAGATATACCCATTGAATGCAGAGTTCCAAAGAATAGCAATGAGAGATAAGAAAGCCTTTTTCAGAGATCAATGCAAAGAAATAGAGGAAAACAATAGAATGGGAAAGACTAGAGATCTCTTCAAGAAAATTAGAGATACCAAGGGAACATATCATGCAAAGATGGGCACAATAAAGGACAGAAATGGTATGGACCTAACAGAAGCAGAAGATATTAAGAAGAGGTAGCAAGAATATACAGAAAAGCTATACAAAAAAGACCTTTATGACCCAGATAAACAGGAAGGTGTGATCACTCACCTACTGCTAGACATCCTGGAATGTGAAATCAAGTGGGCCATAGGAAGCACCCCTATGAACAAAGCTAGTGGAGGTGATGGAATTCCAGTTGAGCTATTTTAAATCCTAAAAGATGATGCTGTGAAAGTGATGCACTCAATATGCCAACAAATTTGGAAAACTCAGTGGTGACCACAGGATTGGAAAAGGCCAGTTTTCATTCCAATCCCAAAGAAAGACAATGGCAAAGAATGCTAAAACTACCATAGAATAGCACTCATCTCACACACTAGCAAAGTAATGCTCAAAATTCTCCAGGCCAGGCTTCAACAGTTCACGAACTGTGAAATTCCAGATATGCAAGTTGGCTATAAAAAAGGCAGAGGGACTAGAGGTCAAATTGCCAACATCTATTGGATCATTGAGAAAGCAAGAGTTCCAGAAAAACAACTACTTCTGATTTATTGCCTACACCAAAGCCTTTGACTGTGTGGATCACAACAAACTCTGGAAAATTCTTTAAGAGATGAGAATACCAGACCACCTGACCTGCCTCCTGAGAAATCTGTATGCAGGTTAAGAAGTAACAGTTAGAAATGGACATGGAACAACAGACTGCTTCCAAATCAGGAAAGGAATATGTCAAGGCTGTATATTGTCACCCTCTTTATTTAACTTTTATGCAGAATGCATCATTCGAAATATCGAGGTGGATGAAGCACAAGCTGGAATCAACATTGCTGGGAGAAATATCAATAACCTCAAATATGCAGATGACATCACCCTCATGGCAGAAAGCGAAGAAGAGCTAAAGAGCCTCTTGCTAAAAGTGAAAGAGGAGAGTGAAAAAGTTGGCTTAATACTCAACATTCAGAAAACTAAGATCATGGTATCCAGTCCCATCACTTCATGGCAAATAGATGGGGAAACAATGGAAACAGTGACAGATTTTATTCTGGGGGCTCCAAAATTACTGCATTGGTGACTGCAGCCATGAAATTAAAAGACGCTTGCTCCTTGGAAGAAAGGCTATGACCAACCTAGACAGCATATTAAAAAGCAGAAACATTACTTCACCAACAAAGGTCTGTCTAGTCAAGGCTATTGTTTTTCCAGTAGTCATGTATGGATGTGAGAGTTGGACTATAAAGAAAGCAGAGCACTGTAGAATTGATGCTTTTGAACTGTGGTGTTGGAGAAGACTCTTGAGAGTTCCTTGGACAGCAAAGAGATCCAAGCAGTCCATCCTAAAGGAAATCAGTCCTGACTATTCATTGGAAGGACTGATGCTGAAGCTGAAACTCCAATACTTTGGCCACCTGATACGAAGAACTGACTCATTAGAAAAGACCCCGAGGCTGGGAAAGATTGAAGCCAGGAGGAGAAGGGGACGATAGAGGATGAGATGGTTGGATAGCATCACTGACTCAATGGACATGAGTGAGTTTGAGCAAATTCTGGGAGTTGGTGATGGACATGGAAGCCTGGTGTGCTCCAGTCCATGGGGTCACAAAAAATCAGACAGAACTGAGTGACTGAACTGACTAACTGACCTACTTCCATGATTAGTAACTGTTTGAATCTGCTCTTTGTTATTCACATAGGTCTAGGAGGCAGAGCCTTTACCTTGCAAATAAGGAACTGGGGACAGGGAAAGACCTTTACACCCCGGTGGACCCTCACTGGGTCTTGCTCAGCTTGAGTCTCTGCACATATTGTTCCTTTGTGCTTCAGTTCAAGTGGTGAACTTCTACTCCTCCATTTTCCAGCCTAAAGTTCACATTATCAGGGAAGCTGTACAACTCTGATGTTACTTCCATAGTGAAACACTAAGGATGGGGTGGCTTAAACAACAGAAATACTCTGTCGCAGCTCCGGAAGCTGGATGTGTAAATACAGGTCTGGCTTCTCTAGGAACCACGTGCTCAGCCACTTGCCTGGTGCATCATCTGTCACATGGCCTGTTCACTGTGTGCATGGACCCTTGGGTTCTCATCCTCTGCTTTTAAAGACACAAGTCCTGTTGGCTTAGGGCCCCACCCTTCTGACCTCATTTCACTTTAATTACCTCTTTAGAGGCTGTATCACTAAATGTAGTCACATTGGAAGTTAAGGCTACAACTAGTGGTGTTAGGGAACACACTCAGTGTTGAATAGATGCCCCCCTAAATCTCCAGATCAGGTTAGGCCTTCACTTATCTTTCTGTAACATCTTCTCTGTGTTACAAAGCACTTTCCTCAGTTTGTAATAATCAAAGCTGTTTGGCATGCATGACATTTTACCCTGTCTGCCTCTCAACCTCATCCTCTCCCCTTGCCCCAGCCCTCTATTGCTGGTCCCCCAGATGTTAGGCAGTTTCTGCCTGGAAACCTCCTTCTATGGCTCATCCCCTACTTCATCCAGATCTCTGTTCAAACACCACCTGGAGAGGCTACCGCTGAACTCCCATGTCTCTAAATATATTACCCAGCTTCCAATCCTTGTGCACTGATAGAGCTTTAGTTTTTCATAGCAAAACCTGCCATGAAAATGTCTATTTTTTTGTTGTATGCTAACTCTATTAAAATGCATATGTATATATATATATATATATATAGCCAAAACATAAGCTAACTAGGTTTTGGCACACATCTAGAACAGGCATGGAACACAAGAGACATCCAATACATATTTTTGAGTGAATAAATGATTGTATTTACTAATATAATTCTTTGCTTCTTATCTTTTTGCCCTATCAGACTGTAATCCCTGTCAAATGGGAAGAATTCTGTTATGATCGCAAGTAACCAGTCACTGAAGTGCCTAGGTACACTGGTACCAGTGGTTAGTACATGGCAGATCTTAGTAAATACTTGCTGAATGAAAAAATAAAAACAGAAGTAGTGAAACCTTATCTATGGAAAACATCTTGAAACAATTTGTAGAAGATGAATAAAAGTTGTGACATTTCTGGCTATTTCACAATTCATTTTGATTCATCAGAGGTGTATCTCAATTTACACATGGCTTTCCAGGCCCAAATCTCTTTTAGGGATCATAAAACTACCATTAGAGGGCTAAAAAATTACAGGAGAATGAGAATAACATTATTTTTATTTCTAGAAATGTTTTCAAGAACCAAGTGTAATATCAGATTATTATTTATTGGATATTCTTTTAGTTCACTAATGAATGCAATTCCAGGACCAAGTTATGTGAATATTCTGTATGGACTGAAATGGTCTTAAAAACAAGGCAATAAAAATACACATTCAGAATGGCTCTTCAAAACAGTAATTTTTAAAGTGAATATGTTCTTTACATGTGTTTTATTTTCGGAGATTCTTAAAAGAAAGTAAAACTGATTAATATAATATTAAGATAATACACTATTTTATAGTTTGTTAAAAGTAGGTGTAACTTAGTAAAAAAAAATCTAGATGTGTAATAATTGAAGCTTTTTAGAGAATTATGTTCTTTCTCCTCCAAAATCTCCTGGTAAGAAGCTGATTGCTTGTTGACAAGTATACGAACCAAAAATTAACTACACTTATGGTTATTTTGATTTGTCCCTTCATACAGAGGAAAGTTTGAGAAAATTGTTTAACTTTTTAATATAACTTTTTAATTCCTTTACAATATGTAAAACTCTAAACAATTTGTCTTTAAGAACATCTAAGTGGTTTTCCTTTTTATATTTCAAATAAATTCTGTAAATGTTTTTCTACCCTCACTCCCTTTGATTTCATATCTTAATGTATATAAAATATGCACTGATAAGCAAAATTGAAAAAAGTAGAAATTTTGAATGCATTGAAATTTGGTTGTAATTAAAATTTAAACATAAAAAATATTTTGGGGAATGGATGATGGTCAAAATAAGGGAAGGGGATTAAATGGTACAAACTTCCGCGTATAAAATAAATGTCACAGAGATGTGATGTACAGTCTAGTAAATATAGTTAATAATATTGTTATAACTTTTTATGGTGACAGGAGATAACTATACTTATGGGGATCTTTTTTTAATGTATAAAAATGTCAAATCACTATGTTACATATCTGAACTAATATAATAAGTCAATTATACTTCAATAAAAATATGTTGAACAGAGGAAAAAAAACTTACTGTAGGAAATAATATGAGTAAGAAAGGGTAAAACATCCTTGCATCCCTGAAATGAACCCTACTTAATCATAGTGTATGGTTCTTTTAATGGATTATTGAATTCCATTTGCTAATATTTTGCAGAGGAATTTCACATTTAGGTTCCTTAGGAATATTGACCTGTAATTTTCTTTATTGTAATGTCTTTGTCTGACTTTGGCATCAGGATAATGTTACATTCATAAAATGAGTTTGGAGATATTTCTTCCTCTGCAATTTTTTGGATTAATTTGAGGACAGGTATCAACTCTTCTTCTAAGGTTTGGTAGAATTGAGCTGGAGAACCATCTGGACCAGAATTTTCATTCGTTGAGAATTTTTTGATCACTTTTAACTTCATTATTATTAATCAGTCTCTTCAGATTTTCTATTTCTTCATGATTCAGTCATAGAAGATTGTATGTATGTGTCAAAACTTGTCCATTTCTTCTAGGTTGTCTAATTTGTTGGCATATAATTTTCATAGTAGTCTCTTATCCTTTCTATTTCTGTGGCATCGATTATAATGTCTCCTCTATTATATCTGATTTTATTGTTTTGGGTCCTCTTTTTTCTAGATGAGTCTGGCTAAAGGTGTTTCAATTTGTTTCTCTTTTCAAAGAACAAGCTTTTAGTTTCCTTTATCTTTTCTATTAATTTTTCAGCCTCTATTTCATTGGTTTCTGCTCTGATCTTTATTATTTCCTTCTCTCTACTAACTTTACACTTTATTTTTCTTTTTCTAGTTCCTTTAAATATAGATTGTCTATTTGAGACTGTTCTTATAGGTCTGTATTGCTATGAACTTCCCTCCTAGAACTGCTTTTGCAGTATCCACTAGATTTTGGAAATTTTTGCTTCTATTTTCATTTGTCTCCAGGTATTTTTATTTCCTTGTTTATTTCTTCAGTGACCCATTGGTGTTTAGTAAGTATATTGTTTCCCCACGTGATTTTTTCCCCCAGTTTTCTTATAACTGATTTCAAATTTCATACCATTGTAGTTGGAAAAGATGGTAGATATAATTTCAATATTCTTAAAATTATTGAGACTTGTTTTATAGCCTAACATGTGATCCACCAATTCTACTATGGATATGTATATGAAGAAAATAAACACCCTAATTTGAAAAGATATATGTACTTCTGAGTTCATCACAGCATTATTTATTATAACCAAGATATGTAAGCAAATCAACTGTCCATTGATAGGAAAACAGATAAAGAAGGTGTGATATATATTCACATGGAATATTATTCAGCCATAAAAAAGGAAGGAAGTCCTGCCATTTGTAACAACATGAATGAACCTTGAGGGCTAAGTGAAGTAAGTCAGACAAAGACAAATACTGTGCGATTTCACTTACATGAGGAATCTAAAAATCAAAACAGATTAACAAACAAAACAAAAAAAGAAACAGACTCACAGACACAGAGATCAAACTTCTGGTTGCTTGCGGTGGGAGGGGGTGAAGGGTGGGCAGGTAAAATGAGTGAAGGGGATTAAGAGGTACAAACTCTCACTCATAAGGTAAATAAGTAACAAGGATGTAATGTACAACATAAGAAACACAGTCAATAATATTACAATAATTCTGCATGGTGACAAATGGTAATTAAACTTATTGTGGTGGTCAACTTGTATAAAAATATCCTAAATCACTATGTTACACACAGAAACTAATGAAATGTTGTATGTCAATTACATTTCAATGAAATAAAAAAGGATAAAAATCACTGAAAAAAACAAAAAGTTCAAAGATCAAAGAGTAAGTTTAGGAAGAATAAAGCTACTGTCAAAGGATGAAGGTGATTCCTACTATGCTTCAATAAATATAATGTAGATTCAGTTTATCTGATTTTATTGCATGGTAGCCATATGAGGTGTTTAAGAACTAAGTTTCCAAATCATCTTGGGATATCTCTGGAGTACTTGTTTGATCTTCCATAAATAGTGGGAGGAAAAGGGTGAACTGCATGTAATTGTGTCTTGTGACTGAATCCCTTAGAGGTTCTTTCTTTTGAGGAAATACATGAAATCCTTGGTTATTTGCAGTCAGATGGAACATCTACTTAAGTAGGATTTCTTAACTTCAGCACTACTGACACTGGGAGGTGGGGATAATTCTTTGTTGTGGGGCTGTCCCATGGACTATAGGATGTTTAGTAGCATCCCTGGCTTCTGTTGGTAAGATGCCATAGGACTTTTCCCTAATTGTGACAACCAGAAATGTCTTCAGACATTACCAAACATCCTCTGGTGTTCCTGATTGAAAACCACTGACTTCATAATGATTGCTGTAATCTACTCAATACATGAGCATTCACTGAGTACCTGATAAGGTTTCTGTGCTCTGCTGCTGCTGCTGCTGCTGCTGCTGCTGCTGCTAAGTCACTTCAGTCGTGTCTGACTCTGTGCGACCCCACAGACGGCAGCCCACCCGGCTCCACCGTCCCTGGGATTCTCCAGGCAAGAACACTGGAGTGGGTTGCCATTTCCTTCTCCTACTGGGAATTAAAAGAGGAAAAAGACATGGCTCCTTCTCTTACAAAGCTGAGTCTGAGCTATGGAGACCACTTTACTGGAGTGGTCTCTATAAAACAGAAAACACTTATCACTAAGGTATACATGGAGTGTATTGGCAATAAGTATTTCATCGATTTAAGAGACATCAAACATGGTGGAGAGAGGTGGGGGAAATTTCTGGAAAGCATGCCTGGGGCATGGGTTCTGACGACTGGATTGGATATAGAAAGTCACAAGAGGGAATTGCTTTTTATGTGTCATAAAAAACATATACATTTGTAAGGGGTTAAAGCAGAACCAGGTGAGATGAATGTGAGAGAAATCAATGAAAGAAAGTGTGGAGAGAATTCTCTGGGAGCTGACAGAAGGCAGCTCCTTTCAAAATATGACAGGATGTCAATTGAGGGAAAATGGAAATCCCGGTTACAAAGAAGGTCAGTTTCTTAAAAAGTTTGGCTAGATTTTGAAGAGGGGATGTGTTTTCCTCAAAAGTGGTCTCAAGTCCTGGCTGAGCAGTTTGATGATGCAGCTTAAGACTGATCAAAGAGATGGAGGGGGAGGTCTGAATCTTAAACCAGGAAGAACTACAATTTGGGAGCTGAGTTTGGTAAAAAGTCAGAATCAGGCTTTGTCCTGGCTGATGAAGCAAATGTCCAAACATTGCTGTGAACCCTGAATCCCTGTCCACTTGCCCTGGACAACTATTAGGAAAAGTTTTTTTGATTCAGATTTTACTAAGAAGTTCTATGGTTGCTGAACCATTAAACATGTTCATATAAAAATGATAATTTGTATCTGTTTATATTGTCTTAAATAAACTATTATCAGGTTAATGAAAAATTTAAATCACAGGAGATTTCAGGATCATGGAATAAATTGAATATTCTTAAGCACTTTATCTTAGCTATAATTCACCTCAAGGGATATTTTTGGCTTTTTTAAATATTATTCATTTCAGTGGATGAATACAAACTTTACTTCAGTTCAGTTCAGTTCAGTCACTCAGTCGTGTCCAACTCTTTGCAACCCCATGAATTGCAGCAAGCCAGGCCTCCCTGTCCATCACCAACTCCCAGAGTTCACTCAAACTCACATCCATCGAGTCAGTGATGCCATCCAGCCATCTCATCCTCTGTCATCCCTTTCTCCTCCTGCCCCCAATCCCTCCCAGTATCAGTCTTTTCCAGTGAGCCAACTCTTCACATAAGGTGGCCAAAGTATTGGAGTTTCAGCTTTAGCATCAGTCCTTCCAAAGAACACCCATCAGAGGGAGAGGGAGAGGGTGGGATGATTTGGGAGAATGGCATTGAAACATGTATACTATCATGTAAGAATCGAATTGCCAATCTATGTCCGATGCAGGATACAGCATGCTTGGGGCTGATGCACGGTGATGACCTAGAGAGATGTTATGGGGAGGGAGGTGGGAGGGGGGTTCATGTTTGGGAACACATGTACACCCGTGGTGGATTCATGTCAATGTATGGCAAAACCAATACAGTATTGTAAAGTAAAATTAAGTAAAAATAAAAATTAAAAAAAAAAACGAACACCCAGGACTGATTTCCTTTAGCATGGACTGGTTGGATCTCCTTGCAGTCCAAGGGACTCTCAAGAGTCTTCTCCAACACCACAGTTCAAAAGCATCAATCCTTCAACACTCAGCTTTCTTCAGAGTCCAACTCTCACATCCATACATGACCACAGGAAAAACCATAGCCTTGACTAGACGGACCTTTGTTGGCAAAGTAATGTCTCTGCTTTTGAATATGCTATCTAGGTTGGTCATAACTTTCCTTCCAAGGAGAAAGCATCTTTTAATTTCATGCCTGCAGTCACCATCTGCAGTGATTTTGGAGCTCACAATAAATAAAAACTTTACTTCATTTCCTAGTAAATCCAGGCATCTGATCCCATCACTTCATGGCAGATAGATGGGGAAACAATGGAAACAGGGATAGACATTATTGTCTTAGGCTCCAAAATCACTGTAGATGGTGACTGCAGCCATGGAACTAAAAAATGCTAGCTCCTTGGAAGGAAAGCTATGACAAACTAGACAGCATTTTAAAAAGTAGAGACATTAATTTGCCAACAGAGGTCCATATAGTCAAAACTATGATTTTCTCCAGTAGTCATTTATGGATGTGAGAGTTGGACCATGAAGAAGGATGAGTGCTGAAGAACTGATGCTTTTGAACTGTGATGTTGGAGAAGATTCTTGAATCCATTGGAGTGCAAGGAGATCAAGCCAGTCAATCCTAAAGGAAATCAACCCTGAATATTAATTGGAAGGACTGATGCTGAAGCTGAAGCTCCAATACTTTGGCCACCTGATGAGAAGAGCTGACTCATTCATTAGAGAAGACCCTGATTCTGAGAAAGACTGAAGGCAGGAGGAGAAGGGGACGACAGAAGACAAGATGGCTGGATGGCATCACCAACTCGATGGACATGAGTTTGAGCAAGCTTGGGGAGTTGGTGATGGACAGGGAAGCCTGGCATGCTTCAGTCCATGGGGTTGCAGAGAGTCAGGCACAAGTGAGCGACTGAACAATAAAAATTATTTATTTAAAAATCTGAAATACATACACATGTGTACACAGGCATACACACATATAATCAAAGCCCAGATGACGCCGGCTGGGAAAGGAAGAAGAAACACATAAGGACAATTCCATTATCAATACAAATTGATGCTGATTCTCATTCATTTAGATAGAGCTTTCTGCCTTGATATTTAAAAATGTTTCAAAACTGGTTCCATAGTCAGATAGGCAACATCTGTCAGATTCCCAAGGTCACATTTTGCAATAGAAATGGTCAATACTTTCCAAAAATCAGGTGGCTTGTGAATATACATTCAGATCTAAAAACCACTAATGAAGCAGCTAACTGACATTCCTAGCTGGAAACTCTAGTTGGAACATATGCCTAAGTGGGTGTACATACAAGCACACAGACCCATGGTCTACATAACCATGATGCTTAAAGTTTATCTCTGTCCCTAAAGTGGAAGCCAAGAAACAACTAAGTTAGCTTTTCCCTAAAATATCTTAAGAATCATACAGGTAGAATGATTGTGTTGGTGTGGGAGTCTGCATCTTTTTGAATACGAATGAGCACAGAAAATTATTACATGTGGTTCTAAGCACAGTTCTTTTGACAAGAAAGGAACTGATAAAGATGACACTTAATCATCAATAATGGTGTGGATTATTACAGAAAAAGTATTCTGTTCTTTTTCTGAACATTTGCAATAATCACATTCTCCTTTTTTGGTTAAATTATGCCTTTTAAAAAAAAAAAAGTGTTTATTTATTTATTTAATCTTTGTCTGCATTGCGTGGCACATGGGATCTTAGCTACCGACCAGGGATGGAACGCGTGCCCCCTGCATTGCAAGGCAGAGTCTTAACCACAAGACTACCAGGAAAGTCCTCACGCCCTGGTCTTAATTTAGACATCATATGAAGGTACCTTGACGCTTTCAAGGCTATTATCATACCCATTTATGGTCGTGTGTGATTTTAGGAATTGACTAAAACTATCGATTGCCTACAAAGTTGATGTGCTTTCTTATCTACTTAATCCAATCTCAAGAAGTGCTTTGGGCTGGGGAAAAGAATTGAACAAGTGGTCATAGTGTTATATTCATAAACTGATTAAAAAACACAAATATGTGTATTCAGACACACATGCACACATACACATTCACATAGACTCTCATATTTTTGCAATTATAGGGAAACACATATATATGACTATATTCTAGAATATAAAATAAATACTTTGGAACTATCTTCACAAGGCCATGAGCAAATAGCATGGGTATCCTAGTGACTGTATTACATTCCATACGATCATCTACATGACATTCATTATTTCTGTTGCATTTGTTTGGTTACAAGTCTCTTACACGCCCTGAATTTCAAGCTTCTGAGGAATGATAGTTACGATTCATCTCGTCATCCCAAGCGTCTATCACAGTGTCCAGCAAAGAGAAAATCCCCAGTAATGTGTTATGGATGAGTGAATTTATGTGTTTTTTGATTCTTACCTTAGAATAGATATCTTTTAAATTTCAATTATAACAAGATGTTTTCTAAAATATTAAAATTTTCAGAATTTCTCAATGTATACGGAAGCATTCTTTCCATGTCATAGTTTGTACTCAAATTTTAACACTTCTGCTTTAATGAAAGTAAAGCTAATAATAGCCAGATTTACAGTGGCCAATAAGATGCTTCTTTTTTGAACCACTAAATAACTCATTCTAAAAAGAAAATACAACTGCACTTTGAGTGGCATTCTATTAAATTTAATTTTGCAATGTTTAATGCTGCCTCATTTTACCAAAATTCCAAGGCAAATTGACCAAACGTTTTATGCAATTAACATTTGTCAAATGCTTACTGCAAAATAATTTCTGTAAATGTTAACACCCCATTTTAATAGTTTGCAATTCCTTTTTTTTAACTTTCTCCACAATAATCCTTATTTTTTTAGTAGAACAGCAATGCTGCTGCTAAGCTGCTTCAGTCGTGTCTGACTCTGTGCGACCCCATAGATGGCAGCCCACCAGGCTCCTCCATCCCTGGGACTCTCCAGGCAAGAATACTGGAGTGGGTTGCCATTTCCTTCTCCAATATTAAAAAAGAATAAATTTTTTACCTTATTCTAGGCTTCTTATTTTGATCATTTATTTCAGGGAATTTGAGCCTGTCAACATTGTAACAATATAACAAATTAGCTCTCGAATTGAAGTAATTAAGGCATAAAGTCTGACAGCTCTTTTTGTGTTAAAAATTAGAAATGATAATTGCTTTGAAAATACCCTCTTACTTTTTAAAGGGGCCATGGAATCCTGCAGGAGGAGAAATTTAGTTTTACAGATTTTCATTTCTCTTATTGGCTGTGCTTTATCTAAAAAATACTTTGACATTAAAACCTGTAGGCATATTTTAAAGAACAGCTGCACAATTAAAAGCACTTCTCCTTTTTAAACTGTACTTAATTTAAATACTCTTAGGAAAATACAAAGCCTTCGGAGGTATTTGAAGAAATACTGGTATTTCTGTTAGTCTATGGAGACAATTCTACCATCTATATCTTGGCAAAGTATGTCTGCCCTATACATATTTATCAAACACTGATAAAAGTGGTAAATAATTTCAATATGAAGACACAGGCAAGGTTAGCTTCTGTATTTAAACTTGGCTAAAGACTGATGGACACACAGCAAATTCTAATGATCTAGGAGATGGCCTTACAACTTAACCATCAAAATTGAGGTGAACAATTAGTTATTTAGGACACCCCAGGGTGCAAGTATCAAGAAAGTCGCCACCTATGTGGTCAAGAAAACTGATGTGTATAGGGTTTAAATGGACTCAAAACAGAGAAAATTACATTGGGTAGAAGAAATAGATGGAGCAAAAGCAGAAAGACAGAAAAGAGCAGAAATCACTGGAGAAACACTGACCAATTCAGTTCATCTTGGAGCCGAGACACCAAGAAACAGTCAAGTCAGAAATAACCTGAAACCACTCAGCCATTCTGTAGGCAGTGGAAGCTTCTCTTTTCTTTTGAGCTGAGGGTCATAACGAAACTGACAACTGTAACATTTTCCCTGTAAATAACTTTTGTATGTATTGCAGTGGCACTGTAATCATCTCTAGTGCAATAAACTTAACAGAGTACAGGAAGAAAAAGGCAAAGAAACAGCATGCTTACACAGCATCATCAAATCAAAAGATTTGCAAAGGAACAGAGTCAGAAGTCAGAAACATAAAGATCAAATAACAGCTTTCCATGTTTATAAAGATTTTCAGATACAAAAATTATAATTCTGAGCAAAGAGGAAAAACATTTTATATCAGTGTAACTTTTTCATCGCTCGCAATAATTATTTTCAGAAAAACTAAGATTAACTTTTCAAAAGCAAGAATGAAATATATGAAAAATTTACACTTATGTTTCCTTTATATTAGGAAGGAATATGCTTAAATTAATTTAAGCAGGTTCCTTGCTTAAATTACAAAGTTGCTATTGGTATATATGATTCTATATGTGATTTTATTTTTTGGAAATTATTAAATATATCATACTGAGCAAAGAAAGTCATTACTGCAGTTTCCTAAAATAATTGACTGAGCATCTCATAAAGACCCCTCTACAGGCTTCCCAATGGGTCATCTCTGAGAAATGAGAAACAGGGTGATTTATAAAGACATAGAAGAATATGCATATTGCTGATGTATTATTTTAAGACAAATAATGTCTTAAAATATTGTACTATATTGTACACTATATTGTACACCTGAAACTAAAATCACATTGTATGTCAACTATACTCCAATCAAAAAAACAAAACGAAAAAAAGACAAATAATAGATTTGCAATACTTCAGTTTGGACTTTATGTGTATTAGAAGAAAATATCTTTGATTTTAATCATTCTACAAATATAACAAGAAATATTTTTTGATAGACTTGTGTTGGCTACATTAAAAAAGAATATAGGTACTAATCTTCCCCCTAAACTAATTATAATATGATGAAAACATATCTAAAAATGTGATGCTCCCCAGAATAGAAACTACTGAGAAAATTTTAAAAACACAATTAACGCCTTACATCATGTGCAGTTGTATGCAGAGGGAAGTAAGGTAGGATTCACTTATTTTCATTAGAATAGTATGACTTGGCCACATTTTGTAAGGCACACAAAAATGTGGTTTAAAATATTGGTATCTGAAAACAGCCATAATTAAACCATTTATTGGATTTGCCCTATTGTAAAACCTTACTTTAAGAGAAAATCTCTCAGAATGAGTAGTTTTTCAACTTTCACAAGAACAGCAAATATATCAGATGTCCTGTTTCTGGGGAGCCACTTCCTTTGCAGGGCCCTGTACATTCTTGAAATCTAGCTGCAAATTAAAACACACATCACAAACAGAACTGGTTAACTGGGAAAAAAAAATGCTGAAAAACTATCAGAACCAATGATGAGACACTTTAAAACACCATCACACATCTAAACCACCTGAACTTGCCAGTTTCTATACTGAACTGGCTTCCTTGCAGAAAATGAAGGCTGTGGACCTTGGTTCTGGCCAAGTGAAATATTTTTAAAGGAACGGTTTAACTAGATGTTTTCATCACTTCTGGTTTGGCTAGGGTAGTGTGACATTGTTCTCATCCCCTAAGTTAATCCATAGAGGGAGGCAGATTTACCGACATGACAAAACAACGTGGAGGGCGGTAAACGGTCAAGGGCCTCCAAGCCTACATCTGGACGAGGTGACCCTCTACAAAGGAAAAAAAAAAGAGTCAGGAAAGAGAAGGATAAGAAGGGGAAGCCTGGGCAGAAGGGAGAATGGGCAGGGTGGACACAGCTCGCATTCGGGATCACAGGTCTTGGCAGACGGAGGATAGAGGTGGCGGCTCCGTGTGCAGGGACGGTGGTCTGTCTGTGTCCTCATCAGTGCGTGTCCTCTGTCTGCTGGTCCTGGGGTCAGGGTCAGGGTCAGGGTGGGGGTCATTGCAG
This sequence comes from Budorcas taxicolor, assembly GCF_023091745.1. Lineage (NCBI taxonomy): Eukaryota > Metazoa > Chordata > Mammalia > Artiodactyla > Bovidae > Budorcas > Budorcas taxicolor. Next base: position 1,755,950 of record NC_068923.1, read on the forward strand.
GGCTCCAGCAGGGGGTGACAGCCCCAGATCTCGCCCTAAGTAGACCACCCCATGGCTGTGCGAGGGTCCAAGTGGAAGAGGAGCCACCCCCTCCTGGAGACAGGCTGGGCAGGGTTGATCTGCGTCAGGTCAGAGGTCACAAGGATACAGAGGAGGAGAAAGACTAGTAAGTACTAGTAAGACTAGTAAGACTAGTAGGGAGTCAAGACTGATTCTAAGGAGATGAAAAGGCTGAACACTTGGAACCACAATAAATGAAAAGAATGACTGTTTTTCACTTGGATCTGCCAAAACTAAAGCTTTACACAGTGAAATCTTATTATAAAGCCATCACTTTTTTTTTTTTTAATTGCAATGAAGTCCTGACGGGAGGCTGTTTGTCCATCACTTCCACTGTTCTGCATGAAGACGTGGCTTGCTGGGGACATGGGACCACGACAGCCAAATTTACCTGATGTTTGCACTCTGTCCTGAGACTGAGTCTTAAAGTATTTCCTGAGGGTAGAATAACACAAAGGGAGCTTTTGTCCCTTGAAATTCAGAAAAGTACCTTTCTCTTTGTCAACCATGGCTATTTTTTGCAACATTCCAAGAATTTAATATTTTTTTTTTTATCACTTGCAAAACTACCTGTGTTTAAACCCTGTTACGTACTCCTTAAAAAAAAAAAGAAATCTGTATTTCCATAAGCCTGGCCAACCATTCAGGAATGCCCACCTTTATTTCCCTTGAGCCATATGATCCGATGATTGCATTTGGCATCTAAAGCAAAATTGTCCAAGCAGCGCTTCACATTGCTACACAGATTCTAGCATTTATCTTCGCTCAACCCCTTTCTCACCCTCATAATGTATCTTCATTGAAAAGGCATTAGTTTGTGAATATTGGCTTTTCTCTGGAAGAGTGTTCTACAGATGAAGAAGAACAGCCAAGGAAAAATACTGTATTTGCTTTTAATGAGTCTTTAATTGTAATGTTTTAAATTATTCTATAACATCTAATGTGGAAGGAATTTAACATAATTTAACAGTCTTAATACTGATGTATAGTATATAACCCAGAGCTTATTTAGTGTAACAAAAACCCAGTCCATAACACTCTTTTTTCCTTCCATATACATGAAACACAAAATAATTCTCAGCTACAGAATTTATAATACTGTCTATTTATAAAACTGCCACATATTAAGTTAATTCTTGAATAGTAATTTATTTGCTGATATCACAATATTTGGTATTTGCTATTCAGAAATGGAAAAAGAGGGGGCCTAATATAGTATTTTTTGAGTTTATACCAAGTGGAGTTTGTTTCAGCAGGTCTGAAGTTAGGGCTTTGTAAATTTTAGTTCTTTACTGCACTATTTTACTAAAATGAGTGAAATTACCTGGGACAAAACTGTGGTTCAGAACCACAGCATTAGGTATTGTCTTCTAAAAGCAGAAACTGTAACTAAATCTGACAAATAACTTAAAAAAAAAATAAGAAAAACAAAAACTTGAACAAGAGAGAGGTGAATGGGTCTGAGCAGAGCAAAGACCAAGATGATGGTGATGAGGTTCCTCAAGTCTGGGTTAGCTCGGTGAATGCAGGGAAGGGGCTGGACTCTGAAAGCACACAGAACTGCGCTTGTTTCTCAGCTTTGCCAGCTCCTTGTGTGAGTGACCAGAACATTCAAAAGTGTCAATAATAATAATGCCTATTATGGCTGTTTTGGTTAGTGAAACAGCTGATTTTAGTATCTTACATTTATCGAAGGCTCACTCTACTGCTGTAAGTGCTTTATGTAAATGACCTTACTGAATTCTCAAACAAGCCCTTGAGATGAGTCCAGTTATTACCTCCATTTTACAGATGAATAAGCAGAATAGGGAATAATCAATAATGCATGAAAAGTCAGGGATGATGCACAGTTTTAAGTACAGTGCTCGAAACACAGATTCAAAAATGTCAACTATTTTGCTCAAGGAACTTTAACCTAACAGTGTAGGTAACAAGGAGCATTTCTGCATGAGAGTATTTAAGTCTACTCTACATTAAATTTTCAAATTAACCTAAGTTCAACTTAGTCATTTCATCTCTCAGCATAAACCATGCTAAGTGGTTAAGAATGAAATTTATGTGGTTGAAGGATTCTTATATTAAATAAACCTTACACTCATCAAATTGTAAACTCTCTAGGTTAATAGAACCATTGTTTCTTTTTCAAGTGCAATAATTATCCAGCTCACCATGACGTCAGGGGTTTGGCAATTCTCTAATGACCTTGATGATACAGGTAGCTAAGTAGGATAATTTAACTCTCAGAGTAAGAAAAAATATGACCTACATCATTAATTTTAGAGGTCAAGAGAAGAGTGCAGCTGTCACAGATAAAGGAAATGTTTCAATGCCTGTTTGGCCACTAGAGCAGTTTGCAAATCTCTAAGCAACAGTTTGTCACCGTTTTCCCAATCTTATTTTCACACATCATTAGTTGCAATCTGACACAGTCACCTGATAAATAATATTTCATGCCACAAAGACTAGAGCAAAAATTTTTCTCTTCCCAACTTCCTCTAAATTTTCCAATTCTGAAATGCATCTTGGATTACAGTTTTCTTTGCTGCCCTCACCTGCTTTCTTTGCATATAGTTTAGAGAAAAATGTTCTGCCAGGAAAAAGCCTAGAATTTGTATTCCAAATTTCGGCAGCAGAAGCTGCTGAAATAAACACAGCTGTGACCCACCGTGAGTTACACTGGATCCTCTGACTCCTCTACATGACCCTTCCTCTTCACCCCTGCATCCCACTAGCTCCCTTCTCATTTCGAATAGCACCCACAGATGCACTGTTGCAAGAAGTAGGAAATGAGCAAATAGTTCGAGTGGCCAATAAAAATAACTATTCTTATACAGCTGCTGAATCAATACTGTCAAATATTGTTTCACAAGGAAAATGTCAATCAGTGGTTCTTGAGTGGAATAAAACTACAAACTAGAACCCTGCTTGACTTAATGATCACTTGATTTTGCAGAATGGGTTAAAGAAAATATCCCATCAGCTTCACAGGGATGAAGACAAGACATGAAAACGAAGGATAAAACCACGATCAACTGCAACGCTGAGGCTTTGGAAGGGGCCGTGGAAACCCAGTTATCCTCCTGGTCAATGGACTTTATCACCATAGTTACTAATGTGTGCACTGAAGTGTCAATCATTGCGTAGGGCTAAAACTACTACCTTCCAAACTATGGATGTGCCTTTCTTCCTTATGCGATAGATGTATTCCTGAAGCACTGAAAATAAGGTCAGTGTATGGAATTATACTCAAGATATCATGAGTGTCCCTATGCAAGGATATTTATAACTGTAAATCCTGGCATCCTTCTATTTTAAGCTTATGCTTTAATATGCCAGGTTTTCTTAAATCAGAGAACTGTAAATAACACTACTGTAAGGGACTTCTTCGGTTGTGATCCAGTAATAGCATCGAGTATACAGGATCTGGCACAGGCAGAGTATAAGAGTTGCCCCCCAGCACTGCAGCAAAGCACTGGCTAATCCTTGCATCTTCATTCTCTCCTCACTGAACATCACTACCAGCAAGAACGGGAGCATTTGAAGGTCACAGGTACTGCTAATCATGATGCCAATATTCAGGCCCCAGGTAGAGACATCCGCACGGTCCCCGAGAGGCTTCCTGGGATACCAGAGGCCTGGGTCCCACCAGCTGATGCCTGCAATATTGAGGACCAATTGTGAAATAACTGTGGTTTTAAGAAAGGTTGAAAGAAAAGCCTTAGGAACAGTGAATATAAATATCTCTCTCCAAATCAAACCTTAGGGCGCTAGTTTTAATATCCCAGTTTATTAGCTCAGAATTTGGATTCCATATAAGCTATTAAAAGATTCAGCGCTTCGAAATATGTTATGTGGGGTTCTGGCCATGGTGTGCAGTGTAAACATCGGTGATCGATGGTCAGTCCTGTAATTCTATAATGTGGATTTATTTCCTTGATAGTCATCAGGTTAGTTTCATTTTCCTGGAATCCTTCCTTCTCTCCTCCAAAGAAAAATTTTAACTCCATTAGGTCCCTGCTCTTGCCCCCTAGAAAATCCCTTTCTCAGAAAATCCTTTTCTCCATTACTAACAGGGTCTCCAGGGGCTTTCCAAGTGGCTCAGTGATAATCAGCTTGCCAATGCAGGAGATGTAGGGCTGGATCCCTGGGTTGGGAAGACACCCTGGAGGAAGAAATGGCAACTCACTCCAGTATTCTTGCCTGGAAAATTCCATGGACAGAGGAGCCTGATGGGCCACAGTCCAAGGGGTTGCAAAGAGTCAGATATGACTGAGCTTACAGGCAACAGGGTTTTTTCCTAACAAACGAGACTTTATGAACTGAACCCAAATGGCCCTAAGGTTCAAATGACTTTCAGTGGCCAAATCTACTATAACCTTTGCAGTTTTCATCCTGCTGGGCTCCTTGGTGGCATCTGGCAGCCTCAGAGAATCAGTCGTCCCAACCACACCTTTATTATCTCTAAGTCAGCAACCATTCAAGTCAGGCTGTCTCATGAAAACCCAAACTTGATACATTCCCCATCTTGCTACTAGAATTATTCCTTTAAAAAATGATCACACCTCTTCTCTTAAAAGATGTGATGACTCCCCTGCCTGGTGGACAAAGTCCAAGTATCCCAGTCTGGCAGACAAAGCCTCTACAGTGTGTCCTTACGTAACTTTCTAGTTTCAATCTTTACCGCTCCTCACCGGAAACCTTTCCCACACTGAAGCAGCGCTCCTTCATTCCTGTGAATTTTTGCTCTACTGACCGTATTTCTAGGACCAATGCCATCAGGACATACACAAGTTCTTAGCCAGGTAAAAAGATTCATTTAAAATTAGGACTGTCTTAGAAAACAGAGGCTGTTCCTGGTGGTCCCTACAGGGCCCTTTCCCTTCTTCGTCTGTTAGAAAACGTCAGCAACATCCATGCTCACATAGAATGTATTTGCAGAGTATTGGGTCAAGGAACCCAAATTCTAGACTCTCCTCTCTGGGAGGAAGAATCTTCCCTAGCTATCTTCTTTAACCAACAGTTTGGTTCCAGGAGTAGAGAGGAAGGAGAGAGACGGGCAGATAAATGAACAGACCAGTTGGATGAGCCTTGATGAGCAAGGAAGCGACCGTGCAGCAGGCAGATGCTCTCGCAGGTCCACAAGCTCAATGTGACTTAGGGAACAGTTCTTTTGTGTCTTCTGCATTCTTACAGCACCTAGTTCATGCTTGATTATGGCTCACAGTATACTAATCTGTCATTTCTTGATTCTTTGTCATTTTCCTAGGCGTTTGAGACTCCTAGCATGGAGCAGATGCCAATAAGGCAGTAACAAGCTCACCCTTTGGGACTAGCAAGACCTAGGATACAATGAAGAAGTGTCTTTAAGATTTTTTTTTTTTGGAATCACAGCAATGGTTATATTCAAGCAACACAATCTGGCCAAAGAAATTATGAATGCTGCTATAAACACATCCCGTGAAGCCTTTCTCATTAAACCAGTATGCTCAGGAAACAATTTTCCAAATAACATAAAGCAACAGTGATGGTGCAGCTATTTGTGCTCGAAGACACAAAATTAAAAGTTGATAAATACCACCTGATGCGATTCCATCAGAAGCTCATTTGCATTAAAAAAAAAAAAACTCCACTAAGAACCAATGACATACATTTATATTACAAACAGAAGTCTTGATCCAGGAAAGGATGCAGATTTTCTGCTATGAGGGAACGAATGCAGAGTGCCCAGGAGAGAGGACATCTGTCCAAAATGCCAGGCAGTGAACAAGAAAGCACTGATAGGATTTCTCTTTCTGATTTTCACATCTCTCAAATTCCTGATTATATTCCTTTCCTCATATTTCACATTTATGCGACTGCTTTCCCTGCAATTTGGTTCTTTATTTAGCTCACAAAGTAGGCTTTATACTAAGGAGGTAGAGTGTTCATCTTTTGGCGTCAGTACCCGTTGCCCTTAGCAACCTCACTTGAAAGGAAACCTTATTTTCATCTGGTGATGCAAAGTAAGACTGAAGGGTCAACTGCAGAGCAATTGTGAAAGGCAGGTCTCAAGCTGGCAAATCGCTCAGCACAAGCCCCTCTTTCATTTGGATCATTCCAAAGACATTGGGGGTTTTGTTCACAAATATTTCATAAATCACAGGTTTTAGACATTGGCTTCTAAACAATACTTGCAAAAAGATATTTACAATCCAACTTGAAATCTCTTTATTGAAACTATGGAGAGAAACCATATAATTGACCCAAGTCTGAGGCAAACAGATAGGTAAAAGGAATAAATGTTCAATTCAGATATAGTATGTCAAATGCTCTGAATCTGTACTAATTTTGAATTCACTGATCTTTCTAACTTTGAGTTCAAGCTTCTAAGAACCTATGCGAAGAATCAAAGCCAATTTGCTGCCTGTTATTAGTTTAGACTTATAAATTCAGTGATAGAACAGCTAATAATTTTGAATATTTTTGAGTCATTATCTGATATATTACAATTGTTAATCTATTTCTAAGGAAAAATCAGGGATAAATGTAATTTTCACTCTTTGAAGCCTACTTATAGATAACTCATGTATAGTACTCTAAATGATACCTCATATATACTGTACATTGACATTTTCCTTATGCGTCAAAAGATGAAAAGAACTGCAGAATAAAAATAACAATAGTAATAATAATAATACACTTCTACTATTGTGGCTTAAGACAGGGGCCCCCAGCCCCTAGGCCCTGGGCTCTTTCCTTCTATGACCTGTTAAGAACTGGGCCACATATACGGCAGGAGGTGAGCAGTTGTCTTCCACAAAACTGGTCCCTAGTGCCACAAAGGTTGGGAACCACTGGCCTAAGAAATCTAAGCTATCAGGCTGTTGGGCACTTTTGGCAACAGGAAGATGCCCTGGTTATTGCTAACATCAACTTTTTACATTGTTTAAGTTGATTCAGTGCAACTATGTATGACAAGCTATTTTACTTATGCTTTGTCCACAGTCTTTATCCACAAGCCTAGTTTAGGAAACACAGTTAAGCAGGAAGGTAAGGCAAAGAACAAACAGGTACTAATGCACAGAGAATTGGAAGGGGGTCAAAAATATAGAGAAACAACTGTAAATACGAATATGATGAAATTATACTATTGAGCATAAGAGTGTGGCTAGGTATGTCTGTGCAGCAAAAAGATTCCATAGAAAAAGAATGTTTTCCCACTTTTGCAAGATATTCCAGCTAAACTTTGAAATCCCATGTTACAAATTTAATCTTGTAGTCTTTAACTCCTTAGTAACTCTTGAAATTAAAACTAAATCAGTTACTGAATCAGATACTGTCCACTTACTACTGGGTTTAGCTGTTTTTCATTTTTCCTTCAGCACTGAAGTTGAACCAAAGATGGTTGTTTTCCAAACTTATGTTTACCAAAGGAGGAAACGTGTGGGGAGGGATAAATTAGGACTTTGGGATTAACATGCACACATTACTATATATAAAATAGACCATTAACAACGACCTACTGTATAGCACAGGGAACTCTACTCAATATTTTGTAATGACCTATATGGAAAAAGGATCTGAAAAAAAATGGATATACGTAGATGTATAACTGAATCACTTTGCTGTACGCCTGAAGCTAACATAAAATTGTAAATAAACTATACTTCAGTGTAAAATAAAATAATCCACAGAGAATAAAGCAGTATTCATACTGAAAAAAATGGGTGTTTTCAACTAAAACAACTAAATATAATTAAACTACTTTAAAAATCTACATAATATCATTGAATTGTAGTGCATTTCTTGTATGTAAACCTTTCCTCAACAACATTAATTACAAAAAATAAATATAATAAACAGAGATAAATAATTTGCTCAATACTTCATAAACATGGAGGGCTTCCCTGGTAGCTCGTCAGTAAAGATTCTGCTTGCAGTGCAGGAGATCCGGGTTCGACCCCTGGGTTGGGAAGATCCTTTGGGGACGGAAATGGCAACCCACTCCAGTATTCTTGCCTACATGAATATATACAGTCTTCGAATTCTTATTTGAACACAACCTCTCAGCTGCTGTAAAGTCAGCACCTCTGAAGTTTCTCTCTCCGATGCGACTGGAATCCCAAGGTATGGACTCGTCCCAGAGCATTTGACTCTGCTGTCAAAGATGCTGCTCTGGAACCTTCACCCACTGGGATGCTGCCATCTTTCTGAGTGGATGCTCAGAGCTCTCACCTGGCCTCCCTTGGAACAAACCATTACGGCTGTGAGAGGCCAGGACAAGCTTAGGGATGCTCCCTGAGACGGAAGACCCTCTCTTTCTGCTGTTCCACTTTTCCCGCGTGAAGGCCGACTCCATTCCCAGTGGAGTGGACTTGAGGGGCACTGCCTCCCTGTCTCGGGCCCGCTCGTTCTGCTACAACCACTGACATCAGAGAGCACCACACATTTGCAGGGTCTATACTCCAACCAGAGAGCTCCAGGGGCCGTCTCTAGACTTCAAACCTCAGAATTAATTGTTGACAGACCATCAGTAAATTAAGTTCTGGCTTCAAGAAGCTCAAATGAACAAAAGATGTATAATGACTTAATGAGACATTTTTAACAGTCAAACCCTTCAATTATTTTTATTGCTATAATGTTTCTCTCACTGTCAAGAACTGTTTTCACTTTATGTGTACCCTGTTTTGACATGAAATATTTCTGGAGGTGATAGTATTCAGTAACCTTATATTTTTGGCAACTCAAGGACAATGAGAAGATATGCCAAGAGATTAATATTTTTTAAAGCTCACTTTTTGCAATCATAGAATTTTTTCATTGCTGTATACCACTGAAGCAACAGATGGATAACTATCATAAAATCTAAATATTTTAATAAATATGATGCAATTTTAATAAAGTGTTTGAAGAATGACACTAAGTGTGTTCTGAAAAACTATTGTGTTTTACTTGTTGCCTATGATGATATCTCACCTATTCCAGATAACTTATCCAGAAACTTCAAGTGTATTGAATGTTGCTGAAAATCAACCATAATTTTAGAAGATCCAATGACAGGGATTAGAGATCTACTTAGATTTACTACAGGTCGAATAAGACTGTATTCTGTTACAAATTTGTTATCAAGAAAAGCAACATAATGTGGAAAAAACTTTTAAGGGAAGTGTTTTCAGTAAAAGAAGGTGTGAAAAATGAAAAACTACTGAAATAAGTGAGCTATGTATGATCAGGGGCTTCCCTGGTAGCTCAGCTGGTGAAGAATCCCCCTGCAATGCAGGAGACCTGGTTCAATTCCTGGGTCGGGACAACCCCCTGGAGGAGGGCAGGGCAACCCACTCCAGTATTCTTGTCTGGAGAATTTCCATGGACAGAGGAGCCTGATGGACTACAGTCCATGGGGTTGCAAAGAGTCAGACACGACTGAGCAACTAAGCACAATAACAGGGAAAATTGATGGCACATGATCTGACACTATGACCCTCTTACATTTAATTGTGGAAGAGACATCACACTGTCACAGGGATCTTGTCACTTCAAGTGTTATTCTGATCAGTATCTTTCCTGGAGAAGGAAATGGCAGCCCACTCCAGTGTTCTTGCCTGGAGAATCCCAGGGACGGGGGAGCCTGGTGGGCTGCCATCTACGGGGTCGCACAGAGTCGGACACGACTGAAGTAACTTAGCAGCATCTTTACCTGAGCTCCCAAGCCAGACATGGTATGAAGAACAAATGATGAAGTATAGACAGAAAGAAATGCTGGAGTAAACCCTTGGATCCCCGTCTGGACTTGGACAATGGAGATGGCAGAAAGCTCTTAAAAGAGTCACCTTCATGGCCCAAGTTACCTGGGAGGTCTTGAATGACCCAAGGAAGGTTCTGTGCTCTGCAAAATGGTTCTTATGTATTTATTTTGACTGCATTAGGTCCTCATTGCTGTGCATGGACTTTCTCTAGTTGCTGAGTGGGGCTGCTCTTCATTGGGGTGCTCAGCTTCTCAATGTGGTGGCTTCTCTTTGTTGTACCAGCTCTACAGTGCTGGCTCAGGAGTGTGGCATGCAGGGTTAGCTGCCCTGTGGCACGTGGAACCTTCCAGGACTGGGGATCGAACCCAAGTCCCTTGCACTGGCAGGCAGATTCTTAACCACTGGACCACCAGGAAGTCCCTAAAAGACATTCTTGATGTTACTTCTGAAACTTTTTTCTCTTGCCCCATTTTCTTTTTCATGCTGTGTGTTTATTTGGTTTGGGCCTGATGTATAAACAATCAGAATGGAGGAGGGACAAAGTCTATGCCAAGAAATGCAGGCTGAAGGGAAATGTTTTTAAAGCACCATGTAGAGGAGGAACAGAGCAATGTCTGGGCTCTGATAATAACGCCCTGGGGCTGTGTATGGGGCAGAGGCTGGTCTGTATAAGGCAGGGATGAAAGTTTTTGGAAACTTTCACTATCTGTCAGAGTGGACAGAGTTTACCAGGCAACACAGTTAAGTAACACCTTGGGAAGGAACCTAAATGCTTGGTCACTGCAGCCTCTCACTCCATGGAGTGCAGGAGTGGCTAGGAGGCTAGGGTCTCCTCTGTCAGGGACTCCAGGTATCGGGGGCAGGGTTGGGGGGAGCATGTAGTCTCTGCTGGTGCAAAACAGGAGTTCCTGAAATTAGAAGACGCTTACTCCTTGGAAGAAAAGTTATGACCAACCTAGATAGCATATTCAAAAGCAGAGACATTACTTTGCTGACTAAGGTCCGTCTAGTCAAGGCTATGGTTTTTCCTGTGGTCATGTATGGATGTGAGAGTTGGACTATGAAGAAGGCTGAGCGCCGAAGAATTGATGCTTTTGAACTGTGGTGTTGGAGAAGACTCTTGAGAGTCCCTTGGACTGCAAGGAGATCCAACCAGTCCATTCTGAAGGAGATCAACCCTGGGATTTCTTTGGAAGGAATGATGCTAAAGCTGAAACTCCAGTACTCTGGCCACCTCATGAGAAGAGTTGACTCATTGGAAAAGACTCTGATGCTGGGAGGGGTAGGGGGCAGGAGGAGAAGGGGACGACAGAGGATGAGATGGCTGGATGGCATCACTGACTCAATGGACGTGAGTCTGAGTGATCTCCGGGAGATGGTGATGGACAAGGAGGCCTGGCGTGCTGCGATTCATGGGGTCACAAAGAGTCGGACACGACTGAGTGACTGAACTGAACTGTACCTGACAAAGCAGAGAACCTGAGAGGTCACATGTGATGACCCTGGTCCGGAACAGGCTGTGGGGTGGCGGCTGGGAGAACCAGTGGGCAGAGAAGACTTGCAGGAGATGACATCAGAAGCCTTTGTGTTGATATCCACTGTACAGGTCGCTATAAACTCCCTAAGCCTCAGTTTCATTATCAGCAAAATCAAAGTGCTAAAACCTTACCCTGGTGATGATTTATGTGGACACGTTAAAAAAAAAGAGAGAAAGAGAGAGAATTGTTAAGAACAATTACAAACCTAAGCTCCAGGCAATGTAAATCTGTACATTTTAACATGATCACTCAGCTCATCTTGACTGTCACTTAACTGATGAGCAGCTAAACAAACTGGAGACAGTTCAAAGACAGCTAAGCCCTGTCAGCAGAAGCCAGGTAAGAGGAAAGCGGGATGCGTCTCACTGGAAGCTTGAGTCAAGGCTCCCCTGGAGCCCAGACTTCAGCAGCGGATTGGGTGTGTGGGGGTGTCTCCTCCTCTAACCACAGGTCTCTCATGATGCGGTTTTGCTGAGCACCCAAAGGTCTGGAGGGGAAGGCTTGGCTTCCCAGCGCAAGCCCTTCAGCGTGAGGGCTGGTTTCAGCTCTCACCATCTGCGTGAACGCTAATTGCTCTTAATATCCCTGCTTACGGAACTGTGATAAAGACGCCCTGCAGACCTGGTTGTACAATGGAAAGCAAATCAAATCAAACGTGGAGAAGCAAGCCTTTTCCATCTGCTGCATCAGGTCCAGGTGGACACTGCGAGGTCTGTGGTCAGTTGTGGTTGGGGACAGAGCGGTCCCTGGCAGGGGTTCACAGTTGGTGGGGATGCACTTAGACATGGGGCAGCCATCAGGTCCTTCTGTCAGCACAGAAGCCGGGGCGTGGCCTCTCGCTTTGCCTCCTTTCTCTTTGGCAAGTGTGAGAAATTAGTGGTATCTTCCCCTTTCCACCTTGGTATTCCACCAATTAAAGAATCACCGGAGCTCAGAAGCACTTCCCACTCCATCTCCTTCCTTATAGCAAAGTCAGAGGTACCAGGGGTCATTCACTTTCCATGGGAATCGCTTCAAACAGCTTATCTTCTTGGTTCCTTAAAGAGACAGACAATTTAATAAAAACCGTAAAGCGGGAGGGGTGTACGGGCAGTACTTTGGGGGCTGGGGCATTGAGGGGGCAAGAGATGAGGGAGGGACTGTCTCAGCAAAGAGTGACAAGGGCTTCTTAAGGAAGGGAGGTGAGTGGGTGGAAGAAACCAAGAGGATTGGGGGTTGGGGTCAAAAGGAAAAGAATTTATGTCCTGGTTTGTAAACTGGAAATAATCAGAGAATCAGAGCAGTGCTAGAAGTTTGGACGATGACGTCCTCTGGGCGCAATCGCCCAGCAAGCCCTCATGCCTGCTTCTCACCCTTCACGCTGGGGTTTCCCAAACACGCAGGACCCGTGTGTTCTCTGCGATACCTAATAACCACACAGGTCACTCCGCGTGCACCGTGCGCTACAGAAGCATGTAATGAGACGAGCAAAGCTTCACCACCACTCCACGTTTTTTTACTCAAGCTCTTTGGTACACAATTAGCAAGCAGTATTTTTAGAAGCTTGTGATTTGCAGTAAGTAATTGTAGCCTAGAACTCTTTCTTCTATTGCCACTCGCTAAGCACCCACTTAAAGTATCAGATCACGAAACTCACATACATTGAAATTTATGTTTCCTTTTGGGTTATCTGGGAAAAATCCAACAAAGACAATGAGGGAAACATAATGCTAATTTCTACTCTTGGTTTCATAATACTACATTGATTATTTTCAGGCCTAATTTGGTGCACAGCAATTAAAAGAGGTATTTCCTCTTATATTGAGTTAATGTGGATTTTTTGCGGGGTGTGGTTTACAACCAATGAATTTATACTATCAAAGGTCAGGCAAAGGAAGGAAAAACAAAACTAACTTGTGAAGCCATTTTCATAAGAAAACAAATTCTCCTGTTCTCTTTTGCCTGAATAATGGAAGTCAGGGTTTTTCTTTCTAAAGGTATATTCTTTTCACAAGCAAAGGCAAGAGTGGCATTGTCCTCCAGTGGCAAATTAGCATGGATTGCATTCTTGCTCCTAATCTTCAGATTTTTAGTGTGAAAAATATATGTGACCCAAACATACATCAGTTAACTAATAGACCAATAAAATATCGATCCATACAGTGGAATATTATTTGGCAACAGAAAGGAATTACGTAAACACTAATCATGCTGCACCACAGGTGGGCCTTGAAGACAGTATGTGAAGTAAAAGAAGCCAGACCCAAAGGCCACATACTGCATAATTCCATTTATCTGGTTAATAAATGGCCATTACAGGCAAATCCCTAAAGAGAGAGAAACTAGATTGGAGGTGGCCTAGGGCAGTGGCGGTGGTGGGAGGGGTGGGGAGTTAGTGCAAATGTGTATGAGGTTTCCTTTTGGAATGAAGAGAATGTTACAGATTTACATAGTGATGATGGTTGTACAACTCTGTGCATATCCTAAAAACCACTTAATTTTATACTTAAAAGGGAGGAACCGTGTGGGTATGTGAATTATATCTTAATACCCTACGTGGAACATTCTTGCCTGGCATCGTCATGATATTCCAAAACAAATATTCACTGCAAGCTTACCTTGTGGGGTTCAGTGAATTCTGGAGTGAGAATGCATTAGAAAAACAAGTTTAGAAATCTTTGTATGTAAATGTCAAGTTGGTTTCCATAGTTTTATCAACAAAATTTCCTGCCAATTTTGAAAAAAGTTGCCTTGGGTGATACTCTCCTTTTATTGGCTTTTCTCATAGGATAAAAGAAGGGCTTTGCATTTCTTTTTAGTTTTTGTTTTTGGAATGAAGTGGAATAAAGATGGAATTAAGTAATATATTGTGTCACTTCCTGAAAGCAGTCGAAGATCAAATGTGGAACATACCCAAAATGGGAGAAAAGTACTTAATAGCACACATCAATTAAAAAAAAGACCTCGCAAATTAAATGTTGTTCCAAAGACATCCTAACACTTACTGTAGCATCACACACACATGCTAAGAAAATGCCAAGTTTTATTTTAGTCTTCTAGCAAATTAATACAATGAAGTTTTCTAGATAAATAATAAGAATAATGTAATTTTTTAAAAAAATATACACACACATTATAAGCAGTGTCACTTTTGTCTTTCTTTTCTTTTTATTGAAGTGTAGTTGGCTTACAATGCTGTATAAATTCCTGCTGTATAGCAAAGTGACTAAATTATACATATATTAATATATACATTGTTTATTTTTATATTATTTTCCATTATGGTATATCCCAGTATACTGAGTATAGTTCCCCATGCTGTACAGTAGGACTTTGTGGTTTACCCACTCTATATATAATAGTTTGCATCTGCTATTCCCAACCTCCCACTCCTTCCCTTCCCCACTTTTTTATTTCTTAATGAAATGCATTTGGGGGTGTGATTAATACTAGATTTTATGTATAATGTGCAGCAATGTGGCTTTAGGAGCACAGCCCTAGGGTCAGGCTGATTTGAATCCTGATGCCCCCACTAATGCCCTTGAGAAAGTATCTTAATTTCTCTAGTTCTCAATTTCTCCATCCATGAAATGAGGATGAGGACACAGGGTTGAGAAAATTCAGTATGATACTTTTAAAGCGCTTAACATGGTGCTCCTTTGGGGTTGAGTTAATGGTGTTATCATCATCTTTGTCTTTTCCTTGGCATTGCTTAATGTTCTTTTATAGGGTCATTTCTTATTCCAGTGACTTTTCTGATAGAATCCCCAAATTTCAGCCAGAGAAGCAATGACACAGACCAATTCAATCCCATAGGGAGACACTTTCTTCTGTTTTTCTCAAAAATTCAAATTGTAATTCCAAGAAACCACTGATCCTTTTTGCTAATAGGCCTCAAACCACAATTTCATCAAGTCTTTTTTTTCCATAAACAAAGCCAAACATAATATCTGGTTCATCTGATTACACACAGAGGAGCTGCTATCTGAGTACTGCCCTATCACAGACGATAATGGCAGTCATTACTAACCACCCGGAAAAACATCACCTAAAGAAGACATGTGGTCTCCATCAACATAATGAAAAATGAAAAGGACAAAGCAAGGCTACGCCTCCCACTTCATGTGTTCATGTCTGATGAACAGTTCAGTAGTGTTACAGCCAGTCAACAAGTCGCTCCGAGGTACTCACTGTGTTTTGCACATGATGGGTGTCCAGGATAAATGTGGTCTTCACTTGAATTCCCTAGTTATTGTGCCAGGTGTCATAGATACAAACTATGGTTAAAACCTGGTCCCTTCCCTAAACCTTACTCTGAAATGCACCATTTTCAGAGCAAAGCCATTGGAAAGTGCTTCAAAGACAAGATAAGGTTTAGTCCAGGGAAAACAACTTCAGTAAAATGTTCCTGCCAGATACATTTATTCTTTGTGACATCACAAATGGATCACATTCCAAGATAAATTTAAGTAGTTTAGAAAAGTTTGTGGTGTGCCAAATAGCTAGTAATCTTTACTACAAGATGCCTCCCTGTCAAAAAAAAATTATTTTATGCTATCCTAACATCCTCATTCCTGAGGTTCCCCATTTCTCTGGGAACCATCCTGCCTGCTCCATCCCTGGAGCTCCTCTCTTCAGGTGATCTTAAACCTAAGGCTGGTGCTGGTGTTTCTGGAGGGCAGAGCCTGGAAGGACTGGCATGCAAGCTGGCTGCTGATGGGCCCGAAGTGAGTAACCCCCTGGCCTGTCACATGTCACAGCTGGGGAGAGGGGCCATGGAGACTTCAGAGACTAGTGTGACGGGTGTGCATCTGACCCCATGAACCAGGTTTTGGGTGAGCAGTTGTTAGGAGACAAAAGGAACTGAGACTCCAATACTGAACTAATTTGATTTAGAAGCTGAAGGAGATAAGCCTTAAACATTTCAGAGCTTGTTGTGGAAACAGACACACACACACACACACACACGTGTCCACACATAGACACATACACAAATGAAACCAAAAACAAAGCTGCAAAGAGAAAATACTAACCAAAAAGCAATTGTACCCAAGACCTAACTATACTCTGCTATCCAAAAAACTGCTTTGGATTTAGGTGAACAAGATCTCCTAACATGTGCTCTGTGTAGTCTATACCAGGCTTTTGAATGAAAACAAAGCGAAAGATTTGGACACATCAATTTCATCTCCAAATAAGGGGATTTGAAAATCAGAATTTGATGACGAATCAGGATAAAGTCAGTGTAACAAAAATTTTACCAAGATTTTCAAGAAAATGTCAAATTTATGGGAAGAAACAAAAACAAGATACTAAGGAAAAGATGAGTGATAGGATTTTTTAAAAAGTCATGCTGGCTCATTTATGACAAAACTGCAGTAGAAAAAAAGAAATAGTAACATTTATTTCTAATTATCAGAGTCTTACTTTCTATCGTGTCCAAACAGAAATCCTTAATATTCTGTTTTAATCTAAAATCTTACTCCAGAAATTCACTTTGCAAACTACGGATATGGCTACCCTAGAGAGTATGTGTGTATCTAGTCACTCAGTTGTGTCCGACTTTATGATCCCATGGACTGTAGCTCACCTGGATCCTCTGCCTGCGGGATTTCTTAGGCAAGAATATTGGAGTGGGTAGCCACTCCCTTCCTCAAGGGATCTTCACAATCCAGGGATCCAACCTGGGTCTCCTGTATTACAGGTGGATTCTTTACTATCTGAGCCGCCAGGGAAGCCCACATTATACTATATACTATACTATATATATATTGTTTATGTAGTGTATGTATATACATATGTATATAATACTATATAATATACTAGAGAGTGTATTAAAAGGCAGAGACATCAATTTGCTGACAAAGGCCTGTATAGTCAAAGCTATGTTTTTTGTTTTTTGTTTTTCAGTAGTCCTGTATGGATGTGAGAGTTGGATCATAAAGAAGGCTGAGTGCTGAAGAGCTGATGCTTTCGAATTGTGGTGTTGGAGACGAATTTTGAGAGTCCCTTGGATAACAAGGAGATCAAGCCAGTCAATTCTAAAGGAAATCAACACCGAGTGGTCACTGGAAGGACTAACACTGAAGCTAAAGCTCCAATACTTTGGCTACCTGAGGCAAAGTGCTGACTTACTGGGAAAGACTGATTTGGGGAAAGACTCAAGACAGGAGGAGAAGGGGGTAACAGGGGATAAGATACTTGGATGGCATCACCCACTAAATGGACATGAGTTTGAGCAAACTCCAGGAGATAGTGAAGGACAGGGGTTGCTGCAGTCCATGGGGTCACAACGAGTCACACGGGACACGGCGACTGCACAATAACTATGGCTACCCATCTGCTTCTTGGACTTGGCAGAAAACAGAACTATGCTGTTTTTCCTACGTCATCTATGACTCCACACTGACTCAGGGTAATTGAGTTTATGAAAGAGTGAAATATTTTGTAGTGGGGCCTTTATTCCATTACTTCATGAGAGAGGAAAATTAAACACACACACACAATATTTCAACAATCCAGGAAAAAAGAGCACCACTTCTGCACGTTTTGGATGTACTGCATCCTCACGCTCGTCTTCTGCTCCTAGTTCATATGCTCGGAGACGTCTCTGTGCTCAAGAGAAGTAACCGACTCTTTCCCTGAAAACTGAACGGGATGGACTAACTCAAGGCCAGTTACTCAGCTCCCATGAGTAACCCCCGAAGTCAGAAGATCTTTGTACGGGTAGTAAAATCACACCTATCAGAGCAGCTGCAGGGACAAGAGGCTCTGAATTTATGCAAACCATTATATAAGGAGCAATGCAGTTTCAAAATCAGTAAGAGGTTCAGAACTGGATATATTTTAGAAACAAAGGAAAGATTACCTGAGTAGACTTCGTTAGACTGTCAGCGATTTACTCCCTCAGTTCCAGAGTGGATCGATTCTTCAAAGCCAAGGATCTCATCTCATAAAATCACCACCCTAAAAACTGACAGTATGAGGCAACAGGAATATAAAACCCTAAGGCTTAGTTTAAAAGAATCTACTACGGTGGAACACAGGACATAAATTCCACAAAGGCAGAGTGTCACAGGGGGTCATTCTGGAAATGTGTGACACAGATCTTCAGAAACTGCCAGGAAAGTTCAGTTGTTACCTCACGGGCAAGTCTCACCACCGTCCAGTCGCTCCGTCTGAACCACTGACACTCGGCGTCAGATGGCTGCTGCCTGTCTGTGTGAGAGACGAGGCTGGAGGAGCAAGTGCCGGGCACGAGGGCCTGAACGAGGGCTGAATCAGTGACCCACAGGCAAGGCTGACTTTCCACAGCACAGCAGGAGGCACGGAGTTTTAACCTAAATACTACTCCAACTCTAGGATAAATCCACAGAACTTAGAGCTCTTTCTCCAATTCTCCCTGAGAATACAACTTTTAAGTGCACCAGATGATAATTTAATCATTTGTTCCAATGTCCTTGGATAGGAAATACAATTAACTTGAAAATTTAACAGATTTAAGTTTCTAGCCAAGCTTTATGTGTTCTTAACAGACTTTTGGATGTTTACTGCTAAAAATCAAGGGGTTCTCAGGCACCAATATATAATGACTTCCGGGAGATATAAACAAAGAAAAAGGTTTGTTTGATTTGGGTTTGGGTTTTTGTCCCAGAAAGATCTGAGCAAAGCAAAAAAAAATTTCTACTGTGTTTTTTTTTTTTTTAAGAATTAAACTATAGTACCTTTCATAGCAAAAGATATAAAGCACACCACAGAAAAGAACTTTCTTCAAAATAGTCTCTATGTAGCATCACTTTAAGTAAAACTTGAGGTAGGACCTGTCCAATTATGGTCACACGCATATTTCCTCACTGATCAATAAGACACAGAGTGATGCTGCAAAGCAGAGAACTAGGAACAGTTGACAGCAAAGCCTTACTTAGATTGTCAAAGGCCAACTGGCCACACCTACTCCCTACCTTTTTAAGGACCTCTGTTTAGCATCTCTTCAATCTACCCTCCAACCCAACCGATTCAAAAATTTATCTCTAATTATTATCCAGGCCTTGGGAAGGTAGAAAATAATCTCTCCTAAAAAGCAAAAGAGAACACCGGAGATGGCAGATAGATGGTAGACAGATTCCGAAATATAAGTTGATAAAGATAAGGATGCAAATATAAATAGATCGATCTCTGTAAATAAGTAGAGATAGACGTGAATAATTACATAAATATTATTCTGTGCTAGGTCACTCAGTTGTGTCTGACTCTTTGCAACCCCGTGGACTGTAGCCTGCCAGGCTCCTCTGTCCATGGGGATTCTCCAGGCAAGAATACTGGAGTTGGTTGCCAGGCCATTCTCCAGGGGATCTTCCCAACCCAGGGATCGAACACAGGTCTCTGGCATTGCAGGCGGACTCTTTACCAGCTGAGCTACAATGGCAGCCCAGTTACATAGACAGATAGAGAGAAAGATATGCAAATACAACTATCTAGCTAGATATACAGATAGATAGATTTTCCTTTCCTTGTTTCTAAAAAGCATCTGAGGGACACTTACTATACATTGCATCATTTCAATGTTCAAATCTTCAAAGACAGCTTATAAGAATGTGGCTTCCGTGGTGGCTCAGAAGGTAAAGAATCTGCCTGCAATGTAGGCGACCTGGTTCAATCCCTGAGTCAGGAAGATTCCCCTGGAGAAGGGAATGGCTCCCCACTCAAGTAGTTTTGCCTGGAGAATCCCATGGACAGAGAAGCCTGTTGGGCTGCAGTCCAAGGGATCACAAAGAGTCAAACAAGACGGAGCGATTAACGCTTTCATTTTTCACTGGAATACAATTAATAATTTGTCAATCCCTGTCATGTAAACATATTGTAGGAAGACTGGTCAAAGTTCTAGAAATAAAAAGCTGAGTCATGTTAAGCTCTTCCTAGAGTTGAAGTGGAGAACTGGCTTATGACCATCTGGTTGGCTTTCATACAGATGAAAATGCTTTGTCCCGGCTTCTGCTGTCCAGAAAACAACATCCAGTGGCTACTCTGGCAGCCCTTTCAAATTACTGCTCCACCAAAGGAAAGCAATCAGAAAGCTGCACATCTGGAGGACGTACTTATCCAGCTCACCCACTTTCAAAGGTAGGAGATAAAGGCTGGCAATGCTGATTTCCATAGTCTAAAGGGATAGCAGCGTGTGTCCTAGAAAAGTCTCCCTCCTAGTCCTTGGCTTCCTCCCTCCTCCCCTCCCCTCTGCTCCTCCAGGCTGGACCCTCACCTCCCTTAGCCCCTCCCCTCCCCACCCCTTTCCCCACTTCCTACTCCATCCCCTTTCCTTGTCTTCTCCCCCAACCTAACCACTTCAAATGAATGCAACCTTGGAAATAAGTAGGCTTTACCACTTACTGTAATCACTGAGTACATTCTTTTCAACATTTAAAAAGACAAATGGAACACTTGACTCTTCAAGGAGATGAATACACTTGCTGGGTTGTGTATTCTGTGTGTGACCTTCCATGTTGGTTTGTTTTTCTGTAAGTCAACAGTCTTCACCAGGACAATCAGAAGGCCCCTTGCTCACAAACCCAGTGCCAGAAATTCACAGAGAGGCACAGAACCCCAAGCCCAGAGGGAGCCCCGGGTCTGGGGAGCCAGGTCCCTGACTCCAGGGCGAGGTCGAGGGTCCCCAGCCAGGGAAGCAGCTGCCACAAGTGGGGTCTGCAGCCTCCCAGAGGGAAGTCAGTTCTACTTGGCAGCAACTCTCACTGTGGCAAGGTTGTCTCCTTTAATCCGCCTCGCTAACTCACAACCAGCTTCCCCATTCTGCTCATCATTACCCACGCTCTGGAGGAGTTTTCAAGGTAGCTTGGAGACAAGGACTGGATTATCCACTTGCTTCTCCTTCCTGCACAGTATCTACAGATCACTGCACCTTTTCACAAGTGCTTTTCCTTACTTCTCAGACTTTTTTAATGGTAATGCTGATATCAATTCCTAAGACTTTCACTATCAGCCTTAATTATGAAACATAACAGTGATAAATATTAGAGAATAATCACCCTTACAGAAGTGAAATAGTGAGGGGAATAAATGTAGTGCTTACAAAGTCCTTTTTCAGCCAAATTCTTCCAGCTCTGACAGACGACTACTATTCTTCTCAGATGAGGAAACTGAAGCCCCAGGCGGCTGTCAGATGGTCGACTGTGCAGCCAGGCAGTGCCAAAGACTGACCCAGGATGCGGGGCTTCTGATACAAACCTCTTATACTTTTTATTTCTAAAGATACTAGGCTGCTTATTTGTGACAAAATCTGTGATACATTCATAGGAAATCTTTTGTCTATCTTCTGTTAAAAAAATTACTATATATGTGTATATACATATGCTAACACTTTTTAGAATGCATATACCTATGTATATCTCTATCTGTATATTTATATATCACCTCAAAGAAATATTTCCTGCTAAGGATCTGCATGCTCGTGTGCTCTGCCATCACGAAGTGGATTGTAAGGAAGCTGGTTGTCATGGTTACTTTGATAATCCTAATACACTTTGCTATGTATTAAGGGGAAAATACTATATGTTGTATAAAATTGATGCTATTTCTTGAGTAAATAATATTAAAAAATTTAAACCCAAGAGGCAGCCAATTTTAAAGTCATGAATAAACATGTGTTCACTGTCATTATCTTTTCTCTCAAGAAAGCAAAACTCAGGAACACAAAGGTATGTGGCTTGGCCCTAAGGTTCAAGACCAGCTGAGTAATCCCAGTTACTGGGACTTCATCTAAATGCTGGTAATGAAACTATGAGAAACACTATTCTGACAATAAACAAATCTTAAGTCTCAACACAGCTCTGCAAGCCCTCACTGTGGATTCCGCTTGAATCTCAACAGCATCCCTCCTCCTCTTGGAAACTGACTCACTCAGCTTTCTCAGCATAAACATGGTCCACTCGTAGAGGCTGAAAGCTGTGTCCCCCTAAAACTCATCTGTTGAAATCCCAGTCCCAAATGAGACTATTTGCAGACAGGGTCTTTACAGAGGGAAATAAAAGGCAGATTTCAGAGCCCAGAATTAGGTGCTAGTGTAACAAATACCAAAATATGTGGAAGCAGCTTTGGACCTGGGTGACAGGTAGCAGCTAGAATAATTTTGGGGTGCAGGCCAGAGAAGTTCACAATGGCCATCAGTGGATCACTGGTACAACTACGGGTGTTAATGGCAATTCTGGTGGGAGCTCAGGAAGATAAGAGATAGAAGGAAAGCTTTCTTCTTAAAGTGAAAGTGTTAGGCTCTCAGGTGTGTCCGGCTCTTTGCGATCCCATGGACTGTAGATCCCAGGCTCCTCTGTACATGAGATTCTCCAGGCAAAAATACTGGAGTGGGTTGCCATTCCCTTCTTCAGGGGATCTTCCTGACCCAGGGATTGAACCGGGGTCATCTGCATTAGAGGCAGATTTTTTTTTTTTTTTAACCATATGAGCCACCAGGGAAGCCCTTTCATCTTCTTAGGGGATATATAAATTATCAAGTACAGAATGTTGGCAGAAATATGGAAGTTAAAGGCCACTTTGTTGGGGTCTCAGACAGAAATGAGGTTCAGGTTATTGGAAATTGGAGAAACAGTGCCCTTGTTATAAAGTAGCAAAGAACGTGGTAAGCTATGGTCTAGTGTTTTGTGAAAAGGTAGAAATTGTGATTGATGAGGCTAGATATTCAGCAGAAGAAATTTCTAAGAAAAGTATTGAAGGTGTGGCTTGGATCCTTCTGACTGCTTATCACAAAATGTGAGAGGAGAGAGAAACCAAAGAAAGAACTGTTAGGCAAAAGGGAAGATTTGGAAGTTGGGAAAATTCACAGCCTCTCCAAGGACACACTTGAAGTGTGGCAGCCTTAGGGTATCTATCAGAGAGAGGTAGGTTTCCAGCTGGAGAGGAATTTTGCCTCAGGATGAACCACGCTTTGACTCTTACCCATGTCTGTCTCAGGTGATTCACAAATGGGACTTTGGATTTCAGACTTTAGAGTTGGTTCTGGTCCAGGTGAAGCCTTTTGAGACTGTCGGGATGGAATGAATGTATTCAGTATGAGAGAAAGACAGGAACTTGGGGTATCTAGGGGTGGAATGTTATGGATTGAATGTCTGTGTCCCTCCAAGTCATAAATTGAAGCCCCAGCTCTCAATGTGATCTTATCTGAGGGCTGGGCCTCTGCGGAGGTAATAACGTGAAAGTGAAAGTGAAGTCGCTCAGTCGTGTCCGATTCTGCGACCCCATGGACTGTAGCCTACCAGGCTCCTCCCTCCATGGGATTCTCCAGGCAAGAGTACTGGAGTGGGTTGCCATTTCCTTCTCCAGGGGCTCTTCCCGACCCAGGGATTGAACCCTGGTCTCCTACATTCCAGGCAGACACTTTAATGTCTGAGCCACCAGTTACCTTTAATTAGGTAGTAGTCATAGGATACAGCCCTGACCTGACAGGATTAACATCTTTATGTGCTACGTGCTAAGTAGATTCAGTCGTGTCCGACTCTTTGCAGCCCCATGGACTGTAGCCCACCAAGCTCCTCTGTCCATGTAATTCTCTAGGCAAGAAGACTGGAGTGGGTTGCCATTTCCTTCTCCAGGGGATCTTCCCAACTCCGGGACTGAACCCCCATTTCTTACCTCTTTTGCATTGGCAGACGGGTTCTTCACCCCAGCGCCACCTGGGAAGCCCACTGCAGCACTATTCACAATAGCCAATCCATGGGAGCAACCTAAACGTACATGGACAGGGGAAGGGGTAAAGAAGATGTGGTGTACATACACAGTGGAATACTACTCAGCCATAAATAGACCAAAATAATGTCATCTGCGGCAACAGGGATGAACCTAGAGATTGTCATACTGTGTACCAGAAAGCCCGACAAAGAGGCCAGGACTCTGATCGACAGGCACCTGATCTGCGACTTCCAGTCCCCAGAACTGTGAGAAATTTCATTTGTATGGTTTCATCCAGCCAGCCCATGGGATTTCCAAGCTAATGAAAACTGTCACCAATCTCAAAGTAATGCAAGGCATATTCCCTGCTTCCACAAATGGGATTTTAATATGTCCCATGACCATCCTTTTGGGAAACATGGCACAGATATCTTATTACTGGTGATGTTAGTATTCATCATTTGGTTAAAGTGGTATCTTCTGGGTTTCTCCACTATAACGTGACTATGTTTTCCCTTATAATTGATAATCACCTTGATGGGGGGATACTTTGAGACTATGCAAAAATCCTGCTTTTCCTCCAAATTTCATCTAATCCATTTGGCATCCGTCAGCAGACCTTGCTAGGAACAATTGTTTTTGTAGTGCATACCTAGTAGTGGGGTTTCCCTGGTGGTTCAGATGGTAAAGAATCCACCTGCAATGCAGGAGACAGAGGTTTGATCCTTGGGTCAGGAAGATCTTCTGGAGAAGGGAATGGCAACCCACTCCAGTGTTCTTGCCTAGAGAATTCCACAGACAGAGGAGCCCATGGGGTTGCAAAGAGTCGGACAGGACTGAGCAACTAACACTCACTCACTCACCTGCTGCTGCTGCTGCTGCTAAGTCGCTTCAGTCATGTCCGACTGTGTGTGACCCCATAGACAGCAGCCCACCAGGCTCCCCCGTCCCTGGGATTCTCTAGGCAAGAATACTGGAGTGGGTTGCCACTTCCTTCTCTAATGCATGAAAGTGAAAAGTCAAAGTGAAGTCGCTCAGTTGTGTCCAACTCTTAGCGACCCCATGGACTGCAGCCCACCAGGCTCCTCCGTCCATGGGATTTAAAATTTTCTTCCTTCTTTTGATCTGTCAGTTTTCAAGACAAACTGATACCTGTATTCCTCTGCAGAGGCACAAAACACCTGAGTTTTCTGCATATGGAGGTGAGAGGTGAAGTCAGATAGTGTCTAGGAGGTCAACACAAGTCCAACAGGTGCTTATGGGCATCCATGTCCAGAGCAGAGACAGACACCAGGCACAAGTAGCTTCCGTGGCTACCTTAATTTGATCGATGAAGTCCATCACACCCCCTTCTCACTCCATTTTATCGTGTGATTCCATTTTGGGGCTGAGTAGCCTGAAGCTTTGTTGTAAATGCAACTGAAAATAGATGGTGGGGGAATGGGAGAAAAGACATCAGAAAAGACATCAGCTCCTCACCAGAAGCTATGTCTTCTTTGAAGAAAAAAAAATTTTTTTCATTCATTTCTTAATGAATATTTGCTATTGTTACAGTAACTCACATATTTTTTAAGTTGTAATAGTTTATTTGGTGATTGATCTCAGTAAATATTTTAGGAATATTCATCTCACTGTATCCGGAGAAGGCAATAGCACCCCATTCCAGTACTCTTGCCTGGAAAATCCTATGGACTGAAGAGCCTGGTAGGCTGCAGTCCACGGGGTCGCGAAGAGTCGGACACGACTGAGCGACTTCACTTTCACTTTTCACTTTCATGCATTGGAGAAGGAAATGGCAACCCACTCCAGTGTTCTTGCCTGGAGAATCCCAGGGATGGGGGAGCCTGGTGGGCTGCTGTCTATGGGGTCGCACAGAGTCGGACACGACTGAAGCGACTTAGCAGCAGCAGCAGCAGCATCTCACTGTATCAAAGAATAATGTAATACAATATTGTGGAAGGTGAAAACAGTAACCTAAAAATTATAAATTTCATTCACCGTTATATTACAACTTTACCTGATACTTTTCTTAACGGATTTTCTGCCACTTTATTGTTAATTTTACAATAATACACTTAAACAGTTTTAAGCATAAATGTTCATAATAAAATAATTATAAGGAAGTTATTATAGTTAGTTATTAAAATGTGTCTCACATTTTCATGTTAACAATAAAACTATATTTCAGATCACTTTCTAGTATATTTGAAAATATTTAGAATCTTTTCATATACATATGTATAATTTTAGTACTTTATTATGTGAAAAATGATAAATAACTTTAAAGGCATAAATAAGATTTAAACCTATGTATCTGAATTGATTCAAAATAGTTAATCATTTACCAACCTATTAATGTTTGTGAAAAATATTAAAATTTCCTTCATTTTTAAATGATTTTACTTTATGACACTGACACTCATGATTTGAGAATATCAAGAACTTAGGATAAGGTTTGGCTTCCCCACAAATAAATAAGTAAATTTATTTCATTTGTTATGTTCTTTTCATAAACTGCTCAAATGAACAAATATAAATTTAGAGTTGGAATTTCATTAAGGACCTTTATATTATGACATAGGCCTCTATTTCTTTTTTCTTTATTATTATTCACTTGTGAAAAATGAATGGAATCTAATTTCACATTTTTAAGTGTAGAAATAACCTTATCAAATCCTGGAAGATTCCCATGCATATAAGGGGCAATCATATCAGAAGCTGTAAAATTGTTCTTATTGTATTTCTATGCCTGAATTCATTTACTGAATTCCTAGTTTGGAATTGTTTCCTTTAATTTTGATTATGGAAACAAAGATGAGTCAGTAGAGCCAACAGTAGTGAGGAACGTGGGTGATGGGTTAGGGGTGCATTCGTGATGAGAAGTCAAACGGTAACTGAAATCCTTCTGTGATTCACTGAGTGACTAAGGCAATTCTGATACAATCCCCCAATGGTGTGGCCTCCGGGAGATGCCACCTGTAGGTGCATAACCACTGGCACAGAGCATACCCTCTCACAAACAGCTCTTGATACTTTGCACCAGTGAGGGTAAACAAGGGGAAATCTGGAACTGTGGGCTTTCCATGAAAAATACAGTGACATGGAAAAAAAAAATATATATATATATATATACATACACACAAACATACACACAGTGATATAGAAAGGAAGAAAGTTGACTGCCTGCTTTGAGCAGTTACCCTGCTTCTAAAGACCTCAGAGAAGCCCCGATTCTGAAAATGGATTCTTTTATAATGGCTGATCTACAATGTGAATAATCCACACTGAGCTAATTACAGGCTTATAGAAATTCTACTGATTCTCTTTCCAGAAATACATGGCAATTCTTGAGGGGATCTAAATGATGACAACAGGGCTTGAGACTCTGGTAATTTGTAAACATCACACTACAAAAATGAACTTTGTCCCCAAATTACAATCTTACAATAAAATATTTTAATGGTTGCAATAGGTAATATATGAATGCTATCTAATATATCTGCATTAGGTAATATATGCAATAGATAATACATGCAATAGGTGAAAAGGGGAACATTTTTCATTTATCGGCAAGACTTCACTGTATATTTTAAAAGACTCTGTCTTATTCTCAAAAACAAAAATGCTTTTATCCTAAAATATATCTGTATGTAGTAAAGGACAGTCCGTCAACCTATCTAATAAAATTTCTATGTATGTAGATAACCACTTCATGTTTTTAGCATTCTGGAGAGATTTGTGAGATTATTGACAGAATGAACAGAAATAGTGACAGTAACAGTTGTACATTGTCACCCTGTTTATTTAACTTATATGCAGAGTACATCATGAGAAATACTGCCTGGATGAAGCACAAGCTGGAATCAAGATTGCTGGGAGAAATATCAATAACCTCACATATGCAGATGACACAACACTTAGGGTAGAAAGCAAAGAAGAACTAAAGAGCCTATTGAAAGTGAAAGAGGACAGTGAAAAAGTAGGCTAAAAACTTAACATTCAAAAAACTAAGATCATGGCATCTGGTCCCATCAGTTCATGGCAAATAAGTGGGGAAATAATGGAAACAGTGACAGACTTTACTTTTTTGGGCTCCAAAATCACTGTAGATGGTGACTGCAGCCATGAAATTAAAAGACACTTGCTCCTTGGAAGAAAAGCTATGTCCAACTTGGACAGCATATTAAAGATCAGAGATGTTACTTTGCCAATAGAAGTGCATCTAATCAAAGCTATGGATTTTCCAGTAGTCATGTATGGATGTGAGAGTTGGACTATGAAGAAAGCTGAGTGCCGAAGAATTGATGCTTTTGAACTGTGGTGTTGAGAAGACTCTTGAGAGTCTCTTGGCCTGCAAGGAGATCCAACCAGTCCATCCGAAAGTCCTAAATATTCATTGGAAGGACTGATGCTGAAGCTGAAACTCCAATACTTTGGCCACCTGGTGCAAAGAACCAACTCACTGGAAAAGACTCTGATGCTGGTAAAGATTGAAGGCGGGAGAAGGGGAAGACAAAGGATGAGATGGTTGGATGGTATCACAGACTCGATGGACATGAGTTTAAGCAAGCTCTGAGTGTTGGTGATGGACAGGGAGGCCTGGCATGCTGCAGTCCATGGGGTCACAAAGAGTTGGACATGACTGAGGGACTGAACTGAACTGAACTGAACTGAAAGGTAACATTGTTCCACAGATCACAGAGCTTATTTCTTAGTGTTTCTTCACACTGGACTACAGTTACATTAAAGAACTACGTAGAATTTATCACAGGACCATAAGGTGGATCCAAAGACAGATTTTCCTTTGAGAAAAAAGGAATGTGAAATTATAAATATACAACTGAGAAATTAAATTCAGAACCTTGCAAGGGACCGGTGAGTAAGGGACTCTGAAAATTAAGGTTCATTATCTTTGTGATAAATTTGTCTCTCTCTCTCTTATATACATATGTCTTTGGAAAATGTAAACACTTTGTCTTTTTTTCCCACATCAGAAGTGTTCTTCCATGAACCTTAGGGTGTCCAGTATCAAACCAACATATATTTGGTTCTTTTGTGTCAGCTCCATATAAGCCAACACAAGGACAAGTATAGCATTATTTGCCACGTCCTTTGCCTGTTGGACCAATCCCCCATCTGCCTGCTTCCCCGATGTCAGAGACAGTGACAATGTACAAGGCTTTGTTCTCATACCACTTTGGGGTGTGATGATGTCAGGTTGACCTCCAGTGAGTTTGCTCTTAGATCCTGTGAAACCAGAGAAGTTCCAAAGACTGAATTCTACAGAAACTGCACCACTTCTGTTGGTACTGGGGGGCCCTCCAAGGACCTGTGTGTAGGAGGAGGAGGAAATTCAGGGCCATTTTGCAGGGAGGATGACGGGAGAGTGGGGCTTCAGCTAAAGTCAGCAAAGTGTATGGTCCTTAAGGGGCCAGAGGCTCGCCACCCTAAAACTGTGGGGGTTGTGACCCCTCCATGCTTGTGGCAGCCACTACAGATGAGGGGACAGCCCAGGAGGGTGGACACTCTGGAATGGGAAATGGGAGGACAGGGGCAGAGGGCAGGGAGAGGGTTCAGATGAGCCTCAGCAGAAGAAGCAATATTTTGAAACCCCTGACCTGAAAGGATGGCCCTCCAGAAGCGTATCACGCTAAATACCAAGTATGATTATAATTGCTGTAGTCACTAAGCATAGTCAAGGTCTTCATATCTTTTGACAAAACCTAATGTAATGAAACAATAAGCTGCCTTGAAAACATGGCTGTTTTAATGATCAGGCCACTCAACCGTACCTGCTGAGTTCCCAGAAGGAAGATCTTTAAAATAGTTCATCTTGACAGATTTTTAAAAGAGCACATGGAAACTCACTAGTATTACCCTCTGTGCTTCTCTAAGTTTGGAGAAACTTTGGCAATGATTCTAGATCATCACATTTATAAATTTTAGCTGTCAAAGCAGCCTTGTTTATTTTTCTTACACCAATATTTAGGATGGTTTAAACAAAACAAAACAGTAACCATCAAAAGGCAATCTCCTAAAAGGATGAAGAGTGAGCCAAAACACTGTATTTGCTAAATGACACCATGAGCCCTTGCTAGGGTAAGAGAAAAATATCCTGTTAGGTACATAAAACCCTCTTTTCCCAGGAGGTAACCTGAGTTTTTGACCACTTGCTTGTTTCAGAGTGATTATTTGTGAACATTATTTAATTTTTAATTTCTTTTTTGTCTCTCATGGGCTTTGTGTAATGTTATCTACCTGGTAGCTGCTCTACACCTGCCTTTCAATAAATAAAAACTTTCCAGACAAAAGTCATTTATGTCACCACATCACCACCATCCTTCTTGAATGGCTAAAAAGAACAAAATAGAAGTTAAATACAGATACATTTCTACACAGGGAAAGGACAAGATTCCACAGACTTTTCCTCTCATTCCTAGAATATGTGTCGATTTTTTCACAGGGAACATTTTTAATCATTAAAAAAGACAAAGCAGTAATTGTGACTAAAGCAAATGAGTTGATTGGTTATAACCGTTCTCAAATGCACACAAGGCTCGGGACACAAACCTGCTAAAGAGAGAAGTAATGATAAATATCGCTTTCCAAATAGGAGAGAAATAGGAAGAAAGATATGAATGTGGCCCTTCTATGGAGTTAGCTACTCTGATGTGATGGACGCAAAAAACCACAGAATGTAGGGGCAGCCCAGGCTTCATCTCAGTAAGTTTATTCTAGCCCATGATGAGATTTGATAAATCCAGAAAAAAAAATAGCATGTATGTGTCAGGAAGTATGCCACATGTTTCACATGCATGAAGCTGTAAAGAACAAACTCGAGAAGATTCAATAACTGGACAAGAAAAAAAAAAGCTAGCACAACTAGGTAAGTATCAGGTCCATCTTTAAACCTAAGCCTTTATGTCCCTAGAGCTCATTTGATCACTACACTAGTAACCCAGAATGGTCTATGTGTCATTAAAAATACAGAACAATATTAAAACGATTATCAAGCCTACATCAATACAAAAGAGCAAAGTCATATAAATGGGAAATAAATGTAAAAACACTGATCCCTATGGAAAGAAAAATCATCAATGTGCTTTTAACTATGTTAGGATAATTTGATAATATAATGAATGGTGGGTTAACTTACATTTTTCCAAGAGTAAATCTCAATTTCAAAATAATTCCTCAAGGCAAGCTTTCACTTTTTATTACTTTGATTCTATAATTCAGCACCAGTGATCATGCCCCATCAGTTGATAAGCCTGCATGGTAAGACTAAAGAAAATTAAGTTTTAAAAGTATATTTGGATGGATAATCATGCCAATTTTGCATTGTCCTCAATTCAATAAATTCATGATGTGTGATTATTACAATTTAAAGAGAAATATTAATCACTTATGCAGAATTTTCTGATTCTAAAACTATAGGGACTGAAGAACATATGAGTGGCTTAGCTCTTGGCAGGGGAGTCCGTCTCACTGTGCATTATGAGTTTCCTTTTGACAGTCATTTAGACATGGCTATGTTAATAGATATTGGAAGAAAAGAAATATATTAGGACTAGCTAGAGGAGGATATTTATATTTGCTTAAATTTCATGGAAAATTTGGACGTGATTAAAATTTTTTCACCCACAAAAAAACAAATACTGTATACCACTACATATATATAGAATCTAGAAAAATGATACTGATGAACCTATTTGTAAATAGGTGCTCTGTGACAAACCACAGGGATAGGATGGGGTGGGAGGGGGGAAGGAGAGCCATTCAAGAGGGAGGGGACACACGCCCATGACTGACTCATGTTGATGCATGGCAGAAGCCAATCCAATGTTGTAAAGCAATTATTCTCCAATTAAAAACAAATAAATTTTAAAATGAGTTGCTGATACATTTTTAGCAATGT
The DNA here is from genome assembly GCF_023091745.1 of Budorcas taxicolor. NCBI lineage: Eukaryota > Metazoa > Chordata > Mammalia > Artiodactyla > Bovidae > Budorcas > Budorcas taxicolor. Next base: position 1,787,857 of record NC_068923.1, read on the forward strand.
TTTTCATTATATGCCATTAGTGAAGTTATAATGATTTTTATTCCAATCATCATTATTAGTCTGATAAAATACAGTAATACTATACTACCCAACTGAACTAAAATTCTTCTTTATCTACAATTGCATTTATTTTAGTTCCTGCTAGTTCTCATAAAAAATGGAATTTATTCATGAATTTTTTTGAGAATAGCATTCATCACTTATACACTCACATCTCACCTTAATGAATAATGACTTTAAAAATACTGGGATGGGAAGGAATTTCCTGGCTGTCCAGCGCACTTTCGCTGCTGAAGATCCCTTAAGCCACACAGTGCAGCCAAGAAAAAAAAAACAACAACATATATATATATATAGATATAGTGACTCTGAAAAAGTCAACCTTAATACCAGGATTCCAATGAGAACTAAAGTGCAAGGTGAGTGTTAGAACCAGCAGTAGTAACTGACCAAGACCGGAAAAGCACTGATGCCATCAGTGTCAAGAGAAATACCAGGTAGCGACTCAGGATGCTGCCAAGGACTTCGTAAATAAACAGGATGCCAAGAATCTTCATCACAAAGTTACACTTCAAAATATGTCATGATCATTGCTGTCTCTCTTCATTGATTAAAAATGGGTTATCAGATAGGCCTTGTTTATAACAACCACAGCATGTGAAAGAAGAAGAACAAAAGGAAGGACAGAAAAACTGAGCTTAATTTTTTACGGGCCCTGCCCTGAATCTGACTGCTTCAGTGTAAAACAAGCTAAGCCAACTCACTCTCAGAGTGACCTTTAGAGAGTTGTTTCATCCTGTTTTAGCTCAGTTTTCTTACGTATAAGATAGTAGTGACAATAAGAGATTGAGCTCAGGATGAAATGAGAACAGGCAGCATACTTCAGCACAGGCGGGGCTACGTGGTAAGCGATCAACACAGGTTAACTTCAGGTATTTCGATTGTGTTCACAACACAGCAGTCAAGTCATGGGAGGGTTTTCAACAGAGGAAATACATGCTCTAACTCAGGTTTTAAAGAGAAATTGAAAGTTGCTCAGTCATGTGCGACTCTGTGACTCTACAGACTGGAGCCCACCAGGCTCCTCTGTTCATGGGATTCTCCAGGCAATAATACTGGAGTAGGTTGCCATTCCCTTCTCCGGGGGATCTGCTGGACCCCAGGACAGAATCCAGGTCTCCTGCATTGCAGGTAGATTCTTTACCTTTTGACCCACCAGGGAAGCCAGGTTTTAAAAGGTTCACCCAAGCTCTGGTGTTGAGAACAAACTGGAGGGGCTAGGAGGAGAAGCAGGGAAATATACCTAAACAGCCATGGCATTAACTCCCATCCTGAGGCTAGAGCCCATGGTACCAAGTGGGAGGTTACAGAGCCATCAGAAGAATGGCCTCATTGACAGGGCTCGAGGCTTGAGGAAGAGAAGAGACAAGTAGTCAAAATTGTTGATTTGGGGTTTTGTATTTTGTGGAGGAGGTTATAGCTTGTTTGCTGGGTGTCTTTGTTTGCTTCTGTCTGAGTCACCATGAGGATGGAGTCTCAGGCGTGAGGTACCCAGATGGGATGCTTACACAGGTGCAGGTTGGGATGAGGCGATGAGGACCACCAGGAATCTTGTTCTGCACATGTTCAGGGAGAGATGCCCATCAAACATCCACATGGAGAGGTCAAGGAAGCAGATGGAAAAACAAGAGAAGAGGTCAGGGCTGAAAATTCCAGTGTTGAGTCACCACTGATTAAATTACGTTGTCAGGACTGAGACTCAAATGTGAGACATCAAGCAGAAAGAAAGCCAACCCAGGCGGACCGTTAACCACAAGGTAGCTAATTTCTCCCTCAACAGGAATTTTTTTAAACCCCTAAATGATCAGAAGCTGTGTGCATGACACATGTTGGCACTGTCTGGATGGTGTTGAATATGTCTGGAAAACTCACACACTTTCAAAGCCTGAGGCCACTGTAAAAAAAAAAAAAAGTCACAATTCTAAGAAATGTCTATCAGGAAATGTGTGCATTTGAGTAAGAACACAGGAAGTGGTCAATACTCAGGCAAAAGAGTTCAGTCACCAGCTCTCAACTGTTGATCCAAGGACTACTAATCATGGCTTAGTTGTAAGATTCAAACACCAAAATAACTCTCCACAGTTCAAATGGGCAGCTGGCTGTCGTCCCTAAGAACTTAGCATTTAGTCAGCCAGTTCCTAGGAATAAAGGAGAAAAATCAAATCTGGAGCTGAGAGCAGCCCAGTGAGGAGAAAGCTCCTGCATTCCACCGCAGGTTGTCAAGGTGTGGAGGAAGCACAGAGATTGTCAGTCACTGGATTCATGCAGTCCTGGGAGACTTCCCAGAGGAGGTGGCTTTTCAGAAGGTGGAGCTTGCGGACTGAGGATGCAGAGTGGAATAAGACCCTAAAAGAGATGTGCATGATGAAGAACCCATGTCCACGGGCTTTGCCTTGACCCCTGTAACTGTCCTAATTTTTAACACTGAACCGACTTCATATTACTAAAATTGAAGTAACTGACTCTTTAACTTGACAAAAATAAATGTACCTGGTAATAAAACACACCCACTTATTTTCAAAGGGTCCTACGTGGGCATTTATTCTTTCAAGACAGATATTTTGAAATGTAGACGGAAACTTCGCCCATGACCTCAGCACAGTTGAGGAGGACTTCCGAGGTTCTGGGAAAGCAACTTGGGTGGCTCATCCCACCTCCTGGCCTGCAGGCACCCCAGTGCATCCACGGCTGCAACTCATCTGAATCTAAGTAGGGGATTAGAGTGCAAACTTCCAGAGAGGTCTGGTGATATTTACATCTTAATGTCACCTGCGTGCTTTGGACTCTGAGGACCTTCTCAAGAGAAGGGAAGGTGGAGAAGCTGCAAGGGTAGATATAGAAAAGTTGAACTAATGTTGCTTTATAGGGTGCATTAAATTCTCTAGTAAAATCCTAGCAATTATACAGGTTTGTTATGTATTTATATTAAATGTAAAAGTTGTGACTACATCATAAATCACTTGCAAATAAGCTACGAATTTCTACAGACAAAGGCCTTTATTTGAGGGAGAAGTTTCCTAGCCTTGGTTGTTTTGCAAAGCTGACTAAGTCACTAAGAACCTCCTGGAGCCCCGGGAGTGAACAAGCCCATTCTTCCCTCAGGCTCAAGCCCATGTCAAAAGTTTCAGATTTAAAATAAGTTATCTTATTTTGCTCTCAGAAAGTACATGATCAGACTTATCTCTGTTTCATAGAAAAAGGGCCCAGTTATCAATTATGGTGAGTTAATGAGATCAATTTTGAAAGAGAAAGAGAAATAATACTAAAATTCATATTACCTTTCTAAGACTTCTCTCAGTTAAAACATATGATTCAATTGCTCACTGTATTTAGCAGAGGCTAAAAAATAAGTGTGAAATAATTTTTAATCAGTATCTTTATTTATTTATTTTTGGCTCTGTCATTTTATTGAGCTTTAAATTGTCCCACGATTCATAGGATTTTGGTTAAAAAGTAAAATAATTTAATTGAGGATGTTGTGTAATAATGTCCCAAGGCACCTGATGATGGAACCAAATGTCCCCTGCATGCTGTGGGTCCAAGCCCACAGCATCATGGCCAGAGCTGAGGGGTTCAAAGCTGACAAGCACACATGTGGTGGTGAATCCCTCATGGAACATAAAGATCAGGAAGATGAGTCTAGGATGTTCACTTGATGCATAAATGAAAAAAAATTAAACTTGCTTGTCATTAGCCAAAAGGATGAGAAGAGCAAGTCCAAGAGTGACTGACTCATTATCTGAAAGCAGCTCTCTTGCCCCTTTTCTGTTTGCTCATTTCTGTTCGCCTCTATCTTTGAAAGACCCTAAATACAAAAATGAGATCACTAATCAACTGAAACTAACTCCTGACTTACGCTTTCCTGAATGCGCACCATGCCTTTTCTAACTTGTTGATTCTTTTTGCAAATAAAAAGGTGAAGAATGAAGCCATTTTTAAAAAAAGAAAAAGACTAACTCCCACCGCCAACAACCCAACCCCTAAGCAATCCTTCAGGAGATCACGTGGACAAGAAAACATCTGAAGAGAGTGTGCCAGTTTGCACACAGTGGAGAAAGATATAGAATCCAACCTCCTGCCTCGATGATTCACTGAGATTGTTTCCCCTATCTTTCCCTTTAAAAAGTGTCAAGGATGAAAAGAATCTTGGGAGTCTCAGAACATGAGTCCACCTTCTCCCCAGGTTGCCAGCTTTTCCAATTAAAGTGCCTTTCCTTTCTGTGGATGCTTGCCTCTCAGACTATCGGCTTATGAGCAGAGAGTAGTCGAAAGTGGTTTCCATTACACATTGACTTTTGTTTTATTGTTATTTGTGTTAGAAGTTTATTAAACACATAACAATCTTGCAAAGATGTAATAGGTGAATAAATGACATGATGTCACTAACTAAATGCTCTTTGCCTGGAGAGTCTTTCCTGAGTAGGAAACTAGAGTCATGAAAAACAAATACAAAAATATGTTCTCAAGCATGCCACTTGCTCTCAATGGAACACCAGGTAGAGATGCATTGAGTGATGAACCCGGGGACAGATATGTGATGTCCAGGCCACAGCAAGGGAGAGAAGCAGTTGTCTTTCTATAGTAATTGAACACGTCTAAAACTCCTGGGGCACTCAGTTCCTAACACCATACTGTCTTCTGTAGGCCTGAATCCCCAGTGGAACTTGGCCATGTGGGGACCGAGGACAAACAGACTAGAAACAGTGACCAGTGTGACTTAGTATGTGCTTTCTGACCAGAGAAGGTAAGAAGAGCCCATTAATACAGATCAAAAGAGATCTCTCCAGGCAAAGTTCACCTGTGCGAAATCAGAGCACAACTCTGACTGCATCAGATAGCTGAGGGCAAAGTGGAAAATTAAAAACCACCCCTCAGACAGGTGCATGTGCTCTTGGGAATCCCACATGGAATGTTCCCCATGGTTGGCATCTCAGAAGAGCCCTCTGTTGGGTCTTCCCCTTTTCCTTCCATTCTTTTCAGGCTCCTGTGGATGGCAGAGCTATGACCACAGGTTCTGGACAATTTCCTTACTTCCCCTGAATTCACTGCCTAGCACAGCACGCACTGCTCCCATCAGTCCTGAAACCTCTGCTCCAGCAGCATTCTTTCCCCACTCAGAATCCAACAAGGGCTCCCCACCACCTCCCGAATCAGCCACAATCTCTCCACACCACACATTTAGCACTAGGGGTGCCCCCACCTTCCACTCCACCCTAATCTCCTACCACCCCCACAGTTATGATCCTTTTCCTCCAGCCAGCTGGATGGCCATTGCCCAGGAGCACCAGGCATCAAGCCTGTCTCCACGTCTTGTTTACGTGGTTCCCACCGCAGGAACATGGCATCACTCTGTCCCTATTCCTGAAAATGAAAGTCGCTCAGTCGTGTCCGACTCTTTGCGACCCCCTGGACTCTACAGTCCATGGAATTCTCCAGGCCAGAATACTGGAGTGGGCAGCCTTTCCCTTCTCCAGTGGATCTTCCTGACCCAGGAATCGAACCAGGGTCTCCTGCATTGCAGCAGATTCTTTACCAATTTAACTATCAGGGAAGCCCCATTTTCCCCTAATTCTACTTTGTCCAGGAGATTCCTCTTGTTCCCTCTCAACCAACTGGGCTCCTCCTTAGAATCTCCACTGTCCTTTGAAAATGCCTCATGGTGACCCACACACTCTCCTTCGTGTCAAGGTTATCTATATAATTGACTTCTTACACTTGAAAACTGCAAGCTTGTGGTTTGCTCAAACATGGGCAGTCAGTACAGATTTGTTGATCTGAGAACCCAGCAGGATCTGAGGTCATTTTGGTGATAGATGGCATTGTTGGTTGGGTTACAGAGGTCAAAGTCTATCAGTGAATTCTGAAGCCCCTTCCCCAATTTTCCCCTTCTGCTTACTCACAGCCTCTGAGACAAAACATCCAGTGTTTTTCTTTAAAAGAAAACTTGTGCTACTAAACATAACAAAAGAAGGAAACCGCTATTCATCAGAAATAGGTCTGGTTTACTACAAACGATGCAGAAAATTGCAGAACTAAGCATTTTAGAGCATTTGAACAACGCACGTTCAGGATTCAGGCAAAAGTACATTTTCCATTGTTCACTGAACAACTGTTTCAATACCTTCACTTTCATGAAAACAATGATTTCATACTACAATAAGTGGATATATGCAATCACCTTCATAGGTAAATATGGTAGATACAAGCCAAGAATAATCCATTTTTATCCTTACTTTTTATCACTGTAACTTATAAGGATCATCATAAACTCTAAAACCACATTTGACACCTGTAACAGTGATTCTCCTGAACACTCATCATTCTCCGAAGCCTCTCCTCTCCTCTTGCAGGCTCTCATATGATACATCTTCAGCCTCTGATGCTGGTCCTTGGTAATTCCTCCCTCCACCTCCTCCCCATTCATGTTCTTCCAGCAATGCCTCCGGACTGGCACAGTGATCCTCACTCCTCACTCACTCAGGAAACTGACTCACAGACTTACACACTTCCCTCCCAGGTTTCTCCCCAGATTACAGCACCTAGGACACAGTCGGTCCACAATAAAACAAGTAAACAGCAGCAGGAACATAGAGGCTCTGGTCCAGTCCTTGACATGGCAGCAATACATCTTCACCGCAGAGACCTTCTATTGGGTGCAGCTCAATGGATCCCAAACATGACTCAGCATTTCTTCTCTCCCCTGCAGCACCCTCAAACCTACAGACTCCCTTCTATTCCTATGTTTATATTACATGGTCCCCAAGTATGGAGTCTTTTCTGTTTATTTCCTTTCTGTCAACTTCATCTAAAATATTGATTATTTTTATTGTTACATCTCTAAGGCATTATTCTGGACTCCGTTTATGGAATGAATTCAATCTATATCTACCACTGCCCAAGTACTTACTACATGCCAGGCACTGAATAGAGCTCATATACCGTCTTTTTATTAATTTTTAAAGTTACTCAATGAGAAGATGCTACTATTATTTCTATTTTACAGATGAGAAAGCAGTCTTTTGAATATTTATCGAGTATAAGTATATGCAATAGTATATGAAACTATCTGATTTCCAGGCTTATCTAAGTTTCCAATACACAGTTAAATATGTGATATCTATATTTCATTTTTTCCCAGAACATTTTCTCTAATAAACATTTGGAAATAGTTGTCTTAAAAAGAATATTAAGATAATGTCACTTTACTTGTATAAATAATTATCTTTAGCAAGAGAACCAGCTGTTTTTGTAGCCACATTTAGCAACAGGAATTGTTATTTAATGCATATTTGCAGTGGCAAAATAGAATGCCGTACTTGTAAATATGTTATTCAGATACTGACAGTAATGCAGCAATTCCAAATGACTATTTTTAATAAACAATACAATGACCACAACTGTAAAATAATGGAGCTGATAAAACTTGCCAATACAGTAAAAATGCAAAAAAAAAAAAAAAGGGGGGGGGCAGTTAAAAGCTCTTTTGGATACCATCTACTATCTTCTTCTCTTTAAATAATCTCAAAGAAATTAACAACTACCAAATAAATTTCCCTGAGATGGAGATGAAATTATGTAAACAGACACTGAAAATATACTCAAATCAAGGGGGACTCTTAGAGCAACAACTGAAGCAGCAGGGGCCTCATTCATGTGTCTAAGAGATACAGTAAATGGCTTTTTCCAGTGATTCTGACAACTGCAGGCTGATAACCAAACACCGACAGAAAGACTCTCAGACATGGAAGGTTCAGAAAGTGTGGTTGCTGAAGCGTCTTGTAATGAAAAGCCAAGGGAAAAGGCTCTCTTTTAGAACAAATTAAAACTACTCTCACGGAATAAACAAACTCCAGTGAGCCCTGCTGCTCTGATTCTTACCATTCGCAATGCCCGTGACTGTGGTGCCAACGGCCCAGGGCCCAGGATGCTATGGGTGCCCACACAGAGAGGGACAGAGGGGCCAGGCACCAGTGCACGGAGTCACATGACCCTGGACAAGTCCTCCTCGCCATCCTTGTCTCCCAGATGAGGAAGCAAGGCCTGGAAGTCTTCTCCTTTAAGCTCCTCTCAGAGCAGCCTGGGAAGCAGAGCTGAACTTTATCTTCTGACTAGGACTGTGCTGCCTTATCCTCTCATAGAGCTTCTTTTCAGGGTCAGAACCGAACACAGCCATTTTTATTCATTCATTCATTCATTCACTGTTTTTCGTGTTCTTTTCCATTATGGTTTATCATAGGATATAGGTCCCTGGGCTACATAATAGAACATTGTTATCTATCTGTCCCATACATAATAGCTTTATCTGCTAATCCCAAATGCCCAGTCCATCCCTCCCCTACCCATCTCTCCTTTGGCAACCACAAGTCTCTTCTGTCTGTGAGTCTGTTTCTGCTTCAGGGGTAAGTCCATTTGCTTCAGATTTTAGATTGCACATATGCATGCTAAGTCGCTTCAGTCACGTCTGACAATTTGCGACCCTGTGGACTGTAGCCAGCCAGGCTCCTCTCTCTGTGGGATTCTCCAGGCAAGAACACTGAAGTGGGGTGCCACTTTCTCCTCCAGGGGATCTTCCCTGCATCTCTTATGTCTCCTGCATCGGCACGCAGGTTCTTTATGAACTACCACATAAGTGATATTATACGGTATTTGTCTCTCTCCTTCTGACACTTAGTATGAAAATCTCTAGGTCCATCCATGTTGCTGCAAATGGCAATATTTCATTCTTTTTTTTTACTGTTTATAATAGATTACAGCAATTTTGATGTTGATCAGGGCATCTTCCTGTGAGCAAGGTGAGAGGAGATAGAGGTAAGCTATGAAAGGCTCAGTAAAAGCCCAAAGGATCCAGGTGTAAACAAGTCCTCTTCCTTCCCTAAACCACACTTAGAGACCTGGTAGGGAGACTGCAGCATTCAGCTCCCTCCTGCTCCCACCCAGGGTGCTAGGAGCTCTGGAGCCATCAGTGGTGAGGAGAGAGGGGAAGGAAGAGGGGAGAGGGGTGGATTAAGGGGGGGCAGGACTGGAGAAGGGGACAGAAGAGCAGAGAGGGCCCCAAGGCATAGGAAGTGATTCAGAGGAGTCAGTCTCCCACTCCATGAACCACATAATTAAAACTTCTTCACCTTCTGAAACATCTACTAATATAGACCAAGACTACAAAGCCTCTTTCCACCTCTCTTTTTTTTAAACTTCTGTCTCAAGCATTTTTGAAATTGCCTACATGTTACTGAATCTTTTATGTTTGGTCTCCTTTTCACATTCTGGTGGATGGTTATTGTTCAGTCACTAAGTTGTGTCCAACATTTTGTGACCCCATAGATTGCAGCATGCCAGGCTTCCCTGTCCTTCACCATCTCCTAGAGTTTGAGGAGGATTGTAGTGTTGTTCAGTTTCTGTCTGGTATGGTGGTCTGGACACAAGGGTCCCATGAAAAATAAAAATAATGCACTGTGAGTATCCATGTGAGTGTGTGCATTGGAGCAGAATGAGAATGTAATTAAAGGGGATGGAAGAAGCTTACAAAAATCAGTTTCTAACCCTATCCATCCCGCCAAAAAAATAAAAAACCCCTACAATTCTTGAATAAAATATAATCTGAATTTAACTACAGCATTATAAAGAACCTTATTGGGTATAAGTTTTTTTTAAATGTCATTGTTTCCTAAAGTTTGATGGAAAATTTTTCTTTCCCTTAAAAATAAACTAAAATACCACAGACATTTCCCAAAAATTCCAGCTGTCTGCTTGCTGTCCCTGTGTCTCTGGAGCTATTTTATTTTTCTTCCATTGGTATTTTAAAGGTGTAGCTTTGATATGTAATACTATTTTAAAGAGTTTAACAGCATTAAAGATTTTTTTTTAAAGTACTAGCAGTTTATTTTCACATAATTGAGTACACATTGCAAAATTACTGTTTTAATTGGAAAACCTTCTTTACTAGTTAAAAACTGTCATCTCAATGAAAGAGTATACTTTGAAATCAAAGGAGAGTTCAGTCCAACAATCTAACAAGCATACTAGTGTAGGTGTGAGCGTGAAATTTTGCAAGGGCCAGACACAGGGGGAAGTAATTTTTAATTTGTAAACTCCAAGAATCCTTCTAGTAAAAATATTTTTACATACTACCACACCCAATGTATTGCATTTTTTCTTCTAAGTTATTTTTCCCCACTGAAGCCATCATAACCTAACTATATTTCTTTCTAAATACAGAGCCTCCTTCCATCCATCCATCTTTCCATTTATTCAATTAAACTAAAAGTGCATGCATTTTGTACCCTCCAGGCACCTGGCCCTGTTCTAGACACTAGGAAACAGAAATAAATAAATACTCTTCCTCCTCTGGAGAACTTTACAGAGCAGATTAAAGGGTAACCAGGTCATTATAGCACAGAGAGAGAGCAGCCCCATCAACTGAATGGACGGCAGATGTAGGCCACCGGCTTGAGCCTCCCCTCTTCCTTCACTTCACACTCCAGGGACAATCTATACCTCACAAACACAGTTCACAACGTTCTCTGTCCTGCCTCTGACTTCTGTTCCCCACGGGATTAGTGGATGCTCATTTCATCCTCATAATACATTGCTGTTCCCTCGGTTTCCCCCCTTTAAACTGTAACCACGCGAAGGCAGGGACCATTCATACCTCCAGTGCTCATCACAGAAACGTGTGAAGAATGAATGAAGGACAAAAATAAGCCAACAAGACCCCATGCTGAAACATGTCACCCTGCCCCTAACACATACACCCATCCCACCCCCCACAACGAAGATCTACTCTGGTTTTCCTTCTGCAACGGTAAGAATTTAAAATATTTTCTCTTGTAAATGGATTTTTCCCCCAGAGGGCAAACCATTCATTTATTCATTCTCCTGGCAGAGAAAAATAGTACACTGTCGAAATGTCTAAGCCCGTTTGAAAATATTTTGGAATTTCTGGTTTCATTCCCTTGCTTTTTACACAGCTATATAAATGTGGACCTGTTCTGAAAGTCAGCTGGAAACACACATTTCAAGGTGTTAGCAGTACTTTTCCCCCCTTTTTTTGCATTTCATTTGGCTGGACAGTTGTTTAAATTGTGGTGTAACCAGACTGTACCTATTTATACTAGCGATTTCAAAATAGATGTTGTGAGTCACTGGTTTTAGATACCGTAGCTGGTTGGCCAGTTCAGAGGGAAAAAATGGTTAGTGTAAAGTATTAGAACAACAATGACTAGATGAATTCTCCAAGAAAGAAGAAAAAGGAACTTAGTTTATATCTCACTTAAGTGCATTTTAATTGTCCAATCAGACTAACAATCATATAAATATGCCATCAGATGAATGAAAGATGGATGCTATGAAAGAGTCACTAAGTATTTAAATCATGAATAAAAATATATGTCAGAAAAAAAAAGTAGTGCTTGCGATGAGAAACTATGTTAAACATATTTGGATACCTCAGTCAACCTGCAATATTTATTCAATGAGCCCAGCTTCTGGGATTTTATTCCTATTTGCCACCTAGTGAATAAAAATGTGTTAAGTTCATGTTGTCTGTGACCTTTTGCTAAAAATGTCATTCCTTACTCACATTCTGCATTGGTGGTCAGAGGCTGACGCCAAGAATATGTTTGTCATCCGAGCTCCCTTCCCATGTAAACTTTAGGCTCTCTTACACCATCCAGATGACTGTGCACAAGGCGACAGACAAGCTGAAGAATTTCCTAAGTCCAGTAGCTTCGTTCTTTAAAGAACCTCCCAAGAGCCATCGTGGAGCTATTAGAGCAAGGACAGATTCTGTGCATTCGGGTCATCTGTGCTCCAAGACAACTAGCAGGCTATCTAGGTCAACGCCTAGCAGCACCGGCCCTTTCCTGAGCCCGCAGTCCAGAGTCCCGTGCAGTCACAGAAGCTGCAGCATGGTTGTCTTCTCTGGAGGATTTGGCCACGTCTATCCAAGGCAATGTGTCTCCACAGAGGTCCTGAAGCAAGGATCTCAGATGGCTCAGGTTCTGAGCTTCTGGAAAGATGTAATCATGTGTTTATTTATGTACATACACGTGCGCATGTTTGTTTAAGCAGATGACTCATAGTATTTTTTTTTTTTTTTCATATTCTGGCAGATGCCCTGGCCCCAAATTGTTTGGAGTGATAGCCTCTGCAGTGGCAGAACTGGCCACAGGGTCCTCAGAAGCTCTGTGCCCCACCTACCCGTGCAGGCCCCTGCGGGCCAGCCCAGGGCCTAGGCTCAGACGTGGCCGCCTCCAGGCTGCACTTGTCAGTCTGGCCACAGGACGGGGTGCTGTTACTGCACCACGGGGCGAATTTCACTCCCTGGACCAATGTAACTCTGCATAAGGCAACTGAGGAGCTCAGAGCTCAGAGCGGGTCCTAATCCACGCCATTCGGCCTGGGAGATTCCTTGAGGGTAACCAGCCATACTACCTTTCTTTGGAATTGTCTCCCTAAAAACATGCCTGGGCTCTTCTTTTCTCCTCTGAGATACTTCAAAAAGAAAAGGTCTGAGAATAATAAAATACATGAGACTCTTTCCGTCACCCATTCTGCTGTATTTCCTCCATGGTTAGGTTTTCTGTTTTGTTTTGTCTTGTTTTAAAGAAGAATTAAAATATCCAGAAATAGCTGAAATCCAGCAAAACCTCTTGAATCCCATTTCCTTCTTTCTTTCTCCAGATTTATAAGCTATCCTTGTAGCTATTACTCTAAAATATTTTTAAAAATATTTACACCACATATGCGTGCTAGTCTAAGCAATATACAAATACTGGTTTCCATGGTTGCCTTTTCTTATTGGAGTACAGTTGATTTACAATGTTGTGTTAGTTCCAGGTGTACAGCAAAGTGATTCAGTTATACATATTTATACATTTATGCTCTCTCTCTATATATATATGTGCTCTTTTCAGATTCTTTTCCCTTATAGGTTATTATTAAGTATATAGCTCCCTGCGCTATACACTAGGTTCTTGTTGGTCATCTATTTTACACATATTAGTGTGTATCTGTTAATTCCAAACTCCTAATTCATCCCTCCATGTTTTAAAATGCCATATTGTTGGTCTCATTCTATAAGAATGTTCCGCATCTTAGTTTTGGCTCAGTGATAGATTTGAGATTCATTGATATTGATTCACATAGCTCTGGTTCATTTCTTTCAACTACAGGATGGTATTTTATTGTCTGATGACCCTGCTTTATTCCCTGTATGCTCATTACCAGTGATGCTGCAGTGGACACTCTAACACTATTTCGTGCGCCCACCAGCACGACACCCCAGGGTACACCCTCTGTCTCTACAGCAGGAAGCAACCCCCTCTTCTCCTTGTGGGAAACATGACTGTTTTTCTAACACCAAAGGCTCAGCCTCACCCATGTCCATACCCACAGTGCTGGCATGTGCGTCAGCACGTTCAAAGTGAAGTCGCTCAGTCGTGTCCAACTCTTAGTGACCCCGTGGACTGTAGCCCACCAGGCTCCTCTGTCCATGGGATTCTCCAGGCAAGAATACTGGAGTGGGTTGCCATTTCCTTCTCCAGGGGATCTTCCCGACCCAGGGATCGAACCCAGGTCTCCTGCATTGCAGGCAGACGCTTTAACCTCTGTGCCAAAGTGAGCTACAAGCAGTTACTCAATTCAGTCACTGCTGATTTCTCTGGGTGGTCGTCGTCAGTGTGCCTGGGCCAACATTCTTACAAGGTTGCTTCCGTTTCCTGGGAGTGAGTCTTGTTCCATCCTGTTCTCATTCATCAAACTGTCTTTCCCAAGTTCTTTCCATTGAATAGGTCTTCAACATTTACAGAACGACTGAACAGATGAAAGTGGAAATGCTAATTTCATGAAGTGCCATTGATGTTACATTCAAGTTTTCTGAGAACATGGTTCCCATCCACTACATCACGTGACTGTTCCACTCAACCCAGTTGATTATGCTTAACATCAATACTGGAGTCTAAAGGGGATCTGTCATTGTTGTTCAGTCACTCAGTCGTGTCCGACTCTGTACAACCCCGTGGACTGAAGCTTGCCAGGCTTCCCTGTCCTTCACAATTTCCTGGAGCTTGTTCAAACCCATGTCCATTGAGTCGGTGATGCCATCCAACCATCTCGTCCTCTGTCGTCCCCTTCTCCTCCTGCCTTCAAACTTTCCCAGCATCAGCATCTTTTCTGGTGAGTCAGCTATTTGCATCAGGTCGCCAGAGTACTGGAGCTTCCAAAAGGGGATCTATTAGGAACTTAGAAATGAGTGAATTAAATTTGCTTCATGATGGACAAACACATATTGGTCTCTATTTTTCTAAATTTTTTATTCTTATACAATCTTTAAAGGTTACTTTCCATTTACAGTTATTATAAAACAAAGCATTGACTATATTCCCCATGTTGTACAATACATCCTTGAAGCCCGTCTTACACCTAATAGTTTCCTCCCACTCGCCTACCCCTGTCATGCCCCTACTGCTTCCATTTCCCCACTGGGAACCACCAGTTTCATCTCTACAGCTGAGTCTGCTTCTGTTTAGTTATATTCACTGGTTTGCTGACATTTTTAGATTCCACATATAAGTGATACATAGAGTACTTGTTTTTCCCTAACTTTTTTCATTTAGCATAATGTTCTCCAAGTCCATCCATGTTGCTGCAAATGTAAATTATTTATTTTTTACAGCTGAGTAATATTCCATTGAATACATGTACCACTACATCTTTATCCATCCTCTGTTGATGGACACTTAGGTTTCTTTCATGTCTAGGCTACTGTAAACAGTGCTGTAATGAACATTTGTGTGCATGCATCTTTTTGAATTACATGCCCCGGTGGCTCAGCTGGTAAAGAAGCCATCTGCAATGTGGGAGACCTGGGTTCGATCCCTGGGTGGGGAAGATCCCCTGGAGAAGGGAAAGGCTATCCACTCCAGTATTCTGGCCTGGAGAATTCCATGGACTGTATAGTCCATGGGGTTGCAAAGAGTCAGACACGACTGAGCCACTTTCACTTTTAGCATTTTTTCAAATGCTCAGGAGGAGGACTGCAGGATAATATGGTAGCTCTATTAATAGTTTTTAAAGGAAACTATACTGTTCTCTATAGCAACTGAATCAATTTCCATTCTCACCAACAGCATAGAAGGGTTCCCTTTTCTCTACACCCTCTCTAGCACTCATTATCTGTAAACTTTTCAATGATGATCATTCTGACCAGTGTGAAGTGATCCATCACTGTAGTTTTGATTTGCATTTCCATGATGATTATTGATGTTAAGCTTCTGTTCCCATGCCTGTTGGCCATCCGCATTTCCTATTTGGAAAACATGTCTAGTCAGTTCTTCTGCCTATTTTTTAATAGGGCTTCTTTTTTTTTTTTTACATTGAGTTGTATGAGTTCACAATGGCCTCCTCTGGTCCATCTCTTACTTGAAAGAGAGACTCTTGCTTTACACAGACACAAGGAGGCTTATGAACGGGTGCCCATGGGTTGGATGGCTCTTACAGACCCTGGGAGCTTGAGGAACAAGCTAATCTCAGTCTCGGGGATCTGCGGTCTTTCTTTATCTCATCTCGTGGCATCTCTCCCTTGTCTGGCTCTACTCTGCTCCCCGTGGTTTCCTGACTAGGTTCCTTTCCTTCATCCACAGATTACGGTTCCTCACACCTTCACTTATGCTCCCACAGTCGTGACCTGAACTCCGACTGAGGGCATTCTTTCCATTTCAGATCTACTGACAACAGACTCAACACGTGTACGTGTGGTCCCATGTCTCTACAGTCACCTGCTAACAAGGCAAATATCAGTTCAGTTTTGTTGCTCAGTCGTGTCCAACTCTTTGCGACCCCATGAATTGCAGCACGTCAGGCCTCCCTGTCCATCACCATCTCCCGGAGTTCACTCAGACTCACGTCCATCGAGTCTGTGATGCCATCCAGCCATCTCATTTTTGGTTGTCCCCTTCTCCTCCTGCCCCCAATCCCTCCCAGCATCAGAGTCTTTTCCAATGAGTCAGCTCTTCCCATGAGGTGGCCAAAGGACTGGAGCTTCAGCTTTAGCATCATTCCTTCCAAAGATATCCCAGGGTTGATCCTTCAGAATGGACTGGTTGGATCTCCTTGCAGTCCAAGGGACTCTCAAGAGTCTTCTCCAGCACCACAGTTCAAAAGCATCAATTCTTCGGCACTCAGCTTTCTTCACAGTCCAACTCTCACATCCATACATGACCACAGGAAAAATCATAGCCTTGACTAGACGGACCTTAGTTGGCAAAGTAATGTCTCTGCTTTTGAATATACTATCTAGGTTGGTCATAACTTTTCTTCCAAGGAGTAAGCATCTTTTAATTTCATGGCTGCAGCCACCATCTGCAGTGATTTTGGAGCCCCAAAAATAAAGTCTGTCACTGTTTCTACTGTTTCCCCATCTATTTCCCATGAAGTGATGGGACCGGATGCCATGATCTTCATTTTCTGAATGTTGAGCTTTAAGCCAACTTTTTCACTCTCCATTTTCACTTTCATCAAGAGGCTTTTTAGCTCCTCTTCACTTTCTGCCATAAGGGTGGTGTCATCTGCATATCTGAGGTTATTGATATTTCTCCCGGTAATCTTGATTCCAGCTTGTGCTTCTTCCAGTCCAGTGTTTCTCATGATGTACTTTCCATAGAAGTTAAATAAGCAGGGTGACAATAGACAGCCTTGACATACTCCTTTTCCTATTTGGAACCAGTCTGTTGTTCCATGTCCAGTTCTAACTGTTGCTTCCTGACCTGCATACAGATTTCTCAAGAGGCAGGTTAGGTGGTCTGGTATTCTCATCTCTTTCAGAATTTTCCACAGTTTATTGTGATCCACACAGTCAAAAGCTGTGGCATAGTCAATAAAGCAGAAATGGATGTTTTTCTGGAACTCTCTTGCTTTTTCTATGATCCAGTGGATGTTGGCAATTTGATCTCTGGTTCCTCTGCCCTTTCTAAAACCAGCTTGAACATCAGGAAGTTCACAGTTCACGTATTGCTGAAGCCTGGCTTGGAGAATTCTGAGCATTACTTTACTAGCATGTGAGATGAGTGCAATTGTGCGGTAGTTTGAGCATTCTTTGGCATTGCCTTTCTTTGGAATTGGAATGAAAACTGACCTTTTCCAGTCCTGTGGCCACTGCTGAGTTTTCCAAATGTGCTGGCATATTGAGTGCAGCACTTTCACAGCATCCTCTTCCAGGATTTGAAACAGCTCAACTGGAATTCCATCACCTCCACTAGCTTTGTTCGTAGTGATGCTTTCTAAGGCCCACTTGACTTCACATTCCAGGATGTCTGGCTCTAGATGAGTGATCACACCATCATTATTATCTTGGTCGTGAAGATCTTTTTTGTACAGTTCTTCCATGTATTCTTGCCACCTCTTCTTAATATCTTCTGCTTCTGTTAAGTCCATACCATTTCTGTCCTTTATCAAGCCCATCTTTGCATGAAATGTTCCCTTGGTATCTCTAATTTTCTTGAAGAGATCTCTAGTCTTTCCCATTCTGTTGTTTTCCTCTATTTCTTTGCATTGATCACTGAAGAAGGGTTTCTTATCTCTTCTTGCTATTCTTTGGAACTCTGCATTCAGATGCTTATATCTTTCCTTTTCTCCTTTGGTTTTCACCTCTCTTCTTTTCACAGCTATTTGTAAGGCCTCCCCAGACAGCCATTTTGCTTTTTTGCTTTTCTTTTCCATGGGGATGGTCTTGATCCCTGTCTCCTGTACGATGTCACAAACCTCATTCCATAGTTTATCAGGCACTCTATCTATCAGATCTAGGCCCTTAAATCTATTTCTCACTTCCACTGAATAATCATAAGGGATTTGATTTAGGTCATACCTGAATGGTCTAGTGGTTTTCCCTAATTTCTTCAATCTGAGTCTGAATTTGGTAATAAGGAGTTCATGATCTGAGCCACAGTCAGCTCCTGGTCTCGTTTTTGTTGACTGTATAGAGCTTCTCCATCTTTGGCTGCAAAGTATATAATCAATCTGATTTCAGTGTTGACCATCTGGTGATGTCCATGTGTAGAGTCTTCTCTTGTGTTGTTGGAAGAGGGTGTTTGCTATGACCAGTGCATTTTCTGAAAACTCTATTAGTCTTTGCCCTGCCTCATTCCGCATTCCAAGGCCAAATTTGCCTGTTACTCCAGGTGTTTCTTGACTTGCTACTTTTGCATTCCAGTCCCTTATAATGAAAAGGACATCTTTTTGGGTGTCAGTTCTAAAAGGTCTTGTAGGTCTTCATAAAACTGTTCAACTTCAGTTTCTTCAGTGTTACTGGTTGGGGCATAGACTTGGATAACTGTGATATTGAATGGTTTGCCTTGAAGACGAACAGAGATCATTCTGTCATTTTTGAGACTGCATCCAAGTACTGCATTTCGGACTCTTTTGTTGACCATGATGGCTACTCCATTTCTTCTGAGGGATTCCTGCCCGCAGTAGTAGATATAATGGTCATCTGAGTTAAATTCACCCATTCCGGTCCATTTTAGTTCACTGATTCCTAGAATGTAGACATTCACCCTTGCCATTTCTTGTTTGACCACTTCCAATTTACCTTGATTCATGGACCTGACATTCCAGGTTTTATGCAATATTGCTCTTTACAGCATCGGATCTTGCTTCTATCACCAGTCACATCCACAACTGGGTATTGTTTTTGCTTTGGCTCCATCCCTTCATTCTTTCTGGAGTTATTTCTCCACTGATCTCCAGTAGCATATTGGGCACCTAATGACCTGGGGAGTTCCTCTTTCGGTATCCTATCGTTTTGCCTTATCATACTAACAAGAGCATACATCATAGAAAACAGGGTTTTCTCGCCTAAGCCAGAGAGTGCATGGCTTCAGTTCTGAGGGCCATAAGGTCACTCTTGTGACTACTCAACTCAGCTGATGTAGAGTAAAAATAGTCATGGACAGCACACAAGAAATGATGCATAATGGTGCTCCAATAAAATTTTACTTTTAAACACAGGTAGCAGGTGAGCCTTCACACTGGTCAGACTGGCCAGCATCAAAAAGTCTATGAATAATAAATGCTGCACAGGGTGTGGAGAAAAGGGAACCCTCCTACACTGTTGATGGGAGTATAAATTGATACAGTCACTGTGGAGAACAGGATGGAGGTAAAATAAAGTTATCATATGATCCAGCAACCCACTCCTGGGCATATATCTTGAGAAAGCCATAATTTGAAAAGATACATATACCCCAGTGTCCACGGCAGCACTATCTGTAATAGCCAAGATAGGGAAGCAACCTAAATGTCCATCAACAGATGAATGGATAAAGAAGATGTGGTATAGATATACAGTGGAGTACTCACTCCTAAAAAGAATTAAATAATGCCATCTGCAGCAACATGGGTGGACTTGGAGATTATTATACTAAGTGAAGTCAGACAAAGATAAATAACATGAGATATGAGATATCTCTTATACATGGAATCTAAAAAAAAAAATGATGCAAATGAACTTATTTACAAAACAGAAATAAACCCACAGGCACAGAAATCAAACTTAAAGTTACCAAAGGGGAAAAGAGGGAAGATAACTTAGGAGTTTGGGATTAACATACACATGAGTGAGTGAGAGTCGCTCAGTCACATTCGACTCTTTCAGACCCCATGGACTGTAGTGCACCAGGCTCTTCTGTCCATGGAATTCTCCAGGCAAGAATACTGGAGTGGGGAGCCATTCCCTTCTCCAGGGGAATCTTCTCTGACCCAGGAATCAAACCTGGGTCTCCCATGCTGCAGGCAGATTCTTTACCATCTGAGCCACCAGGAAAGCCCCAATATATATACCCTACTACACATAAAACAGATAACCACAGAGGATGTACTGCATAGCACAAGGAACTCTACTTGATATTTTACCATAACATATAAGGAAAAAGAATCTTAAAAAAATTAGACATATATGTATGTATACCTGAATCACTTTGCTGTACACCTGAATTTAGCACAACACTGTAAATCAACTATAGACCAGTACAAAATAAAATCAGGTAGCAGGCTGGATTGGAGAAGGCAATGGCACCCCACTCCAGTACTCTTGCCTGGAAAATCCCATGGACAGAGGAGCCTGGTGGGCTGCAGTCCATGGGGTCACTAGCAGTCAGACATGACTGAGTGACTTCCCTTTCACTTTTCACTTTCATGTGTTGGAAAAGGAAATGGCAACCCACTCCAGTTTTCTTGCCTGGAGAATCCCAGGGACGGGGGAGCCTGGTGGGCTGCCATCTATGGGGTTGTACAGAGTCAGACACGACTGAAGTGACTTAGCAGCAGCAGCAGCAGGCTGGATGTGGCCCCTGGGCTGTGGTATGCTACCCTTGGCCTAAGCGCTGTCGGTCTCAGAAGGGAGGCATCTACTCACGTCCCTTATACAGACTCAGAAGAGGAACAAGCTACCTTCCCTGGTCCACCGTCCTATGATTACACTCACCAAGGCACCTTCTGATGACGGGTTGGTGCTGCACCTGACTCTGCCTTTAGGAAAAGAACCGAATGGCTGTGCGCATTGGTGGAGTCTAAGTCATTAGAGAGTTTTTAGGGCTAACAAACAAGGATGCAACTCAGTTCAAATTCAGCTCAGGTGGACACGGTCATCAGCGCTCAGGGACATGCTGGATGGTGATGTATAAACAGGATCAAGCATCCAGGCTGTGCACTTGCCTGAGGGCAGCAGCATCACCTATAATAAACACTCACGGGACAGAGACTTAACCAATCAAGGAGAATTCATCCCAGCTAGTTGCCAGCTGGAAGCATCCTCAGAAACTCCAGAAAGCTCTGACCAGTGGAGCACACTGGCTCTGATCCATTTTATTGTAGGCTCCTGTGTCCAGATGTGGCTATAAACGATGCAGGCCAGAAGGTGTCCAAATGCTTCTTCCTAAAACCCTGTGGTTTTGCAGACACAAGATCAGAAGTAACTACAGTCTGCTCCTGTCATGGGTAACTGGAATAGTTAATAAGAAAAATTAACATTTGATAAATCTCCCTATTTTTATTTTTAGAGGCCCATACATTTACAAAGTTTGTTCTTAAAATAAACTCACCATTTGTTGCTAAAGTTATTCTTTACAAGCCTGTTAACTTTTTTTTTCAAATGAAGAGGTGTTTTCACACATTTTGATTATATTCATGTATATGCATACAAACATCTTTAAAAGACAGCATTCTCAATGTTTGAGAAGAAATACAGTGATGGATGGAATACTGTTGGTAGAAATCCAATTACACATAAATCTGAATGATTTTAGATTACAAACTAATATTGGACAAAGGGCAACAGTCCACGGGAGACCATTAAAACTAATGAATCCCAAGTATAATTAGATGTGGGCATGCCTCACACATTTTTTTTCTTTACCGGTCATCAGCTCTGCTTCAGCCTGTTTTTTGGTTTGTTTTTTAATTTTTTAAATTAACTATTTTAATCAGAGGCTAATTACTTTACAATACTGTGGTGGGTCTTGCCATACATTGACATGAATCAGCCATGGGTGTACATGTGTCCCCCATCCTGAAGCCCCCTCCCACATCCCTCCCCATCCCATCCCTCTGGTTTATCCCCGTGCACCAGCCCTGAGCACTCTGTCTCATGCATCAACCTCGGACTGGTGATCTATTTCACTTATGATAATATACATGTTCCAATGCTATTGTTTCTCCAGCTTGTTTTTAACCAGGGTTAAGGTAAATCACAGGAAGTGCCTGGGGGAAAGTGAAAGTCTCCTGATTAATTAGAAAGAAAGCCTTTCAGGGAGGTTACTTTCTAGTCAGGCTTTCACAGGTAAGTAAAAGAACAGAACAGTGTGATAATATGCGAGGAAGGAAACACCACACAAAATTAAACTTTCCTGTTTTCTAAAGTTACAAGGTTTTAATGACAAGATTTTAAAAAATTAGCCAAAAAGCCACACACAGGATTTGGGACAAGCCAGAGAAGGATGCTCTTGACTTCTGGACGTCCTGGGGAAGGTGTGGTCAAAAAACAGGGACCTGTCATCTCTTCTGCCTCTAGGAGGGCAATCTGAAACTGGGATCTACTTGGAAGGAATTTCCGTGCGTTGTGTCACATACCACCTGATAGCTGCTGTTCCATCATCCGTACTGTTCAAGTTGTTTCCTATTTGCCAAGCTTCCATTCTGATGACCTGTGGTAAGAATTTCAGCAAGAGTATTTACAGACTTCAAGTGCCCTGGCATCCAGGCTCCCCAGGGTGAGGGGAGTTGGGTGATATTCTGTAATGCAAAGCACCCAGGGAACTCATAGTCAGAGTGTCACGCTCAGCATTTGTAAAACACTGTTCATCTGCAGAATTATACTGCCCAGTTTTGCCAAGAGGCTGACTCAGTGGGTATTCACTCTGATAAATTTGGCTCCAGTAAGATCCTGTCCCTGGAGCTCCTTGGAGAATGCACATGGCTCACTGCGAGCACAGAGGCAGAAGTGGGACAGGAGCAGGGAGGACAGAGAAGGAAGAGGTGTGTGTATGGACACAGTGAAAAGAAAAACAAAGAACTCACGAGGGCCACAGAGTGTGACCACAGAAGGTGCACCATCCATCCTGTTTAACAAAGATCACTTCTTAGTAGCAGTTCCTTTACTCTTCTAGTTGTATGTGTGCACATACATTGCCAATCCTCATGACTCACACTTTCCAAGTTTGTGAGTCTGCCTCCTCCCAACATTTATTTGTGACTCCAGCATCAGTGCTCACTGGGCATTTACGGTCGTGTGGGACACGCAAAGGGGGGCAAAGACACGCATGCTCCACTGAACAAGGAGATTCTCTGCCTTCTGGTTTCACTCAAGTTGTAAATGTGTCCATCTTAGCCTCTATTTAATGTCATGATTTTTGCACTTTGGCGGGCTTTGCATGTGTGTGTGTGAGTGTGTGTCTGTCTGATTTTGTCATTTAAAGTGGCTCCACTATAGTGCTGAGGCACTGTCCAATGTCAAGTGCAAGAAGACCGTCATGTGCTTTATGAAACAGAGCAGGACCCTGTGGTCTTGCCCTCCGAGTCCCCGGCCTGCCTTTTGTCTGTGGAAAACTTTAGCTAAAAAATAAGTTTGATCAGAGAAGTGAGAAAATGCAGAGACAAAGGGAAACAATCAAAGAAAACCAAGTAATGTAACAGTTCTGTCATTAAGCAAAGTCAAGGGTCTTCCGTTCCTCTTCAAAGACTACAGATAATCTTCTGAGCCATGTCCTGTGAGCCGTCGTGTACACACTGAAACCCCAGGGGAAGAAGTCAACTACATGAGGACCAGTCTGTAACCGTGACAAGAGGTGCCACCATTCTGAGCACTGGCCTCAAGGAAAAGGGAAGAAACTGACCCTGGGACTGATGATTAACTGTGCTTAAAACAATCAGGATGACACTGATCAGACCAATTTCAAGATGACCGTCAAAGCTGACTGTGCTGTCTCTGCATGCCGCCCCCTCCCTCAGGCTATAAAAGTTCTTGCCCACTGATTGCCAGTGGGCAGGGGAAGTCGGCCTCTGGACAGGTGTCCACCCTCCACGTATCCCCTCATCCCCACCCCAGCTGCTGACATTCGAAATAAAGCAAACTTTCCTTTTCACCAACCTGGCCTCTTTATTGGCTTTAGTGTGAGGAGCAGCAAGACCCCACTTTTCGTTACACTTCCAGGAAAAAAAAAAAAAATATATATATATATATATATATATATGTAGGCTTCCCTGGTGGCTCAGAGGTTAAAGCATCTGACTCCAATGCAGGAGACCCGGATTCGATCCCTGGGTCGGGAAGATCCCCTGGAGAAGGAAATGGCAACCCACTCCAGTATTCTTGCCTGGAGAATCTCATGGACAGAGGAGCCTGGTAGGCTATAGTCCATGGGGTCGCAAAGAGTCGGACACAACTGAGTGATTTCACTTTCACTTTCATATATATATATATATATATATATATATATATATATATACACACACACACACACACACACACAAGGTAAGCGTCATTCAGATATGAATTACAGTGCTTTTGGTTATGAGGTGAATGTTAGTGAATCAACTGTATATTAAATAATGTGTCTTTAAGCAGAAACACACATAAACCAAGGTTATGTGTGGATCAGTTATATATGTATGTGACCAAAGGCTCCAGGAGCCTAACCCTGTGTTTCTGCTGGGAGCAATGATTGAGTATTTGCAGTGACTGCAGCAGCCAAAACTACCATGGAAAATGAGAATCCACTGTGTGTGCATTTTTTTTTAATTTATAAAAGTAGATCTTGTATACACTACACATACTGGGTTATACCTTGATTTTTGCACCTAATTCATTTGAGAAACCATGTCATATATCCTTAGTTTCTTCTTTTCAAAGAATGTAAAGTTTTCCCATGGACAATTTTGCCATCATTGATTATATAGGTGCTCATGATGGAGTTTTAGGCTGTTTTTTCTTTTTTTTTTAAACAAAGCAAAACAAAACAACACTTCAGGGAAAATTCTTAGGCCTACACCTTTGCAAAGGACACAGATGTCTGAACGAAAGAAAATTCTGGCCTCTGTAATAAGCATGTAACTATTGTGGCTGTATTTAGGAGTTATCAGTTTCTTAGGGGACTCACAGTACTATACAGAGTGTGGATGTGGCCTGTGGGTTTGATGAGTGGCTCCCACAGTGGGGATATTTCACAAATGTCCCATGTTCAGACTTTTCTTGATATGTAAGGTCAGAGTTTATTAACCGCAGGGTCCCTTTATCTGATAGGAATCTGCTCCATGAGGAAAGGCGGCCTCTGTAATGTGCTCTCTGTTTGTGGCACCAAAGCAACCCTCCTCTCTAAGGAAAAAAGCAAGGACCACCTGACAGGGAGAACCCAGCCTCCTCTCTATCCGCACCTCCCGCCCCAAACCTGCTGTGCTGGGCAGTGAATGAAGCAGCTCCAATCAGGACGATAAGGAGGGGGATCTGCTGCCCAAGAAAGGATGCCCCAGGTATTTAAAGGCCACAGAAGTAACTTAGGACGTAAAGAATTGTTAGACAGAGGGGCCATATGTATACACATGGCTGATTCACTTCGTTGTACAGCAGAAATGAACATAACATTTTAAAGCAATTATAGTCAAATGAGAAATTAAATATGAGCCCTTCATTTCCTCCAAATCACGTCTCTGCCTCAGAATTTTCTAGCTAAGCAGAAGGTGTCTGAAGAAGCACCAACAGGATACATCAACCTCCTAGTGTGGGTACATGATTCATGCAAAAATGGCATCTCTAGGCCTTCAAAGCAAACCCCACCCAAATTCCTTTCTCTTCAGAATTCATTAATGAAACCATTAGAAACCACTAGTTTTCTAATGATAATATGAACTATAAAAAGCATGTTCGATAAAGATGAAGGAACACCAGGAGGGTGGAAAACAAGTTTAACTTAATTTTACCCATGCACATTAAAAGAAAGACACTGAACTTGCAGAGCTGGAGATGTACCTTTCCTTTCATGAACGTGGCAAGGATTTCCAGAAGTGAGATGGTCACCTCACCCTGATGCTCCTTCCTGGGTCTGACTGCCCTGGTCGACACCCTCCTGCACAAAAGCAGGGCGCTGGGCTCATACATGTACAGCTGTATAAGCTTTTCTGAATTTCTGGGTGAACACTTTTGCTTCCCTTCATGAATTTATCAAGTGTAATTAAATTGTGCGTGTGTGTGTGTGTGTGTGTGTGTGTGTGCATAAGAGAGACAGAGACACAGAATGAGGAGGGGCTTTTGGATCCTCGTAGAATGTTTACATGTACTTTTACTCACGCCAACTCCCTCCGATTCTGAGGATATTTCTCACAAAATTGTCCTATCTGGAAAGAAACCACAGTGCTGCAACAGTGGTCCACTGAATACTAACACTAAGTACTAAGTTGTTTCTTATCTTCTCTCTCTATGTACTAGAGTCTTTAAAGAGCTAGTCAATATAGGGTTTAACCCCCTAAAGAGACCCCTGCTTCAGAATCTGACTTCTTAGGGAGAAATAAATGTCATAAAAATAACGTCTGTTGCTAGCTTTTAGGAATTTGTAACAGTGCAATATTTTCTGTATTAATATATATAGAGAAAAGGTACTAAAATGCAGTTAAGAGAGTATGTTTCATATTCTAGTTGGGCAAACAGCAGTATTAGAAATGTCACTACTCGTGTTTTTTTTTCTCTACTGAGGTATCGTTGATTGCAACACTGTGTTGGTTTCAGGTGTACAGCAAAGTGATTCAGTTATACATACTTATCGGTGCTTTTTCAGACTCTTTTCCATTATAGGTTACTATAAGGCAGTAACTATAGTTCCCTGTGCTTGTTGGTTATATATACAGTGTGTGCAGGTTAACCCCAATCTCCTGATCTATCCCTCCCATTACTCACGTTTTAAAAACCACAGAGAACTTTCACTAGAGGGACCTCGGCAGATCACCAGACCTACGACTGAAGTCATTTTTGTAAGGGTGTTGGGGAGGCTCTGGAAGTAAGTGTTTGGTGTGAGCTGTCACTTATCTTTTCTGCAGCCACAGTTTTCCCAGCTAAGAAAGAATCGTGTTAGCATAGGTCAGCAAAGGTCCTTTCAGCTCTGTGATCCTATTACTGAATGTGTCAAAACTGTAGTCCCTGACAATTTTTCCAACCTTGAGCTCTAAGAATACGCTTTTATCCGTAGATTCAAAAATAAAGAGATTGTAAAAAAAAAAAAAAATCTTTTTGTTAGCACAGAGAGCTTGTAGAGACAACAGGAAATCTCTTGGTATGTAATTCTGGTATCAAATACAGTGCTATTGCAAAATAAGTAATAAGCCATGTTAATTTCTTTGTTCAGCAAATGTGTGCTTTTACATGTGCCTGTTATTACAGAGAGGAGCTTTCACACCTGCACCTTTACACATTTACCACGTGGTCAGGCCCTGACGGGTATAGGACTTGCCGGAGGTCGCTCTAACATTTTCAGAGCACCCTCCTTCACGTTACCTGAGTTGCCAGCTGTGGGTCACAGATCCATCTGCCTTCTAAGTTTCCCTGGTACCACCGTTGAAGAGACCTTGGGATCAAACGTGCAGAGCCTCCGAGCTGGTCCTGCCAAGCCCACCATCCCAGACTCTTCCTTATCAACACTCTTCCTCTTCTTCCAGCACCCTGGTTCTCTCAATTACATCCACATTTCCCCAGCTGGGGTGGGGAGGCGAGGGGTTCCCTAGGCTTTTATATTTGTATAGACCTCCAGCTGCTTGGAGAAATAAACATTAAGCTTTCTCTGTTGCTACCTAATTCTACCATTCTCCCTCTCTCTTTGGCCATTTAATTGCCAATGACCCAGCCAGTCTGTTTCCCCCACCCCTTCCCCAGCTGCCCGCGCCTTATCTCAAGCCCTTCAGCACTGCCCTGCCCTCACCTCGGGGCTCTCTTCTCTCCAGGACTGCAAGGCTGCTCCTCCCAAGACTTCCCTGCCTGCTCGGGAGGCTCTCTGGACACCAAGCTCTCTCCAGATACAGCTTCCAGACATCCTTCCCCTACGGGTGCCTTCTGAGGTGCTGATCACTGTGCCCCCGCCTGGCCTGTCACTGGGTTACTCTGTCCCTTTTCCCAGGATGTGATTCATTCCCCATGAAACCCGTGACCTCAGAGCATCTGAGGCTGCAGACCTGTCCACTCCAAAGTGGCCCAGGCTCCCTCCAGGGTCTGCTCCCTGCCCCCACTCTATGCTGGCTACCTGCATCACTGCCTTTTCTTATAGTTACATCTTCATTTCTACTCCTTTTTTTTTAGAAGTTGATTTTAAAACTTTTTTGACTCATTTTGTATTTTTATTTAGGTATATTTGATGGGCAGTACTATATTAGTTTCAGATGTACAATATAGACATTCAATATTTTTATAGATTACACTCAATTTAAAGTTATTGTGAAATATTGGGTATATTCCATGAGCTGTACATCTTTGAACCTTAATTTTATACATAGTGCTTTGTACCTTTTAATCCCCCACCTCTCTCTTGCCCTTCCCCAGCCCTCTCCCCACTGGTATTTTCTGTTTTGGTAACTTCAGTCACTTTTAAAACATTTTAGATTCCACATGTAAGTGAAAACTTATAGCATTTGTCTTTCTTGAATACCCTCCATATCCAGCCATGTTGCGCAAATGGCAAAATTTCATTCTTTTCCTTTACGGCTGAGTAGCACTGCATTGTTGTGTACGTGTGTGGGTGTGACATTTTCTTTATCCATTCATCTGAACATGTGGGTTGCTCAAAATGGATGAAATACCTAAATGTAAGACAGGAAACAATAAAACTCCCAGAAGAAAATAGAGGCAGAATACTCTTTGACATGTCTTAGAACTTATTTTGGGGGGACCTGTCTCCTTAGCAAGAAAAACAAAGCAAAAACTAAATCCAAATTAGACCTAATTAAACTTAAAAGGTTTTGCACACCAAAGGACACCATCAACCAAACAAAAAGACAACCTACAAATGGCAGAAGATGTTTGCCAATGATGTGTCGCATAAGGGATTCATATCCGAAGTGTATAATTCCAATGTCTAAAAACAAACAGCCTAATTAAAAAACAGACAGAAGACGTGAATACACATTTTCCTGAAGAGGATATACAGATGGCCAACATACACACGAACACACTCAGCATCACTAATCATTAGAGAGATGCAAATTGAAGGCGCCATGAGATACCCCGGGTCAGAACGGCTGTCATCAAAGAGACAACCAAAATGATAGCTGTTGGAGAGGGTGTGGAGAAAAGGGACGCTACACGGTCGGTGGAAATGCAAACTGCAACGACCACTATGGAGTGCAGTGTGGCAGCCCCCTGAAAAACTGAAGACAGAGTGACCAAATGACCCAGGAATTCCAGCCCTGGGTGTACATTTGAAGGAAATGAAATCACCAGTTTAAAAAGCCACATGCACCTCCATGTTCATAGCTTCCTTTTCTTCCTTGCAATCCTCTCGGCCCCTTGCAGTCTGTCCCTAAGACTTGGTGGATAGTGCAGTGCCCTTTTCTTTCTCTTCTTTCTTACGCAGACCCACCCCCTCTTTCCCCCTCTCCTCCCCAAACGCTGCTGCTGCTGCTGCTAAGTCACGTCAGTCGTGTCCGACTCTGTGTGACCCCACAGACGGCAGCCCACTAGGCTCCCCGTTCCTGGGATGCTCCAGGCAAGAACACTGGAGTGGGTTGCCTTTTCCTTCTCCAATGCATGAAAGTGAAAAGTGAAAGTGAAGTCGCTTGGTCATGTCCAACTCTTAGCGACCCCATGGACTGCAGCCCACCAGGCTCCTCCATCCATGGGAGTTTCCAGGCGGGAGTACTGGAGTGGGGTGCCATTGCCTTCTCCATCCCCAATCACTAGTATTCCCTAAACTTCTCTCCTTACATTCTTCTCTAACCGCTTTCATCTCATCACCATAACCCCTACATCGGTAACTAGTGACCCTCCTCTCTCTCTCCCAAAGTTCAAACAGGTTCAACAAGCTCAAACAGGTTACATGCTCACCCGTGTGTCCCATGTCTTCCTAAAACACAACCCAGCGTCTTTGCTTAGTCACAGTTGTATCTGCTTGAAACCTTGAAACCGTGGGATTCTTTCATCTCTTTTGTCAACCAAACATGGATCCAGAGCTAAGAACTCTGCTTCTCCCCTTAAACTCTCTGCTGTGCTCCCCTCCTTCACATTCCCAGCACTGATGCTCCAGGCCAGGTCCTCATGAAGCTATGTCTCTCTCTGCACCTCCCAACCCTCAGGTCCTAACTCTCAAGCAACCACCAACTTCACAAGGGGCTCTACTAGTAAGTATAAAAAACACACAACGGTTTTATTGTGAATGGATCTCTCAAATGCAATATCATGTGCTTTGGAAATTTATATTAAGGCTGCAATGTGGAAAGGGACTTTGGATCAAGAACAAACCGCCCCCCCCCCCCAAATTTTTTTTTCAGGTAATTGCCTTTAACTTTTTTTGGAGGAAAAAAGAATGTTCTCTCATTAATGACAATTGTTAACTATGGCATCTACCTTTGAATTAGAGTGTTCTGTTTTCTCCAGCAAAATGTGATAGCTTCTTGACTGTTCTAAGAGGTTGTCTAGGCTACCTCTTTTGGTGCCATCTATAAACTTTTTTTTTATTATCACTTCCTGCCCTGAAGCCTGGAATAAAACTTCATACCCATGAGCTCTGGAAAACAACACTCCATGGCATGACCCAACTAGTTTGGGAACAGTCATTTGTAAAGTAACTCATCACGTCCAACACTGGGAGCAAAAGTTCTGGATTCATGTAAGGGAATCTTCCCTGCTACAGATAACTTCCCCTTTCAGTAGAATGACTACAGTCTCTTCCACTGGGTGGAGGAAGCAAAGGGTCAGTGAAGCGTGGTCCCACCAAACTGGTGACCTGGATGACTGTGGAAAAGTCAACACTATTGGCACAAATGTGATTTGCATCCTTTTTGCTTTCCTTGTGTGTCTCCTGTCCTACCTTTGGAAGGTCTGCAGGCCATCTCAGGTGGCGCTACTGGTCAAGAACCCGCCTGCCAATGCAGGAGACATATGAGACACAAGTTTGATCCCTAGGTCAGGAAGATCCCCTGGAGGAGGGCACGGCAACCCACTCCAGTATTCTTGCCTGGAGAATCCCATGGACAGAGGAGCCTAATGGGCTGCAGTACACAGGGGACACAGAGTCAGACACGAGTGACTCAGCACAAGTTGGTTCCTTTGTGCTGATTCTCAACCATCTCTTTGGGTTTATTCTTTCGTGGATCCGAATCTAACAGATTTATCTGCTTTCTTCTATGGAAAAAAACTTGGATACCAATTTGAATTTTTTAGCTTGGAAATAATTTTGCCCCTAAACACAGTGATTGTCATTTCTGCCAAGTGTCAAGGACCATGTCAACACAGGAGTAGAGTAGATGCCCCTTGGGTTCAAGATCTTATTTTGAAGGTGATAAATGTGTTCCCCTAAAGTCATTTGGGACCTACAGCCAGACATCCTGGAATGTGAAGTCAAGTAGGCCTTAGAAAGCATCACTACGAACAAGCTAGTGGAGGTGATAGAATTCCAGTTGAGCTATTTCAAATCCTGAAAGATGATGCTGTGCAAGTGCTGCACTCAATATGCCAGCAAAGTTGGAAAACTCAGCAGTGGCCACAGGACTGGAAAAGGTCAGTTTTCATTCCAATCCCAAAGAAAGGCAATGCCAAAGAATGCTCAAACTACCGCACAATTGCACTCATCTCACATGCTAGTAAAGTAATGCTCAAAATTCTCCAAGCCAGGCTTCAGCAATACGTGAATCGTGAACTTCCTGATGTTCAAGCTGGTTTTAGAAAAGGCAGAGGAACCAGAGATCAAATTGCCAACATCCACTGGATCATCAAAAAAGCAAGAGGGCTCCAGCAAAACATCTATTTCTGCTTTATTGACTATGCCACAGCTTTTGACTGTGTGGATCACAATAAACTGTGGAAAATTTTGAAAGAGATGGGAATACCAGACTACCTAACCTGCCTCTTGAGAAACCTATATGCAGATCAGGAAGCAACAGTTAGAACTGGACATGGAATAACAGACTGGTTCCAAATAGGGAAAGGAGGACGTCAAGGCTGTATACTGTCACCCTGCTTATTTAACTTCTATGCAGAGTACATCATGAGAAACGCTGGGCTGGAAGAAGCACAAGCTGGAATCAAGATTGCCGGGAGAAATATCAATAACCTCAGATATGCCGATGACACCACCCTTATGGCAGAAAGGGAAGAGGAACTCAAAAGCCTCTTGATGAAAGTGAAAGAGGAGAGCGAAAAAGTTGGCTTAAAGCTCAACATTCAGAAAACGAAGATCATGGCATCCGGTCCCATCACTTCATGGAAAATAGATGGGAAAACAGTAGAAACAGTGTCAGACGTTATTTTTTGGGGCTCCAAAATCACTGCACATGGTGATTGCAGCCCTGAAATTAAAAGACGCTTACTCCTTGGAAGGAAAGTTATGACTAATGAAAATAGCATATTAAAAAGCAGAGACATGACATTACCAACAAAGGTCTGTCTAGTCAAGGCTATGGTTTTTCCAGTAGTCATGTATGGATGTGAGAATCGGACTGTGAAGAAAGCTGAGCGCTGAAGAATTGATGCTTTTGAACTGTGGTGTTGGAGAAGACTCTTGAGAGTCCCTTGGACTGCAAGGAGATCCAACCAGTCCATTCTGAAGGAGATCAGTCCTGGGTGTTCATTGGAAGGCCTGATGCTAAAGCTGAAGCTCCAGTACTTTGGCCACCTCATGTGAAGAGTTGATTCATTGGAAAAGACTGATGCTGAGAGGGATTGGGGGCAGGAGGAGAAGGGGACGACAGAGGATGAGATGGCTGGATGGCATCACCGACTCGATGGACATGAGTTTGAGTGAACTCTGGGAGTTGGTGATGGACAAGGAGGTCTGGCGTGCTGCGATTCATGGGGTTGCAAAGAGTCAGACACGACTGAGCGACTGATCTGAACTGAACTGAAAGTCATTTGCATTGACATCCAACTTCCTTTTCCATTTAATGGAGCAGAACAGAACAACAAGATCTAATCATCTGACATGGTACCTTTAAAATTAGTATAATGTCATTGTGTATTTCTGTCAGCTCACTGTAAATCTAGTTCAGAAATACATCTAAAATAATCAAGAGCACCTTAGAGACTGCAGTGAACACACATTCTTGGGCACTTGAATACTGAATAAATGAATGAAAGAATGAATGAATCCTGGCCTCATGGAAGGCAGGACATAATATCTTCCCTCCATGTACTAGAATAAAGAAAGCTAACAAGAGTAGAAATTTAGAATATCTATTGAAGATAATGGGCCTTTTTATTTGACTTATAACAACAACAACAACAACAACAACAAATTTTGGTTTGCATTATTTTCTGTAAGTCATTTTGGGGAGAAAAAGTAACATCCCCAAAGTATTATGAAGCAGCGTTGGGTTCATTTCTATTTTTAAACATACTTGGGAGCAAATTGAACATACTCAGAATGTTTTATTAACCAGAACATTTAGCTTAACTACATTAGTTACTGCTCTTTGGGAATCACTATGATCAGTGGGAGCTCCTGGGTTTGGTTTCTGTGTGGGATGCACTGCACAGAACGCCCCACCTGCACAGCGAATGGGCACCCAGCTTCAAAGATCTCCAAGGGGCCAAGAGAGGCGGCTGACAGCAGTTCTCTACGGTGACTGTACGACAGCCTGAAAAGTCCTTTAATGGGATCAGTAGTTGAATGATACTGGAAAAGGGCCAACCTTTGCTTTTATCCTGTCAACTCAGAGAGGTGGGTTTGCAGCTCAGTAAACACATATCCTCCTGAAGTAAGAGTTCCTTGACAGAATAAGCTGTCTTATTTCTGCTCAGTCTCTGTAGTTCCTGTGTAGTTCAGGTCCTTACAAAAAGCTTGAGGTCACATTATTGAACAAATACTGATCAATTAATGTTCTAATACAAATGGGAAAGCTGAGGAAGGTATCCAGTGACTGAAAATCATGGGAGAAGAATCCAAATTCTCAATCTCATCCAGTCCCTCATTCACTCAGTTTAGAGAAACAAGAACCCTAAACTTGGCATCCATTCCATAAAGACTATAGGAATAGCTTTCACAAAGCCTATGCTTCGGAAAAATTCCCAACTAGGAATAAGTACAGGTGGTTTTCCATGTCATATGCAATCCTCTGACAACTTGCATCTTGAGTCCATACTTTAGTCTCCAATTAAAGAGGAAAACTGCAGCTCTCTGTTGCCAAATTATAGATCTATTTCTTGGCTCACTGAGAAAGGAAACTGCTAACAACTGTAAACAGTCTGTGTGATAATTTTTTCTTTTTTTTACAGAAGTATAGTGGACATCCAAATTATGTCAGTTTCACGTGTATGGTGTAGTGATTTCACAATCAAGTACATTATGAAACGACTACAAAGTCTAGTCACAGACTGTCACTACATAAAGTTATTATAACGTTATAGCCTATATTCTTCATGCTGCATATTACATCCCATGACTTATTCACTCTATAACTGAAAGTCTGTACCTCTCATCCACTTCATCTATTACACCCAGCTCCCTGCTCCCTGCCCTTCTGACAACCACTGGTTTGCTCTGTCTATATAAACCTATTTCCATTTTGTTTGTTCATTTGTTTTATTTTTTAGACACCACATTTAAGTGAGATCATGTGGTATTTGTCGTTCTGACTCATTTTACTCAGCATAATGCCCTTAATGTCCAACCCTATCACTGCAAATGGCAAGATTTCATTCTTTTTTTGTGGCTGAGCAATATTCCATTATATATATATATATATATATATATATATATATATATATATATATATCACATCTTCTTTGTCCATTCATCTATTAATGTACATGTGATGAATATTTTTAAGTTAATTGCTATTTAACTCTATGTTACATATTAACTCTAAACATATTTAGATTTCTTTAATATGCCTTTTTCTACAATAATTCCATCAGAAATAAAAAATAACCTCTAGTTTATCAGTTATATACAGTAGTGAACTTCCAAAATGGAAAGCATAATTTTTAAAAAAATTATTCACTGCATCTCTGATTACTCCCAGATTTCAGAAATAATAGGTATATATTAGAGAGCCTTAGAGCAATTTTAAGGCTTCACTCTCTGATTTCTTCAGAAACCTGAGCCCAACTAAAACCCAGGAAAAAGAGTTTTCTCTAAGCCTCACATCTTTCTAGAGGCCTTGGTTAATTGCTGCAGGGCAGTGAGTACATTAGGTGGCCCAGTCTCCTCATGCAGGACACTCCTGCAGCCTGTAAGGAATTATAAGGTCAGCGCATCTCCTGACTAAGAGCAGACAGCTTTAAAAGGAAGAGAAATCAAATAATACAATGTGGTAAAAAGAAATGAGGAAAAACCTCATTCCAGAAATATGGATGCCAAGAGAGGAGAAGAAAAAACAAAACCCTAGGAGCAGTTTAATTTGGGGAAAGATGACGGGACAAATGAAGGAAAGAAAAGAAGAAATATCAAGGGCTTCCCCTGTGTGTGTGAAGGAGGGGAGCATGGAGCCCAAATGGAAGATGTCTATACTAGTGTGAAGGAAGCACAAGTATCCTATTAGTTTAAAGAAGGAAAATGCTGTAGAATCAGTTTGTAGCCAATAGTCTACCTTCAGCCATTATGAAATGTAAACAAGCAATTGCTGCTATTTTACATGAATTTTAGTTACTTGCAATGAGAGTGTAAGTTTGAAATATGTTTATAAGAAATGCTATTTAGAAGTTATTATAACAATATGGGTTCTTAATATAAGTGGCTCTACAATTAAAACTAGTGGAACTTAAGGAAATTTCTCTTTGAAAACTAAAATGTTATAACATTCAAATAGTCCTCCTGGTAGCAATAAACTAGGTAAATTTTGATGAAAAACAAAGGGTAAAAATCTGGGCTTGATGCCATAGAAGATACAAAAAAAAAAAAAAAGGTACTTTAGTTTCTTTAGACACAAATTATTTGTGAAGCATTAAACAATCCAATTAGAAAGCAATGCAAGAATGTAATTAAGGAATAAAATACATGGTCCAAATAATAAAAGCTATGGGAGGTAAATAAAAGGAAGGAAATAAGCCAGAGCTATCAAGAAAAACTTTATGGCAAAATTAAAACTTGGGCTGGTTAGAATTTGGAGACAGAGAAACAAATATTGCTAATACTAAAATAATTATTTTGCATATACTGTATTGCTAAGAGCTATACCAGACCCCAGAGCCGTTTTTAAATTATACCATACACGTGAAATGAGGGGCCTGCGCCCACAAGTACTGCCCACGATCAGGATTCAGTGGTAAGGATGCAGGCTCTCAGTCAGCCTGCCTGGTTCTGAGTCCTTCCTCCAGGAACTCGGGGGCTGACTGTGGTCAGGTCACCATCACTCCCCTTGACTCAGCATCCTGGGTTCACTGTTATCCAGTGAACTTCCTTGTGGTCAAGGTCTACATCACTCCCCTTTTTGAACCACCAGCATTGAGCACATTCAGCGGTACACACAATGCCTGCCGGGTGTTCATCACAATTCATCATTTAAATAAAAAAGAGAAATTATGACATGATGGTTCATGATGCTGTGGCTGAAGCTCCAATGCTTTGGCCACTGGATTCAAAGAGCTGACTCACTGGAAAAGACCCTGATGCTGGGAAAGACTGAGGGCAGGAGGAGAAGGGGGCAGCAGAGGATGAGACGGTTGGATGGCATCACCGACTCAATGGACAGGAGTTTGAGCAAACTCTGGGAGATGGTGAAGGACAGGGCACGGAAACCTGGCCTGCGGGGTCGCAGTCAGACACGACTGGAGCGACTGAACAACAACAACGTGATTATAAAGGATCATCCCGCCACGGACTGAAGAAGGAAGAGAGCTTCTCAAATTACCTCTCAGGTACTATAAATGGAAGCAACGGACACTATGACTAAGGGTGTAAAAAAGTTTTTTCTTTATACACAGTTAATATCTTTCAAAGTATGATATAAACTCTGGACGATCTTTTCATTTCTATTGCATTTTATTCAAATGCCTTATTTACTTGTAGAGGAGCAAAAATAAGGTAAATGTAAATATTTGCACTAACAAGTTCTCTGCTAGGATAGAGTGTATATGGAATACATGTGTGCAGATATAGACAAAGATTTAAAATGGAAAAAGTGCAAAGCATTTTTCAGTTTATAAACAGATGACTTCAGTAGCATTTAGGAAACTGATCACAAAGGATCAAAAGATCGCCTAAAACTCTGAGAGCCATCAAGCTATTTTAAAAATTATGAAAAATGCAGTTGTGTGGCCAATCTGTCTTCCCTGTTGAAACCAAATAACACTTCAAATAGTATCCATGAAACGGCTGAAGGAAAAGAAAATTGTAATAAAAACATCTACCCATCGTTAAACAAAACTGGAAGCTGTGGCCGCCCCGCAATTGTGCTTCACGCAGTTTCAAAGGGGCCGGCTGGGTGAAAACTTGCTCTGCTGAGCTCTCACCTGCCAAAATAGCCATTTGCAATTAAAAATTAAAACCACTGGCACCTGTTCTTCGCAAGCAATTATTAAAAGACGGCTGGCTACCTTCCTGGCTTGTAGTGGTTTCTGCATCAAGACTTCATGCCATTTTGAAATATTCTTCTCTTACGTTTCATTTCTCTCAGGCCATAAAGTTCCCAAGACTAAGATTTTAACACTTTCAATGTTTCTAATTGTAATATGATCCTCGAATACTACAGCATTGTTACAATTTCTGAAAACAGATTGATTTGAGCATTTTATGTTTTATTATATATGTGCATTTTATTATACATGTATATTTTATTCAAATGTTACTAGATTAGCAGGGCATAGAGCAGTGTAACTTGTACAAGGCCTCACTGTATTTAAGGGAAATCAGTGGTTTTTTAAAGAATTCAGGAGCAAAAATAAAATGCAAACATCAATTTCCGCAGACAGAGGCTTAACTCTGAACAGAATACATATGTAAATAAAAAAGTCACTCATCAGGTCTGCTTGAGCGCTGACAC
Source organism: Budorcas taxicolor (assembly GCF_023091745.1). Classification (NCBI taxonomy): domain Eukaryota; kingdom Metazoa; phylum Chordata; class Mammalia; order Artiodactyla; family Bovidae; genus Budorcas; species Budorcas taxicolor. The sequence goes on from NC_068923.1 coordinate 1,825,564, forward strand.
AGGGAGTGGCTGAGAGAGTCAAATTCCATCTTCCTCCAGGAAACCATCCGTGTATTTGGGGGCGGTGCGGGGTGTCAGTAAGGGCTTCAGTCTGCAAGCATGAAGTATCTTCTATGTGGAGACACGAGTCTGTGTGCAGGTGACACAGCAGAGAAGCGGACAGAGAGCCTCCCCCTCCCCATCCCCCTTAAGAAACTGGGCAGAGACAGGCAGCAAACAGACCCTTCCTCCTCTCCTCCTCCAACGGTGGGGGCGGGGAGTGGCGTCATCTGTTTAATTCCTCAGAAAGACCCAGTGGCTGCTATGCGGCCCACAGACCTCACCAGGAGTTAGGAGTTAATGCGAATAATTAGGAGGTGGCCCTGCAGCTCAGAGCTGAGGAAGGGAAATTTTGAAAAGATCATGTGGAAAATCTGAAAGCCGTGGTGTGGGGAGTTAGGCTAATCTTGATCTCAAAGACACTACATTGCTAAGTATGTGTGCTAAGTTCTTTCAGCTGTGTCCAGCTCTTTGTGACTTCCCCCCTGGATGGTAGCCTGCCAGGCTCCTCTGTCCATGGGATTCTCCAGGCAAGAATACTGGAGTGGGTTGCCATACCTTCTTCCAAGGGATCTTCCCAACCCAGGGATGGAACCCGCGTCTCTTAGGTCTCCTCTCTTGGCAGGTGGGTTCTTTACCACTAGTGCCACCTGGGAAACCCTTATTACTGAGTATGGTTCAGTTCAGTTCAGTCGCTCAGTCGTGTCCGACTCTTTGGGACCCCATGAATCACAGCACGCCAGGCCTCCCTGTCCATCACCAACTCCCGGAGTTCACTCAGACTCACGTCCATCGAGTCAGTGATGTCATCCAGCCATCTCATCCTCTGTCATCCCCTTCTCCTCCTGCCCCCAATCCCTCCCAGCATCATGTGATAATAAAATCTTGTCCTATTTTAAACTATCAGTTTAATGCTATATTAACAACAACAACAAAAACTATTTGCTGCTTTCAGTATTAAAATCAGAATTCAAATGTAAGAAAAGGGAAAGTATCAAGTCGCTCATTACAAATACTCCTTCCCCTTTGGATAAGACTTCAGACCCTCACCACCTCCACTACTGTGGCTGCGTCACAAACACTGCTGTGACTGCTTCACAGATGGGATTTGGAAACCCAGGAAGGTGAAAGTACCCATTCCAAGTCACAAAGAGAAGTAGTGGAAAAGCTGGAAGCAAAGCAAAGACTTCCTACTTCTGGACCCATACCTTTCTCCTTGAAGTGAATCATCAGTATCTTCAGTTCAGTTCAGTAGCTCAGGCACATCCAATTCTTTGGACCCCATGGACTGCAGCAAGAAAATCACAAATGCTGGTAATTCCTTCAGCTCTGCTTCACTCTGCGATTCCTCTATGGAAACTTTCCAAGGAAAATGATTTACTTACTGGTAAAGCAAGCTTATGAACTGTGGTGTTGGAGAAGACTATTGAGAGTCCCTTGGACTGCAAGGAGGTCCAACCCATCCATCCTAAAGGAGATCAGTCCTGGGTGTTCACTGGAAGGACTGATGTTGAAGCTGGAACTCCAATACTTTGGCCACCTGATGCGAAGAGCTGACTCATTTGAAAAGACCTTGATGCTGGGAAAGATTGAAGGCAGGAGGAGAAGGGGACGACAGAGGATGAGAAGGTTGGATGGCATCACCGACTGAATGGACATGGGTTTGAGTAAACTCCAGGAGTTGGTGATGGACAGGGAGGCCTGGTGTGCTGCGGTTCATGGGGTCACAAAAAGTTGGACATCACTGAGCAACTGAACTGAACTGAAAGCAAGTGTTTATGGAGGGTCTGCTATATACAGGGCATCTTTCTAGGTACTTCGGACTCAGAGATCTGTAGGAGATTTTCTGCAGGGGAAGTTCACCCTCTCACGGGATAGACAGACCAAGTAGCTAACAATGACCACATGGCCTGGCAAGCACCACAGTAATGACATTCCCGGGGCCGGGGAACCTGAGACAAGAAGCACCTGCATTAACCCAGCATCCGGGACATGAGCCCATGAGAGGTGATTTTTGAACTGTGTTTTGAAGAAGCTGTAGGAGTTGGGCAGCCAGAGGGTTAAGGAGTAAGGAAAACCCCAGGGAACAGTGAGAGCAAACACTGTCTAGTAGAAGACACAAGACAGCAAGGCTGGGGCTCTGGGGGGATGTGTTAGAGATGAGACATGAAGGGGGGCACAGGCCACCTCAGGAGGGGTCTTGGGAGCCAATCCAATGAGTCTGGAGTTAACTTACACTCCTGTCCCCACCTTCCCAGCGCCCAGCCATCCCCAACCCGCTTAAATCCCGTGTGTGATGTCATCTCAGTGAAGCTGCTTCAGCAAATGCCATCAGCGACCGCCTTCATCACTAGCCAATCAAATCCTAGCACATCTCTTCTAGTTATTTCTGCAGCAGCGGAAACACCAACCACGGCTCCTTCCTGTACACGTCTTCCTTCCGCTGCTTCAATGAAAAGAAAGTCTCTTGGCTTATTCCCCCGGCCCTGAGGTCGCTGTCACATTTCCCCAGGTCTTCTGTGAGCTCTTAACCTGCCCTCCACTGCCTGCCGGCGGGAGGTGCTCCCACCCTGCCCTCCACCTGTCCTCGTCCCACTCTGCATCCCTGGGCTAACTCACTCCTCCTCTTGATTGCTTTCACCAGCACAAAACTGCTGGCAGCTTCCAAATCTAAATATCTGCTCTAGACATCAAGATTCTGCTCCAGATTTGAAAAAGCGGTCCTTCCTTCAAATATATTTTACTTATTTTTGCTCTCTTCTTGACAAAAAATGACAGGTGCTGGCTGCTGGTCTAAGACTCAATGGACAGAAACCGGGAGCAGCAGGTTCACTATCACGTGTTTATCCCTTGCAGTCTCCCCCCGAATGACTTACAAACACTTCAAACTCACTGAGTGCAAGTCTGAACTCATCATGTTCCCTGGATGTGTTCTCTCATCCTTTGTCCCGTATCTTAGTGAATGGTACTTCTGTTCCCCCAGTCACCCAGCTCAGAGTTATCCTTCTCATTTAGAGTGATGAAAACACTCTGAGTTCTACCTACTTAACTGTTTTCTAATTAAATCCCTCCTTCTTGTCCCCACGGTTGCTGCCTGAGCTCCTCAGGAAGTCATCTCTCACCTGCCTGTAACAGAGCAAGGCACGATTCAACAGACATCGTTGAATCCTGTTCCACAGACATCCATGAATTTATGGATAAAAGAACACGAGAATGAGCGGGAAAGTTGGCCAGTTGCTGAAAACTTCTCACCAGCCACATGGGTTCTATCTGGTACCTTTCAATCCACTGACTGAACCAATGAAAGCCACATCTTTCTGAAATTCCTATCTGATGACATCATCCCTCTGATTATCAGCATTCAGCGGCCAGTCGTTCCTACAGGATGAAGACTAGATTCCATGGCTGGCATCGGAAGTCACCCAAGGTCAGGGACGTGTGTAATTGCTCTGCCCTCTTTTCCTGAGGTTGTTCTCATCCTATAAATACTCCCCAGTACCCGGAACTACTGACATGATTCCAATTCCACATCTTTACCTATGCTTTTCCCTCCAGCAAGATGGCTCGCCGCACTCCCCTCCCACCCTTGCTTTCACACCTGAGAATTAACTAGCCATTTGCTAAAACTCAGCCTGTGCTTCACTTCCTCTCTGGAGCCTGTGCTGAACTTTCCACCCTGGGCTCCACTTCTCCCTCTTCCTATAAGACTGTACTCGCTCCTAGAACAGCAGTATTTCACTGCTGTTCACAGGCTTACACTCACCCCCTGCTGGAATCTTTTCCCTTCTTAAGAATGGAGGCCCCCACCTTATTAACCTGGGAATTAGCAAAATGGAGATTCAAATATTTGCAAATGGATTGGTAAATAAATGGATGAATAGATGGAGAAGGGTCTTGGAAAGATTACAGCAAGGAGATAATGTGATAAGATGCGCATTTTAGGAAAACACTTTGCTGTCAGAGCAAAGAGCTGGAAGGATCATAACACAAATCAGAGAATATTACAAAGAATCCAACGGAGATGTACAGAGAAACAGACAGGGAGAGTAGCAGTAGCAAAGGAGAGAAGGGAATGGATCTGAAGAAAAAAGAAAAAAACTTATAAAGTGATCACACAGATTCTACTGTGTGTATGGGTGGCCAGCAGGAGCAAGCTTGAGAAAAGTGAAGACATCAAGAATGGCTTCTAGGTTCCCAGCTTACACATAAAGTATCTATACATTCTGATCCATGGCATTAAGCCAGGCAAAGATACACCACAAATTAATATATGGAGCCAATCATGCATTTGGCTTCCCTGATAACTCAGCTGATAAAGAATTCACCTTCAATGTAGGAGACCCCAGTTCGATTTCTGGGTCAGGAAGATCCAGTAGAGAAGGGTTAGGCTACCAACCCCAGTATTCTTGGGCTTCACTTGTGGCTTAGCTGGTAAAGAATCTGCCTGCAATGCAGGAGACCTGGGTTTGATCCCTGGATTGGGAAGATCCCATGGAGAAGGGAAAGGGTACCCATTCTAGTATTCTTGCCTGGAGAATTCCATGGACTACACAGCATGGGGTCGCAAAGAGTCAGACACGACTGAGTCACTTCACTTTCTTTCACTTTCTATTAAACTAAAGGGCAGCTGAAAACAGGAAGCTAGAAAACATAGTTGCCTGGTAAATCCTAAATTATCATAAAAGAAGAGACTTTCCTAATCTCCAGCGATTCACAAAGACGGGAAGAAAGTATTTATAGCAGATCATCTCTTGCTCTTTCCAGCCATCTCATCAGCGGGCTGGGGATACACACCCACACACACATACACACCCACACACACACCCACGAAACTATGCTTTATACCATTAAAATACCATTACAATCATGGTTTTTGCATATTTAACAGAAATGTCTCTTTACCAGAAGCATAACTTTAAACATACTTTTCTTGCTTCTTGGCAATGAAAACACAAATCAACAGAGTAAATCCATCCCTGAAGTATACACCTCATTCATCACAGTACACTTGTTCTTGGCAAGAACCATAATGTGCTACAAAAACTGTTATTAAAGTAAGATTTGGGGATTCCCAGGTTGGCAAGGAATTAGTTACTTGCACTGCTTTAGGAATTGTTTTCTTATAATTTCTTTTATTATTAATGGTCTTGTTAGACTTATAGTTCAAAGTAACTTTCCTTTATGAATCTAATGTATAAAGCCCAGCTATTCGAAAACTTACTTAAATCATAAGTGGCCTGTCCTCCTAGGCCAGCTGTAGTTGTGCACAACCTCCCAGAAGATGATTCCGACTTTGCGGCAACATGAGTCTAGCACCCCCTACCCCATCACTCAGTCATTAGTTTCAGACTCTGGAAATTACTAATTCAAAAGTTTGCAATAGCATGTGGTATTGATAAGTACACAATTTGTTTTCTTTCTACCACTAAAGACACTGGCTGACTGATAAAGATTGGTGAGTAGAGAATTATTCAAACTTCAACCTCTTGAACAATCACTTGTCAAAAATTTAAGATTCTGTAAGGCCAGAAAAACCTGTTATATCCTAACATATTGAAAATAAAATGTTGCACTACAAGAAGCCCTCATTCATGTTCAAGGGTAACACTTAGCAAATACAAAGCATGAGCACTAAGCAAGGTTGTCTCTAACCCTTTCTGAATATACAATACATAAACTACCAAACATTCAAGGCCGCCAAGTAGCATCATATTGTAAAATCAGAGTTATGAATATTCTGAGCAAACTCTTGTAACAAAATCATCTTCCATACAGTATACACTTTGTTGCCAAACTGAGCACAGATCATATTGCTAAATGTTTTAGTGGATTCTGATAGGTCAAAATAATTTATCAGGCTCATCAGGTAATAGGATTAATTATATATCAACTCAGAGTGGCTGAACATGTAAAGTATCAGTACCGCTTCTCTAAGACTAGCATTTACTACAGTAGCCACATTTAAGGAAATGTGAATCTTGCAAACATTATACTTTTGATGCAATAATGATACTACACAACTTTCTCCTTGTGTACGTTGTAAGATGGAAAGTTGGCTGGAATATTCTGCCTAGTGCTAGATGTTCACATCAATCTGGGACTGTAAAATTTTCCAGACACCAGAGCCCCACAGATTGTAGACTCCACCAATTTCCTGACTACTACGTGGTAAAATTCCAGGCTCACCTATTTACAAAACCAGCCCCTTCCTCCATGTTATTTCAAAAGTGTTTCTGGACTTGATGCCAATCCTCCATCTCAGGTGAGAGCTGTGTTTCGATGACATGCCTCATTTCTAAAAAAGCACCTAATTCATGTCTTCCAAACCTTTTTTTTATTTTTTTACTAGGAAACAAGGAACCTATCCGGGAGTGCCTGCAACTTTCTCTACTGGCCTCCCAAGACTGAGACCTTCATATTCCATTTTGACAAAAAGAAGCAGAAAAGGGGAACGACGAAGAGGAGAAAAAAGAAGCAGAAAAGAAAAGATGAAGGTGTAACGGCATAAAAACTACTGTAAAATGTCCACAGAAACGTAATTCTAACAGGAGATTGAATGAATGGACGTTGTGGGAAAAACAGTAGTAAACTTTAAAGCCACTGAAAGGTTTTAAATGCCTCAGGGAAAAATAAACATTTGCTTCCAATCATTTTCTCATTAAGCATTCTCTGCTAGATGGTGAGGCTTACTTAACACGCACACGCTCTGCTCCAAACCACCAGTGCCAACTTCACCCACTGCCTGATCCCAGTCCCCGGCGGGCCATGTGCCCCGCACCTCTGCGCGCCAGCGCCAGACTCCACGCCGGCCTCGGCCTCGGCGCCTGAGCGAACATCACCTCGCCTGGCCCTGCTCGCCTCCTCCAGACCTCTGCCACCTCTGCGACAGGAAGGATTACTTGCACGGAGAGATTTTCCGTTAGCTGCGGCTGAGGTCCGCGAGGCGTGTTTCCGGGCGCGCTGGCAACCTAGCTGCTGTCCCCACCGCGCAGTGGCCTCCCCAGCTCCGCCCCGGACCAAGACACAGGCCTGCGCCTCGCCTCTCTGAGCCGCGTCTACCCCGCCATCACCTCCTAACCTCTCCAACACTCTCCCAAGCTCCACGCGGACACACGGTCTCATGCGCCTTTCTCAGCTCCCGGGCGCCCCCCTCGGTTGGAACGGACGCATCTCGGGACCTCATCGCTCCCAATTATCCGCGCAGCCCGAGTCCCGCGCCTGCCCGGCTCTGTCCCTGAGCGCCCAGAGCGGCCGGGAAGCTCATTCGGTGCCCCACGGGGAAGTCTCCGTCTACAGGGGTGAGGGGGTGGGGCTCAGGGAGGTGGCAGGCGCCAGGGGGGAGACCCTAAACACGTGCAAAGAAATAAAACACACCACGTGCGCGCGCGCGGGCGTGTGGGCTCGTGTATGTGTGTGTGTGCGTGTATACGCGCGCGGCCGGCCAGGGCGTGGGCGCCGGGCTTCTCGGGGGACCGGGCAGCAGGGTCCCCCCGGCCGCCGCGGTGCTGGGGGCGCGAGTGGGGGACGCGGGTACTCACACGAACGCGTGGTAGACGAACGCCCAGCCGCGGGGCCTCTCCAGCACGTTGTACAGGTAGTTCTGCAGCCGCCGGTACTTGACGTTGCGCCGGCAGCTTTGGCCGCTGGTGTAGGAGAGCGGCTTCCCGAGCAGGCTCATCCGGGCGCCCTGCTTGCCCCGCCGGCTCTCCCGCAGGCCGCCGCCACCCAGCGCCGCCGCGCGGGTGCCCAGCAGCAGCAGCCCGTCGCCGCCGGCGGCCGCCGAGTTCAGCAGCGCCCTAGCCCGGCCCGACTCCACATCCTTCATGCCGCCGCCCGTGCGCCCCCCGCCCGCCGCCGCCGCCGCCGGCGCGCCGCTCCTCACCCAGAGCCCGGCGGCGCCGCCCTCCTCGCCGCCCGCGTGCTGGCGGGGCATGGCATCACCGCGGGCACCGCGAGGGGGGCCCCGGCGGAGGGGGCCGCGGCCTCATGCGCGCCGGCCGCTTTCGAGGAGGGAGCCGCCCCCGACGGGGCGCCCGGCGGCCCGCGAGCTGCGCGCCGGGGGGCGGAGAGGGCGCGCGGAGGAGGCGAGAAGTCCAGGTGTCCAGTAGCCTTCAGCTCCTTAGGCGAAATCGGGGCGTGTCGCGGGGGTGTCACTCCAAGAGGGCTTCTCCAGCCCCTCGGTCCCCGAGGCGGAAACTCCCTCCTGGCGAAGCGCCCCCGGAGCTGGAGAGGGAGCTCCTGCGCGCGCACGCCGGGTCCCAGGCTCCCCACGCCGGAGGGGACCTGCGGCACCGAAACCCCTGTCAGGGACGGGAGTTCAGGGTATTCTCCCTGGGGCTTCGGAGCTGTTGGAAGGTGCGCCCGCCTCGTACCCACAGGAGGAAAAGGAGAGGCAGGCTCCCTTTCCTCCCGCCGCTGCACCGCTGCGCGGGCTCGTCCCGTCGTCCTTCCGCGAGGGGTGTGCGCGGGAACGGCCCAGCCCTGCCCTCCAGGTACCAGCCAGTCCACGAGCGCGCCGGCCCAGGCTCCGGGCGGGGGCGCTCGGATCTCCGCGTTCAGGGTGCAGCCCCGCGGGACGCGACTGCCTAGCCGGCGAGACGGGCGCTGGGCATCTCACGGCGGCCAACTCCTCCGGCTTGCGGGCTGTGACTTTCCATCCCAGCATCAGATAGAGGAGCTGGACATCCTTGCCAGCCGGGGGTGGGGTGGGGTGGGGTGCGTCAAAACTCCGCTTCTCCGCGGTGAACTACTGGCACTGGGCTGTGCCTGACAGCGGCGCGAAGCAGAGGAGAACAGACCGGGTCCCTCCGTCAAGAAATTTGCATTGAAGTCAGAGAAAGTCATAAACAGGCGAGGTCTCTTGGCGGTGGCGGCGGCAGCCCCTGAGCCTGGGGGCGGGGGGAGAAAGCCTGGAGGATGGAGAGTCCAGGACCCCAACTTCGCTGGGTCCTCTCCCCACCCCTCTCTGCTGCCACTTACGCAGTGAGAGGCTTCTCCCGCCGCCTCCGACACAAGAGCGGGCCTCCGCAAACCCCCTTCCCCCTGGGGTAGGAGGGAGGCCGCCGAGCGTCTGGCCTTCAGCGAGACAGCGGCGTTAAAAAGCATGAGCCTCTGTGCGGGAGACGCTGAGAGGAAGCTGGGCTTGGGAACTTCTATCCAAAGAGTGGAACCCCTCCCCTCCCCCTCAAATAGGAAGGAAATGATCACTAGTTAAACTGAAGGAAGAACTGGGGTTCCACCGCAAAGCCAGAACAGATGGTTCCGAGATAGTGAGTCCCAGTGCCTTTCTGCTTCCAGAAGCCGAAAGCCGAGGCGTGAGTCCCTTGTGAGCTGCCCCCGGCTCTGGAGATGCTCTGCCCGCTCCTCCGTGTATGCACACGCGTGGCGGCTCCGGTCTGCCTCGGGCAGCGGCCGCACGGCCCCGCTGGCCCCTTCCTTCTTCCTGTCATCTCTGCGATGTCCGCGCAGCCCACTCGCCGGCTCCCGGCCGCCGGCGCGACCCCGCACCCCCTCCCGCCCGGTGCCCGAGCCTGGCGGCCGCGGGCGCTTCCCGGAGGCGCTCAGTGCAGCTGGCTGCGGTGCCACGTGACTGCCCCCGAATTCACTTCCACCCGCGTGCGCGCACACACGTGGAAGGGCAAGGGGGCGGCCTAGTGCCCCCAAGGTTCAGGCCAAAGGAGAGAGCGCCCCAGAGCGAGCGCTCCAGTCCTAGGGCCGAGCTAGGACCAGGCTGAGCGCGAGGGAGTTGGCGTCGCTATATTTAGACTCCCCCCAGAGTTTCCGCGCAGGGCTTTCAGGGTGAAAGATCTAGAGGCTTAGAAGGATTCGTGTGCACGCTTTCAGCGTGAAAATCTTGGCTTTAGTGCAGGCAGGAAAATGAGAAGCATTTCGCCTTGAACGAGCAGTTTTCCTTCTTGCACACTTTACCTCATCCCACTGCAAAGGCCAGGTCCCTTGTCTCACTGGCATTACTGGGCCCAGCGTGCTAGCTGGAAGGTTTGGGAAGGCGGGACAGATTTCCAGGAAAGAACCAGTTGCCTGACTTCTCATGGGTGCTTTCCTGAGTGTGTGGCAAGGTGGGAAACCGAAATGTTGATTAGGCAAATGCGTAACACTTTAAAGTAGCATCAAAGGTGGTGATCAGCAGAGGTTTAGAGCTGGGAAGGGCTTTTGAGATCGGTTCTCTGGTTTTCTAGAAGTTGAGACACCCCAGAGGGGACCAGCCCAAGCATTCACAGGTGGTTGGTATGAGAGTTACAGGAACCCAGCAGCCTTGCCTCTGGGTTTCCTATCCCTTCCACATCTTAAACAGAACATGTACTGAAACGCAGGTTTCCCAGATGGCGCTAGCTGTGAAGAACCTGTCTGCCAATGCAGGAGACTTCAGAGACCGGGGTTCAGTCCTTGGGTCTGGGAGAGCCCCTGGAGGAGGTCACGGCAACTCACTCCAGCATTCTTGCCTAGAGACTATCCCATGGACAGAGGAGCCCGGGGCTACATCGCATAGGATGTCAAAGAGTCGGACACGACTGACTGAGCAACTGAGCACGCAGGCACACTGAAGAGCTCATGGCTGTATTTCAGTGTCTCTGCAGGCTCCCTTTGAAAAGAGAGGTTTAGCCACAAACTCTGACACCCCGCCTGAGCGTGCTGGAAAGGAAAGGCCACGTGAGGCTGCACACCTCTTCTAATGGCTTCCCCGTGTGTACCTAGCTTCTTCACTACCAGCTAACTTCTCTCAAAAGGCAGGAATTAACTGTTGGAAAAACAGTGCTGTGATCAAGCTTTTTTTCTGTTGCTGTGCCTTTGAACACAGATGTTGCTAGGAAACTGCCTTTCTTTTGGTTGAAATAGTAAAACCTAATATCAGAGGAGAGGGTAGACAAAGAGTGAAATGATATAGCTGTGTATATTCCACATGTAATGTTACTTTAGAGCCTTACCAAGAGGTAGAAAGGTAAAAGACAGCCGTCTTTTCCAAAGCAGGTGTTTATTTCTGGTGTAGAGCACATGAGCTGATTTCACTCCCCATCCTTTGGAGGTGGGTGTGCTTTCAACTATTGTGAGATGTTTGCTTGAAATGTATGACCATGGAAGGTTTTATTATCTGAAATCTACTTAGAGATGGTTTGCACTGAAAATAGCTACTAGAAATATTTTACTTCAGTGTGTTTTCTATGCCATTATATTTTCCATTTGAAGGGCGCTCTAGAATAGTAATATGGAACATTCTATACAAGAGCTAGAGGCGCTCGGGAAAGACTTTCAAGGCAGAATAAGCAGTTGTGAGCTGGTTTTACAGAATACCTGTGACCACATGGCGCTCCCCTCTTTTTCTCGGGACCTGCCCAGCCCCCTGTCTGTTCCGGCCCCACCACCTCTACACATTTCACATCGAGTCGTGGTCATGGTTCTGATCAAGTCACAGCTGATGGAAGTGCTACTCTTTTGTGTGATGTGGATGCTTTTTGATCCACTGTGAAATGCCAGGTCAACCAGAGTGGTGGTAATAAACAGAATCCTCAAACCTTAGAGCAAAAGGGACATTTGCTGATGAAGAAATGGAAAACTATTGTTGGCTGCTTGCCCAAGACTCAGCTGTTTGCCTTGGAAGAAGAACTGAAGTCCCCTAACGCCTGAGTGGAATGCCTTTAGGCCAGGCCACCCTTTCTCTTAGCTTTTATTTCCTCCTGTCAAATCAGAACCAAACCTACAAGCACAGCAACTGTAATTGTGTTTCTTAGGTATCTCATAACCATTGATTCAGTAAATCTGATTATTTCAAATGTGTCAGCATTGTGGACCACAGTATCATTTTTACTCTATCGAGAATTCTTAGAGATGTGATGCTGAGATTCCCTATATATTTTACCAAGGGACAGAAATTAGGAAACCTGGGGCAATGTCAGAGATCATAAAAACCTGCCAGTTGACATGAAGGTTCCTACATAGCAGGGACCCATCCTAGCCCTGCCCTCAGTAGGTGAGGCATAGTCCCTTCAGAGCAGCCTCTGCCTAGGGGTGCAGAAACAGTGCAGGTGTGAGTGGACAGGGGTGTGAAGAGAGGCTGGGGTGGGGGGGGGGGGGGCGGACAGACAGAGCAGGGGACGGGCTCAGAAAGTCTCGCCATGTTCATCCCAGCAACTATCAAAATTTATTTTCCTAGGAATTACTAAAATTGTGTGCCAGTTACCACTGTCCAAGCAAAATAACAGCAGGTATGTCATATGTGTTTACTGCGCACGAAGCACTGTGATTAGCAAGAATAATTTCACTTGATTCTGACCGTAGCCTCACAAATGAGCACTACAGGTTTATAAGGAAGAAAGTGAGGTTGTGAGAAAGTTAATACTTTTTCAAAACTAATGAGAAATTGAGTCTGAATTCAAACTTATGGTTATTTCATGAAGAAAAACAAAACAAAAGCCACAGAAACAAAAACCAAAACCAGATTTTAAACTACTAGACTATATTAACTTTTGAAATAAAAAGCTTTAGCCTATTATCACGTTAATATATCTGACTGTTTTTCCTTTAAAAAGGGAAGTGTTGGCAAGTTTCTAGTAGCTGTTTCATAGCAGGACTTGAGATTTTATTCTAAACACAGAATTAGCCTCAATACCCCTCTTCACTTTTCCTGAAGAAATAAAAGCTTATGTATAGAGATTTGTCTCTTGTATTGAATATTTTTAAACAGTTCCAAATCATGAAGTAATGATATCTTGGAATTATACTTACGTTTTTATCTTTTTCCTAACACTACCTTCAGTTTTATTCACAAAGTCCTATTTATCATACTTGGCTATACCAGATTTCTATTTTCTTCCTTGTTATGTTAGTATGGCTGCACTCCTGTCTTTCGGCCAACTGCTTAAATGCTTCTTCCTGGAAGTAATTTGAATACAGCTATTTGCTCTTTCTAAGATATACATTTAGAAACTTGTGAAGAGATTGATACCGAAGAAAAACCTCTCATTTTAGGGAGTGTCCGGGGAAAATTCCGTTATAATTCTGTGCCCTCTAGTGGCACTGACATTTTACCATAACCTTTATCAAAGAGAAATTAAGAAAGCACTCTTTATGAATCACCCCAAACCTTTTCATCTCCTCAGCAAGCTATCGTTAATCATCAGGTATGAGCTAGTTGGAGCGGGTGCAGATGAAAAATGTCTTGATTCTTAGGTGCATGAGCTGAATAGTAATTCTAATGTGACGGGTTCCCGGAGGTTTGCACCGGATCTTACAAGAAGCTGGAGAGGCTTTCCTGAAGGACACAAGGGCTGGGCTTCCTTGAGGAAGAGCTGGACTTTGGTGACACATCAGGGCAGGCTGTTCAAAGAAAAGTTAGTTGAGAACCTGTGAAGGCCAGGCACCCTTTGAGAGTGACAAGTGGCTGAATTCTCTTGGAGCCCAGGGTGCTTCTGAAGGTGTTATGGTAAGGCAAGGGCTCCACAGCTGAGAGTCTCAGTGGGAATTTAGGGATTGTGTTCTGACTTGAGCAGGGAGCCCCTGAAGAATGTGAAACAAGACACTCTACATGTTCCTATTTCCATGTGCAGAAAAGCTCTGAATATTAGTTAAGTTTAATGGGGGTGGAGGGGCAGGGAGTGTGGCTTGAGCACTCATGCTTGGCACATGCCGTTCCAAACTGGGATTCAGAGATAGCATGTCTTTGGTGGAAGGTAGTGATGGCTGCCAGTCCATGGACAGGTGTCCAGCCAAACCTCCAGTTTGCAGGCCTGAGTCTCTGGATGATGAGTTGTGTTATTTACTGAACTTGGAAAGACCATCTGGTACAGCCATCTGCAGTGGGGGGGGTGGGGGGCGGTGGGATGGTGGTGACTTCAACTTCACATGGACTACGGCCTGCCTGCTGAGATAGCCCAGTGGAAACGTCCAGTGAGTTAACAGGTCTGCAGCTCAAGAGGGAGCCGGGAATCAAAATTTGAGAATCACCAACATGTACATAGGGGTGTGTGTGTGTGTATGTGCCCAGTCACTCAGTGCAATCCCATGGACTAGAGCCCGCCAAGCTCCTCTGTCTGTGGAATTTTTCAGGCAAGAATACTGGAGTGGGCTGCCATTTCCTTCTCCAGGAGATCTTCCTAACCCAGGAATCGAACCTGCGTCTCCTGCATATATATACACATAGAAAAGTTGCAGTCACCATATGTGATGAAAGTGATGAGTTGGGATTAGATTACCTGGGAAATATATAGATTGGCTGGAAAAAAGAAAAGGCCTGAGGACCAGAATTGGAGGGGTTGCTGCTCAGGGCCAAACATTGAGGGTAGGGGAGGAGAAAGGAGAATAGGAAGCTGAGTAACCCCTGAGGACCACTAGGGACCACTGCCTCAGCAGCCATAAAGGAAACTTCGACAGGGAAATGCTGGACAAAGATAATCGAGATAGGATTTGACCACAAGCAGGTCATTGGGAGAAGCTGTTTCTGGGTTTTGTTTTCCTTGCAGAATTTCTTGTAGAGCGAGAAATCAGGTCAGAATGGGCAGGAAGGAATTCAGAAGTGAGACAGTGACGTTAATGATTCTGGAGGGGAGGAGTGAGGAAGCAGCAGGCCAGGGATTTGCGTTTGACCAAGATTCTCAGCATAACATGATGCTGACTCACGAGACCCGAGTGGCTGTCACAGCCAGGCACACAGGTCCTCTGGCTGAGTCTGAGCTACTGTTACACTGACAGCATTTCACTCCCAACTGGGAGGTCTGAGACCACTTGGACGTCTGTTGATTTTGCTCCGTACCTTTAGAGCATTTAATAAAAACCATCACTTTTCATTTCTAATATTTCCCCCAAAGTTTAATTTAATGTATATACATTTTTCAGGCTTAGTTTTACCTGGAATGAAGATGCATGTTGGATGAATGATGTAGTTTTGATTTTATTTAAAATGAAAGTTTGCAGAAGTGACCAGATCGTTCAGGGAAAACTGTATGTTTATCTCTAATAACTCATAGATATTCAACGCAGTGTTCAAGCAGTCGTGCTGAGACCAATGGAACGGATGCTGGAATCTTTCAGACAAGTCAGGAATTGGCAGGGGTGGGCATCCAAGTTCCTAGAGTTTTAACCAGAGATTTCTCTCTCTCTCTCTCTCTCTCTCTCTCTCTCTCTCTCTCTTTTAATATGAGGCTTTTGAGTACAAAGTTAGGCTAACAGAAAGTCTGTTAAAATTATTTTTAAAAGCTGGTCCTGTTTTTTGGGGCTGTTTAGGGTCATGCTTGCTGCCTTTTTGAGTCATGGTTACAAAATGGGACGAGTCACTGCCCACAGAGGCAAAAGGGAAGATAAGCAGAGCCAGAGCTGACAGCCGAGGCTCTGACCACCCTGGGGTCTGCAGCTTAGTAGCTAAGTGGCTCTGGATTCTGCAAAATGTTAGGATCCAAGTGCTACAGATTGACACTGGGCCTTATGTAGGAGTCCTGAAAGTAAAAAGAGTTCATGTAACAGGTGAGTGTCCTGAAAAACAGATAGAGGGAAAGTGGGATTGCAATCAAGTTGTTTTAGTTTTTGTTTTGGAAAAATATGTTTTGCTACTCTGGCATTAGATTCTGATGAGATACAATGTAATAAGGTCAATGAAATAGAGGGAGTAAACTTTGCGCCTTCTCAAAATTTTTGGTTTTGCTTTAGCTTGTTGTTTTGTACTGAGACTGAGGCATTTTGAGAAAAAAGGGGACAAAGTTGAAAATCGTTTTAAGGAAGAAGGTTATTTCCTGATGTGGATAAAAAGACTAAAAATGAGGAAGAAACTTGGGGCCACAAGACCCAATGTTCTTTTGGGTGCTGAGAATCGGAAGTGGACCAATAATTACAATAGAGGTGGGGGGCTGGAAGGACTCTCTTTTGTTTATCTACGTATCTGAATTTTTTAATTGAAATGCAGTTGATTTAAATGTTGTATTGGTTTCAGGTGTGCAGCGAAGTGACTAAGAGAGAGAGGTAGATTCTTGTCCAGATTCCTTTCTTTATAGGTTACTACAAGATACTGAGTATAGGTCCCTGTGCTAGACAGTAGGTACGCACTGTTTATTTTATATTGAGTAGCGTGGCCAATATTACTTTTAAACTGGTCAGAATTTGGAGTCAGGAAAAACTTCCAAGTTATGGGATCTGGGTTCCTGACTGAATTACTGAGTTTCTCTGTCTTCCTTTCTTTACTGTTTAAAGCGGAATAATTGCATCCTCATCAGAGAGCTTTTGTGAGGATTAAATGAAGAGCTGATTTGAAGTTTTAGCAAAGCTCCGACAGTAAGTCTGACCACTACTGCTAGTGATCACGGTCTGCAAGACTCCCCTCAGGTCCAGTTTGTGATTCGCCCTACAATTGGAAAGCAATAGCTAATGAATTTTATGCAACATTACCATCTGTAATTTTTAACATTATGATGTTAAAAATGATTGAGAAAACAAATAAAAGTAATAGAACCATGAACTTGTAAAAGGATATGTTTTTTTTTTCCTGGGTAAACCTTCAGATAACCCAGAAGTAAAACTATAAGTTTGTAGATGACAGCTTTCCATGAACTGTTTGTGAAGTTTAAAAAGCAAATGAAGGAGCCACACCTGATAATTACTAGGCTATGTAGTCATTTTTTTCTTTAACAATACTTTATTGAAGGAGACTAGATGTAATTAAACCTTTAACACATATAGCTGTGAATATTATTCTACTTTTAATAGCAATATTCAAGTGGTAATGGGTGTTTAATTCTTTCACTCTAAAATATATGTGACATTTTAGATGTCTGGTGATAGGTGCTGAATTAACTTATGATTCTGAAGTTTTACAGGATAACAGAGCTTTGAGAATTTGGTGAAAGTCTTAGCAAAACTCTGAAAAGCATACCTATAATTTTTCAGACAACCTCTGGAACAATTCATATAACCTGGAGCTTATGGATTCCAGATTATTAAGTCCTTGGACTGTATTCTTAAAGGAATGAATTTTACAAAGGTTCTTTGGAGGCTGTCTTCAGGATGCTTTGTACTGGGCGCACAAGAGTAATTTGAGTAGCAGGCACTTTCTTGCACTCCATGAAACAGCCCATCCTATTCTTCAGGCTGCAGTTAGGAATACATTTTAAACCCAAGAGTATGATTGTGTGTGTGTGTGTGTGTGTGTGTGTGTGTGTGTGTAGGTTAGTGTATGTGTATATGGGCTTCCCTGGTGGCTCAGAAGATAAAGCATCTGCCTGCAATGCAGGAGACCCGGGTTCAATCCCTGGGTTGGGAAGATCCCCTGGAGAAGGAAATGGCAATCCACTCCAGTATTCTTACCTGGAGAACCCCATGGACAGAGGAGCCTGGTGGGCTACAGTCCACGGGGTCGCAAAGAATCAGACACGACTGAGCGACGTATGTATGTATAAACAAATGTAAATAAGGTTTAATGTCATTGCAATTCGATGCTTTAAAATATTGCCCACCAGCAAACACGTCTGCCAAGAACCATCTATTCCTGCAATAGAAGGGAAGATTATGGGCCCACCTAGGGCTTCAACTCTGATAAATGGGTCACAATCATTTCCATGCTTAAACATTCCTTTCACTCTTGACTAATGCTCTGACATGGGAAAGCATCAGCTTTGCTATTGAAAGTGGCCTCCAGAAATGAAAGCCTTGATGTTGTGTCTCAGAAGCACCCCATTACTGGTTTCCCAGCCTCCACTTTGCCAGCTGCCTGCCCACTTACCCGCTGGAGCCTCTGGATCACCTCCACTGCAGCATTCCTTTAAGGCATGGGTTTTGTTTTTGTCTTTTAAACACCTTTCAGTTTATTTTATGAAACCAGAGTAAACCCAACACCATAATTGAATAAGATAATTAAAATAAAATTTTACACCATCTATTTCATAAACATATTTATTATAATAAAATATATGAATACAGCCATATATAAAATATATATACATCAATACCAAGTGAGATAAACTAAAAAATACAAGGGTGTATTAACATTCAAAAATAAGTCAATTCTTTCTTGTAAACCAAAGGAAGCAAAGGAAAAAATAAACAAATGGGACCTAATTAAACTTAAAAGCTTTTACATCGCAAAGGAGGCCATCAACACAATGTAAAGGTCACAGATTGAATGTAGGAAAATACTTGCAAATGATATAACTGATAAGGGCTTAATATTCAGGATATATAAACAGCTCACACAACTCAACATCAGAAAAACAAACAGCCCATTTAAAAATGGGTAGACAATTTGAACAGACACTTTTCCAAGGACAACATACATATGGTCAACAGACACATTGTAAAATGCTCAACATCACTAATTATTAGGGAAGGATAAATCAAAATCACAGTGAGATATCACCTCACACCTGTCAGTATACTTCTACTACTAAGTCACTTCAGTCGTGTCCAGCTCTGTGCGACCCCATAGACGGCAGCCCACCAGGCTCTGCCGTCCCTGGAATTCTCAAGGCAAGAACACTGGAATGGGTTGCCATTTCCTTCGCCAATGTATGAAAGTGAAAAGTGAAAGTGAAGTTGCTCAGTCCTGTCCAACCCTCAGCGACCCCATGGACTGCAGCCTTCCAGGCTCCTCTGTCCATGGGATTTTCCAGGCAAGAGTACTGGAGTGGGGTGCCATTGCCTTCTCCGACCTGTCAGTATGGCCAGCATCAAAGAGAGCATAAATAAATGTTGGCAAAGATGTGGAGAAAAGGGAAGGCTCGTACACTGTTGTTGGGGATGTAAATGCAACCACTGTGGAAAACAGTATGGAGGTTTCTCACAAAACTAAAAATAGAACTGCCATATGACCCCAGCAATTTCATTCCTGAGTATATATCTGAAATAAATGAAGATACTAATTCAAAAAGATCCATGCACCTCAATGTTTATGGCAACACTATTTACAATAGCCAGGATCTAGAAACAACCTAAGAGTCCATCCGCAGGTGTAGTATACACATACAATGGAATACTGCTGCTGCTGCTGCTAAGTCACTTCAGTC
Source organism: Budorcas taxicolor (assembly GCF_023091745.1). Lineage (NCBI taxonomy): Eukaryota > Metazoa > Chordata > Mammalia > Artiodactyla > Bovidae > Budorcas > Budorcas taxicolor. Next base: position 1,844,595 of record NC_068923.1, read on the forward strand.
GTATTTGACTCTGTGTGACCCCATAGACGGCAGCCCACCAGGCTCCCCTGTCCCTGGGATTCTCCAGGCAAGAACACTGGATTGGGTTGCCATTTCCTTCTCCAATGCATGAAAGTGAAAAGTGAAAGTGAAGTCGCTCAGTCATGTCCAACTCTTAGCGACCCCGTGGACTATAACCTACCAGGCTCCTCCGTCCATGGGAGTTTCTAGGCAAGAGTACTGGAGTGCAGTGCCATTGCCTTCTCCAAATGGAATACTACTCAGCCATAAAAAATAAGGAAATTTTGCCATTTGCAGCAATATGGATGGACTTGGAAGGTATTATCCTACATGAAATAAGTCAGAGAAAGACAAGTAGTGTATGCTATCACTTATATGTATAATATAAAAAATCAAACAAGTTAATGAGCATCACAAAAATGTAATAGACTGAGAACAAACCAGTGATTACCAGTGGGGAGTTGGAAGCGGGAAGGGGCAGGACAGAGGGAGAGAATGAAGAGGTACAAACAACTATGTATAAAATAAATAAACTACAAGGAAATTTTGTGTAATATAGGGAATATAGCTAATATTCTATATTAACTATAAATAGAGTGTAAACTTTAAAAGTTGTGAATCACCATATTGTACACCTATAACATACAATATTGTACATCAATTACACTTCAATTTAAAGAAAATGAAAAAGTAAATCATTCCATCAGCAAAAAAAAAGAAAAGATCATACAATCATCTAGAATGAATGTTTTAAAAATTCAGAAAAATTCAACATCTATGTATTGACAACTACAAAACAAAATCCTTAACAAGATAGTAAGCATAAGCAGCCTCCTTAATTAGATTAGGCTTTTGTGTTATGAATGAGCCCCTCCTATTGTCTTGTAGTGGCTTCTTCTTTGTCTTTGGAAGTAGAAGATCTTTTTTGGTAACTTCTGGTCTTTTTTGTCAATGGTTGTTCTGCCGTTAACTGTGATTTTGCTCTTTTTATGAGAGGAGTTGAACTTTGGTTCTTCCACTATGACATCTTGTCCTACAAATGTCAGGTTAAGCTTTTGAAAATGAACTTATAGAAAATATATTAATATAGAGATCACTGGGTAGGGAAGTTCCCTGGAAAAGGAAATGACACCCCACTCCAGTTTTCTTGCCTGGAGAATCCCATATATAGCCATATATATGGGATGTGTATATACACACACATATATACACGTGATCCTCTCCTACTGCATGACTCTACAGCATGACACTTATAGTTCTTCACCTGGGCCCCTAATGGGCCTCTCAAATTTCTCCTCTATAATATAGTTTTTATATAAACTCTAAACTCCATTTATTCTCTCTGTGTAATGTAGCCAGCAGTTCACTGTAATTTTTCTAAAGCTAAAACTTTAGAGCAGAGTTTTATACATAACATGAGATGATACAGAGATGATCTTAAACTGTACATAACATAGACTGACAGAAAAATGATCTAAACTTGATAATCCAAGGCCAACTGATATACTTTTAAATCATGCATTCCTCTATGAACTCTTTACACTAGAGATGACTTTGCTCATGAGAATTGCTCACAATGCCTAGAGACATTGTTGGTAGGCGCAGTGCTGGTGAGAGAGGTGCTGGGAGGCAGTGCCATGGTGTCTTGGGGGTAGAGGTCAAGGGTGCTGATAAACATGTGACTACACACAGGACAATCACCACAACAGCTACTTCTCCCAAAACGCCAGCAGAGCTGAGGATGAGAAACCTCACTGCAGAGAGGCCTTTTAAGCCAGCCTGTGAACATATTGAGGAAAGGAATTTTTCTCCTGTTATCAGGTAATATATGTTGGTGTACAGACCATCTATTTCTATATTTAGAATTTCAGTTTGTAGTATGTGCTTGAGGAAATGAAGCTAGATATTCATAAAGAAACAATTATCCCATTCAAAATAAAATATTTCAATGTCTACAGCATCAGAGAAAATAAATAAGTAGGCATGTCTGTCAGTAATATTCTAGAAATTTAGAACAATATCAGTATTATTTTTACCTAACAATTAGCACATTTTCTGCCTCTATCATGGAAAGGAAATAGGCAGTGAAAGAGTCTTGAAGCAAATGAACTGCCAGTTGGCTCAGGGTTCTGAAGGCACTGTGAGGCATTCTTCCATGGTTGCATTACGGTATAGATCCTTGAAATGATGCCACAGATTTATTTAAGCTTTATCTAATTCCACATAAATTTATACAGGAGTCCTTTGATGGTAATAAAATGCCAATGAGCAAAGTAAAATAACTGCGGTTTGTATCTCACCTTTCACCACTTTCCTAGAGATATTTTATGAGAGGTTCAAACATGGACGTTTGGTCTGAGTGTCATTTTAATGTAAGCATTTCCATTGTGGATTGCTACATCTTTTTTGAGAATTTTAATAAAAACACATCTTTTTTGTGGTAATCATAGCATTATAAAAGCTACATTGCTGCTGCTTCTGCTGCTAAGTCACTTCAGTCATGTCCGACTCTGTGTGACCCCATAGACGGCAGCCCACCAGGCTCCCCCGTCCCTGGGATTCTCCAGGCAAGAACACTGAAGTGGGTTGCCATTTCCTTCTCCAATGCATGAAAGTGAAAAGTGAAAGGGAAGTCGCTCAGTCGTGTCCAACTCTTTGCGATCCCATGGACTGCAGCCTACCAGGCTCCTCCGTCCATGGGCTTTTCCAGGCAAGAGTACTGGAGAGGGGTGCCGTCTTACATTAAACTGACAATATTTCTTTACTTCATTTAACAATATATGGACATACTACAGTGGCTAATAATTTTCTCATGTAACAATGGTCCTGGGTTAGAAAGAAATCTGTCAGATGGGAAAATACTGGAACGAATCAAGCGACTGCATTTTCTTGCTGTCATGTCAGTCATGAATACATTTACCTATTTTTTTTTAACGGCAAAGCTTGTTTTTTAACTTTCTTTTCTGAATCGAAGATATGTTCTATAGATAATATTCAGTTCAGTTCAGTTCATCACTCAGTCGTGTCCGACTCTTTGCGACCCCATGAATTGCAGCACGCCAGGCCTCCCTGTCCATCACCAACTCCTGGAGTTCACTCAAACTCACGTCCATCGAGTGGGTGATGCCATCCAGCCATCTTATCCTCTGTCGTCCCCTTCTCCTCCTGCCCCCAATCCCTCCCAGCATCAGAGTCTTTTCCAATGAGTCAACTCTTCGCATGAGGTGGCCAAAGTACTGGAGTTTCAGCTTTAGCATCAGTCCTTCCAAAGAACACCCAGGACTGATCTCCTTTAGGATGGACTGGTTGGATCTCCTTGCAGTCTAAGGGACTCTCAAGAGTCTTCTCCAACACCACAGTTCAAAAGCATCAATTCTTTGGTGCTCAGCTTTCTTCACAGTCCAACTCTCACATCCATGCATGACTATTGGAAAAACCATAGCCTTGACTAGACGGAGCTTTGCAAAGTAATGTCTCTGCTTTTGAATGTGTGATCTAGGTTGGTCATAAATTTCCTTCCAAGGAGTAAGCGTCTTTTAATTTCATGGCTGCAATCACCATCTGTAGGTTGGTGCAAACAAAATTGCAGTTTTGGACTGTAAATTTTAAATCATTATAACTAGGGTCAAACATATCTTTACTAGTCAAAATAAGAACCATTACAATCAACATATTTTTGCCAATGAGAGATAAGTTGTTTTTATTTCTGTAGTGTAAAAATCTGTGCTTAAGGATTCGACAAACTCTTGCAAAGCATTTTTTCCATTCTACTAGTTGTACAAGCATTTTCTCTGCAAAAAGTTGTCAAGATGCTTGAAGAAGTGGTAATCAGTTGCTAAGAAGTCAGGTGAATGTAATGGGAGAGAGCAAAACTTCATAGCCCCATTCACTCAACGTTTGAAATGTTGGCTGTGCAATCTGTGTTCAGGTGTCGTCATGGAGAAGAACTGGGCCCATTCTGTTGACGAATGCTGGCCACAGGCCTTGCAACTTTTGATGCATCTTGCTGATGTGCTGAGCATACTGCTCATATGTAATGGTTTCTCTGGGATTCAGAAAGCTGTAGTGGATCAGACTGGCAGCAGACCACCAAACAGTGACCATGATCATTTTTTTGGTGCCAGTTTGGCTTTGGGAAGTGCTTTGAGCTTCTTCTCAGTCCAAACACTCAGCTAGTCATTGCTGGTTGTCATATAAAATCCATTTTTTTTTTTTTTTGGTCACATGTCACAATCTAATCAAGAAATGGCTCATTGTCATTGCATATAATAAAAGAAGACGATACTTCAAAATGACACTTTTTTTGATTTTCAGTCAGCACATGAGGTACCCACTTACCAAGTTTTTTTTGCTTCAGATGCTGAATGACTGTAGAATGGTCAACAGTGAGCTCTTGGGGAACTTCACGTGTAGTTTTAAGAGGATCAGCTTCAATGACTGCTCTCAATTGGTTGTTGTCAACTTCCTATGGCCAGCCACCATGCTCCTTATCTTCAAGTCTCCCATCTCTGTTGCAAAACTTCTTGAACCACCACTGCACTGTATGTTCTTTAGCAGTTCCTGGGCCAAGTGTGTTGTTGATGTTGCAAGTTGTCTCTGATCCTTTACAACCCATTCTGAACTTGAATAAGAAAATTACTTAAATTTGCTTTTTATCTAACATCATTTCCATGATGTTAAAATAAATTTAAAATAAACAGCAAGTAATGAATCATTAGAAAAAAACATAAAGTGAGAAATGCAGGTTAAAATGATGTAAAATATAACCACATTTATTTAAGAATGTATTCCAACATCAAATGGAAAATTTCAACAATGAAGACTGCAATTACTTTTGCACCAATCTTAGTATTCATTTTGATGTGTGCATACTCAATTGCTCAGTTGCATCCAATTCTTTGCAACCCCATGGGCTGTAGCCCACAGGCTCCTCTGTCCATGGAACTTTGCAGGCAAGAATATTGGAGTAGGTTGTCATTTCCTACTCCAGGGAATCTTTCTGATCCAGGGATCAAACTTGGATCTCTTCTGTCTCCCGCATTGGCAGGTGTAACTCTTTCCCATTGCACCACCTGGGAAGACGCACACGCATATACAAGTTGGTTATGGACACACGAGTGCATAGGACCTCTAAAATATTAACTTTATTTCTACCGTCACTGATCCACTAAGTTTCTTAAGCTTCCTTGCTCTGGAAAAGAGAGTCACTCCTTGAAGAAAAATAAAACTGTTTCTCAAATTTGAATTATAAAATATTCCTGTTTCTTTAATGCTCCTTAAATGAGGTTCCAGTTTTGGTATAAATAAAAATGACGTAACTTATGCTAGATTTTTTTCTGCTATGAATTATACTGGAAAATCAGAGGATTTATTGGATTAGCTTAAACCATACTTTCTCTATTTAACATACAAGTAAACAGCACATTATTTAGTCTCTTTATCCCTCACTTTTTCTCACTTTCAAAATAGGAGACAAGAATTACTGGGAGAAGAACTAAGTTTTATAATCTCTGCAAAGTTCCCTGCACCCTGTCAGTGCTCTGTCAATGTTCAATAGCTTACAGATGCCTCTAGTTTATGGGAAATATGGAAAGTATTTTAGGAAAAATATTAAGAGTTACACCATGTTGATGTTTACCTATTTATTAAAAACTTTTTTTCTTGAAAAGGAACATGGTTAACCAGCAAGCCCAATATTGCTCAGTCATACAGATTCAAATGTTTTTAGTTGCTCCCAAACTGAAGTAAATATTCAATAAATGTTCATGTACATGGATCTAAATAGGCTGAGTTTCTCCCTCCTGTTCTATGTTTTTCCTTTTTTATTTTTTTTTAAACATTTTATTCTAATCTCCCAGCTGCTGTCTCCATATCCAGAATGAGCTATTAGTCCAAAATGGTGAGTGTTCAGATCCCTTTATTACTATTCCCAAAGCAGAAATTGGGGGCTGATAGTCACAGCTAAACACAAGTTTCTTACCTCCCTTGGGACACTGAGATGCTTGTTTGTCTCTAGTATTTTATAGAAACATCAATCACAAGCAAACGTAATTTCAAAGATAAGCAAACAGAAGAAAGCAAACAGAAAGAAAGACATAGCAGGGAATTTGATGACATTTTTATTGTCTGTCTTCAGGGAAAGGTCACAAGAAACTGGATTTTATTTCATCTTCTTTTCAAGGGAAGGAAAAACCACCATGTGGTACTGTCAAGTGTCCCAGGTTCCATGGAGAAGATCTTCTTGAGGGGCTTTTATGAATTCAAAGGCAACAAAAATGGAAACAACATAAACTGAAGATGGCAGGTGATCACAAATGTTTGTTGAGTAAATATAAATACCTTACTTTTATCCTCAGACATAGGCATTATGTGTCAGATAATTATTGACTTTTTAGTGAACAGTAGAGAGCAGATGTTTTTACACACTCATATATGCAGGTGGTGCTAGTGGCAAAGAACCTGCTTGTAAATGCAGCAGATGTAAGAGACGTGGTTTCAGTCCCTGGGTGGGGAGGATCCTCTGGAGGAGGGCATGGCAACCCACTCCAGTTTTCTTGCCTGGAGAATCCCACGGATAGAAGAGCCTGGCGGGCTAGCACAACCGAAGCAACTTAGCACACAGCACACATACTTTCATCCTCAGACATAGGCATTACATGTCAGATAATTAATGACTTTTTAGGGGACAGTGGAGAGCAGATATTTTTATACACACACATACACACTCATATATACACTAGCTGGAGTAATAAGGAAACATGCTGTTGATGTTCTGTGATGATATCATGAAAGAATTTCCAGCCTGATCCAGCCTCCCTTGGGGGCCAAAAACTAGTGACAATAAGAATTCTGACAGGTGAGTGGACATACCACTTTGAAGATATTTGTCCAGTTTAAGTGAACTTGAAATTCAGTTTTCACAGGTGTTAGCTTGGGGGCAGGTAGTGGCAGGTGGCAAAACTACTCAAGGTCAGGGTCATATAGATGCTGCTCCCTGCACAGGACCTCAGTGCATTAAGTCCTTGACCACAGAATGAATTGGAAGAACACCGAATAAAAATTACCTGTTTTGAAACTGGCATTAGGTTCATGTGAAAGGAAGCTTTTCCATTTGTTCTTAACAAACCAGAGCACAGCATTTGCAGACAGCAGGCCTGTCATCCAAGTGGCTCACAAAGGCTGTCAGCAGTCTTTCAGTGTAAAGGTGTCCTCTGGAGCCTGGAAGAAACGAATGCAAACATACCACCCACCATCAAAGCCTCAAGGAATACGAGCAGATGTCACGTAGAGAAAAGCGGCTTATTGTCAAAACTGCCAACAGTCAAGAAAACAGGACAACAGGAAGGTGCACCATCTGAGTAAACAGCTGAATCAAAGGTGCAAAACTTCCGGATATTGGATTTATCAGACAGACAGTAAAATGACTGAGTTGAGTATTCTTAAAATATTTCCTTTTAAAAAGAGAGTGTTAACATATAGGAAAAGTACTATAAACTTTAAACTTTAAAATCAGGCTTGAAGAATACATATAACTGTCAGAAATTTAAAAAATAAATTGAAATAAAACTGTGGCTAGATTTAATGGATAATTAGCTATTTCATGAGATTATCCAGATGATGATGTACCAGATGATGGGTCTCAGAAATTTATTCTTAAAGTAAGACAGTGAGAAAATATAATAGAAGAGAGATGGGTAGAAGAGAGAAAAAATTCTAATATAATTCACATATTTGGAGTTCTAAAAATAGAAGTGAAAGAATGAGGTAGTAGCAAATTTGAAAATAATCAGGCTAACAATTGAGAAAACAGTGGAATGATTTAGTGTGATGAGAGAAAGTGTATGTCAATCTAGAATTATATAGTGAGCAAAAATAAATTTGAAGAAACAACAACGAAAAAGAAAAAAGCATACTGTCAGATGAAGAAAAGTGTGAGTTTGTCACAAAAGATACACATTTTAAAAAATTCAAAAGATGGATTCCAGACAAAAGGAAATCAATTTTATATGGAAGGTGCCCAAAAGAATGGAAGACAAAAAAGCCGTAAATATGTGAATAAATATAAACAGCCTTAGATGCAAAAACAACACTTTTTTTTTTCTTTTCGTTTAAAGAGGGTAAAACTATGATAGTCAATAATTACATATAAATCAGGAGGACTTGATCAGATTGAAAGGTTTAATACGATCATTGTTTAAAAACAGTGAAAATTGTAATTTTGGATTTTGATACCTAGGCAGGTTGGAAATGCTAAGGTAACCAGTGAAAGACTAGATGTAAAAGGCTTAAATTTCAAATCCATAGAGAGAAAAATGAGAAAGGAAAAAGTAAAACAAGCAAAATAGAAACAGATAAGATGGGATACAGTGAAAGCACAAAAATAAGATAGTAGAAATTATACAGTTATCCCTCCTGTATGAGCTCTCAAAAGTTAGGTATTTGTAATAATGACTTGCATATGTTTCATCAAAAATTATTATCCAAAATGAAAGCCAACTAACATATATCTACATATGTATCAACAAAAATGTTAAGTTCTGTGTAATTTCAGTAAAGAAGTTTTCCTGTTCTTGCAGAAGTATCTTCTCTGTTTTTCCAATAAGGTCTAACCTCTTGCTAATATGATTTTCCTGTGAGTTTAGCTTCTGGTTGTTTCTGTCGGTTACCTAGGGGCACTAACTCCTAGATCCAGTTTAGATAGTATGCCTACCATGTTTAACATGTGATTTCTCTGTTTAGTTCTACAACAGTACTTATTCATTATTAAGCATAGAGAGTCAAGATAATTTGCATTCAATACTCCACAGAATAAACACACAATATATTCAATAACATCAATTAAGTACAAACTGGTTAGATAAATTGGGTTTAAAATGTTACTTACAATGCAGAAATCTTTCGTGCTTTGTTACATGAGTTTCAGAGTGTTTTAGTGATGTCTGGGGAAATTGATCTCATATTTTGTATTATTATTTTTCCCTAATTTTATTTGCAAGAATATGAAGGTACTATAAAACATAATTAAAGATTCATTTAGAAGACCAGATTTTTAATCTTAATTAAAAAATAAAAGACTCACTTAAAATTTCAGGATACAGTTTGAACATGGAAGGGTAGAACAAAGACACATTCAGAAAGAAAAAAAAGACACATTCAGCAAGCAATAGTTTAAAGTGAAACTCTGTAAATGGCAGACAAACAGATATTAAGGCAAAAAAAAAAAAACTAATAGAGGTAAAAGGGTAATTATAAAGTCGAGAAATGTTTCAATTTACTAGCAAGATTTAGGAGTATAATTTGTAAATACCTGTTTAATAATACAATCTTTATGCATGAAATGAAAAGGATGAAAAACATATTAATACATTATCAGAACTGGGAAATTTGTCTGGTAATTGGCAAGACAAGACACAAAATCGTGAGAGTATAGAAGATCTGACTACCTCAACTAACAACCTTAGCAGATCAATTGCAAAACATTCAGCTGTTCAAGGGCACTTAGAACTATCATGAAACTAACCACGTAGTGTGCTGGAAAGCCAGATTCACCAAACATTAAACAACTGAAGGGTTGTTATTGAATCACGCAAAGACGCTGGGATTCTTGGCCTCTGGAGGAGAAGAATTCAATCCGGGGCCAGAGACAAGGCTTGATCGCTCAGAGCTTTCGTGTAATAAAGTTTTATTAAAGTATAAAGGAGATAGAGAAAGCTTCTGACATAGGCATCAGAAGGGGGCAGAAAGAGTACCCTCCTGCTAGTCTTCAGCTGGATATTATATGGTCACTAGCAGTCTGTTAATAAAAAAAAGGAATGTCTTAAAACTCAGAATGGCAGCAGGCCCCTCACCCATAAGATGCATTTTGGGATAATCTTGGCACCAAATGGTTTATCCTGGGCCATAAAATGATTGACTTGAATCTTGAAAAAGGGCAGATCATCATACAAATAGTTTCATTTACATAGATTAGGGGAACAATATCTGAGTATAACATACTGGTTTGTCAAGTAGGTTCTGAGCCATGAGGCGGAACCTGACTTGAAGACAGAGTTTGGGGTAAATGCATAGCACATTAGCATAGCTTAAGACAAACCTTTCCATAAGAGAAATGCGTTGGTTATCTCACGGTTTGAGAATAGTTAACTTTAGGTGAAACCAGGTGTCATTATGGCAACACAGTATTTTAAGAGACTGCTACTGCTAAGTCACTTAAGTCGTATCCGACTCTGTGCGACCCTATAGACGGCAGCCCACCGGGCTCCCCCATCTCTGGGATTCTCCAGGCAAGAATACTGGAGTGGGTTGCCATTTCCTTCTCCAATGCATGAAAGTGAAAAGTCAAAGTGAAGTTGCTCAGTCGTGTCAGACTCTTAGCGACCCCATGGACTGCAGCCTACCAGGCTCCTCCGTCCATGGGATTTTCCAGGCAAGAGTACTGGAGTGGGGTGCCACTGCCTTCTCCGATTTTAAGAGAAACCTCCTTTTTAAAGAGAGACCGCCTTTTAAATTTGTATAGAGAAGGAAAAAATATCGCTAGTTTGTTTCCTCCTGCCGCTTAAGAGAGATAAAAATGTCTGACTCTTGCAGGCTATTTCCTCCGTTTGGAGACCCCTGGCCTTCCTGCCTGTTACCCTCTCACAACTGGGGTTATGTAGGACACATGCTCTGACCACAGTGGGATTGTCAGAAATAATTAACAAAGATAAGGCAAAACTAATACATTTAGAAATTTAACATTTCTATCATAGGTCAAGTAAGAAATCATGAGGAAAGTTGCCTAGTCCATGATGAAAGTTACCATACTTAACAACATGGTAATGAAAATGCTGTATATCAAACTCATGTGATGAAGCTGATGTGGTTCCAGGAAGGATTACAGAGTTTTAAATCATTATGTTATAAAATAGAAAAGCCTCAAATTAAAAGACCTTAAGAAATTAGATAAAATCTGCATTCACCTCCAAAAATAGGAAATAATAGATGACTGCAAGGAGATCCAACCAGTCCATCCTAAAGGAGATCAGTCCTGGGTGTTCTTTGGAAGGACTGATGCTGAAGCTCCAATACTTTGGCCACCTGATGCAAAAAACTGACTCTTTGAAAAGACCCTGATACTGGGAAAGATTGAGGGCAGGAGGAGAAGGGAACGACAGAGGATGAGATGGTTGGATGGCATCACCGACTCGGTGGACATGGATTTGGGTGAACTCTAGGAGTTGGTGATGGACAGGGAGGCCTGGCATGCTGCAGTTCATGGGGTTGCAAAGAGTTGGACACGACTGAGCAACTGAACTGAACTGAATAGAAAGAAAACAGACATACAATAGAGAGAATAAACAAAGCCAAAAATTGATTATTTGAAATAAATAGCAAAACTGACAAACTCTGATAAGACTGAACAAGGAAAAAAAGTGAAAAAATTAATATCAATGAAAAGGGAGGAGGGTATAACTAGATATTCTGTGTAGTTTAAAAGTAATTAGTTAATATTCAAATATTATTCTAATGAATACAAAATGTTAGATAAAATGAACAAATTCTCAAAAATATAAATTTAACTTTCAGAAAAATGGGACAAAAAATAGAATTTTCACTAGGAAGAAACTGAATCAGTAGTTAAAATTCTTCCCTCCTGTGTACCTTCCCAAAGAGGCTCAGATATTTTAATTCTAATTTCCATAAAACATTCACTAGATTAATTAATTCCAGCCTTACACAAACTGTTCCAAAGTATAGAAGCAGAGGATGTATTCCTAGCTCATTTTATGTGACACTTTTTACCTTGATTTCAAAATATAGATATTACAAGAACATTATGGGTAAAACTAACCTCTAAAGAATAATTGAGTAAATTTAGCAAGATTGCTGAACACACAAAGCAGTAAAATCTTAAATCATACCTCTATACATTAGCAACAAGAAGGTAGAAAATGAAATCAAACAAATATAACCTTTACCATATTTAAAAAATTAAGTATCTAAGAATAAATTATCAAAAAGTATGCAAGCCATTCATGGAAAAAATGTTTAAATGTAATAAAACAGCATTAACTAAGACCTAAATACATGAAGAGAAACACAGTGTGTATAGTGTGGAATATATATTGAAAAAATCAGCTTTCCCTTTAGTAAATCTGTAAAATGAATGCTATTGTATCAATAATAAAATGTCCGAGGATTTTGGCTTGTTTTCATGCACACTTTATTGTAATGAAACTTATTAAACCAATGTATTCTAGAATTTAAGAGCTTGTAGTCCAAAAGAGCTGATATCTAGTCATGTCAGACTCTTTGCGACCCCGTGGACTGTGTAGCCCACCAGGCTCCTCTGTCCATGGGATTCTCCAGGCAAGAATACTGGAGTGGGTTGCCATTTCCTTCTCCAGGGGATCTTCCCAACCCAGGGATCAAACCTGGGTCTCCTGCATTGCAGGCAGACACTTTACCCTCTGAGCCACCAGGGAAGCCCTAAAGAATAATTACTGAAGTCTAATAATCAAGCCAGTGAACAAAATAGAAGAGGGCCAGAAACAGAAATGAAGCACACAGAAACTTGATGATGATAAGTCGGCATTTTATATTAATGGAGAGAAACAGACTTTTAAAGAGAAAGGATTGGGATAGTTATGGGGAAGATGAGCTAGGGCCTAAACCCAGCACATAAGTAATTACCAATTGATATGCTGATGGAGAATATCTTTATGCCCACAGCATAGAGAGGGCTTTCTAAAACAAGGTCCTTACATGAATTAATGGATACATTTAAAAAAAAGAATTTCTGCTCAAAATATTCCTAAGTTAAGACAAACCAAATTCAGGAAAAAATTAGAGTTCAGGATTTATAAAGAAATCACAAAAATCAACAGGAAGAAGACAAACAATCTAATAAAGTGGGCCCCAAAATGAGAAAAAGTAAAGTCATTTCTCTTGAGAAAAACAAGCCAGAAAATATCAGATGTTCCATCTCACTAAGACTCAGGTGAATGGAAATATCAGACTGTAATGAGAAGTTCATTCATACCCGCTAGATGCTTTGGCCTTGAGTATGGAGCCAGCAAACTACGATGTGCTCCTAGTGGAAGTAAGTGTGAACTGGAATCGAAAATGTGTTCAACTGAGTTGAAGACACACAAATTCTAGGACCTATAGATTTCCACCCTTGTCTCTATTCCTAAAAACCACACTCACAAGGATCCCATGAAATGTGAATGAGAATGTTATTAGAAGCACTGCTTGTCACCAGAGAAAAGCTGCACACAACCCAATAGTCGAGTGAATCAACAAACTATGGAATATTGGTAAAAGGAACCAGTATATGACAGGAAAATGAGTGAACTATAACCAGATTCAATATAGAAGAATCTCAGGAGCAAAAAGGCCACATTCAAGAAGACACTTGATAATTCCATCTGTATAAAGGACTGAAGTAAACAATGGCACTTCCCTGGTGGCTCAGATGGTAAAGGATCTGCGTGTGATGCAGGAGACCCAGGTTCGATCCCTGGGCTGGGAAGATCCCCTGGAGAAAGGAATGGATACCCAGTCTAGTATTCTTGCCTAGAGAACCCTATGGACAAAGGAACCTGGCAGGCTACAGTCCATGGGGTTGTAAAGAGTCAAATATGACTGAGCGACTAACACACACACACACACACACAAAGTAAACAATATGCTGCTTGCATATATATGCTAGGCAACAACCTTAGAAAGCAAAGCAAAGATACAGGAAATATGATGGTTATCTGGGCTAGAGGGGAGGCCAAGACTCAGGATGGGATGGGAGACCAGCTCAGGTCTAGAAAGAGGTGCGATGCTGAGTTGTAGAACAGAGGGTGTTTGTCCACATATTGCATCGTTACTTTTGTATTTCACATATATTTGATTCTTCTTCCTGGGATCCACACAATATTTAATAAAAATAATGGAAGAAAACTACCTTCATAGGTGCTGTATGCCACTCACATCCATCCTATGGTAACTGGAGATCTTCTTCTAATCCTTTATCGCTTATGAGACATCCGTGTGTAGCTGAGAACATCCCTGGTCTGGCAGAGCTCATCTGACTCCAAATAAGTCCACCCTGGGGCAGCTTCTTAAATATATTTTCTCAATGCAAAACCATCTTGGCAAGGAGAAGAAATGAGCAACAGGGGGATGACAGCACAAAAATCATTACTGTTCTCCACCTCCTGAAGAATGTGGTGAATAGAGAGTTAAAACCCTGGAGGACAAAGTACAGCACAATCGTTGAGTGAATTTGTTGTCTGGGGATATATAACTATGGTTAACTGGGACACACTACCAGATGATAGGGAAGGGGATTGAATCTCAGACATTCCACATCATCCTGTGTCTTAAACTATACTTCTTTTTACGTGAAAAACATCTTACTATTTTCAGTGAACATTATGAGCTACTAACTACTGCTGTTTTATTTTTACAGTTTATTAAATAGGAAGTTCCGGGTTTTTTATTTTACTTTTATGTGGGTCCTTATATTAGTGTGATTTTAATTGTTTCTCTCCTCAGGAAGCTTACAATCTATAATTCTTCACTTAAGGTATAATGACTAACCAAGGAGATGCATTTAAATGGCACTTAGCTATTGCCTTCATAAAAATTTATTTTTTTATTAATTTATTTTTATATTGAAGGATAATTGCTTTGCAGAATTTTGTTTTCTGTCAAACCTCAACGTGGATCAGCCATAAGTATACATATATCCCCTCCCTTTGAACCTCCCTCCCATCTCCCTCCCCCTCCCACCCCTCTAGGTTGATACAAAGCCCCTGTTTGAGTTTCCTAAGCCATACAGCAAATTCCCGTTGACTATCTATTCTACATATGCTAATGTAAGTTTCCATGTTACTCTCTCCATACATCTCACCTGCTCCTCCCCTCTCCCCATGTCTGTAAGTCTGTTTTGTTTCTCCACTGCTGCCCTGTAAATAAATTCTTCAGTAACATTTTTCTACATTCTGTATATATACGTTAGAATACGATATTTATCTTTCTCTTTCTGACTCACTTCACTCTGTATAATAGGTTCTAGGTTCATCCACCTCATTAGAACTGACTCAAATGTGTTCCTTTTTATGGCTGAGTAACATTCCACTGTGTATATGTACCACTACTTATTTATCCATTCATCTGTTGATGGACATCTAGGTTGCTTCCATGTTCTAGCTATTGTAAATAGTGCTGCAATGAACAATGGGATACATGTGTCTCTTTGAATTTTGGTTTCCTCAGGGTATTTGCCTAGGAGTGGGATTGCTGGGTTATATGGTGGCTTTATTCCTAGTTTTTAAAGGACTCTCCATACCATCTTCCATGGTGGCTGTATCAATTTACATTCCCACCAACAGTGCAAGAGGGCTCCCATTTCTCCACACCCTCTCCAGCATTTATTGTTTGTAGACTCTTTAATGATGGCCATTCTGACTGGCTTGAGGTGACATCTCATGGTAGTTTTGATTTGCATTTCTCTAATAATGAGCGATGTTGAGCATCTTTTCATGTGTTTGTTAGCCATCTGTATGTCTTCTTTGGAGAAATGTCTGTTTAGGTCTTTTTCCCACTTTTTGATTGGGTCATTTGTTTCACTGGTTTTGAGTTGCACAAGCTGCTTCCATATTTTGGAAATTAATCCTTTGTCAGTTGTTTCATTTGCTATTATCGTTTCCCATTCTGAGGGTTGTCTTTTCACCTTGCTTATAGTTTCCTTTGCTGTGCAAAACCTTGTAAGTTTAATCAGGTCCCACTTGTTTACTTTTGTTTTTATTTCCATTACTCTAGGAGGTGGGTCATAGAGGATCTTGCTTTGATTTATGTCATTGAGTGTTCTGCCTATGTTTTCCTCTAAGAGTTTTATATTTTGTGGTCTTACATTTAGGTGTTTAATCCATTTTGAGTTTATCTTTGTGTATGGTGTTAGGAAGTGTTCTAATTTCATTATTTTACATGTAGCTGTCCAGTTTTCCAAGCATCATTTACTGAACAGGCTGTCTCTGTCCTATTGTATATTCTTGCCCTCTTTGTAAAAAAATAATGTACCCGTAGGTGTATGGGTTTCTTTCTGGGCTTTCTATCTTGTTCCATTGGTCTGTATGTCTGTTTTTGTGCCAGTACCATACTGTCTTGATGACTGTAGCTTTGTAGTATAGTTTGAAGTCAGGAAGCTTGATTCCTCCAGCTCCATTCTTCTTTCTCAAGACTGCTTTGGCTATTCAGGGTCTTTTTTGCTTCCATATGAATTGGGAATTTTTTGTTGTTGTTGTTCTAGTTCTGTGAAAAGTGTCTTTGTAATTTGATAGGGATCACATTGAATCTGTAGATTGCACTTGGTATTATCGTCATTTTCACAATATTGATTCTACCTACCCAGGAACGTGGATTATCTCTCCAACTGTTTATGTTTTCTTTGATTTCTTTCATCAGTGTCTTATAATTTTCTGAATACAATTCTTTTGTCTTCTTAGATAAGTTTATTCCTAGATATTTAATTGTTTTTGTTCCAATGGTGAATGGGATTGATTCCTTAATTTCTCTTTCTGACTTTTCATTGTTAATATATAGAAATGCAAGTGATTTCTGTGTATTGATTTTGTATCTTGCAACTTTACTAAATTCACTGATTGGCTCTAATAATTTTCTGATACTATCTTCAGGGTTTCCTATGTACAGGATCATGTCATCTACAAACAGTGAGAGGCTTACTTCTTTTCTGATCTGGACTCCTTTTATATTTCTTTTTCTTCTCTGATTGCTGCAGCTAGGGCTACCAGAACTACCTTGAATAATAGTAGGGAAAGTGGACACCCTTGACTTGCTCCTAATCTTAGGGGGAATGCTTTCAGTTTTTCACCATTAGGAATAATGTTTGCTGTAGGCTTATGGCCTTTACTATGTTGAGGTGGGTTACTTCTATGCCCATTTTTTGAAGAGTTTTAATCATAAATGGATGCTGAATTTTCTCAAAGGCTTTCTCTGTATCTATTGAGATGATCATGTTATTTTATTCTTTCAATTTGTTAATGATGTATCACATTGATTGATTTATGTATATTGAAAAATCCTTGCATCCCTGGAATAAACCCAACTTGATCATGGTGTATGAACTTTTTGATGTGTTGCTGAATTCTTCTTGCTAAAATTTTGTTAAGGATTTTTTCATCTATATTCATCTATGCCTGTAGTTTTCTTTTTTTGTGTTATCTTTGTCTGGTTTTGGTATCAGGGTGATGGTGGCCTCATAGAATGAGTTTGGAAGTGTTCCTTCCTCTGCAATTTTTTTTGAAAGAGTTTTAGAAGGATAGGCATTAGCTCTTCTCTAAATGCTTGATAGAATTCTCCTGAAGCCATCTGGTCCTGGGCTTTGGTTTTTTGGGAGATTTTTAATCACAGCTTCAATTTCAGTGCTTATAATTGGGTTGTTCATAATTTCTATTTCTTCTTGGCTCAGTCTTGGAAGATTGAACTTTTCTAAGAATCTGTCCATTTCTTCCAGGTTATCTATTTTATTGCTCTATAGTTGTTCATTATAGTCTCTTATAATCCTTTGTATTTCTGTATTGTCTGTTGTAGCCTCTCCTTTTTCATTTTTAATTTTATTGATTTGATTCTTGTCCCTTTTTTTCTTAATGGGTCTGGTCAAAGGTTTGTCAATTTTGTTTATCTTCTCAAAGAATCAACTTTTAGTTTTTTTAATCTTTATTATTGTTTCTTTTATTTCTTTTTCATTTATTTCTGCTCAGATTTTTATGATTTCTTTCCTTCTACTAATTTTTGTTGTTTTTGTTGTTATTCTTCTTTTTCCAGTTGTTTTAGGTGTAAAGTTCAGTTGTCTATTTGATGTTTTTCTTGTTTCTTGTGGTAGGATTGTATTGCTATAAGCTTTGCTCTTAGAACTGCTTTTGCTGCATCTCATAGGTTTTGAGTTGTGTTTTTATTGTCATTTGTTTCTATAAATTTTTTTATTTCCCCTTTTGATTCCTTCAGTATCCTGCTGGTTGTTTAGAAATGTATTGTTTAATCTCCATGTGTTTGTGTTTCTTATAGTTTTTTTCTTGTAACTGATATCTGGTCTTATAGTGTTGTGGTCAGAGTAGATGCTTGATATGATTTCAGTTTTCTTAAATTTACTGGGGTTTGATTTATCACCCAAGATGTAGTCTATCCTGGAGAATGTTCCATGTACACTTAAGAAGTTGTATTCTTCTGCATGTGGATGGAATGTCCTGAAGATATCAATGAGATTCTTTTCATCTAATGTATCATTTAAGACTTGTTTTTCCTTTTGATTTTCTGTTTTGATGATCTGTCCCTTTCTGTGAGTGGGGTGTTAAAGCCTCCTACTATTATTGTGTTGCTGTCAATTTCTTCTTTTATGTCTGCTAGTGTTTGTCTTATGTATTGAGGTGCTTCTGTGTTGGGTGCATAGATGTTTACAATTGTTATGTCTTCCTCTTGGATTGATTCCTTATGTAGTGTTCTTCCTTATCTCTTGTAACCTTTGTTTTAAGGGCTATTTTGTCTGATATGAGGATTGCTACTCCAGCTTTCTTTTGCTCCTCTTTTGCATGGAATATATTTTTCTGTCTTCTCACTTTCAGTCTATATGTGTCTTGAGGTCTTAAGTGGGTTTCTTGTATACAGCATATATATGGGTCTTGTTTTTGTATCCATTCAGCCCGTCTGTGTCTTTTGGTTGGAGCACTTAATCCATTTTTGTTTAAAATAATTATTGATATATATGATTTGGGAGAATGGCATTGGAACATGTATACTATCATGTAAGAAATGAATCGCCAGTCTATCTTCGATCCAGGATACAGGATGCTTGGGGCTGGTGCACGGGGATGATCCAGAGAGATGATATGGGGTGGGAGGTGGGAGGGGGTTTCATGTTTGGGAACTCATATACACCCATGGTGGATTCATGTCAATGTATGGCAAAACCAGTACAGTATTGTAAAGTAAAATAAAGTAAAAATAAAAATTAAAAAAAAAGAAAAAGAAACACACACAAAAAATAAAATAAAATAAAATAATTATTGATATATATG
This sequence comes from Budorcas taxicolor, assembly GCF_023091745.1. NCBI lineage: Eukaryota > Metazoa > Chordata > Mammalia > Artiodactyla > Bovidae > Budorcas > Budorcas taxicolor. The sequence continues at coordinate 1,863,662 of NC_068923.1, forward strand.
TTCCCATTGCCTTTTTCTTAATTGTTTGGGGTTTATTTTGTAGGTCTTTTTTCTTCTTTTTTTATTTCTTGACTATGTAAGTCCCTTTAACATTCGTTGTAAAGCTTCTTTGGTAGTATTGAAGTCTCCTAACTTTTCTTTGTCTGAAAAGCTTTTTATTTCTCCATCAATTTTAAATGAGATCCTTGCCAGGTACAGTAATCTTGGTTGTAGAGGGTTCCCTTTCAGTGCTTTAAATATATCTTGCCATTCCCTATTGACCTGCAGAGTTTCTACTGAAAGATCAGCTGTTAAACGTATGGGGTTTCCCTTGTATATTACTTGTTGCCTTTCCCTTGCTGCTTTTAATATTCTTTCTTTGTGTTTAGTGTTTTTTAGTTTGATTAGTATGTGCCTTGGCATGTTTCTCCTTGGGTTTAACCTGTATGCAGCTCTTTGTGCCTCTTGGACTTTATTGACTGTGTCCTTTTCCATGTTGGGAAATTTTCAACTATAATCTCTTCAAAAATTTTCTCATACCCTTTCATTTTCTCTTCTTAATCTGAGACCCCTATAATTTGAATGTTGGTGCATTTGATATTGTCCCAGAGGCCCCTGAGACTATCCTCAGTTCTTTTCATTCTTTTTACTTTATTCTGCTCTTTAGAATTTATTTCCACCATTTTATCTTCCAGGTCACCGGTTCATTCTTCCTCTTCAGATATTCTGCTATTGATTCCTTCCAGAGTATTTTGAATTTCAGTAATTGTGTTGTTTGTCTCTGTATGTTTATTCTTTTATTCTTCTAGGTCTTTGTTAATTGATTCACATATTTTCTCCACTTTGTTTTCAAAACTTTTGATCATCTTTGCTATCATTATTCTGAATTCTTTCTCAGGTAGTTTCCCTATTTCCTCTTCATTTATTTAGCCTGCTGTGTTTCTAGTTTGTTCCTTCATTTGTGTAGTATTTCTTTGCCTTTTCATTTTTTTTTTTTAACTTACTGTTTTTGAGGTCTTCTTTTCTCAGACTTCAAGGAAAGTTAAATTCTTTCCTTGAAAAAGGTTGAATTTTTTCCTCCTTATGGTTTCTGCCCTCCTAAGGTTGGTTCAGTGGTTTGTGTAAGCTTTTTATAGGGTGATATTTGTACTGAGTTTTTGTTTGTTTGTTTGTTTTTCCTCTGATGGGCAAGGCTGAGTGAGGTGGTGATCTTGTCTGCTGATGATTGGGTTTGTATTTTTACTTTGTTTGATGCTTAGATGCAGCCTCTAGCACAAGGTGCTACTGGTGGTTGGGTGATGCCAGGTCTTGTATTCGGATGGTTTCCTTTGTGTGAGTTCTCCCAATTTGTTACTCCCTAGGGTTAGTTCTCTGTTATTCTAGGGCCTTGGAGTCAGTGCTCCCACTCCAAAGGCTCAGAGCTTGATCTCTGGTTGGGAGAAAAAATTCCACAAGTTGTTTGTTATGGCATTATGTGAGATTAAACCAGATATCCAAAAATAAGAAACCAAAGATGAACCCCGGACAAATGGCAGTTACAAAATCATGAAAGTAATAATCAAAATAATGTAATATACACATATACACACATGAGCAAAGTCAAAACAGTCCTAAATAAATGAAGTACAATAGACTAGCTGGCAAACAAAGGAAACAAAAATTGTATTTACCAGTTAAAACAAAACTAACTAAAGCACAAACTGGAAACAAAACTAAAGCAAAATGTGAAGTGGGTTATAAAGCAATGAAAACAAACTAACAAATATGTTGAGAGGAAAGGAAAGAAAGAAAAGAAAGCAAGAATAGGTATGCAAAGTTAAATAGAGGTAGATGAAGAAGATTTATATACACTAAAGATTAACTACAAGGGGAGAAGAACAGTCAGAAAGGCAAACAAAGGCATAAATGTAGAAAAGTATAATAGGCTTAAAAAAATTAAAATTATCAAAAGAGAAAAGAATAAAAAAAGAAGAAAGAAAAAAAAGCCCAATGTAGAGGCAGAGGTTTATAACAACAATAAAAATGTGCCAGAATATACACATGTACAGATACACCCATAAGCAAAATCTAAATAGCCTAGCAAAAATAAAGTACAACAGATTGATCTGGTGAAGAAAGGAAACCCAAAATTATATCTACCAGTTAAAAACAAAATTAAATAAAGCACAAAGTAGAAAACAAAACTAAAGCGAGGTGTCAATTAGGGAACAAAGCAATGAAAATAAAACTAACAAATATGTTGTGAGGAAAAGAAAAGAAAGAAATACTAGATATGCAAAGTTACGTAGAGGTAGATGAAGATTTATATACATTAAAGATTAACTGCAGGGGGAAAAGAATAGTAGGAAAAGCAAGCAAAGAAATAAATGTAGAAAAAATAATTATAGGTTTAAAAATTAAATAAAGAGAGAGAGGGGGAAAAAAAAAAAAGGAAAACTCCACAGAACTGCAAAAGCCCAACATAGAGGCAGAGGTTTATAACAACAATAAAAAATGTGACTGAGGGAAAAAAACATAGCTCAAGAGCTTAATTAGATTTCAAAGTGCCATTAAAATCAACCACTACAACAGAGAGGGGGGAAAGGAAAAAAAAAAAAGAAAAGAAAAGAAAAAAAAATCCAAAAGAATCTATAGAACAAATGAAACAATAAGAATAATAAAAGTTTTTCTTGAGTCACTGCTGTCAGAGTCCTTTGCCTCACTGGGAGTCACAGTCCACCTCACCTCCTTAGGATGGCCTCCAGCACTGTGCTGATCTCTGGACCTTCCATGGGGGCAGCTCAGATTCTAATTTTGTTCTACTCCTATGTGTTCTTGCCTTCAGTGTCCACAGAACTAGTGCATTTTCTTTTGTGGGAGCTCTCAATGTCCTTTAATATATTCCATAGACCCAGAGTCTGCCTAGTTAATCTTGTGGATTTAATCTGCAGCTTGTACAGATGGTGGGAAGGTTTTGGGTCTTATTCCTTGGCCACACTGCCCCTGGGTTTCAATTGTGGTTTTGTTTCCACCTCTGCATGTGGGTCGTCCACTGGGGTTTGCTCCTGAGGCTGCCCTGGAGGACTTGGGTTTGCCCCAGTGAGGGCCAGTTATCTAAGTGGTGTAGCTGCTTGGGTCGCAGGGGTTTTGGCAGCACCAGGTACTCAGGGGGGTTGGTGACTAGGGCAGCAGGAAATATAGTGCTCTAGAAGGGTATGGCAACCAGTATTGCCAATACACTCCAGTATTCTTGCCTGGAAAACCCCCTGACAGAGAAGCCTGGCAGGCCAGCCTACAGAGCTGAAAAGAGTTGGACAAGACCAAACCGACCCTGCACGCATAGACGCAAGACTTTTCTTTTGTCTGTGGCAGCTCTGCCCCAGTGAGAGTTGAGCATGAAGGTGGCATAGCTGCTTGGCTTGTGGGCACGCTGGTGGCGCCAAGTGTGCAGGGACACAGACTGCCTCCACAGCAGGAGTTATGGCCCTATCTGAGTCTTTTTTTGGGCCTCTTATAGCTGGTGATCAGAGGGCCTCTTTGGCCAGTCTTTCTTCATAGCTCTGCCCGTCTAGGCACTTAGAGGGCTCCCTTGCCTGGGGTCCTTCTCTGTTGTTCAGCATGTCAGACACATAAAGGGGCCCCCCTGGCTGGGGTCCTACTCTATAGGTTGGCACATCAGGCACTTAAAGGGGCACCCTGGGTGGGGTCCTGCTCTGTAGTTCAGTGCATCAGTCGTTTGATGGACCAGCCTCTCTGTTGTTCACCTACTGATGCCGGCAGGTGGGGAGAGAGAGGCTATGGTGATGGCTCCACTCCCTACGCGTAACTCAGCAGTATCGCCTTGCTTCCATGGCTGCCTGGCTTTCCTCCACAGGCATTTCCCACCATGATCTCCTACCTCACATGCCCTTGATCTGTCTCTCCGTGGTCAACAGCAGCCTTCGCCCAGGGATTGCTTTACAATCTCTGAACTCCAGCTCCTAGCCGGTGCACCTTCCAGGGAACCTGTGTCCAGGGTCTGTATGGCTGTGGCAAGGACTGTCTGATTCTCATTCCATTTAGGCTGCTACAGATCAGCTGTTTCACTCTTAGCTTTAAATGTTTCTCCTCTGACTCAGACACTTGCCCCGCTGTGGGGATCGGACCTCTGCTTCCATTACCCCATCTGCTGAGGGCAGGTCCAGTCCTACTAACACTCCCATTTTTTCCCCTAGTTCCTTCATCCTACTGAGTTTTGCATGGGTCTATATATTCTTTTCCGCTGGTCAGGTACTCCTCTCTGCTCTCAGCTGGTGTTCTGCATGCACGTCTGTGTCTGGAGGTGTATTCCTGTTGTATCTGTGGAGAGGGATGTAATCCATGTCCACCTACTCCTCCGCCATCTTATTCTCAAAATTTAATTATTTTTAATTGGAGGCTAATTGCTTTACAATATTTTGTTGGTTTCTGCCATATATCAACATGAATCAGCCTTAGGTATATGTATGTCCCTATCCTCTTGAACGATCCCTCCGAGCTCCCACTCCATCCCATCCCTCTAGGTTGTAGGACAGAACATCTGATTTGAGCTCCCTGCATCATACAGCAAATTTCCACTGGTTATCTGTTTTATACATGGTAATGCATATGTTTCAATGATACTCTCTCAATACACCTCCCCATCTCCTTTCCCACCTGTGCCCACAAATCTGTTCTCTATGTTGGCATCTCCGTTCCTGCCCTGCAGAATGGATCTGCAGGGTTGCTGTTGCTTTTTGAAGTTGCACTGCCTGGTAGAGAGATGCCTTCACTTAATTGTAGATCAAGGGGAGAACCTTCTTGTTTATATTCTTATATATACCTTCTTATATTTATAGAGATTTTCCTGGAGCTCACCAGGCAACTGAAGCCAATCTAATGAAGCAGTACTAATTTTGACCTTTCTTTTTAGCTAACTGGAAGGCACAGTTTTTAAACTAAAGGAAAAACAAAACAAAACAAAAACGAATACACTATTTTAAATTCAACTGCCTGAAAACTTTCAGTTGTAAATGAACTTGCATGATTAATATGGAAAATAAGTCTTCTTTTCTTCAACTCCATGCTCCACTCTGTGTTTCAACTCTCCTTGTGCCAAGAAGCTTTGGCAATCTGCGCATCTTTCTTTTTCTTTTTAACCTCAAAAGTAAATAACAAAACACAGACTCCATGGTTTTGTGGCTGATTTTACAGAATATTATGGTATGGATAGCTGTGACAAAATTCTCCCAAAGTTTCCTGTCCCACAAGTGGACCTTTGGAATACTTCCATCTTGTATATGTTTGTGCATGTATGTTTTATGTCTAAACTCGTACTACATTCAGTTAAGTTCAGTCGCTCAGTCGTGTCCAACTCTTTGCAACACCATGAATGGCAGGACGCCAGGCCCCCCTGTCCATCACCAACTCCCAGAGTTCATTCAGACTCATGTCCATCGAGTCCGTGATGCCATCCAGCCATCTCATCCTCGGTTGTCCTCTTCTCCTCCTGTCCCCAATCCCTCCCAGCATGTCTTTTCCAATGAGTCAACTCTTCACATGAGGTGGCCAAAGTATTGGAGTTTCAGCTTTAGCATCATTCCTTCCAAAGAAATCCCAGGGTTGATCTCCTTCAGAATGGGCTGGTTGGATCTCCTTGCAGTCCAAGGGACTCTCAAGAGTCTTTTCCAACACCACAGTTCAAAAGCATCAATTCTTTGGTGCTCAGCTTTTTTCACAGTCCAACTCTTGGACCCATACATGACCACTGGAAAAACCATAGCCTTGACTAAATGGACTACATTAACATGATTCAAATTTACAAAAATATTTTTAAAAATGATGTTTAGTGGTCCTCAGGATACTGAAATGGTAACTAAAAAAGCTAGATGAAACGTTTAAAATTTTTCTAAAAGCTAAAAGAGCTAACAAGATAATGAAGAATTACCTGGCCAAAATTAGGAGAAACTGAAAATTAAGAAGGTTAAGCTGAAAACTAAGCTGCTTTTAAAGGTATTTGTCTATTGAAAGAAACAGCTGTGGAACTGAGCTCTTGTTTTGGCAGCCTCCTGAGGCAAAGGGATAGACTTCAGAAGTCAATTCCTACCCAAATGCAGAGTCTGAAAGGGGCTATAGCCTCTGAAGAAGGGGTGAGGCAGAAGGAAAGAAGTCCTTACCTGCACCTTCCTCAAATGATGCTCTCATAGTGCCCCAAATCCACTGGTGAAAGCAAATGAAAACCTTCTTTTGAGGCCTTGAATTATTCCTGCAATTATTTTGTTTTCAGATATGATGATCAGATGCACAAAAATGAAGATATCATTAATTAGAACCAGCAAAATACACAACAGAAAGATTATAATGAATTCAGATATAATATTTAAATTAAGCATATATCATAAGATAACTTATAGTTACCAACTAAAAATATAAAAAAAGACATAAGAAATAAAAATTATTTTAACAAAGATACTGATTTTAAAAATCAATCTTCTCATCCTAAAACTGTAAGTAAAATTAAAAATTCAATGTAAAGCTTTAACAATTGAATACAAATAGCTGAAAAAATTAGTGAGGTAGAAGACAAGTTGGAATAAATTTTCCAGAAAGCAGCATCGAGAAAAGATGGAAAATGCATAAGACACACTGAGAAACACAAAATATAGACAGAGAAGACCTGAAATAACTGGGGTAGGAATTCACTGTATGGTTTGTCCCTCTAGACAAAGGAGGCCATGGAGAGAGGTGTGTGTGGTTATAAAAAGGCAACAGGAAGTATACCTTTGGTATCGGGGCTCTTCCACATCTTTACTGGGATAAGTGAAGTTGCTCAGTCTTGTTTGACTCTTTGCAACCCCATGGACTGTAGCCCGCCAGGCTCCTCCATCCATGGGATTTTCCAGGCAAAAGTAGTGCAGTGGGTAGCCTTTCCCTTCTCCAGAGGATCTTCCTGACCCAGGGATTGAACCTAGGTCTCCCGCGTTTCAGGCAGACTCTTTACTGTCTGAGCCACCAGGGAGACACTATATAAAACCAAACACAAGTACAGGTAAAACTGGAGTGACATGAATAAGAACAGAGGGTTGTACAAGTGTTAAGGCTGGTTGTTGAACTTCTACAAAACTTTAACACTGGGGAAAATTCGGGAACGTGGACAGGGAGATCTCTCTGTATTATTTCTTACAACTGCATGTGAATCTACAGTTATCACAATGAAATTTGAATAAAAAAAGAAGCAGACATCTTGACACATGACAACGACAATGCAGAATTCCTAAGGCAAAAAGAAAACCTTAAACACAGCAGGAGAAAAAATAAAAAAGGTAGATGACCTCCAAGAAAGAGCCCAGCAGCTTGACTGCCAGCTCACTCCTTCTTGCAACCAAGGATGCTAGAAGCCAGTGGGAGAATGTCGTCAACATTTTGAGATATATAGCTGGCGAAGTTATCCTCTAAAATGGAGGTAGAATAAAATAAGGAGACATCTTCAGAAACACACAATTTGAAAGTGCTCAACACCTCACAAACTGTATTAAAGACAAATTCTAAAGGATGTATTTTGCAGGAATAAAGATGACCTTTGATGAAACATTCGATAGCTACAAGGGAGTAAAAGACAATCAAAGTGGTGTTAGTTCATGAAACTTTACAAGGTACCAGATATCTCAACTGAATATCAAGACTTAGTAACATTAAGACAGTGTGGAATAATTAAGATAGCCCAAGGGGAATAGAAGAGAGAGCCTGGAAACAGGATTAAGAGGTGTAGATCATGTGTCTCTTTAAAGTAATTAGCCTCCAATGAAAATAAATAAATTTATATTTAAACAAAACAACCAAAAAAGAGGTGCAGATCAACTGGAAAGTCTGTCCTTTATATAAACAGTGCAGGAAGTAGTAATAAGTATGAATCTGGGAAAATATACCCATGGGTCCCTCTCTCACACCATTAACAGGTGGATGAAGCACAGAGATAAAGCTGCTGGAAATAAATTTGTATAATATATTCACGACATCTGGGAAGGGAAATATTAAATAGAACGCAAAGAGCATAAGACAAAAAGGAAAATATAAAAATTAGGACTATGTTAGAATTACAAATTTGCTCATCAAAAAGTATTATAAAAATGATTAAAAGACAAGCCAGAATGGGAGAAGATATTTGCTGAGCTATAGAGGACTCATATCCATAACATACAATGAACTCATACAAATCAGTAAAAGGGAGAAAATCAAATGGAAAAAAAAAAAAAAAAAAGAGCAAAACACAGACATTTCCCCAAACAAGTAGTCCTAAAGGCCAATAAACCTTTGTAAAAGTGCTGGACTTAGTTTATAACCAAGGAAGTGTAGTTTAAAATCATAATGGGATAACAATACCCCCACTGATCACCACCAGATTAGCAAGGTTTGAATTCTCAAGACACAATACAAGAGAAAAATAACTCAGTTTTAAAATGGGAAAAATCTTTTAACAGACACTTCACTAATAGGTATTTGTGAAAAATACAAAATTTCAGTTATGAAGGTTGAATAAGTACCTGAGATCTACTGTATAACCATAGACAGGCAGTATTAGACACTGTCTGATTATTGTTGCCATATGAAAACTCTTGAAATCTACAGTACTGTAAAAAAAGCTGTATTCAGAATTGTTTTGGCTGTCTAGGTCCTTTGCATCTCCACATGAATTTTAGAATCAACCTATTAATTTCTACTAAAAATTTCTTCAAGGATTTTGATTGGGACTGAGTTAAATACAAATCAATTTAGGGACTTCCTGGCAGTCCAGTAGTTAAAGACTCCACATGTCCAGTGCTGGGGGCATGGGTTCAATCCCTGGTCAGGGGACTAAGGTTTTACATGCCACACAGCAGGACCTATATATATATATATCTTTGGGTGGAATTGACATCTTAATCATATTGACTCTTCCATATATGAGCCTGATATATTTCTCCATTTATTTATGTCTCCTTTAGATTTTTAAATGTTTTCAATAATAATGTTTTAAACATCTTCTGTTAAATATATTCCTAAATATCTCATATGCTGATGCTAATGTAAAGATATTATTTATTAAATTTTTGCATTTTGCATATTGACCTGTGTGAGTGTGTGTGCTCAGTCATGCCCAGCGCTTTGTGACCCCATGGACTGCAGCCCGCTCGGCTCCTCTGATCATGGAATTCTCCAGGCAAGAATACTGGAGTGGGTTGCCATTTCCTTCTCCAGGGAATTTTCCTTCTCCAGGGATCAAACCTGCATCCCCTACATCTCTTGCATTGCAGGTGGATTCTTTTCCTGCTGAGCCATTGGGGAAGCCAAATGCACTGACTTAGTATCCTGAGATCTTGCTAAATAAGATCTTACTTATTATTTTGAATCACTTTTTATAGATTCTTTGGGATTTTCTACATAGAATGTCATGTCTTCTATGAATAAATACAGTTTTACTTTTTCCAAAAAAATATTCAGATGACAAGTAAGTACATGAAAATGTGCTCAACACCACCAGTCATTAGACAAATACCAATTAAAATCACAACAAAACACAAGTACACACCTATCCAGAGGGCTAAAATTATAAAGCCTAGCCACACCAAGATGCCAGTGTTGGTGGGGATGCAGAGGTTTTGGAACTCTCATACACGACTGATAAAGATAAACTTTTGTAGCTTTACATGTATATTGAAGTCAGAATTATCTGTCTCCTAGTTTCACTAAAAAGTAGATGTCACAGTTTTGTTGCTTTTCTGTTTCTCAGTGGAAGAAGGAATGCTGACTTTCACAGCCTCATTCATCATGAAACATTCTTTGTATTTTTAGGCAGATCGATTAGTAATTTTGAAAGGTTGATTACAAGTCCCTTTCTAATTCTAAACTTAAGTGGTTCTACTGGATTTATAATGCTATTATGTAACAAAACAGAGTATTTCTATGCTGCTTCTTATATTATGAAAATGAATCTGATCCAGTTTATTCTGTAACAGACAGGGGATATTACTATCAGAAAAATGAATGGTAAGGGGGAAGCAAAGCAGTTATACCATCATAAAGATCTAGTACAATAGACAGAAGGGAAACCACACAGACATCTCATCCAAGGCATGGGACTGTTTGAAGGTTTCTCAGTTGGAAGAGGGAGAAGACAATGGCAACCCACTCCAGTATTCTTGCCTGGAAAATCCCATGGACGGAGGAGCCTGGTGGGCTACAGTCCATGGGGTCACTAAGAGTCGGACACGACTGAGCGACTTCACTTTCACGTATCACTTTCATGCATTGGAGAAGGCCATGGCAACCCACTCCAGTATTCTTGCCTTGAGAATCCCAGGGACAGGGGTGCTTGGTGGTCTGCCGTCTATGGGGTCGCACAGGGTCGGACACGACTGAAGCGACTTAACAGCAGCAGCAGCAGTCGGAAAAGTGTTTAAATAAACATAAATAACATAAATAATATAAACATAAATCCCACAGCAGATTTATGGAGGAGCTGGAGGAAGTTACCCACCCATTTTCTGAAGGCCTATGTCTTCTTCCTGGAAAACCCCAGGGGGAAGCTGAGGGTCTGCTCTTCTTATGGGGTTGATCTGATGTTTAATTCCTGGGCTTTGAACAAAGCATGAATCCAAGAAGGCCTAGGAATGTCTTTCCACATTTCTACTGATAGATATTGGACATTTCTGCTTGCTAAAACACTAGGAAATAGTCTCTGGGAAGCAGTTTGGATTTTAAGAGTCTTTTTTTGTTTGTTCATTTTGAGCCATGATTACCCAGAGATGCTCAGCTCTACTCCTTCACAGGAAATCCTTGATTTCTTTTCTGTTTTATTATCCCAACCTGTTTCTGCAATTTGTATCTTTATCCGCCTCCTTTGTTTAACTAATTTATTCCTAGCCCTTTTCAGTCTTCTGTGGAATGTCTTCTCTCTTCTGAAAGGCAGAAAAGAAATAGGAACAAGGAGCTGGTGTGCAGGAGGATGTGGGTTGTTGGTCTGAATGGGAAGGCAAATGGGGAGAAACGGGAAGAAAGGCTGAATTTCATGTAGAAGTCTGGCCTAGATGGGGTAACAGTGACATGAAATGCTTCAGGATAACTTAGATCCTGATTCAGATTAGATGTTACATATGTCAGGCTAGAATTAAATCAATCTAAAGGAGGAAAACTGAGCCCAAATATCAGCTCTTTATTCTTGATTAGGAACAATTATTGGCACAAACCCATGAGACACCCTGGGTCTAACTCTGACTTTTATGTAGCTTAGCTCTCTTGGTATTTGTAGGTGTAGTTACACAAGAAAGGAATATATTTTGGAGTGCCAGTGGACTTGGGTTCAAACATTACTTCACTACTGCTGTCTCTTGAGCAACTATGGGTTTAATAATGTCAAATAAAAGACTAGAAAAAAAATTGTAGGTGCACTAAACCCTTTCCAGCCATAACAGGTGAGCTAATCGGCCCATCACACAGCTGTGGTGGGCCTTACTCTGCATGTGCGGGGATTTTGCAGGCATCACCGTGCCCACATGGTGGGTTCTTATAATGCATAACCTCCCATGAAAGGAAACTCATCAAGTTATCATAATGTAGAGATAGTGGGCTTCACAGATTCCTTGCATCCAGAAAAAGAGGTGTCAGGTAAGCACAAAAGCTTGGGTACTGCACAAACCATGATAAAGAGAGATTCAGGACACACAGAATATGGTAGTTACCTCATGGTTTCATTAACTATTAAGTACAAAGTCTCAGAGCAGATATTCTAGGTATTCTAGGCCAAGAAGTGCTCTTTTTCTAATCATTTTGGGGTGCATGTCACCAGGGTTCCTAGGAAGAAGTACATTTAGGCTTCCTTTGAACATTGTGACTTACGTCTCTATCACACACAAAATAAAATTTAAAATTCTCAGTGACTGAAAAAGAAAACCTAAGCATTATTTTATTTACACGTTGATTACAAAAGATTTCAATCAACCTAGTCTATTGGCTTTTAGAAATAATAACTGACACTGTGTTTCAAGAGTCCCTACAATCCTAAGTATTTTTTGTGATTTATTTGTTATTGCCTTGGAGAGTTTTTGGTCATATTTGTCCTTGCAGCCTTTTATTCTAATGCTTCTAATTTCTTTATCATTTTGCAACTGTGATTTGTTTTATGCATAATTAAACACCTTTTGCATTAGTACACTGTCTGCTTCATTTCCAACATTGAGGAAATGGCTTGTGTGCTTTTGCAGAGGCTATGATCTTAATACACTGCAGGGAATAGGATTCTTGGATTCGTTATTTGCCAGCTGAGGATGGTCTTTAGATAGGGTGAAAGAAAGGGATAATTCTCTGGAATAAAAAGAGACAAGCTCAAGGAACTGTTACAGTGTATCTGTTGAGGGCAATTAGTTTAAGAGACAAAGACTGTGACAGTCATCTCTGGGCATTTTATACCCACATAACCTTGACTGCTGAGGACTGAACTATGTAATTATCTCAACAGAGCATGTATCATCATGTTTTTTACAGCAAGTGTGAACATCTAGCTGAAACGTTCCACTTTCTAACCCTTGCAATGAAGCAGAGAACAGTCCCCGAACGAGGTGAGACTGGAAGAGAAGCCCCTAAATTAAGGACTCACTTCAAGCAGTGCGCATTCCTGAACCTGAAGGACAGCAGGACCCTGGAGTCAGAAATAGTGGACAGACTGGAACCAGGTAGACACAAGAGCTCAGGTTTACCTGGCAGCCTCCCTAAAACTCACCAGGTCTACCAGAGATGAATTTTGTTTCAGAAAAAGACAATATAAGTAAGAAAATAATGTATCAAATGTTATACCGCATGTGTCAGTCTTCAGAAACTTTATGGACCATGTTTTCAAATGGGACATTGGTTAAGAATGTGCAGGGCTATGCCCTTGGCTGCGACTCCCCTGTTACAGGAGCTAATCTAGTCACAAGCAGATGCTTCCCTCCTTTAGGTAGCATTAACTATCACTAATGCTATCACCTGGGCTGCCCGGGTGGCACCAGTGGTAAAGGACTTACCTGCCAACGCAGGAGACATAAGAGACACTGGTTCAGCTCCTGGGTTGGGAAGATCCTCTGGAGAAGGAAAAGGCAGCCCGCTCCAGTATTCTTGCTGGAGAATCGCATGGACAGAGGAGCCTGGTGGGTTACAGTCCATGGAGTCACAAAGAGTCAGACACAACTGAAGTGAGTTAGCATGCACCCATGTAGCTTTAGCAGTACTATAGCCTTTAGAATAATGGGCTCAACTATTTTTTTTAATCTCCTTATCTGTCTTTTCTTAGCTTAAAAATAAGCCATTTAATTAAAAAAAAAGAATATTTCTCAGTAAACTTTATTAGTGCCATCAAATTATTTTTGCTGCTTCCAAATATGATCCTTTTTTTTTTTAACTTTTCTAGGAGCAAGTTGAAAGATAATAATGGGTTCACTTTGCTTTTTAAAATTTTTATTGAAATGTAGTTGACTTACAATATTGTGTTGTTTCAGGTGTACAGTAAATGGACTCAGTTATATACACATGTATATGCAGATATATATTGTTTTGAAAATTCTTTTCCATTATAGGTTATAATAAGATATTAAGTATAGCTCCCTGTGATTAATAGCCTCACTACAGATGAGCTGAAACTGATACTACTGATATGTATTAGAGGAAATTATTACTCATGGACTTTAAAACAGAAGAAATAGAGTACATTAAGGAATTATTTTTAGTGTAAGAATCATGAAACTAGTCATTATTTTCAACTATTCTAAGACTTTTTCAAAAGAATTTTCCATGTCAGAATGCTGTTGTGGTGTGTTTTTCCACACGTGGATTGTAAATTGATAGACATGGTGTCCTCATTTTCTACATCCACTAGCTCCTATTAACCTGAGTGGTTCCCCTACAGTAGCTGGAAGCATGCAGCAGATGGCACTAAGAACACTTAGCAAAGCAGCCAGGAAGAGGTCTTCCTTCAATTGCTCTTCAGGGTCAGAAAATTGCCTGAAAAGTGAGGTACACTAACTAACTGAACACAGACTTCTCAAGATAAGTTACAAACTAGGACTGCAAGTTTCATACACTGTCCTCTCAGCTCAGGACTTTTGGGATTCAAAATAAACATAGAAGTGCTGCCACATGGAGCTTCCTCATGAGTCAGAATATCATGGTACTTACTGAAATGTGAGCTTTCATAGCCATTACTTTTTCATTGTCAGATTAAACACATCCATTTAACTTTGTAAACATGAAAGACAATGTATGTACATTTATGTTCCACGAAGAAGAATGATTCATACAATAGACGTTGAAGCAGATATCTGTTGCCCACGTTGTCATTTTCTTCCTTCTTTCTCTGATTCCCACTGAAGCAGAGCTGTGGGATTTTCTTGTCACAAAAGTGCTCTTATTCTCTACCTGGTGCTTTTCTTTAGGGAAATGATACTTGTTGAAGAATTGGATTAAGTCATGATATCTTTAAGTTCAGTTCAGTTCAGTTCAGTTCAGTTGCTCAGTCCTGTCCAACTCTTTGTGACCCCATGAATTGCAGCATGCCACACCTCCCTGTCCATCACCAACTCCCAGAGTTTGCCCAAACTTATGTCCATCAAGTTGGTGATGCCATCCAGCCATCTCGTCCTCTGTCGTCCCCTTCTCCTCCTGCCCCCAATCCCTCCCAGCATCAGAGTCTTTTCCAATGAGTCAACTCTTTGCATGAGGTGGCCAAAGTATTGGAGTTTCAGCTTTAGCATCAGTCCTTCCAAAGAACAACCGGGACTGATCTCCTTTAGAATGGACTGGTTAGACCTCCTTGCAGTCCAAGGGACTCTCAAGAGTTTCAGTTCAGTTCAGTCGCTCAGTCATTTCCGACTCTTTGTGACCCCATGAATGGCAGCAAGCCAGGCCTCCCTGTCCATCACCAACTCCCAGAGTTCACTTAGACTCACGTCCATCGAGTCAGTGATGCCATCCAGCCATCTCATCTTCTGTCATCCCCTTCCCCTCTTGCCCCCAATCCTTCCCAGCATCAGAGTTTTTTCTAATGAGTCAACTCTTCGCATGAGGTGGCCAAAGTACTGGAGTGTCAGCTTTAGCATCATTCCCTCCAAAGAAATTCCAGGGCTGATCTCCTTCAGAATGGACTGGTTGGATCTCCTTGCAGTCCAAGGGACTCTCAAGAGTCTTCTTCAATGCCACAGTTCAAAAGCATTAATTCTTCGGCACTCACCTTTCTTCACAGTTCAACTCTCACATCCATACATTACCACTGGAAAAACCATAGCCTTGACTAGATGGACCTTTGTTGGCAAAGTAATGTCTCTAGTTTTAAATATGCTGTCCAGGTTGGTCATAACTTTTCTCCCAAGGAGTAAGCGTCTTTTAATTTCATGGCTGCAGTCACCATCTGCAGAAAAATAAAGTCTGACACTGTTTCCACTGTTTCCCCATCTGTTTCCCATGAAGTGATGGGACCAGATGCCATGATCTTTGTTTTCTGAATGTTGAGCTTTAAGCCAACTTTTTCACTCTCCACTTTCACTTTCATCAAGAGGCATTTTAGTTCCTCTTCACTTTCTGCCATAAGGGTGGTGTCATCTGCATACCTGAGGTTATTGATATTTCTCCCAGCAACCTTGATTCCAGCTTGTGCTTCATCCAGTCCAGCATTTCTCATGATGTACTCTGCATAGAAGTTAAATAAGCAGGGTGACAATATACAGCTTTGATGTACTCCTTTTCCTGTTTGGAACCAGTCTGTTGTTCCATACTTTAGATGCCCACTAATATACAACTGGAAAAATCTGAGCATTACTTTACTAGTGTGTGAAATGAGTGCAATTGTGTGGTACTTTGAGCATTCTGTGGCATTGTCTTTCTTTGGGATTGGAATGAAAACTGACCTTTTCCAATCCTGTGGCCACTGCTGAATTTTCCAACTTTGCTGGCAAGTTGAGTGCAGCACTTTCACAGCATTATCTTTCAGGATTTGAAATAGTTCAACTGAAATACCATAACCTTCACTAGCTTTGTTCGTAGTGATGCTTTCTAAGGCCAACTTCACTTCACATTCCAGGATGTCTGGCTCTAGATGAGTGATCACACCATCGTGATTATCTTGGTCGTGAAGATCTTTTTTGTACAGTTCTTCCATGTATTCTTGCCACCTCTTGTTAATATCTTCTGCTTCTGTTAGGTCCATACCATTTCTGTCCTTCATTGAGCCCATCTTTGCATGAAATGTTCCCTTGGTATCTCTAATTTTCTTGAAGAGATTTCTAGTCTTTCCCATCCTGTTGTTTTCCTCTATTTCTATGCATTGATTGCTGAGGAAGGCTTTCTTATCTCTCCTTGCTATTCTTTGGAACTCTGCATTCAGATGCTTACATCTTTCCTTTTCTCCTTTGCTTTTTGCTTCTCTTCTTTTCACAGCTATTTGTAAGGCCTCCCCAGACAGCCATTTTACTTTTTTGCATTTCTTTTCCATGGGGATGGTCTTGATCCCCATCTCCTGTACAATGTCGTGAACCTCCGTCCATAGTTCATCAGGCACTCTTTCTATTAGATCTAGTCCCTTAAATCTATTTCTCACTTCCACTGTATAATCATAAGGGATGTTCAAGCTGGTTTTAGAAAAGGCAGAGGAACCAGAGATCAAATTGCCAACATCTGCTGGATCATGGAAAAAGCAAGAGAGTTCCAGGAAAACATCTATTTCTGCTTTATTGACTATGCCAAAGCCTTTGACTGGGTGGATCAAAACAAACTGTGGAAAATACTGAAAGAGATGGGCATACCAAACCACCTCACCTGCCTCTTGAGAAATGTATATGCAGGTCAGGAGGCAACAGTTAGAACTGGACATGGAATAACAAACTGGTTCCAAATAGGAAAAGGAGAACGTCAAGGCTGTATATTGTCACCCTGCTCATTTAACTTATATGCAGAGTACATCATGAGAAATGCTGGGCTGGAAGAAGAAACACAAGCTGGAATCAAGATTGCCGGGAGAAATATCAATAACCTCAGATATGCAGATGAAACCACACTTATGGCAGAAAGTGAAGAGGAACTAAAAAGCCTCTTGATGAAAGTGAAAGTGGAGAGTGAAAAAGTTGGCTTAAAGCTCAACATTCAGAAAACAAAGATCATGGCATCTGGTCCCATCACTTCATGGGAAACAGATGGGGAAACAGTGGAAACAGCGTCAGATTTTGTTTTTTGGGGGGCTCCAAAATCACTGCAGAAGGTGATCGCAGCCATGAAATTAAAAGACGCTTACTCCTTGGAAGAAAAGTTATGACCAACCTAGATAGCATATTAAAAAACAGAGACATTACTTTGCCCATAAAGGTCCATCTAGTCAAGACTATGGTTTTTCCAGTGGTCATGTATGGATGTGAGAGTTGGACTGTGAAGAAAGCTGAGCGCCGAAGAATTGATGCTTTTGAACTGTGGTGTTGGAGAAGACTCTTGAGAGTCCCTTAGACTGCAAGGAGATCCAACCAGTCCATTCTAAAGGAGATCAGTCCTGGGTGTTCTTTGGAAGGATTGATGTGAAAGCTGAAACTCCAGTACTTTGGCCACCTCATGCGAAAAGTTGACTCATTGGAAAAGACTCCGATGCTTGGAGGGATTGGGGACAGGAGGAGAAGGGGATGACAGAGGATGAGATGGCTGGATGGCATCACCGACTCGATGGATATGAGTTTGCGTGAACTCTGGGAGTTGGTGATGGGAGGCTTGGAGTTCTGCAATTCATGGGGCCGCAAAGAGTTGGACACGACTGAGTGACTGAACTGGACCTAGAATACACAACTGATCCATAGATATAAACTAACGTAGTCTAATGTCTTCAATGGGGGAAAAAAAATATCAAGCAAATTCTTGGGTCAGTGTTTTGCTTTTTAAGCTAACCTGTATCATAGATTAATTTGTTTTCTATTCACAGTGTACACTTACATCATTTTTGGTCCACAGATAAACTTTTATATACATATTTTTTCATCAATAGCACATATGATATGCATATGGATATGAAAATCATAAAGTGCAATGAATTTTCAAATGTACATATTATACAATGGGGAATAAATCACTTTTTAGTCCTTTTTTTCAGTAATTGAAACTTTGTTTAGAGAAAATCAGTTCATTCAGGGCTATGGAAAAGTGAAGCTGGACATTTTGGTGAATCTGCATCATACAGGGACATTCTATCTCCATGGATGGTCTGTGGTCACAGTACTTGGTTATTCCCTTGGCCTGTGTCATCCTTAACTTCTAATAGTCATAAAATCTTTTCGTGTTTTTTTGATAAGAGATTGAAAATTTCAATCAAATTAATTTTACATCTAATATGTAAATGATGAAACTAAATATGGCACCTTCTGTAAAGGAGAGATGGGCAGTGATTCAGTGTTGGCTCACTTCTTTATGGAGGAATTATCCCTTCCGGGATGATCGTATAGAGGGAGGGGGGAAACTGTTGGTTGAGCAGGTTGGAGTCCCCTGAGAGGGCTATTTATCAACCTGTGGCACCAATGTAATTCAATGCTCATCATTTCTTGAATTCTAAGTCTTACCGAACTCAGGTTTGGCTGCTCACCACTCAAAAATGATATCTGGGAAAGAGGCATAAGTTGGTAGACAGGAATGTTGCTTTTAATCAGAATGCTGGCAATCTGGAGAGAAGGTGGACTCATTTCTGGAGTCCAACTCTGAAGATTCTGCTCAGCTAGGAAAGTTTTTAAAGAGAAATAGGGACATAATCTCAGTTAAACAAGGGGACCAGGCGTCAGAGTCACGGCCATCCCTCTACTATCTGCAGGCTAGTTTGCAGGCTTGTCTGTTTCTCATAATTTTTCTTTAGATGCTGTCTTAATCACACAGTTTGCTCACAAGATTGCTGAACAGGAAGCTAGGGAACAGATCTTGTCATCAGTTGATAAAGATGAACTGACAGGTGCAGCAAGGTATTGTATGATCAAAATATTTGACAATTGGGCTTGGGCCTGAGATGAGAAGAGCATAAGATTTAAGGTCAGTGTGACAAGACAAAGGGACCTCCTGCAGGGAGCTCTTGCCTGCCTAAAGCTGCTTACATAAGAACAGGTTTAATTATTTCTGCCAGCCCTAACATGCATATGTTTATCAGGATACCACCTGCTTTTGAAGGAATATAATACTTCCTATTTCTAGCAATGAGCTTAGCAATCTCCTCTGCAGACAGTCTTGCCAATGTTGGCCAGGATGAATGAAGATTCTGGTGGTTTGTTTTTTTTTTTTTTTTTCATTTAGGATTTTTCAAAAGAATATTTCTTCTTTGCGTGGAAAGTTTTAATTGTCTAGGGCAGAATTTTCCAAATCCTCTTCCATAGAGTACTAGTATTTCTCAAGATGTTCATATGTCCTATGCAAAAATATTCACAATAACGTTCCTTTTAAATGTATTTTTTCCCTTTGGAACACTCCAGGAAACAGGGCCTTTTATACACTAAGTATTCAGTTTCTTTTCTTTTTTTCTTCCCCCTTTCACTTTTATTGATATATAATTGCTGCTGCTGTTGCTGCTAAGTCGTTCAGTCATGTCCAACTCTGTGCAACCCCATAGATGACACCCCATGAGCCTACCCTGTCCCTGGGATTCTCCAGGCAAGAACACTGGAGTGGGTTGCCATTTCCTTCTCCAATACATGAAAGTGAAAAATGAAAGTGAAGATGCTCAGTCGTGTCTGACTCTTAGCGACCCCATGGACTGCAGTCTACCAGGCTCCTCCGTCCATGGGATTTTCCAGGCAAGAGTACTGGAGTGGGGTGCCATTGCCTTCTCTGGATATACAATTGACATACTATCAATTCACACAGTACAAGTTTAAGGTGTATAGCATAATGATTTTACTCATATACATCTTAAAATGATAAACACAGTATGTTTAGTGAATATCCATCACCTCATTAGATAAAAAATTAAAGAAAGGAAAAAAGATTTTTCTCTTATGATGAGAAATCTTAGGCTTTACCATCTTAACTTTGATATATCACATACAGCAGTGTTAATTATATTTATCGTGTTGTACATCACATTTCTACTACTTATTTATCTTATAACTGGAAATTTTTACTTTTTGATGTCTCCATCCAATCTCCCCGCCACCACACACCTTCCTGTGTCTGGTGACCGCAAATCTGATCTCTTTTGCTATGAGTTTGTTTCTTTGTTTTTGAAGTCTAATTGACCTACAGCATAGTGATTTGATATTCCTATCCATTTCACAATGATCACCAAGAGAAGTCTATTTACCATATGTCACCATACAATGATAAATACTTAGTCATCGACTATATTCTCCACACTGTACATAGCTATCTCTCAGTTTCTCTATCTAAGGTTATTTTAAATTGATCTCTAAGTTGGAATGTATTTTACTAACCCTTCATTTTTACTCCTCTCACCCCACATTTACTGTTTTATACCTCCTATTTTACATCTTTTTGTTTGGTGTATCCCTTAACTTATTACGTATATTGATTATTTTTACCACTTTCATCTTTTAACCTTCCCACTAGCTTTATAGGAAGCTGATTTACTACTTTTATTGTATATTTGCCTTTACTAATGGAGTTTCCCTTTGATAATTTTCATGTTTCTAGTTGTGGCCTTTTCTTATTCACTTAGATGCATGCCTGCATACGTGCAAAGTCACTTCAGTTGTGTCCAACTCTTTGAGACCCTATGGACTGTGTAGCTTCCCAGGCTCCTCTGTCCTTTAATATTTGTTATGAAGCTGGTTTGGTGATGCTAAATTCTTTTATCTCTTGCTTGTCTTTGAAGCTTTTGATTTCTACACCAAATCAAAATGAGGTCCTTGCTAGGTGGAATATTCTTGGTCCTAGGTTTTTCCTTTCATCATTTTAATTAAATCCTGCCACTCCCTTCTGGCCTGCAGAGTCTTTGCTGAAAAACCAGCTGATAGCCATAAGGAAGTTCCCTTGTATGTAATGTGCTACTTTTCCCTTGCTCCTTTTAAGATTATCTCTTATCTTTGATTTTTTCCATTTTAATTATAATGTGTCTTGGAGTGTTCCTCTGCAGGTTGATTCTGTTTGGGACTGCGCTTTCTGGACCTGGATGTCTGTTTGGTTTCCCAGGTTAGGGAAGTTTTCAGCTATTATGTCTTTAAATTTATCCTCTGCCCCTTTTCTGTCTCATTTCTCCTTTGGGACCCTTAGAATACAAATGTTCACACACTTGATGTTGTACCGGAGGTGTCTTAAACTGTCCTCATTTCTTTTCACTCATTTTTTCTGCTCTGCAATAGTGATTGCCACTAACTTTGCCTTCTAGCTCTCTGCTCAGTTCCTCTGTATCATTTAATCTACTGTTTTTCCTTCTAGCGTATTTTTTATTTCAGTTATTGTAGTCTTCACCTCTGCTTGTTTTTTTTTTTTTCCCTAAGTCTTAGCTGAAGAGTTATAACTTCTCACTCTGTCCCTCCATTCTTTCAAGTTCTTTGAACATCTTTGTGATCATTTCCCTTAACTCTCTTTTGGGTAGATTATTTACTCCACTTCACTTAGCTCTTCTAGGGTTTTATCTTATTCCTTAGTTTTGAACATGCTCCTCTGTTGTCTCATTTGGTCTGATTTGCTGTTTTTCTCTCTATGTATCTGGCAGTTTGTTTTCCTTGCAGAGGTGGCCTTTGTCAGAGACATGCTGTGTCCCACTGATGTGCTCCCCTCTGGTTACTAACGCTGTATGCTGCAGTGGAGCCCCCTGTGTGGCTCTATGGGTCCTTCTGTGTGGTGGGCTGACGACTGTGGGTGATCTGGGAGGAGTGTCTGAGCTCTTGGTCCAGGTGACTATCAGGCTGTGCCTTGTGCAGAGGTTGCCAGTCAGTAGTAGGTGGGGCCAGGTCATGAACCTGCCACCCGTGTGGCCCCAGGGACCCCAAGCCTAGTGCTGACTCGCTGGTGGGTAGACCCAGTTTCTGGAGTGGATGGCTGTGGCCTGGGTGTTATGGATCTCATGGGTGGGTGATGGGTTGAGCTAGTTCCTGACATGGTTGAATGCCAGGTCTGGGTTGGCCCACTGGTGGGCAGAACTGGGATCAGGCATTCCTATGGGCTGGGTCCTGGTGTGCCAGCCTTCAGGGCTGCAGTTATCCTGGGACTGGTGTGAGAGGCATTTGCTCTAAACGTTAGAAAAAGCTTAAGATAATTGTATATTTGTTTTTATCATTATTCTAGACTCTAAGAAAAATTCCCAACAGTATTTGGAAGTCAAAAATTTGAAAGTCACACATGAAAGCACCTGACATGTGCTGCTTGGCCAGTGTGCTAAAGCAGAGGCACTGTCCACAAATTCCTGGGTGCTGGAAGTCCACCTTGATCTCCTGCTCATTCTGTACCTTCCTGTCTTGTACCTTTAACACAAGATGGTGACATTTTCAATGTTTAAGGTATTATGAAATTGTCACATTATTAATGAGTTCCTGTTGGGGCTCTGTCAATACATCATAACTTAAAAATAGTTTTGGGATCAAATAAGATGAGATATGCACCTCTAGAGAGCAATTGTACAGTTATCACTGGTCCATGAATAACAAAGTCTGCACATTATTTAGAGAGAGAAAACATGAACAAAAATTTTTGCATCCTTTATGATAAGTAGTAGTTTGTATACATATAATAAAGTCATTATTTTCAATTTTGCCACAGTTGGGTGATAACATTTTCAATTTTAAGTATGAATATACAGAGAATAACTGGTATTGTTACTTAAATATTTTTATATTAATAAACTTCATGTTTTAGCCCAGTTTAAGGTAAAGCAAAATGAGCAGAAAGTACAGTGAGTTCTCATATACGCTTTGCCTCCACTGTCAACACCCTGAACCATAGTGGTACCCTTGTCACAATGGATGAACCTACACTGGTACCTTGTTATCACCCAAAGTTCATTGTATACAGTAGGTTTGCTCTTGGTGGTATGTAATGACATATAGCCACCATAATACAGAATTGTTTCACTGCCTCAAATTCTTCTGTACTCTACCTGTTCATCTTCCCTTCCCCCATTACCCATGGCAACCTCAATCTCAATCCTTTTGCTGTCTCCATAGTTTTATCTTTTCCATAATGTTTTAAAGTTAGAATCATACAGAATATAATATTTTCAGACTGGCTTCTTTCACTTAATATGTGCATTGAAGCTTCCCTTGTGCCTTTTCTTGGCTTGGTAATGCATTTCTTTTTGGTGCTAAGTAGTATTTCATTGTCTAAATGTAT
This sequence comes from Budorcas taxicolor, assembly GCF_023091745.1. Classification (NCBI taxonomy): domain Eukaryota; kingdom Metazoa; phylum Chordata; class Mammalia; order Artiodactyla; family Bovidae; genus Budorcas; species Budorcas taxicolor. The sequence continues at coordinate 1,886,906 of NC_068923.1, forward strand.
CATAGTTTATTTATCCAGTTTCTTACTGAAGGATTTCTTATTTTTTATTTGGTTTGAATATTAATGAAGTTTAACTTACCAGTTTCTTCTCTCACGGATTGTGTCTTTGGTATTATATCTAAAAATTCATTGCCATACTTAAGGTCACCTCAATTTTCTTTTATGTCATATTCTGGGAGTTTTAAACTTCTACACTTTAACTTTAGATTTATTATCCATTTTGAGTTAACTTTTGTGAAAGATGTAGATCTGTGTATAAATTCATTTTTTCTTGAAAGCGGATATTCAGTTGTCCCAGCATATATTTGTAGAAGATATCATCTTTATTCTTTTGTCCAAGATCAGTTGACTATATTCATAGTGGTCTACTTCTGAGCTTTACATTCTGTTCCATTGATCTGTTTGTCTCTTCTTTTGCTAGTGAACATTGCAGCTTTGTAGTAAGTCTTCCCTTGTCATGAAAAAGGGGCTGGCTTAACTCAAGGAAGCTATGAGCCATGCCATGTGGGGCCACTCAAGACAGATGGATCATAGTGAAGAGTTCTGACAAAACATGTCCCACTAGAGGAGGGAATGGCAAACCATTTCAGTGTTCTTGCCTGGAAAACCCCAAGAACTCTATGAAAAGGCAAAATGATATGACAGTGGAAGATGATCCCCCCAGGTCAGAAGGTGTCCAATATATTACTGGGGAAAAACAGAGTTCTGGGATTCTTGCATATCAATAGGTCAAGATGGTAAGAACTGACATTTTGACAATATGTTTTTCTATCTATGAACATGGAATATCTCTCCATTTATTTAGTTCTTCCTGAATATCTTTCTTCCAAGCCTTGTAGTTTGCCTCATGTAAACCTTGCACATATTTTGTTAGAAGTATACCTCGGTATTTTTTTGAGTTCTAGTGTAAATGGCAGTGTGCTTTTAATTTCAAATTTTACTTGTTCATTGTTGATATATAGGGATAGACTTTTGTATATTAATTTTATATCTTGTCATCTTGATAAAATTGCTTGTTAGTTTCAAGATTTTTTTATTGTTGTTATATCATCTGAAAACCGAACCAGTTTTATTTCTTCCTTCCCCGCCTGTACAGTTTTATTTTCTTTTCTTGTCCTACTATATTAGCTAGGACTTCCGATATGATGTTGACAAGCACTGGTGAGAGAGGACATCTTTTCTATATTCCTAATCTTAGTGCAGAAGTTTTGAGTTTCCCACCATTCATAAAGTTAATTAAGGTTTTTTGTAGATATTCTTTATCAACTTGAGGAAGATCCCCCCTGTTCCTAATTTGCTGCGAGCTTTTGTTACAGGTGGGAGATGGATTTTGTCAAATATTTTTTCTGCATTGATTAACATGACTGTAATTTTTCTTCCTTAGTGGGTTGATGTTATCTGTTACATTAATTGATTTTTTGATTTTGAACCAGACTTGCATAACTCAAGTAAATATCACTTTGTGGTGGTGTACATTTTTTTTTTAAATATATGCTGGATTTGATTTTCTAATATTTTGTTGAATATTTTTATATCTATGTTCATGAAGTAGATTAATCTGTAGTTTTCTTTCCTTGTAACATTTTTGTCTGGTTTTGGTATCAAGATAATGCTAGTTTTATGAAATGAATTAAGAAATATTCCATCTGCTTATCTTCTGGAAGAGATTGAGAAAATTAGTGTCATTTCTTCCTGAAGTGTGTGGTAGAATTCAGCAGTAAAATTCAATCCTTCTTGACCTGATGCTTTCTGTTTCAGAAGCTTATTAATTGATCCAATTTCTTTAATAGCTATATTCAGATTGTCTATTTCTTCTTGCGTGCTTTTAACATATTGTGTAATGTAAGGAACTGGTCTATTTCATCTGGGTTATAAATTGTGTGGGCACAGAGCTGGTCTTGGTCCCTCTTTACTATCTTTGTAAAGCTCAGGGTAGCTATGGTGCTATGGCTCTTTCACTTCTAATATAAGTGATTTGTGTCTTCTAAAAAGAAGTCTGGCTTATTAATTTTGTTGATTTTTTCCCAAAGAAATAGCTATTTTGTTGTTTATGCATTGATGTCTTATTTTCAACTTCATTTATTTCTGCTCTAATTTTTCTCTTTCTTTTCTTTTTTGCTTGATTTGGATTTAATTTGTTCTTAGAAACATAAAATATTTGATTTTAGGTCTTTCTTTTTTTTCTAAGGCATGTATTCAATGCTACAAATTTCCCTCTAAATAGTGCTTTCATGGTATCTCACAAATTTTGATAAGATGGTTTTATTTTATTTTCATTTTGTTCAAGATATTTTAAAATTTCTCTTCTTATTGATTCTTTGAACCATATGTTAAATAAAAGTGTGTTTTTTTTTAATGTCTAAGTATTTTGAAATTTTCCAACTATCTTTTGTTATTTATTTCTAGTTTAATTTCACTATGGTCTGAAAGCAGATGTAGGATTTCATTCTTTTAAATGTGATAAGGTGTGATTTATGGCCCAGAATGTAGTCTATCTTGATGAATGTTCTGAGTAAGTTTGAGAAGAATGTATATTCTGCTGTTGTTGGATAAAGTTGTCTATAGGTGTCTATAATATTCAGTTGTTTGATAGTACTGTTAAACTATGTCATTTTTTATTTGATGCCTCCTATATCCATTAATTTCTAAGAATGCTAGTCACTTCAGTCATGTCTGACTCTTTGTGGCCCCATGGGCAATAGCTCACTAGCCTCATCTGTCCATGGAATTCTCTAGGTAAGAGTACTAGAGTAGTTGCCATTTCCTTCTCCAGGGGATCCTCCCGACCCAGGGATCAAACCCATGTCTCTTGTGTCTCCTACATTGTCAAGCAGGTTCTTTGCCCCTAGCGACACCTGGAAAGCAATTTCTGAAAAAGGAGTGTTAAAGTCTCCAGTCCTTGCAGTTTTGTTTCTTGTATTTTGATGCTTTGTTGTTAAGTGCATATACACAAAAGATTGCTATGTTTTCTTGAAGTATGCACTCTTTGACACGATGCAATGCCATCTTTATCCTTGATTTTTTCCCTTGTCCCAAAGTTGGCTCTGTCTGAAGTTGATATGGTTATTACTCTCATTTTCTTTTGATTGCATGCTGTTTGCATGTATATCTTTCTGTATTTCTTTCCTTTTAATTTATATGCATATTTATACTTAAATTTGATTTTTTCTATACAACATATAGTTGAGTTTTAATTTTTTACTCACTGACAATTTCTGCCTTTTAACTGGTATATTTAGATCATTGACATTTAAAGTGACTACTGATGCATTTGGATTAATGTCTACTATATTTGTTATTCTTTTCTATTCATTGTTCTTGTTCTCATAAAGATTTTTAACTTGCCAAATAGCACTTTTACTATAATGTTATGCTTTTAAAATATCACTGAAGGTATTGAAAGCTAGTTAGGACTATGTCTTCATAGTTGAATTTTAGATACCATGGAAATATTTAGAGTTAACTGTGCTATTTAAATTTTCCAAAGTCAGTCTTTGTTTTCAAGAAAAAAAACTAGAATGGGAAACATGTAATTTCCCATTCAGTTGTTTTTGAAATAAATTTGAAATAAGTCACAGGTTGAGGAACTGCAGGTAAGTATATTTTCTCTGAAATGGGTATCAATTTCCACTTTAAATGTTTCAATAGGTTTATTTGTTTTTAGCATGAGGCTTGTTGGGTCCTTCTAAATACAATACAATTTATGATGGTTTACAGAAATTTTATTCCCACTAAAATTTATTTTAAAAATCATCTACTTGAAAGTCACTAGTCTTCAAAATAAAAAATGACATGTTTTGCTCCACCTCTGTTATGTAATAGTGGAATATATTTTGGTAAAAATTCAGTTTTTATTTTAATCTAAAATATACTTTTGTATACAAGTTGTATCTGGATAAGATGAAGAAATCAGTGGCTCCCCTAACTCCTCCTTTTTCAACTATTTTGTTGTTGCTCAGTTGCCAAATGTTGTCCAGCTCTTATTGACTCCATGAATTGCAGCATGCCAGGCTTCCCTGTCTTTCACTATCTTCCTGAGTTTGCTCAAACTCATGTCCACTGAGTCAATGATGCCATTCAGTCATCTCATCCTCTGTCACCCCCTTCTCCTCCTGCCCTCAATCTTCCCCAGCATCAAGGTATTTTCCAATGATTTGGCTCTTGGCATCAGGTGGCCAAAGTATTGGAACTTCAATTTCAGCATCAGTCCTTCCAATCTATATTTGGGGTTGATTTCCTTTAGGATTGACTTGTTTGATCTCCTTGGGGCCAAGAGATTTTTCAAAGGTCTTCTCCAAAAGGAACCCTCTTGCACCATTGGTGGGTATGTAAATTGATACAGCTACTATGGAAGATGGTATGGAGAGTCCTTTAAAAACCTAGGGAAAAAAGCCAGCATATAACCCAGAAATCTCACTCCTAGGCATACTCTTAGGAAACCAAAATTGAAAAAGACACCTGTTTCCCATTGTTCATTACAGAACTATTTATGATAGCTAGAACATGGAAGCAACCTAGATGTCCATCAACAGATGAATGGATAAAGAAGTAGTGGTACACATACACTATGGAATATTACTCAGCCATAAAGAGGAATGCATTTTAGTCAGTTCTAATGAGGTGGATGAGCCTAGAGCCTATTATCCAGAGTGGAGTAAGATAGAAGGAGAACGATAAATATCATATACTAATACATATATATGGAATTTAGAAAGATGATGCCAAAGAATTTATTTGCAGGGCATCAATGGAGAAACAGACATAGAGAACAAGGGAGAGAGGACATGGGGAGAGGGGAGGAGAGGGTGAGATGTATGGAGAGAGTAACATGGAAACTTACATTACCATATGTGAAATAGATAGCCAACGGGAATTTGCTGTATGGCTCAGGAAACTCAAACAGGGGCTCTGTATCAACCATGATGGGTGGGATGGGGAGGGAGATGGGAGGGAGGTTCAAAAGAGGGGATATATGTATACCTATAGCTGATTCATGTTTTGGTTTGACAGAAAACAACCAAATTCTATAAAGCAATTATCCTTCAATTAAAAAAATAAATTAAAAAAATAAAATAATACACAAATTTAAAAAAAAGAATATTATGACATAACCAAGAAAGTTTTATCTCAAGAATGGAAATCTAAAATAAATCGTATCAGTATTAAATACATACAACAACAAAAAAGAGTCTTCTCCAGTGTCACAGTCCAAAAGCATCAATTACTCAGTGCTCAGCCTTCTTTACGGTCCAATTTTCACCTCCCTACATGACCACTGGAAAAGCCATACCTTTGACTAAAAGGACCTTGGTTGGCAAAATGATACCTGCTTTTTAATACACTAAGTTTTTCACAACTTTTCTTCCAAGGAGCAAGCGTCTTTTAATTTCAAGGCTGCAATCACCATCTGCAGTGATTTTGGAGCTCAAGTAAATGAAATCTGTCATTGTTTCCACTTTTTTCCATCCATTAGCCGTGAAGTGATGGGATCAGATGCTATGATCTTAGTTCTCTGAATGCTGAGTTTTAAGTCAGATTTTTCACTCTCCTATTCCACCTTTATGAAGAGGCACTTTAGTTCCTTTCCATGTTTTGCCATTTAAGTGGTATCTGGTTATCTGAGATGATTGATATTTCTCCCAGCAATCTTGATTCCAGATTGTGATTCATCAAACTTGGCATTTCCCATAATGTACTCTGCATATAAGTTAAATAAGCAGAGTGACAGTATACAGCCTTGACATACTCCTTTCTTAATTTTGGATCAGTCTGTTGTTCCATGTCTGGCTCTATTAGTATAATTATGTTGTTTTTGTAATGGTAAGATGATGCATTTGAGAGGAGAGAGATCTTTTCTCTCTTAACCTGAAGAGATTATATATATATATATATTTGTAATATATATTCAAATATTTTTTGAAATTTTTGATTTGATTAATTCAATTTTATATTCTTAACATTACTGCCAAAATCCCATTTATGTAAACAATGTATTTAGCATATTAAATGGGGAGATCACTAATATTTTTTTAAAACAAGTTTAATAAAAGGTAATTAAAGTTTGTTACATTTTTACACACAAAGCAAGTGTGAATTAATACTCAATTTGCTATCATTAATGGCATTGACCTCACATGACTATGATTATCATGATTATTCAGTTTTCATCCTTATATTTTAGAAATATGAGCTGAATTTTGACAAAACTTTTCTTTGTGTCTCAAGAATTTTAGAAATGGAACAAAGATCATATTCTCATTATTGTTGATGTCTTGAGTAGCTAATGATCCTTTAAGACTAAGGATAACTTTCTCTTAATTTTTAAGGGACAAAAGGAAGACTGCAAAGGATTAAAAACTGTTACATATGGTTGATTCACAGTGTTGTACAGCAGACAGTAACATAACATTTTAAAGCAATTAGATTCCAATAGAAGAGACCATTTACTGATATTTTACATTCTGCTGTGCATAGTCTTTGAACAACAAGATATGAAGAGCAGATGTGAGTCCTAAAGAGCACTCACTCCAAAGCTGCTGCTTCAGATGTGATGCTCTTGGGAGCTCCCAAATGCCCAGTCACTTTCCACTCTGGCATTTACTAGAGAAAATCTCACAGCATGTCTGACTGTGCTTTTCCATCCCCAGTGACTCTCCAAGGCCAAATGGCATTGTTGGCCAGAACAATTCTCGGTATTTGTTTTCCCAAAAGTTTTTCACACTCCTGAGTTCAATAAGGACACGCAGTCATGGTCTCTGCCCTCAAGGAGCTTCTGTGTATCCAGGGAGACAGACACACAGACAACCAATCAACCAGCGAAGTGAATGCCCTGCTCTTGGTGGAAACACAGGGGAGGAAGCCAGTTGTCCTGGAATAATTAGAACACCTTTCACAGATGAGATTCTTGAACATTGAATTCATTCCTCAGTACCGGGAGCCAGCTTGAGGAACTCTGCCCATGGCAAAGGTCATGAGGAAGGAGGCTTGGCATACGCAAAGGTGTGATCAAGCCTCAGGAAACCCCCTGTTCCCGAGCATCTAACCCCAAAACCAGAGTCTGTTTTATGCTCTCACCTACGCCTCTGACTTTACGGGGGGCTCTCCCCCATAACCATTTTTCTTGGAGAAGGAGTAAACGTGCAGCTCCAAGGCAATGAAAATTCTTGGGCGTGACAAGGGTGTTTCAGTTTACGAACTCCTCTGAAGGTTATCTAGCCCGCCTGTATAGGTTTGTCAGGCCGCATGTGATTGTTTAGATTTACTAAAGGCAAATTCTTTTCGGGAGTTAGAAATTATTAGTATAGTGGGTTGGTTAGGAATTATATTGGTGAAGGGTTTTTCATTTGTTGCGTCAATAATTGCTGCTAATTCCCTGCCCTGGGTGGGACAAGGATGTCTCAGGTCAAACCTCTCTGCTGACAGACTAGCTTGTGTGACAGGATTATCCATACTGCTGCCACTAGGCACATGATTGTTTACTACCTCTTAACCATAAACAGCACAGAGAGTTTTGGAGTATTTTGAGAGTCTTAATTAGCATAGGGCTTTTTCTTCTTGTTGAGTCAATGATTGCCACCAGGCCTCAATATCCTTAGGCACCTGGGAATATATTAATCAATGTATTTGGAATATAGAAAAGGAAATATAGTAGTTTTTGATGTTAGCAATACTAGACTTTTTGAGTTAATGGATTTTCTCTTTTGTAATAGATCACTGTACTTTGTTATAAATCACTGTGTCCTTGCTATGTAAAAATGTAACTTTATCATATCTTAAGACTAAATAGATCTTAAGGGGAGCATTGGTGAAAGGATTTTCATTTGTTGGGCTGATGTTTGCTGCTAAATCTCCATGTTCCCTGCCTTTATAATGAATATAACTAGCATATAGGAAGAAATAAGTATTAACCTTTAAGCATATAGGAGAAATAAGTATTAAGACTAATCATGTTAACCTTGGGTTAAATAAATTCCTTTCTTGATTGTAACTCACTACACCCTCACCCTATAGGAATGTAACTTTATTTGGAGGGTGGTGCCTGGTTTAAGAAAAAACACCCTTGGAAGAAATAAGTTTTTTGGTTATCAGAAAGAAAGGATCATAAAATGTCAGCAGGTCTCACTCATGGCCAGAAGATGATGTAATATCCCTAAGACCTTTTCTTTATACGTTTATGTGAAGCACCTGATTTTGATAAAGGTCAGGACTGCTGACCCCCGCGTGACTCTGTATTCATCCCTATGTGTAACAAAAGTATATAAGCAAACCCCAAAATAAAGAAAATGGGATCAGTTTCCGGAAAGACTGATTCCCCATGTCACTTCTTTCTTGCTCCCATTTTTCTGGCTGAATTCCCATCTGGAGCGTGGATGCTATTCCACGTAATCCAAGTTATTCAGCCTCTTTTTCTCCACTAATCTTCCTACTACACTATCCATTTCTAATCTCTGTATATCTGTGATTAAATATGTATTTTTCCAAGGACGCTGACTCCATCTCCACCTTCGAATCACCCTGGATCCACCGGGGCTGGACCCTGGCACCTCAGAAAATGTACCAGAAAGAAATGGGAAATTTTTTTAGAAAGCACACTAACACAAATCTATAGACTTACAAGATGGTTCAGTTGGTTATTAGAAATGACCTCTAATATGGTCATTAGGAAAATTAAGAAAGATATTCAGTGCTGAAAGAAAGGGAGCCACAACTAGAACATTCAGGTAGAAGGTCTCATTTCTTCTCTCCCAGTTACTATGTTCTAGTGAGTACCAAAATCATCAAATAACTTGAAAATGCTTGCACTGTAGCTGCCATTTGAGTACTAATTAAGTGTAAGGCATAGTGATATTTATTTTGCATGAGACATCCCAATTATTTCTGTAAACATCTCTTACAGTTATTTCTATCTCATAGCTGGAAAACAGTTTAGATTAGTAAGGTGGAATAAACTTCTTGAGGTCACATGCTATGAAAGAAATCCAGTCTGTCTGATTCCAAAGTTCATCCAGGCCCTTAGCTTCATTGCACTGTCTTCCTTGTACAACAGATGTTCTATAAAGAACACCAAGTCACCTGGACTTACCTCACTCCTAACTTCCAGAAGGAAGCACTCAGAGTGGGGCTTAGCACAGAAAGATTCTGCAGAGACTGAGTTCCAGAGTGTTTACTTTGCTGGTATTTTTTAAATTGATGGAGACCACCAAGTACTTTTCCCTCAGTGAAAACTAAGATGTTAGTGTCAGGGGAGTATGTAATTTCCGCAATTCTGTCTCATCACAACAAAAATTTGAAGCAATGGATGTTAAAGCCCTTGGACAGACCATGTCTCAGCTCTTGGACAGACCATGTTACAGCTCAGTTTTATTCAGAAAATAAAAGGAAAATACATCCTAAAGGCATGAGTGCATGCCAACCCAAATGACTCAAAGAGGACTGAGAGCGAGAGAGAGAGCTAGCGAGCCCCGGCCCTTGGGCTCCTCTATTTATACGTTTTTCTTCCTCCCTCTGGGCCTGCCTTATGGAAATTGGGCTAGCCAGGAGAGCTGTTTGTTCTACCTGAGGTTCTCACCCTGGTCCTTGGACCTTCCTCTGTTCTATTTTTGTGGGCTTTTCTCTTCCTTGTCTTTTAGCCACCACTATCCTGGACTCCTTTTTCCTATTCTAACCACCTGACATGAGCAATCCCTGAAATTCAGTTTCATAATCTAGGAGCAACTCACTCCTTTTGGTTTGAGCTATAGGAGAGTCTTCTGACATCCTATTTTCTCGGCATGTGACTGCAAAACCCTAACCTACACAGGTGGAAACTGATACTCTGGCTCTCTACCCTGAAGATCCCACTGGTTATTTGCTTCTGTTTCTAATTCTTGGAATCTCTATCAAGCTAAGACTTCTGCTTTGTTAATAACTGCACACTGTCCAGGGGGGGGGGATGGAGGATGGGGGATGGAGATCAGAAACTATCGATTTTGGCCGAGAGTCTTCCGGATAAATAACAAAGAGAACTTGTGCTGGCAGCCAGGGTGTTTCTGTCTTGATCTGCATGTCTGTGGTCCACAAGCTGCAGGAAAAAGTGCCTGACTCCCTTGTGGTCAGTGGAAATGTCTGTGGGTCATAGAAGGCCAGGTGGGCATCGGCCAAATGCCTGACTTCTGGGATTGATCAATGTTCCTCCTTAATAGGTAATTCCTGTTCCTTCCGAAAATATTACTCAGAAACACATCACTCAGGCACATATCTCGTGAGGTTTTTATTTTACAGAGTGGGTCATGGTTCTGTGTTGGAAGGAAAGTGAATTCACCTGTTTCATACCCAACTGAATATCAAAAGGAACAGTTCTAATGATGATTGGTTTCCATGGAAACTGCTTGACTTTTTCTTGCTGTTAGATTAGTATTAAAAAGGCAATAGATTCCAATTCTTGATTCACATTTCCTATGAAAATTAAACAGTAAACCATCTTATCTAAAGTTTTTGGTTTAGAGATATAGTTGAAGCAGGAAATGAAAAATAGTAATATCCTGAAGATCTCCGTGTTCATGGACAAGTTTCAGCAAGTCTTATATGGAGCACAGAGAAAATGATTTTTTTAACATTAAACTTAAGAAGCAAAAAGGAAGAATCCATGGAAAACTTTTGCATCCAATATTCACAGCATGCATATTAACTTGTAAGCAAAAAGAAATTATGGCAGAATTTTTTAAAGATTTAATACTGTAGAGATTATTTTAATATATTTTATATATTCAGCAATGCAGTGACTACATGTGCAAACCTCACATTTTTGTCTTTGTAGCACTTGCACTTTATTATAAATGAAATGGAATCTCAATCCAGATAATTACCACAACATGGAACAAGCACCTCTAGGCTTGTAACTCATATAAATTTGGATTTTGATTACTGAACCAGAGGCTCAATGTATGTACCTTTAAGTTATTACTCATTCATAACTCATGAAATAAATGATGGGATGCTATAATGTTCTTCTGTTCTTATGTGTTAGCAATAAAAATTTAAGATGGACACTATAATAACAGGCATTATGAATCATAAAACATTTCATTAGAGAAAATAACTTAACAGTATCACTATCAATGCTAGTATCATGACTATTCAGAATAATGCTATACAATTTAAAAATAAACAGTGATAAAGTCATTTCTTTGAGAGTATTATTACCTTACAGGGTAAAATGAGTAAACATTACTTTATCAAACACTGAGATATAAAACTAACACTTTGTCTTTATTGAGGCAGTGACTGGGAAATAAATTATATTTTTTCACTTAAATATTTGAAGTGAAAAAAAAAAAAAAGATGAGAACCTGATGATACTTGTTCTAGCTAGCAGTACAAAGAGTCAGGGTACAGAAGTCTGAGTAATAGCAAATCAACCATGAGTCTGAACAATTTCTCTTTTGGCTTGTGTCCTAGTACCTGGAAATAGGCAAATACCCAACAGTTACACTTCCCTTAGTTTCTGTTCCCTTAACAGTTTGATAAAATGATATTCTTGGTAAGTTTTCCTTCACTATCAGCAGAACATTGTCCTCTGACTCTAAAGAGAAGGCATGAGGGATTTATCTCCTCCTTAGGAGCTAAGAGTAAGTGTCCACCCCACCTTGCATAAGGCATATGGTAGAGCCTTCATGGTACAACAGATCCCAGGCTACTGAGCTGTAACGACCCCCTTTCCCATGGTCCAGCATCCTGGTCTACAGTGAAGCAGGTGGAGACATTTGGAATACAGCTGGTGCATGGAACTGAGGTCCAGGAGAGGGACCTGGTACAGGCAGGAAGAGTTTGTTTTCCTTGGAGGGTAATCGATAATGTTGGGCAGAATGAGCTAGCCCTACAGGGTGCAAAGGTGCTGAATGAGAAAAGTGGAAGGTCAAGAGGGGACCCTGGGAAACAGCAAGATGACAGGTATGAGCCACAGCAGAAAATCACTGGGAGCACTGGGAGCACAGGACAGTTAGCATGTTTTACAAAAAGGGGAGGGGGTATAGTTTCAAGCATGGTACGCTAGTCACAGAATCAAATGGTGCAGGAAGATGAGCATTAAAATGATTGAGGATGTGTCAGTAGAAGTTAACTGATGATCTTGGCAGGTGCAGCCTGAGTGGATGGTAAGCATGGAGGCTAGAATGAGGTGAATTAGATGGGAGGCCTTGGTGAAAGCTAGCTTTGTCTCTGCTGGCATCAATTTCTGGCTGTTATTTCTACCATAGAAATGGCAGGAGGAGAAACAGAATAGCCCAGTGACACAGCTCACAACACGGTCACCTTCAGTTCAGTTCAGTTCAGTTCAGTCGCTCAGTTGCGTCCGACTCTTTGCGACCCCATGAATCGCAGCACGCCAGGCCTCCCTGTCCATCACCAACTCCCAGAGTTCACTCAGACTCACGTCCATTGAGTCCGTGATGCCATCCAGCCATCTCATCCTCAGTCGTCCCCTTCTCCTCCTGCCCCCAATCCCTCCCAGCATCAGAGTCTTTTCCAATGAGTCAACTCTTCGCATGAGGTGGCCAAAGTACTGGAGTTTCAGCTTTAGCATCATTCCTTCCAAAGAAATCCCAGGGCTGATCTCCAGAATGGACTGGTTGGATCTCCTTGCAGTCCAAGGAACTCTCAAGAGTCTTCTCCAACACCACAGTTCAAAAGCATCAATTCTTTGGTGCTCAGCCTTCTTCACAGTCCAACTCTCACAACCATACATGACCACAGGAAAAACCATAGCCTTGACTAGACGGACCTTAGTCAGCAAAGTAATGTCTCTGCTTTTGAATATACTATCTAGGTTGCTCATAACTTTTCTTCCAAGGAGTAAGCGTCTTTTAATTTCATGGCTGCAGTCACCATCTGCAGTGATTTTGCAGCCCCCCAAAATGAAGTCTGACACTGTTTCCACTGTTTCTCCATCTATTTCCCATGAAGTGATGGGACTGGATGCCATGATCTTCTTTTTCAGAAGGACTTACTTAATTTTTTTAACACTAATGCCTGGGTCTCACCCCAAAATAGTTAATCTGAATCTCTGGGGAATGGGACTCAGATATTGATATTTTAAATAGCTTCCCAGCTGACTTGATGGTTAACCTAAAGTTGAAGACCACTGGATTTATTAACAAGAATATGGGTTTAGAATCAGCATTAGTTTAAATGTCATTCTCACTAAATATGGGAATTTCAGCTTCCTTAGAGAAGTAGGAATAATAATAGCATCTTCTTCATTGGGTTGTAGAAGGATGCAGAGACTTCAGGCACCTAGAGCACCGGGGCTGGCACTGTTACTGGCTGCTGTTGGTACTGTTTGTATCATTAACACAGACACTGACCTCCTGGTTCCTCTGCCCTCTGGGACAGCTCTCTCTCCCTCTATGTTGTTTGATTTTTATATCTCATGTGGGGCAGTCAGGCTGCTGAGCACGCTTCTTTGAGCACGAGAACAGCTGTGGTGGGAGGCTTGGTGTCCTCTACCTGACTCTAAAGTTCCTGCTGGCATGCTTGGAGCCAGCCAGGGAGCTGGATGTCAGGTGTCCATCTGACAGCTGGGCCAAGGGGGCCTGGACTACTTCTGTGACCTGCTGTAGGCACTGCCCCAGAGCAGATGTGTGCTTATATGAGCAATGGAGTGGCCAACCAATGGGTAAAATATAGGCTCTTTTCTTGACTAGGAGCTTTCCTAGTGGCTCAGCTAGTAAGGAATCTGTCTGCAATGTGGGAGACCTAGATTTGATACCTGGGTTGCAAAGATCCCCTGGAAAAGGCGATAGCTACTCACTCCAGTCTCTGGCCTGGAGAATGCCTTGGACTGTATAGTCCATGGGGTCGCAAAGAGTCAAATGTGACTGAGTGATTTTCACTTCACTTCTCTTTACTAAAGAGAGAGAAAGAGGAAGTACATCTCTTTGTAACTGTTGCAGTGAGAAGCCAGTTCTGACTCTGCGTTAGAAACTGCTTCTTTGACTTGCTTTTTGTTGCCTTTGTTATTACAATCATACATAATAGCCTGACTCAGAGGACCCTGCCCCTCTGCCTGACTATTAAACAGCCTTTGTTTATCTCTTAGAGAGATAATCTTACCCTGCTGACCTATAAATAGTTACAACAAAATCAAGAGATTAACTCATCCTTCTGAATGCTGGCCCCTCAGGGGAGATGTTTTGCAAGACTGAAGAGCCTTTTTACTTGACTTATCATGTCTTTCCCTCTCTATTCTGCCTTTTGACTTTAATTCCTCATTGCTTCTCTCTGAATCTATAAAAGAACCTGGGATCCAGACCCCAAGATGGTTACTTTGAGACATGAGTCTGCCATCTTCTCAGTTTGCCTGTTTTCTGAATAAAGTCATATTCCTTGCCTCGATACTTCATCTCTTGGATTCATTTGGCATGTTATGTGGTGAGCAGAGCAAGCTTAGACTTGGTATAATAATAATCACACATAATAATCAGGACATGAGGAGTCGGAGTTGCAGGCTTTACTGTTCTTTCCACATCACTGACTCAGCAATTCCACTCTTGCTTATGCCTGATAAATGCCTCCTGCTCTTTCCCTGGTGGCTCAGACAGTAAAGTGTCTGCCTACAATGCAGGAGACCTGGGTTAAATCCCTGGGTCAGGAAGATCTCCTGGAGAAGGAAATGGCAACCCACTCCAGTACTTTTGCCTGGAAAATCCCATGGATGGAGAAGCCTGTTAGGCTACAGTCCATGGGGACTCAAAGAGTCGGACACAAATGAGCAACTTCACTTTCACTTTCCAGCACTAGATGTGTCAAAAGCTTTTTGCTTGATTGTTGTTCTTGCTGTAATTTTACATATGCACCTTGGGCTTTTCTCTCCAAGGCCAATCATAGAAAGGTATGATTCCTTCAGGGAACTGGATAGGATTTCAAGCCACTCTTCATTTTCCAGACTGCATTAAAGTCACCTGTGGTCACACCTGTTGACTAAAAAGATACACAACATTATTTGGGCTAAATGAGGACTGTAGCCTGGAAGACAGTACCTCAGATAGCTCTGAGAAACTGCTCCAAAGAGGTAGTGGGGAAAGATCAATATGTAAGATCTTGGTGAAAAGGCAGTTCAGTGCAATCAAGTGCTTACTTTACAAAAGGTTTTCTGCTAGTCATGAGACACCAATGTCACCGTGAGGGGATTTAGTGCTTTTCTAGACATGAAGAGATGCAAGGATTGGGAACATGAAATCAATTCCTGAAAATAGCTAACTATCTAAAGACCTGTTCTACCAATTTCCCTGGAGCACAGAGTGCCTCACTTTCCACACTGAATTACTCTCAGGGGGTGCTGAAGGTCACCAGCTGTAGCACCACACAGTTCAGTCTCTGCAGAGGCAGATGGCAAATGCCCTTGTTGTTGTTGTTCAGTCACTGGCAAATGCTCTTGGCAAGAGTCAATTTGTAGTTGACACACCCTATGTTCTGGGAGACCATATATTTTATGTTCTCTGTCATTGCAGTGGATTGATAAGCATTTGGAAATGTTTGCCAAATGATGGTGACTGCGCAGATCTGGGTTTCCTTTCTGGTTCACTACTCTTAGGTCTTACCTTGACCACCACTGTCAAAGCAAAATTTGTCCTGGAGAAAGTAAAAAAGGCAAGGATGATTTTATTCAAGTCTATTGCAGTGTAGGAGAGAGCCCTCAGTCTGAGCTAATTTCTGCTGAAACACAAGGCCTGAGTGTTGTTAAGTGCTAGGTGAGCTGGTGAAAATGTGCACCTGAGCAGGTTAAAGGATGGGCTGAGCAACAAGATGTGTGTAACGTTGAGTTATTCCTGAGTTTTCAAATCTTTGTCTCTGTGTCTACACCCTCTGAGTTTGTCAAGCTCCCTTAGTCACACAGGGAGATTAGTCAAGGCATATCCTGATGAGCACAGCAGCACTATGCCACCAAATTTGGACAACTCAGCAGTGGCCACAGGACTGGGAAAGGTGAGTTTTCATTTCAATCCCAAAGAAAGGCAATGCCAAAGAATGCTCAAACTACCACACAATTGCACTCATGCTAGCAAAGTAGTACTCAAAATTCTTCAAGCCAGGCTTCAACAGTATGTGAACCATGAATTTCCAGATGTTCAAGATGGATTTAGAAAAGGCAGAGGAACCACAGATCAAATTGCCAAAATCTGTTGAATCATCGAAAAAGCAAAAGCATTCTAGGAAAACATCTACTTCTCCTTTATTGACTACCATAAACCCTTGACTGTGTGGATCACAACAAACTGTGGAAAATTCTTCAAGAGATGGGAATACCAGGCCACCTTACTTGCCTCTTGAGAAACCTCTAAGCAGGTCAAAAAGCAACTGTTAGAACTGGACATAGAAGAACAGACTGGTTCCAAAGAAGAAATAAAGAGCCTCTTGATTAAAGTGAAAGAGGAGAGTGAAAAAATTGCCTTAAAACTCAACATTCAGAAAACTAAGATCATGGCATCCCGTCCCATTACTTCATGGCAAATAAATGGGGAAACAATGGAAACAGTGACAGACTTTGTGTTTGAGGGCTCCAAAATCACTGCAGATGGTGACTACAGCCATGAAATTAAAAGACACTTGCTTTTTGGAAGAAAAGCTATGAGCAACCTAGACAACATACTAAAAAGCAGAGACATTACTTTGCCAACAAAGGTCCATCTAGTCAAAGCTATGTTTTTTCCAGTAGTCATGTATGGATGTGAGAGTTGGACTATAAAGAAAGCTGAGGGCCAAAGAATTGATGCTTTTGAATTGTAGTGTTGGAGAAGACTCTTGAGAGTCCCTTGGACTGCAAGGAGATCCAACCAGTCAATTCTAAAGGAAATCAGCCCTGAATATTCATTGGAAGGACTAATGCTGAAGCTGAAACTTCAATACTTTGGCCATCTGATGCAGAGAACTGACTCATTGGAAAAGACCCTGATGCTAGGAAAGATTGAAGGCAGGAGGAGAAGCAGGCGGCAGAGGATGAGATGGTTGGATGGCATCACTGACTCAATGGACATGAGTTTGAGCAAGCTCCAGAAGTTGGGGATGGACAGGGAATCCTGGCATGCTGCAGTCCGTGGGGTTGCAAAGAGTCAGACATGACTGAGTGACTGAATAGAACAGAACTGAACTGATCCTGATGAGCACGTTTCAAAGGGTGGCTCCCAGATCCTGGAGAAAGACATTCTGAGGTAGTAAAATGAGGGAGGGGGGAGAGATTGAGAGGAGATTTACATCTCTGAGAGGCAGAGAAGAAATTTACATGTTTTCTAAAATAAATGCTATCAGAAAAGGGGGTCAGGTTCTAGGGTCAGGAAGACAGTGGGGGCAGTGCTTTAGTTCCTTAGCTATGTCCATCTCTTGTGACCCCACTGGCTGTAGCTGGCCAAGCTCCTGTATCCATGGTATTTCTCCAGGCAAGAATCCTGAGTGGGTTGCCACTTCCTTCTTCAGGGGATCTTCCTGACCCAGGGTTTGAACCCACGTCACCTGTGTTGCAAATGGATCCTTTACCACGGAGCCACCAGGGAAGCCCCAGGAAGACAGATACCTGGTCTGATGCTTCAAGCCAAGGGGAAAGTGAGAGTATCTTGGTCACCGTGTTTTATTTTATTTTTTAAGTTTTTTTGGTTTAATCTCTTTCTTAACGTCAGTTCATTTAACCTCTCTTGATTCTGGTTTTAGTTCTGATTTTATGCTGTTGTTTAGTCAAAATTTTATCGTCCTGATGTATATTTCTAAACATTTTTGGAAAACTGTATTAATTGGAAAAAATACATTAGTTTAAAATCCCACGCATGCCAACACACACACATACAGTCTTCAGATTTGCAGGAAATCTTAAAATTAACCTAACATAATCCCGAGTTAGATATTTGTTTCCTTTACAGCATTCTGCCTCAGTTTACTTATCTCTAGGGAAGATACGTATTAGCTTATACTCTCCCTTTCTTTGGCCATGCCCTCACCATCAAAGAGAAAAATGTGCAAATTTAGCTCACTCTACACATGTCAATCCCTGAAATAACTACACATGGTTGACCTTTGGTTTCTGTTCACTGTGGCATCGTCTCCTTTTTGGTTTGGGTGTCCTCTGTCCCTTTTATAAGATTGGTTCAAGACAATTCTTTAACCTGATTGTTTTCTTCAACATTAAGATGTTGCCCTCAGGAACAAATTCAAGATTTCTCAATGACCCATTCACAGTAGGAAACAGTTACCTCATTTTTGATCCTATTCTTGCAGAAATAGATATCATTTCGGGTATCTTTTCTTTTCACATGTACTTTTTTTTTTAACTGTATATTTAAAACATATATGTTGGACTTTACATATACTCCTATTGAACATATTTTGTTGGATTTGGTCCACTGTTCTACCTTGTCAAGACCATTGGAATATTAGCTGTATCCTGCATTTTCTTAGCTGTTTTTTTCATTTTCATGTAACCTACTACACTGATAAAACTTACTCTTGCTTCATCACAGGAGTCTGAAAAGACCCACATCCCCCAGTGAGCCAGCCCTCTGAGGTCTTGGTCATTCACAGAGGTAAAAGTTGCCTAGGGCAACCTCATCTGCATTTATCTATTCTGCTTCCTAAATATACCTAATGTGCTTGCTCTTCTACAAGTCTTTGATATTTTCTGATTATTGTAATAAACTTGGTTTTTAAAAATAAAATGATTTAAAAACAATTTTAGTGGATTCTTCCTTTCAATTTGTTCTTCAAAACCCTCATGGGATTTGTGGGCACTTATTCCAACCAAAACACATAGTTGAAATAGTATTTAAGGAAATCCATGTGGTCTATCTGAAAAGTTTATAGTTTCTCTGGGGAAAAAAATTGTTAGAATTATTTTTGGTAAAAAATTGTCATTTTTACACTTGTAAACAACCAAGAGACAGAAGGGCCCAGTGTCCTTTGCTTGATTTCTCTGGCAGACTGATGTCTTCTCTGCTTTCAACTCAGATAGAACAACATTTTAAAGCATGAGCCTTTTTACATCGCCCATGTAATTAGTGTTCAGACATGAATTTTCATACCTGGGATATTTCTGAATTGACATTCTATGGATTTATTTGGGAGTGTAACACAATTTTTGGATGACTTTTAAAATGTTTATTATGTGATATTTTATGCATATCAAGACACATAACGTGTAAGCTATGATTCTAGAAATACAGTAAATACTCACTACTCAGTTTAAGAATGAGAATTTTCCTAAGGTCATTGTGATTTCCCATAGTGCCTCCTACTGCCTTCCTTCTGGCAGGCAACTTTCATCCTGAGTTTTATGTTTACCATCTCTTTCTTTTAAAGAATATTATTACCACGTTTATAAGTATCCCTAAAAATAGATTTAGTTATGTTTGCTTGCATATTTTCATTTTCAAAAATGAGGTAAACATCAGAAATGCTTAGACATCCATGAGGGCCAAAATGAAGATATCCACAACAAATTTTTTTGAACACCCGAGCCGACTGCACCCTGGTTGATCTGCTTTTGCTTGGATCCACCATCAGTTAAGAAGATGCTTTTGAAAACTACATATTCTATACTTCCTACTCGCCAAAGCGCTTCTTCACTTTTGCTGCTTGGAAAGTTACATGCAATATATGTAATAACTTTGCTGATGTTAGTAGCATTGTGCACATTAAAAAAATGAAAGCGTATTTATTTCAAGTTTTGACATAACAATGACTTTTTGACCATTCTACCTGAAGGAATATTCAAGTGTTTTTGCAAGTGAAATAATTATACTGTTATTTATAACATGATTAAGCTGACTGTAAGTATAAGTGTTAGATTTCTGGTACAGAGTCCATGGTTAGTCAAGGCTCTCTCATCTGGATCTTGTAAAGCCCTGTGGTCTTTTTTACAGGGTCTTTATTCTTCTTGATCATCTATTGGCTCCTCTGTATTTATTGGTTATCCTCCCTCCCACTTGAATTTTGCCTCTCTCAACACTATCTTTCCCTAACCCACTCTTCTTCACGTCATGTCATGTCTATCTCTACACATCTCTCACCCCTGCTTTGTCCAAGATGCAGAATGAAGTTACATTCTGGCTGTTATAAATGCAGATTGAAACCTTCTGAAGGAACTCTGGTCAGATCTAAAATAAGTCATGTGATCACAAGGAGAGAGATGCAAACACTTCAAGGATGGGGTGATATAGAGATAGACACGGGGAAGTGAGATGGGGAGATGGTGGATGTAAACTTTTAGTACCAGATGAAAATAGAAAAGAAAATTAATTTTAAAGGAAATCTACACTAACCATTTTTGAAAAACAGACTTAAACTGATTTGTTTGCAGTCTGCATTGAAGAACCCTTGTTCTGGACAATTGAAACTCAAGTTTGGTTTTCTTATTTATCATGGATTGTTTGGTCAGGCTTACTCATGAATAAGGCCACCTAATTGTTTCAGAGCTTGCATCTATCTAGTAACACAATTAATTGGTAATTCTGCTTGCATTATCCTCCTACAATCTATGCATTCAAGGCATCCCTTTAAGTAGACAATAAATTCTTCTTAACAGGATAAGACTCTAGGACATCTAGTCAAAATTAATCTCTTGGATATTAAATAAACACCCAGGAGAGGTGATTGCTGAGGCAGTAAGAAATGAAGCTAAGGTTCTGTCAGAGCTCTCACTGCTGCTGCCAAGATTCCATCCTCTTACACTGAACTGAATCCTGCATGATCTTCTACAGGCTCAGCTTCTAAGGACTCAGCTTTGAGTCCTTTTATTTTACTTTTTTATTTTTTTAAATTATTTTTATTGGAGTATGTTTGATTAACAATGCTGTGTTAATTTTAGGTGTATAGCACAATCTATTCCCATATAGGTCATTGCAGAATATTGAGTAAAGTTCTTCTTAGTTATCTATTTTATATAGAGCATATATATATATAGTTATATAAAGGTATCTATTATATATAGTGATCTCCTAATTTATACCTCATCCCTTTAACTCTCTGCTAGCCGTAAATTTGTTTTTTTACGTTTGTGACTCTATTTCTGTCTTGTAGATAAGCCCACTGACAGATGAATAGATAGAGATATGGCACATGTATACAATGGAATACTACTCAGCCATGAAGAAGAGCAAAGAAATGTTATTTATAACAACCTGGGTAGACCCAGAAATTGTCACACAGAGTAAAGTCAGAAGAGAAAAACAAATAAGATATGATATCATTTACATATGGAATCTTTAAAAAAATGTGCGTTAAACTTATCTGCAAAGCTCTGAGTCCAGGAAACACATCAGAGCCAAAAAGTAACCAGGATTGGTGACAGGTCAGATCCCAGGTGAAGTTTCTGTGTCATTGATTTTATCGGGAATCTGAGAACTAGGACTCCCAGAAAAAAACATGAAATTTACACTTTTACAAAGGAGAGCAGTTTTCAAGTGTGGCTGCCACTGACCTCTACTCTCTCTAGCCAGAAGTCTCTGGTTCACTGAGATGGAGAGTGACTGCCCTGAGCCTGAGGTCCTGGAATATCTGCTGATACAGAGTCATTTTGAGTCTTCTGAATAGGAGGGAAAAATGATGGCCAGAGGAAGCCCCCAAAGTTGATGTTTCTCCAATTTGAGTGTGTTACCCAAAGCTATGTGTGCGGTCTGGCTGCTCGCCCCTCAAAAGCCAAAAAACAGGCCAGGTTGGTGGAAAGGAAAGTTTGCTTATTTCAGATGCTGAAAACTGTGGAGGGAGAGGGTGGCAGATGGCTGTCCAAAGGCTGACTCCTAGTGGAGTCATGTTGGCAACCAGTGGGGCAAGATGTTTTATAGAAAGAAGTGGAGGGGGGTTACTCCCTGCAGAAACAGCACAGTCATCTCTAACAGTCATTTTCAAACTGGTCATCAGTAGTCTGACCAGCATCATCTTGGTTGTTTCAGGTACAGTTAACCTTCAGTTCCAGGGTCCATTTGTCCCCATTTCTTTGCAGCCAGTTCTTGGAATCACAGCAGCTTAAATCTTTGGCACAATCTGGTTATCATGTAGCTAACTTTCCTGCCTGGCCCTTTAGTATCTGCAAGATACTGCTCACAGGATATGGCTAAGAATATTGTCTATAGCCCTTGAGAAAGAACTAAAGGTCCTTGACTATGCTTAATGAGTACATTATTATTATTATTTAGTCTCTCTTGACAGTTTTCCTTTGTTTCCACATTTCTCAGTTCTCTGATTAAACTTATTCTTTGACTAAAGTTTTCCATAGGCAAAAGGCAGGCAGAAGACATGGGGCAGGCCTGCTGTTTCAAAGGCTGCTGAACCTGAAAGGAAATAAACTTTCATAGTACCTGGGCAAACATTTGAAAATTACTAGACATATTACAATAAGGATAATAATAAAAATGTACCTTTGTACTACTTTTTGTCTTAATGATTAAAGCAAATGTACAGTGTATGTTTCCTAGTTGCTCAGTCATGTCCAACTCTTTGTGACCCCATGGACTGTAGTCCACCAGGCTCCTCTGTCCATGGGATTCTCCAGGCAAGAATCATGGAGTGGATTGCCATTTCTCTCTCCAGAGGATCTTCCCGACTCAGGGGTTGAACCAAGATCTCTGGCATTGCAAGCAATTGCTTGATTCTTTGAGCCACCAGGGAAGCCCAAGCTTGGGGTTTATGTAAAAGTACATACTAATGGCATGGACCACAAGTCCCTTAAAAGTCTGTGATCCAACAGATTAGGTTAGTAGTTCTAATTCCCAAGGCAGTTACAGAATGGTCAAAGAGACCAGGAAAATATAATCGAGAAAGGAAAGTTCTATCCACAGGCTTCACCCATAGGTTTTCAATCACTCTCACACACAGAGACAATGTAGAGTTAGTAAAATAAGGCAGAAAACGCGTATACTGAGAAAGCAGGGAGGCTAGAGCGCTGAGTGTTCTTGCCTTGTCCTGAAGATCCCAGACGAGCCCCCAGGATGATAGTTTATGGTGAACAATGTCGGATTTGTGATCTCTGAAGAAGATTTAGCTTCGGGATCAGGGACCAGACTTGATCACTCAGAGCTTTTGTCTGGCAGGATTTATTACAGTGAAAAAGGACTTAGAAAGCTTCTGACATAGACATCAGAAGGGGGATGGAGAGCCTATGTTGCATAGGCTACAAACAGGCTGTTTTGGTTAGCCTAGAGTTCAAATTGGGCATCCCCCAGCAGCTCAACGGTAAAGAATCTGCCTGAAATGCAGGAGTTGCAAGAGATATGGGTTTGATCCCTGGGTCAGGAAGATCCCCTGGAGGAGGACATGGCAACCCACTCTAGTATTCTTGCCTGGGGAATCCCATGGACAGAGAAGCCTGGCAGGCAAAGAGTTGGCACAGGACTGAAGTGACAGCATACACACACACACACACACACACACACGCACACCCCAACACACACACAAAGTTCAACTTGAGTCATGTATAGGCCAGAATGACTTTCCTATACCTCAATATGTGAAAATTTCTTCCATAATTTTCCCCTTTTAATTGAAATTCCTTTCATAGGAAGCATTGATAATCAATATATTTTTCCAGCATTGCTAGAGTGTTTCATTTGCCTATTCTGGGTTCACCCACTTCCCTCTGTGTTAGTCCTCCTTTTTATTGATATATTTGCCTAGTTGTCCACGTTGGGGGAAACTAATCAGATATCATGAACAGGCTCAGAGGTGTATTAATAGGGAAATGCTTTATACATTTTAGGGTATACATTTTATTGTTCACATCCAATTGTCACACAAACATTGTACATGTGCTTTAAGCGGTAAACAAAACCAGCAGTGCTACACATCATGAATAGTTATATTCCGCGACAACTTTGAAAACTGAGTGTTCGCTCCTCAGCCTTGTCTGACTCTTTGTAACCCTACAGACTGTAGCACTCCAGGTTTCCTTGTGCATGGGATTCTCCAGGCAAGAATACTGAGTGGGTTGCCATTTCCTTCTCCAGGGGATCTTCCTGACCCAGGGATCAAACTCAGGTCTCTGGCACTGTGGGCAGTTTCTTTATCATCTGAGCCACCGGGAAAGCCAACATCATGAGTAAGTTATACTCTGTGTAATTTTCCTTCTTGAACTCTAGGGTTAAAAGTATGGTTAGAAGCAAACAATTACTTTCCCTTAGAAATCTCTGTTATCAAAATCAGATCAATATTCTAGGAGAACTTTGTTTTCTTAACAGAATGAAAACTAAACAAAAAAAAATTCAGTCGTATCAGTTTATTGTTAATAACAAAATTCATGAACACAATTAAATTCAGTCTAATATTAATCTTGATAACATACAAAATTATTTTCGATAAATAAAACTAAAAAAAAGAAAAAAAAAAACCCCTAAAAAACAAAAAACAAAATTCTTTTCTCAAAGATCCTTTTTCATAAGTATTTTTTTTTTTAAATCATTTTCTGGATCCAAAGAAATTTGTCCTGTATTTTCTCATCCAGAACCAAACAACTGTAGGACAAAATCATTATCTTTTTTTTTTTTTGCCAAAGAATCCCCATTCTTTATACTTTCTCTTAGCCAATAACACATATCCTACTTGTTTTAAACACAGAAATGTTTTCCTTGTCAGTTTTATATACCACAATTTTTAACCCACAACTTGAAGATCTTGACAAAATCAAGAAACAAGTGATTGAAATGTTACATCAGCATTTTCTGATTGGCAAGCTGAAGAATATATTCCATACTTCTAAAAACAAACATTTCTTCACAGAATAATTTTCTGTAATGATATATCATGCATGTTTAATAAATCCAAACACTTTTAATTTTCCTCTTGGTTTAAAAGCAGACAAAAGTAGGTAAAATTTGATTTGTTTGATTTGCAAGCACTTATATGCTGCTGCTGCTGCTAAGTCACTTCACTCGTGTCCAACTCTGTGCAACCCCAGAGACGGCAGCCCACCAGGCTCCCCTGTCCCTGGGATTCTCCAGGCAAGAACACTGGAGTGGGTTGCCATTTCCTTCTCCAAGCACTTATATATATATATATATATTTTTAATTTAAATTTATTTATTTTAATTGGAGGCTAATTACTTTACAATATTGCAGTGGTTTTGCCATATATTAACATGAATCCGCCACGGGTGTACACGTGTTCCCCATCCTGAAGCCCCCTCCCTCCTATCTCCCCATACCATCCCTCTGGGTTGTCTCAGTGCACCAGCCCCAAGCATCCAGTATCATGCATAGAACCTGGACTGGTGACTCGTTTCATATATGATGTTATACATGTTTCAACACCATTCTCCCAAATCATCCCACCCTCCCCCTCTCCCACAGAGTCCAAAAGACTGTTCTATACATCTGAGTCTCTTTTGCTGTCTTGCATACAGGATTATCATTACCATCTTTCTAAATTCCATATATATGCGTTAGTATACTGTATTGGTGTTTTTCTTTCTGGCTTACTTCACTCTGTATAATAGGCTCCAGTTTCATCCACACATTAGAACTGATTCAAATGTATTCTTTTTAATGGCTGAGTAATACTCCATTGTGTAAATGTACCACAGCTTTCTTATCCATTCATCTGCTGATGGACATCTAGGTTGCTTCCATGTCTTGGCTATTATAAACAGTGCTGTGATGAACATTGGGGTATACGTGTTTCTTTTGATTCTGGTTTCCTCGGTGTGTATGCCCAGCAGTGGGATTGCTGGGTCATAAGGCAGTTCTATTGCCAGTTTTTGAAGGAATCACCACACTGTTCTCCATAGTGGCTGTACTAGTTTGCATTCCCACCAACAGTGTAACAAGGTTCCCTTTTCTCCACACCCTCTCCAGCATTTATTGCTTGTAGACTTTTGGATCGTAGCCATTCTGACTGGCATGAAATGGTACCTCATTGTGGTTTTGATTTGCATTTCTCTGATAATGAGTGATGTTGAGCATCTTTTCATGTGTTTGTTAGCCATCTGTATGTCTTCTTTGGAGAAATGTCTATTTAGTTCTTTGGCCCATTTTTTGATTGGGTCGTTTATTTTTCTGGGATTGAGCTGCAGGAGTTGCTTGTATACTTTCGATATTAGTTGTTCATTTGCTATTATTTTCTCCTATTCAGAAGGCTGTCTTATCACCTTGCTTATAGTTTCCTTTGTTGTGCAGAAGCTTTTAATTTTAATTAGGTCCCATTTGTTTATTTTTGCTTTTATTTCCAGTATTCTGAGAGGTGGGTCATAGAGGATCCTGCTATGATTTATGTCAGAATGTTTCGCCTATGTTCTCCTCTAGGACTTTTATTGTTTCTGATCTTATGTTTAGATCTTTAATCCATTTTGAGTTTATTTTTGTGTGTGGTGTTAGAAAGTGTTCTAGCTTCATTCTTTTACAAGTGGTTGACCAGTTTTCCCAGCACCACTTGTTAAAGAGACTGTCTTTTCTCCATTGTATATTTTTGCCTCCTTTGTGGAAGATAAGGTGTCCATAGGTGTGTGGATTTATCTCTGGGCTTTCTATTTTGTTCCATTGATTTATATTTCTATCTTTGTGCCCATACCATACTGTCTTGCTGACTGTGGCTTTGTAGTAGAACCTGAAGTCAGGCAGGTTGATTCCTCCAGTTCCATTCTTCTTTCTCAAGATTGCTTTGGCTCTTCAAGGTTTTTTGTATTTCTATAAAAATTGTGAAATTATTTGTTCTAGCTCTGTGAAAAATACCATTGGTAGCTTGATAGGGATTGCTTTGTGTAGTGTATTCATTTTCACTATATTGATTCTTCCGATCCATGAACATGGTATATTTCTCCATCTATTAGTATCCTCTTTGAATTTTTTCACCAGTGTTATAGTTTTCTATATATAGGTCTTTAGCTTCTTTAGGTAGATATATTCCTAAGTATTTTATTCTTTTCATTGCAATGGTGAATGGAATTGTTTCCTTAATTTCTCTTTCTGTTTTCTCATTATTGGTGTATAGGAATATAAGGGATTTCTGTGTGTTGAATTTATATCCTGCATCTTTACTATATTCATTAATTAGCTCTAGTAATTTTCTGGTGGAGTCTTTAGGGTTTCCTATGTAGAGGATCATGTCATTTATATTTTTTAAGGTCAATTAAAAGGATATCCTTGACTAATTAACCTCAGCAATATTATCCAAGGGCAAAAACACATATTGAGACACACAAACATCCAGAGACCTCATTTTTTCCACCTTGTTGCATTTCGTGAATTAAGCATTGCAATTAAGCTTATCAATTTATGGGTAATGGGATAGTCAAGTTTACACTCAATTTTAAAAGGCTTTCCTCCTTTTATAAAGTGTTTTCTTAGGTTGAAGTTCTATGATTAACCCCAGGCTGGAATTCCAGGCAAAGTGGACTGTGTTGGTATTTTAAGGACATGATAAATGTTATCTTCGAGTTTTCTCCTAGGCATATTTTTGTTTTCTCAGGATCTGAAAAATGCATTTTATCAAGTTAGCTTTCCCTAACTGCATATGCAAAAAGAACCCGTCTTTGTGTTTTTTAGTTTTATCTTAAGAAATCCTCTCCACAGTCTAAGGAATACTGTTACCACACATTGTCTAAAAATAACTCATCTTTCTTTTTCTTTTGTCATTTTAGCTAAAATTTTTCTTAATGAATAAAACCTGAATTTCACATTTTACATAAGGCAACAGAAATAACAATCACACAAGTGGAATACACACTTACATACAAAATGACAAATCTGTCACAGACCCTCTCCAAGGGTGACTGGTACGGAGTCCAAAACAAACATTCCCCAACACAAACAATCTTCAGTGGTAGTCAGAGATCAGAACTCAATTGACAGAAATGCCCAGATGTCACTCAGTGCTCACAAACAGTCGTCACAGTAGACAGATGTCAGAACCAGTTGGTAAAAATGCCCAAATTGCAGGCAGTGCTCACAAAAGGTTGTTAGCATCAGACACACATCAGGACCAATTGCCAAAGGTACCCAAACAGTACCTCGTGCCCCAGACTGTTCTCAACACCAGATACACATCAGAACCAACTGGCAATAATGCCCAAATAGCGCTAGCACTCACAGATGGGAGGGTTGCCTGTGTGTGCACTGGTGGACTTACCCAGTCTTGGAGCTTGTGAGCTTGTCCCAAATGCAAGTTTCCATTCCACCAAGGAAAAGCGTAAGTCGGCAGCCAGTGCTGAGAAGGGGAGAAAGAGGGAGGATCCTCAAAACAAATGGTTTTGGCGATTGCTGAGAACATCCTTCAAATTCCCTATTTGGGCTAGCTAGCCACAAGCAGCAGGCTCATATATTTTCCTGGTCATAGTTCTCTCCTGGAAACCCCAGGAGAGTCAGGTGCCATAAAAGCAGAGGAGCCAGCAGTAGCCAGCCCCACACTGGGGGCCAAAATCCATTACCGAAAAAGTGTGTGGGGTCTAGCTGTTCACCACTCAAAAGCCAATAAGCAGGCCAGATTGGTAGAAAGGAAAGTTTGCTTATTTCAGATGCTGGCAACTGGGTGAAGATAAGGCAGTGGTCATCTCTCCGAAGGTTGACTCCACATCCTCCCACCCCCTACCCCCCTTGCACTGCTAACCAGTGGGGCAAGAGCTTTTATAGAGAGAAGTTGGGGAGGTACTACACACAGAAACACGTCCTGCTCCGTTTCAGGTGTGCTTCCCTTGGAGATCTTGCTAAAATGCAGATTCCAGAGCTACTGATAGAGTGAGTCAGGTGAAGGGGCAGGAAACTGCTTTCCATCCAGCTCCCAGGTCTCACTACTCTGAAATTTTGAGGGCTAAACTTTGAATAGAATGGCTTTAAGCAGTCCTTGTATTAATGCCATCAGGAAATGAGAACAGCTTCAGTGAATACTCACAGCCAAAGATCCGACCCCTGGAGGGCTGTCCGCACACAAGTGGAATGGTAGCAAAGGCACTCCTGTCCAACAATTAAGATTGGCAGAGCTAATTCTGGAAGTCAGTGTGGTCAATGGCAGAAAAGGGTGCTTTTCTATTGGGAAACAGCACCCTGAATGAATAGATGAGCCGAGTTTCTGACCCCAAATGGGAACCCCAAGCACAAAGTCAGGGGCAACTGATGGCAATGAATGAGGGCCACCCTGGCCATGCCCACCAGGGTGAGTGGCCCAATATGACTAAGATCCCAGCATCCAGGGGAACGGGGCAGTCTGGGTTCAAGACTCACACTGTTGCCTCTTAGCTGCATTCCTGAGAAATTCCTTGGCCTTTCAGCATTCATTGTTTTCCATATTTAAATAGAAATATTAAAAAATACCTCCTTGTCAGGGTGCTGTGAGACACATAAAAACACTTACCACCATGCCTGACACTTAAGTGCTCAATAAAGATTAGCTTCTATGCTTCAAGGGATTCCCTGGTGGCTCAGATGGTAAAGTGTCTGTCTGCAATGCAGGAGACCTCAGTTCAATCCCTGGGTCTGGAAGATCCCCTGGAGAAGGGAATGGCAGCCCACTCCAGTACTCTTGCCTGGAAAATCCCACGGACGGGGGCTACAGTCCATGGGGTCGCAAAGAGTTGGGCTGAGCAATGTCAATTTCACTCTCTATGTTTGAAGAAAGATAAATTTTGCCTTTGATGATATCTAATGACTTTATCGGAGGAGGCAATGGCAACCCACTCCAGTACTCTTGCCTGGAAAATCCCATGGGTAGAGGAGCCTGGTAGGTTGCAGTCCATGGTGTCGCTGAGAGTCGGACACGACTGAGAGACTTCATTTCACTTTTCACTTTCATGCATTGGAGAAGGAAATGGCAACCCACTCCAGTGTTCTTGCCTGGAGAATCCCAGGGACGGGGAAGCCTGGTGGGCTGCCATCTATGGGGTCGCACAGAGTTGGACATGACTGAAGTGACTTAGCAGCAGCAGCAGCAGCAGTGACTTTATCAGAATAAAGACTTTCTTATGCACCTTATTGTGACACAGGAGCTGGAGATTTTTTTGCAAGTTCATTTGATCAGATTATATAAATTACAGTAAATCCCCTACATACAAACAAGTTCTGTTCTGAGAGCACATTCGTTATGACCAGTTTGTTCATAAGTCCAGCAAAGTTAGCCTAGGTACCCAACTAAGACAGTCAGCTATATGCTACTGTACTGTAATAGGTTTATAATACTTTAAATACAGATAATACATAAAAAACAAACACAAAAATAAGGAAACGTCTTTAATCTCACAGTACCTTTCAAGGTACTGTACAATGCCTTGAAAATACAGTAATGCAGCACAACAGCTGGCATACAGGGGCTGGAACTGAGAGAACGGGCAAGAAGAGTCACTGACTAGAGGAGAGAGAGGAGGTGGGAGATGGTAGAGCTGAAGGACCATCAGCAATGGGAGACGGAGTAAAAGCTGCAATTCACTCAAATGGTTGTTGATGCCACGGATTCTGACTCCTTACTGTGATCCTTTGATACCTGTTTAGTAGCTCTTTTTTTTTTTTTTTTTTTTCCCTTTCCTCTTCATGGATGGCAGGGTAGCACTGATTTCATTCTGAATGGCTGCTACAACCTTCATGTACCATTTGGGTCTTGTAACTCAAAAACGGACAGCGCTTCCTTAAATAAAGAAAATCTTGCCATTTCCTGGATTCTGAATCTCTTCAGTTCTTCAGTTACTTCATGTTCTTCTTGTCTCTCTTCATCCTGTCGCTGGGTCTCCAGTTCCTGGAGCTTTTTATCAGTACCAGTACCAGTATTACCAGGGGTTGTATGCTTGCTTCTAGATATCCTGTAAATAAGTAGGGGAACAACTAAGCCATTCAGGTAAGACCTAAATCAAATCCCTCATGATTATATGGTGGAAGTGACAAATAGATTCAAAGGATTAGATCTGATAGACAGAGTGCCTGAAGAACTATGGACAGAGGTTCATAAAACTGTACAAGAGGCAGTAATCAAAGCCATCCCTCCAAAAAAGAAATGGAAAATGGTTGTCTGAGGAGGCCTTACAAATAAAGAGAAGAGAATTGAAAGGCAAAGGAGAAAAGGAAAGATATGCCCATCTGAATGCAGAGTTCCAAAGAATAGCAAGGAGAGATAAGAAAGCCTTCTGAAGTGAACAGTGAAAAGAAATAGAGGAAAACAACAGAATAGGAAAGACTAGAGATCTCTTCAAGAGAATTAGAGATACCAGGGAACATTTCATGCAAAGGTGGGCACAATAAAGGATAGAAACTGTATGGACCTAACGAAGCAGGAGATATTAAGAAAAGGTGGCAAGAACACAGAAGAACTATACAAAAATATCTTACTGACCCAGATAGCCATGATGGTGTGACCACTCTCCTAGAGCCAGATATTTTGGAGTGTGGAGTCAAGTGGACCTTAGGAAGCATCATTATGAACAAAGTTAGTGGAGGTGATGGAATTCCAACTGAGCTATTTCAAATCCTGAAAGGTGATGCTGTGAAAATGCTGCACTCAATATGCCAGCAAATTTGGAAAACTCAGCATTGGCTACAGGACTGGAAAAGGTTAGTTCTCATTCCAACACCAAGAAAGGCAGTGCCAAAGAATCCTCAAACAACCGCACAATTAGACTCATTTCACATGCTAGCCAAATAATGCTCAAAATTTTCCATGCTAAGTTTCAACAGTATGTGAACCAAGAACTTCCAGATGTTCAGGCTAGACTTGGAAAGGCAGAGAAACCAGAGATCAACTTGCCAACATTCGTTGAATCATAGTAAAAGCAAGAGAGCTCCAGAAAAATATGTACTTCTGCTTCATTGAGTACACTAAAACCTTTGACTGTGTGGATCACAACAAACTGTGGAAAATTCTGAAAGAGATGGGAATACTAGACCACCTCACCTGCCTCCTGAGAAACCTGTAGGTAGGTCAAGAAGCAACAGTTAGAAGCAGATATGGAACAGCAGACTGGTTCCAAATTGGGAAAGGAGTATGTCAAGGCTTTATATTGCCACCCTGCTTATTTAACTTATGTGCAGAGTACATCATGGGAAATGCCAGGCTGGATGAAACACAAACTGGAATCAAGATTGCTGGGAGAAATATCAGTAACCTCAGATATACAGATGACACCACCGTTATGGAAGAAAGTGAAGAGGAACTAAAGATCCTCTTGATGAAGGTGAAAGAGGAGAGTGAAATATCTGGCTTAAAAATCAACATTCAAAAAATGAAGATCATGGCATCTAGTCCCATCACTTCATGGCAAATAGACGGAGAAACAATGGAAACAGTGACAGACTTTATTTTCTTGGGCTCCAAAATCTCTGCAGATGGTGACTGCAGCCATGAATTTAAAAGATGTTTACTTCTTTGAAGAAAAGTTACGACCAATCTAGACAGCATAATAAAAGCAGAGACATTGCTGACAAAGGTCCATCTAGTTAAAGCTGTGGTTTTTTTCAGTAGTCTTATAGGGATGTGAGAGTTAAACCATAAAGAAAGTGCTGAAGAATTGATGTTTTTGAACTGTGATGTTGGAGAAAACTTTTGAGAGTCCTTGGGACTGCAAGCAGATCAAACCAGTCAAACCTAAAAGAAATCAGTCCTGAATATTCATTGGAAGGAATGATGCTGAAACTCCAATACGTTGGCCACCTGATGTGAAGAGCTGACTCATTAGAAAAGATCCTGATTCTGTGAAAGATTGAAGGCAGGAAGAGAAGGGGAAACAGAGGATGAGACTGTTGGATGGCATCACCGACCCAGTGGACATGAAACAGAGCAAGCTCCTTTAGATGGTGAAGGATGGGACGTCTGGCGTGCTGCAGTCCGTGGGGTAGCAAAGAGTCAGACACAGCTGAGCAACTGAAAAACAACAACTCCTGCATGCCATACAGTACTGTACGGCAAATTAAACAACAACAACAACAACAACAGCCATTTGTAGAGGATTCACACACATGACAATGTATGCCAGACATACGAACTAACTGATTGGACAAGAGAATTGTGATTGGACAAGAGAAACGTGGTCTCATCTTTGAAAGTTTGCAATCTGAAGGTTCATAGGTAGGGGACTTTTTATTAAGGTTAGTTCAGTTACTGTTTTGTGACAGTAACCAGGTAGTAGCACAAAACCATCATACAATGTTTCCTCTAAGTTACTACTCTAACTTGGGGGTCGGTTTCACCTCACGGACTAACCAATTCCAACAAAGTAAAAATGCTGGTCATTTTTGACATCCTGACTCCCTTATCTCTTTGTTGGTGGATTCTCACAAGCATCAACTAGACTCTGAGTTCCCTGGGACTATGTGCTGCATTTATTCATTATTCATTCTGTTCTGTGCTATCTGTTGTACACAATCTAGTCTTATTGCCATGGGAATAGCAGTTCAAAGACAAGAACCTCTTCAGTTCATTTCAGTCATTTCCACGGTTAGTGTGGTGGCAGGTTGATTCTGGCTTTGATGGTGATGAAAAGGAAAAGAGGCACTCATTTAATAAAGTGACTGTTCCCTGCTCAACTTTCTTTACATCTTTTTGTGCCTCAAATTTAGCAAATGAAACATTCATTCCCAGAGATAATCTGAAATACGAGGTTGGCTGTCACATGCATGATTGATTCTAAACATATGCCCAAGTCCTTCCTATCAGGCTGAACCCAGGGCAACAAAACACGCTGCAAAAAAGACTTTCCTGTCATCAGCAGGTATACTGTCATCTTTGACTTAACTCTCAGATTGTAAGCAAGCAGCTGCTGGCAAGAGATCACAAACAAAACCAATCTGTGTCTGTTTCCCACGTCTTGCCAGGGAATGTGTCTCTCTGAGTTGTCATTCCCCTTCACCCTCTCTAGACCTTGAATTTCTGTCCCCTCCTCCTAGCCATATTCAGTTTCTTGTGTCCATTTTTGCATCCATCTGCCCCTCTCTGGTTTCTGTGGTTGAGCAACGAGTCATGGAAACTACTAAAGACCTGTCTCTCTCGACTTGTCCACCAGCTGTATCCTGTTATGTGTCTGTCTTTCAGCTGCCCTTAGGTCACAATATGCTTTTCCCTTCACCTACTTCAGTGCTATTTCTCTTGTTTAATTACCTTTCTTTGAAATTGCCAGCCCTTACTTCCATTTCTGATTTAAATTTTTTTAATTTCTTTTTTTAAATTTAGTAATTTAGCTGAGAGATAGTATCTCCCTTTCTTATGACCTGAGTAATGGTACAAGGTGCTAACTTTAATTAGTGCCAATCAGTATTTCAAACCCATTTGGTCATAAGGTCATTCTTCTGTCTCCCAAATAGTAACAGAATATAGCACAGATTTTCAGGGTTTATGTACAAAATTTGATTTCCAATTCATTTCACAATCATGCTATTTTCTAATTTGGGGATGTCTGCTGCTGCTGCTAAGTTGCTTCAGTCATGTCTGACTCTATGCAACCCCATAGATGGCAGCCAACCAGGCCGCCCCCTCCCCTGGGATTCTGCAGGCAAGAACACTGGAGTGGGTTGCCATTTCCTTCTCCAATGCATGAAAGTGAAAAGTAAAAGTGAAGTCTCTCAGTCGTGTCTGGCTCTTTGCAACCCTATGGACTGCAGCCCACTGGGCTCCTCCATCCATGGGATTTTCCAGGCAAGAGTACTGGAGCGGAATGCCATTGTCTATATCCAATTTGTAGAACTGATCTCCCAATGGCTTAAATTGAATGTCACTGGAATATTGGCTAAGTGCCAGTTCAAATGTGACATGGGTTGGAAAACCACAGTCTGTGGTCAAAGCTGACCTGGCATACGTTTTTGTAAATAAAGTTTTATTGACACACAGTCATATTTGTTTGTTTATGGATTATCTGTGACTGCTTTCACACTCTAGAGACTATGCCCTGCAAAGCCTGAAATATTTTCTATCCGACCATTAAAAAAAAAATGTTTGAGCACTTGTGGACTACCCCACACACCAGGTCTGGAAAATGATCCTGGTTACATTTCCAGGCAAAGTTTATCAGATATTTAGTCTGATATTTGAAAATCTCTTTTCCCTCAATTTGTGAAAATCACAGGTCACATACTAACTCATAGGAAAGGCTAGATTATTTTCAGAGATACCACAAAGGTATTTGGGATACAAATGGGTTGCCAGATAAAATACACAGGACACTAAGGTAAACTTGAATTTCAGAATAATTACAAATAATTTTTTGGCATATGTATGTTCTAAATATTGCATAAGGACATACTTATACTAAAATTTTACTTATTTCTCTGCAATCCAAATTTCACTGGACATCTTGTGCTCTTATTTACTAAATCTGATAGCCTTTTCTTTATAAGGATGAAAAGAAGAACAACTGAATAGACGTTGAAGCAGCATCTACAGGGCACCTTGTGAAGCTTCTAGTTCATTAGCACCTTCTGATATATTGTCTGGTCACATTTCATAGCTCTCCAGTTTATATTCATGTTTAGAATGAATATTGAGAGGTTTCAATCTTTAAACCCAGGTTTTTGGCACAAGTGGTCTGCTTTCTGACTCTGTAATTCATGCTGTTTACTGGCAGTTTAAAAATTTAATTGTCCATCACATTTTAGGAGTAAGAGCAATTTTTCAATACAGATTGAAGTGAATTATGCTGTACAACTTCCTATGTTTGATTTAGTCACAAGGGGAGAGCGACAAATAGAAAGTATGCAAAGTAAAGACTGAGAGAATTCACAAGAGTCCAGTTCTAATAATGATCCATCTGTAAGGCACAGTGTTAGAGGTTTAACTGTAATTCAGAAATGCTGGGAAAAGCAGTTTGCTAACTGAAAGAAAACAAGATTAGTTAAACAGAAAAGTAATATATTGAAAAATTCTATATTTGAAACAAGCTTTTGCTTAGGAGTACCTCAGACCATTTAATGACATTTAATGGACTCCTGGGATGGTTTTCTTTCTGACACCAATTTTACTTTTCTAGCTGATTTGCATGTAAGAAAACATATTTATATACAATGATCAGTGGGTTCATCCCAATTTAAGTCATTACTAATTTGCTGAGTCATTTTAAGTCAATAACTGCATGGTTTTGTTTCTCCATTTCTCATTTGAAGAATCTACATTAGAAGGTTTTGAAGTTTCTTACTAGGTCTAAAACGACTTCTATTACAATCCTGTGCACATTATATTAGACTGTGATATCTAGAGCATGTCTAAAATACCAAAATTATCAAATGAAATGTGAAAACTGGCCCCAAATTCAGGAAATATGACAGTATCAGTAGGTAGCCTTTATAGATGAGTCTGAAAGAAAGAAAAGTGTAAGAGTTAGTTGCTCAGTAGTGTCTGACTCTTTGAGACCCCGTGGACTGTAGCCTGCTTGGCTCCTCTGTCCATGAAATTCTCCAGAAAAGAAATGGCAAGGATGGGTTGTCATTCCCTTCTCTAGGGGATCTTCCACACCCAGAGAACAAACCCAGGTCTCCTGCACTGCGGGCAGACTCCTTACTGTCTGAGCCCCAGGGAAGCCCCAACAGATGAGACTGGTCATAGTGGTGGTTTAGTTGCTCAGTCATGTCTAACTGTTCACAATGCCATGGACTATAGCCCTCCAGGCTCCTCTGTCCATGGAATTCTCCAGACAAGAATAGTGGAGTGGGTTGCCATTTCCTTCTCCAACAGATGAGACTGGTTCCCATCAAATTAGAACAGACCTGTTTAAATTAGATGGAACACTGGTTTAATATATTAAATTTGTCTACTTCTAATATATGCTCATGTAATATTTGTATTCCTGAAATTCTATTCTTCTCTTTATAACTATTTTGGCTTTCTGTTAATTTGTAAAAGTTTAACAGAAAATTTTAATTGATTGTAATTTCTACTACATGGTACCTTGTTTGAAAGTGAGTGCCATATAAAGAAAAATCTGTTTTCTGTGGGGTTTGGTATTAGTAATCTATTAGTTAGATATAAAAAATACACATGAAGTATGTTAAAGACTGGAGGGGAAATAAATGACCCAGTATGCTTATTCAGAAATTGTTATTTAGGATAATACAACTAGGATTGTAGAGATGATGATGTGTGTTTTCCATCTTAACCATTTAAAAATATATATATAAAACTAAGAAAGTGAAAAGAGTATGTAAATCTGCTAAGGTTAGCTTATATGTCTTCTAATACTCCCCTTTTAAAAATAAAATTTTAACTTGAAACATTTCCAATAGGCTAAAATTGTCTCTGCCACCACTCTAATTTTTCTCTCTTCACCCTCCTCCTTTGAGATAAGTACTACTGTCGGTTTTGTGTGGGTCTTTTTCAGAGAATTTTTCAATGTAGTTTCTCACAGAAATTTGACTTTGTTTTCTGTATATGCTAATAAGCACAACCTGCTGTGTTTTCAGGGTTGGATGGGAATATGTGCTGCTGCTTAAGACCTTTTGAATCAGGCTTGATTATCAGAATGAGCAAAGCTACACTGCAGGGTCACATCAGGGCAAGGGGTGTGTGTGTATGTGTGTGTGTGTGTGTTTGTGCAGACACATATGCCTGTTATGTGTGCTGCTGCTGCTGCTGCTAAGTCACTTCAGTCGTGTCTGACTCTGTGTGACCCCATAGACAGCAGCCCACCAGGCTCCCTCATCCCTGGGATTCTCCAGGCAAGAACACTGGAGTGGGTTACCATTTCTTTCTCCAATGCATGAAGGTGAAAAGTGAAAGTGAAGTCGCTCAGTCGTGTCCAACTCTTAGTCACCCCATGGACTGCAGCCTACCAGGATCCTCTGCCCATGGAATTTTCCAGGCAAGAGTACTGGAGTGGGTTGCCATTGCCTTCTCCATTATGTGTGCATACACACAAATGTACATTTGGTTCACAAACTACTCTGCATCTTGGTTTGCTTATCTACAACTAATATGATAATTCAGAACATCACTACAGTTTGCTCAGTTCATGTGGTCTCTGATCTCTTATCCTTAGTGCTAACATAGCTGAAAAGATGACTATATGACAGGACTTCTATATTTTCACCATGATGTTTAGTTATAGTTTTTGTTTATGGAATCTAACATTGTTTATAAAAGCTACACACATACTAGTTTGCTCAAAGTAGATCCAACTCATTCCTCTTCCCATTCATTTAAAAATAAATGAATTTATTTATAAAACAAGAACGGGGGGAAGGTCCAGGGATGTTGATTATCCTTTCACACCATCTCATGGTCATTTCTTATGAGGTTTGAATGACTCATTTGGAGTTAATGCCATTAAATCCCTCTGTTCTCTTTGTTCTGTGTCTAACTAACTACAACCCCTCACTACACTGAACTTAGTGAACAATGCTGATAATTCATATATGATTTCTTGTAACTCTATGTTTTAGGGCCAAAAATTAAGTTGAGCTACTGTGAGTCTGTGATAGCTCAGTTTTTCTTTCGTTCTCAAAACTGAAATTTGAAAATTCAAAAAGATACATGCATGCCAGTATTCACAACAGGATTATTCACAATAACCAAGACATAGAAGCAGCCTAAGTGACTATTGCCAGAAGAGTGGAAAAGAAGATGTGATACATATATACAATGGAATACCACTCAGCCATAAAAAAGAGTGAAATAATGCCATTTGCAGCAATGTAGATGGACCCAGAGAATATTATACTAAGTGAAATACATCAGAAAAATAAAGACAAATGTATGATATCACTTATATGTGGAATCTACAAAATGATAAAATTTATTTATAAAACAAGAACAGACTCACAGCCATAGAAGACATACATGTGGTTACAGAAGGGAAAGTGGAGAAGGAGGAATGAATTAGGGATTTGGAATTAAGGTGGCTCAGTGGTAAAGAATCTGCCTGTTAAGCAAAAGACATGGGTTCGATCCCTGGGTCAGGAGGATCCCCTGGAGAAGGAACTGGTAACCCACTCCAGTACTCTTGCCTGGGAAATCCCATGGATAGAAGAGCCTGGCAGGCTATAGTCCATGGTGTTGTAAAAGTCAGACAGAACTTAACAACTTAGCATGAGTATGATACATTAAAAAAAAAAAAAATGACAAGGACCCACTGCATAGCACCAGGAGCTATACTCTATATCTTTAATAAGATATAAGGGAAAATAATTTGATTAAGAACATATTTATATTTGAAAAAGAATATATATATATATTTGATAAAAATGTGTATATATATATATATATATATACACATATATTTATAAAAGTGATATCCCAACCTAGGGGGTTGGGATGGGGTAAGAGGTAGGAGGGAGGTTCAAGACAGATGGCACATAAGTGTACCTATGGTTGATTCATGTTGATATATGGGAGAAACCAGCACAATATTGTTAAGCAATTATCCTCCAATTAAAAATAAATTAATTAGTTTTTAAGAAGTGACATTCCTATGTAAACACTGATAGTCACTACTTGGTGAAGGTATCTTGTTTCTGATTTTATGGGCATTGGTGTCCAGCTTGCTTCAGCCAACCTCATTGTTGCTGAAAGTGGGGTGCTGCTGCTTGCTGCTCTAGAGCCAATAGAGGCCAGGCTGGTGGAAAGGAAAATTTGCTTTATTTAGATGACAGCAACAGGGAGGAAGGCAGCCTTCTGTGCAAAGGTCGACTTCCCCCACTGCCCCCTCACTGACAATCAGTGGGCAAGAGCTTTTATAGACAGAGGGAGGGGACTACATGGAGGAATAGCACAGTCAGCTCTGACAGCCATTGAAACAGGCTGTCTTGAAATTGGTCATCAGTGATTAAATCAGTGTTATCTTGATTGTTTTAAGTACAATTATTCTTCAGTTCCATGGTTTTCATTTCTTTGAGGCCAGTTTTCAGAACTGTGGCAGCTTATGTCATGGCTAGTTCAAATTGCCAACATCTGCTGGATCATGAAAAAGCAAGAAAGTTCCAGAAAAACATCTATTTCTGCTTTCTTGACAATGCCAAAACCCTTGACTGTGTGGATCACAATAAACTGTGGAAAATTCTGAAAGAGATGGCAATACCAGACCACCTGACCTGCCTCTTGAGAAATCTGTATGCAGGCCAGGAAGCAACAGTTAGGACTGGACATGGAACAACAGACTGGTTCCAAATAGGAAAAGGAGTACATCAAGGCTGTATATTGTCACCCTGCTTATTTAACTTCTATGCAGAGTACATCATGAGAAATGCTGGACTGGAAGAAACACAAGCTGGAATCAAGATTGCCGGGAGAAATATCAATAACCTCCGATATGCAGATGATACCACCCTTATGGCAGAAAGTGAAGAGGAGCTAAGAAGCCTCTTGATGAAAGTGAAAGAGGAGAGTAAAAAAGTTGGCTTAAAGCTCAACATTCAGAAAACGAAGATCATGGCATCCAGTCCCATCACTTCATGGGAAATAGATGGGAAAACAGTGGAAACAGTGTCAGACTTTATTTTGGGGGGCTCCAAAATCACTGCAGATGGTGACTGCAGCCATGAAATTAAAAGACGCTTATTCCTTGGAAGAAAAGTTGTGACCAACCTAAATAGTATATTCAAAAGCAGAGACATTACTTTGCCGACAAAGGTCCGTCTAGTCAAGGCTATGGTTTTTCCTGTGATCATGTATGGATGTGAGAGTTAGACTGTGAAGAAGGCTGAGCACTGAAGAATTGATGCTTTTGAACTGCGGTGTTGGAGAAGACTCTTGAGAGTCCCTTGGACTGCAAGGAGATCCAACCAGTCCATTCTGAAGGAGATCAACCCTGGGATTTCTTTGGAAGGAATGATGCTAAAGCTGAAGCTCCAGTACTTTGGCCACCTCATGGGAAGAGCTGACTCATTGGAAAAAACTCTGATCCTGGGAGGGACTGGGGGCAGGAGGAGAAGGGGACGACAGAGGATGAGATGGCTGGATGGCATCACTGACTCGATGGACGTGAGTCTGAGTGAACTCCGGGAGTTGGTGATGGACAGGGACACCTGGTGTGCTGCGATTCATGAGGTCGCAAAGAGTTGGACACGACTGAGCGACTGAACTGAACAGAACTGAACAGTATGGTCATCTTGTAGTTAACTTCTTCACCTGGTGGGGGTTTCAGTATCTATGAGACAACCCACAGGATATGGTTCAGAACATTGTCTATAGCCCTTCAGTTCAGTTCAGTCGCTTAGTCGTGTAAATTTGGACTTCATCGTTTCTGATACTGCAATTTTAGAGCCATGCTACTGCTTGAAATTAGGCCATAATTTTTAATAGAGTCCATGATTCTTCATTTGTTTGCAAAGCTTAATAATAGAGAGATGTGCAAATTATGTTAAAATTTCAGACTCATACACAAAGACTAAATTATAGATAGAGTTAGTTGGAAGTAGATTTATCAATATTTTCCTTATGGAATTTTTCTTTTATATTAAGAAATTTCTCTTCCACACCGAGATCAAATAAGACCATGTTTATGCTCAGGGTGAAAACATGCTCAGAAAAATTTGAGAAGACCCTAAGCTCTTACCTGTGACTGGCATTTAAGACCATTCAAGTAAGAAAGCAAGGGTAAGGCAGAATTGTAAACAGTGT
Source organism: Budorcas taxicolor (assembly GCF_023091745.1). NCBI lineage: Eukaryota > Metazoa > Chordata > Mammalia > Artiodactyla > Bovidae > Budorcas > Budorcas taxicolor. The sequence goes on from NC_068923.1 coordinate 1,928,349, forward strand.
AAGTATTGAAGATGTGTCCCAACAAACACACAGAACCCAGCTGTAGAGACTTTTTTCCCCATGCACCAGGCATCTAGAGACTCTAGTGTTAATTCAACAAAGCATTTAGTCTCCCCCGCAAAGAGTTTGTAAAAGTCACTAACAAAAGGTATAACCCACAACAAGCTGCATCAAAAAACTCTGGGCAGCAGGGAAAATATGAATCCCAGAGCTACCACATTATATTTAAAATGTCAAGTTGCAAACAAAAATTATGAAGCAAGAATGGAAAGTGTGGTATACATACACACACACATAAAGAAATTCATAGAAACTATCCCCTGGGAAGCACATACATCAGACTTATCAGACAAAGCTAAATGTAACAGTGGACAAAAAAAAAAAAAAAAAAAAAAAAACCACCTAAAGCAAATCAAGAAAATGATGTATCATCAAACAGAGAAGATTAATAAAGAGAAAGTACAAAAAGAAACTAAATATAAATTCAGGATCTAAAGTGTAAAATGAAAAATAAACTGGAGAATATCAACATCAGATTTGAGTAGGCAGAAGAAAGACGCCATGAACTTGAAGACAGAACAATTGAAATTATTGGTCTGCAGATCAGGGGAAAAAAGAACAAAGAAAATGATACCAAAGTACAGAAGAGGAAAGAACACTTTTTAACTCATTCTGTTAGGACAGCATTACTTTGAAAACAAAACCAAAGCTTTACAATAAAAGAAAGCTATAGAGCAATATCTCTATAGATAAATAGTATATATAGTATTATAGATGAACAATTCACTACTAAATGTTAGCAACCTGAATTCAGCAGTGTATAGAAAGGATTACATACCATGACCATGTGAAATTTATCCCAGGAATGCAAAGATGGTTCAACACGTGAAAGCCAATAGATATGCTGCATAATGTTCATAGAATGAAGAAAAAACAACAAGTTCATGTCAATTGTTGCAGAGGAGCATTTGACAAAATCCAATCATGTGTAAAATATACCACAAACTAAAAATAGAATGACACGCCAAATAATAAAGAGCATTTTTGGAAAAAAAACAGCTGACATCATACACAAAAGTGAGTGATTGACAACATTTCCTATAGGATCAAGAATGAGATAAGAATGCCTGATTTTACTACTTATATTCAACAGTTTACTATAAGTTTAGCCCAAACAATTAGTCAAGAAAAGAAATAAAAGGCATCCAGCATAGAAAGGAAGAAATAAAACTATCTCTTTTCACAGAGAACATGAGTCTTAAAAAAAAACACACTTGGAAAACTCATAGTTCTCAACTTCCATATTTATTATAAACTTCAGTAATCAAAAGAATTTTGCATTGGTGGTCATGTATGGATGTGAGAGTTGGACTGTGAAGAAAGCTGAGTGCCAAAGAATTGATGCTTTGAACTATGGTGTTGGAGAAGACTTTTGAGAGTCTCTTGGACTGCAAGGAGATCCAACCAGTCCATTCTAAAGAAGATCAGTCCTGGGTGTTCTTTGGAAGGAATGATGCTAAAGCTGAAACTTTAATACTTAGGCCACCTCATGCGAAGAGTTGACTCATTGGAAAAGACTCTGATTCTTGGTGGGATTGGGGACAGGAGGAGAAGGGGATGACAGGATGAGATGGCAGGATGACATCACCGACTTGATGGTTTGGGTGAACTCTGGGAGTTGGTGATGGACAGATAGGCCTGGCAATTCATGGGGTTGTAAAGAGTTGGACACGACTGAGTGATTGAACTGAACTGAACTGAAAGACAGACATGGATCAACAGACTAAAGAGTTCAGAAATCAATAAATACATCTTTGGCCGATTGTGCCAAGATCTATTAATGTGAGAAAGAAAAGTTTTGAATTTGCAAAAACTGTATATCCATATGGAAAAGAATGAAGTTGGATCTGAAAGGTTGTTGTTGAATCATGCAAAGATGCCGGGATTCTTGGCTCCCAGCAGAGAAGAATTCAATCCAGGGCCAGAGACAAGGCTCAATCACCCAGAGCTTTTGTGTAATAAAGTTTTATTAAAGTATAAAGGAGATAGAGAAAGCTTCTGACATAGGCATCAGAAGGGGGCAGAAAGAGTACCTCCCTGCTAGTCTTCAGCTGGGTTATATAGTCACTAGCAGTCTGTTAATGAAAGAAAGGAATGTCTTAAAACCCAGAATGGCAGCAGGCCTCTCACCCATAAGATGCTTTTTGGGATAATCTTGGCACCAAATGGTTCATCTTGGGCCATACAATGGTTAACTTGAATCTTGAAGAAGGGCAGATCACCATACAAATAGTTTCATTTACATAGATTAGGAGAACAATATCTGAGTATAACATACTGGTTTGTCAAGGAGGTTCTGAGCCAAGAGGCAGAACCAACTTGAAGACAGAGTTTGGGGTAAATGCATAGTACATTAGCATAGCTTAAGAAACATTTCCATGAGAAAAAGGCATTGGTTATCTCTAGGTTTGAGAATAGTTAACTTCAGGTAAAACCAGGTGTCATTATGGCAACACAGTATTTTAAGAGAAACCTCCTTTTAAATTCCTATAGAGAAGGAAAAAAAATATCGCTAGTTTCTTTCCTCCTGCCTATTAAGAGAGATAAAAATGTCTGACACTTGCAGGCTATTTCCTCCATTTGGAGACCCCTGGCCTTCCTGCCTGTTACCCTCTCAGATCCCTACCTCATATCATGTAAAAATTAACTCAAATGTTTATATAATGGAAAATATAAAACTATAAAACTGAATAAAAAATAGGAATAAATCATGATATTGGACTTGGCAAAGGATGTCTAGACGTGACACCAAAAGCAGGACCAGCAACAATGACAAAATGGATAAATTGAAATTTATCAAAAAGAAAACTTTTGTGCATTAAAGTACACTGGTAAGAGTGAAAATACAACTCACAGTGGGAGAGAAAGTATTTTCAAATCATATTTCTGATCATTCCTTCCAATGAATATTCAGGGATAGTTTCTTTTGGGGTTGACTGGTTTGATCTCCTTGCTGTCCAAGGAGACAAGTTCTCCAGCACTGCAGCACTCCAGTTTGAAAGTATCAATTCTTTGGAACTCAGCCTTTTTTATATGGTCCAACTCTCACAGCCATACGTTGAATACTGGAAAAATCATAGCCTTGACTATACAGAATTTTGTCAGAAAAGTGATGTCCCTGCCTTCTAATATGCTGTCCAGGTTTCTTCCAAGGAGCAAGTGTCTTTTAATTTCATGGCCACACTCACTGTCTGCAGTGGTTTTGACCTGAGAAAATAAAGTCTGTCACTGTTTCCATTTTACCCCATCTATTTGCCATGAAGAGATGGGACTGGATGCCATGATCTTAGTTTTTTGAATGTTGAGTTTTGTCAGCTTTTTCCACCTTCCTCTTTCATCTTCATCAAGATACTCCTTAGTTCCTCTTTCTTTGCTACCATTAGGGTGGTGTCATCTGCCTATCTGAGGTTGTTGATTTTTCTCCAGGCAATTTTGATTCCAGCTGGTGCTTCATTCAGCTCGGTATTCCTCATGATGTACTCTGTATATAAATTAAATAAGCAGGGTGACAATATACAACCTTGACATACTCCTTTGCCAATTTTGAAACAGGCCATCCTTTCATGTTCAGTTCTAACTGTTGCTTCTTGACCTGCATACAGATTTCTCAGGAGGTGGTCTTGTATTCCCATCTCTTTAAGAATTTTCCACAGTTTGTTGTGATTCACACAGTTAAAGACTTTAGCATAGTCAATGAAGCAGAAGCAGGTGTTTTATTCTGGAATTTCCAGGCTTTTTTTTATGATTCAACAGCTGTTGGCAATTTGATCTCTGCTTCCTCTACCTTTTCTAAATACAGTCTGTACAATTGAAAGTTCTCAGTTCATGTACTGCTGAAGCCTAGCGTGAAGGATTTTGAGCATTATTACCTTGCTAGCACATGAAAGGAAAGCAATTGTGTGATAGTTTGAATAGTCTTTGATGTTGCCTTTCCTTGAGACTAGAATGAAAACTGACATTTTCCTATCTTCTGAGCACTGTTCAGTTTTCCAATTTGCTGGCATATTGAGTGCAGCACTTTCACAGCATCATCTTTTAGGAACTGAAATAGCTCAGTTGGAATTCCATCACTTCCACTAGCTTTGTTCATAGTAATACCTCCTAAGGCCCACTTGACTTCACATTCCAGATGTCTGGCTCTAGGTGAGTGACCCTATCATCATGGTTATCTAGGTCATTAAGACCCTTCTTTCTTTTTTTGGCAATTTTACCCTGAGCAATTTTACTTCATTTTAAAAACTAATTTATTTATTTTAATTGGAGGCTAATTACTTTACAATATTGCAGTGGTTTTTGCCATACATTGACATGAATCAGCCGCAGGTGTACATGTGTCCCCCATCTCAAACCCCCTTCCTACCTCCCTCCCCATCCCATCCCTCTGAGTTGTCCCAGTGCACCGACTTTGAGAGACCTGTTTCATGCATTGAGCTTGTTTTCCTCTATTTTTCTGTATTGTTTGCTTAAGAAGACTTTCTTATCTCTCCTTGCTATCCTTTGGAACTCTGCATTCAGATGGATGTATCTTTCCCTTTCTCCTTTGCCTTTCATTTCTCTTCTTTTCTCAGCTGTTTGCAAGGCCTCCTCATACAACCATTTCAGCATTTTGCATTTCTTCTTCTTGGGGATGGTTTTGATCACTGTCTCCTGTATAATATGATGAACCTCTGTCCATAGTTCTTCAGGCAATCTGTCAGATATTATCCTTGGACTTTATTTGTCACTTCCACTGTATAATCATAAGGGATTTAATTTAGGTCTTACTGAATGGCCTAAAGGTTTTCTCTACTTTCTTCAGTTTAAGGCTGAATTTTGCAGTAGGGAGCTGGTGATCTTGAACCACAGTCAGTTTCAAGCTTGTTTTTGCTGACTGTATAGAGCTTCCCCATCCTTGGCTATAAAGAATACAATTGATCTGGTTTTAGTATTGACCGTATAGTGATATCCAGGTCTAGAGTCAGCTCTCGTGTTGTTGAAAGAGGGTGTTTACTATGACCATTGAATTCTCTTGGCAAAACTCTGTTAGCCTTTCCCCTGCTTAATTTTGTACTCCAAGGCCAAACTTGCCTGTTACCCCAGGTATCTCTTGACTTCCTACTTTTGTATTCAAGTCCCCTTGATGAAAAGAACATCTTCGGTGTTTGTTCTAGAAGGTATTCATAAAATCATTCAGCTTTTTCAGCATTAGTAATTGGGGCGTAGACTTGGACTACTTTGATGTTGAGCAATTTGACTTGGAAACAAACTGAGATCATTCTGTCTTTTTTGAGATTGCACCCTAGTACTGCATTTCAGACTCTTTTGTTGACTATAAGTGCTACTCCACTTCATCCAAGGGATTCTTGCCCACAGTAGTAGATACAAGGGTCATCTGAATTAAATTCTCCATTCCCATCCATTTTAGTTCACTGATTCCTAAATTATTGATGTTCACTCTTGCCATCTCCCCTTTCATTGTCATTAGGGAAATGCATATCCAATTCACCAAATAGCATTTTAGCTCTACTAAGTTAGCCATGATTAAATAATGGAAAGTAAATATTGATGCATATGAGAAAAATTTGAAACCCTTGTTCATTGCTGGTGGGAATGTAAAATGATACACCTTCTATGGTAAAATTTGAGAGTTCCTGGATAGCGCAAATTTAGAATTGCCATATGACCCAGCAATTTCCCAAAGAATTTAAAACATGTAAACATGTGATCAAACATTTGTGTAAGGATGTTCAAAGCAGCACTATTTGCAATAGCCAAAAATGGAAAAAAACATCAATGATTAATAAATTAATGAAAAAATGTGTTCTATCAATATAAAGGAGTATTATTCAGTCATAAAAGAAATGGAATAGTAATACATTCTGCAACATGGATAAAGCTTAAAAGTATGACGCCTAATGAAAGAAGCCAGACACAACACACTATCTATTGTGCACATATAGTTTTATTCACATGAGAGTCCCAGAAAAAGCAAATTGTTAAAGACAGAAAGCAGACTAGTGGTAGCCAGTGGCTGGGGAAGGGAGGATAAGTGATTTCTGATGGTACCTGGTCTCCTTTGGCAGTGATAAAGATGTCTGTAACTACACAACCAATCATTTGAATGTACTAAATACCACTGAATTGTACTCTTAAAATGGAAAATTTTATGTGGTGTGTATCTACTCTTTAAAAGTTCATGGCACCATATATATATATATATGACTATCAACTATAAAATTCTATGATCCAAACTCTGATTCTATTTCTACTCTAGTGTTATTTAAACATCAAGACTTTGGATGTCAGAAAAGTCAAAAAACACTTATAAATGTGTATGTGAACCTAGAATTAAAAGGTCTAGTAGCATCAATAACATCAATCTATATCAACTGGGATGTTTCCACACAGATATATGTATGTGTGGCAGGGTGTATATTTCTTGAGACGCAAAGAGACCATGATGATGACTCATCTTGAGATGAGCATGAAGATCATAATCTTGAAGAGATTTCAGAGAAAAACCACTGATATTATTAAAGGATAAGAATGCTGAATTTGTGAGAAGAGATGTCTAGTAGAGAGTAAACTGAAGAGTCATTTAATAGCTGGAATTGAGTACTGTGTTAAATGTAACAACTTGCAGAAATAAGAGAATGCTATAGCAAGTAAAAGCTAGAGAAAGTGCTAGATTTTTTATGGTTATCTTGTATTCTGTTTTAGAGATATTTTAGTAACCTATCTCAAAATGTGGAAGGCCAGGTAGGGCAGGTGTGGTGGTTATGTCACGGCAAGAAGCTTCTGTGAGAGTGGCGAGTAGCAAGCATCTATGCCTCCTTATCTTGTAAATTTACAATGATTTTGACTTTCTAATGGCCAAAGATAGGAAAAGCAATTATTCTACTTTCCCCCATGCATGCTTAGTTGATCAGTTATGTCTGACTCTTTGCGATCCTTTGGACTGTAGCTTGCCAGGCTTCTCTGTCTGTGGGATTTCTCAGGCAAGAACACTGGAGTGGGTAGCAACCTCCCCCAGGGGATTTTCCTGACCGAGGGAGCAAGCCCACGTCTCCTGAGTCTCCTGTATCTACTGCATTGCAGGCAAATTCTTTACCCACTGAGCCATTGGAGAAACACCCACTTTCCTCCAAATATTTTCAAATCCCCTTAGCACTTTTCTTCACATATGTCAACAGAAAACCTTAGTAACTAGGAAGTAGACTAGAGTAGGACAGGTGGGATTGAGGCCATGATTATAGAAGAAAGAAGCTTTTTTTTTAGAGTCAGAGATGATAAATACTATAAATTTTTTTTTAAAGAAATTGTGGTTTTTCTTTGGAAACCTTTAACTAGGATATATTCTAACTTATAAAAATAATTTTGCTATCATTTTTATTGACAAGAATGAATGGATTACATGACTACTCAAGTTTCATTTAAGTGATGAAAGGGAATCATCTTCTCCTGATCATAATGCTCTCTAAATTGACAAATTCATATAACAGAAGAGCTCTTGAGACATGATTTAAATATTTTTACAGCCTTAACTATTTATTTTTGTGGAGAGGTACTATTACTAGCATAGTCAGTACCATGATTATAGGTGACAAACATATTTTATCACTTCAGAAAAAAACATGAAATTCATCATCAGCTTGGGAAACCATAGAAATATATCATCAAAAGTGGAAAATCTCTGCTATATGTGGTGTACAAGCCACCAGACTGAAAAAAGTCCCCTAAAGACCATCCTGATGTGCAGAATAAATTGTCCCTTCACAATATTGTCAACGCTTGGATTAAATATAAAAGCCAGTCAGTCAGTCCGTTCAGTCACTCAGTTGTGTCCAACTCGTTGCGACCCTATGGACTGAAGCACACCAGGCCTCCTTGTCCATCACCAACTCCCAGAGCTTGCTCAAACTCATGTCCATCAGGTCAGTGATGCCATCCAACCATCTCATCCTCTGTGTATCCCCTTCTCTTCCTACCTTCAATCTTTCTCAGCATCAGGTTCTTTTCCAATGAGTTGGCTTTTGGCACTAGGTGGCCAAAGTATTGGAGTTTCAGCTTCAGCATCAGACCTTCCAATGAATATTCAGGACTGATTTCCTTTAGAATTGACTGGTTTGATTTATTTGCAGTCCAAGAGACTCTCCAGAGTCTTCTCCAACACCACAGTTCAAAAGCAAAACTTCTTCAATATAAAAATCAATTTATATTTAAAATCTACTTTAAAATTTTAAATATAAAAGTAAATAGATGAAATGCAATTGAAGTACTCCAACTGATGTTTATTTAAAATTAGAGTAAAATGTTCTCATTTTGACAATATTGTATATTAGATATACTAAAAATTTCTTCAGCTATCACTTAAATGCTGGATTTAAAAACAAACAAACAAACAAAAGAAAAAACCATCTTTCTAAATGCTCAGCTGAAAGAGCCAGAGAGTAAAGGAAAAGTCAAAAGTAGGAAGGAAAAGGCAAATCAGAAATCCAATGAAGTAAGCAATCACTGAGGCCGTGTCTGCTCTGAGCATCTTTCAATTTTGGTTGGTTGGTTTAGTTGCTAATTCGTGTCCAATTTTTGAGACCCCATGGACTGTAGCCTGCCAGGCTCCTCTGTGCATGGGATTCTCCAGGCAAGAATACTGGAGTGGGTTGCCTTTTCCTTCTCCAGAGGATCTGCCTGACCCAGGAATCGGACCCAGGTCTCCTGTATTGCAGGCAGATTCTGTACTGACTGAGCTATGAGGGAAACCCCTTTCAATCTTTAGTGACCTAGAAATGAGCCCCACACATGGTACTAGTGGTGAAAGGTGGCTGAACTGTACAAAAGGGACATTTGGATTAGACATCCTATTATAAAGCCAGAGAGGCCCTAAAGGGCAACACCCAGGCTTAAAGGGTGAATTACATAAATGAGCTTTCCTCCCACAGATTTGGCTGTTGATAGAAAGGGGAAAAATGCCTCAAGTGTGGTTGAAGACAAAATGTTCACTGTTTAGTTCTTTCAAAAACAAAAGAAGAATTTAGTTTGAAGTGATCCTGAACTGGAGGATCCTTTTCCATAGTTAACAAAAATCAAGAACTTGAAAGTTAAAGTAAATAAAAACTTTCCAGGAAATAAAAATATTAAATTCAGATCTCAGCATATAAAAAAGGTACCAACCAATATTGAATCCATGTTAAGAAAAGAAAAAAAAAATTTAAAACAGATAAAAACCAAAAGCCAGCTTAGGAGAAGGAAGAAAAATTGCCCTGTAAAATCAAGAATCAGAATGATTAGATGTAAAATATAAAATGAGTTTGTTTAATATGTTTAAGGAAATAAAACAGTACAAAGAATTCTATTCACTGCTCTGTAATAACCTTTATGGAAAAGGAATCTGAAAAAGAATGGATAGGGACTTCTCTGGTGTTTCAGTGGTACAGAATCAGCCTTCCAATCACGGAAGGTGAGTTCAATTCCTGATCAGGTGACTGATTCCATATGCTGTGGAGCAACTAAGGCTGTATGCCACAACTACTTAACCTGTGCACAAGCTTGTGCCCAAGTACGACAACTAGAGGTGCCCTGCAACAAAAGACCCCACATGATGCAATAAAGATCCAGCATACCACAACTAAGACTTGGCACAGCCAAATAAATAAGTGAACAAATAAAAAAGAGTGGATATATAGGTTTAGCTGGTTCACTTTGCTGCACCGCAGAAACTAACACAACATTATAAATCAACTATACTTCAATAAAAAATTTTTCTTAAATGAGAGGAAGAGTCCTTACAAAATCATCAGAAATGAACAGACAGAGATACTGTTTCTGGCAGTGGTGGATTATCTTGATTTGGGCTGACACTACTGCAGAACACATTTACAAGCTCTTTACAAAATGCTACATTAAAAAACAATTATTGATGTCTATAAGAGACCCATCTCAAACCAAGAGACACATACAGACTGAAAGTGAACGGCCGGAAAAAAACATTTCATGCAAATGGAGATCAAAAGAAAGCAGGAATAGCAATACTCATACCAGATAAAATAGACTTTGAAATAAAGGCCCTGAAAAGAGACAAAGAAGGACACTACATAATGATCAAAGGATCAATCCAAGAAGATATAGCAATTATAAATATATATACACCCAACATAGGAGCACCTCATTACGTAAGACAAATGCTAACAAGTATGAAAGGGGAAATTAACAGTAACAGAATAATAGTGAGACACTTTAACACCCCACTCACACCTATGGATAGATCAACCAAACAGAAAATTAGCGAGGAAACACGAATTTTAAATGATACAATGGATCAGTTAGCCCTAATTGATATCTATAAGACATTTCACCTCAAAGCAATGAATTTCACCTTTTCCTCAAGTGCACACAGAATATTATCCAGGATAGATCACATCCTGGGCCATAAATCTAGACTGGGTAAATTCAAAAAAATTGAAATCATTTCAAGCATCTTTTCTGATCACAATGCAGTAAGATTAGATGTCAACTAGATTAAAAACTAGCAAAAATATAAATATATGGAGACTAAACAACATGCTGCTGAATAACCAACAAGTCACAGAAGAAATCAAAAAGGAAATCAAAATATGCATAGAAACAAATGAAGATGAAAGCATGACAAAACCTATGGGATTCAGTAAAAGCAGTGCTAAGGGAAAGGTTCATAGCAATACAAGCTTACCTCAAGAAACAGGAGAAAAATCAAATAAATAACCTAACTTTACACCTAAAGTAACTAGAAAAAGAAGCAACGAAGAACCCCAAGGTTAGTAGAAGGAAAGAAATTATAAAAATTAGGCCAGAAATAAATGAAAAAGAAACAAAGGAAACTATAGCAAAAATGAACAAAACTAAAAGCTGGTTCTTTGAGAAGATAAATAAAATAGACAAACCATTAGCAAGACTCATCAGGAAAAAAGGGAGAAGAATCAAATCAACAAAATTAGAAATGAAAATGGAGAAATCACAGACAACAGAAATCAACAGACAACACAGAAATACAAAGGATCGTAAGAGACTACTGTCAGCAACTATATGCCAATAAAATGGACAACTTGGAAGAAATGGATGAATTCTTAGGAAAGCATAACCTTCCAAAACAGAACCAGGAAGAAATAGAAAATCTTAACAGATGCATCCCAAACACGGAAATCTATACTATAATCAAAAATCTTCCAACAAACAAAAGCCCAGGACCAGATGGCTTTACAGGAGAATTCTACCAAAAATTTAGAGAAGAGCTAGCACCTATGTTAATCAAACTCTGCAGAGTATTGCAGAGGAAGGTAAACTGCCAAACTCATTCTATGAGGCCACCATCACCCTAATACCAAGACCAAACAAAGAATACTACACACAAAAAAGAAAACTACAGGCCAATATCACTGGTGCAAAAATTCTCAACAAAATTCTACCAAACAGAATCCAGCGACATATTAAAAAGATCACACATCATGACCAAGTGGGCTTTATACCAGGGATGCAAGGATTCTTTAATATCTGCAAATCAAACAATGTAATACACCACATTAACAAATTAAAAGATAAAAACCATATGATTATCTTAATAAATGCAGAGAAAGCCTTTGACAAAATTCAATACCCAATTATCATAAAAACTCTCTAGAAAGCAGGCATAGAAGGAACATACCTCAACATGCTGCTGCTGCTGCTGCTAAGTTGCTTCAGTCATGTCCAACTCTGTGCAACCCCATAGATGGCAGCCCACCAGGCTCCCCCGTCCCTGGAATTTTCCAGGCAAGAACACTGGAGTGGGTTGCCATTTCCTTCTCCAATGCATGAAAGTGAAAAGTCAAAGTGAAGTCTGTCAGTTGTGTCTGACTCTTAGTGACCCCATGGACTGCAGCCTACCAGCCTCCTCCATCCGTGGGATTTTCCAGGCTAGAATACTGGAGTGGGCTGCCCACGCCTTCTCCCGCTTCAACACAATAAAAGCCATATATGATAAACCCCAGCAAACATTATCCTCAATGGCAGAAAATTGAAAGCATTTCCCCTAAAGTCAGGAACAAGACAAGGATGCCCACTATCACCACTACTATTCAACATAGTTTTGGAAGTTTTAACTATAGCTATCACAGAAGAAAAAGAAATAAAAGGAATCCAGATTGGAAAAGAAAAAGTAAAACTCTCACTGTTTGCAGATGACATGATGTTCTACATAGAAAATCCTAAATACACCACCAGAAAATTACTAGAGCTAATCAATGAGTTTAGTAAAGTTTCAGGATATAAAATTAATACACAAAATCCCTTGCATTCCTATACACTAACAATGAGAAAACAGAAAGAGAAATTAAGGAAATAGTCACACTTACCATTGCAACAAAAATAATAAAATACTTAGGAATAAAATCTACCTAAAGAAACAGAAGATCAATATATAGAAAACTATAAAACAATGATAAAATAAATCAAAGATGATGCCAATAGATAGAGAATTATACCATGTTCTTAGATCAGAAGAATCAGTGTAGTGAAAATGAATATATTACCCACAGCAATGTATAGATTCAATGCAATCCCTATCAAGCTATCAACGATATTTTACAGAACTAGAACAAATAATTTCACAATCTGTATGGAAATGCAAAAAGACCTCGAATAGCCAAAGCAATCTTTGGAAGAAAAATGAAACTGGAGGAATCAACCTGTCTGACTTCAGACTATATGACAAAGCTACAGTCATCAAGACAGTATGGTACTAGCACAAAGACAGGAATATAGACCAATGGAACCTAATAGAAAGCCCAGAGATAAATCCATGCACCTATGGACACATTATCTTTGAAGAAAAGGCAAAGATATACAGTGGAGAAAAGACAATCTTTTTAACAAGTGGTGCTGGGAAAACTGGTCAACCACCTGTAAAAGAATGAAACTAGAACATTTTCTAACACCATTCACAAAAACAAACTCAAAATGGATTAAAGATCTAAATGTAAGACCAGAAACTAGAAAACGCCTAGAGGAAAACAGGCAAAACACTGTCTGACATCACAGCAAGACCTTCTATGACCCACCTCCCAGAGTAAAGGAAATAAAAGCAAAAATAAACAAATGGTACCTAATTAAACTTAAAACCTTTTGCACAACGAAGGAAACTATAAGCAAGGTGGAAAGACAACCTTCAGAATGGGAGAAAATAATAGGAAATTAAGCAACTGACAAAGAATTAATCTCAAAATATATAAGCAGCCCATGCACCACAATACCACAAAAATAAACCACCCACTTCAAAAAATGCGCCAAATAACTAAACAGACATTTCTCCAAAGAAGACATATAGATGGCTAACAAACGCATGGAAAGATGCTCAACATCATTCATTATCAGAGAAATGCAAATCAAAACCACAATGAGGTACCATCACATGCCAGTCCGAATGGCCGCTATCAAAAAGTCTACAAACAATAAATGCTGAAGAGGGTGTGGAGAAAAGGGAACCCTCCTACACTGTTGGTGGGAAGTCAAACTAGTGTAACCACTATGGAGAACAGTGTGGAGATTCCTAAAAAAAAAAAACTAGAAATAGAACAGCCAGATGATGCAGCAATCCCCCTGCTGGGAATACAAACTGAGGAAAAAAGAACTGAAAGAAACACATGAACCCAATGTTCACTGCAGCACTTTTTACAATAGCTAAGACATGGAAGCAACTTAGTTGTCCATCAGCAGATGAATGTATAAGAAAGTTGTGGTACATATACACAATGGAATATTAATCAGCTATTAAATAAAATATATTTGAATCAGTTCTAATGAGGTGGATGAAACTGGAGCCTGTTATACAGAGTGAAGTAAGCCAGAAAGAAAAACTCCAATACAGTATATTAACACATATATATGGAATTTAGAGAGATGGTAACGATGACCCTATATGTGAGGCAACAAAAGAGACAGAGATATAGAGAACAGATTTTTGGACTCTGTGGGAGAAGGGGAGTGTGGGATGATTTGAGAAAACAGCATTGAAACATATATATTACCACATGTGAAACAGATGACCAGTCCAAGTGCAATGCATGCAACAGGTCCCTCAAAGCTGGTGCACTTTGACAACCCAGAAGGATGGGTTGGGGAGGGAGGTCGGAGCGGGGTTCAGGATGCAGGACACGTGTATGCCAGTGGCTGATTTATGCAAATGTATGGCAAAAATTGTAAAGTAATTAGCCTCCAATTAAAATAAATAAATTGATTAAAAAATAAAGGCAATTATTTGAGCCTTGAGCCTGTGCCCTGTAACAAGAGAAGCCACTGCAGTGAGAAGCCCGTGTGCCACAACAAAGAGCAACCCCTGGTTGCCTCAACTAGAGAAAGCGCATGCAAAGCAACAAAGACCCAGCACAGCCAAAATAATAAATATTAAAAATTATTATGTGAGAAACAGAGTGAACTGCAGAGGAAAAATGACCTATGCATAAGATCATGTAGCCTTAATGTACATACAAGTAGAGTCACCAAAAAGAGAGGGAATAAAGCAGAAAAATTATGTCTCCTTAGGCTGCTTTTGACCATGAGTATTTCTCAGACTTTCCTTGTTTTTGATGACTTTCAAAGTTTCAAGCAGTACTAATCAGGTATTTTGTAGACTGTCCCTCAACTGAGACTTTTCTGATGTTTTCCTCATGATTAGAATGAATTTATGTGTTCTTGAGAGGAAGACCACAGAAGTAAAGCATCATTTTCTTCACATTATATCAAGGGTGCATGCTATAAACATGACTTATGATTGTTGATGTTGAGCTTGATTACTTGGCTGAAGCACTGTTTATTAGATTTTCCACCATAAAGTTATACTCTTCCCTTTATACCATACTCTGAAATAAAATCATTATGCACAGACCACATCTAAGCATTGGATTGAGAATCATGCTCCAGGTCTAGGTAAAGTAAAATATTTTATATTTTTCTGCATGAAATTTTTGTCTCTTTTCCCATATAATCATTTATTAAGTAATTTATGTATATTAACATGGACTTAACATATTTTACATTAGTGTTCTAATACAATTCTATTTCGTTTATTTTGTTGCTTAAATATTCTTGCTTTGACATCCCTTCTGTGTTAGTTTCCTAGAGATACTGTAGAAAGTGCTAAAAACTTGGGAGCTCAAAGCAACAGACTGTATTCTTTCACAGTCTGGAAGCAACAGATTTGAAATTAAGGTGTTGGTATGACCATGCTCCCTCAGAAGTCTGAAGAACCCTCCTGTCTCCTCCAGCTGCTGATGGTTACTGGCAATCCTTCCCATTCCTTGGATTGTAGATTCATCATTCCTAATTTTGTTTCTGTCTTTATATAACATTTTCTTCTCTGTTTCTCTTTAGCCTTGTGTTCTTAGAAGGACACCAGTCGTTGAACTTAGGGTCCAAACTATTCATGGATGACCTTCTCAAGTATCTTTGGATTACAAATTAGGTTACATTCTTAGGTCCTATGTGAACATGAAATTTTGAGTAACACTATTTAACTCATGACACCATCACCATGGAGGATTTTTTTTTTTTTAATTTCTTAACATTCTGACATTATAAGATACTTCAGGATCATGTTATGTATTCCTTGCCTTAGTCCTAGAATCAGCAATTTCTCCATAGAATCCTGGATCCTTTTACTTGAAAATGTACTGGAAACCAGGATATGGGTGCTAGGAATGAGTGTTATCAGAGTGGTGCTGTCCCTAGGCTCATCTAGCTGGCAGCACAAGGGAATATGTTTGTATGCTAACCAGTGTGTGCACAGCTATGAATGCCTATGCAACATTTAGCAAGTATATTGAATTTAAAGTGATCCTTGAATATTATGGGTTTGAACTTCACTGGTCCACTTACAGGCTTCCCAGGTGGCTCAATGGTAAAGAATATGCCTGCTAATGCAGAGATGCAGGAGACTCGTGTTTGATCCCCCGGTCAGAAACTTCCCCTGGAGAAGGAAATGGCAACCCATTCCATTATTCTTGCCTGGAAAACCCCATGGACAGAGGAGCTTGATGGGCTACAGTCCATGGGGTCACAAAGAGTTAGACTCAACTTAGTAACTAAACATGACATGGGTCCTCTTATAAGCAATATTTTTCAATAAATAGATTGGAAATATTTTTGGACATTTCCAACAATGTAAAAACTTGTAGACAAACTGTGTTGCATACGAATATCAAAAAAGTTAAGGAAAATGTATATCATATTTTTATAAAATGTTTGTAGATATTAGTTTATTATTTACTACAGTAAAACAGGCAGTCTATACAAAAGTTAAATTTATGAATATGTATGCATAACAACAATAAACTGTGGAAAATTCTTCAAGAGATGGGAATACCGGACCACCTAACCTGCCTCTTGAGAAATCTGTACACAGGTCAGGAAGCAACAGTTTGAGCTGGACATGGAACAGCAGACTGATTTCAAATAGGAAAAGGAGTACGTCAAGGCTGTATATTGTTACCCTGCTTATTTAACTTATGTGCAGAGTACATCATGAGAAATGCTGGACTGGAAGAAACACCAGCTGGAATCAAGATTACCAGGAGAAACATCAATAACCTCAGATATGCAGATGACACCACCCTTATGGCAGAAAGTGAAGAGGAATTAAAAAGCCTCTTGATGAAAGTGAAAGTGGAGAGCGAAAAAGTTGGCTTAAAGCTCAACCTTCAGAAAACGAAGATCATGGCATCCAGTCACATCACTTCATGGGAAATAGATGGGGAAACAGTGGAAACAGTGTCAGACTTTATTTTTGGGGGGCTCCAAAATCACTGCAGATGGCGATCGCAGCCATGAAATTAAAAGACGCTTGCTCCTTGGAAGAAAACATAGATAATATATTCAAAAGCAGAGACATTACTTTGCCGACTAAGGTCCATCTAGTCAAGGCTATGGTTTTTCCAGTAGTCATGTATGGATGTGAGAGTTGGACTGTGAAGAAGGCTGAGTGCTGAAGAACTGATGCTTTTGAACTGTGGTGTTGGAGAAGACTCTTGAGAGTCCCTTGGACTGCAAGGAGATCC
The DNA here is from genome assembly GCF_023091745.1 of Budorcas taxicolor. NCBI lineage: Eukaryota > Metazoa > Chordata > Mammalia > Artiodactyla > Bovidae > Budorcas > Budorcas taxicolor. Next base: position 1,945,445 of record NC_068923.1, read on the forward strand.
AACCAGTCCATTCTGAAGGAGATCAACCCTGGGATTTCTTTGGAAGGAATGATGCTAAAGCTGAAACTCCAATACTTTGGCCACCTCATGCGAAGAGTTGACTCATTGGAAAAGACTGATGCTGGGAGGGATTGGGGGCAGGAGGAGAAGGGGACGACCGAGGATGAGATGGCTGGATGGCATCACGGACTCAATGGACGTGAGTCTGAATTAACTCCAGGAGTTGGTGATGGACAGGGAGGCCTGGCGTGCTGCGATTCATGGGGTCGCAAAGAGTTGGACATGACTGAGCGACTGAAATGAATTGAAATGAGCTGAACTGAACTGAACTGATGCATAACAATGCAGACTCAGCATGGCACCATGACATCATCCAATTTAGAGAAATGTAACAAATAGAGCGATGCAGTACTACATCATAAACTGCATGCAATTAATTGTGATATGTAATCTATTACTGTCATAATTTGTTGGCTCTGCCCATTGCTGATACGTTTAGCTCAGATGTCTTGAGTTTCTGCTTAAAACATAGTGTGACACTCAACATCTCAGTGAGAGCAGTTCATCTTCCTAGTAAAGTGAGTATTGCAGTAAAAAATGATTTGGGGGCTCTTGAATATTTTCACCATGTTTAGTGCAATGCCGTGAAGCTTGAATAACACTGGTAACCATGTGAAATGCCACTAGTGATGGTGGACGTTCTTCCAAGAAACAAAGTCATGACATTACAAGAAAAAGTTGAATTACTTGAAATGGACTGTAGATTGAGGTGCACAGCAGTGATTGTTGCCATTTCCAGATAAATAACTCAGAGTAGGGACTGGAACTGTCACTGCAGCTGTGCTGGCAGGTATGAAAACTTGTACTTTTCTTTGAATATCTTTCTATTGAGCATTGAAAATGCAGCTTTTCTGTGAATATAGAATTGTTATAAGAAAGACCTACCTGTAGACTCTAATATAATTTGAGAAAAAGCAAAGTATTATATGACAACTTAGAGTAGAAGAAAAATGAAAGAGCTAAAGCTGGATTTGAGCTTCCCAGTCGGCTCAGTGTTAAAGAACCCACCTGCCAATGCAGGAGACATAAGAGACAAAGGTTCAATCCCTGGGTTGGGAAAATACCCTAGAGGAGGGCATGGCAACCCACTCCAGTATTCTTGCCTGGAGAATCCTATGGACAGAGAAGCCTGGAGGGCTACCATCCATAATATCACAAAGAGTCAGACACAACTGAGGCAATTTAGCATACATACACATGCAAAGGATGGCATGATAACTTCAAAAAGAAGTTTGGCTTAAAAATGTCCAGAGAACAAAAGAAGAAGATTTTGCTGCCCAAGAGACAGCAGATAAGCACCCAGACAGATAAGAAAGTCATTGAATAGAATGGGCATCTGCCCAAATAGGTTTTTGATGCAGACAGAAGTGCCCTATTCTGGGGTTGAGGGGTAGGTGGGGAGAAAGTGTCATAAAGGACATGTGTTGGTAAGGATGAGAAGTGAGCACCAGGATTTAAGTCTGGACAGGATAGCCTGGCTCTACCATTCTGTTGCAAATTCGGTTGGATTTACAATCAGGACTGCCCTTATCTGTGAAGTTGCTAATCTCCAAATCTTAAAAAGAAAAGATAAACAGCAGGTGCTAGTCTTCTGATTGGGCATCAAGACAGCCTGGATGGAAACGCTTTTTCTGGATTGGTTCTAAAACGTACAAGATGCAGAGAAAGCAGTGGGCAGAGGTAAACTTATAACATAGATCTCCATATTAAAAGGAAGAAAGAACTCAAATCAATAACAATTTTCTCCTGAAAGAAACTAGAAAAAGAAGAGCAAACTAAACCCAAATGAACGGAAAGAAGGAAATAATAAAGATTAGAGTGAAAATAAATGAAATAGATACAAAATATAAAATACCAAAGTGAATAGAACCAACAGTTGTATTTTTAAAATAATTGAAAAATTAACACACCTTTAGCTCACGATCAAATTACTAAAACTAGGAATGAAATAGGAAACCTTACTACCAATCTTCTACTAATAGAAATAAAACAGATGATAAGGGAATGCTATTTTTAAATGTTTTTTACTTTTAATTGGAGGGTAATTGTTTTACAAATTGCACTGATTTCTGCCATGAAAAAATGAAAGTGATAGTTGCTCAGTCATGTCTGACTCTTTGCAACTCTATGGACTGTAACTTGCCAAGCTCCTCTGTCCATGGAATTCTCCAAGCAAGAATACTGTAGTATTTCATTATTAAGAGGATCTTCCTGACCCAGGGATCAAACCTCGGTCTCCTGCATTGCAGGCAGATTCTTTACATCTAAGCCACTTACACCAACATGAATCAGCCACAGACATACATATGTCCCTTCTCTCTTGAACCTCCCTCCCACCTCCCACCTCATCCAACTGGTGCTCTGTGACTACCACAGGGAATACCATTTCATGAACACTTATATGCCAGAAAATCTGATGTCTTAGACAAAATAGACGAATTCAGAAAGACCAAAATTAACTCTGACTCAAATGACATAGAAACACTGAATAAAGCTACAAAAAAAAGAGAGATTGAATCAGTAATCAAAAACTATTCACAAAGCAATTGCCAGGCTCATGTCTGCCTTTCTGGCTGTTGAGTCCTTGTTGACAGTACCAGTGAATGTTGCTCTTCAGTGTTATGTTACATAGTGCCATAGTACATAAATTTTGACTAAACTAATACTGTTTTTCCAATAAATTCTGTTGTTTTTAGTGTGTGACTCTGCAAAGCATAAGTTTTTTTGTTTTTCAGGTTTTCTTTTAAGACCATATAAATACGTACATCTATTTTCTAGAATTTTTGTGAAGGCTAAGTCAAATGGTAAACATTCAATGCCTAAAACACTCCTGGTATTCAATGAGCATTATTCAAGTTCTTAGGTATTATAAGGATAACTTTTTTTCTAATGAGATTTTTTGTCATTGTTGATTTTTGGTTTCCTGTTTTCCACAATTGAGTATGTGTTACCCTAAAATTATAGAAACACATCATTTTGTAGCAATTCTCTTCATGAAGATAATGGATGTTTAACATTCATTGTCTTCTTTGGAGAAATATCTATTTAGTTCTTTGGCCCATTTTTTGATTGGGTCATTTATTTTTCTGGAATTGAGCTGCATAAGTTACTTGTATATTTTTGAGATTAGTTGTTTGTCAGTTGCTTCATTTGCTATTATTTTCTCACATTCTGAAGACTGTCTTTTTACCTTGCTTATAGTTTCCTTTGTTGTGCAGAAGCTTTTAAGTTTAATTAGGTCCCATTTGTTAATTTTTGCTTTTATTTCCAATATTCTGGGATATGGGTCATAGAGGATCCTGCTGTGATATATGTCAGAGAGTGTTTTGCCTATGTTCTCCTCTAGGAGTATTACAGTTTCTAGTCTTACATTTAGATCTTTAATCCATTTTGAGTTTATTTTTGTGTATGATGTTAGAAAGTGTTCTAGTTTCATTCTTTTACAAGTGGTTGACCAGTTTTCCCAGCACCATTTGTTAAAGAGATTGTCTTTTCTCCATTGTATATTCTTGCCTCCTTTGTGGAAGATAAGGTGTCCATAGGTGTGTGGATTTATCTCTGGGCTTTCTATTTTGTTCTGTTGATCTATATTTCTGTCTTTGTGCCAGTACCATACTGTCTTGATGACTGTGGCTTTGTAGTAGAGCCTGAAGTCAGGCAGGTTGATTCCTCCAGATCCATTCTTCTTTCTCAAGAATGCTTTGGCTCTTCAAGGTTTTTTGTATTTCCATACAAATTGTGAAATTATTTGTTCTAGCTCTGTGAAAAATATCATTGGTAGCTTGATAGGGATTGCACTGAATCTATAAATTGCTTTGGGTAGTATACTCGTTTTCACTATATTGATTCTTCCAATCCATGAACATGGTATATTTCTCCATCTATTAGTGTCCTCTTTGATTTAGTTTTCTATATATAGGTCTTTACAGATGGCTAACGAACACATGAAAAGATGCTCACCATCACTCATGATCAGAGAATGCAAATCAACACCACAATGAGGTACCATTTCACGCCAGTCAGAATGGCTGCAATCCAAAGGTCTACAAGCAATAAATGCTGGAGAGGGTGTGGAGAATAGGGAACCCTCTTACACTGTTGGTGGGAATGCAAACTAGTACAGCCACTATGGAGAACAGTGTGGAGATTCCTCAAAAAATTGCAAATAGAACTGCCTTATGACCCAGCAATCCCACTGCTGGGCATACACACCAAGGAAACCACCATTGAAAGAGACATGTGTTCCTCAATGTTCATCGCAGCACTATTTATAATAGCCAGCACATGGAAGCAACCTAGATGTCCACCAGCAGATGAATGGATAAGAAAGCTGTGGCACATATGCACAATGGAGTATTACTCAGCCATTAAAAAGAATACATTTGAATCAGTTCTAATGAGGTGGATGAAACTGGAACCTATTATACAGAGTGAAGTAAGCCAGAAAGAAAAACACCAATACAGTATACTAATGCATATATATGGAATTTAGAAAGATGGTAAAGATAACCCTCTATGCGAGACAGCACAAGAGACTCAAATGTATAGAACAGTCTTTTGGACTCTGTGGGAGAGGGTGAGGGTGGGATGATTTGGGAGAATGGCATTGAAACATGTATAATATCATATATGAAATGAGTCTCCAGTCCAGGTTTGATGCATGATACTGGATGCTTGGGGCTGGTGCACTGGTATGGGAAGGGAGGAGGGAGGGGGGTTCAGGATGGGGAACATGTGTATACCCGTGGTGGATTCATGTTGATGTATGGCAAAACCAATACAATATTGTAAAGTAATTAACCTCCAATTAAAATAAATAAATTTATAATAAAAAAACCCCACATTTGAAGTAAGGTAAGTTTATTACAAATAAGACATTATACAAGCTTGGATTGAGATTTGAGGTTAATTAGACTGAACTGTGAGAACACGGTAGGGTGAAAAATCTAAAGAGATTATCACATTAAACCCAACCCAACATGTAGGCCTGGAGTTGACAAGTCAGAGACAGCATAAGTTTTAGACACCATCACAGAGGGAAGATATTTTCATCATAGAAGAGACAATGGTTTAGAAAATGCAAAAATCATTAAAACAATTGATGCCCTATTGACAAACATGAGAGTGAAAATCCATGGTGGTCATGAAAATACTTTCTGCAATGTTTGGAAAACTTAAATGAAATTTTTAAGGAATAGAGAGAATGTGCTTCTGTGAGTACCTACAAAGAATTTTATTTGGCATTGGAAATGACTAAGAGGGGCCCAAAGATTTCAAATCTGCCTTGCTGGAGGGCAGGGCAAGCCTCGTCGTAGCTATTGAAATGTGTTGGTCTCTGAGGGGAGAGGTTCAATTCAAAAGTGTTCTGTGATCACCAAAACTCTTGAGGAGACATTCACAAATCTTTTATGCTGATTAAAACATCAGGGCTTCCCTGGTGGCTCAGAAGGTAGAGAATCTGTCTGCAATTCAGGAGAGCTGGGTTTGATCCCTGGGTCAGGAAGATCCCCTGGAGAAAGGAATGGCAAGCCACTCCAGTATTCTTATCTGGAGAATCCCATGGACAGAGGAGTCTGGTGGGCTACAATCCATGGGGTTGCAAAGAATTGGACACAAGGGAGTGACTAACATTTTCATGTACACAGAACACACAATCAATACACAAAGTTCAGATGATGATACCACTAAGCAGATTCAAGTCATGGCAAAATTAGGGAGAAATGTACCAAAATTGTGGACTATAAGTTTTACCTATATTTTACAAGTGAAACTATACACTTCAGTCTTTAAGAATATTGTCCACTTAAACTTCATATATGACTTCTCTCACTTTTCAAGGCATTACTTTAAAAATAAAAATATATTTAGTTTGAGGGCATGTCCTATTAGTTTTGATACTAGAAAGTTTATTTTGTCCTTTGTTTAGTTGGTTTTGTAAATTAACCATATTCCTGCATTAGTCTCAATCTCACCAACAACCCAGGCTAACACTAGATTAGAGTATTAAAAAAAAGCTAACACTAGATTCAGAGTATCTGTGAGTACTTTACATAATGATGGAAACCAAACCAGGAAAGTCTACCCATCCAGCCACAGTAAAAGAAATGCAATGGTTGCCAAAGAAAGTATGTGAGCATACACTGGCAAAGACAAAGGAAGGGTGGTGGGTCCCAACGGTCCCAGGCCTGAGAGCCAAGAACTCAGAGTCTTTCTCATCTACTCTCCCAGGTGGGAACTGGAGAACCAGGGCCCATGCCTACATCATCTGTTAGCATCATTCACTTGGTTATGCTGCCATCTGAGGAATCCTCCACTTGTGCCTGACCCTGACCACATTCCCCTACTCTTCATGACATAACCTTGAAGAAACAGAAGAGAAGGAGATAGGTTGTCCTCACAGGACAAAAATTTTGAATTGAGTCTGGCTTTTTCAGTCTCCCTGCAAAGGGAAGTTTTGACTTTGCCCATCTGACTCCTTCCTGCAATCTCTGAGAAATGATCTAAAGATGCTCAAGCCACTTTTTGGAACAAAGTGATAAGAAACAAGGCTGACAGGGAGCAGGCAATCAACTCAGAGACATAAAGAAAAGTAGAGGCTTACAAAAATCAAGAGGGGATCCAGGGCTGGGAACAGAAGGGTTCAGGAAAGGGATTTGGTGGGATTTAAAGAGAGACACTGGAGCGACACTGCAGGAGGGTGTTTGGGAAAGACAGGGGACATATATTTGTATGGACAAATTCTGACTTAACCATGATTTGACTTATAATTTCTAGACTTCGCAGTGGTGCAAAAGTGATACACATTCACCAGAAACCATGCTTTGAGTTTTGAATTTCGATTTTTTTCCTGGGCCAGTGATTGTAGTACGTTCTCTTTAGTGATGCTGGGCAGTGGTCCACAGCTCCCCATCAGCCATAAGATCATGAGGCTGAACAACGGACACACCAACAACCCTTCTGTGCCCAGACGACCATTCTATTTTTCACTTTCAGTACAGTCTTTGATAAATTACATGAGATATTCAACACTTCACTATAAAACAGGCTTTATGTTGGCTGATTTTGCACAACTGTAGGTTAATGTAGGTGTTCTAAGCACATGTACAGTAGGCTAGTCTAAACTATGATCTTCAGTAGGTTTGGTGCATTAAATGCATTTTGACTTGAGATATTTTCAACTTGATGCTGCTGCGGCTAACTCGCTTCAGTCATATCCAACTTTTTGTGACCCTATGGACTGCAACCCTCCAGGCTCCCCTGTCCATGGGATTTCCAAGGCAAGAATATTGGAATGGGTTGCCATTTCCTTCTTCAGGGTATCTTCCCAACCTAGGGATCGAACCTGTGTCTCCTACATCTCCTGTATTGGCGGGGGGGGGGGGGGGGGGGGGGGGGGGTCTTTACCACTGGCACTACCTGGGAAGCTTGGTGCATTAAATGTATTTCAACTTATGATATTTTCAACTTACATTGTGTTTGTTAGGATATAACCCCACCACAAGTTGAGGAAGATTTGTATGCTACTTTAAGTCTATATATCTGGATCCTTTTCATCATCTTAGAAAAATCTGAGTAAAGACTTTGAGAAAAGATAAAAATTAAAGAAATATTTACTGGTTGTTTTGATCTTTCTTTGATCAGAACATTGATCCAAGACAGAGCTATGTGGGTCTCCAGGTTCACAAGCTGGTACTGGAGATAGATAACAAAGACCTGAGTTATGTTAGTGTTTAGTGAAAACAGTTATGTTTAGTGTTAGTGTTTAGTGAAAACAGCTGAATTTCTCAACCAGCGGTTTTTCCACTTCCACAGCTTCAGTTTATTTATATCCTGCCTCACTTAGAGAATTGCAAATCCCCTTTCTTCCATCTTCCTGTCCATCTGTCCTCATTCTTGTTCTATAGTATAGTCTAACTAGGCATCTTAGCAATTTCCTGTCCAACTCTCTTCATTTACCACCTCAGTGGACCTCAACATGAGATGATTGCACTATTTCAACAGCTCCCCAGGGCTCTTTGTGCATCTGCCCTAGTGGTTCTCTTGGGAGAAACTTCAGACTATGGTTTGGCCGAGTTGCAAGCAGCAGGGTTTTTGGAATGTTAGGCATATGGAGATATCAGCTTTTTTCCCAAGGATGGTCTTTAAACTCAAAAGGACATCTGGGATTCCAACCAAATAGGCAAAATAAAAATTTGATAAAGTAGTAGGAAAAAAATCTGTTAGAGTTTAAAAAGTATTCCTGTTGAGGTACTTCTTTGGTCAGTTTACTGGGCAGTAATAATTGTTCCTGCCAGAACATACACAGCTAGATTGCTGCAAAGTAGCTGGAGAGCTGTCCTACCCAGGGCTGGTCCTGGGACACACTTCCCGAGAGACAGTTCAGGCTGTCCTTAAAGGAGGGGGTCCTCTGGTCTCTGACATGACAGGACCTAATATCTCACAGGGCAGAAGCTGAGCTGTTGCCCCTGAGAAATGACCTACCTTCTGGGAGCCAAGCTCAGCTCCTGTGCTTAAGCCAGTCCTCACCACTTTCCACATGCAAACGTGCACTCAACTCCACCACCCATTGTTTAAGGGTGATTTGAAGAGTTTAAAACTCCTGGAAAGATAGACCTATCTCCTCACATATTTTTGTTTGGAAGTAATTTTGACTAATCTGTCTCAGTATGTTATAAAGGTTAAGAAAATTAAATGGGGGCTAAATCCCTGAGGACCTGAGTCAGTCAAGCCCTCATCCAATCTGCCCACAAATATTCCTTGAAAACCCATGAGGTGTCAGGCAGTGAGGCCTTTCTGGAGGCTACAGATACAGCGATGAATAGGACATGCATAGGATGCCCTGCCCTCTGGGAGGATACAAACTATTGAGGGATTTAGGTAAGTTAATGGGTATATATAGTGCATACATACCATGTACCATAAGCCTCAAGAACACCTTACATGAGTCAGGATGGGAAGGACCAAATGGATTAGTGTTAAGGGAGGCATGATAAACAGAGATGTCTGGTGTTTACATTACTGTGCAGTCAGATCTCAGCAGAGTTTATCATTGCAGCATATTTAATATTTTATTGTATTTTACATCTTTATTCACCCACACATGCATGTTATTTTCCAGATATTAGCATGCATTCATTTATTCATTTAGTACTCACTGAATGCCTCTTATGAGCCAGGCACTACACTAACATACCAGGGATTCTGCTGTGAAAAGGGGATTGAGATTTTCCTGGGAAATAGTTTCTAGAGGCCTCAAACTCAGACTGTGCAGATAAGTGAAGCCAGTTCAGTTGACTAAAGTAGGGATGATGAAGACTCAGTAACCCTGACAGAGGCTTCTCCGTCTATGGTGTTAAAATTCAGCTTATTAAGCAACACTGAGTCACTGACAGGTTACCAGTGGGAGGCTGCAGCAGGATCAAGAGAAGTAGCTGTTTCACACTTAAAATACAGAGGGGGTGTCTATGATGCAGCTTCTGGAGGAATTTTAAGTCCCACAGACAAACATGGGGATAGTAGAAAGACAGGAGTTCTGGGGCCCAAGCAGCTCTAATCCAGCTGTCTACAGTTGGCCCTGAATCTTCATTGTCAACTATAAAGAAAGGGTCAGTGAATGCAAATCAAAACTACAATGTGGTACCACCTCAAAATGGCCAGAATGGTCATCATAAAAAAATCTATAAATAATAAATGCTGGTAAGGGTGTGGAGGATAGGAAACTCTCCTGTGCTGTTAATGGGGATGTAAATTGATGCAGCCACCTTGGAAAACAGTAGGGAGGTTCCTTAAAAAAACTAAAACTAGAACTACCATATGACCCAGCAATCCCATTCCTGGGCATAAATCTGGAGAAAACTCTAATTTGAGAAGATACATACACCCCAATAGCAGCATTATTTACAGGAGCCAAGACATGGCAATAAACTAAATATCCATTGACAGGTGAGTGGATAGAGAATGGTACATATATACAATGGAATAGTACTCAGCCATAAAAAAGAATAAAATAATGCCATTTGCAGCAACATGGAAGGACATAGAAACTGTCATACTAACTGAAGTAAGTCAGGCAGAGAAAAACGAATACCACATGATATCACTTATATGTGGAATCTCAAATAGAATGCTAATGAACTAATCTATGAAACAGAAATAGACTCATGGACATAGCAAATAGACTTGTGGTTGTCAGGGGGAAGGGGAGGGGGGAGGGAAGGATTGGGAGTTTGGATTAGCAGATGCAAACTATTATATACAGAGTGGATAAACAACAAAGTCCTATTGTATGGCCCAGGGAACTATACTCAATATCCTGTGATAGACCATAATAGAAAACAATCAGTGGTATTGGCAGTGTACATGCGCTCAGCCCTGTCTGACTCTGCAACCCACAGACTGTAGTCCTCCGGGCTCTACTGTGTGTGGAATTTCCCAGGCAAGAATATCAGACTGGCTTGCCATTTCCTACTCCAGGGGACCTTCCTAACCCAGGGATCGAACCTGCGTCTCTTGCATCTCCTACATTGGCAGATGGATTCTTTACCAGTGTACCACTTGAAAAGAATTAGTGAAAGAGCATATATATTATCTATATGTGTGTGTCTATAACTGAATCACTTTGACACACAGTAGAAATTAACAGAACAGTATAAATCAACTATACTCAATAAAATACATTTTAAAAAGATAAAGCATCACTGTATCACCTTTCCCCAAGGTCTTACTTCTCCCCACTTACCTGATAAGATTATACACCTGGGAGCTGAAGCAACTTCACTTTTATGTCCTTAATGTAAGCTTCCAGTGAAAGAAGAAATTCATTAGAAAAACATAAAGTATAATTAAGATTATGATGCTGCTTACTGCAGGAAGAAATATAAAGCAAAGGAAAATCTTCTCCAGGTAGAGGACAAGGAGAACTTCAGACTCTGAGAGTGGCATTGAAGGAGGATCCATCAGAGCTCCTGGTTATAGAGGGGAGGTGCAAGCTCTGCACTGTGAGGAGAGGAATGAGGTGGGACTTTACATCCAGGAGGAACAGAGAGGCAGCCCCAGGACAAGGCACATGCTGTGCCCCAGAGCAGTGGTCCAGACCATGGGACACAAACAAGCTATCAGTTGCCCAGGGAAGACAGGCTGGCTGCACATAGCCAGGGCTCAGCTGTGGGACACATGGGCATAGGGAAGTGCCAGGGGGTGGCAGAGCCCTGGCCAGGGCCACAGGTCCACTTCCCAATGCCTCTCATCCTGACTACTGTGGGAGCCAGAACAGTCCTGATGCAGAGGGAAGAAGCCCATGGCTGGGAGCAGAGGTGGGAGCCTCCCTCACTTGTGATTGTGGCCAAGGAGGTCGGCAGGGTCAGCAGCAAGGTAGGGTACCCCCATGAGCCGTGTGGGACCCTCTGGATGAGGGATGATGACATGACGGTGACATGTGCTGCTGAAAAGCCCCAGCTGCCACCCCTTGCTCAGGGGAAGTAATCTTAGAAATGTGGTTTATACAAACGATCTTCTGTAAGACCCACATCACAAACAAAACAAGTGCACTGAGCACTTTCTCCACTTTCAGAGAGTTTTCTGGAGACTTTCCTATCCCTTGATGTCAGAGTAGCATTAGCCAACCTGGGCATGTATTTCCCACTCCATCTCATGGTGGTAAACTTCCAACTGCCTCCCACTTGTGAAGGGAAAAGAGCAACATGGGTTTTCACGAGTAATTGGTTTGATATGTAGTACGTTGGAAAATAGCTATACATTCCATTAGAAAATTACATACATTTGCACAAGAGACACATTTTGGGTGAATACATAAAGCTTAAAAGTAACTAAATAATCACTCCATACTGTGTTGGCAAAGGGGCTTCCCAGGTGGCACTAGTGGTAAAGAACCCACTTGACAATGCCAGAGACATAAGAGACACAGGTTCAGTCCCTGGGTTGGCAAGATCGCCTGGAGAAGCTCATGACAAACCACTCCAGTATTCTTGCCTGATGAATCTCGTGGACAGAGGTGCCTGACAGACTATAGTCCACAGGTTCGCCAAGTCAGACATGACTGAAGCAACTTAGCATGCACATACTGTGTTTGCAAAGATACAGTTTTTCAAAAAGATCTAGGTATAAAGTGAAACTTGAATAAATAATGTTTGGTGGATATAGGATTGTTGCTGTGTATTTATATTTGCATTTGAAAACCAAACTCTTGGGTAGCTTATAGTCCAAACTCAGCCTTTCAATAGAGGTGCACTCCTCAGGTCAATTGCAATATCAGTATTGTGTTAAGCAAAGGTGTTATTAAGTAAACACACATCACTTTTCCTCCCTGCAAAAGCCTCAAGTTGCTTTTTTTAACATTAGCTTCCATATCTTGCTCATTTGCCTTTAAAGCACTGCTACAGCATTTTCTGTTTCTTTGCAGAACTGATCACAGTGCATGGAATATTTAGAGGTTAGCATCAAATTTTATCAGAAATCGTTTTTCATAAGGAATGAAAACATCATCGCTCCTTTATACCCTTGTTGTAAATTCTTAAGTGTTGCCTAAAGCAATTTATATCCATGGTTTCTTCTATGGTTGAACAAGGGTAGCTATACACTGAGTTGGGAATGCCTTTCTCCATACATTTCATAGTTTCTATTCTTGGGTACTAGCTAACTTATTCTGCTTTACAATACTTCTCTTAGCAGATTCCTCAGATTTATCACTTAAAAGCAGAGTAATTTCCTCATACATATATTGACAGATCAACAGTCTCAAACAAGCAAGGAACAAACTTGCTACATATGTTCATCTCACCACAGATGCTTCCCCCCTCATTTTGGTTTTTTAAAGGCATCAAATATTAATAAATGCACTTGTGAATGTTCTTAACATATGTCTCTAAGATAACCTGATTTTGTACCAAAATTCATCTTTACTAGGTTTACAAAATCTTTATATAGGTAACTCTTTTTAATAAAATAAATTTCTGTGGGTGACATAGTACCATAAGCACAGATTGCCAAAGACAGAGAAGCAAAAAGGTTGATCAGCGTGGTTTAGATTCAACCAACTACGCTGAGAGTCTTATAGCCAAATAATTGCTATTTAAGAAATTCACAGCTAGGGGCAAGACCACAGTGGTATGGGCTGCTGACTCAAATGATGCTGAGACTGCATGTCTGGTAAACTGCCAGCCAAACTCATTGTGATCGACAGGCCAATGTTAATAGTCAAGTTAGGACCTGCTGAAGACTCATGGGCAGCATAAACATCAGCAGCCTTTCCTGCATTTAGAAAGGATAAATGATTTGCCCCCAGTGATGCTCTACAGAGCGATACTCTGAGAAACATGATGAACACACTTTCCTGAACAAAGTCACCCCACCATACAATCAAAGTAAAACAAGGCTTCAAGCAAATAATTTATGGTAAGAAATGGGGATAATAGGCAGTTGTATTGAATTAAAAGCTCAAAGCTTGCAAATGAAAGACTCAATTTGTGCCCCAGTTTCATATTTAGTAGTTGAGAGATCTTCTCCAGACCAATGTCCCAGGGAGAGTGTGGCCAGCCCTATCTGACACACAGATGAGAAGTCACATCACTGGAGATTAGATTCCCCTCCTATGTTGTATGTGAGATGATCCTTTGGCCATATTACCATTGAATTTCTGAACTAGACCAAGCCGGTTCTTGATAAGTGGTGCATTTTACCTACTAGTGGGCTTCCCTTGTGGCTCAGCTGGTAGAGAATCTGCCTGCAATGTGGGAGACCTGGGTTCAATCCCTGGGTTGGGAAGATGCCCTGGAGAAGGGAAAGGCTAACCACTCCAGTATTCCGGCCTGGACTGGATAGTCTATGGGGGTCACAAAGAGTCGGACATGACTGAGCGACTTTCACTTTCACTTTTACCTGCTAATAACAGGTTTCTCAGTGATGCTTGATTTATTTTATTTTCTGTCCTTCCCTGATGCATTCAAGATTACATGTAATGGAAATTGCATGGTAAGGGGGAAAGCATGGGGGTACAGAGTCCAGGGGTTTCTTAAACCCGTAGTCTGTGATCCAGAGCTTATCCATCTTGTGATTCACTCCTTACATCAACCTTATCACCCTTAGTTTCTGAATGAGGAAACAAGGAAACACTTAAAAAGTTTGTATGGCTTGCCAAATTAACCGGTATTGGAAACAGTTAATAATTTGAATGCACATGATTTGATTCTACAGTGCTTGCTATGATCTGCAGCCCTCCCATGAAATGGGGATCACAGTTGATACAGAAGGGCTGTGGGAACAGAGGTCAGCCATGTCACCCCAGACTAACCTAGGAGTTCATCCAAGACTTCTAGGGTCCCTGCAAACAAACATTTGGGAGATGAAAGCTAGACATATTCCTTCTCTGTCTTTCCCTGAGATCCCTACTGAATTCATGCTCTTCCCAAGAGGAGCTGCCAGTGGACCTTGAATTAGGATGGGTCAGTTCCGCACACCAGGATAGCCACCACCAGCGGTGACAGAAAGGAAGGGCTGTTATGATTCAGGTAAGTGACAAGGACTTTTATTAAATAACAGAGATGATGTCACACCATGAAAGCTCATGGCTATGAAACCTTTCCTCTTAGTGTCCACAGAAAAGAACCAGTCTTCATCTCTCTGAGTTTAGCTTTGGTTTAAACCTATGGGGTTAATAGTTTAAGCTGACTTTCAAAATTCCTTCTAAATCCTTGTGACACTGCGATCCTATCCATGTATAATGATAATTTTTCTTTAGCAAACCTTTGAAAACAAGCCCTTTTATTATTAAACTTGCTGGGATCACCAGAAACATTTTAAAGAGTAATGAAGTTTTGACCGAAATTTCCTGTAAGCAATCCAAAAATGTACATTTGTGTTTATGTACATAGGAACTAGCTTAATTCCAATTGAACTGGGTGAAAAGTATCCTAAAACACTCAAGATCTGGTAAATTGTATTTTGGTAACAGATGTTGTTGTGACAGTTTTAAAAACGTGATTACATTTGAATGTCAAGACAAGATGTAGCTTTGGTGGTGGAGTTTGAGATCTTTTATAACAAACGCTGTCATTCTAGTCCTGTTATTGCAATGTATTGGTGATACTGGTATTGTTACTATTGTTTTTATGGATTATCAGTTTTGGGTGTTGCTTTTGAAATCTTCTGAGATTTTATTCTCAATGAAGATGTTTTCAATATGTAGGGGAAAAAAAAACTTTGGAGTAAAAGCTCTTTAGTAACTAGTCAGATTTTTTTTTTTAATCTCAAAATTTTCTAACTTATTTTTTTTAAACGAATTTATATTGGAGTGTAATTGGGGCTCCTTCATATGTCAGCTAATAAAGAATCTGCCTGCGATGCAAGAGACCACAGTTTGATTCCCTGGAGAAGGGATAGACTGCCCAGTCCAGTATTCTTGGGCTTCTCTGGTGGCTCAGTTGGTAAAGAATTTGCTTGCAAAGCGGGAGACCTGGGTTCGATTCCTAGGTTGGGAAATCGAAGTTTTGACCTAAATTTCCTGTAAGCAATCCAAAAATGTACATTGATGTTTATGTACATAGGAACTAGATTAATTCCAATTGAACTGGATGAAAAGTATCCTAAAACACTCAAGATCTGGTAAATTGTATTTTGGTAACAGATGTTGTTGTGACAGTTTTAAAAACGTGATTACATTTGAATGTCAAGGCAAGATGCAGCTTTGGATCCCATCCTAGAGGAGGGGATGGCAACCCACTCCAGTATTCTTGCCTGG
The DNA here is from genome assembly GCF_023091745.1 of Budorcas taxicolor. Classification (NCBI taxonomy): domain Eukaryota; kingdom Metazoa; phylum Chordata; class Mammalia; order Artiodactyla; family Bovidae; genus Budorcas; species Budorcas taxicolor. The sequence goes on from NC_068923.1 coordinate 1,961,256, forward strand.
AGAATCCCGTGGACAGAGGAGCTGGCGGGCTACAGTCCAGGGTCACAGAGAGCTGGACACACAGAGTGACTAAGCATAGCACAGCTGATTTACCGCATTGTGTTAGTTTCTGTTGTACGGCAAATGAGTCAGTTCGCATAGATCCACTCTTGTTTAGACTCTTTTCCTGTAAATGTCATTACAGAGTATTGGGTCGAGTTCCCTGTGCTATATTGCTGCTACTGTTTGATCACTGAGTGGTACCTGACTCTTTGCGACCCCATGGACTGTAGCCCACTAGGCTCCTCTGTCTATGGCATTTCCTAGGCAAGAATACTGGAGTGGGTTGCCATTTCCTTGCTCAGGGGATCTTCCTTAGCCAGAGATTGAACCCACATCTCCTGCTAGGCAGGCAGATTCATTACCTCTGAGCCAACTGGGAAGTTCCCTGTGCTATACAGTAAGTTCTTTTCAGCTATCTATTTCGTCTATAGTAATGTGTAGATGTCAAATCACAATCTCCCAATTCATCCTCTTCTTTTAAAACAAAATCATTTATTAACATTTAATTCTAACTAGGGAAGGTTAATGGGCTTGTCATTGTGGTTGTGGTGGTTTAGTCACTTCTTTGTCTCCGACTCTTGTGACTCCATGAACTCATCAACTCCCAGGTATGCATACTGAAGTGGGTTGCCATTTCCTTCTCCAGGGGTTCTTCACAACTCAAAGATTGAACCTAGATCTTCTCCATGTCAGCAGGTTCTTTACTGGTGAACCACCAGGGAAATGTAATACAGAAATAAAGATAATCGATTGTACTTGGAAGGAGTATGTACACAGGTCAGCTTTTCCAGCTTCATGGGAATGGTAATAATTTAGGGGCTGGTTTGCAAATCAGTGGAGCCATACAGTTGTTTTCCTTGACATGGATGTGAACAATCCACAATATTTACAAATGTGCTTTTTTGATTTAGGGCATTGACAACCTTTGTTACAATGCAAATATTAATTGATGTACTGATGTTTTAACTGTTGTTGACATTCATACCTTAACTCAAATGCACATATAATGTTTATTTAGTAATAGACTCTGCTTTTAGGAGGACATTTTACATGGGCTATCTCCTGTCAGTTTGAATGTGTGTGGAGTAAAGAAAGGTCTGCAGTGTGAAGGGTTTCCTGGTGTTGAAGGATTCAGGTTGGACATTCAGTAGAAGGATGGTAGTTGGGATGAACATACTCTCTCATTTTCATGGACAAGGTGTAGATGCTGGAAGTGATACAATGCAGAGAGGAAGTGCAATGAGGCCTAATCTTATCTCCTTTCCCTGGAGTAACTCAGTGTTTTTAAATATAAACATGTCAAATAGTCACTGCCCTCACCCAGGAAACTGATGTATGTTCCCCGTAGTGATCTGGTGTCTTTCTCCCTAGAACTTGGACTCATTGATTCTAACTTTGTCTCCTTAGACCACACAGAACTTGGTTTAGAGTCAAAAACATGGAGAATTTGGCTTTGTTTTTGTAGAGAGAAGCAGCAAAGACATGTTTAAAAGATATTCAAAGAACGCTGGAATAAAAAGAATCTCCATTTGTATTCATCCAGCTGCTCATAATGAATAACTGCCCCAGCTGTGTCCACCACTGTGTAGGTCAGTATGGCTTTTGAGGACCTGAGAAAGTGATGGTGTGTCTATAAAAACTCAATAGTGTTGGTAAAAGTTCCTATTTCTTCCCAGGTTTTAAGGAAATTGTGGAGAGGGGTGACTATTTCAGAATCTCAGGCTTGAGTCGTGGGGCCAGAGTGCCTATGCCCAAAAGAGAATGGAAAGTTTATTGGACTGATCTCAATCCAGGTTTATTTCTGTAGAGACATGATGAAAGATTCTGTCTCATCCTGGTTCAAAAATTTAAATAAATCGATTTACAAAAACACATCAATGGCATATTAATCAGATTCATAACTTAAAAAATTAGAAAGAATAATTAATATATTGACTAAAGAAGCAGGTTTCAAAAATAACTTTAAAAGACTGGAATGTTTGGGTAAGTAGAAAATAAAGACATGTAAGAGGTCTAAAGGCAAAGTTATGTGTTTGGGTTCAGAAGTCAAGTTGCACATTTCTAGGATAGGGGACATTTGGCTTAGCCGACTGTGAGCTCAGTGAATAAGAGCAGATGTGTTCACTAAGAAAGCTCCTGAGGTTTAGGCTGGGTTTATAGAAAGTGCCTAAGTGGTCTTGCTGGAATTTTGTGTTGATTAGACCTCAACAGGAATCATCTGTTCAAGAAGAGTTAAAGAGCTTTCTGTTGGGGCTCCAGAGGGAGGTGTTTGGAATAGCTTAGTGGTCGAGGAATCAGAGCCCACCCATGTCATTGGAGAATGGGATGAAGGCTTTGCTAGGAGGCGTATCATGAGGGGCCCTTGAGTACACTATTTGCTCACAGAAAATGGACTCCATTTCTTTTGGGTGATGTAAGGAGGTAAAATGGGAACCCATGAGTCCAAGTTTTAGGGATAAAACTATTGGCTCACTACTAGGAATGTTATAGATGAGGAGGAGGCAGCTTCTTGGGTGGGGGAAGTGGTTATTTGATGTGTTTATCCTTAAAGGCACTGAGTTACTCCAGGAAAACCAAAAATCCAAGGAAAAAGGCAGTCTTTGGCAATGGTGTTTTCCATTGTTAGAGGTGGTTTGAAATAGTCTGAAAGATCAATTTTCAGGGATGTGGTTATATCTGGGGCCCATTTATGCCCTCCCATCCTGAATTTCTGGGAGATTTTTCAAGTGGAGAGTCTGAAAAAAGGTAATTGCTAAACCGTGTTTAAGGAGAAAGAGTCCCTTTCATGTAATTTGTTCCTGTGATCATTCTCCTAATTTTGATCTAGTGAGAAACCACAATCTTTATGTGTAAATAAACTTTCTTTGACATTTGCAATGCACAATTATATCTCTCAAAATACATATAGACGTTGTAGCATTTGAAGCACTCCTGAACGTTTCCAAGCCAGATCGCAGAGCTCTCCTTCACTTTCTGCACATTATTTGCCTCTTTGTAGCCACACTCCACTTGGAACAGAGCTCTGAAAGGTAAAACGTTGACTTTACAAATGAGGAAAGAGTCTATAAACTATACTTCTGTGACAATGGCTTAAGTTCTGTGAACAGCATTTCACTTGATGTTGAAAAGACCTCACCACAGGGCACAACACAATAATTTTAGAATTCTCTACTACTGCAGAAAAGAAGGGAACAGTGTGGGAGTGAGATTTCTTTCTGAGGAGGGAAGAAAAACCAAAGGAGGAAGGAAAAATAAAAATGCTTCTCAAGAACTTAGAGAACTGAAAAAGTGAGAAATACTGAGTGAGACAGAAATGAAATAATAGGAAATCATCCCAGGAGCTGAAAAGCACTTAAGCTTTTTAAGATGCCCTTCCAAGATGGGGGATATATTCTGAGTCCAAAGCTTATCTGTTTTTTTTGCGTAATGTGGTTGCTGAGGTGAGTGAAGTGGTCATAAGATTTCTTATCCATAAAGTGGAGGAGAAACTTTGGTGTTAGGAATCTCATCTGAAATGTACTGAACTTAAAGACTATTAGCAACCAGTTCCTCTGAGAAGCCATATTCCATCATGTTCTCCTCTCAATGACCTGGCTGCTAATAGCTTCCGCTTAATAATTGCCTTTATAACTTTTTCAAGAGTCTAAAGAAAGGGTAGGGAAAAGCATGTGAGGACTCAAAATTCCTCTTCATAAATATTTTCTAGCTGCTGTTAGTCATCGTCACCTCCTTCTCATCGCACAGCACCTCCTTCAGTGTCCCGCACACATGCACAGTCACAAAATGCTTTTGTTGACTGATTCTGCAGAAGGTAAAAGCCTATTGCCAGGACAGCTTGTTCACATTCAGAGTTTTGCCTCAAAATATAGCCTTTGGTTAAATTCACTGGGGAAAATGCCTGTGGCAGGCAGTTCAGGCAAAGATAAAAAATCTTCAACTTGCTGAAGATTGAACGTGGGTTTGGTTTTTCATTGCTGAAGCCAGAGTCCTCTTGGTCAGCCTTGAGCTGGGAAGTCTCTTGGGACTAGTGACTACTTAAAAATTGTCTCTTGGGTATGGAAGATTTTCCCTTCTCACTTCAGGGAGAGGGAACATGTCTCCCCAGGGACAGGCAAGCTCTATGATGTGTGAGTGTATGTGTGTGTGAGAGACAGAAACAGAAAGAAGGGAGAAAGAGGGGAAGCATATTTTGGCTTTTAAGGGTCAGTTTCTGTCTGTGTCTGCAACAGGGGTCAAGTTTCTCTGACCACTGGTGAGATGGACAAGCTTTAATCACTTCTTTCAAATGAAGGCATTGTCAGATTTCCCTCCAGACTTCTGCAGAAATGATCTCAACACAGGGAGGCCTGAGAGAACTCTTTCCAGAAATTATGGTGATGACCTTGTCATTTGAGTTAGAAAGGGTTAATGAATGTCCCCCTCCTCCTCATTCATAGGGAAGAGGCCCCGATATCACTGAGTGGTCTCTGTCACTGGCGCCTCCAGTAGAAACTCCCATACTTACACTGGAGATATTCCCATTGATATTCCTTTCAGTGAGTTGGAAAGCAGATACTTCCCCAGTTCTTCAAGGTTCCAGTTTCCAGAGCCTCTTGATTCACCATCTTCAGAAAATGAAGCATAGTCTCCTGTGCGGTGGCCTGAGAGTTTGGGTGCCCACAAAGCAGAGCAACGAGGCCCAACAAGGCCTTCAGGACTGCCGTGACCTGGCACAGAATGCTGATGCCCCATCACCTGGGACCAGCCTGTGGTTCAGGGTCTGTAGAAACTGTGGTTCAGTGTCATCTATCCAGGCAAGGTAGAGACAGGTCAGATGATCTATCCCCACTCCTGTTTCCTGCTGATTAGAGAAGTGCCCCAATCTCCCCTCTCCTGTGTTAACCTTCCTGACTTTTGAGTTGTGTGTGTGTGTGTGTGTGTGTGTGTGTGTGTGTGTGTGTGTGTACCAAGTAGCATCCTGCAACCCTGCACCAAGCAGAGAGGCTCCAAGGCAATAGGCTGAGGGGTGTGAGTTTTGCCATAAGGTAGAGTGCTGGAAGACTGCACTAACCTAAGTGGGTCAGATGATCCCTCAGCAGCTGGAGCAAGGAGACGGGTGAGGCTCAGAGGAGCTCAAGTGTCAGGAGAAGCATCAGATAAGGACCAGGGCAGGAGACAGGATTCCACACAGCAGCTGTTTAGCTTTTTCAGTCCCTTTCATGCCCCTGCTTTCTGGAGACTCAGGTGTTCCTGATTCCTGCAACTTCCTGTGGTTCTGCTGGGACTCTTGTTTCTCCTCTGGGCTGAGCAGTCTCCTCATTGGGAATCCATTCCCATCCCCCTACTTCTTCCGTCACACAGAAGGAGTAGGGGCAACAGATGCTTCCTACTTTCAGTGAACATAGCATTTTCCTTTTTTTCTTCTGGGATAACCAGTCATTCTGGTTTGCCCTGATCGCCCTAAACTCAGCAACTGAAAGTTCATTGTTTCAGGAGACTTCTCAGTTCTGGGCAAAACAGCCTGGTGATCAACTTATATTGCTTTGAAGTGAATTTTTTTTTGGTTTTTCAGAAAAGGGGCATAAATGCCTTTACTTGAACATCTTAATCTGAAAGTCCTTTTAATCTCATTATTCATGAAGATTTTTATCTTTTTCTAACTTTTTACTAGTAACTTGGAGTGGGGAGAAACCATTAGGGACAGCTAGGCAGACACAATTGTAAACCACAACCAGAGAGACAAACATTTGAATTACCAAAGGTACAATTTGCCTAAAAAATCATTCCTAGTAGATATATTGACATCTGAGGCTATATTAAAAACTATTTCACAGAAAGAAGATTTTGCTTTATGAATCAAATTATCCTTTAGATATAATGATCTTGTGAAATGACCTTGAAGCTAAAAGTTCCATATTAATGCTTACCATTAAATATAGATATTATTAATTTTTTATAAACCATATATTTTTTAGGGTGCTCCAGAGAACCTCCAACCAATCAACATGCACAGATATATACGTGTGTTTGTGTGTGTGTGTGTGTGTGTGTGTGTGTGTGTGTGTGTGTGTAGAGAGTGAGAGAGGGGTTAATTTATCATAATGAACTGGCATGCACCATTATGGAAACTGACAAGTCTCACAATCTTCTGTCTGCAATGCAGAGACCCAGGAATCCAGTGGTAGGTATTTCCATTCTGAGTCTGAGACCTGAGAACCAGGAGAGCCATTGGTATACATTCTTGTCCAAGGGCAGGAGAAGACAGTGGTCCTAGCTCCAGTGTCAGGCAGTGAGGAAGAATTTCCTTCCTTCCCAGTTCTGTTCATGTGTCTGACAGGCTGGAGGATACTCACAAACATTGGAGGGGCAATCTGCTTTACAGTTTACAGATTCAAATGCTAATACTCTGATGGATATACTCAGAAATCATATTTAAACAGCTGTCTGCCACCCTGTGGCCAAGTCAAATTGACACATAAAATTAACCATCACATTTCCACATTGCTTTATGCGCCACGACATCTTTGCATTGTCTTCAAAAATTTCTCCTTTATGAACAATTTCTGGCACTGTGACCTTGCCTCAAAGAAGAAAGTCAATGATGGTGATGACTCTTGGACTCCAAAGCCAGCCAGGTCTTAGATTATGCCTTGGCAGTGCATTTTAATTTTAAAAGCAATTTTGAAGAAATTTTTATTGCCTTATTTGAAGAAAAAAAATTAATGCAGTATTTTCGGGAAGGTTCAAGACAATAATAGTCATCAGTATCTTAAGAAGAATCTCTTTTTGCAATATTGATATAAGTTTTCATTTACCCCTACCATGATAATAATTTGATTTAAAGAGGATTGGTATTCCTGATATGTTAGTTCTTATGAATTATGGCTTAATTCTAGCCATCTTATTTGTAAATTCAGATTCATGGATTATTTTTAAGAAAATAACATGTATCCTTCTTAATTTTTGATTCCCCCTTTTATGAAATCTTTTTTAAAAATGAAGTCTTTATCTCTTTATTAAATTTTGTATCTTTTAAGATGTTCTATCCAATAGGTGTTGTTTATGTTAATTTGACCTTTACAAGGACAATTTATTGATGTATTCATCCTGCCAAATATGGGGTAATATTGCTAGATGCTTTTTATCATCCTATTGTTTCTAAAACAGGATCTTATTTTCAAATAAGCTAACTAAAATTTTTCTTTCAGTTTTACTAAGATATACTCGACATCCAGCATTATATAAATTTAAGGTGTACAGCTTAATAAGTTACATACATCATGATTATCAAAATAAGTTTAGTGAGTAAGTTTAGTAACATCAATCATGTCATGCAGATATAGCACTGAAGAAATAGGGGGAAAAAAAAAAAAGAAGACCTTTTTTCTTGTGTTGAGAACTCTTAAGATTTACTTCTTAAGAGCTTTCATATATCATATGCAGGCAGTATTAATTGTACCCAGGGAATTCTCAGGTGGCACTAGTGGTAAAGAACCTGCTTACTTTCCTACAGGAAAACTGAGAGACACCAATTTGATCCCTGGGTTGGGAAGATTCCCTGGAGGTGGTATGGTAATGCCTCCATTGTTCTTGCCTGAAGAATCCCATGGACAGAAAAGCCTGGTGGATCACTGTCCCTAGGGTCACAAAGAGTTGGACACGACTGAAAGGAGTTAGCATGTATATGCACGCACCTTACATCCCTAGTACTTTTCTATCTTATAACTGGAAGTTTGTGCCTTTTGATACCTTCCTCCAATTCCCCTTCCCCCCACCTCCTGCCTCTGGCTACCACAAGTCTAATCTCCTTTTCTATGAGTTTATTTGTTTCAGTTCAGTTCAGTTCAGTTGCTCAGTCATGTCTGACTCTTTGCAATCCCATGAACCGCAGCATGCCAGGCCTCCCTGTTCATCACCAATTTCCAGAGTTTACCCAAACCCATGTCCATTGAGTTGGTGATGCCATCCAACCATCTTATCCTCTGTCATCCCCTTCTCCCTCTGCCCTCAATCTTTCCAAGCATCAGGGTCTTTTCCAATGAGTCAGCTCTTTGCATCAGGTGGCAAAAGTATTGGAGTTTCAGCCTCAATATCAGTCGTTCCAATGAACACACAGGACTGATCTTTAGGATGGACTGGTTGGATCTCCTTGTAGTCCAAGGGACTCTCAAGAGCCTTCTCCAACACCACAATTCAAAAGCATCAATTCTTCTGTGCTCAGCTTTTGTTATAGCCCAACTCTCACATCCATACATGACCACTGGAAAAACCATAGCCTTGACTAGATGGACTTTTGTTGGCAAAGTAATATCTCTGCTTTTTAATATGCTGTCTAGGTTGGTCATAATTTTTCTTCCAAGGAGTAAGCATCTTTTAATTTCATGGCTACAGTCACCATCTTCAGTGATTTTGGAGCCCACGAAAATAAAGTCAGCCATTGTTTCCACTGTTTCCCCATCTATTTCCCATGAAGTGATGGGACCAGATGCCATGATCTTAGTTTTCTGAATGTTTGGACTTACTTATTTTGCATTTGGAAGTTTGCGCTTCGTAATCCCTCTCACCTATTTCTTTCCTTCTAAATAAGATAATTAATTATACATAGCAAAATTTTCTAAGAAATTTCAAACACTTATATTTGTAAGTTATATTTCTTGTTTTATAATTGCCTTGATCTCATTATCATTCTTAAATGACTTTGATATTTAATTGTGACAGCAATATACCTGGAACACTTTAGTTTGCAGACATTGAGGATGAAAAAAAAAAAAAAAAAAAAGCCAGCAAGAATGGGAAGCCCTGCAGACAAATAGCAGTAAAAATCCATAGAGACGTTGCTGTGTCTTGTGTTTCTTCATCAAATCCCATAAAATAGATAAAAGAGATTTTGTAACCCCATAAAACAGTTCCATTAATCAAATCCATTTAATTCGGTAACATCCTCTAGGTCTTTATCTTAATTTTATTTCTGAAGTAAAATGAAGAAAACTTTATGGTTATTGTTCTAATAGGCCTGTTTGATCTTGGCTTGCAGAGGCAAATTTATTTCTTTTAGAATTTTGCATCTTTTATCTGTTTTATGGGATTTGATGAAGAAACACAAGACACAACAATGTCTCTACGGATTTTTTACTGCTGCTTGTCTGCAGGGCTCCCCATTTTTGCTGGTTTTTTTTTTTCATCCACAATGTCTGAAGACTAAGGGGTTCCAGGTATATTGCTGTCACAATTAAATATCAAAGTCATTTAAGAATGATAATGAGATCAAGGCAATTTTGTTGTTGTTCGATGTTGGAATACAGAGAGATGTTGGATTCACCAGTAAAACAGCAACAGAAAAGTGCTCAATAATAGTGACAGAGGAACAGTTGGTGATGGGAAGTACCTTGTCTGGAGCCTCATGAAAAGCAAGGATTTATTTCCCCTTTACCTGATCTTAACTTCATTTCCAATAGACTATATCATTAGGTGTTAAACAAAACATGGGTTCTGATTCACACATCCTACAATGTATAGCCTTCCCAGAAGTAATTTTTTCTCTCAAGTGACTGCATTGGAAAGTTAGCAGCTGACCAAAAGTCAGATACCTCACAGATGAGCCGTTGCCTACTAAACAGCATGAAAAATTCTAAATGGCATGGAAAATTTTATTCAAACCAGGACAAATAAAACCAGCTTGATATTCTATCTTTGGAACCTGAAATAGGTGAGTAACACGTATCTTATAAATGACCCTCACCTTTAAAAAATACCTTTTAACCTGTGGTTACTAGAAAATTTATAATTATACTTATCAAGAGAGAATAGACAATCCAAAAAAAGATTATATTATTTATCAGTATATAGTACCTATTATTTCAGTAGAGAAAATAAGGATTATTTGACAATCAATAATATTTACTGACTATTTTCCATAGTAGATTATTCAATGAATATTGCCAGTATAGTCTCATGCTTGTGATATTGCAAATAATATAATTGTTATAAGAGAAACTACTTCAAGATGCTGTTCAAAGGAACCACAGGGAAAGGCTCATGTAGAGCAGACTCCTGATTGATCCCATCCTGATGCTAACAGCCCTCCAGTTGTTGCAGCACTCTAGAAAAGTGATTGTAGGAAAAAGGCCTGGGTATTCAAAGCTATTAAAAAAAAATACCCTCATCAAAACTGATATCTTTTGTCTGTGAAACAGACTGTTAAGAGGATAAAAAAAATCAAATTACAGACTGAGATAAAATATTTGCAAGTCATATATCTGAAAAAGGACTTGTATCTAGATTATATAAAGAACATTCCAAATTTAACAGTAAAAAGCTAAATGATTCATTTAAAAACGGGCAGATGGCATGACCAGACATTTCACCAAAGAGGATATACAGATAGCAAGTAAGCACATAAAAAGATGCACCTTATAATTAGCAATTAGAGGAATACAATTTAAAATCATATTGAGAAAAATCTGGGTTTTCTTTTGGCCTCACATCCCTAACTGTGTGCCAGGAACTCCAATGGGTGCAGATAAAAACACAACAAAAGAAAAGAAAAGAAAAGAAAAGAAAAAACCCTAAGGAAAGCTTTAAGGCATAGTGCTGACAAAGGTCTTTCTAGTCAAAGCTATAGTTCTTCCAGTAGTCATGTATGGATGTGAGAATTGGACTATGAGGAAAGCTGAGCACCAAAGAATTGATGTTTTTGAACTGTGGTGTTGGAGAAGACTCTTGAGAGTTCCTTGGACTGCAAGAAGATCAAACCAGTCAATCATAAAGGAAATCAACACAGAGTATTCACTGGAAGGACTGATGCTGAAGCTGAAACTCCAATACTGCGGCTACCTGATGCGAAGAACGAACTCACTGGAAAAGGCCCTGATCCTGGGAATGTTTGAAGGCGAGAGGAGAAGGGGACAACTGCCGGGAGCCAGCGTGAGGAACTCCGCCCTTGGCAAAGGTCATGAAGAAGGAGGCTTCGGCATACGCAAGGCGGGATCGAGCCTCAGGAAACCCCCTGTTCCCGAGCGTCTACCCCCAAAACCAGAGTCTGCCTACTTTACTGTTTTATGCTCTCACTTACACCTCTGACTTTATGGGGAGCTCTCCCCCATCACCTCTCTTGGAGAAGGAGTTAACCTACAGCTCCAGTTAATAAAAATTCCTGGGAGTGACAAGAGTGTTTCAACTTACGAACTCCTCTGAAGGTTATCTAGCCTGCCTGTAGGTTATCTAGCCACATGTAGCCACATGTGATTGTTTACAGCCTCCCAACCGTGAGAGGCACTAGATGTTTTAGACTTACTAAGGCAGATTCTTTTAGGAAGTTAGAAATTATTAGTATAGTGGGTTGATTAGGAATTATATTGGTGAAGGGTTTTTCATTTATTGGGCCAATGTTTGCTACTAAATCCCCTGCCCTTATACACATTAATGAATATAACTAGCATATAGGAGAAATAAGTATTAACCTTTAAGATTAATCATGTTAAACCTTAGGCTAAGTAAATTCCTTTCTTAATTGTAACCCACTACACCCTCACCTATAGGAATGCAACTTTATCTGGTACCTTCGGAGGGTGGTGCCTAGTTTAAGAAAAAATCACCCCTGGAAAATAAGGTTCTGGCTGACTGACTGTTATCAGAAAGGGCCATAAAATGTCAGCAGGCCTCATGGCCAGAAGATGATGTAAAACCCCTAAGACCTTTTTGTATACATTTATATGAAGCACCTGATTTTGATAAAGGTCAGGACTGCTGACCCCTGTGTGACTTTAAAATTTCCATTTGTCTCTATATGTAACAAAAGGTATAAAAGCAAATGAAAATAAAGAAAACGGATCAGTTCCTGGAAAGACTGATCCCCCGTGTCGTTCTTTCTTGTTCTCCATTTTCCCGGCTGAATTCCCATCTGGAGCACGGTGCTCACCAAGCCTGCTAATTTTGCCCTAGCTTTTAAGTTCCACGTGAGAGGGAGCCCAAGGCGGGGCACCCTCTGATATTCAAGTGGGTGTCAGTGGCCTACATAGGTGGTGCAAGCTTCTTGTCTCGAAGCTTTATTGGTATCCCACGTAAACCAAGTTATTCAGCCTCTTTCTCTCCACTAATTTTCCTACTATACTATTTCTTTCTAATCTCCCTCTATATCTTTAATTAAGCATTAATTCCTAGGACGCTGACTCCGTCCTCGCTTCAAATTACCCTGCCGGGCTGGACCCCGGCAGACAACAGAAGATGACATGGTTGGGTGGCATCCCTGACTCGATGTATAGTTGGTGATGGACAAGAAAGTCTGGCATGCTTCAGTCCATGGGGTCTCAAAGAGTCAGACACCACTGAGTGACTGAGCTGACTGACTGATGGAAAGCTTATCCTCTCAAACCAAAGGAGAAGAAGGGGAAAAGCCTAGAAAGAAATAAGACTGTCAGACAATAGCCTCCATTCCTACTGCAACCAAATACCATGGACAAAGCTGGGACTGAATCCCCATCCTTGTAGCAAAGGCAGAGTGGTGAGCCTAAATGTCCACCCTGGTGAATCTGTACCACCTTGCTCTCTTTATGCTTGGGGTGGAATCACTGGAAGCCAGAACTTTTATCCCTTCCCAGAGTTAACAAGGCCACCTCACCCTCATGGTGTCAGTGGAGGTCATGTCAGTGGGAGATATTCTTCCCTGTCAGGTCAGGGTGGTGTCACTAGAAGCTAGTGATGAGCCTGGAGTCCCACACCCACCCACCAGCAACAACAATTCCTTCTGTGGAGAGTCAAATGTGGCAATGTGAGAAACACAATCCTTGTTGGTGGATCATGAAATCATGCCTCTCTCTTCCCACTGGCATAATGTCAGAGGAGGTCTCCTAAAACAGATGTTTTAAATAATCTACAGAGTCTCATAATAATAAAAAATATTCACATACAACAGAAAGTAATCTCTAATACCTAGATATAGAAAATACCTATCTTGAACAAAAAAAAAATCAACAGATGAAAACACACAAAATGATGAAACAACTTATATTATATGACAGGGGTGTTAAATAAGCCAATATAAAAATGTTTAGACAAGCTTGACATAATTGAAACAAATAGAAAGTATCAACAAGTAGGGTTTACAAAAATATAATAATAATTTAAATACAAGAGATAAAAAAAGAGCCAAATAGAACTTTTTAATTGTAAGGTACGGTAACCAAATACATAAAAGTTGATGGGCTTACAGCATAAAGAAGATGACGGAGGAAAGTACTTGAATATAAAACAACGTAGATTTCTCAACATGTAAAAAAAAGAGAGAAAATGAGCTGAAAATATGAACCAAATCTCAGACATGTGTGGGAGCTGTAACAACTGATCTTACATGTGTGCTATCAGAGTCTCAGAAGGAGAGAAAAGAGAGAGAGGGATTTTAAAGTATTCAAATAAAGAAAGATGAAACTACCTCAAGTTGAACCAAGGACATAAATGCACAAGTTCAAGAAGCTGGGAAAATGCTGAATAGGATAAGGTCGATGAAATTAATGCCAGGACACATCATAAACAAACTTCTAAAAACTAAAGACAAAGAAAAAGAAATATTGAAAGCATCAAGAGAGACACAATAAACTTCCCTACAAATGAAAAACAATTTGAATAATAGTGAATTTCACACTGGAAACCATGGGGCCAGAAGGAAGGGAGATAATTTTTTTCAACGTTAAAAGAAATAAATGTGAACACAGAATTTTATATCCAGTAAAAATAACCTTCAGGAATGAAGGAGAAATCAAAACATTCTCAGATGCATAAACTCTAAGAGAATTTGTTGCCATCAGACCTAATCTAAAAGGATGGCTAAATGATATATTCTAAACATAAAGGAAATGATAAAAGAAGGAGTCTTAAGACAAAAGAAAAAAGAAAACTGAAAACAATAAAAAAGCAATAGACTTTTCTTTTTATTTTGAATTTTTGAACTTATATTTTATGATTGAAGCAAGAATTATAACATTGTATATATCGATGTGAGAGTTGGACTGTGAAGAAAGCTGAGTGTCGAAGAATTGATGCTTTTGAACTGTGGTGTTGGAAAAGACTCTTGAGAGTCCCTTGGACTGCAAGGAGATCCAACCAGTCCATTCTAAAGGAGATCAGTCTTGGGTGTTCTTTGGAAGGAATGATGCTAAAACTGAAACTCCAGTACGTTGGCCACCTGATGCAAAGAGTTGACTCACTGGAAAAGACTCTGATGCTGGGAAGGATTGGTGGCAGGAGGAGAAGGGGACGACAGAGGATGAGATGGCTGGATGGCATCACCGACTCGATGGACGTGTGTCTGAGTAAACTCCGGGAGTTGGTGATGGACAGGGAGGCCTGGCGTGCTGCAATTCATGGGGTCGCAAAGGGTCAGACATGACTGAGCGACTGAACTGAACTGATGTATACAATGTGCATAAGAAAATATTTGAGACAAATATATTATAAATGAAGGAAGATAAAGTGACAGAAAGGGAGGTAAGTTGTCTATACTTAACCAGAACTGGTAAAATGACTGTGACAAGTTATTTATACATAATTTATTTCTACATAAATCACTATGAAAACTATTCAAATAAATACATTAAAAATACTATAGATAAATAAAAATGATAGACTGAAGAATGTTCAATATAACCCTCAGGAAGGCAGCAAAAATAAAACAGAGAAATGAAAAACAGAAAGAAAAATGGAAAACAAAAAGCAAAATGCCAAAATTGTTTTAAAATATAAATAATCTCAAAATTCTCCAAGCCAGGGTTCAACAGTATGTGAACCGTTAACTTTCATATATTCAAGCTGGATTTAGAAAAGGCAGAGGAACCAGAGACCAAATTGCCAACATCTGTTGGATCATCAAAAAAGCAAGAGAGTTCCAGAAAAACATCTACTTCTGTTTTATAGACTATGCTAAAGCCTTTGACTTTGTGGATCACCAAAAACTCTGGAAAATTCTTAAAGAGATGAGAATATCAGACTACCTAACCTGACTCTTGAGAAATCTGTACACAGGTCAGGAAGCAACAGTTAGAACTGGACATGGAACAACAGACTGGTTCCAAATAGGAAAAGGAGTACGTCAAGGCTGTATATTGCTACCCTGCTTATTTAACTTATATGCAGAGTACATCATGAGAAATGCTGGCTGGATGAAGCACAAGCTGGAATCAAGATTGTCAGGAGAAATACCAACAACCTCAGATATGCAGATGACACCATCCTTATGGCAGACAGTGAAGAAGAACTAAAGAGCCTCTTGATGAAAGTGAAAGAGGAGGGTGGAAAAGTTAGTTTAAAACAACATTCAGAAAACTAAGATCATGGCATCACTTCATGGCAAATAGATGGGGAAACAGTGGGAAGTGACTAGCTTTATTTTTGAGGGCTCCAAAAAATAAACTCACTCACTGCACATGGTGACTTCAGGCATGAAATTTAAAGACACTTGCTCCTTGGAAGAAAAACTGTGGCCAACCTAGACAGCATATTTAAAAGCAGAGACAGTACTTTGTCAACAAATGTCCGTCAGATTAAGGCTATGGTTTTTCCAGTAGTTGTGTATGGATGTGAGAGTTGGACTATAAAGAAAGATGAGCGCCAAAGAATTGATGCTTTTGAACTGTGGTGTTGGAGAAAACCCCTGAGAGTCACTTGGACAGCAAGGAAATCCAACCAGTCCATCCCAAAGGAAATCTGTCCTGAATATTCTATTGGAAGGACTGATGCTCAAGCTGAAACTCCAATACTTTGGCCACCTAATGCAAAGAACTGTCTCACTGGAAAAGGCCCTGATGCTGGGAAAGATTGAAGGCAGGAGGAGAAGGGGACGACACAGGATGAGATGGTTGGATGGCATCACTGACTCAATGGACATGAGTTTGAGTAAACTCTGGGAGTTGGTGATGGACAGGGAGGCCAGGCATGCTGCGATTCACGGGGTTGCAAAACGTCAGACATGACTGAGCAACTGAACTGAACTGAATCACATTAAACGCAAATAATATAAATGTACCAATTATAAGACAGACCCTATTGGTAGGGTGGTTTAAAAAATGTATAAC
Organism: Budorcas taxicolor; assembly: GCF_023091745.1. Lineage (NCBI taxonomy): Eukaryota > Metazoa > Chordata > Mammalia > Artiodactyla > Bovidae > Budorcas > Budorcas taxicolor. The sequence continues at coordinate 1,977,338 of NC_068923.1, forward strand.
TCAATTATATGCAATCTACAGGAAATTCAGGCTTGCCAAGTGGTGCTAGTGGTAAAGAACCTGCCTGCCAATGCAGGAAACATAAGAGAGGTGGGTTTGCTCCCTGGGTTAGGTAGATCCCGTGAAGGAGGGCACAGCAACCCACTTCAATATTCTTGCCTGGAGAATCCCGTGGACAGAGGAGCTTGGCAGGCTATAGTTCATGGGATCGCAAAGAGTTGAACACGACTGAAGCAGCTTAGCACACACAGGCATAAGAAACTCATTTCAACAATAATAGTATGAGTGGGTTGAAAGTAAAAGAACTGAAAATGATATGCACAAACATCAATCAAAACAAAGCTTAAATGTCTATATTAATATCAGATAAAGTATACTTTAGAAAATCATGAGAAATAGAGAAAACTGTTACATAATAATGACATCAGTCTAGCAAAAACTCTTGGCAATCGTCAATGTGTATCCATCATACAACAGACCTCTAAAATATGTGAAGCACAATAATGATAGAAATAAAAGAAAAAATCCAGAATTATTGCTAGAGACTCCACCACCCACTTTTTAAGAATTAATAGGAGCCTGGTGGGCTGCAGTCCATCAGATTGCAAAGAGCTGAACACGACAGCACACAGAGCAACTAGAGAGAAAACCACTAACAACGTAGAACTCAACAGCACCATCAACCGATAGCGTGCAATTGACCTTCAAAGACACTACACTAACAGCAGAATTCACATTATTTCAAGAAGCCACAGATTTTGCATGCTATATCATACCCTGGGTTATAAAATTTAATTCATCAATTTTAAAAGAAGTAAAAGCATTCATAATGTGTACTCTGGCCACAATGGAATAAAATTCCAATCAACAACAAATGTATTAATGGGAATATACACAAACCCTTAGAGGCTAAGCAATATATTTCTAAATGATTGATGGGTCAAAGAGGAAGCCCCATAGGAAATAAGAATACATCAAACTGAATAAAAATGAAAAGAACCCAGCATATCAAAATCTGTAGGACAGAGCTAAAACAGTGCTGAGAGGGAAATTTCTAACATTAAATGCTTACATTCAAAAATTAGAAAAGTCTCAAATAATAATCTAAGATTTTTATAGTAAGAAATTCAAAAAATAAGTAAAGTAAGAATAAGGAAGGAAATAATAGCAGGGGCTTCCCATGTGGCACTAGTGGTAAAGAACCCACCTGCCAATGAAGGTAGGTGTAAGAGATGCAGGTTTAATCCCTGGGTCCCCTGGAGGAAGGCATGGAAACCCATTCCAGTCCTTTTGCCTGGAGAATCCCATGGACACAAGAGCCTGGCGGACTACAGTCTATAGGGTCGCAAAGAGTCAGACAGGACTGAAGCGACTTAGCATGCATGCACGCAAACAACAGCAGACTTTCCAAGAAATTAAAAGCCAAAAAAAAAAAAAAGAAGAAAAAATCAGAAAATTGATGAAACCAAAAGGCAGTTCTTTGAAAAGATTGATACAATTAACAAGCCTCTAACAAGGCTGACATATTTTTTAAAAAGGACACAAGTTACCAATATCTTGACAGTGAAATTAGTATTTTCAGACCCTGCACACATCTAATGTATAAAACTGTTATGAGATATAATACCAGAATGGCTAAAATAGAGTACTCTGAAAAGACCAAGTGTGGGTGAAGATGCAGAGAAACTGAATCACTCATATGGGGCTGGAGGAAATGAGAAATAGTACAGTTATATTGAAAAAAAATTGACAAGTTTCTTATAAAGCTAAACATACATATACTTTATGATGCAATAATTGCACTCAAGAATTTATCCCAGAGTACTGAGAATCTATGTCCATACAAATACTTTAGTTCTAAACGAATGTTTACAGTAGCTCCATTTCTAATAGCCAAAAATCTTGAAACAACTTAGATCCCCATACAAACTGTTAAAATAATCCAATTAAAAAATGGGCAGAAGACCTAAATAAACACCTCTCCAAAGAAGACATAGAGATGGCCAACAGACATGTGAAACATGCTCAGCATCACTATTAGAGAAATGAAAATCAAAACTGCAATCACTTAGAGAAATGCAAGGTAGTAAGTACTACCTTACTTCAGTCAGAGTGTCCATCATCAAAGTTTATAAATAGTAGATTCTGGAGAGGATGTGCAGGAAAGGGAAGCCTACATTGTTGGTGGGAATGTAAATTATTGCAGTCACTATGGAGAACAGTATCAGTTCAGTTCAGATGCTCAGTCGTGTTCGACTCTTTGCGACGCCGTGAATCACAGCACACCAGGCCTCCCTGTCCATCACCAATTCCTGGAGTTTACTCAGACTCATGTCCATAGAGTTGGTGATGCCATCCAGCCATCTCATCCTCTGTTATCCCCTTCTCCTCCTGCCCCCAATCCCTCCCAGCCTCAGGGTCTTTTCCAGTGAGTCAACTCTTTGCATGAGGTGGCCAAAGTATTGGAGTTTCAGCTTCAGCATCAGTCCTTCCAAAGAACACCCAGGACTGGTCTCCTTTAGGATGGACTGGTTGGATCTCCTTGCAGTCCAAGGGACTCTCAAGAGTCTTCTCCAACACCACAGTTCAAAAGCATCAATTCTTCTGTGCTCAGCTTTCTTCACAGTCCAACTCTCACATCCATACATGACCACTGGAAAAACCATAGCCTTGACTAGACAGACCTTTATTGACAAAGTAATATCTCTGCTTTTCAATATGCTATCTAGGTTGGTTATAACTTTCCTCCCAAAGAGTAAGCATCTTTTAATTTCATGGCTGCATATCTGAGGTTATTGGTATTTCTCCTGACAATCTTGATTCCAGCTTGTGCTTCTTCCAGAGAACAGTATAGAGGGTCTTTAAAAACACTAAAAATAGAGCTACCATATAATCCTTCAATCATACTCCTGGGCACATATCTGGAGAAAACACTAATTCAAAACAATGCATTCACCCCAATGTTCATCGCAGCACTATTTGAAATAGCCAAGAGGTGGAAACAGATTATTGGTTTAAGATGATGTGCTATAAATGTCTATCTATATATCTATCTAATATAATATGGATAGATTTACAGATTGTCCTACCTAGGGAAGTAAGTCAGAGAAAGCCAAATATCATATGATGTCACTTATATGTGGAATCTGAAAAAATAATACAAATGAACTATTTACAGAAAGAGACAGAAACAAACTCAGTTAGCAAAAGAGAAGGTGGGGGAGAGAGAAATTAGGCAGATGGGATTAACATATAAACACTGCTAGACACAAAATAGATAATCCACAAGAACCTACTGTATAGTAGAGGAAACTCTGCTCATTATCTTGTAATAAACTATACGAGAATTGAAAAGAATCTGAAAAATAATACACCCATATAAGAATAACACAGCCACGTTGCTGTATACTTGAAACAAACACAACATTGCAAGTTAACAATAAAAAATCGAAGTGCAGAAAATTTGATCCAAATCAGTCAACCCATTCAAAAGTTAGTAGGAAACAGACAGATAAAACACTAAAAGGTCCAACTGATTTCACTGTGTTCAATCAATATTTTTGCCCTTTCCAATTCAGCAGGAAGCCTTCCTTTAAATATTATGTAAGCCAAGAATGTCTGAAAAAGTGTTTGATTTTACCACACACTGCTAACTGAAAATTAACCACAAGGAGGTAGAAGTCAGAATATTCAACAGTAAATTTATTTATCTTTTCCAAATGAAAACAGTCTTTTCATGTGGATCATGTTTAAAAAATACTTTTAAATTTATATATGAAGACCTTAAGTGCATTTTAGTTTGGTTTTTAGTATGTCCCATATTCCAATTAATGATTCTTTTATTGGGTTAAAGAGATTTTTGATAGAGGTTCAGAAACAATAGTATAGGGTGCTGACAAACGATGACAGTTTAGTTTCTGACTTTAAAATATGAAGCATTTGATCTTATACTATAACAAAGGAGCCCCCCTTTTTTAAATTTCTAAACTGCATAGATAAATCTCAAACCCAGAGGTCAAGAGTAATTCCTCCACAGACAATGTTGGTAAAACATACTTTTTCTTTCAAAAAAAATTATCCAACATTCATTAAGTGCCAGATACCACGTTAAGTGCTGCTGCTGCTGCTGCTAAGTCACTTCAGTTGTGTCCGACTCTGTGCGACCCCATAGACGGTAGCCCACCAGGCTCCCCCATCCCTGGGATTCTCCAGGCAAGAACACTGGAGTGGGTTGCCATTTCCTTCTCCAATGCATGAAAATGAAAAGTGAAAGTGAGTTGCTCAGTCGTGTCCGACTCTTCTCGACCCCATGGACTGCAGCCCGCCAGGCTCCTCCGCCCATGGGATTTCCCAGGCAAGAGTACTGGAGTGGGGTGCCATTGCCTTCTCCGCATTAAGTGCTGGAATGTGTCAAATTTCATGAAATTGTTCATATATGACCTAGGGAATCTATGACCTAAAAGCAACAATTTCTTGCAATCTAGTGGGAATGAAAAGCAGTTCTTTCCATTAAGACGTCACGATTTAATACAAGAAATTTAAGAGTACACAAAATTACAACTGGAGTGGCCTGTGGAAAACTTCCCTGTAAAAGTGCTCAAGCTGATTCTAGAAGGATGAATAACAGGAGCAGGTGGAGAAGACACATGAGAAAGGAAGTCTTTTCTGGGGAGAAGTGTTCACAGATAAACCCAGGATCTAGGAGACAATGGGGAAAGTTGAATCTCCACTGGAGAGAAAGCATCAAACCACAAAGCCTCTGATGTGGTAAGATTTTTACTGAGGACAATTGGGAAACATTAAGTGATTACAGTCAGGGGAATGCAAGGGAAGGTTTTTATCTTAGGAAGATCCCTCTAGTGGCAGTGTGCATGTTTGTGGGGAGACACAGGACTAGAGGCTGGGACTCACACAGAAGTCACTGTACCATGTGGGTGAGATGTAAGTGATGAAAGGATATATACAAGCAATGGTGGTAGAAATGGTGAGAGGATGCCAAACCCAGGAAATCAGGAGTCCTAGACGGACCTCATGTAGGATGAGTCAGAGGTGGAAACCAAGAGGAGATTTCTGGCCTGGGAAAGATACTGGCCATATCTCAGTATGTAAACCTAGACAGAAAATACAGAAGGTGTGGGGGTTGTGTGGAGGCAAGGAAGAGAGTAATAAATTCAGTTCTGCATGTCCAAGCGGACACACGTGGTTGACAGCTTAACATTAGGCTTCTGATGCCACAAAGGAAATTTGAACTGGAAGTGTAGACATCAGAGTCAACAACATAGAGATTATAATTAATCTCTATGGGATTAACTAGGGGGATACCTAAGGTGTCCAGGAAAAGAGTCCAGCCAAAGTCAAAGGCGAGGTGCTAGCAAAATGAACACCAAAGGAGTGGACAGAGAGGGAAGGCCCAGAGAGGAGGCAAGAGACAGAATTTAATAACAAGAAGAGTAGATAATAATATCAAAATGCACGGCAGATTGTGATTAATGACAGGACCTCCTTTGCTACTCAGAAGCCATTTTTCACCTGGGTGGGCAGTCATGCCTATGAAGGATCGGGGATAGAAGCTGGATTACAGAGGGTTTAGGAGTAAATGAATAACAAATGAAAAAGCAGATGCGTGTTTAGTCTACTTAAATAAGACCAAATGCTTCTTTATATTTTGATCACAAAGTAATCAGTCAGTTCAGTTCAGTCACTTAGTCATGTCTGACTCTTTGCGACCCCATGGACTGTAGCACGCCAGGCTTCTCTGTCCATCACCAACTCCTGGAGCTTGCTCAAACTCCTGTCCACTGAGTCAGTGATGCCACCCAACCATCTCATTCTCTATGGAATATGCTCACTATTCAGGGAAAGAGGGGAAAATTCAGAAGTTAAAAGAATCGCTTCTACCTTCAGAGAAGAACACCAATATTTAAATTTTAGTGCATAGTCTTCCAGAATTTTCTTCTGCATGGAAAAAAAATGACACATGTATAGGGTATATGTATATCCATATGGGGTATATATATTATATATATATTACAGACAGTATATGTATAAATGATGTATATATAAATCTTGTATATATATATACACATATATATGGTATATATACAAGGCATATGTTTTTGGCAAGTTCTAATAATCTTCTTGTATAATAATCTAATAATAATCTATAATGTGGGCTTCCCTGGTGGCTTAGATGGTGAAGAATCTGCCTGCAATGCAGGAGACCCACGTTTGATCCCTGGGTTGGGAAGATACCCTGTAGAAGGGACTGGCTACCCACTCCAGCCATGGAATTAAAAGACCCTTACTCCTTAGAAGAAAAGCTCTGACAAACCTAGACGGTGTATTAAAAAGCAGAGACATCATTTTGCCAACAAAGGTCTGTCTAGTCAAAGCTATGGTTTTTCCAGTAGTCATGTACGAATGTGAGAACCGCACCTTAAAGAAGGCTGAGTGCTGAAGAACTGTTGCTTTTGAACCGTGGTGTTAGAAAAGATTCTTGAGAGTCCCTTGGACAGCAAGGATATCAAACCAGTCAATCCTAAAGGAAACCAACACAGAGTATTCCTTGGAAGGGCTGATGTTGAAGCTGAACCTCCAATACTTTGCCCACCTGATGAGAAGAGTCAACTCATTGGAAAAGACCCTAACGCTGGGAAAGATTGATGGCAGGAGGGGAAGGGGGTGACAAAGGATGAGATGGTTGGATGGCATCACCCACTCAATGAACATGAGTCTGAACAGACTCTGGGAGATGGTGAAGGACACAGAAGCCGCATGTGCTGCAGTCCATGGGGACACAAAGAGTCACACACAACTGAGCAACTGAACAACAAGAATTTTTAATAGTCTGATATAATAATCTCATTTGCATATAAATGATGTATATATTAATCTTGTGTGTATATATATACACACATATAGTGTATGTGGGTGTATGTGGGCTCAGTCCTTGGGAGAAAAGCTCTGACAAAACTAGACAGCGTATTAAAAAGCAGAGACATCATTTTGCCAACAAAGGTCTGTATAGTCAAAGGTGTGGTTTTTCCAGTAGTCATGTATGGATGTGAGAGTTGTACCATAAGGAAGACTGAGCCGTTGCAGTCATTTCCAACTCTTTGCAACTCTATGAACTGTACCCCACTTGGCTCCTCTGTCCACGGAATTCTCCAGGCAAGAATACTGAAGTGGGTTGTCATTTCCTCCTTGAGGGGATTTTCCCATCCAGGGATCGGACCCCCGCCTCCTGTGCCTTCTGCGTTGGCAGGTGGATTCTTTACCACTGCCCCCCCTGGGAAGCCCCTAGGTGTATACATATTGTATAAGTCTTTTAGGAAGTTACATCTAGTAATCTACTTCTATTCCTTAAGATATCAAGAATATGCCAGGACCCAGTTTGCCTTACATTTATTCATGTGATCTGAGCGGGTTCTCTGGATGGGCCAGGGTGATTTAACTCTTCCACAGTGCTGGACATTTCAGAGCTACCTTCTCATGGACCTACATGCTCACCCTCCATCCTCTGCTTCTGTCTCTACTTGTCCTCCGACTCTGAGCACAGCTGGTATCTAGAGATTTCCCCTCACCTGTCAGTTAGGGAAAGTGATTTTTTGTTGTTGTTGTTGCTCACATGTCTGACCTAAAAAAATATTTTATTTAGTACAATTTGTATCTATAGAGCTCTAGGCTGAAAAGGTGTTCATCTCCCAGAACTGCTGGGAGTTGAATTCCAGCCCAGGATACTGCTTTGTTACCTTCCAGTAGTCACTGTTGCTGATAAAAGCAGAGAACAAAACAAAACACACAAAGCTCATGCTTAGGATTCTCTCTCCTTTCAACATGCCCTGACTTTTCTGGGTGGTTTTTAAAACCTTGAATTTGTTTGCTCCTGAATGTTAGAATTGAGGAATTCTGAAGTGATGGATTTTAATTCATGGTTCTGGCTGTGCAGTGGCCTCTTTCACCTAGAGACGTTGAATCTTTTATCTTTGAAGCTTTATCTTCATCTGAATTGTTTCTCTAGGTTTTTGTTTTCTCTCATATCTTCAGTCTCTTGGTTTGGTTTTGTTTCCTATTGTATGTTCTGGGAGAATTCCTTACCTTTCAATACACTTCTGGCATTCTGGGCAGCAGTGATCATTTTAGGTGAGAGCTCATTTTAATTCTCTGGTTGTTTCTTTAGTAACTTCCTATTCTTGTTTTGTGGATGTAATTCCTTTAGACTTCTCTGAGAATAATTAGCCTTTTGTTGCTTCATTTTTAAACTTGATTATTGAGTTTGTTTATTTTGATCATTCTATCATGCTTCCTAAGTGCAGTTGATTCTATCTCTTGAGGCTTCTGGTGTATCTTTGTTGCTTATTTATTTATTTTTTATAAATAGCTGATTAGTAACTTTCTGTGTGTGGACAGGGCTAGCAGACAGGCAAACACTTTAGAGTAATGGGAGGCTGCGGAGGGGCTGGGAACCCAACTTTAGGTTTCTTACACTGGAGAAATTTTAGAGAAGCTGTTTTCTCTAGGATTGTTCAGCTTCTTTAAAGAGTATTCCTCTAGCCTGGTAAATAGAAGCATGCTTCTGAGTGGGCTTCACATGGAGGCTGGGGAGATGACAGTGTAGGACTGTCCCTGGTCCACATATGCACTTTCTATTCTCCCTCCTCTTTTTAGCTTTGTAACTAACTTTGCCTTCAATTGAATGCAGCTTTTTCAGTCCAAGCATTGCCTGCTTTCTGCATTACAGATGAGTTTAGACTGTAAGCTTCTCTGTGTATTACAGGCTAGAGATTTCCTCTGACCTAATTCCCAGTTACCACTTCTCAACCTCTTTTATGAATTCCATAAATTTGCTAAAATGTCTCATCTCTTTATGACCCATCTCCTCTTTTTTTTTTCCCCTTAATCATGAGTTCATAAAACTTTAATGGGGGTGTTGGACATGAGATATAACACATCTTTAATCACATGTCTCCCAAGTGCAGTTTATCCTGTCTGTCTCTAGTTTATAAACTTTATGAAGGTAGGGCTTATGGATGTTTTCACTGCTGTTTTCCTGTGCCTATTATAATGTCAAATAATGTCTTAAAACAAAGTTATTGAACGAGCAACTAGGGTTGGTGAGAACAGGGATTATGCAAATGCAAAAACAAAACCATTGCCTTTAACTCACATCTGAAACATTAATTGTTTAAAAAAATTTTAAACTATTGAATCAAATTTTAGAACATTAAGAATGGATACAACCTGCCTTTCGTAAAGTGCGCAGAAGAATCGTTCTCAGCTGCTTGTGTCTGCATAATGAAAAGGGCGATGCTGGAGCAGGGGGTGTGGCAGAGGACTCAGCGTCTTCTGGGGCTGCTGTGGTTTAGAATTTATATCTGCTTGTGTGTGTTTGTATGTGTGTGCGCAAATGCACGTGTGCATCAGACATGAACACACACACACGTGATCCATTTCCCCCCCTGTCATATTTACTGCGTTTTTTTTTAATAATTACATTTTTAATTGAAGGGTATGTGTTTATAATATAGTGTTATTTTAAGGTGAAAGCAAAGTGATTCAATTATGCATAGATGTATATATATGTGTATATATATATATATATATATATATATTTATCTTCACATTCTTTTACCTTACAGATTTTTATCAGATATTGAGTATAGTTCCCTATACTATACAACAGATACTTGTTATTTATCTATTACATTCAGTCGTGTGTATATGTTAATCCCAACTCCTAATTTTTCTCCCCCTTTCCCACCTTCCACTATATCCTTTGGTAGCTATAGGTTTGTTTTTTACACACCGTACATTTTTGTTGCTTTTCTCTGAACGCCCTCTGCATTCACTATGCACTGAACTTGCCAACCATGGCTTTGCCGACGCAAGCGCTAACTGAAGCGTTGCTTGGAACTGGGAGACACAGCTGTACTGCGGATCCTGGCGGGCACAGCTGTCCTCTGCAGGCTCCTGAGTGGAGTACTCACACTGTGGGGACCAGTAGCGGCCCAGTCATTTTAATCATGGTTTCCTGAGTGTTGAGCATCCAGTGCCTACTAGTAGCTCCTTCACTCATTCATCAAATAACTATGACTTACCTACTATTTAAAATGCAAAAGGGAATTTGTATGTGTATATTAAATGTGACAAACAGCTATATAAAAATGCTGATGTATGGCAAAAACCATCACAGTATTGTAAAGTAATTATCCTCCAATTAAAATAATTTAATTTTAAAAAACAAAAATAAATTTAAAAACTTAAAAAAAAAAAAAAAGAATAGCATGGGTGAAGGGACCTGATTCTGTAGTAGAGAACACAGACTCCAAAGCTGAGCAAAGCTGGCGTCACAGAGATGGGTGGGGTGAGGGATAGGGGTAATGAGGGGGAGGAAGGAGGAGGGGGGAGGGGAGGAAGGGGAAGAGGGAGGGGGGAGGAAGGAGAAAAGGGAGAAGGGAGGAGGGAAGAAGGAGAGGGGAGCATTGTGGCTTGCCGCTATGGGATCACTTAAGTATCAGTTCTAGGGAATAGGGATTTGGACACAGCATAGCAATCCAGACCCTCAGAAAACACTGCGAGCAGGTCTGGACAAAACAAGTTAATTGCCTGCATGGATACAGAGTTGCCAAGAGGATCCCAACAGCTTGACTAAGCCAGGTTGGTTTTCAGCCTGGCTTTTTTAGAAGTGGTGGTATTAATGGACCCAACTACAGGGAAATGGGAAAAACATAACGAAGAAAATAATACAAAGGCTGGCATAGAAGATTGCAAAATGCATTAAATAAACTGGCCTTTTTGGTCTGTGTTCTAATTAAAGAGATAGAGTAAGCCTCTTATTTCTGGTGTTGGAACTCTCCCTCAGTAATCATGGTCTCAGATCCCTAGAGAAATGAGCTTAACAGTGGGGTTTCAACCAGCAGAGAAAAGAAGGTGGTGATATGACAGCTAAAGCTCGGGCTGACAGAGTAAACTTTGGCAAAGACATCATCTGAAAATTGAATGTGTCTCCATACTCTAGTGGAGAAGGAAGTGGCAACCCACTCTGTATTCTTGCCTGGAGAGTCCTACAGACAGAGAAACCTGGCAGGTTACAGCCCACAAGGTCACAAAATGCCAGACATGACGGAGCAACTAAGCACTGCAGGCCACACTCTGTGAGTCTCGCTCAAATGACAAATGGGAAATCCAATTTGCACAATTTCGGGGATTCTTTACTACAAAAACCCTGCCAGGCCACCCTGCTCTTACCTCACTGTTACCCAAGACCAGGCTTGCCCCTCTGCAGTGAAGTCTGTTTTAAGGCACTTGCCCACCACAACCGCCTCAGGCCTCGTTCTCACCCAGGACAACCTACACAGTAAGATAAGGGGTGATGAGATTATCTAGACAAAAGGGAGACACAAGCCTGAGCATGTGAGCCTCACCCTCCATCTAAAGCTCTTGGAATCTTCTAACAGAGCAGCACATGCCTGCCAGCCATTTTTGGTGGCTTCTGAGAGGCTGGAGAACAAGTTGAATTTGACGCGAAGTTGGCAGGGTAGTGAGTTTACTGCATGCCAGAACCAAGCTCCTGAAAGATCTCGACAGCCTGAAATGACGGGCCAAATGTAATAAGATGAAACAGAGCAGGAAAAAAAAGTCTGTATTTTGGTCAGAATTCCAAATCAAAAAGCACAAAATGACAGAGATTCGCTTGAAAGGCAGCTCTTCCCAAAGACTTGAAGACTTCACTCTGAATGGTGTCAGTGAGTCAATCGTGCAAAACGTTTGACATAAAACTAAATGCAATTTTAGGCATCGTTGAGAAAAGTCTGTTATCTAGAATGCTTGGGATAATAGCTCTGATCTGTTCAAACAGAGTCACCTTCCTTCCCCCCATTCAGGGGAGTGGAAAGCTCTTTCATTTACGAAAACCTATTCGTGGCACACTGTGAATGTCATATGTGACTTATGTCGGAGAGAAAGTGTGATGCTGGGAAAGATAAGTGTTCTGGATAATAAATTAATGAGGATTTTCTAGGAGAAAGATCTCTGTAGGTGGAGATAAGGATTAGCAATAGTGTGGCAGGCTGGGGACTAAGGGAAAAATAAAAAGATGAGTGTGAGCTTTCTCATTGGAAAAAAGCCTGAGATTTCAGTACTGCTGTTTAAAACTAGATGGTTTTCTGTTCTGAATTATAATTTCCCCTTAAGTCCCCAAATCCTCATTACAGGTCAGTAACGAACAGCAGGTTTGTGTTTGGTGGAATAGAGGGTGGACTTTTGCTTGTGGGGGCAGCAGGCAGCAGACTTAGGAAGCAGGATAACACCAAGATGGGGATTTTGCAGCAGAGATTGGAACAACAGGTGACAAACTGCTTCTGAAACCAATCACTCCCATCCCTGGATGGATTTATAGCGATACCATCCAGCTTGCTGGATTTCACATGGCTTGGGTTTTTAAAATTATTTTACATTATGTGATCAAAGTGAAAGGTGATTCTGGAAGGACAGACAACTAGGGAAATTGAGCTGCATTTACATACTTGGGGTCTCTGCAGGTGGATGATGAGTTTTTTCGCTGGACTGTGCTTTTCTCAATTGCATCTGTTGCATGCTGCCTGAATACAGAAATAACTCAGCTATCTGTTGAATGAATTAGTGAGAGTCCTGTATTTGGTATTCCAAGGATACTGTCACGTAAACAGAAATTGCTAAAATAAGAGCCTGTCGTCAAGAAGCCTGTAGTCCTATAGGGGGGTCATTCATTCAACTACTTGTTTATTGAGACATTTTTCTTAGCATTATGGTTATGTAAAGAAACAAAACATACAAGGTCTGTATGCTCATGGAATTTAACTTCTGGGTGGGGGCACACAGGTAAGAAATAAATAAACCAATGATGAAGACAAACATTCAGCAGAGACGGGTGCAATGTGGAGAGCTGCAGTGATTCAGAGGGCAGAGAATGACAGAGGGGCTGCAGTTGACTGGGTGGTCTGGGGAGCCTCCCTGCTGATTTGACATGTAAGGTCAGTAAGAATGATAGGAAGGAGCAGCCACATAAGGACCAGGGGATGAAAGCAAACCTTCAAATGAACATGGGTTGCCCATAGACCAGCAGCCCGTGAGCGACATCAGGGGTGGTGGGGAGTGGCCTGGAGGAGACGGCAGATTTACATACCCATCAAGTAATATGAAGTCCAGAGGAAAAAACTGGATTTCACTCTGTGAGTTGTGTGAAGCAGGGGTAGGGTGTGGCGCTTGACTGTGGTTATGAGAGTAGAGACAGAGAGAATCCTACAGTATGATAAGTGCTTTGATAGAAGGACCGGGCAACCACGGGGTGTTGAAGAAAGATCCAGTGACTGAGGAGCTGTTGGGAAGGCACGTGCCACCCAAAAATGAACCAGACAGTGAGGAAGAAAAGAAATAGGGGCATGAAGTGTGTTCCAGTCAGAGTTGGGTGAAGTATAGCTTTGTCAAGGGACATAAAGGGGCACATTGTTGATGACAGAGGTGAGCGGTGACTGGATTAGGAAGGATCATTCACACCTTGCTAAGATGTTCACATTCTTGCCCAAAGGCGATAGGCTGACAATACAGGATTGTGGTCAGAGGATTTTCATGGCTGGATGGTACTGTAACTCGAATACCCAGCGTAACATGAAAGCACATTGTGTGTGTGTGTGTGGGGGGGGGGGAGGTGTGCTCAGTTGCTCAGTCGCATATGCCTCTTTGTGACCCCATGGACTGAAGCCCACCAGGCTCCTCCTATCCACGGAGTTCTCTAGGCAAGAATACTGGAGTGGGTAGCCTTTCCCTTCTCCAGTGATCTTCCCGACCCAGGAATCAAACCCAGGTCTCCTGCATTGCAGGCAGATTCTTTACCATCTGAGCCACCAGGGAAGACATGTTGAAGATGGGCAAAATCAACCTTCTGTCCAGGAGGCTGTAATTAGGAGGAGAAGTAACAGTGGTCTGAACTGAGACCCTGGGAGGGAAAAGAAAGAAGTGTACGGATTTGATAAATAATAAGCAAGTTAATAAATATTTTGGGCCCTAAATAGATGGTGATGTGATTTTCTAAAGGGAGATAAACAGAGAAGAAAACTTTATGGGACGGACTTAAGGGAGGATGGGAGATGGCATGAAGGATGTAAGGACTGTGAGATGCTTGTGGGATAGGATGCGGGTGTATCCACAGGCAGTGAGCCATTCAGATAGTGCTTCGTGGTCTCTGGTTCCAGGAGAAGCCTGGGACCATCAGCAAGCAGATAGTGACCAAGACTGCAGAGATGACTCAGGAAAGGTGTGCCTTAAGGAAAGAGGCCACCCAAGGGAACAGAGCTCAAAGGAGCATGGGTATTTCAGGGACTGTCAGAGGGAAGGGGCCTCAGGAGGCCAAGGAGAAGAAACTCCTGGAGAGGCTGGAGTTGAGAAGACCTTGCCGCAGAGTCCAGTGACCGGAGACTTTCAAGGAAATGGAGGTCAAGAATATAAATTTTTTTCCAGAGACATCAAGCAAAGGCTGAAAAGTGTCTTCAGAGTTTAATAATAAAGGGATAGGTGATACAAACTGTTAAAGCAATTTCACTGAGGTGGCCATGGGTAAGTTTCTAAACAGAAGAAGGATGTCCAAGCAGGATTCAGAGCAGGACGCCGAGGTCCTTGCCTCCCATGTCCTCCACCTGCCTTGTGTCAGTGGGAAAACTTTAACCAAAAAATAAATTTAATCGTAGAACTGAGAACATGCAGAAACAAAGGGTAACAGTTCAACAAAACTAAATAACAGTAGTTTAATCACTAAGCATAGTTAAGAAGTTTTGCTGCTTCTCAAGGACATATAGATATCATTCTGAGCCATGTCCTTTGAGCTGTCTCATAGATACTGAAACCCCCACCAAGTGGAGGAAGTTAACCACATGGTGATCAGACTGTAGCCATGATAAAAGCTGTCACAATTCTGAGAACTACCCTCAAGGAAATGGGAAAAAAAAAACTGACCGTGGAACTGCTGATTAATTGTACTTAAAATGATCGAGGTGATACTGACCAGGCCGCTGACCACCAATTTCAAGTTGACCACCAGGGCTCACTGTGATATTTCTGTATGTAGCCCCCTCCCCCCATCATCTTGTCCACTGATTATCTGTGGCAGGAGGCAGTCTTTGGACAAGTGTCTGACCCCCACCTCCCCCACCCCAGCTGCTGGCATCTGAAACAAAACAAACTTTCCTTTCCACCATTCTGGTCTCTTTACTGGCTTTGGAATGGCAAGCAGCAGGACCCCACTTTCGGAGGAGAAATGAGACTGTCCTCCCAGAACTGTATGTAGTCAAGTACCATGACTTGCTCCACAGGATTTGCATAATGAAAATCCAAGTCCAAGAATTTGTTTAAGATTTAAAAAGTCATAGCTAGTAATTTATAATATTTAAGTGTAGTAATTACTGCCTTTTTACTTCAAAGTAAACAGACATAATAGTTAAAGGATTATAGCCAAAGAGGTCTAGTCTCAAAGAAACCAGTGATATTTCAGATTGCCAATGCAATAAAATGTTCCATAATACATATTTTCATCTTTTTACTTTGAAACAATTTCAAACATGGGGAAAAGCTGCAAGAACAGAAAAAGGGTAAGTGGATGACATAATGTTTCATCACCCTATGTACTTCAGTGAGCATTTCTTATAAATGAAGACATTACCTTCTGTTACTACAAACCATACACATCGGGAATTAACATAAACATATACCACTCGTGCATAATCTCAGACCTCATTTACATTTTATCAAACTATGTCTTTTAAGAGAAAAGATCCAATTCAGAATCACATATTGTATCCAGTTGCCACATCCATTTAAGTAATAAAAGGAAGTAAAGTCTTAGTCACTCAATCATGTCCGAATCTTTGTGACCCCATGGACTATATCCCGCCAGGCTCCTCTGTCCATGGGATTTCCCAGGCAAGAATACTGAAGTGGGTAGCCATTCCTTTCTCCAGGTGCTCTTCCTGACCCAGGGATCAAACCCAAGTCTCCTGCACAGCAGGCTGATTCTTTACCATCTGAGCCACCAGGGAAAGTCACATCCCTTTTGCTCTCCTTCAATGTGGGACAGATCCTCGGTCTTACTTGACTTCATTACCTTGGTGCTGCTGAAGATAAAGGCCAGCTGTTTTGTAGACTGTCCCTCAGTTTGGGTTTGTCTTGTGTCTGCTCATAGTTAGATTCGGAACACGGATTTTATGTCTTGCAGGAGTACCCTGGAAGCGACACTGCATTTGTCTCGTTGCATCCTTGACCTGATTTGTCCTTTTGGTGATTAATGTCAATCGTTTGTTTAAAGTGCTGTCCACCAGCATTCCCTATGAGAAAGTTACCCTCTTTCTCTTTGTACTTTGTACATATTTAGTGGGAAGCTCCCCTGGAGAAGGAAATGGCGATCCACTCTAGTATTCTTGCCTGGAAAATCCCATGGACAGAGGGGTCTGGTAGGCTACAGTCCATGGGGTCACAAAGAGTCGGACACGACTGAGTGACTGCGCTTCACTTCAGTGTGTATGTACTTTGAGATTGTGAAAGTATGAGAGATGGCCTCATCAGATGTTCAATTAATTAACTATTAATTTATGGAAATATGAGCTCATGGATTCTTATTCTATTTGATGTTATAGCCTGTTGCTATTCTTAATTATTTTCTCCTGGTTTCAGCCAGTGGGAGACTTTTCAGGCTCGCTTCTGTGGCTTTGGATGTGTCTTCATTATTCTTGAGCTCTTGTTTATGACATAGCAAGATGGCCTGGGATTGCCTTATACTTTCCCTGCCCAGCCTTGGATTCAGTCATTGCTTCAAGAAGCCCTTTTAAGGGAGAATTGCACTTAGTAAACAAGATCTGGGTGCTAGGTATTTTAAACACAGACACACAAGCACACACACACTGTGATGTTAATTCTATGTGTTAATGTAATGGAGTTCCCAGTCACTTGGTCACACATAATTCTGGATGTGTCTGTGAGGGTGTTGGGTGTTTTGGGTGAGACTGGCTTTTGAAATAGTGGCCTGAGGAAAGGAGGTTGCCCTCTCCATTGTAGGGGCCTCATCCAATCAGCTGAAGATCCAAACAGAACAACTCTGACTTTCCCACAAACAAGGGGGAACTCTTCCTGCCTTTGAACCAGGACATGCATATTTCCTACCACTGGACTCAAACCTAAACCTCAACTCTTCCTGTATCTCCTGTATCTTGAGCGTGTGGCCTCCAGGTGGGAACCACACTAGCAGCAATCTGGGGTCCAGCTGGCCAAGTGCTGGTCCTCAGACCTGAAGCCTCCATGATCACTTGAGCCAAATTCAAACGATAAACTGTAAAGAGGTGCGTGCATGTGCACACACAAACATATACACAGACATCTTATTGCTTCTGTTTCTTGGAGAACTCTAATACACACACATATCTGCATCGATTTCTATGTTATCCAAATATGTTGAAAAACATGACTTCGTACCAATATCTCCAGTTTCAATGCCACAGGATTCATTCTAGTTTTCTCTCTTTCCATGTGTGTTCCCCCTGCTCTAAACTTAAGAAACCTGGCCCCCATCACCTTGACATATTTCCCTCTTGGACGAGACTCTGCATGACCAGTGAGCATCGCCGCTGCCCCCTTCCCCCATCTCCCCGCATTGGTGGCTTCCTCTCCCTGCCCGGGCTCAGATGCCACTTGCAGAGCTGTCCTCACTGCCATCCTCACTCCAGTCATCCCCCTGCCCACTCAGGCACTACATCTAACTGGACAGTGAATTATGTAGGTCCCTCCACCACCGTGTGGATGCTGCCCACCTTGGGCTGCATGACCTCCCACACAATATATTCTACAATATAGAAAATCCCCTAGAAATAGTTTTGGCATATTTAGATGCAAAAAATTCTAATTAATCTGAAATACAACAATACCTGTATGAATATGAAATCACACACCCTCCTGTTTATACTCCTTTCAAGCCTTGAGAGGTAGTTATTGTTGTTCAGTGCAAGTCTTTGCGATCTCATGGACTGCAGCAGGCCAGGCTTCCCTGTCCTTCACCGTCTCCCAGACTTTGCTCAAACTCATGTACATTGAGTCGGTGATGCCATCCAACCATCTCGTCCTCTGTTGCTCCCCTCTCATCTTGTCCTCAATCTTTCCCAGTATTAGGGTCTTTTCAAATGAGTTAGTTCTTTGTATCAGGTGGCCAAAGTATTGGAGCTTCAGCTTCAGCATCTGTCCTTTCAATGAATACTCAGGCTTTATTTCCTTTAGAATTGACTAGTTTGATTTCCCTGCAGTCCAAGGGACTCTCAAGATTCTTCTCCAACACCACAGTTTGTAAACATCAATTCTTTGGTGCTCAGGCTTCTTTATGGTCCAACACTCACATCTGTACATGACTACTGGAGAAACCATAGCTTTGACTATACAGACCTTTGTTGCCAAAGTGACGTCTCTGCTTTTTAATATTCTGTCTAGGTTTGTCATAGCTTTTCTTTCAAGGCACAAGTGTCTTTTAATCGCAAGGCTACAATCACCATCTGCAGTGATTTTGGAGCATATAAAATATAAAGTCTGTCACTGTTTCCATTTTTCCCCCCATCTATTTGCCATGAAGTGATGAGACTAGATGTGGCTGGTAATAACATCATCCCGATAGCCTCAAAACATGCGAAGGGGACCCCATACTATATTTTGAAAAGTAGTGTTCTAAACCTCACTCATAAAAGATGAGTACTTAGATTTAGAATTCATGTCAGCTGTGCTACTATACTTAGAAGAATGGTAGGATAGAAATTTAATTTTAACAAATTTCTCAATGCAACTTAAATCTTGTTTTGAAATACAAATTATTTAAAAGTAAGTCCTTTATTTATGTAAGTTGCTTTTAAAATTTTCAACTTAAAATATTCACAATTTTAGTCATTAAGGCATATATATAATGATAAATACCCTCATTTCTGGTATAGTTCTTGTGACACTTTTTTTCTTTTAAGAGAAGAATGTTTCTATAGAGAAATTCTGGCAAAATCTTTTTAATCATCCTGAATGTTTGCTCTTTCATTTAGAAAACAATGAACACTCCTTTATTGGGCACTGAAATGCTGACATATGAAGTGTAATATCTATTGCTTTTCATGAGGCAACATAATGATTGGCTGATACATGCTTCTCAAGATTAAAGAAGAAACACTGCAAATTTCCTCGCCAAATATTATGGTGATATGAGAGCTGTACATGATTTATTCCAAGTAATAGAGTCATCTAGAAATAGGGAAAAAAGGGGAAGAATATTCTGGAATGATTCTTCATATAAACATTAAATTGATTCCTACAACTGGCTTCATTTCGAGAACACTATCCCTTACTCGTATTTTATAATATTTTGGTAAGAAACAAACAAGAAATTATACCTAGTGGGAAAGGAGAGCTATCAGAGGGCTCTGTCATGACAGGAACTATGATTTACATTAGGCCTAGAAGACAGAAAATGCATATCCAGTGATTGCAAATCCTACTTCACGTTTTAGCCTGCTTCCAGTGATTTCAATGTGTGTGAAATATTTCCCCATATTCTCATCAAAAGCTATTTGCTGTCATTAAAAGTAGTGGCTTTGGCAGTGGTGATCAATTAATTTTTAAATCCACGATTTTTGAGTAGACCTAAAAGTTAGAGAAATTACTTATTTACTTTTTACAAGCAGCCTTAATTATTTACAGAAGCTGTGTGAATACAAATCTGGGTAAATTAAATATAGCAAAAATTTTAAAACAGCATTTTCCAAAATAAGTCACAAAGTAAACTGAAGGGCTTAAAACCAACACTTACAAAATCAAAGAGGGGTAGAAAAAATATCAAAAGGGCATATATAGTAAGGGGAAGTACTTATTTTGTAAAATTGTAATTCCCATATTAAAAATGATTGAATGATGGAGAATTTGTGATATAAAGTGAATTTTTGCTGTTGGTTGTGTAAAAAAAAAGTCTTGAAAGTCATTTTGTTCTGGGCATCCCAAGGTGAGGTTTTTACACTTACCTCTTCATTCTTTCACTCAGGCTCCAATTCTGCTTCCTTAATGGGTGTGTGTGTGTGTGTGCATGCAGGCGCACTCATTTCTCTCAAACTTTGTAAGACACTTGGCACATGAAAGCACTTATTCATTTTTCAATATTGTAACAATTATCAGTCCTGGTTCTGCAAATGCTAGTTGCTAACTTGCTGCATGTCCCATACAGTGGTTTTTCTTAGGGGGTCAGAGATCTGTTTTCCTCTGATCTTGGGAGGGAAAGACAGAACACAGGATCACAGTGAATGGTAATCTGAGTGTCCTAAAAATTGATGGATAAAGTAGAATGACGGGGTACACGTGGGCCTGACCCTAAGGATATTGTGCGCAGAAGTAATATTAGAACAGGACTATGGGGAAGAGGGGCAGTCGCACAGTGAGGCAGAGAAAGCAAGTGCATGGACATGACCTTGTTGCAAAACTGCAGAACAAGGAACCGTTACAGCTGGTCTTTGGGGAGCAGGTGGTTGTGCTTGGATGCAGCTAAAGGGCCAGGGGGCACAGTCCTAAAGGAGCTGTTTGCTGCACTGAGATGCTAGGATTTTTATCCTAAAGGCAATGAGGAAACCCTGCTTTTGAGATTTTGGGGCACAGAAGTGACACAATCAGTCTTCATAATAGAAAAACTTGGACTGGAAAGATTGATTGAAGTAGATGGAAGGAAGTGTGAGCTTCCTCAGGGTGAGCTTATTACACCAGAGATGACAAGGGTATGGATGGAGGCCCTAGAAGGGAAGGATGGAAGGAAAGCAGGTGGATTTGAAAGAGGTTTGAGAAGAATAGGACTTTGTGACTGGCTTGTGAAGGGCAGGAGGGATGGGGGTAGGCATTGGGGGAACTAAAGTGAGTGGGTTATGTTAACCTTCTCTGAGACAGTAAACACAGGTAAGGGGTAGATTTGGGGAAGTCTGATGATTAAATTCTGATATGTGGATTGGAGTTGGTGGTGGACTGCCTCGTGGAAGTACTTAATATGGGGTGGATAGATGAGGATCCCAAAAGCATGTATTAACTGAATAAATATATGAGCAGCTAGATGTGAAGGTGGAAGGCTAAGGACCAGCACCAAAAGTTTTGGAAACTCTGATTTGGAAAAAGAGAAAACGGCCTACAGATAGATTCTGGGGAGTAGTGGTACTGCTGGAGCTTGGAAGGAAAAGGGAAGAAGAGGCAGAATGGCGGGGTTCTGCATCATCTTGGTCTAAATGTGAATTTTTAATTTTGAGACATAGCATTTTTCTAAGGAACAATACACTATAGTGTATTATGTGAGGTCAGCTACTTTGCTCAACTGTAAAGCTCAACATTCAGAAACATCATCATGGCATCTGGTCCCATCACTTCATGGCAAATAGATGGGGAAACAGTGGAATCAGTGACAGACTATTTTTTGGGGGCTCCAAAATCACTGCAGATGGTGACTGCAGCCATGAAATTAAAAGACGCTTACTCCTTGGAAGGAAAGTTATGACCAACCTAGACAGCATTTTAAAAAGCAGAGGCGTTACTTTGCCAACAAAGGTCCATCTAGTCAAGGCTATGGTTTTTCCAGTGGTCATGTATAGATGTGAGAGTTGGATTATAAAGAAAGCTGAGCTCCGAAGAATTGATGGATTTGAACTGTGGTGTTGGAGAAGACTCTCAAGAGTCCCTTGGACTGCAAGGAAATCCAACAGTCCATCTTAAAGGAGATCAGTCCTGGGTGTTCATTGGAAGGATTGATATTGAAGCTGAAACTCCAATACTTTGGCCACATGATGCAAAGAGCTGACTCATTTGAAAGGACCCTGATGCTGGGAAAGATTGAAGCCGGCAGGAGAAGGGGATGACAGAGGATGAGATGGTTGGATGGCATCATCAACTCAATGGACATGAGTTTGGGTAGACTCTGGGAGTTGGTGATGGACAGGGAGGCCTGGCATGCTTCAGTCCATGTGGTCGCAGAGTCAGACACGACTGAGCAACTGAACTGAACTGAAAGTCCTCCAGGTCATATTGGTGTATGGATTTAAAGAACAGATATTTATAAACTATCACAGGACTCAGAAGAGTTTCAGACACACAGGCACCCTGGGTTATTGGATGCTTTCACATTTTGAAGCTGTCTAAGCGTTAATCAGGAGGAAAGAGATTTGAATTGACAGGGTTGGAAATCCAGGCAACCAACCAAAAGTGTTTGCATTGATGGAAAGCGGCAGCCTGTGCGCACGGTTGCTACTGAAGCACCCACAGGTCGTACGGAATGCAAGAATGTAGCTGTTGCAGAGTGGCAGGCTTCAGTCAGTCTCGTCAGGAAAACTGGGACTGATTTTCAAACCTCTCAGAAAGTACACTGAGAAAACACTTGCCAGCATTCAGATACTCTTCAATCTTGTGAGAACCAATGTGTCTTTTCAATTTTATCTTCAAAATCTCTCTCAAAACGGTCCAGTGTTTTCTCTCCAACAGTGCCCCCTAGGACAAGCCACTACCCCATTGACCTCTCTCTAGCTGGACTGATCTAGTACCTTCCTTGCTGTTCTGACATCATTTTTACACCGACTTCCACGTGTGTTCCCTGTACATTAGCCAGAGTGATTTTGCAAGTGGAAATCTGATTATATCATCCTTCGCTTAAAACTTCGGAAGCCTCAAACCCTTGCAGTCTACACTCTCCTTTATGACCTGGCCCCACAGAACTTCTTCCCCTGTGCGCTGTGTTCTCGATGTTTGGGGCCTTCAGCATGTGATGTAACCTAGACTTTCATCCTGTGTCACTCGGTGCAAAAGCCACTTCTCTAAGTCTGCAGACTGGGCTGAATGGGCCCTGAAACTTTCCTTTATAAAACAGAGTACACTTTGGACTGACGAGTGTATTTGTGTAAGGACACGAGTGATGCCTGTCATCCACACTGGGCTGGAAGCTCCAGACGTCCAGAGGCCACCTTCATCTTATTCATCTTTGTATTCCAGCACCTTGTGCAGTACTAGGAATATGGAGGGGCTCAAAGACACTTGGATGAATGGAGCCTAGGGAGGAATCAGCTGAGTTGGGGTCATGTGTGTGTCTGCCAGGAGGAACTGAGTCCTTTATGGAACCAACCGCAGGGTTTGCTAGTTTTATGTTGTCCTGGCTATCCTGCCAACTGGAAAAATAATGGAAACTAGCTTACTGAGAGGAGAAGGCAATGGCACCCCACTCCAGTACTCTTGCCTGGAAAATCCCATGGACGGAGAAGCCTGGTAGGCTGCGGTCCATGGGGTCGCTAAGAGTCCGACACGACTGAGCGACTTCACTTTCACTTTTCATTTTCGTGTATTGGAGAAGGAAATGGCAACCCACTCCAGTGTTCTTGCCTGGAGAATCCCAGGGACGGGGGAGCCTGGCGGGCTGCTGTCTATGGGGTCGCACAGAGTCGGACACGACTGAAGTGACTTAGCAGCAGCAGCAGCAGCAGCAACTTACTGAGATAGCATCTTTATTGAGAAGTTTCAGGATTGAATGATGTCTGTGGTCCTTCCAGTCATGAAAAATGATCACTTAATAGCACATTAAATATGATGATGTCTTTATACTTAGAGTGTTTGTACTGAGTAATATGCTTTTTCTGCATTCTCTATTATCTGCAGGCCATATTTTTAATCAATGTTTGTTTTTCATATTTGGGGAGTCTTTAATAAAATACATTAAATACAGGATCAGAAAATGCTTTCCTGGCAGGGAGAGAAGAGCTTAATGATTTAGATTACATTTATGCAACTATAAATTGTCCTAATAGTATCCTTTGCCTTGAATTGGCTAAAGTAAAATTTGAATTGTGCATTCTGGATGAAAATTGCAAGTGTTTGTGCATGTTACAATAAAGAACCCACTTGAGAAATAGCTAATACGAAATACAATATGGTTACTAATTATATTAAAAATTTAAATATGTGGTAGAGAGTGCAAGTTACTAAACTCATTAAATTGTACCTCCACTTATAAATTTTTAAACATCCTTGGCACAGGAGGTGAGCTGATAGCAAAGTGTTCTGGGGCAGTGGGGTTTTCATCTCCAATATCCATCTTCCTTGTGGAAAAAGCCTCCAGTTTAAGTTTAAGGTTCTCCTCCATCCTCATTGTTCTAGGCCAGATGGCCAGATGAGGCTAGTTCCAGCCTCAGCTCTAAAGTGGAACGTTAGGGTGACAAAGGCTCAGGTCTAATAGGGAATTGTGCTGTCGTAACTGATTGAGGGATGGGCATGTGATCAGACAGAATGCAACTTTTGCTTGGGAATATTGAGAGAAGAGTAGATTTTCTTTCCATTAGACTTGAGGTTAGAAGGATGTGATGCCATAGCGGCTACAAACATCTTGCTTCTATGGGAGAAGAATCCACAGGGTAGAGGAATCTACAGGGAAGGAGAATCCACAGTGAGGAAGAAGCCACAGAAAGGAAAAATCCACATAAAGGAAGAATCCACAAGGAGGGGGAATCAACATGGAGGAAAATTCCACATGGAGGAAGAAACCAGAGGAAGAGTCTCAGTTGTGTGAAGACTTTTCCTAAAACTGACCGTCTTTGCCCATGTCTTCAATAATGTGGACCATTGGATTCCCTTTGAGATTTTTTTATCCTTTGTGAGATTTATCTTTTTCTTTTTTGGGGGCATTTGTGACTCGGAGTGCTAATTCTGGTGCTTTCCTGAATTTTTACCAGGAGATGAATTTATACCATGAAAGCATTAAATATTCATTGATTCAGGAGACCTCTGAAATTTGTAAGGTACTTCTTGGGTCTTTCACATCCTTGGTTTGGAGGATTTCTGTAACTTTAGGAATAACTTCTTCAAAGAACTATTTTTCCAAGGGAAAAAAAAGGTTTTTATCATTGCATGAGAGTTATGTACTGTGTAACATTATTCAATTTTAATTAGAGAATTTTTTACTTCAGGGCATTCGACTAGACCAAGTGACTTGTTCCTGCATATTAGCTGTGAAGATGGCACAATTCAATATCGTATTCAGATAAATCTTAAATTATGATGTCGTGAATATACTTGCTTTTAAAGAACTTAAAACTGAAACACCTCAAATGCCAAGGAGCTTTAGGAATTGTTTACTAGTGGCTCATGCTTTCTTGTTTATGCCTTTTAAGAAAATAGTGGCAAAGCACTGCCATCCTCAGTCTATTTTATGCCTAATCAAATCCAGGTTGAGTAGGTTGATGATGTATTTTTAGGTAAAGTTTGAACATGTAAAAAGATGTACTCTCTTGCTTTGGAGGAGAAAGTGAATTTAGTGGATGAGAGACTAAGATGCCAGCATGGTAGGTATCTGGTAGCCAAGGGGATCCTGTTGCAGCATGGAAGCAATGTACAAGCGTCAGGAGGAAAAGATGGGTTTCCATTGTCTTCTAGAAATAAGAAACAATTGCTGTCTGGAGCTGTCTTCTCTAAACAAAATTGTGTCTTTCTGAGTAGATGGACTTCCCTGGAGTGGTTCCCACTCACATTCAGGTCCATTCGTTTACAAGGAGCCAGACTTTGTAGATGCCCCATGTTTACGAGCAGGTAGGGCTTGCCAGGGACTCCCAGACTCTTCCACAAAAGCTGCCCCACTCTTCAGTCAGGCAGCAGCAAGCTCTCACTCTCCTTAGCCAGGTCTGGATGTGGCAACATTTTGTTTCCACTTGGGGAGAGAAAAGTTTCTACTGAAGGGCATGAGCAAAGAATAATTGTGTTAAAGGAGAAAGAGATTTGAACATTCTCATGTGATGTTCACAGACATCCTTTCTACAGTATCTGTATTTTCACATCTGTAAACACAACAGTTCCCCTGGAGAAGGAAATGGAAACCCACTCCAGTATTCTTGTCTGGGAAATTCCACGGACAGAGGAGTCTGGCAGGCTACAGTCTGTGGGGTCGCAAAACAGTTGGACATGACTGAGTGACTAAATAACAACAAAAAATCACAGCAGATACAAAGGTTAATCTGTCCTGCACATCACCTCCAGTGCATCAGCTCACACCAAAGAACTGCTCAGTGTAGTGAGTCTGCCAGAACAGACTCCAGGAGTCAGTTCTAATCTTATCTTTCCCTGGAGCCAAGACACTGCCTCCACAAACACTCTCATGAATGTTATTTATTGAATGACCTGTTGGGGAAAAGAAAAGAAAACAAGACAAAACAGTAGTCACCTCATGGATCATCTAGTTAAGAATTTTTAAGTTTATTGTTTTCCTTTATACATTTGCTTCACTTCTTTTTTTACTCTGTCTCAAGCATCACTAGGGGAGAACATGTAACCCCACTTAAGGCATCAGATGCTGGTTGTTTTATAAGTTAAAAAAAAATATCTATTTCTGTGATCAACACATTTTACTTAGTCAAGCTCTCACCTCGTATATATCCAGAGTATAAACATTTAGACATCAATATTTTCATTATTAGCATTAATGAAAATACTGTCATTTATGATTTGTCTTAAATATGAAAACACTGTCAGAAGCCAGTTTAGTGATTTTCCATACCAATTCTCTGAGGACTGTTAGCGAGAGAGAAACCTTTATGCTGAGTCTTAGCCATGTGAAGAATTGTTCTTATTATTTTCATTTTTTTTTTTGGAGAGTTTAATTATAAAATTGAGTTGGAAGGAGGGGTGTCATTTTTATGCTAGTTAGAAAAGATCAGTCTCTTCCACTCAAGGAAAAATTTTTTTCTCAGATCAAGAGGAAATAAATGCACCCATATGTATATTCAGGGCTGCTAATAATTACACTCTGGTCTGAAAGAAATTGTGTGTTTTTGAGAGATAAAACTGAATTAGCAAAATGAAAAAAAAAAAAAGAATTTCAGTTTTTTGAAATCTGGACAGTAAATAAGAAAAGATACTCGTTATTATTGAACTGTTGCTTCCTCTTATTTTCTGATTCATTTTTAATCAATTCAGCTGTTTGATCCCCTTTCTATTAAGTATTTAGTGATTTACAAATAATGTTTACAAAATGTAACCCAAATGGACCTATGTTCCATTTGCAGTGTGAGAAATCTTGTTGAATAATGGTGTTACTTACTGTATCTGTTGACAAACAAGATGTTCAAATACAAATGTGAAGTATTCTGTTTAATAATTTAAAATACTGTCTCAAAGAGAGCTGGAAGGTACATCTCTGCAGAGAAAATTTTTCTTAATGTCCTCCCATCCTTCTGGCAGTGTGGGTATTTATAAAGTATATCTAGAAATATATACATGTGTGTCTGCATGTGCACAGATACACATAACGTTAGAGGAGCAGATGTATATTATGCAGCCGTAGGTCCCAGATTTTAGATCTCAAAAACAATTTTAATATGAAACATTTCTTCTCATTTCCATAGTAGTTGAAATCAACATGTTCATTGATTAAGAGGATAAAAGCCACCTAGGATTAATGTATGATGTTACATACTCATGTTCTTTGTTTGTCACAAGGTTATCCACATACTTTGATTAGCCATGGTTCATAGGTGCATGAACTGCTCTATGCCTTATATTTCACCTGCGACAATGTTGTTTGTGCACGAGTCACAGTCCACTTGGAATAACCCAGTGCCCACCGAGGTTCGTGGTGTCTGTGGAGTCTGGGAACAGCTGCTGAAGAGTGACATTCGAGCATTTCTTTTTGAGGGCTGTCGGGATGACTTCCAAGATATTCAATAATGGAAAAAAATGATAAACTCAAAAAGCAAGCATGAACTCTATATTGCCTTTTACGTTTCTTAGAACATACTCCTTCAGATGTCAGTTACTTAGAAAATCCGGCGCTATTTCCCTTGTTCACTGTGACTCTCACCGAGTTTCACCAGGAGCATGGCTAGAGCTATTCCTGGAATCCATGGAAACTGCAATGACATAGACGGAAATGTGGGAGGTGGGGAGGGGGACGGATGAGATGTGGGCGAGAAGGATGGTGAGGCAGGCTCAGAGTAGATGCTTGACTTGGTATTCCTGGTTTGTAAGTTTGTGTGTGTTGGTCTAGAATTCACAGGACTCTGGTCATTTTCAGGGGCTGACACAAGATAAATCAGTAACAAAGAAGAAGCAAGAATGCCCATCTTTTGAAGTTATTTTTCTGGAAACAGAATGGTCTCATATTCATTTATCCATTCTTGTGGTGATTTTCTTCTAGTTTTTATGCACTGAGGATTTTTCTTAATTTCAGTAGCCCAACTTCTCTTCTACCGGCTTTTACTATGTCTTGAGTAAAGCCAGTTAAGTCTACCTGGGGACAGTATTCTTTTGTTGTGTTTCAAATACAGAGAGGAAGCCACATTTTACAGCTCAGTAGGATTATGACTTCTTTCACGCTCCAGAATGTTAAATATTTATATTGCTGTTGATTGTTCAGTCATAAGACGTGTCCGACTCCCTGTGACCCCATGGACCCTCCAGGGTCCTCTGTCCATGAGGATCTTCAGGCAAGAATATTGGAGTGTGTTGCCATTTCCTTCTCCAAATATTTATATTAAATTGATTAAAAATGTTAAACTATCAATGGAACCAAACCAGCTTGCTACTGCTGCTGCTAAGTTGCTTCAGTCGTGTCAGACTCTGTGTGACCGCATAGACGGCAGCCCACCAGGCTCCCCTGTCCCTGGGATTCTCCAGGCAAGAACACTGGAGTGGGTTGCCATTTCCTTCTCCAATGCATGAAAGTGAAAAGTGAATGTGAAGTCGCTCAGTCGTATCCGACTCTTAGTGACCCCATGGACTACAGCCTACCAGGCTCCTCCATCCATGGGATTTTCCAGGCAAGAGTACCGGAGTGGGGTGCCATTGCCTTCTCCACCAAACCAGCTTAGTAGAGTTTAAATGTGCCCATCTTAAAATCCAACAATCCCTCTCCAGTGTATAAATGCCTGAGAAACTGTCTCATTTGTGTACCAGAAAACAGATAAATGTATGTTCATAATAGCAAAACAAAGCAAACAGAAATAACACGTAGACTTACTAATAGAAGAACAGATAAATAAATTGTAGTATTGATATATTTAATACCATGGAGTACTACTAATCAGTGACAAAGAAAAACCCCATGGCTACATCCTCTACATAGATGAATTAAAAAAGAAAATAAAACGATGGGAAATGAGAACGGCAAGGCGTGAAGAATGCATGTAGTATGATTATTCCATTCATACAAACTTCAAAAACAGGCAAAATTGAAAAATTCCTCAGTGGTATATACAAGAATGGCAGAATTGTAAAGAAAAGCAAGGGAATGATTAGCACAAAACTCAGGTTAGAGGTTAGCTCAGGCTTCCCAGGCGGCGCAGTGGTAAAGCGTCTGCCTGCCAATACAGGAGACCCAAGAGAACTGGGTTCAACCCTGGGTCAGGAAGATCTCCTAGAGAAGGAAATGGCAACCCACTCCAGTAATCTTGCCTGGAACATTGCCTGGACAGAGGAACCTTGCAGGCCACACAGTCCAGGAGGTCGCAAAGGGTTGGACACGGCAGAACAACTGAGTATGCACGCACACAGGAGGATGGGTAGGAGATGTGATCTGAGAGAGGCTCATATGCTAAAGTGCTCCTAACATAACATGTTTTAAGATGGATAATGTGGATACACTGCACTTAAATGTGTGATATGCCTGTGTGTATATTTCACAATTTGCAAAGAACTTCCAAGAGGAGATGTGCCAAAGGACAGTTTGAGATCTCTAGCAACCAAAAACTTCTATGATTAAAATGGGTGGAGACTTTTCCAATACTAAGTGTTAATCACTCAGTCCTGACTGACTCTTTGAGACCCCATGATCTGTAGCCTGCCAGACTCCTCTGTCCATGGAATTCCCCAACAAGAACACTGGAGTGGGTACCCATTCCCTTCTCCAGGAGATCTTCCTAACCCAGAGATTGAACCCAGTCTCCTGCATTGCCTCTTTATTCTCTGAGCCACCACGTATAATGGGTGGAGACTTTTCTGTAGTATTCCCTATCCTAACTTTTATGAAAAACCAAGAATTCTAGTGGGCTTGCTGTAGGTTTTACTATTTTCACTCTGCTATTTAGGATGTAATCATTTGAAAAGTTCCTTCTTCTACAAAGCCTCATACTCTCTCATCAGCATGCGTGCGTGCTCAGTCGTTTCAACCATGTCTGACTCTTTGCAACCCTATGGACTGTAGCCCACCGGGCTCCTCTGTCCATGGGAGTCTCCAGGCAAGAACACTGGAGTGAGTTGCCATGCCCTTCTCCAGGGGATCTTCCGGACCCAGGGATCGAACCTGCAGCTCCTGCATCTCCTACATTGCAGGTGGATTCTTTACCCACTGAGCCACCTGGGAAGCCCATACTCTCATATTAAAAATTCTTTTTTTTATTGGAGTACAATTACTTTACAATGTTGTGCTAGTTTCTGCTATCTGACAACATGAATCAGCTATTTGTATACAACTATCCCCTGCCTTGAGCCTCCCTCCCACTCTAACCCCCATCCCACCCATCTAGGTCAGCACTGAGCACTGAGCTGAACTCTCTGTGCCAAACAGCAGGTTCTCTCTATCGATTTTACACGTGGAAGTGTATATGTGTTGATGCTGCTCTCCCAACCTGTCCTACCTCTCCTGCCCACCTGGGACCTCATGTCTCTTCCCTACATCTGGATCCCGCTTCCTGCCCTGCAAACAGGTCCATCTGCACCACTAATATATATGCATTAATATACGATATTTGCTTTTCTCTTTCTGACTTCACACCGTATGACAGACTCTAAGTCCACCCATGTCTCTACAAATGACACAGTTTTGTTCCTTCTTATGGCTGAGTAATATTCCGCCCTGTATACATACCATATCTCCTTTACCTGTTCATCTGTTGATGGACGCTTAGGTTGCTTTCCTGTCCCATCTACTGTAAATAGGACTGCAGCCAACATTGGGGTACAAGTATATTTTTGAATTGTGGTTTTCTCAGGGTAAAATCTATAAGTAATAAATGCTGGAGAAGGTGTAGAGAAAAGGGAACCCTTCTACACTGTTGATGGGAATGTAAATTGATGCAGCCACTATGGACAACAGTATGGAGGTCCCTTAAAAACTAAAAATAGAACTACCATATGATCCAGAAACCTCATATTCATCCTTCAGTGGGCTCAGGAGGACAGCCTGCACATAGGGAGTGAAGAATTCTAGCAGCATGTACTTCATCAGTAGAGTGACACCAACTGTTGTTGTTTAGCCTCTAAGTCTTGTCTGACTCTGTGCAGCCCCACAGACTGTACCCTGCTAGGCTGCTCTGTCCACAGGACTTTCCAGGCAAGACTATTGGAGTGGATTGCCATTTCCTTCTCCATGAGATCGTCTCAACACAGGGATTGAACCTACATCTCCTGTGTTGGCAGATGGATTCTTTACCAGTGAGACAATGGTGATGATGACAATGGTGATTCTTTACCAGTGAGACCAGAGTGACACCAGTGATGTTTCCCAAATCAAAACTTGACCTAAGGCTCAAGTTCAGAAACAACAGGCTGAGTAATTTTTTAAAGGTCAGATGGAAGAAGTCTGGATAACCTGAACCTTGTATGTTTGAAAACTGTTCCAGGCCATGGAAACACTCTATGTTCAAAAGAGGAAGTTCTTAAATGTTCTCATTCTATCTTCTAATCTTACAGAAGAGAAAACTGAGGCCAAAAGAAGATAAAACTGTTATAAACATTACTCAGTGAGTTAGCAGAGGGAGAGACGTAGAAAGGTCCCCATTTAACCTACTGCCTGGCTCTATAGTCTAGTGATTAAGCTTGAGCCCTGGGGTCAGGAAGACCACTCAGTGACAGTGCAGCTTGAGTCTTAAAATATAAACCTATGAGATGGTGATAATTATAGTTCTTATTACGTGGAGTTTGTTTAAGGATTGAATGAGGTCATATACATAGAGCATTTATTGTACACAATACTTGACTCTCAGTAAGGGCTTGGCAGTGGTTTATTACTATGAGCAAAAAGCAGAAACATTGATTTCTAGTCAGTTTTGAAGCAGTTATTGGTTTGTACATGTTCTATAAAGCATATGACAAACTGTTCACATTTTCCTGATTACAAGGAAAGGACCTTTTTAAAATTTCCTTCTAAAATCCTATTATATGTTACATACAGTAAACTCAGACACACCTGGAGTTCAAGTTATTATCTCCCATTGATCAGCCTGTCATCTCTTCTGAGCTTCAGATTCTTTCAATTATAATAATATGCATGGCAAGATTGTGGGAAGATGAGATGAGGTGATTGCTAAGAGATGCCTGAGACACAACACATGGACAAACAGTTGCTTCTTTTCATATATTTCTTCATAAATCACCCTTCTATCATAGTCAAAGAAGGAGAAACTCTCAAGGCAGAGTTGTAGCATTAACGGTAGAGAGAGGAACTTGAAATCTGCAAGGCACAGCAGAAATATTCACCAGCATTATAATATCTAGGCTGATGTGTGCCTTGCACACCATTTTAACCTCTTATTTGCCAAAAATGTTCCTGCCAATTTATTGAGTAGTATTTTTCTTGAGGTCAAATTATTCATATCAGAATGGAGATTTATAGGAAAAGATTTTTTAGTCAGTATTATTTTACTACCATGCACAAAATACTTTTGTCCACTCAAACAGTGTTTTTAATTTCATCCAAAAAATGAAAGTCAGACCACAACAAAGTGTGTTAAGATCATAACAGATCACAACCTACACATATATCTTAAGTCTGTAAATGTATCCTAGTTGCAACATTTAAGATACAAAAGTTACAGTACTTATGAAGAACATGTTGACAGAGTGTATGCCCTATGATTTAAGATCAAATATGAATATCAGAGAGCTTCCCAGGTGGCAGCAGTGGTAAAGAACCCACCTAACAGTTCAGGAGATATAAGAGATGTGGGTTTGATACCTGGACTGGGAAGATCCCCTGGAGAAGGGCATAGAAACCCACTCCAGTATTCTTGCCTGGAGAATCCCATGGACAAAGGAGCCTGGTGGGCTACAGTCCATAGGATCACAGAGTTAGACACAACTGACGTGACTTAGCAAGTACGTCCATGCATGAATATCAGGCCTTATCTGAATTACTGGGGATACTTCAGTCCTACAATTGTCGCACAACCAAATTAGTTTTGAAGAACCATCTTTGATGGCAAAAATTCATGAAATCATAGAACCCCAGGCAAAGAAGAAACTGTAGACTTCATCTGACCAGGACCTGACTTTCCAAGTGTGCAAGCTGAAAACTTCAAAAAGCAAAATAATGTGCGTCAGTCACCAATAAATTACATGAAGAGTCAAGATTGTATGTGGAATTCAACATCTAGCCTTGGAGCGTCTGACAGTCCCTGAGGCCATGCAGAGGTTATGCCAGAGGAGGGCTTTCCACATCAAGACACTTCTTATCTTTTCAAGTTATGAGTTGAGTACTGAGTAGTGGATGGATGAAAAGAAGGTTAAGTTCAGTTCATTTCAGTCGCTCAGTTGTGTCCAACTCTTTGCGACCCCATGAATCGCAGTACGCCAGGCCTCCCTGTCCATCACCAACTCCCGGAGTTCACTCAGACTCACGTCCATCGAGCCCGTGATGCCATCCAGCCATCTCATCCTCAGTCGTTCCCTTCTCCTCCTGCCCCCAATCCCTCCCAGCATCAGTCTTTTCCGATGAGTCAACTCTTCACATGAGGTGGCCAAAGTACTGGAGTTTCAGCTTTAGCATCATTCCTTCCAAAGAAATCCCAGGGTTGATCTCTTTCAGAATGGACTGGTTGGATCTCCTTGCAGTCCAAGGGACTCTCAAGAGTCTTCTCCAACCCCGCAGTTCAAAAGCATCAATTCTTTGGTGCTCAGCCTTCTTCACAGTCCAACTCTCACATCCATACATGACCACTGGAAAAACCATAGCCTTGACTAGACGGACCTTAGTCTGCAAAGTAATGTCTCTGCTTTTGAATATACTATTTAGGTTGGTCGTAACTTTTTTCCAAGGAGTAAGCATCTTTTAATTTCATGGCTGCAGTCAAAATCTGCAGTGATTTTGGAGCCCCCAAAAATAAAGTCTGTCACTGTTTCCACTGTTTCCCCATCTATTTCCCATGAAGTGATGGGACTGGATGCCATGATATTCGTTTTCTGAATATTGAGCTTTAAGCCAACTTTTTCGCTCTCCTCTTTCACTTTCATCAAGAGGCTTTTTAGCTCCTCTTCACTTCCTGCCATAAGGGTGGTGTCATCTGCATATCTGAGGTTATTGATATTTCTCCCGGCAATCTTGATTCCAGCTTGTGTTTCTTCCAGTCCAGCGTTTCTCATGATGTACTCTGCATATAAGTTAAATAAGCAGGGTGACAATATACAGCCTTGACATACTCCTTTTCCTATTTGGAACCATTCTGTTGTTCCAAACATCAAATAGGTGTCATCTTGAACAGACCCTAGTTATATGAGTTCCCCGCCCCCTCCCCCACTCCCAGTTTAGTCCTAATAAACTAGTCTGGGAGTAAAACTGGTAGAAGAAATACCATGTTGGACCACATTTCCAGTGGTGACTCCAAACATTTGTGGTTTGGGAAAATGAAAGGGAAATGTATGAAATGGATCAATGGTCAGATGCTAGGGAGTCAAGCTAGGTAAGATGGATACAACTACAGAGAAGAAGCTGTGACATTAACAGCTAGTATATTAAAAACACCTTTCGAATGGGACTTCCCTGGTGGTTCAGTGAACAAGACTTCGTGCTCCCAAGGTAGGGGACTTGTGTTCAATTGCTGGTCAGGGAACTAGATTCCACAAGGCATAGTGAAGTTTGAAGTACTCACATGCAGGAAATAAGACCTAGCACAGCCAAATAAATAAATATAAAAAACTAAAAACACTTATTGAGTATCTGTCTGTGGAAATTAGCTTAGATAAGTACTTAGAAAATGAATACAATAATAATGTAGTTAATGAGCATAATACTGTGTTCCTCTAAAGGAATCAAATAGTTCACATGATGTAAGGAAAGAGGGGATTCTGGCCTTAGACATTCATCTCTCTCTCCAGGGATTTGAAAGATGATTTAAAGATTTCCTTTTCCCTCTGTTTCTCATCCCATTTCCTCTTGGTAAGCTTGTCTCATTATCTCTACACATGGGGATAATCTAAGTCATAGTTCTATAGCTTCTGACCCAAGAGGAAAGAGGCTGAGCCAAAGGGGGGTCGGGGGGGGGGGAACCCACTTGCAGATGTGAATGGGGATGGAAATAAAGTCCAATGCTGTAAAGAACAATATTGCATAGGAACCTAGAATGTTAGATCATGGATCAAGGTAAATTGGAAGTGACCAAACAGGAGATGGCAAGAGTGAAAATCGACATTTTAGGAATCAGTGAACTAAAATGGACCATAATGGGCAAATTTAATTCAGATGAAACCATTATATCTACTACTGTGCAAGAATCCCTTAGAAGAAATAGAGTAGCTCTCACAGTTAACAAAAATGTCCAAAATGCAGTACTTGGGTGCAGTCTCAAAAGTGACAGAATGATCTCTATTCTTTTCCAAAGCAAATCATTCAGTATCACAGTAATCCAAATCCATGTTCCAACCACTAATGCCAAAGAAGCTGAAGTTAAATGGTTCTGTGATGACCTATGAGATGTTCTAGTTCAGTTCAGTTCAGTTCAGTCACTCAGCCGTGTACAACTATTTGCGACCCCATGAATCACAGCACGCCAAGCATCACTGTCCATCACCAACTCCCAGAGTCTACTCAAACTCATGTCCATCGTCTTCCCTGGTGGCTCAGACAGTAAAGCGTCTGCATAGAATGCAGGAGACCCGGGTTCAATCCCTGGGTCGGGAAGATCTCCTGGAGAAGGGAATGGCAACCCACTCCAGTATTCTTGCCCCCCTTCCCCCAAAAAAGGGGCTCAAAGACTTTCTAGAACTAATGCCAAATAGATGTCTTTTTCATCATAGGGGACTGGAACGTAAAAGTAGGAAGTCAAGAGATACCTGGAGTAACAGGAAGGTTTGGCCTTGGAGTACAAACTGAAGCAGGGCAAAGGATAGCAGAGCTTTGCCAAGAGAATGCAATGGTCATAGCAGACACCCTCTTCCAACAACACAAGAAACCACTCAGCACAGGGACATCACCAGATGGTCAATACCGAAATCATGTGTGCTATACTCTTTGAAGCCGAATATGAAATTAAAAGACACTTACTCCTTGGAAGAAAAGCTATGACCAACCAAGAAAGCATATTAAAAAGCAGAGACATTACTTTGTCAACAAAGGTCCGTCTAGTCAAGGCTATGGTTTTTCCAGTGGTCATGTATGGATGTGAGAGTTGGACTGTGAAGAAAGCTGAGCGCCGAAGAACTGATGCTTTTGAACTGTGGTGTTGGAGAAGACTCTTGAGTGTCCCTTGGACTGCTAAGAGATCCAACCAGTGCATCCTAAAGAAAATCAGTCCTAAATATTCATCGGAAGGACTGATGCTAAAACTGAAACTCCAATACTTTGGCCACCTGATGCAAAAAGCTGACTCATTGGAAAAGACCCTGATGCTGGGAAAGATTGAGGGCAAGCAGAGAAGGAGACGACAGAGGATGAGATGGTTGGATGGCATCACTGACTCGATGGACATGGGTTTGGTTGAACTCTGGGAGTTGATGATGGACAGGGAGGCCTGGCGTGCTGTGGTTTATGGGGTCGCAAAGAGCTGGACACAACTGAATAACTGAACTTAACTGATGGAGAAGATCTATACAGTCAGCAAAAAATGACCAGGAGCTGCCTGTGGCTCAGATCATGAACTCCTTATTGCCAAATTCAGACTTAAACTGAAGAAGGTAGGGAAAACACCTAGACCATTCAGGTATGACCAAAATCAAACCCCTTACAATAGCAAAAGTGACAAATAAATTCAAGGGATTAGATCTGATAAACAAAATGCCTGAAGAATGATGGATGTAGGTTCATAATATTGTACAGGAGACAGTTATCAATACTATCCCCAAGGGAAAAAAAATACAAAAAGGCAAAATGTTTGAAGAGGCCTTACAAATAGCTGAGAAAAGAAGAGAAGTGAAAGGCAAAGGAGAAAAAGAAAGATATATCCATCTGAATGCAGAGTTCCAAAAATAGCAAGGAGAGATAAGAAGGCCTTCCTAAGTGATCAATGCAAAGCAATAAAGGAAAACAATGGGAATGGGAGAGACTAGAGATTTTTTCAAGAAAATTAGAGATACCAAGGGAACATTTCATGCAAAGATGCGCACAATAAAAGAAAGAAACAGTATGGACCTAACAGAAGCAAAAGATCTTAAGAAGAGGTGGCAAGAATACACAGAAAAATTATATGAAAAAGATCTTAATGACCCAGATAATCATGAAGGTGTGATCATTTACCTAGAGCCAGACATCTTGGAATGCAAAGTCAAGTGAGCCGTAGGAAGCATCACTATGAACAAAACTAACAGAGGTGATGGAATTCCAACTAAGCTATTTCAAATACTAGAATATGATGCTTTGAAAGTGCTGCACTCAATATGCCAGCAAATCTGGAAAACTCAGCAGTGGCCATGGGACTGGAAAAATTCAGTTTTCATCCCAATCCCAAAGAAAGGCAATGTCAAAGAAAGTTCAGCTACAGCATAATTGTACTCATCTCATACACTAGTAAAGTAATGCTCAAATTTCTCCAAGGTAGGCTTCAACTGTACATGAACCAAAAACTTCCAGATGTTCAAGCTGGATTTAGAAGAGGCAGAGGAACAAGACATCAACTTGCCAACATCCGTTCAGTTCTGTTCAGTCGCTCAGTCTTGTCCGACTCTTTGAGACCCCATGAATCGCAGCACGCCAGGCCTCCCTGTCCATCACCAACCCCCAGAGTTCACTCAAACTCACGTCCATCGAGTCGGTGATGCCATCCAGCCATCTCATCCTCGGTCGTTCCCTTCTCCTCCTGCCTCCAATCCCTTCCAGCATCAGAGTCTTTTCCAATGAGTCAACTCTTCACATGAGGTGGCCAAAGTACTGAAGCTTCAGCTTAAGCATCATTCCTTCCAAAGAAATCCCAGGGCTGATCTCCTTCAGAATGGACTGGTTGGATCTCCTTGCAGTCCAAGGGACTCTCAAGAGTCTTCTCCAACACCACAGTTCAAAAGCATCAATTCTTCGGCGCTCAGCCTTCTTCACAGTCCAACTCTCACATCCATACATGACTACTGGAAAAACCATAGCCTTGACTAGACGGACCTTAGTCGGCAAAGTAATGTCTCTGCTTTTGAATATACTATCTAGATTGGTCGTAACTTTTCTTCCAAGGAGTAAGCATCTTTTAATTTCATGGCTGCAGTCAAAATCTGCAGTGATTTTGGAGCCCCCCCAAAATAAAATCTGAACACTCTTTCCACTATTTCCCCATCTATTTCCCATGAAGTGATGGGACCAGATGCCATGATCTTCATTTTCTGAATGTTGAGCTTTGAGCCAACTTTTTCACTCTCCTCTTTCACTTTCATCAAGAGGCTTTTTAGCTCCTCTTCACTTTCTGCCATAAGGGTGGTGTCGTCTGCATATCAGAGGTTATTAATATTTCTCCCAGCAATCTTAATTCCAGCTTGTGTTTATTCCAACCCAGCGTTTCTCCCAACCCAGCGTTCCTTATGAGGTACTCTGCATATAAGTTAAATAAACAGGGTGACAATATACAGCCTTGACGTATTCCTTTTCCTATTTGGAACCAGTCTGTTGTTCCATGTCCAGTTCTAACTCTTGCTTCCTGACCTGCCTACAGATTTCTCAGGAGGCTAGGTGGTCTGGTATTCCCATCTCTTTCAGAATTTTCCACAGTTTATTGTGATCCACATAGTCAAAGGCTTTGGCATAGTCAAGAAAGCAGAAATAGATGTTTTTCTGGAACTCTCTTGCTTTTTCCATGATCCAGTGGATGTTGGCAATTTGATCTCTGGTTCCTCTGCCTTTTCTAAAACCAGCTTGAACATCGAGGAGTTCGTGGTTCACGTATTGCTGAAGCCTGGCTTGGAGAATTTAGAGCATTAGTTTACTAGCATGTGAGATGAATGCAATTGTGCGGTAGTTTGAGCATTCTTTTGCATTGCCTTTCTTTGGAATTGGAATGAAAACTGACCTTTTCCAGTCCTGTGGCCACTGCTGAGTTTTCCAACTTTGCTGGCATATTGAGTGCAGCACTTTCACAGCATCATCTTTCAGGATTTGAAACAGCTCAACTGGAATTCCATCACCTCCATTAGCTTTGTCATAGTGATGCTTTCTAAGGCCCACTTGACTTCACATTCCAGGCTGTCTGGCTCTAGGTGAGTGATCACACCATTGTGATTATCTTGGTTGTGAAGATCTTTTTTGTACAGTTCTTCCATGTATTCTTGCCACCTCTTCTTAATATCTTCTGCTTCTGTTAGGTCCAGACCATTTCTGTCCTTTATCGAGCCCATCTTTGCATGAAATGTTCCCTTGGTATCTCTAATTTTCTTGAAGAGATCTCTAGTCTTTCCCATTCTGTTGTTTCCCTCTATTTCTTTGCATTGATCGCTGAAGAAGGCATTCTTATCTCTTCTTGCTATTCTTTGGAACTCTGCATTCAGTTGCTTATATCTTTCCTTTTCTCCTTTGCGTTTTGCCTCTCTTCTTTTCACAGCTATTTGTAAGGCCTCCCCAACAGCCATTTTGCTTTTTTGCATTTCTTTTCCATGGGGTGGTCTTGATCCCTGTCTCCTGTACAATGTCATGAACCTCATTCCATAGTTCATCAGGCACTCTATCTATCAGATCTAGACCCTTAAATCTATTTCTCACTTCCACTGTATAATCATAAGGGATTTGATTTAGGTCATACCTGAATGGTCTAGCGGTTTTCCCTACTTTCTTCGATTTAAGTCTGAATTTGTTAACAAGGAGTTCATGATCTGAGCTACAGTCAGCTCCCAGTTTTGTTTTTGTTGATTGTATAGAGCTTCTCCATCTTTGGCTGCAAAGTATATAATCAATCTGATTTCGGTGTTGACCATCTGGTGATGTCCATGTGCAGAGTCTTCTCTTGTGTTGTTGGTGAGGGCAAACTGAGAGAATTCCAGAAAAACATCTTCTTCAGCTTCTTTGACTACAGTAAAACCTTTGACTGTGTGGGTCACAGCAAACTGTGGAAAATTCTTCAAGAGATGGGAATACCCGACCACTTTACCTGACTCCTGAGAAATCTGTATGCAGGTCAAGAAACAACAGTTAGAAACAAATATGGAACAATGGACTGGTTCTGCATTGGGACAGTAGTACATCAAGACTGAATATTGTCTCCTTGCTTCTTTAAGTTATACGCAGAGTAAATCATGTGAAATCCAGACTGGATGAAGCACAAGCTGGAATCGAGCTTGCTGGGAGGAATATCAATAACCTCAGATATGCAGATGACACCACCCTAATGGCAGAAAACAGAGGAGCTAAAGAGATTTTTGATGAAAGTGAAAGAAGAGAACGAAAATTCTGGGTAAAACTCAACTTTCAAAAAACGAAGATCATGGCATCCAGTCCCATCACTTCATGGCAAATAGATGGGGAAACAATGGAAACATTGACAGACTTTATTTTTTTGGTATCCAAAATCACTGTAGATGGTGACTACAGCCATGAAGTTAAAAGACTCTTGCTCCTTGGAAGAAAAGCTATGACCGATCTAGACAGCCTATTAAAAAGCAGAGACATTACTTTGCCAACAAAGTTCCATGTGGTCAAAGCTATGGTTTTTCCAGTAGTCATGTATGGATGTGTGAGTTGGACCATAAAGAAAGCTGAGTGTCGAAGAATTTATGCTTTTGAACTGTGGACCTGGAGAAGACTCTTGAGAGTCTCTTGGAGACCATCTCTCTAGGAGAGCCAACCAGTCCATCCTAAAGGAGATCAGTCCTGAATATTCATTGGAAGGACTGATACTGAAGCTGAAGCTCCAATACTTTGGCCACCTGATGTGAAGAACAGACTCATTGGAAAAGACCCTGATGCTGGGAAAGACTGAAGGCAGGAGGAGAAGGGGACGACAGAGGATGAGATGATTGGATGGCATCATTGACTCGGACATGAGTTTGAGCTAGCTCTGGGAGTTGGTGATGGACAGGGAAGCCTTGTGTGCTGCAGTCCATGGTGTCACAAGGAGTCAGACACGATTGAGTGACTGAACTGAGCTGAACAAGAAGAAAGAAAAGACTTGTGTCACCAATATGTAAAAGTTCTAGCAAAGTGTTCTGATTTGCCCTGATTGGGTCATGTAACCAAAGTTTGAACCCATAACAGAAACCGAGAGTATAGAGTATTTTGATTCTCACACATCCAATATAAGTGGCCAGAAATTGTGTAAGAGGCCAGCTCTGTGAAGGCAAGTGATTTGAGTGGGAGAAGTAGTTTTTCAAAGGAGTAAAATAGAAGGAGCATATTTTAATAGGAGAGTGGATGCTGGTCATGTAAAACATGAAATTGAACAAATTGTTCGTACTTTTAAAGTCTACTTTCAAAGAACTCACCAGTGAGTAAGGACAGACAGATGGTGGCAACCCAGTGTTAGAGGTGTTGTGGCAGCAATGCACAAACAGGGCTGTGCATGCAAGGGTAGATGAAATGTCAATAAGATTTAATACAAGTCTTAAAAAATGAGTAAGATTTTGTGCTGCAGAGAAGGGGAAACAAATCTGAAGGGGAAGAATATTCCAGGTGAAAGGAGAAGGCAATGATACACTTATCTTAACTGCTTAATAGGCAAATCCATAGAGACAGAAAGTGATTGCCAAGGAAAGTGAGTGCTAATGGCTTTGGGATTTCTCTCTGGGTGCTTAAAATGGCCTGGAATTATACAGCAGTGATGGTTGCACAATTTTGTGAGCATACTAAAAATCTGATTTATACTTTCAAAGTATTAATTTCCAGGTATGTTCATTATACCTCGATAAAAATAAATTTATACAAGGAATGACGGTTTAGCATCAGTAGATATTAAGGAAGAATCACAAAGAGGAGTGCGGGAAAGGTGAATGTGGGCCAGCTTTTAAAGGCTTAGTAACGTGTGCCAGGATTAGGGGGATGCAGAAACTTGTTGTTGTTCATTCTCCAAGTCATGTCTGACTCTTTGTGACCCCATGCACTGTGGCACTCCAGGCTCCGCTGTGTTTCACCACCTCTCGGAGTTTGCCCAAGTTCATATCCATGGAATCAGTGATGCAGAAATTAGGGGGTATGAAAAAATTCAGTAATTAAGATAAACAATATGTCCATGCATTCTTTTAGCAAGTTAAAAAGTGTGAAAATCCATGGTAAACAAGATATCAAAATTAAAATGAAGACATGATCATTGGCAGTGGGGAATTAAAGATTCTGCAGAAATAAAGCTGACCATGTTAAAACTTTAGACAGAGAGATTTTCAGTAACAACAAAGACCAGACTTAGAAAGCAAAGATGGGGCAGAACCCTTCTTCGCAGGCTATTAGGAAGTCCCAGGAGAGATAAGGAGTCCTCACGAGCATTGCTCTGTGCTACCTACCTCCTGTCCTGCCTGGAGGGTGAGCCTCCCAGGATTCTCTGCAGTGTTCCTGATCATGGGAAGAGAGCATCCTGTTTTGTACCCTTATTCCTATGGCAGGACATTTTGTATTAACTTAAAAAGCATGTTGAATAATTAAATAATGAGTGAATTGATTACCAGTTAGAATGTGTGTGTGTGTGTGTGTGTGTGTGTGTGTGTGTGTGTGTGTGTTAGGGGGTTAGGGGTGGGCTACAAAGTGTTACCAGTTCAACCTGACCCTCAAGCAAACAGCCAGATAAAATGGATGGTTAGCAGTACATTGGTGATGTAATTAAATAACAGGAAATTAAAGTTAGCATCTGATGAATTTACTATCATAGTAACCGGCCAAAGACAACGATACAAAGCTTCCAGGTTTTTGATGGAAAAGATTGTGTCCCAGGAACTTGAAGAGAGTCAGGGTGTCACTGATGCCTGCATGAATCCAAAGAACATATTCAGAGATGCTGCAGAGCAGAGAGAGCACTGTTGGTCTTTTCTTAACCTAAAAATAACTTGAAGGTGTGTTTCAACTGATCAGGACCTCACACCAAACCTAAGTCCAACAGCAGAAAATTCATAAACCATACAAATAAATGTGAACCTCTCACTCTGTAAAAAAACTGTAAAAGTATAGAAAAGAGAGGGGAACATTTGTTAAAAACTAAATGTAAATGTTAAAAAGAATTTACTAATGTAAGATAGAAGTAATGAAATGGTAATAGGCTATATTTGAAATAATTACACTAAAAATTACTGAAAATACAAAATGTAGAGAAGAGAAAAATGGTCTTAAACATACTTGGTTCAAGTATTCAAAAGATAGCAATTCATTTTTGTATCTAGTAATCAGAAAAAAAAGAAGTTAAAGCTACTTTTATAAGAAGCAAGTTTAAAAGTCAGGAAAATGAAAACAAAAGTATACAGCTTTCAAAATTGTAGGAAAGATCAGAACAAAGGAACAAAAAAGAATAATTCATATATTAAAAGAACAACCACAAAGAACTCTCTAGAAATAAAAAGAAAAAATTAAAGAACCAAACCAGATGGCTTAGAAACAAATGATAGAAGCTTTAATATTTGTTTTAAGAAAAATGTGAATGGGTCACATATTTCAAAGAAACAAAAAACAAAAGGAAATCACTTATACTGAGTCAGAAACAATATCCACTGTTAGGAAAGCTTACGAAATATACTGAAAACTATATCAAAAAATTAAATATCAGATGGTAGGTAAATAAAAAGAAAGCAACAGTTAATATAAGGCAAAAAATAACTAATGGAGGATGAAAAATGGCAATTATGGGATTGAAGTAATTGTTATGTTGACCAAGATTCCAAATCATTACATAGATGTAAAATTTTTGTGAATATTAATGACTGAACACTTCACATCGAGACACATAAAGAAAAAAGAAACCACTGAATAACAAAAGATATCATGTGTAAAAACATAGACCTGGAGAGAATTTTAACATTTCCCTTGATCTTTGACTAATTAATGTGGCAAAAATATAAGCATTTAGGATACACAAAATCTAAATAGTACAAAAATAAAGCAGAATAAAAGATTTATATTGAACTTTTACTGTCTAGAGAATGCATCTTATTTTCCAGTGTCTACAGATCATTTAAAAATTCTCAGTCCAAAAGGAAATCTTAGTAAATTCCAAAGTAGGAAATATTTATTCCTACAGTAGGACATTTTGTACTGACTTAGCATGTTGAATAAATGCATAATTTTTATTTAATCATATTAAGATTATTATTTTAATCTTATTTCAATAAAGATTAAATGTTTTAATATGATTAAATGGAAGTTTAATATGATTAAATGAAAATAGGAATATATTAATTCTTTTATCCAAGTATAATTGACATACAACATTATTTTAAAGTGTACAGCATAATGATTCTACATACAAGTTAACAA
Organism: Budorcas taxicolor; assembly: GCF_023091745.1. Classification (NCBI taxonomy): domain Eukaryota; kingdom Metazoa; phylum Chordata; class Mammalia; order Artiodactyla; family Bovidae; genus Budorcas; species Budorcas taxicolor. Next base: position 2,021,907 of record NC_068923.1, read on the forward strand.
GATAACAAGCCTAGTTATCTTCTGTCATACAAAGTTACAAATTGTATTTTCTTGTGGTGAAAACTTTGTATATTTACACTGAGAAGCTTTCAAATAAGTACAATAACATTACTGACTGTATACCACACTGTACATTACATCCCATAACTCCTTCATTTTATATCTGGAAAATGTACGTTTTGATTTTCTTCACCAATTTCACCCACTCCCAGCCCCCACTCCTCACCCCACTCCATGCAGCCAACAATTTGTTCTGTGCATTTGTTAGTTTAGCTTAATTTTGTTTGTTTGTTTTAGATTCCACGTATTAGTGAAATCATACATTATTTCTCTTTCTCTGTCTGGCTTATTTAGCTTAGCGTAATACCTTCAAGGTCTATCCATGTTGCTATTCGTGGCATTATTTCATTCTTTTTTTCTGGCTGAGCAATATTTCACTCTGTATATGCAACACATATTTATCCATTTATCTGTTGAGGGACATTTAGGTTGTTCCTATATCTTGGTTACTGTTAATAGCATTACTATGAACATAGGGATACAAGTATCTTCTTGAACTAGGGTCTTCATTTTCTTTGAATTATGGTAGTTTTATGTTTAGTTTTTTGAAGGATGTCTATACTGCTTTTTATAGCAGCTGGATCAGTTTACGTTTCCACCAAAGTGCATAAGTGTTTCCTTTTCTTGACAGAATTGTAGATACTTGTTATTTCTTTTCCTTTTAATAATAGCCATTCTGACCCGTGAGAAGTAATTTCTCATTGTGATTTTGATTTGCATTTCCCTGATTAGTGATGCTGAGCATCTTTTCATATGCTGGGTGGCCTTCTTTATGTCTTCTTTGGGAAAGAGATTTATTTTTTTAAAGACTTAATGATAAGAAAACCAATAAGCTAGAACTTTTAAAAATTAAATAGTCTATGTTCAATACAGGATACAGGATGCTTGGGGCTGGTGCACGGGGATCCAGAGAGATGACATGGGGTGGGAGGTGGGAGGGGGGTTCAGGATTGGGAACTCATGTACACCTGTGGCTGATTCATATCAATATATGGCAAAACCAATACAGTATTGTAAAGCAAAATGAAGTAAAAATAAAAATTAAAAAAAAACCAAAGCAGGAAGAGTAAATATATATATATAATTAATTGATTTATTTTTATTGAAAGATACTTACTTTAAAATATTGTGATGGTTTTTGCCATACATCAACGTGAATCAGCCGCAGGTATATATGTGTCCCCCGCTTCCTGAACCCCCCCCTCCACCTCCCTCCTCACCCTATCCCTCTGGGTTGTCCCAGAGCACTGGCTTTGAGTGCCCTGCTTCATGCTTCGAACTTGCACTGGTCATCTAATTTACATATGGTCATGTACATGTTTCAGTGCTATTCTCTCAAAAGGAGACACAGAAGCAGACTTTTTTTTTTTTAAAGGAAATCTGCTAAACATTTCTTGGATTATGAGCAAATTAAAATGATAGATTTTTCAGAAATCACCAAAGAAAATATTGTTTAAAAAGTTTATAGCAGGGAGCCAAAACTATAATCAGAAGAAAATATATGATTTAAATTGTGTGTGTGTGTGCTCAGTCGGCCCCATGGACTGTAGCCCGCTAGGCTCCTCTGTCCATGGAATTTTCCAGTCAAGAATCCTGGAGTGGGTTGCTGCTTCCTGCTCCTGGGAGTCTTCCCATCTAAGGGATAAGACCCGTGTCTCTTGCATTTCCTGAACTGGCAGGCAGATTCTTTACACTAGGGCCACCAATTATTTCATTATCAATAAATAAGAATAAGTAAATGAACTAAACATCTATCCAGGAAACTATTTTTATAAAAGCAAAGGAAAGTGGGGAAAAGGAATAATAAAGACAAAAGCAGACACAAAAATTAAGAAAAAGTAAAAGATCTGATCAATAAACTTCAAAGGTCTCAATTAAACAGTGATTAAAATAACTAACTCTTTAGCACAGAAAATCAAGAAAAAGAGAAAGAAAACCATATGAGCTGTAAGAATAAAATGTATTAGATAACCACAATTTGAGAGCACATAAGGGTTTGGGGAACATGAAATGTTTAAATGACTGATTAATGAAAAAAAAAAAAGGTAAAATAGATGACATTCCTAGGGAAACTGGTTTACACAAAAGAAAACAGAATAGGCTATAAACCAAAAAGGAATGAAAATCAGTTGTTTAAGAACCTCCTCTTCAAACATTTGGGCACAAACAATTTTATAGGTAGGTTTTAATTTGAAGAAAAGACGGTTCCTACAGTGAGTTTATTCCCAAACATAGAAATAGAAGGAGAATTCTCTATTATTTTTATCAAGGTATTGTAACCCTGGTATCAAAATGTGATAAAAGCAGCCTAATTTGAGAATTATCACTTATGAACATAGTTATAGAAGTTCATCATCTTAAAAGTAAGATATCTACCCATTATGCAAAGCAGACACAGTTCCAAATGCTACCATACTTGTCAGAGATGGTGAAAGTGTTTTTATTTCTTTTAAAATCAGAAAGATTAAGTCAAATAAAATGCCCAATACGTAACATCAACATATGTACCTCTCTGCCAACACAGATAAAAATTATATGCATATTTGGTGCTGTGCCTCCCATCAGAGGCAAAGGCGAAAGCTGCCCAGGGCCTTGAAGGTCATCGTGGGTCTCTCTTACTTAAAAGATGGTTCATGATCGTAGCTGATATTTGGCCTCAGCAAAACCGCACCGGGGAGATTTCTCTGTAATTGAGCAGCGTGAGAATGAGTCTCTGTGTTGAGATTGATTTCCTCATTCACACTCTTACTATTTCCTCCCCATATGTTATAGGGTCTTTGAAGGCTGACAATTATTCTTTGTAAAAAGAAACACACATACACAAATGTTTTAATTCAGAGCACAGGAAGGATTCACTGGGTTCCCCTCAAGCCTGCAGTGTTAGGTAAGGGTACATAAAGATGGGCTCATCCCCCCAAAATGTTGCATCTCAGTGGGGTGGGAGGAGGAGGAGAAGGGCCACAGAGTTCTGCCTTCAGCCCAGCCTCTGAACCAGAGCAGAAGGAGGAAAAGGAGATGCGCTGCTGTCTTTTGTACCTTTCACGTAGTACCCCCATCATCATTTGGAAGAATGTGTCTTTCACCCAGAAAATTAGAGATGTAAGTCTACAGAGCATCAAGGGAAGCACTTGCTCTCACAATTCTAAAGCAAATGCAAAATACAGGGAAAGAGGTACAGTTTTAAAGGCACAGTTTTTGTTTTTTTCCTTTATGAATAGTATTATGGTTGGAGCAAAAGTAATGGTGGTTTTTGCTTTGTTGAAAAAGACCCTGATGCTGCTGGGAAAGACTGAAGGCAGGAGGAGAAGGGGACGACAGAGGATGAGATGGTTGGATGGCATCACTGACGCCATGGACATGAGTTTGAGTGAACTCTGGGAGTTGGTAATGGACAAGGAGGCCTGACGTGCTGGGGTCCATGGGGTTGCAAACAGTCGGACACGACTGAGCGACTGAACTGAAAAGTAATGGTGGTTTTTTCTTTGTTGAAATTTGACGTTTGATACTGGAACACATTCTTAAATGAATGTGATTATGTTACACATCATTTTTTAAATTAATTTTTAAATTATTAAATAAATAAATTTATTAATTTTAATTGGAGTCTAATTATTTTAAAATATTGTATTGGTTTCGCCATACATCAACATGAATCCACCATGAGTGTACACGTGTTCCCCATCCTGAACCCCCCTCCCACCTCCCTCCCTGTATCATCCCTCTGGGTCATCCCAGTGCACCAGCCCCAAGCATCCCGTATCCTGCATCGAACCTGGACTGGCGATTCATTTCTTATATATTACACATGTTTTAATGCCACTCTCCCAAATCATCCCACCCTCTCCCTCTTTTTTACTGAAGAATAATTGCTTTACAGAATTTTGTTGTTTTCTGTCAAAACTCAGCATGAATCAGTCGTAGGTATACATCTATCCCCTCCTTTTTGAAACTTCCTCCCGTCTCCCTCCCCATCCCACCCCTCTAGGTTGATACAGAGCCCCTGTTTGAGTTTCCTGAGCCATACAGAAAATTTCCGTTGGCTATCTATTTAACATATGGTAATGTAAGTTTCCATGTTACTCTCTCCATACATCTCACCCTCTCCTCCCCTCTCCCTATGTCCGCAAGTCTATTCTCTATGTTAATGTTCATTTCTTGCTTTATGGTTTTTAGCTAATGATTTATTACTTGCAGTTTATCTTAGACCATGGAAATGATGTTAGACAAAAAGCAAATTCAAGTGATTTTCTTATTTGGGTTCAAAATGGGCCATAAAGCAGCAGAGACAGCTTACAACATCAACAATGAATTTGGCTCGGGAACTGCTAACGAAGGTACAGCACAGCAGTGATTCAAGAAGCTTTGCAAATGAGATGAGAGTCTTGGAGATGAGAGTGCAGTAGTTCACCACTGGAAGCTGACAATGCCCAGCTGAGAGCAATCATCGAAGCTGATCCTCTTACAACTCAATGAGAAGTTGCCAAGAGCTCAACGCTGACCATTCAATGATTGTTTGGCATTTGAAGCAGATTGGAAAGGTGAATAAAGCTCAATAAGTGGGTGCCTCATGAGCTGACGAAAAAATTAAAAAAAATCATTTTGGAGTGGCATCTTCTTTTACTCTATGCAACAACAACAAATCATTTCTTGATTGAATTGTGATGTGCAGCAAAACCATTACATCTAAGAAGTATGCTCAGCAAATCAATGAGATGAACCAAAAATTGCAATGCCTGAGCTGGTATTGGGCAACAGAAAGTGTGCAGTTCTTCTCTCCAGCAATGCCTGACTGCACCTTGCACAACCAACGCTTCAAAAGTTGAATAATGTATAGAACAGACTTTTGGACTCTGTGGGAGAGAGAGAGGGTGGGATGATTTGGGAGAATGGCATTGAAACATGTATACTATCATGTAAGAAATGAATTGCCAGTCTAGGTTCGATACAGGATACAGGATGCTGGGGGCTGGTGCACCGGGATGACCCAGAGAGATGATATGGGGAGAGAGGTGGGAGGGGGGTTCAGGATTGGGAACTCATGTACACCCATGGCAGATTCATGTCAATGTATGGCAAAACCAATACAGTATTGTAAAATTTAAAAAAAAAAAAAGTTGAATGAATTGGTCTACAAAATTTTGCCTCATCCCCCATATCCACCTGACCTACCACCAACATACTACCACTTGTTCAAGCACCTCAACAACTTTATGCAGGGAAGATGCTTCGACAACCAGCAGGATGAAAAAAATGCTTTCCAAGAGTTTGCTGAATCCCAAGGCACAGATTTTTACTCTACAGGAATACCAAACTTACTTCTCATTGGCAATAATGTATTGATTGTGACGGTTCGTATTTTGAGTAATAAAGATGTGTTTGAGCCTAGTTATAATGATTTAAAATTCACAATCTGAAGCCAAAATTACATTTGCATTGCCCTAATATCATTAACATCTTTCATCCCCAGACCCACAATTATAATTTTGTCTTTGATCCTTTTCCCCTAGATCACTGCTTTTTCATCATATGTGTAAAGTCAGATTTTCTCTTTCTCCCTCCCCAAAAGTCCTTATGTATCTTAAATTATCTGTGATATTCTCTAAATTCTTACAGGAGGAGGGAATTGCCACTAAGGAAGCAAAAAGATGTGTTATAAGCCCATGGCCGGGGGGAGGGTGGGGTGGTATGGTGATCCTGAAGCTGGTTTTTAAAAGACAAGTAAGAATCAACACAACATTATAATCCAACTATACTTGAATTGAAAAAAAAAAAAAAAAGGTGAGTCAGAAGTGGTTCAGCATTTTGGTCTTTAAATACAGCAGGTGAAGCAGCTGTGTGTGCAACAAATAGAAACTAAGGTCTTAGAAAATGTGTCTTGTATTCAGAGTAGTAATAATAACACTTAACTTTTCAAAGTTGCCATAAAATGCTTTTTATTTATTTATTTTTATTATTATTTTTTAATTTTAATTTTTACTTTATTTTGCTTTACAATACTGTATTGGTTTTGCCATACATTGACATGAATCAGCCATGGGTGTACATGAGTTCCCAATCCTGATGCCCCCTCCCACCTCCAATCCCATATCATCTCCCTGGATTATCCCCATGCACCAGCCCCAAGCGTCCTGTATCCTGTATTGAACATAGACTGGCAATTCATTTCTTACCTGATAGTATACATGTTTCAATGCCATTCTCCCAAATCATCCCACCCTCTCTCTCTCCCACAGAGTCCAAAAGTCCGTTCTATACATCTGTGTCTCTTTTGCTGTCTCGCATACAGGGTCATCATTACCATCTTTCTAAATTCCATATATATGTGTTAGTATACTGTATTGGTGTTTTTCTTTCTGGCTTACTTCACTCTGTATAATAGGCTCCAGTTTCATCTACCTTATTAGAACTGATTCAAATGTATTCTTTTTAATGGCTGAGTAATACTCCATTGTGTATATGTACCACAGCTTTCTTATCCATTCATCTGCTGATGGACATCTAGGTTGCTTCCATGTCCTGGCTATTATAAACAGTGCTGCGATGAACATTGGCGAACACGTGTCTCTTTCAATTCTGGTTTCCTCGGCGTGTATGCCCAGCAGTGGGATTGCTGGGTCATAAGGCAGTTCTATTTGCAATTTTTTAAGGAATCTCCACACTATTCTCCACAGTGGCTGTACTAGTTTGCATTCCCACCAAGAAAGTGTGCTATGAGCCCTTAGCAGAGGGCCAAATGTACAGCAGGTGCTCAAGAAGCAAATAGTATTACCAAGATCAGCAAAAGTGGCATCAGACAGAAGAAAATCTGTCAAGCTAAAATCTCTTTCATGTAGTTGCTCCCAGTTTATGAATTGATTTTATGTAAATACCTTGCACATGTTTCTCTCATTTTAAAATCCTGTGGAGGCCAGTATTTCTGTTCCTATTTTTAAAACCTAGTAAACTAAGATTTGGAAAATTTAGATGACTTGTCCAGAATCACACAGGCTCTTTTATTCCAAATCCTATGGATTTTTGCCTGTAACATGTCAGCTGTCAAAATTTAAAAAACCTGTTTAGTACACATTAGGGAGCTTCCCAGGGGGTGCTAATGGTCAAGAATTCACCTGCCAATGCAGGAGATTCAGGTTCAATCACTGGGTCAGGAAGATTCCCTGGAGGAGGACATGGCAACCCATCCAGTATTCTTGCCTGGAGGATCCCATGGACAGAGGAGCCTGGTAGATTGTGGTCCATGGGGTCACAAAGAGTCAGACATGACTGACATGACTTAGCACAAATACACACGTTGCTTCTCTGTTGTTGGAATCATCACCCACTCCCACTGTCTGTCAGTTTCCGTTGATTAGTTGAAGACATTTGGTAATGACTCCTTTGGAATATTTTGCGTTCTCTTTTTTCCACAAAGGCATAATTTAATTCTTAACCAACAGCATAGTATTGCAACTTTTGCTAAAATGGTAGATTCTAGATAAGTGTTGTTTTAGAGTTCACAGTGCAATAGAATTAGGGGTAATTTTTGTATCTCTACTCTCTTTGTTAAGTTTTTCTAAAATAAAATTGATATACCGCTAACACTTTATACATGTACACTTCATACAAAGCTCCTAGTAGATAAATAAATTTCCTTTGTATTTGCAGGACTTATCATATCACTTTTGTGTATGTCAGACACACTAATGTCAATTCTTTGATTGCAAACCAGAGCCGTTGCTTCACTGTTTATTATTGCTATCTTTTTCATCTTCATTGCCTTATAGGTGTCGATTGTCAATTTTCCAACAGTGCTAAGAATACTACTGGTTCACACAATGGCATTCTGGCTTTAAGTGAAGGTCCTGACTGACCATGTGAGCAAGAGATGAAGATGTGAAGGATTACGCTCCAAGAAAAGGCAACAGGCAGCTAAAAGCAAATCGCTGACTTACAGTCTGTTGCTTGTTCAGTTACTGGAAATGGTGGCGAAAACTAGTGCAAGACCTCAGCATAATGGTTGAGTCAACCTAGGGCAAGTGTAGAGTCAGAACCATCAGATTCAACCCACCCGGTTAGATAAGCACAATTTACTTCTTTCAGTGAAAGGAAACTACTTCTTTTTCAGAGGCTGGAAAGCAAAGAGCTTCATGCAAAGAGGAATGAGAGCAAAAGGCTAGACCTCAGAACAGCTGCTCAAAGTCAATGAACTGAAGGAATAAATCTAGGCAATCGAATCTAAACCAGATTCAGCCACAAAACTGAGGTGGGTCCACAGGCAGTGGCCACGCTGAGGAAGCAGGAAGATGATACGTGCCCCAGAGCACCACTGTCCCTGAAAGCTGTGCGTTCTGATTCTGTGAGGGCAGCTGCTCAGGTGTGTGGCTCAGATGTCTGGAGCCTGAGTCTTAAGGCATAGAGCTGCTTGGTGATGTAAAAGAGAAGATGCACCCCAGTGACATCTATTAAAACGTGCTTATAGTGGAAGGTCCTCAGCTCTGGAAGCCCGGAAGATCCCATGTCTATTGAAGGCTGTGCACAGCAGTAGCTAGATTTGCTCACTGGATTTGAGCTGCGAGGCCAGTAAATCCCTCAACCTGCCACAGAAGCCCAGAGCTATTCAGCCGGATTCTGTCTTCTTGATCTGTAGGAAATAGAAGATGGAAACCTCAAAGGGTTGTTTCCCCCTCCTCTCCTGTTTCCTGAGGGGATGGGTGCTGTCAGCTAAGCTCCAGTGTTTAATTGGTCCTTGTGCAAAGGGAGCCCAGTTCTGCTGGAGAAATGCTCTGAACAGGCCCTGGAAACAGGAGCTGTGGCCTAGAGTGGATCTAGATGCCGGATCAGAGCATGGAACCCATAGCCATCCCCTGGGTGTGCTCACGCGACCCTGGAAGGGACAGCCAGGTCCTCAGGACTGGTTAATTACCCAGTTAGATGCTGGGCATGCCCTTGTGTGTTTTCAAATGCGTGTCATGTTCTCCTTTTTCTTTGACATGTTTCTATTCTGGATCATTAAAAAAAAAAGACTTCTCTTTCCCCCTTCCCTTCCCTTAAAAACTGTTCGGTTCTTTCCTAAGGTGGTTGTGCAGCTAACATATGTTGAGCCACTGCCTGACTCACTATAAATAGCCCAGCTTCACGTGCCTGCCAGCAAGGAACACAAACAGGCCAGTGTCCGGTAACCCGCTGTGTGTTCTCAAGCCTTGCGGGGACTCAGGCCTACACTGTGAGCCTTCATGTATTCTTTTACAGGCACATCTGGATTTTTCCACATGCTTCAAAATCACAACTTTCAGCTACGAGTGAGAACTCACTTCCGTCCCACAAATCAAACCTTTTCAAAGGCAACTTTTTCTCTCTTATCAGACAGCTTTGATTAAAAAAAAAAAACAACTAGTTGACTTTATTAAAAAAATTATTCTCAATTTCTCATATAAAGTTTTGCTCCAAGAATGCTGTAAACTGGAGCTCTGCTAACTCTTTCTGAAAAGGGATATATAGTAAATATTTTTGCCTTTGTGGGTCATAGGGTCTCTGTTGCAACTCCTTTACTTGGCCATTATAGCTTAAAAACAGCTACATAAATGTACAGGCATGATTATGTTCCAGTAATACTTTATTTATACTATATTTAATATTTATTTATTTATGTTCCAATAATACTTTATGTTCCAATAATACTTTATTTATGTTCCAATAATACTTTATTTATTTATTTATATGAAATTTGAATTTCTTATTATTTTTAAGTGTCATAGGGTATTCTTCTTTGTATTTCTTCACCAGCCGCTTAAAAAATATAAAACCTGCTCTTAGTTTGTAGGCCTTATGTAGATGGGCAGTGGGCCAGTTTTGGTCCATGAGCTGAAGTTTGCTGAACTCTTGATATTAATACATTTGTTTCAGTTTGAGAAAGCTTGTGCTGTACAGAGGTATTAGTGAGATGACATTGTAGCTCTATGGAGTGTGTGTGTGCTAAGTCACTTCAGTCATGGCAACTCTGTGACCCTACAGACTGTAGCCCACCAGGCTTCTCTGTCCACGGGATTCTCCTGGCAAAAATACTGGAATGGGTTGCCATTTCCTCCTCCAGGGAACCTTCCCAACTTAGGTATTGAGGCCACATCTCTTATATTTCCTGCATTGGCAGGCAGGTTCTTTACCACTAGAGCCACCTGGGAAGCCCATAGCTCTATGGAGATAGTATTTACTTCCTATGAAAAAGCTGTAAGAGTACCAAGAATCACCCTGAGGACTACTAGCAAACTATTGAGAAACTGCATTCAATCATCTCAACCTCTTGAGCACTGTGAATGGCTAGTGTCCATTACTTGAATTAATCATTAGATGACATTTTTGGATTATAACCAGAGATTACTTTCATGAAGAAGTTTTGGAATTAATCTTTCTTGAGTTAAGCACAATCCTGATAAAAGTGAAACTTGCCCTGTCAGTTCATCAGCTATGTCTCCATTCCTTCAGCCCCTCCTCCAGTGGTTTTGATTTTAAGGGAAATAATTCTTCCTTTAACTGACAGCATCTTCCTTCTGACTTAGCTGAAGCAATCAGGGAGAGTGAGGGTCTCTGTATGAGACAAAGTTTGATTACAGCATGACTAACTTAAATGTTCCTGCAAATAATAATATGCATTGCCCTTGCCGTATTTTTAGCTGGCCTCACAGTTCTTGGTCAACAGGCCTATTTCTAGATTCCAGGAGATAACAATTTAAAAATATTTCCAGACTGTGATAGTATGGTTCAAGGTAATAGTATCTAAAGACAATTCCACTGAATTCTACAAGAACAATTCATGGTTGTTATTATATAAACAAGGAGACCATTTGGAGAAAACAAGTCAGTTTATTTCCAATGCAAATCATTTAACTTCATTTATTCAAGACAACATTCATCTTTATATTCTTCCCAAGAATTAAAGAAATTGATATCTTACCCTGAGCTAAAAGGGGTGGGTATACATTTCTTATCAGTATTCATTACTGTTGGGTGTTATGTGGGACTCCCAAGAGGCTATATAAGTTTGGTATGCATCCTTTGCTTTTAACATTGGAAAAATACATTTTTCTCCTCTCTGATTTTCTCTGCTTTAAGGTTGTCAATTATTTTTTAAGATTGCTGGTCTTATATTTTCCTTAATATTCAAATCTGATCATAATAATCATTCACTCCAAAAATTGATCATTCACTTATATGAGAATAAAGTTCGAACATCTCAGCCAGTCACTCAAATGTCTCCATAATTTGATGATCCTGGGTACCCGCCCACCTCTGATCTTCACTACATCCCTTTTGTCAATTTTGATTTGAATTCTGGGTGACTAGAACTGTCACTGCGGGGGTAATCGCCTCATGTCTGAAGCTCTCCAGCTTCCGTCCTAACACAGGTATTGAGACATGCACTGGCCCATGTTTAAAAGCAAGCAGAAACATGCAATCTCACTGCTGGGCATACACACTGAGAAAACTAGAATTGAAAGAAACACGTGTACTTCAAAGTTCATTGCACTGTTTACAATAGCTAAGACATGGAAGCAACCCAGATGTCCTTCAGCAGATGAATGGATAAGGACGTTGTGGTACATATACATGATGGAATATTACTCAGCTAAATAAAAAAGAGTGTTGGAGTCAATTCTAATGAGGTGGACAAAACTGGAGCCTATTATGCAGAGTGAAGTAAGTCAGAAAGAGAAGCACCAATACAGTATATTAACACATATCGATGGAATTTAGAAATACAGTGACAACAATCGTACATGCAAGGCAGCAAAAGAGACACAGATATAAAGAACAGACTTTTGGGGCACATAGGAGAAGGCGAGGGTGGGATGATTTGAGAGGATAGCATTGAAACATGTGTATTACCATGTGTGAAATAAATGACCAGTGCAATTTAATGCATGAAGCAAGGCACTCAAAGCCGGTGCTCTGCGGCAACCCAAAGGGATAGAATTGAGAGGGAGTTGGGAGAGGGATTTAGGCTGGGGAGGCACATATGTACCCATGGCTGATTCATGTCAACGTATGGCAAAAACCACCACAATATTGTAAAGAAATTCTCCTCCAACTAAAATAAATAATTTTTTTTAAAGTTTCAAAGACTTTTACAAGGAATTGGTTGTGTGATCTGAGGTAAGCTAATTCATCGTTTTGCACATTGGTGTGCCAGACTGCAAGATATAAACAGGGTTGAATGACAACTAAGCATAGCAGTGTGATTGAATAAGAAATTATCGTTATAAAGATTGATAGTTTAAATAAATTGATTTTGTAAAGTTAGCCTAATAGAACTTAAAAACAAAAGTGAAATCTATATCCTAGTTAATTACTTAACCTTAGAGTTTGCACAATGTGTTCTTAGTACCAGTAAGAGAAGTGCTTGCGGACTTATGACATGTGGATTTATAATCTTCCCTCCCCCAAAGAGCCCACCAACATCGCTGAGTCTGTTCCTGTGAACACTGTGAGTGAGTGTGCCTGTGGTCACAAGCATAGCTACCTCTCACCTGCTCGGTCATGTATGTCTGGATCTGTGGTGCTGAGGAACAAAGTACTCACTGATGCTGATGTACGTGACAGTGGCTGGGTCACTTAGGGTTTCTGCTGCTCCACCACAGAGCCCTATGGGGAACCGGTTAATGCCTGAGTCTAATCTCAGCATCACATTGTTCTTTAAAATTCAGGTCATATTAGGGTTCCCTGGTGGCTCAGACGGTACAGAAACTGCCTGCAATGCGGGAGACCCAGGTTCAATCGCTGGATTGGAAAAATCCCCTGGAGTAGGAAACGGCAACCCATTCCAGAATTGTTGTCTGGAGAATTCCATGGACAAAGGAGCTTGGCAGGCTACAGTCCATGGGATTGCAAAGAGTCGGACATGATTGAGCAACTAACACACACATAGAGACATCAGAATTTTGACTAAATTTCAATATTTTTTAAACACTCTTATTTAATACCAGAGTACAGTTGATTTACAATGTTGTCTTAGTTTGAGGTATACAGCAAAATGATTCAGTTCTACATATACATGTATCTATACTTGTTTTAGATTCTTTTTCCATATAGGTTATTACAAAATATTGAGTGGAATTTCCTGTACTATGCAATAGTTCCTTGTGGATTATCAATTTTATGTACAATAGTGTTTATATATTAACCCCAAACCCTTAATTTATCCCTCTCCCACCCTTCCTCTTTGGTAACTATGTTTGTTTTATATGTCTGTGAATCTGTTTCTGTTTTGTAAATAAGTTCATTTGTATCCTTTTTTTTTAAGATTTAATAAAAATTGATTCCAATTTCAATATTTTGAAATTATACATGTGTGATATATTTACATGACTGCACAGATGTTCATGTATACACACACACACACACACACACACACACACACACATATATTTATTCAAACACACATGCAATTAAGAAACACAGCAAACTCCCAAGACTCCTAAGTAACTTTTCATTTCTATTCCTGGCTACTAAGCATCTAATGATAAGAAAAAGTTCTATCAGCCAGATATTTAAGACTATTCCAATATGCTTTTGACCTTAGAATCAATATAGACTATGTATATCTTTCCTCTAATTTTATTTCCATGTTTTTATTTCAAGCATGTTTCTTAAGGAAATCATGTCTATTCCTTTTCCTCTTGACAGCGTATTTGCACACTGTAAGTATTCTCCTCACATTACATTTTTAATCCAGTTACATTTATGGACTCATTGCTATTTTTAAAAAGACATGTTTGGGGGGATGGCAGAAAAGAAGCATAAAAATACTGATTTTCTTGAATTTTCAGTCTTTTTTTTTCTATATGTTGAAAATAGCATATTTTCCTTTGAGGGACAGAGAAAAAGAGAGGAAACTCTGTATTCTCTAATGGGCTTCTTAATGAGAACTTTTTCCAGAAGAGGGAAGAGTAGCTATAGGGCTGCAGCAGGGGACCAGAGGGTCTGCAGCTCTGGGCAGGGGCCTCCATCTAGCACATTACTTGGGTTAGATCAGCCGTTCCTTCCTCTTTTCTTGGTGAGATGTTTCTGGACAAGTCATTACATAAGCAAGTTTCACTGATCAGGTATTGGCTGTACCATATTCCAGATGCTCATTGTGACAACAGGCTGTGGGGATCACTTTAGTCCCCTACTTTAGAAGTGCCTTTACTGGGCATGCTACCCCATGGGGTATGGGGAGAGATGCCAGCAAAACCTTTAACTTTCTGCCTCAGGGGCTGAGTCAGGGTGGTTCAGGGAAGTGAGACTGGAAGCCTGCATTGTCCTCATCTAATGGTGATGCTCCTGCAGTGCACTGGGGCTTCTTCCCATAGAAGTGGTCTCACTTCCATCCAGACGAAACCTCCTGACTTTAGTGCCTCTGTCAGGCGGAGGTCTGAGGATCATTCTACTGATTCTGAGGACTTGCTGGGACCCAGAAACTTCTGTGGGTTGCTCCCCTAGAATTTCCCCTGCCAGGGGGCTCTACTTGGTACCTGGGTGCTTAGCAACCTCCTAAGATATCTTAGATTTCATCATTGGTTTCTGCTGGTCTCTTCTCATGTTGACCTAGGGGCCAGTGGCTGGGTGGGCAGCGAGAGAGTTTGTCCTCTGAACTCCTCGGGGCTGCTTAGCTCCTCCAACCACAGCTGATCTCCCATGAGCTGAGAGAACACAGTCAAGACTGAGGCTGGAACAGAGAAGGGGAGGATGAGCTAGGTTTCCCCAATGTCTAGTTACATGGTGCTCCATGTGCTTCTAAGCAGAGTCGTGCATACAAGCAGAAGCATCCACAGAAGATTTGACCTATGACTGTTATTTCAGATTTAGATGTAGGGGTAAACAGAAACATTTATTACAGGGGACAGTTTGTGGAGGAAAAACTGAGAGAAGGCCATGTGGATTTTTAGGCAAAATGGGGGGAAAAAATGTGACGACACTTCATCTTGTTAATAGCAAGAGAGAGTACATCACTTGACTGGGAGTATAAAGAAATGTTCATAGGAGATGGAAGAATGTGTGAATTAAGCTCTGAAAATTGTCGTGGGTGGGGAAAGATAAAGTCTTCTCTGCATTTAACAATGCTTTTTATGCAGAGCAACTCACCAAGTGATGAAGGGTTACTGATGACTGACCTCAAAGTCACCCTTAAGGTCACCATTGCTTTGCAATCTCTGCCAGACATCAGTTGAGATGACTTCAG
Organism: Budorcas taxicolor; assembly: GCF_023091745.1. Lineage (NCBI taxonomy): Eukaryota > Metazoa > Chordata > Mammalia > Artiodactyla > Bovidae > Budorcas > Budorcas taxicolor. Next base: position 2,037,157 of record NC_068923.1, read on the forward strand.
TGACCATTTTGGAAGTTTGGTTTTCATGTTTCTCTGTAAACCCACAGGGTGATTACTGTGATGTGAAAATTCAGCACACTAATAACTAGTTTCCCAAGTGACTTCCATGCTTCTGACAGACTCCAGATTTCTCAATTTCATCATGTCCACAGATTCACTTTCGATGGGAAAAGATTTTCTCAGTAAACTGTATTAGGACATGTTGTTTCTATACAGTCAGCAAAAATAAGACCTGGAGCTGACTGTGGATCAGCTCATTAACTCCTTATTGCAAAATTCAGACTTAAATTGAAAAAAGTAGGGAAAACTACTAGACCTCTAGTCCATTCAGATATGATCTAAATCAAATCCCTTAGGATTATACAGTGGAAGTGACAAATAGATTCAAGGGATTCGATCTGATAGACAGAGTGCCTAAAGAACTGTGGATGGAGGTTCATGACATTGTACAGGAGGCAGTGATTAAGACCAAGCCCAAGAAAAAGAAAAACAAAAAGGCAAAATGGTTGTCTGAGGAGGCCTTACCAATAGCTGATAAAAGAAGAGAAGTGAAAAGCAAAGGAGAAAGGGAAAGATATACCCATTTGAATGCAGAGTTCCAAAGAATAGCAGGGAGAGATAAGAAAGCCTTCCTCAGTGGATCAATGCAAAGAAATAGAGGAAAACAATAGAATGGGAATGATTAGCAATCTCTTCAAGAAAATTAGAAATACCAAGGGAACATTTCATGCAAAGATGGGCACAATAAAGGACATAAATGTTATGGGCTTAACAGAAGCAGAAGATTTTAAGAACAGGTGGCAAGAATACACAGAAGAACTATACAAAAAAGATCTTCATGACCCAGACAATCACAGTGGTATGATCATTCACCTAGAGCCAGACATCCTGGAATGCAAAGTCAAGTGGGCCTTAGGAAACAAGACTATGAACAAAGCTGGTGGAGGTGATGGAGTTCCAGTTGAGGTATTTCAAATCCTAAAAGATGATGCTGTGAAAGTGCTATACTCAACATGCCAACAAATTTGGAAAACTCAGCAGTGGCCACAGGACTGGAAAAGATCAGTTTTCATTCCAATCACAAAGAAAGGCAATGCCGAAGAATGTTCAAAGAACTGCACAATAGCACTCATCTCACACACTACCAAAGTAATGCTCAAAATTCTCCAAGCCAAGCTTCAACAGTATGTGCACCATGAACTTCCAAATGTTCAAGCTGGATTTAGGAAAGGCAAAGTAACCAGAGATCAAATTGGTAACATCCATTGGATCATCAAAAAAGCAAGAGAGTTCTAGAAAAACATCTATTTCTGTTTTATTGACTACACTAAAACCTTTGACTATGTGGATCACAACAAACTGTGGAAAATTCTTCAAGAGATGGGAATAGCAGACCACCTGACCTGCCTCCTGAGAAATCTGTATGCAGGTCAAGAAGCAACAGTTAGAAATGGACATGGAAGAACAGACTGGTTGCAAAGAAGAAATGAACCTCTTGATGAAAGTGAAAGAGGAGTGCAAAAAGTTGCCTTAAAACTCAATCAGAAACCTAAGATCATGACATCCGATCTCATCATTTCATGGCTAATAGATGGGGTAACAATGGAAACAGTGACAGACTTTATATTTGGGGGCTCCAAAATCACTGCAGATGGTGATTGCAGCCATGAAATTAAAAGACATTTGTTCCTTGGAAGAAAAGCTCTGACCAACCTAGACAGGATATTAAACAGCCAAGACATTACTTTGCCAACAAAGGCCCATCTAGTCAAAGCTATGGTTTTTCCAGTAGTCATGTATGGATGTGAGAGCTGGATTAAACTATAAAGAAAATTGAGCACCAGAGTGTTGACACTTTTGAACTGTGGTGTTGAAGACTTTTGAGATTCCCTTGGACAACAAGGAGATCCAACCAGTCCATCCTAAAGGAAATTAGTCCTGAATATTCATTGGAAGGACTGATGTTGATGCTGAAACTCCAATACTTTGGCCACCTGATGAGAAGAACTAACTCACTGGAAAACCCTGATGTTGGGAAAGATTGAAGACAGGAGGAGAAGGGGACAGCAGAGGATGAGATGGTTGCACAGTATCACCGACTCAATGGACATTAGTTTGAGGAAGCTCTGGGAGTTTGTGATGGGCAGGGAAGCATGGCATGTTGCAGTCTATGGGGTCACAAACAGTCAGACACGACTGAGGGACTGAACTGAATTGAAATGATCAGAGATGGGGGGTTACAGATTATGAAATAGCAAGCCCTTCCTCCTCATCTTTTTCACCGATTTCACTAACTTACAGGGAGTGATCTGAAAGCACTGAGACAGAGTAAGGGAAGCACTCTGCTCATTTCAAGATCTATTCAGGGCACTGTGTGTGGTGTAGTGTGAAAAGAACTTAAAACTGGTATCTAAGCTGAAATCTTTCATTCCCTAGCTGATGCTGAAAACTCTGTGTCTGTATACTGATACTGAATCGAATCTCAGAGACAGAGTTTTGGTGAAGTAGAAAAGAATAACTTTATTGCCTTGCCAGGCAAAGGGGGACACCATGGGCTGTGCCTTGAAAGACTGGAGGGTTTGGTAAGGAGTTTACAGCAATGGTTTCAGCGTGGAGTTGCTGATGAGGATCAGGGTGTCTATAAGGTCTGCACTCTTAATCTGGCCTACTTAGTTTTTTTTTAAACTAAATATTTAAAAAAACCTAAGATCATGGCATCTGGTCCTATCACATCATGGCAAATAGAAGGGGAAAAGGTAGAAGCAGTGACAGATTCTCTCTTCTTGGGCTCTAAAATCACTGTGGATGGTGATTGTACCCATGAAATTAAAAGATGGCTGCTTCTTGGCAGGAAAGCTACGACAAACTTAGACAGTGTGTTAAAAACCAAAGATATCACTTTGCAAAAAAGGCCCATCTAGGCAAAGCCATGGTCTTTCTAGCAGTCACATATGGTTGTGAGAGCTGGACCATAAAGAAGGCAGAGCACCGAAGAATTGATACCTTCCAAATGTGGCGCTATAGAAGACTCTTGAGAGTCCCGTGGACAGCAAGAAGATCAAACCAGTCAATCTTAAAGAAAATCAATCCTCCATATTCACTGGAAGGACCAATGCTGAAGATGAAGTTCCAAAATTTTGGCCACCTGATGTGAACAGAGCAGCTGACTCAATGGAATAGACCCTGATACTGGGAAAGATTGAAGGCAGAAAGAGAAGAGGGTGACAGCATGAGATGGTTGGATGGCATCACCGATGCAATGAACTTGGGCAAACTGTGGGAGGCAGTGATGGACAGGGAGGCCTGGCGTGCTGCCGTCCATGGGTTGTGAAGAGTCAGACACGACTTGGTGACTGAACTACAATGTGACCTCAGGTGCTCTCCTGATGAGCCTCTTGAGCTTATCAAATTGTGATCTCTGAAATGAAGAATGCTGACATCTTCCATTTTGTTGGGGGAATTAAGGTCTGTAAAGAACTCAAAGATGGTGTTACATGTATCTCTTGAGGAGGAACTAAGACCCTGTCCCAAGGCTGCAGTATATAATGTCTTGGCTGCTCTTCCCTTGTCTCCGCATCCCTTCCCTTCCCTTCCCTGAGTAGCAACTGCTTTGTAGCAATCTGCCCTTTGGACTTCAGGGAAGGTCATGGAGACAGTTTCCCACAAATGAGAGACAGAGGGCAAAGAAAGACATCCATGCCCAGGAGCCCCGCAGAGTCCTGCTTGGTTTCATATTCACATAGTATTTAGAATTAGTGTTAATTAGTAGTTGATGGTGGAAGAAAATGGTGCTCATCCCACTGTCCTCATCCAGAGGCAGGCTGATCTCCCAGCCTGCTTCCTCCTCATGTGTCCTTATACCTGGATTCTCCTCCGTGATTATTTGGTGAGATGATGCTATGTGACTTTAAAGTCCAAGTCATAAAGGGTGGCCAGCCTCCCTACCTCTGCTGGGTTGTTTGTCTGAAGATCAGCTGCCCTGCTGTGAGAGAAGTGCAGGTCGCTCAGAGAAGCCACTTGTAGGTAGAAGTTCTGGATGGAAATTCGGCAAAGGTTCCAGCCAACAGTCACGTGTGTGAGAAGGCCTTTAAGATGAAGCCAGCTGCTGCCACCATCTGTCTGTAGCTGCATACAGGTCCCTGGACAAGAACTGCCAAGCTGAGCTCAGTTTCCTTGCCAATGAAAAATAAGAAGAAAATAATACTGGAGTTTTAAATGGTTAAGGTTTTGAGGTGTTTTTTTTTTTTTTTTTTTTTTTTTTTAAGAGATAAAGAGAAGGGTACTCCTAAAAATGGGATGTCAGTTGAAAATTAAGTTATTGTTATCATTTAAAAGGAAAAACAAATTTGTACTCAATAAGACTCACAGTCTACCACAAAGATAAACTTTGATTTCAAAGAAAATGTGAATTAAAAGCAAAACTCATATGGCTGATCCAAAACCTGTAGGTAAGAGAAGGCATAATGGTGGGGAGTTGGGAGGAACAGTCAGCAACATTTTCTAAACTTAAAACCCTGGGTTATGTAGATTCAAGTATTACTATGTAAATATCTCTGTACTTGCTAAAAAATTAGGCAAGGTGACCTTACTCATCTTTTCCATCTCTAACTTCTGTCATTTTGTCTTCGTCATGTGGGTGTTCAGTTTGCTGAAAAAGCCAGATTTCAGAACAGCTTTCTTTCAGAAATAATGTTTTTTTAAAGTTAAGGGGGGGAAAAAGCTTGCCACATTGTAGAAGTGGCAGTTATAAAAATAGGTTTAAAATAAATTGAAAATTCATAGCATTGTGCTGCAAAAGACACTGAAGACTGAATTACAAAGTAAAATGAACGAAGTGGGCTTTTGACTAAATGAGTAAGCCAGGCTCCTTACAGGATGATCATATGTGGGAAATGGATAAAGAGACTGAAAAATAAGCGAAGAAAACACTGCCTGTACAATGCTAGGGTTCAGTTCATTTCAGTTCAGTTACTCGTGTCTGAATCTTTGCAACCCCATGGACTGCAGCAGGCCAGACTTCCCTGTCCATCACAAACTCCCGGAAATTATTCAAAATCATGTCCCTCGAGTCGGTGATGAGTTGGTGATGACACCCAACCTTCTCATCCTCTGTCATCTCCTTCTCCTCCTGCCTTCTCCTCTTCCTTTCCAGAGTCGGGGTCTTTTCCAATGAGTCAGTTCTTCGCATCAGGTGGCCAAAGTATTGCAGTTTTAGCATCAAAATCAGTCCTTCCAATGAATATTCAGGACTGATTTCCTTTAGAATTGACTGGTTGGATCTCCTTGGAGTCCAAAGGGACTCTCAAGAGTCTTCTCCAACGCAGTTCAAAAGCATCAGTTCTTCAGTGCTCAGCTTTCTTTATGGTCCAACTCCACATCCATATATGACTACTGGAAAAACCATAGCTTTGACTAGATGCACCTTTGTTGGCAAAGTATTGTCTCTGATTTTTAATGCATTATATAAGTTTGTCATAGCTTTTCTTCCAAGGAGCAAGCATCTTTTAATTTCATGACTGCATTCACCATCTGCAGTAGTTTTGGAGCGCCTGAAAAAGTCAGTCAGTGTTTCCATTTTTTCCCTCTCTATTTGCCATTAAGTGTTGGGACTGAATGCTATGATCATCATTATTTGAATGTTGAGTTTTAAACCAGTTTTTTCACTTTCCTCTTTTACTTTAATCAAGAGGCTCTTAAGTTCCTCTCTGCTTTCTACTTTAAGGGTGGTGTCATCAGCATATCTGAGGTTATTAATATTTTTCACAGAAATTTTGATTCCAGCTTGTGCTTCATCCAGCCCAGCATTTTACATGATGTAATCTGCATATAAGTAAACAAACAAGGTGGCAATATACAGTATTGATGTATTCCTTTCCCAATTTGGAAGCAGATCTCTCCTTACTATTCTTTGGAACTCTGCATTCAGATAGGTACATCTTTTCTTTTCTCCTTTGCCTTCTGCTTCTCTTCTTGTCTCAGCTATTTGTAAGGTCTGCTGAGAGAATCATTTTTCCTTTTTTCTTTTTTTTTTTCCTTGGGGATAATAATGATTACCACCTCCTGTACAATGTTATGAAGCTCCATCCATCATTCTTCAGGTATTCTGTCTATCAGATCTAATCCCTTGAATCTATTTCTCACTATGACTGTATAACATTACGGAATTTGATTTAGGTCATACCTGAATAGTCTAGTGGTTTCCCCATATTTTCTTCAAATTAAGTCTCTATTTGGCAATAAGGAGCTCATGATCTGATTTGCAGTCAGTTCCTGATATTGTTTTTGCTGACTGTATAGAGCTTTTTCATCTTCGGCTGCAAAGAATAAAATCAATCCGATTTTGTTGTTGACCATCTGATGGTGTCCATGTGTAGAGTCTTCTCTTGTGTTGTTGGAAGAGAGTGTTTGCCATGACCAATGTGTTCTCTTGGCCAAACTCTGTTAGCCTTTGCCCTGCTTCATTTTGTTCTCCAAGGCCAAATTTGCCTGTTACTCCAGATACTCGTGATTTCCTACTTTTGCATTCCAGTCCCTTATGATGAAAAGGACATCTTTTTTGGTGTCAGCTCCAGAAGGCCTTGTATGTATTCATAGAATTGTCCAATTTCAGCCTGTTCAGCATGAGTGGTTGGGGCATAGACTTGGATTACTGTGATATTAATGGTTTGCCTTAGAAGTGAACAAATCATTCTGTCATTTTTGAAAATACACCCAAGCACTGCATTTCAGACTCTTTTGTTGACTATGCAGGCTGCTCCATTTCTGATAAGGTATGCTTGCCCACAGTAGTAGATGTAATGGCCATCTGAATTAAATTCACCCATCCCTATCCATTTTAGTTCACTGATTCCAAAATGTCGATGTTCTCTCTTGCCATCTCCTGTTTGACCACTTCCAATTTACCTCAATCCATGGACCTAATATCCAGGTTCCTATGAAATATTGTTCTTTATAGTATTAGACTTACTTCCATCACCAGTAACATCCACAGTAGGGCTTTGTCTTTGCTTTGGCTCAGCCTCTTCATTCTTTCTGGAGCTATTTCTTCACTCTTCTCTAGTAGCACGTTAGGCACCTACCTACTTGTGGAGTTCATCTTTCAGTGTCATGTCTTTTTGCCTCTTCATACTGTTCATGGGGTTCTCAAGGCAAGAGTACCGAAGTGGTTTGCCATTCCCTTTTTCGGTGGACCACATTTTGTCAGCACTCTCCATCAGAACCTATCCATCTTGGGTGGCCCTACAAGGCATGGCTCATCGTTTCATTGAATTACACAAGACTGATTCATGTGATCAGTTTGGTGAGTTTTCTGTGATTGTTGTTTTCATTCTGTCTGCCTTCTGATGAATAAGGATAAGAGGATACTAGAACTGGGCAAGGGTAAAATAAGAATTGTAGAAAGTAAATCTTGAGGTATAAGGCAGGGGTTAGAAAAAGTGTTAGTTGCTCAGTCATGTCCAACTCTTTGTGACCCTATGGACTGTAGTCTACCAGTTTCCTCTGTCCATGGGATTTCCCAGGCAAGAATACTGGAGTGGTTGGGCATTCAACTGGGTTAATTCCTAGCTCTAACATAAAGAACATGGAAAACTGTGGTTGGAAAATGCAGAGACATGGAAACAAGGATGAATCAAAACAGTTTTGTACTGGTAGGAAGAGGCTAAGGTGGAAAACCAAGGGGTATGGACCTACTTGCAAGATGAAGGCTTTCCTGGTGGCTCAGTTGGTAAAGAATCCACCTGAAATGCAGGTAGACCTGGGTTCAATCCCTGGGTCAGAAAGATCCCCTGGGGAAGGAAATGGCAACCTCCCACAGCATTTTTGCCTGAGAAATCCCACGGATGGAGGAGCCTGGTGGGTTACAGTCCATTGGGTCACAAAAGAGTCAGACACAACTTAGTGACTAAGCCACAGCCATATAATATGAGTGGACTTTCCTTCTCTCCCCTCATCCCACCCTCTATCCTCAGACACACGTGAGCACCACGCATTTTTAAAGAGCAAAAGTGACTGCATGTCCCTCACTTATATCTGCACAGATGGAACAATAATTCATCAGTTTCTGAACATGTCACCAGCACTCCCTAAGCAACGGCTGGTGGGTGACCTTCACTGGATTGAATTCTAATTAGGCTGAGTGCTTCACTGAAGTTCCTTTGTGAACAATTACTTTTTGCTCACTTAGCATCTTCCCAGCATGATGATAAGCCCTTTGGAAGGATGCAGAGGTCTATAGCTGTTGAGAGTCTAGCTATCACCTAACTAAAGAGACAGTTTAATTCTTAAAACACATGAGCCCTGGAAAACTCAGGAAGGTTACTATGAAGAATGGAGTGGGTGGAGTTTAAAGTGTGGGTAAGAGGAGACCGAGAAGAAATTGTCCCTGACACGGGGTTGCTCCACACCTGGTGCGCAGTAGCTGCACACAAAGTACTTACTGAAATAAATCCACAAGTAAAGGCAAAACATACCATCCTGTGCTGGCTGGTATCCTGGCCCAGCTAGAGATGCAATGGTGGAGGTGGATGTCCACCGGGGCATGACCTGCTCGAGGAGGCCTGGGAAGGGAGGGAGGCATTCTTGTCTTGGTAGGAAAATGGAAATCAATAGATGCCTGATTCTCAGGAGTGGTCACCCTAACAGCAGAACATGAGGTGGAACAGAACAGACAGTGAGGCGGCGCCAATTTCACCCTCTCCCACCTGTCAAGCACGTGTGTCCTCCCTATTCAGCTGAAGCAAGAGGCCGGTGTCATAGGGGAGGAGGAATGTGGAGGGGGCATGTCTGTAAGAATATGATGAATGAATCCCGGTGAAAAAATTACTGAAATCACTAATGCAGATGGCTTTTCTGTCCTCAAGGTGACACGGAGCCTAAACTATAAGATGTTTGCCCGAGTTGTGTTCTGACACGAGGTTGGAGCCAGACACATGCAATTCATGCTGAGCTGAAGAAGACTGGACGGACCGCAGACCTCCAGCTGGGCCTGCGAGAATGTCCTCTGTGGTGACCCTGACATCAGTGGGCTAAAAAGCCCCCCTCGAATGCTGCTCAGCACCTCCATTCCTGAACGTGCAGAGGTCTGCAGCTTAGTTACACTTGCCCCGGATAATGATTACTCACCTTTACCGAACCACGTTCCCCACGCCCCCCACACCCCCCACGCCCAGATGGCCCTGCTTCTTTATTCTTATCCTGTAAATCCCTCAAGACCCTGGGCTCGGGGAGGTGGACCTGAGACATCTTCTCCTGTCTCCTCCCTCAGCAGCCATGAGAATTAACCCTCTCTCTGCTGCAAACCTCGGCATCTCAGCATTTACGGGTAAGACAAACCTGGTCAGGTAACAGAAGCCCAGGGGCACCTGGCTTTGTGTGATTCCAGGTATGTGGATGGGGAGGCTGAACCGAAACTGCCAGAAACAGTACTAGAAAGTATGTGAGGTGAAGTCTTAGAGCGCGAAGGATGGACCACACGGAAGTGATTGTAACGGTAGGAAGTTTACCCTCTGGAAGTCATGATGTTTACCAAGAACCAGGTTTTCTTGTCAGAAGAGAAAAATAGTCCTACACCTAGATTTCGCCAAGCCAGGAGGGACATACGGTACTTAACAAACCTTAGCAGAGTAATTTCAGCACTAGAAATTCTGCATCTCTGCTGACCCAGTACATGTCTGGTACTGGGGATAAGAACTTATACCTGCATTTTCACTGGAATATCAACAAGGTTCTGTGGGCTCTAGAGACAGTCTGCTTGGATTTGAATATATTGATTCGACTTACTAGTCCTGTGACTTTAGGCAAGCTGCTTAACCCCTGTGCCTCCCTTTCCTCGTCTGACAGTGGGGACCATTCTGTATGAGGTTATAGTGAGAATTAAACATAATTACAGTAAGGTGCTTGTAGTAGTACTTGACTCATGGGTTGTGTTGCATTGCATGAATGCTTAGTCATGTCCAACTCTTTGCGACCCCATGGACTGTAGCCCACCAGGCTCCTCTGTCCGTGGGATTCTCCAGGCAAAAGTATCAGAGTGGGTAGCCTTTCCCATCTCCAGGGGGTCTTCCCAACCCAGGGATCAAACCTGGGGCTCTTGCATTGCAGGCAGATTCTTTACCATAGGAGCCTCCAGGGAAACCCCCATAGATAGTGATCAATACTTTTTTTGGCCACAATCCCCAGCATTGGGGTTCTTGGTTCTCCAACCAGGGTTTCCACCCATGCCTCACACTCTCCTTGAAAGTGTGAATCTTACCCAGTGGGTGACCAGAGAAGTTGCAGTAGTGATCAATAATTATCAGCTACTATTACTATTAACTTTGTCTTTTTGTCTCTTTTTGCCTATAAGAGGAACAAATTATTACTATCTATTTTTCTATGGTAGAACGTCAGAGAAAACTTGGTGGCTTGTCTTAAGTAACATGATGAATTACTTAGTAACATTCAGAAAGAACTCCCTTCTCAAATCCTATTGGGAAAGAGAAACATATTTTTATTTTTTCTGGAGAAAAGTTTTAAAAAATACACATAAGAATAGGGTCATAAATACAAGAGCTGAACAAAACAGAATCATAAATAAATTACTTGCATTTTGCTTTTCCTGTCTGAGAAAACCTGAGCAATCATTTTCCTTTCTATTGGAAAGGACATCTAAAAGGAACCAGACACACAAGGACACAGAGATGTCTGTACCTACAGTAAAATGAATCACAGTGGAAAAGGATGCTGTCTGCCAAAAGGCCCTGGATATTGTTTTCATTATCCAGTTATTTTCTATGTAAAAGCCACTTGTGTCTTGGAGTGGACCTTGTCATCTGAAAAGTACTTCATCTTGTTGTATTTCCAAAGATTGAAATGGAAATCGTTGCTTTTGGGAAACAGCCATCAGGAGAGACTGGTCTGCCTTTAAAAGCCTGGATCCATTTGCCTCCTAATAGCAGCAAGTCCCTTCCCCATGTGGCAGGTTCTGCAACCCCTAGAAGCTAATACTAATCTAATAGTCACAGAAACAATCATATCTTCAAAGTTGTGTGCACACATGTTTGCTCATCGTGTAGTCACGTATAACTGTCAGCAGCAACCTTGCAATGTTTGTATAATTTTTCTTTCACAGGCAGAAAACCGAGGCTACAGAGGTTAAGTCTCTTGTTCATGGTTCACAAAACCAACCAGGGGATGGGATAAGAAGAGTCATTTCTACTTGGCTCCTTAGTTCCTACCTCCTGGTTACTGGCACCCTCAGGGGACATTGTTCAAACCCTATCATTCAAAAGTAATAGAAGACATTATAAAAATGGAGTGGCTGCATTCAGGGATTCCTACCTAAATTTGGGCAACTGAAAACAGCATTCTCGAGATGTGTCCTGTCGCTATGCTCCGTGCCGTCTGGACATTATTCAGTGTCACAGGAACTGGTCTAATGCATGTCTGGTTAGGGGAATTACTGGGAATTCAGTGTTTGGGGCTTTGGTGTCTCATTTTCTTTACTTTAATATGGCATGCCCAATATTTGGACACCACAGTGTTGTACATGTGTTATTAATGCATAATGAAATGACCTTTTTTTAAATTAATTTTTTAATTGAAGGATAATTGCTTTACAGAATTTTGCTGTTTTCTGTCAAACCTCAGCATAAATCAGCCATAGGTATACATCTGTCCCCTCCCTTCTAATTCTCCTTCCCATCTCCCTGCCCACCGCATCCCTCTTGGTTGATACAGACCCCTGTTTGAGTTTCCTGAGCCATACAGCAAATTCCCGTTGGCTATCTATTTTACATGTGGTAATGTAAGTTTCCATGTTACTCTCTCCATACATCTCACCCTCCTCTCCCCTCTCCCCATGTCCATAAGACTATTCTCCATATCTGTTTCTCCACTGTTGCCCTGTAAATAAATTCTTCAGTACCATTTTTCTAGATTCCATATATATGTGTTCAGTTCAGTTCAGTCACCCAATCGTGTCCAACTCTTTGTGACCCCATGAATTGCAGCACGCCAGACCTCCCTGTCCATCACTCTTTCTCTTTCTGACTCACTTCATTCTGAGGTTCTAGGTTCATCCACCTCATTAGGATGGACTCAAATGTGTCCCTTTCATGGGTGAGTAATATTCCATTGTGTATATGTACCACTACTGCTTTATCCATTCACCTGTTGATGGACATCTAGGTTACTTCCATGTTCTAGCTATTGTAAATAGTGCTGCAGTGAACAATGGAATATGTGTGTCTCTTTCGATTTTGGTTTCCTCAGGGTATATGCCTAGGAGTGGGATTGCTGGGTCACATGGTGGTTTTATTCATAGTTTTTTAAGGAATCTCCATACCATCTTTCATAGTGGCTGTATCAATTTATATTCCCATCAACAGTGCAAGAGTGTTCCCTTTTCTCCACACCTTTTCCAGCATTTATTGTTTGTAGACTTTTTAATGATGGCCATTTGGACCAGTATGAGGTAATATCTTGTAGTTTTGATTTGCATTTCTCTAATAATGAGCGATGTTGAGCATCTTTTCATATGTTTGTTAGCCATCTGTATGTCTTCTTTAGAGAAATGTCTGTTTAGGTCTTTTTCCCACTTTTTGATTGGGTTGTTTGTTTTTCTGGTGTTTAGTTGTATGAGCTGCTTGTATATTTTGGAAATTAATCTTTTGTCCATTGTTTCATTTGCTATCATCTTCTTCCATTATGAGGGTTGTCTTTTAACCTTGCTTATAGTTTCCTTTGCTGTGCAAAAGCTTTTGAGTTTAATCAGGTCCCACTTGTTTACTTTTGTTTATTTCCATTACTCTAGGAAATGGGTCATAGAGGATCTTACTTTGATTTATGTCATTGAGTGTTTTGCCTATTTTTTCCTCTAAGAGTTTTATAGTTTCTGGTCTTACATTTAGGTCTTTATTCTTGTGTATGGTGTTAGCTGCTGCTGCTGCTAAGTCGCTTCAGTTGTGTCCGACTCTGTGTGACCCCATAGATGGCAGCCCACCAGGCTCCCCTGTCCCTGGGATTCTCCAGGCAAGAACACTGGAGTGGGTTGCCATTTCCTTCTCCAATGCATGAAAGTGAAAAGTGAAAGTAAAGTCACTCAGTCGTGTCTAACTCAGCGATCCCATGGACCACTAAGCCTACCAGGCTCCTCCATTCATGGGATTTTCCAGGCAAGGAAAGGAAGTTAGGCAGTGTTAGGAAGTGTTCTAATTTCATTATTTTACATGTAACTGTCCAGTTTTCCCAGCACGATTTATTGAAGAGTCTGTCTTTGCCCCATTGTATAGTCTTGTCTCCTTTGTCAAATATTAGGTACCCATATGTGCATGCATTTATTTCTGGGCTTTCTCTCTTGTTCCATTGGTCTATATTTCTGCTTTTGTGCCAGTACCATACTGTCTTGATGACTGTAGCTTTGTAGTATAATCTGAAGTCAGGAAGCTTTATTCCTCCAGCTCCATTCTTCTTTTTCAAGACTGCTTAGGCTATTCAGGATCTTTTGTGTTTCCACATGAATTGTGAAATTTTTTGTTCTAGTTCTGTGAAAAATGCCCTTGGTAATTTGATAGAGATCACATGGAATCTGTGGCTAGCATTTGGTAGTATAATCATTTTCACAATATTGATTCTTCTTACCCAGGAACATGGAATATCTCTCCATCTGTTTATATGATCTTTGACTTCTTTCATTAGTGTCTTATAATTTTCTGTGTACAGTCCTTTCATCTCCTTAGGTAAGTTTATTCCTACATATTTAATTCTTTTTGTTGCAATGGTGAATGGGATTGATTCCTTAATTGCTCTTTCTGATTTTTCATTGTTACTATATAGAAATGCAAGTGATTTCTGTGTATTAATTTTGTATCCTGCAAATCCTAAATGCACTTATTAGCTCTAGTCATTTTCTGATACTCTCTTTAGGGTTTTCTGTGTACAGTATCATGTCACCTGCAAACAGTGAGAACTTCACTTCTTTTCTGATCTGGATTCCTTTTATTTCTTTTTCTTCTCTGATTGCTATAGCTAGGACTTCCAGGGCTATGTTGAATAATAGTGGCAAAAGTGAACAACCTTATCTTGTTCCTGGTCTTAGGGGGAATGCTTTCAGTTTTTCACCGTGAAATGACTTTTTGTATAAAAGTTTCTTTTATATGTTGGGCACAAAGTAAAACTGACTGTTTGCAACAGGGTTAAGCTAAACATGAACTCCCAGATTAAAAAATAGTGATCTCAAATAGTACCCTTTGAAACTGTTTTCTAAGGAACAGCATTGAATGTAGTTATTCATTATAGATTAGACAGTGCCTTGCTAACACCAAACTCTTCTTTTCCGAATGCATTATTTATTTGCTGACATTAAATTCTATTTTAAAAAGTCTGTCTTGGCTTATATATACATATATAAAAAAACAAAAATTGGATATAACTACACTGCTGTGTTTATTTCAGCAGAGCAGTGTTGGAAAACTCATAGGCAAACTCAGCTGGCTGTTTTTTTCCCATCCCCAAGCAGCTGCTTTTAAAAATTCTAGGAACATATAAAGTAAAGAAAGAACAGGAGAGATTTCAACTTCTTCTTGGTTAACTGGATTTTTTTTTTCTCTTTGATAGTATTGCATGGTGCCAGGATTTATTCTTTCACTTTTTAAAACTTTATGCAACTCTATTTCCAGTTTTTTAAGGAATCTCCACACTGTTCTGCATAGTGGCTGTACTAGTTTGCATTCCCACCAACAGTGTAAGAGGGTTCCCTTTTATCCACACCCTCGCCAGCATTTATTGCTTGTAGATTTGTATAATATCATATAAGAAAAGAATCGCCAGTTCAGGTTCGATGCAGGATACAGGATGCTTGGGGCTGGTGCACTGGGATGACCCAGAGGGGTGGTACGGGGAGGGAGGTGGGAGGGGGGTTCAGGATGGGGAATATGTACACCCATGGTGGATTCATGTTGATGTATGGCAAAACCAATACAATATTGTGAAGTAAAAGTAAAAAAAATTAGAAAGAAACTTTATGCAACTGAGTGCAAAAGTTATGGTCTTTTTTGGCATACACTGATGTTTAGAAAAATTAACCATATACTGACTATAAAATTAACCA
Organism: Budorcas taxicolor; assembly: GCF_023091745.1. NCBI lineage: Eukaryota > Metazoa > Chordata > Mammalia > Artiodactyla > Bovidae > Budorcas > Budorcas taxicolor. The sequence continues at coordinate 2,052,245 of NC_068923.1, forward strand.
TATGGTAGCTGTAAAGTGTGTCTCAACACATGTAAAGGACTGCAGTATAACAGACAAATAAGTCAGACATGAATAACAACCATGAAACTAGGACATATCCATATGATTAGAAATTCAAGAAATTATCACATAAATAACATATGTCTCAAAGAAGAAATCATAAAAGAGTCAGTAATATTTCAAATTGAGTAGTAAAAATGTAAGATTTCATAACTTGTGAAATGTTGGTAAATTATTACCGAGAGGATATTTTATTTTAAATGCATTTATTAGAAAAGAAGAAATTATGAAAATAGGTCAAATAAGCAACCATCTCAAGAAGTTATGGAAAGAAGAGCAAATTTAGCAAAGGAAAGTAAAAGGAAGGGGAAATTGTGCTAATTTCTTTTTCCTTTACCACAATGTCACAGACGGAAGTTTGGTTTTTACCTTAGATCTTAGCAACCTCAGCCTATAATTTTCTTACTTTCACATTTTTCACTTAATGCAAGCACTTCATGGCTTCTCTTTGGCATAAACAAATTGCCAGCATCCATATCCATGCACATCTGGGTGATTATTAAGTAAAACAAGGATCCCGTGATAGTAAGCCCTCTGAGACTAAGAAAGCTGATGTGATAACCAAGTGCTCCTGTGTCCCTAATGGTGGGATGCTCGGGACAAGGGGAGATTCCTGTCCTGGAAAGGACAGAGCAGGACTCATGAGAAGTCCTGACACTACTCAGAGTGGTGCACAATTTAAAATTTATGAATGATTTGCTTCTGGAATGTTCTGTCCAATATTTTCAGATTACAGCTGACCTTAGGTAACTGAAACAATAGGAAGCAAAACCACAAATAAAGGAAGAGTCTGTCCCTGTTATTAAACTTGTTTGTTTCTCTCCTGTTAACTTGAGTTTTATTACAGAGGGCCTCAGCCAAGAACCTTAGGAAGATAGAGGGAATATTATTTTTCTCCCCCACAACATTATTAAAATTGTAAATGTCTATTCATCCAAATACCATAGTAAGGATAGCTAGGGAGAGAAAATACACATGCTACATATAGAATTGTCTACAGGTACACATCTAAAATACATTGATCCACAATCAAAAAGAAAGAAATAAAAGTGGACAAAATTCGCTTCAGAAGAGAAGAAATTCAAATGTGTAATAAATGTATAAAAAGATGCTCAAACCTCATTAGCCATCAGAGATATGCAGACAAAAGCACACTGTGATGCCACTACACTACACTATATTAGTGAATTTAAGAAGACTTTACTCCTATAGAGCAAATGGGAATACTTTCTACTAATGAGAGAAGTATAGCTTGATAACCTTTTGGACAAATACTCAAGAGTTTCTACTAAAACTAACATATTATTACCACATGATTAGCAATTTTACTCCCAGATACACACCCTACAGAAATGCAGGCTTGTATACAATGTGGTCGTTCTTCAAGAATATCCACAGCCGCACTGATGGTTGCAGATCCAAACTGGAAACAACCCAAATATTAATCAACAACATAATGCTCTGTATATTCCATTGTATAACTTAGACAGTCAACTATGTATCCACACAACAATATTACTGAATCTTAAGTGCATAATATTAAGCAAAGAACATAAAAGAATACGAATTACTTGATTTCCTTCACAGAAACTTAAAAACAGGCAACATTGAACTATATTACTTAGGAATTGACAGATAAGGTAGTAAAATTTTAAAGAAAAATCAAGGAACTGTTTCTAATGAAATTCAGGATTTTGTTCCCATGGGTGTGGGAAGAGTAGGGAAGAGAAAGAGAGGAATTTCAGGGATATGCTAGTAATATTTCCTGTATTTTTTACCTGAGTAGAGTTATAGAGGTTTTTTATTTTTGCTTTATATTTTAATAATCTGATAAATTATGTTGCATATATTTATTCTGTTTCAAAATAAAATTGTTCTTTAAATATAATATTTCAAGGAGGAATAAATTCTCCTGTACTCTCTAGGTTTTTCTGTCTAGTCTAAAAGTCAAATTGACATGAGACGGATTAACAGGAGAAAATCAAACAAGACTTTAATAGCATGTTCACATGGAGAGACCCAGGAAAACTGAGTAACTCCTCAAAATGTCTGAAACCTTGACCTTAAATACCACCTTAACTAAAGACGAAAGAGGATGTTGTGGTAGTGGTTTGGGACTTCAGAAGGAGGATGGCAGTTCGTATAGAGATGGGGAAGCAGAGGTCTGGTAAACAGCTGTTTGCTGGGTCAGCCGAGACAAGGGGGCACAGAAGAGGAATTTTTACAGACTTTGCTAGTTCCTCCCTGTCTAAACACCCAGATCCTTCTGTAGTAGTCTATGTTGACATCTCCTTTCCTGAACCTGCTTCCCTGTCTACATTCTTAAAGTCAGTGAAGGGGAAGGTCAAATGTTCTTCCAGATTCTTCAGGCCCTTAATTGTTTTAAGCTGAAAATAAGCTAAATGCCAGACACATTTTGCTGTGGCAATTTTTGCTCCCCCACAAATGCATACTAAAGCTGAACAATATTAAACTTCACTCCAGATAAACATTTACTAAGGACAGAATGTCTATTTTATAAGCAGATAAGTTAGGGAGTACTAGGAGATAGAGAACCAGGAATGGATTTCTTGACATCAGTTCAGTTCAGTTGCTCCATCGTCCCTAACACTTTGTGACCCCATGGACTGCAACACCTGTCCATCACCAACTGCTAAAGTTGCTCAAACTCATGTCCATCAAGTCGGTGATGCCATCCAACCATCTCATCCTCTGTCGTCCCCTTCTCCTCCTGCCTCCTGACAACAGATGCTGTTATTTTGATCTCTGGTTCTTCTGCCTTTTCTAAATCCAGCTTCAGCATCTAGAAGTTCATGGTTTGTGTAGCCTAGCTTGGAAAATTTTGACCATTACTTTGCTAGCCTGTGAGATGAGTGCAACTGTGTGGTCGTTTGAGCACTTTTTGGCATTGCCTTTCTCTGGGATTGGAATGAAAACTGACCTTTTCCAGTCCTGTGGCCACTGATGAGTTTTTCCAAATTTGCTGGCATATTGAGTGCAGCACTTTCACAGCATCATTTTTTTAGGATTTGAATTAGCCCAACTGGAATTCAATCACCTCTACTAGCTTTGTTCATAGTGATGCTTCCAAAGGCCCACTTGACTTCACATTCCAGGATGTCTGACTCTAGGTAAACGATCACACCATCATGGTTATCTGGGTCATTAGGATCGTCTTCTTTTTTTTTTGTATAGTTTTTCTCTGTATTCTTGCCACTTCTCCTTAATATCTTCTGCTTCTGTTAGGTCCATACCGTTTCTGTCCTTAATTGTGCACATCTCTGGATGAAATATTCCCTTGGTATCTCTAATTATCTTGAAGAGAACTCTACTCTATCCCATTCTGTTGTTTTCCTCTATTTCTTTGCAGGATCACTTAGGAAAGCTTTTTTATCTCTCCTTGCTATTGTTCAGAACTCTGCATTCAGATGAATATACTATTCTATTTTTCCTTTGGTTTTTGCTTCTCTTCTTTTCTCAGCTATTTGTAAAGCCTCCTCTGACAACTGTCTTGCCTTTTTGCGTTTCTTCTTCTTGGGGATGGTTTTGATCACCGCCTCCTGTACAGTGTTATGAATCTCCATCCATAGTTCTTCAGGCACTCTATCAGATCTAATTCCTTGAATCTATTTGTCACTCCCACTGTATAATAAGGGATTTGATTTAGGTCATACCTGATTGGTCTAGTGGTTTTCTGTACTCTTTTCAATTTAACTCTGAATTTGGCAATAAGGAGTTCATGATCTGATCCACAGTCAGCTCCCGCTCTTGTTTTTGCTGACTGTATAGAGCTTCTCCATCTTTGTCTGCAAAGAATATAATTAATCTGATTTCGGTACTGACGATCTGGTGATGTCCATGTATTGCAGGAAGGTGGACCCCTTCCAGGGCCCGAAACTGGGCTCTTGTCTAAGACTCAGGAATGAATTGTCTGAGGAGACACATGTGCTGGCAAAGCAAGATATTTTATTGGGAAAGGGGACCTGGGTGGAGAGCAGTAGGGTAAGGAAACCCAGGAGAACTGCTCTGCCACATGGCTCACAATGTCGGGTTTTATGGTGATGGGATTAGTTTCTGGGTGGTCTTTGACCAATCATTCTAATTCAGAGTCTTTCCTGGTGGTGCACGCATCGCTCAGCCAAGATGAATGCTAGCGAGAGGGATTCTGGGAAGTGGACAGACATGCAGTGTCTCCTTTAGACCTTTCCCGAACTCTTCTGGTTGGTGGTGGCTAATTAGTTCCGTATTCCTTATCAGGATCTCCTGTCATAAAACAACTCATGCAAATTGTTACTATGGTACCTGGCCAGGGTGGGCAGTTTCAATCAGTGTGCTTCCCCTAACGACTCTCCCCTGAGAGACTTAATACTCAAGATACTTCTTGGGAATTGGAGTGGAGGTCTCTTTCTTCTGTAACTTCTTCCTGCTGTGCATGAGCATAGGCCTGCCTAGCAGAGCAGAAGTCTCTCTCTGCCTGATCTAAGTTGGGGTGTTCCACATCTGAAACCAGCTTCTACCCTTGTGAAAGAAAGTCAAAGTGAAGTCACTCAGTTGTGTCCGACTCTTTGTGACCCCATGGACAGTAGCCTATCAGGCTCCAGCATCCATGGGATTTTCCAGGCAAGAGTACTGGAGTGGATTGCCATTTCCTTCTCCAGGGGATCTTCCCGACCCAGGAATTGAACCCGGTCTCCCGCATTGCAGGCAGATGCTTTACCGTCTGAGCCACTGGTCAGAGATGAAATAGACAAGGGCCAAACAGGAGACCTAACAGGATGGTCATCTCTGGTCCCAGAAACAGAAGGCAACATTTGGGGTGAGGGTTGCAGGGTTTGTGACCCTTTTTGATTTGATGGTGATGACGCAACAGAGCTGTGCTCCAGGAATCTTGTGTGCAGTCTGAAGTTACCATCCTCCACCTGGGTGGGGGCTCAAAGACATTGTTATGCATATTTCTTTGAGTAGGAACCAGGACTCTGCCTGGAGGCTGTACCAACCTTTGATTGTCTCTCCTATTTCTGTATCCCCTCCCTTCCCTGATTAGCAATTGTTTGAATCCACCCTTTGGAATTCAGGGAAGGTCAAGGAGGCTGAGTGAAGCCTATATCCTACAAACAAGAAATGGAGAACACAGAATTGATCTCTATTCCAGAGCCCCACAGAGTCCCGCTCAGTTTTAATTTAGGAAACTGGGCAACTATGACTGTGATAACTTCCTGTCAAAATGAGGCATAAGACTGCCTCAGCTTGGAGTATAGACACTGAATTGGAAGTATTTCTGAGTTCCAAGTTCTAGATCTGAGTCTTGTATGATTAAAATCCTAATCCCTTGGTCTGCCATTTTGGTGTAACTGACCCAATTAGAAGTAGTTGGAGGAGTGATAACTGGAATTTAGTAGACAAAATAAATCTCACTTCTTTTTAGAAGAATAGGCCTGAAACCCAGTCTGGACTTGGCACTTCAGGGAGACTTGTAGCCAGGTAGCCAGTTGCCTGATTTTATAAAAAGTAAGGTTACCAGCTTCCAGCAGACATTGTTTTGAGAATGGCGTCATCCAAGCCTGACATGACTCAGAAAACTCAAGTGTTTAGCAATACAAGGTCTAACCTGAAAGTACACCCATAGCATCACCTAGTTATTTCCCAGGATATCTGAACCATAGCTACTCTATTTTGACTTTTAATTGTAAATTTTTCCTTAATAGCCAAAGCAGATTTCACTGTTAATGACGTCAGTATTTCTCTAGGTTTGAGAAGATGCAAGAATTGGGACTCACAAAATCTTCTCCTAAAAAGATATAACTATCTGAAGGCCTGTTATGCCAGTTTTACCCAGAGCACAGAGTGCCTCATTCCTGATTTTCACCCTGAACTCCTTTCAGGGGTGTTGAAAGTCAGCTGTTGCCGCGGCCATGATTTAATCTTTGTAGATGCAGATGGCAAGTGTCAGTCTTCAGTTGGCAGAGCCCCTTTTTGCTCATAAACTTGACCATGATTTTGAGGAGGGGGCATTTCATGACCATTTTATCCCATGGTGCTGAGAATGTCCATTCTCAGGTTTGGCAAATATTTTGTTGACAGGCCACTTGATGTGCTGTTACTGGACTAGGCCATAAAACAGTATCAAAAATTCTCTGGACCACCTGTCTTACTAGCCTCTTGGTCCAGGAAAATATTCTCTCTTGTTGCTTCTTCCCATATCTAGAGTTACACTGTTACCATCATCGATCTCATATGGGACTATATATTATTCTGTTAGAGGCCTCACACACACATTTGACAGTGTAAGAAACAGTAATTTTGTAAAACAGGTGAAATACAAATAACATAGCCAGCAGTATTAGTAAAGTCACAAGTAAGACTTAAGTTAAGAGCTTCCATTAGATGTAGCCCAGTATATCTCAGGTCATCTGATTTAGTCTGCTCTGTAGAATTCTAGAGAAATTATATATTGGCATTGTCTATAGGGCACATAGCCCATTTTCTTGTCTTACTAGACTGATTGTCTTTAGTATGATTTAATTGTTTCCAACACAGAGGAGACTTTAAACCTAAATTACCATAGCCTGGTGTTACCTATATAAATCCATCCCATAATTCTGGGAGATTTTTCCTCCTTTGCTAAAACTTTTCTTGTTGCTCTGACTGAGCTTGGGTAATAGAAAAAAGCTCAAATTTATGGCCAGAGTCAGAGCAGGCATTATTAATTGGCCTGGTGAGGGGATCCCATCTAGTAATATCACAGTGACCTGAATATAGCTATAATTTTTTTTAAAGTAAATTTTCTCAGGGCCAACCAGTTAGAGTCTTGTAGTAGAGAAATTTACCAAGGGAACCCAGAACTAGACACAGGTAGTTGGCTGCAAACCCCAACAATTGAATTGATTTCTTAAACTAGCATAGAATCAGGCCTATGATAGAAAAGCATTTGATTTATATGCAAAGGTCTAAGAAGTCAGGAAAACATAAATGATCATACGAATCAGGTCCAGCATCTTGGGGAAGCTGTCTACCTCTGATGTCGTCGTCTTCTCATCCTGGTGTAGTGTAGTTTCTCCTGATAAAAAAGTCCTTCCATCCAGGTTGGAGACAGTCCCTTAAATTATGTATTTTTCTAGTCCTGGTTGCAGGTCATGAGACATCTGATCTTCATCCAAAGACAGATTACTGAGATGAGCTTCAGAAATAAACTTAGGGTGTTCTTTCAGAATTCAATTAAATTTTGCATTAATATCACATAACATCAAAGAACTATCTAAGAGATGAGTCTTACTAGCTGCAGACCTCCATTAACAAACTGGGATTTAACATTTTTTGAAATATCTTTTTCTCCCTAGAGTTACCCTCATTTTTATCAAATGTAACCAAATTAAGGCTAGTTTGTTTTGCAAAATAGGTCTGTTCTCACTAATTTTGGTCTGATGATTTATATAACCGTAATTGATTATAGACTTTTTATTTTGCTGAAACATTTATAGAGTCTCAGACTGAACTTTTAAAATAAAACAGGCCTGGGAAACTCACACCAAAGGCTTATCACAGATTTTGCCTAACAAATCTAGGTGAATTCTTCCCTTTTTAAGGTCTCAAAAATTTATTGAGATTTTTGAACCTATGAGATAACCTTCCTAACTCATCGGATAAACTTACTGGAAACCTAAGAATTTCCAATTTTTGGAGGAGGCAGATAAAGAGAAAGTATAATTGTTTTGTTTATAACGTTTAATTTTACCAAAGTATTGTCATAATTAGTTTGAGAGGAAGGTTTTCCCTACTCCCTGAAAACATAAGATTCAAACCTGCAATTTTTCAGATAGAAACCATAAAAGTTATAAGCATATTTGCTGGTTCATTCAGTCCTTCTATTAACTTTTGTGTAGTCATCAGGTTTTCCATTGGAATACCAGTACATATCAGACTGTTAAGAACTCCATATAATTCTAGGATATCTGTATTAGTAATTTTATGATACATTATAACATGAGTGGATTTACTACTCATTTGATAATATTTTCCATGTAATTTAACCAACCAAATAAACAGTTTAATATCTCTCTTTGGGGTATTTCAGGGGCCCTCTGAAGCACTCCAAAGTGAGCTAGAGGTCAAAGGAACTTCAAAAAAATTTGATTTAGGAAGTTTCATCAAAAAGATCAATTAAAAGCATTTAGAACGTTTGGTCAGATTTAGTCAGTGTCGATGGGTGTATCATTTAGCTTGCTGATATGCCACAATGGGTGTAAATATCAAGGCTCAAGGTCTAGTGAGAGTCAGCTCCGACATCTTGGACCTAATTGGCTGTAACCAGTTTTTTTATGGCTGTGTCATTCCTAACAAAATCAATTTATCTAACTAATTGTAATCCAATTTTTAAAAATCCTGATCATGCATAACTCATTTTAGTATTTTTCATACATTTTTTTTTTTTTTTTTTTTACTAAAAACACACTTCCTACTTTCCTTTAGCAACTAAGAACTAACTTTTATATTAGCATTTTATAGATTGGTGAGCATAAATACCAGTGATAATTTCTAAAACCCTTGCTTTCTTAGAACATTTTAGGATGGCACCAAATATTATTCATTTATAGTCCCAAATCTCTTTAGTTTCTCTGTAAAAGGAAATTAGTGTTTAGTAGTAAATGTTTCAAAATCTTATTTTATTTGGAAATGACCTAACTATTCAGTAGACTTCCAACACTTAGCACACTTAGCACAACTCTTGGAAATTTAAGTTATGCCAATCTGGAGAGACTATTTAAGACAGATATTTCTAAAGAATAATTATTCTTAGTAGAGTTTATATAAAAGCTCATATCTCATTTACATTTTTTTAGATGTTTTTTCACTTGAGGTAATTTCCTTGTTGACAAACTTGTAACAAATATAATATTTAATGTATTAAACCTAGGTACAATGAAAATATTCTACTTAATCTTAATTACTCTAAGACATATCTGTATTAGGTCAACAAACATTAATATCACATATTTAATATTGAATATTTCCCAGTTTACATGAACCTGGAATTTATTGTTTAATTTAGAATTACTTGATTTGTAAGTGCTTACCTTTTTTTAAGCCAAATAAATAGAGCTCATTTACAAATTAACCTCAAAAATATTACCCAGAGACAAAGACATACCAAGACATATTTAGACAGACACAGTGCAAGATCTAGCTTCAAGTCTTTTTTCCCTTTTTTGTCAGTGTCAGGAGTTAGAGATGGGCTAGATAAGTGTTCCTGAGAGCCCTGGTCTCAAGGCACAGGGAAGGAAAATCAAGTTCTAACAAAATGGTCGCAGGTCTAAACCAAATGGTGGCCAGACAAAGCAAAATGGCCATCAAAAATCACAACACAGAACACAGAGTTAAAACACACACGTATAAACCTGGCAGTCTTCATCAAAGTGAAAGTGAAGTCGCTCAGGCGTGTCTGACTCTTTGCAACCCGTGTACTGTAGCCCACCAAGCTCCTCTGTCCATGGGATTCTCCAGGCAAGAATACTGGAGTGGGTTGCCATTTCCTTCTCCAGGGAATCTTCCTGACCCAGGGATCGAACCCAGGTCTCCCACATTGCAGGGAGATGCTTTAACCTCTGCACCACCAGAGAAGCCCTTAAATACAAGAATACAGTCTCTCAGAAAACCTCCTATAGAGACACAGAACTTCAGATCCAAGTGCTAACATCAAAGATTTCAAGGGAGGAAAGGAAGCCAGGTTGAAAGAAGAAGGGGGAGGATGCAGGAGAGGAGGGCAAAAGGGGTGGACTTACAGACGTCTCCTGCCAACTACAGATACCCAGGCATTATGGGACTTTTCCCTGGGCCTCCAGAGAAGGGAGGACTGGATGGAACTTAGTCCTACCAGAAATCAGACCAGACCAGAACCAGAATTCGAGTTCTCTGCCAAGAGGAGGTGATCAGACTCCAATCCTCAGCTCAGGCTGAAGGCCCTTCGACCAGATTCCTGTGTCCAGGACGGGGGGACTAGAAAAATGGGGAAGGAGAGGAAGTGTTAAGGAGAGGAAAGAGAGAGGGAAGGAGAGAGAGGTTAATAAAGTCTCTTGTTCCTTACCGGTCAGGGCACTCTGACCAGTTGTCCGCATCAGGAGGAGACCAGGGAAAACACCATCCCAGTTGTGGCCACTGGGTCTGGTCCATTGGCAGGCAAGCTGGCCCCTGAGTACCCCAAGTGGTCAGGATGTCAGTCTCAGCGAAGAAGAGACCCCACCAGAGTTGCCATTTGTTGCAAGAAAGCAGACCCCTTCCAGAGCCCGAAACTGGGCTCTTGTCTAACACGGAAATGAATTGTCCAAGGAGACACATCTGCTGACAAAGCAAGATATTTTATTGGGAAAGGCACCCGGGTGGAGAGCAGTAGGGTAAGGAAACCCAGGAGAACTGCTCTGCCACATGGTTCACAAGATCGGGATTTATGGTGATGGGATTAGTTTCTGGGTGGTCTTTGACCAATCATTCTAATTCAGAGTTTTTCCTGGTGGTGCACACATCGCTTAGCCAAGATGGATGCTAGCGAGAGGGATTCTGGGAAGTGGACGGACATGCAGTGTCTGCTTTAGACCTTTCCCGAACTCTTCTGGTTGGTGGTGGCTAATTAGTTCCGTATTCCTTATCAGGATCTCCTGTCATAAAACAACTCATGCAAATTGTTACTATGGTACCTGGCCAGGGTGGGCAGTTTCAATCAGTGTGCTTCCCCTAACACATCTCTTGTGTTGTTGGAAGAGGGTGTTTGCTATGACCAGTGCATTCTCTTGGCGAAACTCTTGTCAGCCTTTGCCCTGCTTCATTCTGTACTACAAGGCCAAATCTGCCTGTTATTCCAGCTATCTCTTGACTTCCTCCTTTTGCATTCCAGTCTCTTATGATGAAAAGGATATCTTTTTTTGGTGTTATTTCTAGAAGGTCTTGTAGGTCTTCATAATATCATTCAACTTCAGCATCTTCAGCTTTAGAGGTTGGGTATATACTTGGATTACTGTGATGGTGAATTACTGTGCCTAGGAAAAAAACCACATCATTCTGTGATTTTTGGGATTGCACACAAGTACTGCATTTCAGACTCTTTTGTTGACTATGAGGGCTATTCCATTTCTTCTAAAGGATGCTTGCCCAGTAGTAGATATAATGGTCATGTGAATTAAATTTGCCCATTCCAGTCCATTTTAGTTCACTGATTCCTAAAGTGTTGACGTTTACTCTTGCCATCTCCTGTTTGACCACTTCCAATTTACTTTGATTCATGGGCCTAACATTCCAGGTTCGTATGCAATATTGTTTTTTACAACATCAGCCTTTACTTCTATCACCAGTCACATCCACAACTAGGCATTGTTTTTGCTTTTGGCTCAGGCTCTTCATTCTTTCTGGAGCTATTTCTCCACTCTTCTCAAGTAGCACAACGGATACCTACCAACCTGGGGAGTTCATCTTTCAGTGTCATATCTTTTTATGTTTTCATACTGTTCATGGGGTTCTCAAGACAAGAATACAAAGACAAGTGGTTTGCCATTCCTTTCTCCAGTGGATCACATTTTGTCAGAATTCTCCACCATGACCCATTGATCTCGGGTGACACTACATGGCATGGCTCATAGAAAAGTCATTTTTGCCCAAGACATCTTGGGATCTAAGAGTAGCTGCAATGCTTACCCTTCATCAGATCTCAGTAATTAATGATCTTAGGGGAACAAAGGAATACAGGGACAGAGAAAAAAAGTCAAATAGTAGTGCAGTCATAAGGCAGAGTACAAGCTTCCCTAGTGCTCAGATGGTAGAGGATCTATCCACCATGTGGGAGACCTGGGTTCGATCTCTGGGTTGGGAAGATACCCTGTAGGTGGGCATGTCAACCCACTCCAGTATTCTTGCCTGGAAAATCCCCAAGGACAGAGAAGCCTGGTGGGGTACAGTCCGTGGAGTCACAAAGAATCAGACAGGACTGAGCAACTAAGGACAGCACACAAAGAGTACTAGTTCCTCCGGAAGGAATACAGTACATAAAAACTTATCTTTGAGTTCTATAGGAACTGACTCCCACCCAGGTGGAGGATGGAAGGATGATGTTGAGCTTCCTGATTTCAATCAAGTGAAGCTTGGACTCTATCAACCTTTGCTCCAATCCTATGCTGAGCTCTTCTCTGCCTCCTCAACACCCCCACCCCCACTTCCATGAATATGCATGTATGCTTAGCTTAGCACTTCCTCAGTTTTGCAGTTCTGGGAGTTACTGCTTTGGGAAAGATATCCAGTGTTTTCCTTTTTTGATGCAAGTAATAAATCCTTCTCCCACTGCAGGCTCAACACCCACCAAGAGGCAAATCCAGTTTTCCAATAATAATTCCACCCTTCAAAATGAGAGTCAGAGGTTCTTGATAATTTTTAATCGAACTTTGCATTCTGCAAAAATGTTGCTTATTATCCAGTGGAAAACTTTTCTTTGGACACTCGCAGCCTAGCTTTGCTGAATATCTTCTTTTGGTGATGCATAATCTATCTCTGCTAAACACCTGAGTGGAATAAAGTATTTCCTATCGGCGAACTTACATTTTGGTATTAAGGATTTAGATCTCTCAACTAGTGCAAAAAATAGTGGAAAAAAGGCAACCAAAAGCAAAGAACTGTTAAACACTTATGAGAACAGAAGATAATTTATGTAATAAAAATAACTTTTGAGTGTTCATTCGCATTTACTTAATACCTCAGCATATTATAAAAACTGAAGCACTTCAGCTAGCATTCTGATTCTTCCTAGACATATAATAAAGCTGAATATGGAACAATTCACTAGTGGAATTTGCCAAAGTGCATTTATTCCAAAGGATTTATTGAATGATTTCTGTGTACCCTGCACTGTTCTAAATGAGCAGATGATAGCAACATACAAAGCAGTCAAAAATCTGTGCTTTCTAGGAGTTTGCATTCTCATTTGAAAGACAGGTAAGAAACAAATAGTTATAATCTTATCAGGCAGAGAAAAGTGCTATGAAGACAAATAAAGCAAGGTAGAGGGGCAGTGAGGATACCAAACCAGGTGGAGTAGAATGCTGAAAGCTGGTCTTGGTGTCATCAGTTTGCTGGTTTATGAGGAGGATGATGGCAATTTCTCAGAAAGCAGATGTAGTTTGCAATGGTGAGAGTGTCTGCAGAAATATAGAAGGCTGGGTGTTCCCCATGTATGGAAAAGCTTAAAAAAAAATTCTGCATATGGGGAAAATTTCTTTGAGATTCTCCAATGCATTGGAAGAAATAAGCTAGTAGATCATTCACCTCTTTCAATTCAGACTTTCCATTAACTAGTTTCAAGAAGAGATTCTGGGTCTCATTATATTCATACAACATATGGAGCTTTTTATTTCCTAAGGCAAGATGTTGGGAAATACTACACAACTCTGGAGTTGGCTAAAAATTTTTATTCTCTTATTTTTGAGATTCTTTCTAAATTGTGCACTTTCCTTATTCCTGACTGTAAAAGAATGGTTAAATTGAGACTATTAAGTTATTTGTAGAGGTTTGAGACCCTCGTGTGCTGGACATCATTGTCTTCAAGAGTGTTCAATTATCTTTATGTTTGAATGCAGTGGAGGAGTAAAATACATGTGTATTTTACACAGGACCACCCCCAACTAGTGTCAGCATGATCTCTGTAATAATGTCTCCCCCGTCTCTCTAAAACCAGAGCATAGCAAGTATAATCAAACATATAAAAGTGCTTTCAAAATCTCATTGAGAAATTTTTTTAATATTTTAATGAATTTATTTTAATTAGAAGATAATTACTTTACAATATTGTGATGATTTTTGCTATACATCAACCTGAATTGGCCACAGTTTTACATGTGTCCCCCCAATCCTGAATCCCCTTCCTACCTCCCTCCCCACCCTATCCCTCTGGGTTTTCTCAGAGCACCAGCTTTGGATGCCTTTATAGTCCATAAGTTTAGCCCTTGTTGAAGGACTTGGAAGTAAAGCACATAAAATTTTGAGAACTTCTTAGTTCCTAGTTCAGTCACTCAGTCGTGTCCAAATCTTTGCAGTCCCATGGACTGCAGCACACCAGGCTTCCCTGTCCATCACCAACTCCCAGAGCTTGCTCAAACTCATGTCCATTGAGTCGTAGATGCCATCCAACCATCTTATCCTCTGTCATCCTCTTCCCCTCCTGCCTTCAAACTTCCCCAGCATCAGGATCTTTTCCAAGGAGTCAGTTGTTCACATTGGGTGGCTAAATACTGGAGTTTCAGTTTCAGTACTTCCAATGAATATTCAGGACTGATTTCCCTTAGGATGGACTGGTTTGATCTCCTTCCAGTCCAAGGGACTTTCAAGAGTCTTCTCCAACACCATAGTTCAAAAGCATTAATTCTTTTTTTTTTTTTTTTCCCCCTAGAGGAAAGCATTTTTTTTCTTTTACTTTATTTTACTTTACAGTACTGTATTGGATACGGCAAAAGCATTATTTCTTTAGTGCTCAGCTTTCTTTATAGCCCTACTCACAGACTGATTCCAAATGGGAAAAGGAGTACGTCAAGCCCTGCTTATTTAACTTATATGCAGAGTACATCATGAAAAACGCTGGGCTGGAAGAAGCACAAGCTGGAATCAAGATTGCCGGGAGAAATATCAATAACCTCAGATATGCAGATGACACCACCCTTATGGCAGAAAGTGAAGAGGAACTAAAAAGCCTCTTGATGAAAGCAAAGGAGGAGAGTAAAAAAAGCTGGCTTAAAACTCAACATTCAGAAAACTAAGATAATGGCATCTGGTCCCATCACTTCATGGGAAATAGATGGGGAAACAGTGAAAACAGTGTCAGACTTTATTTTGAGGGGCTCCAAAATCACTGCAGATGGTGATTGCAGCCATGAAATTAAAAGATGCTTACTCCTTGGAAGGAAAGTTATGACCAACCTAGATAGCATATTAAAAAGCAGAGACATTACTTTGCCAACAAAGGTCCATCTAGTCAAGGCTATGGTTTTTCCAGTGGTCATGTATGGATGTGAGAGTTGGACTGTGAAGAAAGCTGAGCACCAAAGAAATGATGCTTTTGAACCGTGGTGTTGGAGAAGACTCTTGGGAGTCCCTTGGACTGCAAAGAAATCCAAGTAGTCCATCCTAAAGGAGATCAGTCCTGGGTGTTCACTGGAAGGACTGATGCTAAAGCTGAAACTCCAGTACTTTGGCCACCTTATGCAAAGGGTTGACTCATTGGAAAAGACTCTGATGCTGGGAAGAATTGGGGTCAAGAGGAGAAGGGGACGACAGAGGATGAGATGGCTGGATGGCATCACCGACTCTATGGACATGAGTTTGAGTGAACTCCGGAAGTTGGTGATGGACAGGGAGGCCTGGAGTGCTGAGATTCATGGGGGTCACAAAGAGTCGGACACGGACTGAACTACTGAACTGAACTGAACTGAACTCACATCCATACATGACTACTTGAAAAACCATAGCTTTAACTAGATGGATGTTTTTTGGCAAAGTAATTTCTCTGCTTTTTAATATGCTTTCTAGATTGGTCATAGCTTTTCTTCCAAGGAGCAAGCATCTTTTAATTTCATGGCTACAGTCATCATCTGCAGTGATTTTGGAATCCAAAAAATAAAGTCTCTCACTATTTCCATTGTTTCCCCATCCATTTGCCGTGAAGTGTTGGGACTAGATTCCACGATCTCAGTTTTCTGAATGTTGAGTTTTAAGGCAACTTTTTCACTCTCCTCTTCCACTTTCATCAAGGGGCTCTTTAGTTCCTCTTCGTTTTCTGCCATAATGCTGGTGTCATCTGTGTATCTGAGGTTATTGATATTTCTCCCAGCAATCTTGATTCCAGCTTGTACTTTATCCAGCCCAGCATTCACATGATGTATTCTACATATAAGTTAAACAAGCAGGGTGACAAAATACAGCCTTGACATACTCCTTTCCTGATTTGAACTACTCCGTTGTTCCATGTCCAGTCTAACTGTTACTTCTTGACCTGCATACAAATTTCTCAGGAGGCAGGTAAGGTGGTCTGGTATTCCCATCTCTTTAAGAATTTTCCACAGTTTGTTTTTCACGCACTCAAGGGCCTTGGCATAGTAAATAAAGCAGAAGTAGAACTGGAACTCTCTGAGAGTTCTGGAACCCTCTTGCTTTCTTGATGATCCAACGGACGTTGGCAATTTGATCTCTTTTTAGGTATCATTTACATTTTTAGCAAGAGTCAGACTGATACTGCCACATCTTTCTTGGAGACTTTTCCATGGTTCAACTATAAGTGTAAGTTCTGTTAGGGGAAAAAAAAAAAAAAATGACCCATATCTACTTTTTTAGTAATTAATAGATAACACTAAATGTCAGTATTAATAATAATGAGTAGCCAGTTGTTTTAGACAACTGTTTTTAAAATAATTGGTACCTTAATACATTCTTAAGTTTACTAGTGCTGACATATGTCTTTGTTCTTAACAGATTCTCAAAAATGACTGTCACCCATTTGATGTTCCTATTGTTCTCCTTAGTTGCTGTGTTCATGTGAGATAAAGGAATGCAGCAGATGTAAAAGAAGCGGTTACTATTTTCAGTGAATAGTATCTGATGTGTGACTTTTGAAAGAAATCAAAATTTTCCTTAGTTAGAAGCAGTCTTGTAAACATTTACTGGAATCTGACTAATGCTGGACTGATCAACGTTATGAGAGGGAACCAAAAAGAACTGTCCTGAACCAGATTATGAGAAGCCTCCTGCAGGAAGCAAAATCTTCCACCCCAAAGTGTGTCTCGTTGGCACAAGGACTAATTTAGGCTGATTATTTTTAAAAATCAGGAAGCTTTTCTGGCTTTGTTTTTGTTTTGCTGTTGTTGTTTGCTTGCTTTCCCTACCCCTTAACTGCCTAAAAGAATGTTAAAAAAAATTATTAAAAAGGGTTTGTTCCCAGAAGAGAGCTGTCACAAAGAGGTCTCCAAGGAATAAGGGCCAGATGTGGTGGGGAGAACTCAGCAGAACGAAAGACCAGAGTCCACTCAGTGTCCCCTTGTCTCTGCTGGCCCAGCAAACACTCATTTACCAAACACCTGTTTTCCCAACTCCATGTGAATTGCCTTCCTCCCTCTGCACCCCAAACCACTCCTCCAACATCCTCCTTTGTCTTTAGCTGAAGGTAGAATTTCAGGAGTGGGTTTCTGCATTTTTATCCAATTATTTAACTTCCTTGTGTCTCTCTCATGTGTGAAAGTGAAGTGAAAGTGTCAGTCACTCAGTCCTGTGATCCCATGGACTGTAGGCTCCTCTGTCCATGGAATTCTCCAGACAAGGATACTGGTGTGGGTATCCATTCTCTTCTCCAGGGGATCTTTCCAACACAGGGATCGAAGCCAGGTCTCCTGCACTGCAGGCAGATTCTTTACCATCGGAGCCACTAAAGAGGTTTCCTGGATCTCTCCCATTTGTACATGTAATTAAGCTCTTGTTTGATTTTCTCCTGTTAATCTGTCTCATGTCAGTTGAACCCTTAGACCAAACAGAAGAACCTAGAAAGGCAGAGGGAAAATTTTCCTTCCCAAAAGATGGTATAACTGGAAGGATTCAAGTTTACTAGATGAAAGGTACTTGCCCTGAGGCTGCTGGAGCCCAGAGATCCTGGGACAACTGACAAAAGCCTCCCTTTTCTTATCTTTTCTAAATTTAGATCAGCGAGAAAAAGTAGTTTTGGAGTTGGTTCCTGGAACTTAGCAATGCTGGTAAGTTTGGTAGAGCTATTGATCCTTTTATTCCCATAGGTGATCACTGTGTTTCTTTGTCTCTGGCTGTTGTGCCATTTATCTTGTTCTCTGTCCTGAGAAGTTGATACTAGGACCAAGAGAAGATTAGCTCTGGTCTCTGCCACCAGGAAGGTGTGTGTGTGTGTCTCAGTATGTGTTTCATGGTCAGTCAGATAGACCAGGATTCTGAGCAAATGTAGCCAGTTGTTCAGAAGCACAGGTAACAACTCTCAGTGGAGTTTACTCTCAGGGGACCCAGTCCATAAAGGGCCTTTGTCATCTCAAAATGATGCTAGCACTACACCATACTTAACACCTGGGCAACAAGACTGTTGCTTTCTTTGGCTGTTTGGGGGAGTGACCTTTCTGGATTTCCTGAGGGCTGCATCCTTTGCGCTCTGTTGTGAAATACCTCGTGTCTTTATTTAAGTCATAAAAACCTCCTTGGTTTGATTCTTAAGATCTTCCTCATCAATAGACACATAATGGGTCCTTTGAACTGGAAAACCTTCTATTAATAAATTGGTAATTTTTTAGGCAGCTCTCACGGTAAATAGCTGTTTTATTGGTACTTATGTAAAGACTAAATTAAAAGGTGGATACAAAGAAATATAAGAGCTAACCCAGAGAACTTGCTTAATTTAAAAAATGGTTTGGAAAACATTATCAAGTTTGGATTTTACAGATGCTAATAAAATCATTAGGTTAATTAACAAGAGAATGGGAAGAAGCCGAGGGGAAAGTCAAAGGACTCTTTCCAACAGACGGAAATTTTTACAGTTATTAAGAAATACCATAAATAAAACAAATATTGAAAGAGGTGGGACAAAGAGGAATCAGGAAGGGAAGAGTCCAGGACTCATCTCAGCAGGCAGAAATGTTTAGATGGTTAACAAGAAATGGGCTGAGTATAATGAACATTGATGGTATAGACTGAGTGAGCAAAAGGGGCCTAGCCATACCCCAATATAAAAGGGTTCCCAAAATGTCCCCTGTATTTACCCCAGTTTGAAGAAATTTTAAAAGCCTAAGGCAAAAAGTACTTTGAAAAACATGATCAGAAATTGCTTAAAGCAGCAGAGAGGTCAATGAATCAAGGTAAGGTTGACAAAAGAGCTAGGGTCCCTTGGCCCCATCCCTCCACCTCCATGGGTTCATGGGGACCCATGGCTTCTTGCACTGTCTGTCTCTCTTTAGTTGCTAAGTCATGTCCAGCTCTTGCAACCCAACGGACTGTAGCCCGCCAGGCTCCCCTGTCCATGGGATTCTCCAGGCAAGAATATTGGAGATGTTCTATTGGAGATGGGTTGCCCTTTCCTTCTCCAGGGGATCTTCCCAACCCAGGAATCGAACCCAGATCTCCTGCATTGAAGGCAGATTCTTGCACTAGGAGAAGATAAATTGCTGAGGGGTAAAGAGGAGGAATTTCTAGGATGGCTTCAGGCAGCAGCCCCATGAACTGTGGTTACAAAACCCACTGGTGGGGCCCTGACTTGGGCTGCAATCACATTGAGAAAAGGAAAAGTGCAGGGTTGATGGGATGATAGAGGTTAGAATGTTTGTGCTGTGCGGGTGTTATGTGGAGATATTAGGCCAGTGTTGCCTCAGTGATTTATGGGACTAAGTATTAATGTCTGGCTGGGAATGCTTCGCCAGCTCAGAATGTAAGACTGAGGCTTGCCAGTGGGGTCCTTGTTAGAGGTGTAAGAGACAGTGAAATTGAGGTGAAAGATTGGAGAAAGGTGGATTATTTGGACACACTAGTAAAGTGGTTGTGTTTGTTTTGCCTGGTTGTATTGTAAGGACAGACATCGTGTCTCACTGGGAATGTGTCCCCTCCCTGCAGTTGTCAAACAGGGCATAGGACTCTGCACCTCTTGTGAAGTTAGCTGAACTTGAAGGGAGCCAGCAGGGTTGCCTGAGTCCCCTGGATGTGAGGTGGAGCCTGGGGCTGGTGGTGGTACTGTTCAGTCACTCAGTCGTGTCCAAGTCTTAGAGACCCCATGGACTGCAGTAGGCCAGGCTTCCCATCTCCCAGAGCTTGTTCAAACTCATGTCCATTGAGTCGGTGATGCCATCCAACCATCTCATCCTCTGTCATCCCTTTCTCCTCCTGCCTTCAATCTTTCTCAGCATCAGGGTCTTTTCAAATGAGTCAGTTCTTTGCATGAGGCCAAAGTATGGGCTTAAACGTCAGCATCAGTCCTTCCAATGAATATTCAGGATTGATTTCCTTTAGGATTGACTGGATTGATCTCTTTGCAGTCCAAGAGTCTTCTCCAGCTCCACAGATCAAAAGCATCAGGTCTTCAGTGTTCACCTTTATGGTCCAACTCTCACATCCTTACACAACTACTGGAAAAACCATAGCTTTGACTAGATGGACTTTTTTTTTGGCAAAGTAATGTCTCTGTTTTTTAATACACTACCTAGGTTTGTTTAATACACTTGTGGTCAGAGCCTAATACGGGAGGTGATAGAGGCTTTTAGCCACTGGGGGAATTGGTCTCTCAAACTGTGCTCTGGAACAAAGGGCCATTGTTGAATGCCTGGTGCAGACTGTTTTAGATGTGCTAATTGAACCCTGAATTTCTAGAACAGAGAAATCTTTCCATTTCCCTTTTAGTTGGAAATCTTCTCCCTGATATGAAGAAGCAAATTAAAGAAAGCCTGGTTGGATGGGCAGGACAGACTTTTGATATCTCTTACACAGCAGCCCAGTTCTTTAGAGGAATTAAAAGCAACTGTCTTTGTCTTGCAAATGTCTACAAAATCAGAAAATATATACAGTCCACAGTCACCTGAGACTAAGCCCAGTAAACAGAACTGGGAGAACCCGCCACCAGGAAAACAAACAAACAAACAAAAATAGAGGGAAAGACACCTTTTAAAAAGTACAAACTACTGGGAAATTCCCTGTGCCGAAAATCTAGCCTATAACTTCCTTGAGATTGTTTTTCAGGGACAAATACAAATCTTAAAAGTTCTTTCCATAAAAGTAAAGAACCTTGGTCATCTGAGCAGATAAGCTTAACCTATTCCAGCCATTGTTTATAAACTACGATTCAGTCATGTCTAACTCCTTGCAGCCCTATGGACTGTGTCCTTCCAGGCTCTTCTGTCCATGGGATTCTCCAGGCAAGAATACTGGAGCGGGTTGCCGTGCCCTCCTGCAGGGGATCTTCCTGACCCAGGGATCAAATCCACATCTTTTACATCTCCTGAATTGGCAGGCAGGTTCCTTATCACTAGTGCCACATGGGAAGTCCATTTATAGACTAGTGAGTTATATACCATAAGTATTATATTTATATCTGATTCATGACTAAGGTCTTAAAATGAAATCTCTGACTGCATCTGTCCATATGACTATGTATGTACATTACAAATAGGGCCTTTTTCTACTCTCAGATGGTATTGACAAAATCACTGTAAAATAGCTCAACTGGCTTAAAAGTAAGTGCTTATGAAGTAAATATTTCTAAATCTCAGATGTGTTATAGAAATGAAACCAAATGGCTTTCAATTTCATGTGATCTAAGTTTAATCTTTAATAAGTAATAGCAAATTTAAGGTTGCTAGTTTAAACAAAATACACATGTGTTTAACCATCAGTGAGAAATGGAGTATTTCCTGTAACAAGGATGTTACAGTCAACAGGGAATCTTGCCCTCCATAGGTGAATGTCTCCACCCTAAGGGCAACCAGGAAGGAGAATAATACCTGCTCTCCAGCAGACATCAGGCTGCAGCCTCAGCCTAAGGTGAGCACTGAGGAGCTAAAGATGTGAAAAACACAGGATACTGGCCCAGGGTAGCTGAGGTATGTATGGAAGGAGTGATTCCAGTAAGCCCAGACTCTTGTGTCTTTCCATACATAAAAAAGTACTAAATTCCTTGAGATATATGGTTTTCTTTAATCCACAAATATACTTCTGATGTTCAGACTACCTGCCCTTTGTGGCAAGTTTCTATATAACCTGACTCCTCCCTGTGGAGCAGTCCTCTCAGGGTTACTTGAGATGCTGTCTTTTGGGCATGAAGCTCTAAAAATTCCCACCTAATAAGACATAACTCTCAACTTTTAGACTGTGACTATTTTTTAAGTTGACATCAACATTAAGAGTAATATTATCTTCTATCTCAGTTTTGTTGTTGTTGTTCAGTTGCCCAGTTCTGTCCCTGAGACTTTGTGACCCCATGGACTGCAGTGTGCCAGGCCTCCCTGGCCCTCACCATCTCCTGGAGTTTGCCCAAGTTCATGTTCATTTACTCAATGATGCCATCCAGCCATCTCATCCTCTGACACCCTCTTCTCTTTCTGTCCTCAATCTTTCCCAGCATCAGGGACTTAACAATTAGTTATCATCTGTGTGCATCAGATGACCAAAATACTGGAGCTTCAGCTTCAGCATCAGTCCTTCCAGTGAGTACTCAGTGTTGATCTCCCTAATGTCGACTGGTTTGATCTCCTTGCTGTCCCAGGGACTTTCAGGAGTCTTCTCTAGCACCATGGTTCAAAGGTATCAATTCTTTGGTGTTCTGCCTTCTTTATGATCCAGCTCTCACAATCGTATGTGACCACTGGAAAACCATAGCCTTGACTATATGGACCTTTGTCAGCAGAATATTATCTCTGCTTTTCAACACACTGTCTAGGTTTGTCATTGCTTTCCTGCCAAGAAGCAATCAACTTCTGATTTCATGGCTGCAGTCACCATCCGCAATGATTTTGGAGCCCCAAAAGAGGAAATCTTTCACTGCTTTTACCTTTTCCCCTTCTATTTGCCAGCCAGTAATGGGGCCAGATGCCATGGCTTTAGTTTTTGGTTTTTCTTTTCTTTTTTTTAGTATTTAGTCTTAAGCCAGCTCTTTCACTCTCCTCCTTCACCCTCATCAAGAGGCTCTTTGGTTCCTCTTTGCTTTCTGCCATTAGAGTGGTATCATCTAACTTCACTAAAAAGTCAAGTGAGCTCATATTATCCATTATAAAATTTGCCAACAGATGAAAAAACATTAGCTGGAAGTGATGATTGACTTTATCTAATATCTCATGAAATTTTCATAGGTTATATAAACAATTGTTGAAAGCAAATAAAGTTAAGTAGATATAAATTAGACCCCTAAAAAGGGTTTTAGATAAACTTAAAAAAAATTTATGTATTATAGTTTATATGTACTTAAAAATAGCTTTCAAGACATTTTTGTTAGAGATCTTAAAATTTTGCTAAGATGAGTTAAATTATAAAATAAAAAACAAAATTTATTGACTGTCTAGCTCATTTCCAAATAAAACATAATGGTGAAACATTAAATCAGTAAGCATAGGTATAACTACTTTTGGCTTCTTAGTACCAAAAGAGTAAAGGTAAATTTGGGCTTAATAAATACGTGTTTTTGTTTTATTGAAAGATTGTAGTTTGAAATAGTCTGTATCTGTAGAACTATAATGCATTTATAAACTTGCCAAGTCATAAAATGCTAATGTAAAAGGCAGTTTACAATTGTTTACTTCTTAGTTAAGGTTTCTAAAGGTTAAGATTTCTAATTAATACATGTATTAAAGCTACTAAAGATTATGTGAAAAGCATCTCTGTATTTAAGAAAAGTAAGTTGTACTTTTGAGTAAGAAGGTTATGAGAAATGGAAATGCAATTTGTCATGGGAAATAAAAATGATCTTCCCTAAAATAAGGTTAGCTATTTCAAGAATGGGGGGTGGGGGGAAGAACAAGGGATAAGCTAAAATGGAAATACAATGTTGTAGGAGGTTTGTGGAAAATGAATCATAAGAAAAGAAATAAAATAAGAAAAGAATAATAATTATTCTGTTTAACCTGTTTTATTAACCTGACATTATAACCTGAATTATTGAATAATCTGATTTAATAACCTGAATTATTCCTGTTTAACGTGGCTGTGACCAAAAGGAATCTAATATCAAAGTAACCCAATGTAAAATTAGAATTTGGTTTTCTTTCTGTTAAAAGGACAAAAGTCTACTCTTAACAAAAAAATTGTAAAACATTTTTCTTTACCTTTCAGTAGTCTGCCTAAAATAACCAGGGTTAGGGGTGTGTTATGTTTTATCAAAAAGATTGAAGGTGGGAGGAGAAGGGGACAACAGAGGATGAGATGTTTGGATGGCATCACTGACTCAATGGACATGAGTTTGAGTAAACTCCAGGAGTTGATGATGGACAGGGAAGCCTAGTGTGCTGCAGTCCATGGGATCACAAAGAGCCGGACACAACTGAGCTACTGAACTGAACTGAACTGAACTGATGTTTTATCAGAATAATTTCATATGTTGTTTTTATCAGTTCTTTGATTACTTGAATCTTTTCGATATTTAAAGAGTTAAGGCTTTTTACAACTATTTAAATTTCTGTAATGCCTGTGAAGTTGGTCATTTTGCATAAACTGTTTTGCAGTGAACTATGTTATTTCTTAACCAAGAGTTCTTCTTAACCAAGAGTTTTAAGACCATTTTGATATTTTTGACAAAATTTCCCCAAATCAAATTTTAAATGAAATCTTATTGACCTGAAATTAAGTTTGGGTTTTCCAGAGGGATCTTAGAACAATTGAAAAGATTTGTTTTCTTTCCTTATAAAAGAGAAGTATCAATCTAATTAGGCTTAGGTGGTATTTTAAATTATATGGTAAGCATGGTCGAATAATGATAAACCTCCCTATGTTGAATGGGTAAATGTTATTAATTCAAATGTCCCAGAAATTATATAAATTTCCTCAGATTCAGATATGTCTTGGCATAATGTTATCAGTCATAATTCTACTTATTTTCTTGTGATTTTGTGTGTCAAAGAAATAAGTTTCTCTGTCAATTGTATTATAATGAATCAGATCTTTTACCAGCCATTTTAAGTCATTTATAGATGGCTACTGTTATAATCTGATGCTTTTGCAAAAATGTTTTATCTTCAAGAAGATTCAGAAAAAGGACTTTTTGATAAATACAGGTTTCTGATAACTTTCAGATTATACCACTGAACTGGGTAAGAAATTACAGAATTCTAATTAAAAAACCAGTGGCTTTGTAAGCTATTGACAAAAGATCAAGATCAGTGAGAATTATTTACATAAGACTGAATGAATTCATGAATATAATTTTTATGACTTTTTGCTGAAATATCACTGGGGTTTTTTTTGGGGGGGTTCCCACTTTACTTTCTTAATTGAAGGATATTTGCTTTCTAGAATTTTCTGATTTTCTATCATACATCAACAAGAATCAGTCATAGGTATATCCATGTCCCCTCCCTCCCATTTTCCTCCCCACCTCACCCTTCTAGATTGTCACAGAGCTCCTCTTTGAGTTCCCTGAGTCGTACAGCAAATTTCCATTGGCTATCTATTTTACATATGATATTATAAATTTCCATGTTTCTTTGCAACCCCATGGACTGTAGCCTACCATGCTCCTCCGTCCATGGGATTTTCCAGGCAAGAGTACTGGAGTGGGTTGCCATTTCCTTCTCCAATCATAAATTTCCATGTTACTCTCTCCGTACATCTCACAAAATCTTTCCTGTTACTAACTATGACCTATAACAATTTGATAAATTATACCTTTGTATGTAGAACTGAAACATTTATCTTTTTATCCCTACTTGATCACTCTAGAATTTGGAAACTCTTAGCATGTATTATTATGTCTTGGCAATATACTTAATTTTATATGTTCACTATGACAGAACATAATTGTCACTATTGGTCACATTACCAAGGCTTTCACTGAAATGCCACACTTGAGAGACGAATGCATGGACTCAGATATGACCAGTCAGCTTTAAGAAACTAAGGATGACTTTATGGAGCCAAATTGCCCCTTGGAAAAAAAACATGCAGTGGTATTCCTTACAGGATTCCCAGTAGCCTTACCAGGTGAGTAAGGAAGGTCATTTTCTAATAGGAGAAGGAATCTCGGGACATTTGGGGATCACAAGAAGAGAGGAATTTACTCAAACCTATAGTTATTGCAGGCAATTCTGATGGCATTCTTTGGGTTGATTTCCTGGCCTTCAGTTCAGTCAGTTCAGTTCAGTTCAGTTCAGTTCAGTCGCTCAGTCATGTCCGATTCTTTGCGACCCTATGAATCGCAGCACGCCAGGCCTCCCTGTCCATCACCATCTCCCAGAGTTCACTCAGACTCACGTCCATCGAGTCAGTGATGCCATTCAGCCATCTCATCCTCTGCCGTCCCCTTCTCCTCCTGCCCCCAATCCCTCCCAGCATCAGAGTCTTTTCCAATGAGCCAGCTCTTTGCATGAGGTGGCCAAAGTACTGGATCTTCAGCTTTGGCATCATTCTTTCCAAAGAAATCCCAGGGTTGACCTCCTTCAGAATGGACTGGTTGGATCTCCTTGCAGTCCAAGGGACTCTCAAGAGTCTTCTCCAACACCACAGTTCAAAAGCATCAATTCTTCGGCACTCAGCCTTCTTCACAGTCCAACTGTTACATCCATACATGACCACAGGAAAAACCATAGCCTTGACTAGACGAACATTAGTCGGCAAAGTAATGTCTCTGCTTTTGAATATACTATCTAGGTTGATCATAACTTTTCTTCCAAGGAGTAAGCATCGTTTAATTTCATGGCTGCAGTCACCATCTGCAGTGATTTTGGAGCCCCAAAAAATAAAGTCCTGGCCTTAAGAGACATCTAAAAGTTCAGTTTGAAAATTCCTTATAAAAAGTTCCAGTAACGTAGATTTTTTTTTTTAAACCTATATGAGCAGTTACTATTCTTGCTGGAGTTCTGCAAATGATCAAGCCAGATTTATTGAAACTAAACTTTTTTTCAAACAAATTAGCTTTAATTTGGCCATCTTTGGTAAAAATAAGAGTAATTTTAGAGAAAAAAAATGCTTTTCAGTAGAAACTGTAATAAACAGTCATAGATAATAGAGTTTAGGTCTGTTAATTGTCTGTGAGATTTTGCTTTTCCATCTGTAAACTGGTCTGAATCCTGAATTTTTCTAGTTTCCTAAAATATTTAGCTATAGCTCTCCAAACTAACATTTCCAATTTTTCTCCAACTTTTGATTTAGAATCATAGAAAATTGAAGACCCCCTTATCCTGAAGCCCTGAAAACTGAAGCTGGCCTACATGATATAAACTTAAGAGAGAGCACCACAATAGCCCATGTTTTGACAATCTTTGTGCCTTTTGCTGTGTACTCAGCTCAGAAAGTTTATCCTAACATCAATGACATCACGAGAGACATTCAAACTACAGACAAGGAAATTATGTCAGATGGTCACTTTCTAGCCTCACTTCATCTCAAGATGCTTCAAGCCTGACATCTAGAAATGTTCTTGATTGAGAGTTCTCAGGATTCTGACAATGGATTATAATTTGCTCCAATCACTAACTGTTGTTTTTCTTTGGTTTTCGTAGAAATGCATCTTTTTAAAACTTACTTGCTTGCACCTTATAGGCCTAGCTTTAAAAGCCACCTGACTCATAGCCTCCTGAAACGAATATAATTGTATTGATTCATTATCAGGACTATGGGGCTGGCTCAGTGAGGTGGAACAATCTACCAATTCAGCTTCTGGACTGTGAGGCTTCTTGGAGAATTTTCAAAGGCAGGACTGTAAAGGAGCAAAATTTGGCACCACAAAATATATCTTTTTGGCATGAGGATTAATTTATGCTAATTATTTTTAAGAAACAGAGGACTCAGTAAATCTTTCTTTTTACCTCTCTCTTAAATGCTTACAGAATTTGGATCAAAGAATAGTTCCATTACCTGGGATGGAGATGCTGTGGTATGCTGTGGTGGGGGAACCAGCAGGTTAGAGTCCACTCTGTATCCTGGGGTCTCTGCAGGGAGCAGAAAACACCTGCTCTATCATCTCCATGTGAACTGCCTTCCTGCCAGCTGAAGTCCCAAACTCCTACCCCAACACCCTCTTTTGTTGTTAGCTGAAGATTGCATTTAAGGTGAGGATTTCAGCCTTTTCAGCCAGTTACTTAGTTTTCTTGGGTCTCTGCTATGTACTTATAAGTTAATCCTCAGGCCAGCCAGACCTAGAAAGTTGGAAGGAAATACTTCCCTCCCAACAGCTGTGTAGCTTGGCTGGCGACAGGTGTACAGGTTATGCAACGCGCATCTTTCCACGCGTACTCACGTGTGTCTAACTCTTTGTGGCCCCATGGACGGCAGCCCACCAGACTTCTCTCTCCATGGAATTTTCCTGGCAAGAATACTGGAGGGGGGTGCCACTTCCTACTCCAGGGGATCTTCCTGACCCAGGGATTGAAACTGCACCTCTTGCATCTTCTGTATTAGCAGGTGGATTCGTTACCACTAGCACAGCCTATGGCACTACTAACTTTGTGCACATGGCTGCTCTGGCTTGTTGAGAAAAAAAAAACAAAAAACAAAGCAAAATCCTGGGCCCAGAAGGAAGGTGTTTGAGATAGAAAGGAACCAGACTAAGAACAGGCACGTTTGCTGCAGTGGCAATGCCCCCTCCCCCAGCGGTAGAGAAGCTTGGAAATTACCTAGACCTGGGGGACAAAATCTGCGAATGCAAAGCAGTTCCATTAGAGGTCAGGTGAGCAGGTGATTCTTGCATAAAATGCTACGGTATCTGGAGAGTTTGACCGTTTTTGCAATCTCCCAAGAGACTGGGAGGTGAGTGGATTTATTCGTAAACAGGAACCTGAAAATGTATCAACACAGAATTGGAGATTATACTGAGAATTGAATTGAAGTCTTACATCCTGCTCACACCTTCAGATTAAAACTCTCCAAGTGAGGCATTTGAGGATAACAAAGAACAAATCCATTTGAAAGCAAATAGGTGCTTTCTCAGGACATAGCACTGGGCACATCGCAACCTTTGGGCAATGAATCAGACTTGAGGTTTTCCTACAGCCAGAAAATGTGCTAGAGTTCGGGAGTTTTCAGTTTCTGGCAACAGAAAGCATATAAAATTATCTCTAATTTAAAAATGCCTAAATTAAAATGGCAGCAAGGTTCTGTCACGTGAATGGCAGAATCGTAAGCCTTCAATGACTCTAAAAATAATTTATTCTATCCATGTGAAAACTACTGCTTAGAGCAAAGACTTAGCACATACTCTTGATTAGTTCTCTGTGGGGATTCTAAAGATGTTTGTATCAAGGAAAATGTGCTGATTTATTAATAAGGTAACAAGAATTTTGTTGTTAGAAGGGATATTATGAACTATATAGTCAAATATCCTTGACTTTCCAGAGGAAGGAACCCGACACTCAGAGAAGTTAAAAAACAAAACAAAACAGCATGAGTTAATAGAAGAGGTAAGAAGAGAAATAGGATTGTGAATTTCCTATTTAGCATGATGCTAGGAGATCGAACTCTAAACTCAAATCCTCTAAGCTACACAATGGGTGGGTGTCTTTTTTTTTTTTAATGTGAGAAAACAGTTACTAAGCATATAGCCATCACATTTAAGTGGGCAATAAGAGATTTACTATAAAATTCTACAACTCTTTTAAAAGTTTCTTGTACAGAGCAATAACATACAAAGGACTAGAGATCTAAACTTGCCCTTTGTAGGAGGAGTAACTTAGAAATCTAGAGTCAATTTCACTTAGAATAAGACTGAGAGCTAGTGACAGCCGCCAATTCAAGTTCTCATTAGAATAAAAAATTTTGATTTGTGTGGCTACAGCTCTGCAGTATTGGTTTAACTAAGATCAGGTAGATAATAGACAGGGAGACAGAGGAGAAGCAAGAGTTGGGATAAGATGAGAACCATAGAAATGAGATAGCGTTTTACAGATTTGTACAAAGGCCACTGAGAAAATAAGAATCTCTTCCTTAGCTGATGAACATTTCCTGTTATTAAAAAAAAAAAAGTCAGGTAACCAAGGGTAAGAACACTGAACAGTCATGACTCGTTAAATTATGAAAGTGAATAAGCTATTGGCTAAAGTAGGCTGACTTTTCTGGATATTGCCTAACCCAGAAGCCTCTGATATCTTGAAATTTTTAATGAAATTTGAGTTTTATGAAAAAGACATCCTATTTTTGTGAATGTGGAGAAATTGGAAAGTCCAGGAAGGATTAGTATGAACTGAGCACATCTTTTTACGATGCTGATTAAAAAAGGAGAAAAGCTTTCCTTGATGAGCCTCCTTCCCCAAGTCACACACTAACATCTTAGTCTCAGGCGAGGAACCAGCAGAGAAGTAGTCAAACCTCCTCAGCGGTCCTTTCCCCAGATTCACCTGACCTGACCACAGCCTGGTCCACAGCTCCCTTCTGAGTCCCTCAGGTCACACGGGGGCTCCAGGAAATTCAGAGCAGAAAGGAGCGAAAAGAATGAAGGGCAAGAAACTATGTCTTACCAAGGTAATTTATCTATACTGTAAAGTCATAGGATTGATGTTCTTATTGATCATTGGATGCAGCTTTGGACTAAGTATAAATATATTTCCTACGGAACCATGTACAAGGATAGCACTCATCTGGACAGGAAAGTAGGCTAAATAAAAATGTTCTCAGTACTTTAAAACGTGCGAAAGAACTGATCCTTGACATAACTGAGTTAGAACCATTGTTCTTCACAAATTTGTATTCTTCTGTAAATGTAGGCCTAAGAAGGGAGGGTGTCTGGTGTATTATTTCAGGATGGAAATCAGCGATTTAGCTTGGCCATTGTTCAAATAAAAGCTTTGAGGACTTCTTATTGTGAAGCCATGATGGGAAAAGGGCTATGAGATGACAAATTGATTCCGGGTTAGACAAGCACATTTATTGTAATGTCTAGTATATTTTGCATAATATCAAGATGAAGGTACAAAGTGATACCACTAATGCTAAATGAGATGAATATATAAGAAAGCTGAATTTTTTAAAACAAATGATCAGTTTCTTGCAACATATGTCTGCATGAGAAAAACATGGAAACAGACCCGTCTGCATTTATTGGTCAAAAAACAGATTTAGTCATCCTAAGACAGGCTTATCTTAAAAAATTGCAAAATTTTTTATAAAAAAGAAATTTATTGAAGCATGCTCTGCTGTGCTTAGTCACTCAGTTGTGTCTGACTCTTTGTGACACCATGGACTGTAGCCTGCCAGGCTCCTCTGTCCATAGGGATTCTCCAGGCAAGAATACTGGAGTGGGTAGCCATTTCCTTCTCCAGGGAATCTTCCCAACCCCGGGATTGAACCCAGGTCTCCCACATTACAGGCAGATTCTTTACCATCTGAGTCACCAGAGAAGCCCAAGAATACTGGAGTGAGTAAATTATCTCTTCTCCAGGGGATCTTCAGAACCCAAGAATCAAACCAGGGTCTTCTGCATTGCAGGTGGATTCTCTACCAGCTGAGCTACCAGGGAAGCCCTTATTGAAGTATTGTTGGTACTACATTAGTAATATTAATTTCAGGTGTGCAACAGAGTGATTCATTATTTTTATAGATTATAATCCATTTAAATTTTATTATAAAATATTGGCTATATTCCCTATGCTGTACAAGGTACCCTTGTAGCTTATTTATTTCATTCATAGTAGTTTGTATCTCTTAATCCCGTACTCCTATCCTGTCCTTCCTTCTGCCCCTCCACTCTCCCCATTGATAACCATGAATGTGTTCTCTAAGTCTGTGAGTCTGTTTCTGTTTTGTTATACTCATTCATTTTTTAAAAAATTCTACATGTAAGTGATAACACACAGTATTTATCTTTCTCTGTCTGACTTATTTCACTATGCATAAAACCCTCCAGGTCCATCTATGTTGCTGCAAATGGCATTATTTCTTATATATATATATATATATATTTTTTTTTTTTTTCTTTATCCATTTATCTGTTAGTAAGTACTTGAGTTGCTTCCATGTCTTGGTTATCATTAATAGTGCTTCTATGAACATTGGGGTGCGTGTATCTTTTTAAATTAGAGTTTTCATTTTTTTTCCAAATTTGTATCCAAAAATGTAATTGCTGAGTTACATGGTGTGTGTGTGCAAAGTTCCTTCAGTCATGTCCAACTCTTTGCAACTCTATAGACTGAAGGCCACCAGGCTCCTCTGTCCATGGGATTCTACAGGCAAGAATAGTGGAGTGGGTTGCCATTTCCTTCTCCAAGGGATCTTCCCAACCCAGGGACTGAACCTATGTCTCTTACGTTTCCTACTTTGGTGGGCAAGTTCTTTAACACTAGCACTACCTGGAAAACCCCTTAACATTGAAACTATTTTCTCCTATTCAGTATATTGCTTTTTCATTTTGTTGATGGTTTCCTTTGCTGTGCAAAAGCTTTTAAGTTTCTTTTGCTCTAGGAAACAGAGCCAAAAAAATATTTTTATGATATATGTCAAAGAGTGTCCTACCTATGTTTTCCTCTAGGAGTTTTATGGTTTTCATTATTATATTTAGGTCTTTAATCCTTTTTTAGTTTATTTTTGTATATGGTGTTAGTGAATGTCTTAATTTCATTCTTTTCATCCTAGCTGTCCACTTTTCCCAGCACCACTTAGTGAAGAGACTTTTGTCTATTGTATATTCTTACCTCCTTTGTCACAGATTAATTCACCAAAAGTATGTGGATTTATTTCTGGGCTTTATACCCTATTCCCTTGATCTATATTTGTACTGTTGTACCAGTACCATACTGTTTAGTTGACTATAGCTTTGAATTATAGATTGAAGTGAGGAAATATGATTCCTCCAGTTTTGTTCTTTTTTCTCAATATTGTTTCGGGTATTCATGGTTTTTTGTGCCTCCATAAAATTTTAAAATTATTTTTTCTGGTTTTGTGAAAAATGTCTTTTTTGATAAGATTGCATGGAATCTGTGACTGTCTTGTGTACTACAGTCATTTTGACAATATTGATTTTTCCAATCCAACAACACTTTCAGTTCAGTTCAGTTGCTCAGTCGTGTCTGACTTTTTGCGACCCTATGAATCGCAGCACGCCAGGACTTCCTCTTCATCACTAACTCCTGAAGTTCACTCAAACTCACATCCATTGAGTCGGTGATGCCATCCAGCCATTTCATCCTTTGTTGTCCCCTTCTCTTCCTGCCCCCAAACTCTCCCAGCATCAGAGTCTTTTCCAATGAGTCAACTCTTCACATGAGGTGGCCAAAGTATTGGAGTTTCAGCTTTGGCATCATTCCTTCCAAAGAACACCCAGGACTGACCTCTTTTAGAATGGACTAGTTGGATCTCCTTGTAGTCCAAGGGACTCTCAAGAGTCTTCAACACCACAGTTCAAAAGCATCAATTCTTCAGTGCTCAGCTTTCTTCACAGTCCAACTCTCACATCCATACATGACTCTTGGAAAAACCATAGCCTTGACTAGACAGACCTTTGTTGGCAAAGTAATGTCTCTGCTTTTGAATATGCTATCTAGGTTGTTCATAACTTTCCTTCCAAGAAGTAAGCGTCTTTTAATTTCATGGTTGCAATCACTATCTGCAGTGATTTGGGAGCCCCAAAATATAAAGTCTGTCACTGTTTCCACTGTTTTTCCATCTATTTCCCAGGAAGTGATGGGACAGGATACCATGATCTTAGTTTTCTGAATGCTGAGTCTCAAGTCAACTTTTCTACTCTCCTCTTTCACTTTCATCAAGAGGCTCTTTTATTACTTCTTCATTTTCTACCATAAGGGTGGTGTCATCTGCATATCACTAATTATATAAATGCAAGTCAAAACTATAATGAGATATCATCCCACAATGGTTAGAATGGTTATTATTAAAAAGAGAAAAAATAAGAAATTTTGAAGAGGATGTGGAGAAAATGGAACCTTCCTGTACTGTTGGTGGGAATGCAACTTGGTGCAGACACTATGAAAAACCGTATAACAGTTCCTCAAAAAAGTGACTACCTCAAGGTCCAATGATTCCACTCCTGAATATTTATCCAAAGACAGTAAAAACACTAATTAGAAAAGATATGCACCCCTATGTTCATTGCAACATTTTAAAAAATAGCCAAGATATAGAAGCAATCTAAGTTTCCATTAACAGATATGTGTGGATAAAGAAGTTATATACATACATATAAAATGAAGTATTTTTCAGCCATAAAATAGAATGAAAACTTGCTATGTTTGGAAACATGGGAAAATCTAGACTGTACAATACTAATTGAAATCAGTCAGACAGAGAAAAACAAACACTGTGTTATTTCACTTACACATGGAATCTCAAAAACAAAACAAATAAACAAATATAACAAAACAGAAACATTTACAGATACAGAGAACAAAACAGTTGCCAGAAAGGAAGCAGGTGGGGGAGGAAAGAAATAGGTGAGGGAGACTGAAATGTACAAGCTTCCAGTTGCAAAATAAATGTCACACATATGAAATGTACAATGTGAGGAATCAAAAACTGTAATATTTTAGTACAATAACAGGTTGTAGCATAATATTGTGGTGATTGTTCTAAAGTATATAAAAATATCAAATCACTATGTTCTGTAATAGGAGCTGACAGAGTGTTGTAGTTCAATTATACTTGAAAAACAAACAAACTCAGAGAAAAAGGGACCAGATTTGTGGTTATAAGAGGCAGGATTCTGGAAGACAGGGGACTGGATGGAGGTGGTCTAAAGGCACAAACTTGCAGTTATGAGATAAACAGGTGCTATGGATATAATGTAAAACATGATGAATATAATTAACACTGCTGAATGTTATATGTAAAAGTTCTTAAAAGAGTAATTCCTAAGAGGTCTCCAGCCTGGCCATCATAAGGGCTTCTCTCATAGCTCAGTTGGTAAAGAATCCACCTGTGATGCAGGAGACTCTGGCTCAATTCCTGGGTCAGGAAGATCCCCTGGAGAAGGGATAGGCTACCCACTCCAGTATTCTTGGGCTTCCCTTGTGGCTCAGCTCATAAAGAATCTGCCCACAATGCAGGAGACCTGGGTTCAATCCCTGGGTTAGGAAGATCCCCTGGAGAAGGGAAAGGCTAGCCAGTCCAGTAGTCTTGGGCTTCCCATGTGGCTCAGCTGGTAAAGAATCCACTTGCAATGTGGGAGACCTGGGTTTGATGCCTGGGTTGGGAAGATCACCTGGAGAAGGGAAAGGCTACCTACTCCAGTATTCTGGCCTGGAGAATTCCATGGACTATATACTCAGTGAGGTCGCAAAGAGTCGGACAGGAATGAGCGACTTTCACTTTCACTGGAGGTGTTAACAGGGAGAAAGGCTGTGTTCACTAGAGCATGACTCAGCAGAATCTGACAGAAAGAGAAGGGCAGTTACAAAGGTGACCACAGTTCAGTGCTTTTCGAGCACCTGGCTGCTTGTTAAAAATGCTGGTGACCAGGCCCCATGTCCATCCTACTAAATCATAATCTCGGCAGTAAAGCCGTGGATCTGAATGTTAACATGGTTCTCTGCTGTTTCCGTGGCCTATCTGCCTTGGGAGCATTGACTCAGACGTGACTCTGCCCAGAATTGCCTGGGCAGGGGGAGGGTCCCCACATCAGGGCTCTAAACTGTCAGATCACGTGTCTCTCCCCGTTTTGAGGCCACGCTCACCGGCACCCTCTGGAATTCCGTTTCCACGTAGCTCATCTACTGGAGGAAATGATGCAGCCAGCATGAAGTTCTCTTCCTTTCACAGTGTTTCTCATTGCAAATTAAGAGATAATCACGGTTGCTCTATTTGCTAATCTCTTGTGAGCACTGTTTCTGTGAATTGAAACCCTGAGTCTGTTCAGTTCTTTAATTTTGAGTGTATTGGGCATGTGAACATGCAAGACTGCAGAGACCTCTGATGATCACTGTGGGCAAAGCCTTTCTTATCTTACATCTCCGGCCTCCTCCCTGCAGTCACTTCTCCCCAATCCAAACATCTTGTCCTTCTCTAATATTTATAATGAATCTGTAGTGGTTTTGTCTGAAGAGATTAAATACTTATAAAATGTTTAGCCAGATTCTTCTGTTTTAGTCGAGCAGGGCTCAAATGACACCTCTTTAAGAAACATGAAGACAGAATCTAGCTTTTATTTTTTTCTGTAGGGGGTAGGTAAAATTCTGAAATAATAGTTTTCAACCAAGGATGAATTTGTCCACAAGGAGACCTTTGACAATGTCCAATGACATTGGCAATCTCGGATTCCCTGGAGAAGGAAATGGCAACCCACTCCAGTATTCTTGATTGGAAAAACCCATGGACAGATGAGCCTGGCAAACTACAGTCCATAGCGTTGCAAATAGTTGAACATGACTGAGAACATACACACACTCACAAAGTGACATTTGTACTTTTCACAGCCAGGAGATATTGATGGTGTCTGGAGGACAGAGGTCGGGGATGCTGCTAAACATTTTATAACACATATGTTGGCTCCCTACAAAAAAGAATTATGGGTAATCAAGAACTATTTGTACTTTCTGATCAATTTTGCTGTGAACCTAAAACTGCCCTAAAAAAATAAAGTCTCTTGTTCAGAAAAGAATTATCTAGCCCCAAATATCAATAGGATCAAGTTTGAAAAACCTTGGCCTGAAGGAAGCAAAAAAAATTAGTTTCCTACTTCCCAACCTACTCCATCCAACCTTCGTGACAATGCCAGCTGCTTTTGTAAGGGACGGCAATTTTGCAAATGAATGTTTCCCAAGTGAGTTCAGACTTGCATTTCTATCTAGAATTTTGATCAGATCAGAAGATGATGCTATAATTGAGTAGCATATGCTCCACGACATCACTTTTCAGACAAAGCCATTTAGCTACAGCACAAATATGATCCATGCTGAGGTGAGAATTGGATTCACTTTTAATAGACATACTTTTGTTAATAGAGGTAAACTGAATTAGAAGTATGAGATGTCAACACATATTGAAATGTGGTCTTGGAGTCTGGTTATGAGGGATGACCTACTTTGTGGGGGTTTCATTTTCTTGATTTCCAGACTCTGTATGTTTCCCCCAGCACATGAGCCTTCCATCTTGGGGCTCTTTTGGAATGACTTTCATCTGATCTTCTCCCTTATGTAAAAGTATTTCTTCTCTTTTCATTCTATCAGATAGGGCTGACTGCTTCGAGGAAGGGTCTTGTGCCCAAATTGCCCTCTTGCTGGTACTGACCTTTAGTTATTCCCTGATATGATACTATCAGAACAGTACATCTTCTGGAAAAACCCAGTTGGTGAAATTTAGTAAATAATGTGTATGTAAGTTATTTGGATGTAGAGAAATAATTCACTATTTGGGGTCAGCACATCAGTATTTTTTAAATTGGAGAATAATAACTATATAGTATTGTGTTAGTCTCTGGGCACAGTGAAGTGAATCAGCCACACATATGCATACACCCTCTTCCCCTTGAATCTCCCTCCTTCCCACCCCTCTAGGTCATCGCAGAGCACCGAGGTGAGCTCGCTGTGCTTTGTAGGTTCCCACTAGCTATCTATCTGACACATCAATAATTATCTCAGGTGAAACATTCGCAAATTTATTTTGTGTAGTGGGGGAGCTGGG
Organism: Budorcas taxicolor; assembly: GCF_023091745.1. NCBI lineage: Eukaryota > Metazoa > Chordata > Mammalia > Artiodactyla > Bovidae > Budorcas > Budorcas taxicolor. The sequence goes on from NC_068923.1 coordinate 2,089,559, forward strand.
CGAGAAGAGAGGTAAGTTAGGGGTTAGGGATAGAGAATGTAACAGCCAAATCCTGAGCCTCCTCCCTCAGGCCAAGGAGCAAGGAGGCCTGACGGTGTCACCTGTGGCTTGAATGCTCAGCAGTAAAGATGGGGAAAATGGCAAATTCTTCTTCCTAAGGACAAAGCTGAATGAAAGGTGGAAATTAGCTATCTGTTAGTGTTGAAAGATGCCAGCTGGACAGAAGGAGAGAGTCCAGATCAATTAAGCGCAGCTAAAGAGTGAACTCACTGTGCCGATGCAGAGCCTGGTCCCTTCCCAGAACGCCTGCACCACCCCCGTTTCCTGTCCTCCTTTGCTTTGGATTCAGTTGTTCGCTTCAGGAACACTCAGTTGCCGACCAGCCTAGGCAGACGCTGCCCACCCTGTCTCCTTCTGTCAGGATACCTCCACCTCTGTGTCTTCGGTCACGTTTGCATCTGCCTTGAAAATTCGCATGTGGTGAAACTCCTGGTCCTGGGTAGGAGTGAAGACCGCCATTATCTGCGGGATGACAACGTCACTCGCGTTCAGTGTTGTTCGGTGGGGGGCCTTTCTCAGTGGGGGTTTGGTATCCCCTGCACAAAGCCAGGCAGCCGTGACGCCAGGTTCAGCACGTTGTGCCAGTCACAGAGAGGCAAGTGTGAGATCCAGAATAATTGAAGAGTGATGTGTGTCTCTACAGCAGAGGCTGAGCTCACTGTTGGAAGGGGTTTGTGTTCATATCACACAGGAAAACACCTCAGATCTTCTTTCCCCTTCTCTCGCCAATTACCCAACAAGCTGTTGGGAAATTGCTCTTCTCTACTTTTGAAAACTGTCTCCAAACTCAATTCCTGTTTGATCGAGTAGCTTCTGTTATCTTTTGATCTCTTCAACTGTCCATCAGATGCTCTTCTCTCATTGTGACTTTCAGAGTGTTTTTAATTCTCCTTTCTATGCCTTACCTGGGTCAACAAAACCAGATGCCAAGCATCTGCCAAGCAACGAGGGCTTGCTTGACACTTTAAAAATGATTTTAAAGATGTAAGCTTAACAGATCCATAATTTTCCTTTACAAAATACACATGGACACACACACATGCACCCCAGCAACAATAAGGCACTCTGTTCTCCTTGAAGGAAAGAGGAATATCAGTTCTTACGTCAAATTTTTAAAAGTATGTCTATAGAGGATTAGTATTTTGGTGTCTCAGGGCAGGGTAAAGCATTTCAGCAAATCCCCTGGGAAGAGTGACCCCATTTTATAGATAGCCTACTCTCTGAGTAAGTTTTGAAACATTCTGATTGGTGTTGTCAAAGTCAGGGAGTTTTCCTTTTCTTATGACCTAACGGCATTTATCTCCACACAGAGAGTGGCACGTCTTCAGGAGTCTCTCAGAAAGGATGCTTTTCCTTACTCTTCAGTGAGTTAGCACTCACCTCAAGGGTAGGTGTTCAGTTGGCCTTTGGTGGACCCAGAACATGGGATCTTCAAAACCCAAAGAAAATCCTAAACTGGCCAGAGTTCTGAAAATACTGGTCATCTGCATGAAGAACCAAGGTTCTTGGGGGTACCACCAGCACATCTCTCTGTGTATTTTGTAAAGGAAAGCATGGATTTGTTAGTGCTTTTGTTGTACGTATATACAATGGAATATTACTCAGCCATCAAAAAGCATGAAGTGATGTTATTTGCAGCTATATGGAACGACCTAGAGAGTGTCGTACTGAGTAAAGTACGTCCTTCAGAGAAAGAGAAATATTGGATGGCATCCTTTATAAGTGGAATCTAAAAGGAAATGATACAAATGAACTTAACAAACAGAAAGAGACTCAGACTTAGAAAGCAAATTTGTGATTTCAGGGGGTCAGAAGGTTAGAGAGTCTGGGAAGGTCATGTACACACTGATATGTTTAAAATGAATAACCAGCAAGAACCTAATGTATAACACATGGAGCTCTACTCAATGTTAGGTGCCAGCCTGGATCAGGGGCGGGTTTGGGGAAAATGGTTACATGTACATGTACGGCTGACTCCCTTTGCTGGTCACCTGACATTACCACAACACCGTTAATCAGCTCTACCTCGAAACAAAATGAAAAGCTAAAGTTTGAAAAGAAAAAAATGGAAGTCACTGCTGGCCAAAATAAATAAATAACAAAATTCTTAACTGCTAAGTTCAGTGACTCACCCAGCACTGCTGAGGTCCAGGGGGCTAGAGGATGGGAGCCACTCATGCAATATTTCTCTTTCTCTGTCTGACTTACTCCACTCAGTATGACATTTGAGTTGGTCCTGGGAAGAAGAAGGAACCAGTTGGGCCTTGAGTAATGTGTCACAGGACAGCTAAAGATCTGACCATCAACTCTCTTTAGCATAATTTATTTCAGTTCAGTTCAGTTCAGTTGCTCAGTTGTGTCTGACTCTTTGTGAACCCATGGACTGCAGCATGCCAGGCCTCCCTGTCCATCACCAACTCCCAGAGTTTACTCAAACTCATGTCCATTGAGTAGGTGATGCCATCCGACCATCTCATCCTCCGTCATCCCCTTCTCCTTCTGCCTTCAATCTTTCCCAGCACCAGGGTCTTTTCCAATAAGTCAGCTCTTCACATCAGTTGGCCAAAGTATTGGAGCTTCAGCTTCAGCATCATTCCTTCCAATGAACACTCAGGACTGATCTTCTTTAGAATGGACTGGTTGGATCTCCTTGCAGTCCAAGGGACTCTCAAGAGTCTTCTCCAACACCACAGTTCAAAAGCATCAATTCTTTGGCTGTCAGTTTTCTTTATAGTCCAACTTTCACATCCATACATGACTCCTGGAAAAACCATAGCTTTGACTAGATGGACCTTTGTTGGCAAAGTAGTGTCTCTGCTTTTTAATATGCTGTCTAGGTTGGTCATAGTTTTTCTTCCAAGAAACAGTTGTCTTTTAATTTCATGGCTGCAGTCACCATCTGCAGTGACTTTGGAGCCCCCCAAAATACAGTCTGCCGCTGTTTCCACTGTTTCCCCATCTATTTGCCATGAAGTGATGGGACCAAATTCCATGATCTTAGTTTTCTGAATGTTGAGTTTTAAGCCAACTTTTTCACTCTCCTTTTTCATGTTCATCAAGAGGCTCTTTAGTTCTTTTTCACTTTCTGCCATAAGGGTGGTGTTATCTGCATATCTGAGGTTACTGATATTTCTCCCGACATTCTTGATTCCAGCTTGTGCTTCATCCAGCCCAATATTAGAAATGTTTTCTCTTTTGGATATTTTCTCAAAATTTGTACCTACCAACTCAGAGAAAACTAAGTACATTTTAAATTTTTATTATGTATTTTAGTGGCATTTATTGCTTCCTTCTGACTTCCAAGGAATGCTCCACATTTCGCATCAGAAGAGAAACTATTGGTCTTGACTCATTAGCTCTACAGAATTTAGGAGCTACAGAGAAGAGCACCTCTAATCTCACAACCCAGAGGTAACCTCTGCTCATATTTTGGTGTTATTTTATATTTTTAAATTTTTTTCCTGAAGAATGACTTCTGAATATTTTGACAATTTATCAAGAGATTAGCTAATATTTTGAATATGTGTTAATATTTTTGTTATGAGTTATGTGTGTGTGCTAAGTCGCTTCAGTCATGTCCAACTCCTTGCAACCCTATGGACATGTAACACACCAGGCTCCTCTGTCCACAGGATTCTCCAGGTAAGAATGCTGGAGTGGGTTGACATTTCCTTCACCAGGGGACTGTCTCAACCCAGGAATCAAACCCGAGTTTCTAAAGTCTCCTGCACTGGCAGGTGAGTTCTTTACTACTATCACCACTTGGGGAGCCCTAATAACCATCCATAAAAACAGTCATTAGTTAATTGTTCTCTGACTGGAAGCAGAGGCTAGAAAAGTTCTTTTTTGAGTTGTGGGTACTCAGGCCTGGCCCTGTAAGCCTGGAATGACATTCTTCCCTGAAGCCCCCGCCGCATCTCATAATCATGTCAAAAGTGCTGACAAGTGAAATGGTGACTTCCTAGAAGTAAAATCACCTGCTCTCATGAACAGTTTCTGGAGGTCCTTCCGGGACGTTTTCTTTGTATTTTTTTAAAATAAATTTATTTATTTTAATTGGAGGTTAATTACTTTACAATATTGTATTGGTTTTGCCATACATCAGCATGAATCCACCACAGGTATACACGTGTTCCCCATCCTGAACCCCCCTCCCTCCTCCCTCCTCATACCATCCCTCTGGGTCGTCCCAGTGCACCAGCCCCAAGCATCCAATATCATGCATTGAACCTGGGCTGGCGACTCATTTCATATATGATATTATACATATTTCAATGCCATTCTCCCAAATCATCCCACCCTCGCCCTCTCCCACAGAGTCCAAAAGACTGTTTCATACATCTATGTCTCTTGTGCTGTCTCGCATAGAGGGTTATCGTTACCATCTTTCTAAATTCCATATATATGCGTTAGTATACTGTATTGGTGTTTTTCTTTCTGGCTTACTTCACTCTGTATAATAGGTTCCAGTTTCATCCACCTCATTAGAACTGATTCAAATGTATTCTTTTCAATGGGTAGTACTCCATTGTGTATATGTACCACAGCTTTCTTATCCATTCATCTGCTGATGGACATCTAGGTTGCTTCCATGTCCTGGCTATTATAAACAGTGCTGCGATGAACATTGGGGTACACATGTTTCTTTCAATTCTGGTTTCCTTGGTGTGTGTGCCCAGCAGTGGGATTGCTGGGTCATAAGGCAGTTCTATTTGCAATTTGTTTAAGGAATCTCTACACTGTTCTCCACAGTGGTTGTACTAGTTTGCATTCCCAACAACAGTGTAAGAAGGTTCCCTTTTCTCCATACCCTCTCCAGCATTTATTGCCTGTAGACTTTTGGATCGCAGCCATTCTGACTGGTGTGAAATGGTACCTCATTGTGGTTTTGATTTGCATTTCTCTGATAATGAGTGATGTTGAGCATCTTTTCATGTGCTTGTTAGCAACCTGTATGTTGATTCTTTAACAACCTCTTACACCAGGTCATTTGGAAGTGCCCAGTATTCTTAGCTGCAACACTCCTGGATTTTTAAGGATTAGCAAATTTTCTGTTGGTCACATAAAATGTTAGAAATACATGAACTGATGCTTTTTCTGTCCTCAGGGATGGTGACTCCCTAAATTAGCATCAAGTAGGTCTATTCCTCACAAGATAGTAAGCCTTCCATCACCTTCATAGTCAAATTTAAGGGCTTGCTTTATTTACTTACTATGTTGTTTTCCAAGTGTTGAAAGTACCTTAAAAATGAAACATATGAGTTATAAAAACTAGCATGTATTTACTAAGAGGGCATTTGACTTGATAGTGAACCTCTTGCCCCATCCCTAAAAAGTAAAAGCAGCTAGCTTGAAGACACACTATTCTCTGTTGCCACTCTGGGATCCTTGCTTTCTCACACCTGTGCAAGAAATAGGGAATTATTTCCAAGCCTTATTATTGCAGTTCCACCTCCGACAGACACTGCAATCATGTCACTACATGCACTGTAAGGATTTTCACATCTGGCCCAGTTGTCATCTTCTCCTAAACCTGCCAGAACCTGGAAAAATTCAATTTCCAAAGGTAACAAACACAGCCCATGCATGAAGCTGTTTCATGATCAGTTTTCAGTCAAATGACTTTTATCTTATGAATCCATAATTTTCTTTGAGTTATTAAATGAAAACAATAACTGTGACCTTCCCCTCTGCAACCACACTTTCCTTGTCTTGTGCTCTTACTTTTACCAAATCTGCTTTTTGTTCGATGGAACCTCTGGGTCTCTGATTGCTTTCTGATTTCAAATGATCAGGTCCCTATTGGTTTCCCTTTGTGGCTTATACATGATGACCAAACCATTACAACTGGTCCTTTCTAAGGACTCAAGGTCTTGCCCACGTGTGCTTTTGTCTGCCTGGTGTGTTGTGAAGGAAACACTCTTGTGTTTCTCTCTTGCTCTCTCAGCACTCTGCATCCACGGGTAGAGGTATTTCCTGTGCACCAGGTGATGTGGTGGTGCTGCTGGCTGTCCAGTGATCTCACTCAATCCTGACGCCATCTACTTGGAGGCAGTGTTAAGTCCCATGGGTTACTGGCTCAGTCCTTCAACACTGTCCCCTCTAGATGCCAGTCCCGAGTAGTAGATCCCCAGGTTACTGAACACTACAACTTCCCTACAAACCGGATATTCATATAACCTGCACCCCCTTTGGGTTAGATTATTTGCAGAAGAGCTCACAGATTTCAGACCAACACTGCCATTTACCATTTCAAAGGATACAATAAAGTTGAGCAGCACAATGATGCAATACAAAGGGTGAGGTCTGGGACGGTCCTCAGCTCAGAAGTTTCTGTCCCACTGGAAATGGGGTACATCATTCTCCTGCTACATGGGCATATTCCCCAAATCAGAAGCTTCCCAAACCCAATATTATTAGGAGTTGGTGGAGGCTTCATCATGGAGGTTGATCAGTTATTAACTCCATTTCCAGCCCCTCCTGCCATCTCTGGAGAATGGGCGTTGGGCCTGGAACTTCGAAGCTTCAATCACAGGTTGGTCTTTCTGGTGACCAGACACCATCCAGGAGCCACCTAGAAGCCCACCCAGATTCATTTCATTAGAACAAGAGACACACCTAGCTCCTGAGAAAGTAAAAGGGATATGGGAACTCTGCATGGGGAACCAGGGAGACCAAATGACACAACCGAAGATGCTCCTAGTGTTCTTATCACCTAGGAGTTTACAAGGGCTTCAGGATTTCTGTGTCAGGAACCAGGGGCAGATATTATAGACAGATAGATAGATATATAGATAGACGGATAGATAGATAATACTTGCTAAGTCACTTCAGTCATATCTGACTCTGCAACCCTATGGACTATAGCCTGCCAGGCTCTTCTGTCCATGGGATTTCCCAGACAAGATTACTGGACTGAGTTACCATTTCCTTCTCTAGGGGAGCTTCCTGAGCCAGGTAATAGATATTTTCTATTATCTTACATATGTGAAGCCAAAGTTCTGAATTAATCATCTATCTACATTTTCTCCACCTATGCCATTTTTTCCTCATCTATTTGCCATGAAGTAATGGGAAACAGTGGAAACAACAGCAGATTTTATTTTCTTGGGCTCCAAAATCACTGTGGATGGTGACTACAGCCACGAAATTAAAAGACACTTGCTCCTTGGAAGAAAAGCTATGACAAACCTAACCAGCATGTTAAAAAGCAGAGACATCACTTTGCTGACAAAAGTCTGTATAGTCAAAGCTATGGCTTTTCCAGTAGTCATTTACAGATGTGAGAAAAGTGAGTAAAGTCGCACAGTTGTGTCCAACTCTTTGCTATCCCATGGATTGTAGCCTACCAGGTTTCTCCATCCATGGGGTTTTCCAGGTAAGAGTACTGATAGGGTTGCCATTTCCTTCTCCAGGGGATCTTCCTGACCCAGGGATCGAGCTCAGGTCTCCCACATTGTAGGCAGATGCTTTTACTGTCTGAGGCACCATAAAGACGGCTGAGTGCCGAAGAATTGATGTTTTAAAATCTTGGTGCTGGAGAAGACTCTTGAGAGTCCCTTGGACAGCAAGAAACCCAAACCAGTCAATCCTAAAGGAAATAAACCCTGAATATTCCTTGGAAGGACTGATGCTGAAGCTCCAATACTTGACTACCTCATGGGAAGGGCAGACTCATTGGAAAAGACCCTGATGCTGGAAAAGGTTGAAGGCAGGAGAAGAAGTGGGGAAAAGTATGAGATGGTTGGATCTCATCACTGACTTAAAGGACATTATTTTGAACAAATTCTGGAAGATAGCAAAAGACAGGAAGCTTGGTGTGCTGAGGTCCCCATAATGATTACTGGTTTCTCCAGACTTGCCATAATTTAAAAAAAATTTTTTTTTTAGTTTTTTTATAAAGATACATTCCTCACCAGTGAAATGATCATGTCCATGTCCTCTGAAGTCTATATGTAATTTTTTCTTTTAACACCTCCCTAGCAGGAGGGCCTAGAGGAGCTATAACATGTTAAAGGTCAGGAAGGGGGGCTGTGAGGAGATACCCTTCTTCCAAGGTAAGGAAGAAGTGGCTGCGCTTTGCTGGAGTAGCCGTGAAGAAATACCCCACGCACAAGGTAAGAGAAACCCAAGTAAGATGGTAGGTGTTGCAACAGGGCATCAGAGGGCAGACACACTGAAACCATACTCACAGAAACCTAGTCAATCTAATCATACTAGGACCACAGCCTTGTCTAACTCAATGAAACTAAGCCAGGCCCGCGGGGCAACCCAAGACGGGCAGGTCATGGTGGAGAGGTCTGACACAATGTGGTCCACTGGAGAAGGGAATGGCAAACCACATCAGTATTCTTGCATTGAGAACCCCATGAACAATATGAAAAGGCAAAATGACAGGATACTGAAAGAGGAACTCCCCAGGTCAGTAGGTGCCCAAAACCCTACTGGAGATCAGTGGAGAATGATCTCCAGAAAGAATGAAGTTCAGTGCGTTCAGTTCAGTTGCTCAGTCATGTCCAACTCTTGGCAACCCCATGAATCGCAGCACGCCAGGCCTCCCTGTCCATCACCGACTCCTGGAGTTCACTCAGACTCAGGCCATCGAGTCAGTGAGGCCATCCAGCCATCTTATCCTCGGTCGTCCCCTTCTTCTCCTGCCCCCAATCCCTCCCAGCAGCAGAGTTTTTTCCAATGGGTTAACTCTTCACATGAGGTGGCCAAAGTACAGGAGTTTCAGCTTTAGCATCATTCCTTCCAAAGAAATCCCAGGGCTGATTTCCTTCAGAATGGACTGGTTGGATCTCCTTGCAGTCCAAGGGACTCTCAAGAGTCTTCTCCAACACCACAGCTCAAAAGCATCAATTCTTTGGTGCTCAGCCTTTTTCACAGTCCAACTCTCACATCCATACATGACTCCTGGAAAAACCATAGCCTTGACTAGACGGACCTTAATCAGCAAAGTAATGTCTCTGCTTTTGAATATACCATCTAGGTTGCTCTAACTTTTCTTCCAAGGAGTAATCGTTTTTTAATTTCATGGTGGCAGTCACCTCTGCATTGATTTTGGAGCCCCCAAAAATAAAGTCTGACACTGTTTCCACTGTTTCCCCATCTATTTCCCATGGAGTGATGGGACCAGATGCCATGATCTTTGTTTTCTGAATGTTGAGCTTTAAGCCAACCTTTCCACTCTCCTCTTTTACTTTCATCAAGAGGCTTTTGAGTTCCTCTTCACTTTCTGCCATAAGGGTGGTGTCATCTGCATATCTGAGGTTATTGACATTTCTCCCAGCAATCTCGATGCCAGCTTGTGTTTCTTCCAGTTCAGCTTTTCTCATGATGTACTCTGCATATAAATTAAATAAGCAGGGTGACAATATACAGCCTTGACGTACTCCTTTTCCTGTTTGGAGCCAGTCTGTTGTTCCATGTCCTGTTCTAACTGTTGCTTCCTGACCTGCATACAGATTTCTCAAGAGGCAGGTCAGGTGGTCTGGTATTCCCATCTCTTTCAGAATTTTCCACAGTTTATTGTGATCCACACAGTCAAAGGCTTTGGCATAGTCAAGAAAGCAGAAATAGATGTTTTTCTGGAACTACTTGCTTTTTCCATGATCCAGGAGATGTTGGCAATTTGATCTCTAGTTCCTCTGCCTTTTCTAAAACCAGCTTGAACATCTGGAAGTTCATGGTTCACGTATTGCTGAAGCATGGAGCCAAAGCAAAAACAATACCCAGCTGTGGATGTGACTGGTGATAGAAGCAAAGTTCGATGCTGGAAAGAGCAATATAGCATACGAACCTGGAATGTCAGGTCCATGAATCAAGGCAAATTGGAAGTGGTCAAACAAGGGATGGCAAGAGTGAACGTCGACATTCTAGGAAGCAGCAAACAAAAATTGACTGGAATGGGTGAATTTAACTCAGATGACCATTATATCTACTACTACAGGCAGGAATCCCTCAGAAGAAATGGAGTAGCCATCATGGTCAAGGAAAGAGTCTGAAATGTAGTACTTGGATGCAGTCTCAAAAATGACAGAATGATCTCTGTTCATTTCCAAGGCAAACCATTCAATATCACAGTAATCCAAGTCTATGTCCCAACCAGTAACGCTGAAGAAGCTGAGGTTGAACGGTTCTATGAAGACCTACAAGACCTTTTAGAACTAACACCCAAAAAAGATGTCCTTTTCATTCTAAGGGACTGGAATGTAAAAGTAGGAAGTCAAGAAACACCTGGAGTAACAGGCAAATTTGGCCTTGGAATGAAGAATGAAGCAGGGCAAAGACTATTAGAGTTTTGCCAAGAAAATGTACTGGTCATAGCAAACACCCTCTTCCAACAACACAAGAGAAGACTCTACACATCGACATCACCAGATGGTCAACACTGAAATCAGATTGATTATATTCTTTGCAGCCAAAGATGGAGAAGCTCTATACAGTCAACAAAAACAAGACCAGGAGCTGACTGTGGCTCAGATTATGAACTCCTTATTGCCAAATTCAGACTCAAATTGAAGAAAGTAGGGAAAACCACTAGACCATTCAGGTATGACCTAAATCAGATCCCTTATGATTATACAGTGGAAGTGAGAAATAGATTTAAGGGCCTAGATCTGATAGATAAAGTGCCTGATGAACTATGGACAGATGTTCATGACATTGTACAGGAGACGGGGGTCAAGACCAGCCTCATGGAAAAGAAACGCAAAAAATCAAAATGGCTATCTGGGGCGGCCTTACAAATAGCTGTGAAAAGAAAAGAAGTGAAAAGCAAAGGAGAAAAGGAAAGATATAAGTATCTGCATTCAGAGTACCAAAGATAGCAAAGAGAGATAAGAAAGCCTTCCTCAGCAATCAATGCAACGAAATAGAGGAAAACAACAGGATGGGAAAGGCTAGAGATCATTTCAAGAAAATTAGAGATACCAAGGGAACTTTTCATGCAAAGATGGGCTCGATAAAGGACAGAAATGGTCTGGACCTAACAGAAGCAGAAGATGTGGCAAGAATAGACAGAAGAACTGTACAAAAAAGATCTTCACGACCAAGAAAATCACGATGGTGTGATCACTCACCTAGAGCCAGACATCCTGGAATGTGAAGTGAAGTGGGCCTTAGAGAGCATCACTATGAACAAAGCGAGTGGAGGTGATGGCATTCCAGTTGAGCTATTTCAAATCCTGAAAGATGATGCTGTGGAAGTGCTGCACCCAATGCCATCAAATTTGGAAAACTCAGCAGTGGCCACAGGACTGGAAAAGGTCAGTCCTTCATTCCACTCCCAAAGAAAGGCAATGCCAAAGAATGCTCAAACTACCACACAATTGCACTCATCTCACATGCTAGTAAGGTAATGCTCTAAATTCTCCAAGCCAGGCATCAGCAATACATGAACCGTGAACTTCCAGATGTTCAAGCTGGTTTTGGAAAAGACAGAGGAACCAGAGATCAAATTGCCAACATCCACTGGATCGTGGAAAAAGCAAAAGAGTTCCAGAAAAACATCTATTTTTACTTTATTGACTATGCCAAAGCCTTTGACTGTATGGATCACAATAAACTGTGGAAAATTCTGAGAGAGATGGGAATACCAGACCACCTGACCTGCCTCTTGAGAAATCTGTATGCAGGTCAGGAAGCAAGTTAGAAATGGACATGGAACAACAGACTGGTTCCAAACAGGAAAAGGAGTACGTCAAGGCTGTATATTGGCACCCTGCTTATTTAACTTAGATGCAGAGTACATCATGAGAAACGCTGGACTGGAAGAAACATAAACTGGAATCAAGATTGCTGGGAGAAATATCAATAACCTCAGATATGCAGATGACACCACCCTTATGGCAGAAAGTGAAGAGGTAAAAAGCCTCTTGCTGAAAGTGAAAGAGGAGAGTGAAAAAGTTGGCTTAAAGCTCAACATTCAGAAAACAAAGATCATGGCATCCGGTCCCATCACTTCATGGGAAATAGATGGAGAAACAGTGGAAACAGTGTCAGACTATAATTTTGGGGGCTCCAAAATCACTGCAGACGGTGATTGCAGCCATGAAATTAAAAGACACTTACTCCTTGGAAGGAAAGTTATGACCAACCTAGTTAGCATATTCAAAAGCAGAGACATTACTCTGCCGACTAAGGTCCGTCTAGACAAGGCTATGGGTTTTCTTGTGGTCATGTATGGATGTGAGAGTTGGACTGTGAAGAAGGCTGAGCACCGAAGAATTGATGTTTTTGAACTGTGGTTTTGGAGGAGACTCTTGAGAGTCCCTTGCACTGCAAGGAGATCCAACCAGTCCATTCTGAAGGAGATCAGCCCTGGGATTACTTTGGAAGGAATGATGCTAAAGCTGAAACTCCAGTACTTTGGCCACCTCATGTGAAGAGTTGACTCATTGGAAAAGAGTCTGATGCTGGGAGGGATTAGGGGCAGGAGGAGAAGGGGACGACCGAGGATGAGATGGCTGGATGGCATAACTGACTTGATGGACATGAGTGTGAGTGAACTCCGGGAGTTGGTGATGGACAGGGAGGCCCGGTGTGCTGTGATTCATGGAGTCGCAAAGAGTTGGATATACTTAGCGACTGAACTAAACTGAACTGCATTTTCCTAACTTTGTATGTATGACTTTTGTCACTAGTTGCAAAAACCAATTAATGTAATATAATCCATTCTATCTCTGACCTTCTTGGACACAATTTTGAAAGAACGGTGCCATTCAAGGCTCAACATTTCTACCCTCTCACATTGGTTTGCTACTTAGTCCCAGGTCACCATGCCTCTGCTAGACCACATCATCCCTCTGCTCACAAAGTCACCAGTCATTTTTCAAGTAACAAATACACCAGCCTTTCTTTCTCCTTCTCTTATCTGACTGATGTCAAGTCATTGATTTTGGCTGCTGGTTTCTCTCCTCTCGCACTCTACCTGGTCACCCCGGAGTCAGCATCTACACCCTCACACTAATGACATCCGGTCTGTGCCACTTTCAAGCTCCCAAATCAGATCTCCACTCTCTGGGCCTCTTTCCCAGGATGTGTCATACAGGCATCTCATATTCCAAAGGTCCAGAAGGAAACCAGTCATTTCCTGCCTCGAATTTTCTCTGTCTTCTTTGTTTTCCATACTAATGGCTAGTAATGCCATTATCCCATATCCCAAGGTAGAATACCCATTCTGCTTAACCTTGCTTCCCACATGTGCTCAGTGGCTCAGCCATGTCCAATCCTTTATGACCGATGGACTGCAGTCCACCAGGCTCCTGTGTCGATAGAATTTTCTGCTCAAGAATACTAGTGTGGGATGCCATTGCCTAGTCCAGGGGATCTTCCCCACCCAGGGATAGCATCCCCATCTCGTTCATCTCCTGAATTGGCAGGTGGGCTCTTTACCATAGCACCACCTGGGACGTGAAAGGGAAAGTTGCTCAGCCGTGTCCGACTCCTTGCAACCCCATGGACTAGTCCATGGAATTCTCCAGGCCAGAATCCTGGAATGGGTAGCCTTTCCCTTCTCCAGGGGATCTTCCCAACCCAGGGATTGAACCCAGGTCTCCTGCATTGTAGGTATATTCCTTACCAGCTGAGCCACAAGGAGAAGCCCCAATTATTTATCAAGTTTATGACATCTCTAACTAATAAAGAAAGGTAGATATGTTCTACAGCTTTTGCTTTGAATTTCACCTGTCCCATCTTGTGCAAGATAATGATTGTCTGCTTTTTTTCGGTTGGAGGCTACTCATTTCATTCCAAGTCCTCACGAGCTGCAGTAGGTAGGACTCTGCTGGCTAACTCCATCTCCAGAACATGAATGATTGATCTAAGTTGGACCAATCAGATGTCTTCCTCTATGAATGTGAACTCTATCTTCTTGAATAGAGAGAAAAAATGACCAAAATCATTCATTCATGCCTTTGGGTAGACTACCCTCCACTCCTGCAGCTCCCTGGATTCTATCCATACCTTAGTTGTTTAATCATTTCTTCAATGAAGTGCAATAACATCTTCAATAAATTACCTTTTTTTTGGTTAATTTTGGTCCATCTGTTCATGTAGCTTGTAACTAAAACATTCTTAACCTATGCCTGGAGTTTCCTAAGCATTGGAGCTGTCTTTCAGAAACACAAGGCTGAGCTTATTTCTCTACTTAAATTATTTTGGAGATGCTCTGTCTCCTTGTGAATAAAACTCAAGTTCCATAGTTAGGCACAAACCTTCAATGTCAATGTTCTTCTTCCTCCCCTGTGTTATCTCCCAAACCTCCTTACACACAACAGGAATTCTTGGTCTAGCATCTGTGCTCCAGGAGTCCTTGGTGTTCTGCAGGCTGCAGATTGGCCCATGCCCCTCTCCCTACTAGTGGCAAGTGTGGAGACTCCCCTTGCAAATTCTTCTGACACCACTGGACGCATTCCCTGCCTCCCCACCCCGTAATAGTAATACTTTTCAATCACTTGCGAGTGCTGTCAATACTGTGATGTGAGGACTGATCTACATGTCTGTCATCCTATCAGACTGGCAGCTCGTTGATGGCAGACGTGTCTGGCCAAGAAACCCACATGCCTCTGGAGGCACCATCACGAGGCATCTGAAATAAGGCATCTGAGCTTCTTGGGGGATTATGGGGGCTCATGGGGGCCTCCTCAGACCTCAGGCAGGGTCCAGGCTGAGATGCACCCTGACTGAAGGTTGTGTCATGATGTCACGCCTTGGAATAAAATGAAAAGAAGGAGTTACACCCCTAGACACATCAGCAGCAGGAAATGGTGCTTCTCTAAAGTGGAGAAACCTCTGTCTGTGTCAGCATGGTACTGCAGGAAGGCAAGAGCCCATGGTATGATCCTGGGGAATGTGAGGAGATGAGGTGAGAGTTTAGGGATAAACGAGAGACTTGTTCAATGGAGAAGAGAACGCAAGTGCTTTGAGAGCTTGGGCCACAGATTTATCTTCTGGATAGCAGAAGATTGTACTGTCACTGGGCCTACAACCCTGCCTCTTCTGTAACTGTTGCCAAAGTGACTAGAGAAAAATTTCAAATAGCCCACAAAAGTTATAGCAAACCGAGACAGTGTTTTAAAAAGCAAAGATATCACTTTGCCAACAAAAGTCCGTCTAGTCAAGGCTATGGTCTTCCCATTAGTCATACACAAATGTGAGAGTTTGACCATAAAGAAGGCAGAGCGCCAAACAACTGATGTTTTTGAATTGTGATGCTGGAGAAGACTCTTAAGAGTCCCGTGTACAGCAAGGAGATCAAACAAGTCAATCGTAAAGGAAATCAACCCTGAGTATTTGCTGGAAGCTCTGATGCTGAAGCTCCAATACTTTGGCCACCCTTTGCAAACCAGTGACTTATTGGAAAAGACACTGATGCTGGAAAACATTGAAGACGTCAGGAGAAGACGGGGACAGAGAATGAGATGGTTGGCTGGCATCACCAGTTCAATGAATGTGATCTTGGGCAAACTCCAGAAGATGGTGGGAGATAGTGAGGCCTGGTGTGCTGTGGTCCATGGGGTTACAAAAAGTCAGACATGGCTTGGTGACTGAACAACAACAATTCACCAATGACTGCTAAAAACAGGGAGAACAAGCACTTAGACTCAGGAATGAGAATCACGAGAGATTGGTCACAGGTGTGGAATGGATGAGTGCAGTGAGTCAGTCTGAGTGGAAAGGGGGTGAGTGTGTCACTAAGAACTGAGGAATCCAATCTGTTGGACGGAGGTTAATTAAAATGTGAATCTGGCAAGTACTCACATTTTGGACAGCCTGAAATATTAAATGTTGCCACTTTAATATGTCCTTGTGCTTTTACTGATTCCTTGTACTGAAATACCATCTGTTAAGTGAACAGTGATAATGAAGTAGAAGAAAGCGTCCCAAACTTCTTCTATTAAATCTGCGTTAAAAACTGTGAAAGCTTATTTTATTTATTTTTCGGCTCTTGCCTCTGCTTTCCAAGCCAATCGCCCTTGGTTTTGCCTGAAACCAATATTTCCAGCTTTAATGTGGTCACTATAAGCAGTGTTTTAACGTCCCCTGTGATGTTGCAAATGTTAACCCCAAGTCACTCTTATCTCGTGAAAACCGTGTGCTGTGTTTGGTGCTAAAAACAAAAAGTGGCTCTAAGGGTCTGGTATGGATGTCCTCCCACATTTTAGCATTTTAAGATCTACCAACAGTGAGTTTAGCTTTGGCAGAACACACCATCACCTTTATGGATCTTTCAGGAGTGGCTAATGATGACTTGTTTTGAGATGATTTTTCCTAGTGTCACAGTGTATAAAAATATATATTAAAATAATGTTATAAACACATTAAAATCATAATGTTTGGTGCCAATCTATTGTAGAGAAGGCGATTTCTGATGCTCTGCTTTTCTGCAACCTGACAAAACAGAGTAATAAGGGTGCATTTGATAGAGTGAGTTTGCTGGAGCAATGCATCTTATGTCTGTGGGAGGCTGCACCTGGCAGAAGTAGAAGGTATTTAAACCTGATAGAACCAGATTGTACTAGGTGCATAGACGTCCCAAGGAAGTTAATATGTTGGGGTTTCAATATAAAGTACAGGAGATCAGCCAGATAGGAGCCAAAAGAACCCTGTAAAGACAGGGAGCTGTGCTCCAGAAGGCACCTGCCCTAAGGGCTGGTCTAGAGCAAGCATCCTGTCCTTCGTGGCCTCCGCTGCCCCACCGACACACACCCTGTCTCCCTTGACCCTGATCACCCAGAGACCACCTACTCCTGGCAGTCCAACTGGATTTCATCTCAGATGTGCCAAAGGGTCTCAGTGGTTTCCCTTCACCTGAATTCTCTCGCTAGTCTGTGAACTGTCGTTTGGGAGCAAACAGTGCAATACTGCCACGTGTAATCTGTGTCCTAGGCAGACTGTAAGCATTAGAGGGAGGCCGCACGCGACTTCTGCAGTGTCCACCCCTAGAAACCCCTGAGCCCGTGTCCAGCACATCCTCATTACCTGAGCTACAGATTCCCATAGGCCTGCCAGAGAGAAGGGAAGGACATCAGAAGGAGATGACCAGTGCTAACTAACTGAAATCTCCCTGCAGAAGGGGTTTTTGACCTATTCATACAATTCGTTTGCTGACGTTTGAGTTTGCACCAATTTTCAGGGAATGTAGAGGAAACAGGAAGTGGAGGTGGTGATGGGAAGCCAACAGGGAAGAATCCTGGATAGATCCCCCCTTCATCCTGGTGACTTTTCTTATGAAAGAGCTCTCTGTCCTAAATATGATTTATAAGACTCACTGCTATGTGAATGCACAGTTTCTTCTGACAACTGCTAGTGCATGAAATCTGCAACTTATTTCTAGTTTTCCTTCTTTTTAGCCAAAGCAAGTCGCTGTTAGGTATCTATTTCCTGTAACAGTTATTGCTACCCTTAATCTCTCCAATAAGTTTTACAGGAAGGCATAAATCTACCCAATAGCAGATAAGACAGACACTCCAAGAAATATATAGATATTTATATTTTTATTTAAAATGATGCAATTTTCAGCTGGGTTGTATTATTTTCTGAAAAAATGTATCTCAATTTATTTGACCACTTCGTTTATACGCTTAGTGTTAGTCACTCAGTTGTGCCCAACTCTTTGCGACCCCATGGACTGCCGTCCACCAGGCTCCTCTGTCCATGAGATTTTCCAGGCAAGGATACTGGAGTGGGTTGCCATTTACACACTACTGTGCATTAATTTAAGAAATAACAAGTAATCTGTTCTATAAGGTAAAAAAATGAAATTTAGGATATTTAACCAAGCTTTTCAGTTCTAAAAGTTGAGAATGCCAAATTTTGAAAGTAAGCAAGATGCCCTTCAATTGGTAAATTAATGACAAAATTGGTACATTCAAACTAGGGAATAAAATTCAAAAATATTATTTTTACAAAATGAGAAATAGCACCACCACAAGACAAAGAGAAATGTTAAATGCATATTGCTAAGTGAAAGAAGCCAATCTGAAAAAGGGTACATGATGTATGATTCCAGGTCTATGACATTCTACAACAGGTAAAACTGGAGACAGTGAAAAGACTGCTGATTGCCAGGGCTTCACATGGAAGGAGAGAGGGAGGTATGGATAGCATTTTTAGGGCAATGAAACTCTTCTGCAGGAAACTGTAAGGTAGGTACATGTCATCATACTTTTGTCAGAACCCAATGAACGTACAACATAAAAAGTGAACCCTAATGTAAAATGCAGACTTTATTTAATAATAATGTATCTGTCAATACTGGTTCATCAATTGTAGCAAATGTATTAAAACCAGAGTAATGCAAGATGTTACCAATAGAGGCTGGGGAAGGGGTGGGGGAAAGAGCAGGTGAGAACTACTGTACTTTCTGCTCACTTTTTCTGTAGACCTGAAATTGCTCAAGAAACCTGATATCTATTAGAAAATAAAGACAGAAGAGTGGTTTTTAAATTTTTATTTTATATGCAATAGGCTGTATTCTTTAGCTATTTTTTTAATCCCTAAGATAATTGAATATCATAAGAGCTAAAGGTGGTACTGGCTTGTTCAGATAAATTAAAATTCAAGTATAAAAATGGATGTTACAATGAACATGCTAAAGAGCCATGTTATCAGATATAAAAAGCAGCAAGCCCAGAGACATGGCTGATGGCTATTGTCTGAAAATATGCTCAGCACACCCAGAATCGCAAATTACCCTCTCTGTATACACCAACCCTTGCCTGCCATCCCTAAGCTAACCTCTCTTTTCCTTCAGCTTGTCTAAGCTGTGAATGGACTTTTGTCTGGGGCAGCAGGGAGCCGATAAATGTCTACTGTTTCATCTGAGAGTGATCAGTCAACATATTTTCAAAAATGATCCTGCCATAGCATTTTGAAAGACTGGTGTGTGTGTGTGAAAAAAGATTAAGAAAATAGATGCATTAATAAAAAGAGTGAAAGATTATTGAAATTAATTTTATATTATTTATGAAGCATTTGGTTTATGCCAGGCACTAATAAAATGATATATAAGAAATTATACAATATTTAGGGTCTTCTCTGATAGCTCAGACAGTAAAGAATCTGCCTGCAATGAAGGAGACCTGGGTTCAATCCCTGGTTTGGGAAGATCCCCTGGAAGAGGGCATGGCAACTCATTCCAGAATTCTTGCCTGGAGAATTCCCATGGACAGAGAACCCTGGCAGGCTATAGTACATGAGGTCTCAAAGAGTTGGACACGACTGAGCAACAAAGCACAGCACACACATTTAATTAACAAACATCCAAGAAATAAAGAAGATAGTCTAAATTATCTTCTTTATTTCTCATTATAATATGTAGCCACTCAGTCATGTATGACTCTTTGTAACCTCATGGACTGTAGCCCACCAGGCTCCTCTAACCATGGAATTCTCCAGGCAACAATACTAATGTGGGTTGCCTTTCTCTTCTCCAGGGAATCTTCCTGACCTGGGGATCGAATCCAGCTCTCCTGCATTGCAGGCAGATTCTTTACCATCTGAGCCACCAGGAAGGTCCATTTCTCATTATAACTCTAGAAAATAAGAGCTCTTCTTATCCATATTTTTTGACAAGGACCTTGTGGTTTTCAAACTTAATGAGACTTCCCATCGTGAGACAGTCAGAGAAAGACCCAGCCAGAATTCTGATCAGAGCCCAAGCTCTTAATGCAGAGGCCACACTGCCTCATCAAGCCTGAATTCAGGAAGCTGTGTTGCAATGCATAACTTTGTCCTCATAAATGGAACAGCAAGGAAATAAGTCGAGTGAGAGCTAGGGAAAGAGAGACAAGAATCGACTTCATTTCACTTGAAAAGTTATGTGACCAAACACGGGGTCCCACTGCCCGCAGCTCCAAAGTCAATAAAGAGGCCAGGTTGCAGGAAAGGAAAGTTTGCTTTATTTTGGAGGCCAGCAATCAGAGAGGGGGCAGTGAAGGCAGGTTCCTGTCCAAAGGCCAACCCCACCCACTAACAATCAGTGCCATGAACTTTTACGGGCTGAGGGAGGGGCTACCCGAAGAAGCAGCACAGCCAGCTCTTGTTCATTTTTTAATTTTAATGTATTGAAGGATAATTGCTTTATAGAATTTTCTTGTTTTCTGTCAAACCTCAACATGAATAAGTCATAGGTATATATACACCCCCTCCCTTTTGAACCTCTCTCCCCATCCCACCATATGTATAATAGATAGCCGTGGGAATTTGCTGTATGGCTCAGGACTCACACAGTCAGCTCTGACAGTCATCCTGAAATGGGTCATCAGTGCTCTGATCAGCATCATCTTGATTGTCTTAAGTGCGTGAATCTTCAGTTCCAAATGGTTTGTTCCCATTTCCTTAAAACCAGCTCTCAGAACTGTGGCAGCTCATGCCGGTGGCTATAGTCTGGTCATCATGGAGTTCCACCTGGTGAGCCTTTCAGTATCTACAACACAGCTCAAAGCAAATGGCTCAGAATATTATCTATAAGACCATGAGAAGGAAATAAACGTTCTTGAAACTGAAGTTGCTCAGTTGCGTCTGACTCTTTGTGACCCCGTGGACTGTAGCCTACCAGGCTCCTCCCTCCATGGGACTCTCCAGGCAAGAGTACTGGAGTGGGTTACCATTTCCTTCTACAGGGGATCTTCCTAACCCAGGGATCAAACCCGGATCTCCTGCATTCCAGGCGGATGCTTTAACCTCTGAGCCACCAGGGAAGACAGGTTAATGGTCCTTCAGTTCAGCTCAGTCATTCAGTCCTGTCCAACTCTTTGCAACCCCATGAATCACAGCACGCCAGGCCTCCCTGTCCATCACCAACTCCCAGAGTTCACTCAGACTCGGGTCCATTGAGTCAGTGATGCCATCCAGCCATCTCATCCTCTGTCGTCCCATCCTCCTCCTGCCCCCAATCCCTCCCAGCATGAGTCTTTTCCAATGAGTCAACTCTTTGCATGAGGTGGCCAAAGTATCGGAGTTTCAGCTTTAGCATCATTCCTTCCAAAGAAATCCCAGGGCTGATCTCCTTCAGAATGGACTGGTTGGATCTCCTTGCAGTCCAAGGGACTCTCAAGAGTCTTCTCCAACACCACAGCTCAAAAGCATCAATTCTTTGGTGCTCAGCCTTCTTCAGTCCAACTCTCACATCCATACATGACTACTGGAAAAACCATAGCCTTGACTAGACGGACCTTAGTCAGCAAAGTAATGTCTCTGCTTTTGAATATACTATTTGGGTTGCTCATTTTTTCTTCCAAGGAGTAAGCGTCTTTTAATTTCATGGCTGCAATCACTATCTGCAATGATTTTGGAGCCCAGAAAAATAAAGTCTGACACTGTTTCCACTGTTTCCCCATCTATTTCCCATGAAGTGATGGGACCGGATGCCATGATCTTCATTTTCTGAATGTTGAGCTTTAAGCCAACTTTTTTGCTCTCCTCTTTCACTTTCATCAAGTGGCTTTTTAGCTCCCCTTCACTTTCTGCCATAAGTGTGGTGTCATCTGCATATCTGAGGTTAATGACATTTCTCCCAGCAATCTTGATTCCAGCTTGTGTTTCTTCCAGTCCAGCGTTTCTCATGATGTACTCTGCATATAAGTTAAATAAGCAGGGTGACAATATACAGCCTTGACATACTCCTTTTCCTATTTGGAACCAGTCTGTTCCACGTCCAGTTTTAACTGTTGTTTCCTGACCTGCATACAGATTTCTCAAGAGGCAGGTCAGGTGGTCTGGTATTCCCATCTCTCTCAGAATTTTCCACAGTTTATTGTGATCCACACAGTCAAAGGCTTTGGCATAGTCAAGAAAGCAGAAAAAAATGTTTTCCTGGAACTCTCTTGCTTTTTCCATGATCCAGCGGTTGTTGGCAATTTGATCTCTGGTTCCTCTGCCTTTTCTAAAACCAGCTTGAACATCTGGAAGTTCACGGTTCACGTATTGCTGAAGCCTGGCTTGGAGAATTTTTAGCATTACTTTACTAGCGTGTGAGATGAGTGCAATTGTGCGGTAGTTTGGGCATTCTTTGGCATTGCCTTTCTTTGAGAGTGGAATGAAGGACTGACCTTTTCCAGTCCTGTGGCCACTGCTGAGTTTTCCAAATTTGATGGCATTGGGTGCAGCACTTTCACAGCATCATCTTTCACGATTTGAAATAGCTCAACTGGAATGCCATCACCTCCACTCGCTTTGTTTGTAGTGGTGCTTTCTAAGGCCCACTTGACTTCACATTCCAGGATGTCTGCGTCTAGATGAGTGATCACACCATCATGATTATCTTGGTCATGAAGATCTTTTTTGTACAGTTCCTCTGTGTATTCTTGCCATCTGTTCTTAATATCTTCTGCTTCTGTGGAAAATTCTGAAAGAGATGGGAATACCAGACCACCTGACCTGCCTCTTGGGAAATCTGTATGCAGGCTAGGAAGCAACAGTTAGAACTGGACATGGAACAACAGACTGGTTCAAAATAGGAAAAGCAGTACGTCAAGGCTGTATATTGTCCCCCTGCTTATTTAATTTATATGCAGAGTACATCATGAGAAACGCTGGACTGGAAGAAACACAAGCTGGAATCAAGATTGTCAGGAGAAATATCAATAACCTAGATAGGCAGATGACCCTTATGGCAGAAAGTGAAGAGGAGCTAAAAAGCCACTTGATGAAAGTGAAAGAGGAGAGCAAAAAAGTTGGCTTAAAGCTCAACATTCAGAAAATGAAGATCATGGCATCCAGTCCCATCACTTCATGGGAAATAGATGGGGAAACAGTGGAAACAGTGTCAGACTTTATTTTTGGGGGCTCCAAAGTCACTGCAGATGGTGACTGCAGCCATGAAATTAAAAGACACTTACTCCTTGGAAGAAAAGTTATGAGCAACCTAGGTAGTATATTCAAAAGCAGAGACATTACTTTGCCGACTAAGGTCCGTCTAGTCAAGGCTATGGTTTTTCCTGTGGTCATGTATGGATGTAAGAGTTGGACTGTGAAGGAGGCTGAACACCTAAGAATTGATGCTTTTGAGCTGTGGTGTTGGAGAAGACTCTTGAGAGTCCCTTGGACTGCAAGGAGATCCAACCAGTCCATTCTGAAGGAGATCAGCCCTGGGATTTCTTTGGAAGGAATGATGCTAAAGCTGAAACTCCGATACTTTGGCCACCTCATGCAAAGAGTTGACTCATTGGAAAAGACTCATGCTGAGAGGGATTGGGGGCAGGAGGAGGATGGGACGACAGAGGATGAGATGGCTGGATGGTATCACTGACTCGATGGACGTGAGTCTGAGTGAACTCTGGGAGTTGGTGATGGACAGGGAGGCCTGGCGTGCTGTGATTCATGGGGTCGCAAAAAGTCGGTCACGACTGAGCGACTGAACTGAACTGAACTGAACCATGCTCAATGACTAAGCTGTTACTATTTGGTCTCCTTTGACTGTTTTCCTTTGGTTCTGTATGTTCTCACTTTTCTGATTAAACTTATTCTTTGCCTAAAGCTTTTCCACAGATGAAAGGTAGGCAGAGGGTAGGGAGGGGCAAGGTTCTACTCCATTTCCATGATATCATTTTGCCCATTTTGGTAAAATCCTGTGTTTCCATTGCTTCCCCATCTTCATTCTACCTTAACTGACGTTAGCGTTTGCTGTTAAAAGCCGTGATTTCTAGCATTTGCCTATTTCTGTGGTGTAAATACTTCCACCATGGTTCATTTCAAGCTCCCAATGTGACATATCTGAACACAGATTTGGGTCAGATATGCACCATGGGTCTTGTAAACTGGCTCCAACACCACTGTTTACACCTCATAAGAATGGACACTTCGTTGCTGAGAAGTGATAAACTCCACTATTTGGAGCATAGTGCTTTTATGCTCTATGATATTTTTGGTGCATTGAGCTTGTTTCTGAAACTACCTGCGTGTATGAAGTCCCTTCAGTCGTATCTGACTCTTTGAGACCGTATGGACCATAGCCCACCAGGCTCTTCTGTCCATGGGATTCTCCAGGCAAGAATGCTGGAGTAGGTTGCCATGCCCTCCTCCAGGGGAACTCTTCAACCCAGGGATCAAACCCGCATCTTTTATGTCCCCTGCATTGGCAGGTGCATTCTTTACCTCTGGCGCCACTTGGGAAGCCCTAAAGTTTCCTGTGTGTATGTGAAAGTCGCTCAGTCGTGTCTGACTTTTTGTGACCCCATTGACTGTAGCCTGCCAGGCTTCTCTGTCCATCAATTCTCCAGGCAAGAATACTGGAGCAGCTGCCCATTCCCTTCTCCAAAGGATCTTACCAACGCAGAGATAGAATCCAGGTCTCCTGCATTGCAGGCAGATTCTTTGCCATCTGAGTAACCAGGGAAGCCCTCTCAAACTACCTAGATGGAAGCAATTTACCCTGGTAGATTTTGTGGTATTCCAGTCAAAACCTAGCAGGGCTATGAGTAGTTTCTCAGGTGGTGTTCTGATACCATAGTCCTGGGATTGCAAACAGTGAGTCTATCCAGATACAGAAGCCAGAGGTAGATCTTTGATACTGTGATAGTGTTGCTGGGTGATTTGCTGAATTAATTCTCCTGTGGACCAGTTAGGCATCTATTCTTCAAAAGGAACCAGTAATGAAAAGAGGAAATAAGAATGTTCCTAGACGCTCATGTGTGAAGGGCTATAACTTGTGCTGTACAGTGTTCCCAGTGAGAGGGGTGCTGGATGGGGGGCCTGGGCTCACTCCTAGGTTCTGTGTCCTGGCACAAATCTCTCTGTGGCAACTCTCATCTCTGTGTTCACGCATTCAGGGCCAAACCCACCAAGACAAGCATGGGAAGCCTGGGCATC
The DNA here is from genome assembly GCF_023091745.1 of Budorcas taxicolor. Lineage (NCBI taxonomy): Eukaryota > Metazoa > Chordata > Mammalia > Artiodactyla > Bovidae > Budorcas > Budorcas taxicolor. The sequence continues at coordinate 2,114,435 of NC_068923.1, forward strand.
CACGGGGAGGCATGGCAGGCTCTGTGGGCTGCAGGAAACTCATGCAGGCTCTCCCCCATGCTACAGTGAACATCCAAACACGTGTTCCTCACCTGTCTGGACGCTTCTAGGACTGTGAATGTTGCCACACTCTCCCCAAACTCAGCACATGAGTAATAAACCTCTCAGCAGTCTCTGGATGTGAGTGTGACACCATCAGTATTGACACACAAACCAATATTGAGTGAGGGATTGATCCCTCCCTTAACCAGACAGCCACAAAACACTAAATCTAAGACTGCTTACTAATACCTGCAGATCAGAAAATCTAGAGTCTGTCCAATCACAAATGTGCACCCAGGCTTTCTGATGGGCTTCTATGTGGGGCCTAAGGGAAGAATGAGCCTGGGAGCTGCCAGGGGTCAAGCATCAGAATGGAATCACTGCATGTAGGTCCGAAAATAGTCAAGCAGTTTGGTTTCAACATAACATGCAGAAGAGTGTGGGTCAGGCATAAATAGAGGATGGCCATGTGTGCTGGGTGCAAGTTCATTATACTTTCTCGTCTCAATATGTTTGAAATTTGATATAAATTTATGTTACTTTTTATTATTTGTATTGAAGTATAGTTGATTTACAATGTAGTGTTAGTTTCAGGCTATAGGAAAGTTACTCAGTGATACATATGTATGTATCTACTCTTTTTTCCTCTAACAGTTTATTACAAGATATTGAGTAGTTCCCTGTTCTATACAGGAGTTTCTTGTTGTTTATTTCATATATAGTAGTGTGCATATTTAGATCCCAAACTCCTGATTTATCCTTGTCCCACCCCTTCCCCCTTTGGCAACTGTAACTTTATTTTCCACTTCTGCAAGTCAGTTTCTATTTTGTAAATAAGTTTCATCTGTATCATTTTCTTTTAGACTCCACATGTAAACAATATTGTATGATATTTGTCTGTCTGACTTCATTTAGTGTGACAATCTCTATGTCCATCCACTTTGCTGCAAACGGCATTATTCATTCTTTTGGTGGCTGAGTAACATTCCATTGTAAGTATTACCACATTTCTTTTATCAATTTGTCTGTTGATAGACCTGTGAAGTGGAGTATTTCCTGCCATATCAATAAACAAGGATGTTACAGCCATTAGCTATTCCAGTCCTTCAAACATAAATTGCCCCCAAAAAGCAATACCTATAATCAGGCTGCTCTCAGGCTGCCACCCTTCCCCACAGTGAGTGGGGAACTAAGGATGTGAAAAATCAGATTGCAGGATGCTGGCCCCAGATAGCTGAGATGCATATGAAATGAATGATTTCAGTGAGCCCAGACTCTTACATCTTTCCATACATAGAAAAACTCTAAAATCCTTAACTTGAGCTATCTGGTTTTCCCTAATTAACAATAATCTTTTGATGTTCACACTACCTGCCCCTTGTTAAAAACTTCTATATAATGTGATTGCTCCCCTTGCCTCCTCAGAACGGTTCTTTCCAGGTTACGAGAGATGCTGTCTCCCAGGCTTGAAGTCCTAAAAATTCCCACCAAATAAAATATAACTCTCAACTTCAAGATCGTGGCTATTTTTTAAGTCAAGAGACACTTAGGTTGCTTCCATGTCTTGGCTATTGTAAATAGTGCTGCAATGAGAATTGGCATTTGTGTACTTTTCATATTACGGTTTTCTCCAGATATATACCTGGGACTAAGATTGCTGGGTCATGTGGTGATTCTATTTTTCTGAGAATCCTCCATATTCTTTTCCATAGTGGTTGCCCCAGTTTACATTCCCACCAACAGTATATGAGTGTTCCCTTTCCTCCACGTCCTTGCTGACATCCGTTATTTGTGTTCTTTATGATGATGGCCATTCCTACTGTTGGGAGACAGTACCATATTTTAATTTTAACTTGCTTTTCTCTAGTAATTAGCAATGTTGAGCATGCCATTAGCTTTTTTAAAAGTCTGGTTCAGTATAATATAAAAATCTTCAGTTTCTCATCCACTTTAAGCAGTTCACTTGACTCAGGAATCTGAGGTGTGGAATGGGGCATGATCGGTTTCTCTTGCATTTCTACTCATTTCTAAACCCTCCTCTCTGTGTCTCCAGGCTGCTCCAGGGCTGTGCTGAGAGCTGGCAAGAAGATGAGGGGACTCAGAAGGTGGTGATCCAGCCCAGTGCCCTCCACAGGGTGAGGGTGCCATTATCATCTCTGGGTGAGGGTCCCCTGCAGCCCTAATTCCTAGACTCATGTTTCTGGTTGCAACACCCACCCCATCTTCAGCCCCTTTAACTCTGTGTCCCAAGTCTCCTTCTGCCAGGGATGCCTCGGCCCTGGAGGGAGCCCTCTGAGTGTAAGGGAGCTGGATCCTATGGTGCCTTCCCAGGAGAGACCCCTCCCTAATATCCTGCTTTTGCTCCTCTCTGAAGGGCCTAGATAACAGTATCTGATGCACCTTTCTTGAGTTGTTTTATAGATGTGAAAACCTCCCACCAAATGGAAGATGTTAATTACTTGACAATCACGAGCACATAGCCCCAGGCCTCCTGGAGCCTAAGGACTGATAACGTGAACCCCTGTGACACCACCCTATTTCCTCACCATCAGCCAGTCAGAATTGTGCATGAGCTGGTCACGGACTCTGCAACCTCCTCCCTCACCAGGCTTTTAAAAATGTTTTGCCAAAACCCTTCAGGGAGGCTGGGGCTTCTGGGGGTCATGAACCACCCATCTCCTTGCATTGCCTTGCAATAAACCTTTACCTGCTCCACATTGTATTTTGGTCAATTTGGTGTCACAGTGCATAGGGCACAAGAAATTGTGCTAACAATAAAATGGAAACCCGAGTTCTTGTTTGCAGAGCCAAAGAATGAACTTTGCATGCAACACTCATGGTAGAAACCAACAGGATTTATTTCAGAGAGAAGCAAAGTACAAAACTCTCAGCATAGAACCTGAGAGTGGGTGAAGTGCTCCCCAAAAGGGGGGACTGGAGCAATGGCTGTATGGTGCAGTAGCAGCCAAGAGGAGATACCTCAAGTCCAAGGTCAGGAGCAGTGGCTGTGAGGAGATACCCCACGTCCAAGGCCAGGAGCAGCGGCTGTGAGGAGATACTCCACATCCAATGTAAAGAGCAGCAGCTGTGCTTTGCTGGAACAGCTGTGAAGAGATACCCCACGCCCAAGGTAAGAGAAACCCAAGTAAGATGGTAGAAGCTAAGAGAGGGCATCAGAGGGCAGACAGACTGAAAGCACAATCACAGACAACTAGCCAATCTGATCACACTGACCACAGCCTTGTCTAACTCAATGAAACTAAGCCATGCCCTGTGGGGCCACCCAAGATGGGTGGGTCGTGGTGTAGAGGTCTGACAGAATGTGGTCCATTGGAGAAGGGAATGGCAAACCATTTCAGTATTCTTGCCTTGCGAACCCTATGAACAGTATGAAAAGGCAAAAAGATAGGATACTGAAAGATGAACTCCCCAGGTCAGTAGGTGCCCAATATGCTGCTAGAGATCAGTGGGGAAATAACTCCAGAAACAATGAAAGGATGGAGACAAAGCAAAAAACAACACCCAGTTGTGGATGTGACTGGTGATAGAAACAAGGTCTGATGCTGTAAAGAGCAATATTGCATAGGAACCTGGAATGTTAGGTCCATGAATCAAGGCAAATTGGAAGTGGTCAAACAGGAGATGCCAAGAGTGAATGTTGACATTCTAGGAATCAGCAAACTAAAATGAACTGGAATGGTGAATTTAACTCAAATGACCATTATGTCTACTATTATGGGAAGGAATCCCTTAGAAGAAATGGAGTACCCAACATAGTCAACAAGAGTCCAAAATGCAGTACTTGGATGCAATCTCCAAAATGACAGAATGATCTCTGTTGGTTTCCAAGGCAAACCATTCATTATCACAGTAATCCAAGACTATGCCCCAACCAGTAATGCTGAACAAATTGAATGGCTCTATGAAGACCTACAAGACCTTTTAGAACTAACACTCCAAAATCATGTCGTTTTCCTTATAGGGGACTGGAATGCAAAAGTAGGAAGTCAAGAAACACCTGGAGTAATGGGAAAATTTGGGCTTGGAGTACAGAATGAAGCAGGGAAAAGGCTAATAAAATTTTGCCAAGAGAATGCACTGGTCATAGCAAACACCCTCTTCCAACAACACAAGAGAAAACTCTACACATGGACATCACCAGATGGTCAACACTGAAATCAGATTGATTATATTCTTTGCAGCCAAAAATGGAAAAGCTCTTTACAGTCACCAAAAATAAGACTGGGAGCTGACTGTGGCTCAGGTCATGAACTCCTTATTGCCAAATCAAACTTAAATTAAAGAAAGTGAGGAAGACCATTAGACAATTCAGGCATGACCTAAATCAAATCCCTTATGATTATACAGTGGAAGTGAGAAATAGATTTAAGGGACTAGATCTGATAGACAGAGTGCCTGATGAACTATGGATGGAGGTTTGTGACATTGTACAGGAGTCAGGGATCAAGACCATCTCCAAGAAAAAGAAATACCAAAAAAGCAAAATTGCTGTCTGAGGAGGCCTTACAAATAGCTGTGGAAAGAAGAGAAGTGAAAAGCAAAGGAGAAAAGGAAAGATATACTCTTTTGAATGAAGAGTTCTAAATAATAGCAAGGAGAGATAAGAAAGCCTTCCTCAGTGATCAATGCTAAGAAATAGAGGAAAACAATAGAATGGGAAAGACTAGAGAGCTCTTCAAGAAAATTAGAGATACCAGGGGAATATTTCATGCAAAGATGGGCTCAATAGAAGACAGAAATGGTATGGACCTAACAGAAGCAGAAGATATTAAGAAGAGATGGCAAGAATACACAGAAGAACTGTACAAAAAAGATCTTCATGACCAAGATAATCACAATGGTGTGATCACTCACCTAGAGCCAGACATCCTGGAATGTGAAGTCAAGTGGGCCTTAGGAAGCATCACTACTAACAAAGCTGGTGGAGGTGATGGCATTCCAGTTGAACTATTTCAAATCGTGAAAGATGATGCTGTGAAAGTGCTGCACTCAATATGCCAGCAAATTTGGAAAACTCAGCAGTGGCCACAGGACTGGAAAAGATCAGTTTTCATTCCAATCCCAAAGAAAGGCAATGCCAAAGAATGCTCAAACTACCGCACAATTGCGTTCATCTCACACACTAGTAAAGTAATGTGCAAAATTCTCCAAGCCAGGCTTCAGCACTATGTGAACCATGAACTTCCAGATGTTCAAGCTGGTTTTAGAAAAGGCAGAGAACTAGATCCAACAACCACTGGATCATGGAAAAAGCAAGAGAGTTCCAGAAAACCATCTATTTCTGCTTTCTTGACTATGCCAAAGCCTTTGACTGTATGGATCACAATAAACTGTGGAAAATTCTGAAAGAGATGAGAATACCAGACCACCTGACCTACCTCTTGAGAAATCTATATGCAGGTCAGGAAGCAATAGTTAGAACTGGACATGGAACAACAGACTGTTTTCAAATAGGAAAAGGAGTAAGTCAAGGCTGTGTATTGTCAGCCTGCTTACTTAACTTCTATGCAGAGTAGTGGTGGTGGTGGTTTAGTTGCTAAGTATTGTCCGACTCTTACAACCCCGTGGACTGTAGCCCACCAGACTCCTCTGTCATGGGATTTTCCACGCAAGGATACTTGAGTGAATTGTCATTTCCTTCTGCAGGGGATCTTCCTGACCCAGGAATTGAACCCAGGTCTCTTGCATTGCAGATAGATTCTTTACCGACTGAGCTATGAGGGAAGCCTGCTGGGCTCGAAGAAGCACAAGCTGGAATCATGATTCCCGGGAGAAATATCAATAACCTCAGATATGCAGATGAAACCACCCTTATGGCAGAAAGTGAAGAACTAAAGAACCTCTTGATGAAAGTGAAAGAAGAGAATAAAAAAGTTGGCTTAAAGCTCTACATTCAGAAAACTAAGATCATGGAATCTGGCCCCATAACTTCATGGCAAATAGATGGGGAAAGAGTGGAAAGAGTGGCAGACTTTCTTTTGAGGGGCTCCAAAATCACTGCAGATGGTGATTGTAGCCATGAAATCAGTCCATTCTGAAGGAGATCAGCCCTGGGATTTCTTTGGAAGGAATGATGCTAAAGCTGAAACTCCAGTACTTTGGCCACCTCATGCGAAGAGTTGACTCATTAGAAAAGACTCTGATGCTGGGAGGGATTGGGGGCAGGAGGAGAAGGGGACGACAGAATATGAGATGGCTGGATGGCATCACTGACTCGGTGGACATGAGTCTGAGTGAACTCTGGGAGTTGGTGATGGACAGGGAGGCCTGGCGTGCTGTGATTCATGGGGTTGCAAAGATTTGGAAATGACTGAGTGACTGAACTGAACTGACACATTGGAAGAAAAGTTATGACCAACCTAGACAGCATTTTAAAAAGCAGAGACATTACTTTGCCAACAAACGTCTGTCTACTCAAGGCTATGGTTTTTCCAGTAGCCATGTATGGATGTGAGAGTTGGAGTATAAAGAAAGCTGAGTGCCAAAGAATTGATGCTTTTGAACTGCGGTGTTGGAGAAGACTCTTGAGAGTCCCTTGGCCTGCAAGGAGATAAAACCAGTCCATCCTAAAGGAGATCAGTCCTGAGTGTTCATTGGAAGGACTGATGTTGAAGCTGACACTCCAAGACTTTGGCCACCTGATGCGAAGAGCTGACTCATTTGAAAGGACCCTGATTTGGGGAACGATTGAAGGCAGGAGGAGAAGGGGATGACAAAGGATGAGATGGTTGGATGGCATCACCAACTCAATGGACATTGGTTTGGTTGGACTCCAGGAGTTTGTGATGGACAGGAGGCCTGGTTTGCTTCAGTTCATGGGGTCGCAGAGTTGGACAAGACTGAGCTACTGAACTGATAGCAATTTATATCCTTCCTAGTATTGACTTGTACACTTTTGATCGGTTCTTATTTTTAACATATGGTATTTCTAACCAACCAACTTAAAGTTTGCACTTCTAACTAATTTGCTTAAAGGTTTAACTTGACATCTTCATGGCGTTTGATTCTTGGATTCTTGTTTTCTTAGACATTAAGTCACCATCCCACAACCTTTACTCAAGACCACTGGCCGTTTTACAATGGACCAGATGTATAGGTTAAAGATCAATGATCATCAGTTGTTTTTCTCTCAGGCATATGGAACAGAAGTTAATTACTACCCTTTCTTGGATCTGAGTGCTAATAATTTATCAGATGAAGGACACATTCCTCTAAGAGTCAGTAATTTAGGACAAAGCTTTAGGTTAATGGAGTGGGATGTTTATTGAAACAGGCTGAAGTCTCAGATTTCCTACACTACCTGCCTAATAAATTTTGCCTCAACAAGAGCAGGGTTTTCATCAATGTGACTCAAAAGTCAATTATTTTGTATTGAGTCCACAGGGCTGGAGAGAGCCTTCGGATGGGAGCAGGGACTCTGTTCTGTCCTGGAGAGAATCTAGATGCTCCCTAGGAGTCTAATGCTGCCAGGAGTCGAATGCTGGTCCTTAAGGCCCAGCACTCCAGCTAAGCATGGCAGATTCTGTAAGAACCAAGAGGCAGGCCAGCAGATTTCTGCTTCTTATGAACAGCCTGGGGTGGATGGGCACTTCCCCCAAGAAGGACTTCCCTTGGGAGCAGCACAAGGAGCTCTCCCTCCCAGCCCTGTTTTCTTACCCCCAAAGGAGACACTTGGCACTCCAGTTACTCTCCCCAGAGAAAGCGCTCACTCCTAATTTACAGTCCCTTTTTTGGTATTACTCTAGAAGTAGAGTGTAGAGTTAAAGGTGGCCAAGCGATGTTTTGAATTTCCATTTTGCAAATTTTGCCTAAAAACTCTGGCATCTGCTCTTAGAATTTGCAGGCAATTAACACCCTTCCTTATCAGCTTCCTCTGGGAGCTTGGCCAAAATTCTGAAACAACAGGGAAATCACACTTAGCATCCTCCCTGCTTGTGTTTGAGATTATTTTAAGGCAGTGGTACCTAAGACATTTCAGGAAAACAACAACACACAAATGTAAGCGGTTATTTTGTAAAACCTCTTAGGATTTGGTAAAAATCATATTTTGGGTAATAAACATCAGAAGTGCAGGATTCTGAGAGAGATACATGGCATTTAGAGAAAAAGGATTACAATTTGCATCTACAAATTATTGGACTCAAGTGACTTTAAAGACCGTTGCTGTTGTTCAGTCGCTCAGTCATGTCTGACTGTTTGCGACCCTGTGGACTTCAGTATGCCAGGAATGCCTGTCCTTCACTATCTCTTGGGATGGGGAGAAATCCATGCAACTTGGGGAGCTCAAGTATTACTGCCCTTCCCATTACTACTGAGAAAAATCTTTGTCATATTGAATCATCATCTAAGACCTCATTCTTTTTTCACACCAGATGCCGAAAAACAGTAAAATGCTGGAGGGGAAAATGCCCTGGTCCAGCATCTACCAATGCATTTTCTCACCCAAAGGGAAGATATTGGACCTAGTGGGACTCAGGCACTGGAAATGACCAGAGATGAACTGAGGAGGGAACCTATTTGACATCATTCTTCAGCTGGTAAAGAAGCCACCTGCAATGAGGGAGACCTGGGTTTGATCCCTGGGTTGGGAAGATCCCCTGGAAAAGGGAAAGGCTACCCACTCCAAAATTCTGGCCTGGAGAATTCCATGGACTGTATAGTCCATGGGGTCGCAAAGAATCGGGCACAACTGAGCGACTTTCAATTTCACTTATCAATATCAAAGAAGAGACTGTCATGGAACAGACTTAGAAAGCAAACTTATGGTTACTTATGGAAACAAACTTATGGAGAGAGATGGCGGGAGGGATAGTTAGCGAGTTTGGAATCAACATGTACACACTATTACATTATAAATGGATAACCAGCACATGTATAACTCATGGAACTCTGCTCAATGTTATGTGGCAGTCTGAATGACTACGGAGTTTGGGGTAGCATGTATACATGCATATGTATGTCTGAGTCCCTCTGCTGTCCACCTGAAACTATCACATTGTTAATCAGCTATACCCCAATACAGAATAAAAAGTTTAAAAAGGGGGCTGTCCTGTCAAGTTCTGTCTTGCATTCAGTTAGACAGATATCCTTTTACCAAATAGCTGTTTAGAAATTCCAAGCCATTTTATACATAACAACAACGAAATCTCAAGTTTTGCCTTTCAGCCATGACCCTTAAAACAAACCGTGCAGTTGGATTAGGGGCTGGCAGCAGGGAGGATTCTCGTGGCATCTGGATGGCAGTGCTCACTTTGCCCCTGTGCACTTGGATGTGCTCACTTTTCCAGGGATGTGTCAGAAGGTACTTGCATAGAGAACAGATTTATAAGGAAGCAGAAATAAAAGGTGAAATATGAGAGCCCCTCTGAGACCAGCCCTTTGCTCAGACTGCCCCATAGAATGGATGGGTACTTCTCCAGGGACCTGGGCAGACCTGATTTGGGGGTGGTAAGGGATCACAGCCATCAAAGTCATTCCAGAAAGAAGATCTATGGATTAGGCTTCTGCTTCCCTCTGAAGACAGGCTGCTGCTGGTGCAAAGAGTATTAGTAATAACCACAGCAATAGCAATTATAATGCTTTAAAACTGCTGCTGCGGTTCAGCTCTCCCACAGCCAGGGAGAGGGGTTCTGAGGGAGGATGTGACTTGGCCAAGTTACGCGTCAGGCTGGGCAGAGTTCCAACGCTCCCACCACCCTGGGTGTAGGTCTGGGCAGGTGTGCTGGCCTGGCTGCCTCCCTGGGGACCCCACCCACCTCCCAACCCTCCCCAAGATTCAGGGACCACAGGAAAGGCACGCTCGGAGGTGAGCAGACTTCCGGGTTAGTCATGTTTCCATCCTTCTGTCTTAATCCCTGTGAATGTCAACAAAACCCAGGAATGCTCAACAGAGGCTCCTCCAAAACAAACCTCTCTCATGAGCTGTCCTTTTTGTCTCATTGTATTTGTCTGCCTGTCATTAAATAATTCTCACAGAGCCAGCTCAGATCACTCTAAATCCAGAGCCTAAGTCACCAAGGAGGGAAAAAAAAAAAAAAAGCAGTCAAGTTACTTCTGTGTAAACAGAGATGGGACTCCTGGCATTTCCACATTCTCTGAATGGCCCCAAACTTGGAAGCCTGAACTGATTTCTTCACAAACTTCTGGTCCTGTGATGCTGAGCCTGTGATGCTCCATGCCTCCTCTTCTCTGGACAAGTACTTCCTCATTGAGGAATCGAAAGTCAGTTCAGGAAGCTTCCATCTTCACATAAGAGACCATTGTGTAGACATCAATACAATACATACACATATGATCCAAGGAGGTAAAGCCTGTGCAGAGCCTGAACCTCGAGATCCTGGGGAGGGTGGCCCTGAGCTTCAGATCGGTCTGTCCTAGCTCTGGCTCTGCTGCGGACAGGGAGCTCAAGAGCATTTCACCTGCTCAGGTCACGTGTTCAGGCCCCATTCCTTCCTCTAGAAGATGCGCAGTTCCTTCCAGTTTTAACAATTTGAGATTCAATCACATTGAGGGGGATTAAACCAGACTCCTGGCACTGCTTTTTCTAAGGCTGCTTTTGCCTGAAGCATATGTAATGCTAAATATAATTTTCAACTGCATTTCTCTCTCTGTTTATGGCTCCTTTGACTAAGCCAAGATGAGCCTGTTTGGTTCAAAGCTAGACAGCTGAGTGTGCTGAGCACATTCACACAGCGCTGCCTATAACATTGGGTTTCTTGGAATTGTCCATGGAGAAGCAAAAGGCATCTTAAGCTGGGCTATAGTCAGAATACCGTTCAGGTATTCTGATTGCGGGCAGGAGGAGGAGGGGCTGATAGAGGATGGAATGGTTGCCTGGCATCACTGACTCAATGGACATGGGTTTGAGCCAACTTAAGGAGATGGTGAAGAATAGGGAAGCCTGGCGTGCTGCAGTCCATGGGGTCACAAAGAGTCAGACACGACTGAGCAACTGAACAGCAACAGCAACAGTCAGAATATCTAGATGAATTGCAAAGACCAGGGCTGCTTTTAACTGAGTGAGATGAATGAATGTTTGGGCTGAAATGCCCTATCTATTTACCCAGGTCCTGTCAACTGAACCGCAGGCAATCTCCACCTCCATCTCTTCCTAATCTCCTCTTAGGAACAGACCAGCTGTCTTTGGTCTCCTCTGAACATTCAGAGGGGGATGTGCAAACAGGCAGAGGCCAACGTGGGAAGTGGAAGTCTCCACTGGTTTCTTCATGACCCTCTGATCGTGTGATGCTGAGCAGCATGGATGCCCCACGCCTTCTCCTCTGTGGACAAGCACCTACTCATTGAGGAACAGGGTCTAGGTTCAGAGCCCTGCAGGGGTCACCAGAGCAGGATGTGCTGTGGGATGGTGGTGGCCCAGCTGCATCATGGAGAGGTGTCTCAAGTTCTGGTTTTAATTGCAGGCTGAAAGTCTGTCCTCTTATGGCTTGTACTCAGAGACTTTTAAGGAGCACCTGGGCCAGGAGTGATGAGGAAATGATGGAAATTTGTTTGAAGAGTTGAATGCAGTCTGCAGAGAAGGACCTGCCTTTGATACAGGCAATTCAGAGGATAATAGTAATAGTGGAGAGTGGAACTATTTATAGAGTTTTTTAAAAGTGGAAAGTTCCTGTTCTTACATCTGTTTGTAAAGAAGTCATAGTATCTTTAATCACTGTTCAGTAAATAGGTTACCTTTTTGCAGTGGGAAACACAAAATTTAGAACAAAGCAAACCTGATCGTATACTCTATAGGGTGAAAGCCAGCCAGCTCTGGAACCTCGTGGTCAAGGAGGCTCCTGGAGGCCACCACTGGCCTGGAGGAGGTAGTAGCTTTCTGGGGACGGTACCAATATACCCAGTTAAGGAGCACTGTGATGGTGTGCATGGTCTATGGCAGCCACAGAATAGCAGTGAGTAGAGCTGTCCATCAGTGCTGTGCACTCATTAAACCACACGACCACTGTGGCTCTGAGGAGGAGGACGAGGTGGGGTCACAGGTATCTGCCCAGCTGCTGATCGGCAGCTCATGGTTGCCTAGTGACTGGTGAGGCTGTGTCCGGACCATCAAGTCTAGAAGGCTTCTCCCCAGCCCAGAGTCTTCTACTTAGGGGGAATATGGATTAGTGTGTGGTGGTGAATTTACAGATATAGAAAAGCCGCTAAGACATACAAAGCAAAGAACACACCCTTTTTAAAAAAGTTGTTATTTAGGCAGTCCTTGGAGAAGGCAATGGCACCCCACTCCAGTACTCTTGCCTGGAAAATCCAATGGACGGAGGAGCCTGGAAGGCCACAGTCCATGGGGTCACTGAGGGTCAGACACGACTGAGTGATTTAACTTTCACTTTTCACTTTCATGCATTGGAGAAGGAAATGGCAACCCACTCCAGTGTTCTTGCCTGGAGAATCCCAGGGATGGGGGAGCCTGGTGGGCTGCCGTCTCTGGGGTCGCACAGAGTCAGGCACGACTGAAGCGACTTAGCAGCAGCAGCAGCAGGCAGTCCTAAGATGGCGGAGGAATAGGACGGGGAGACCACTTTCTCCCCCACAAATTCATCAAAAGATCATTTGAACGCTGAGCAAATTCCACAAAACAACTTCTGAACGCGGGTAGAGGACATTAGGCACCCAGAAAGGCAGTACATTCTCTTTGAAAGGAGGTAGGACAAAATATAAACGATAAAATGAGAGACAAAAGAGGTAGGGAAAGAGACCCGTCCCAGGGAGGGAGTCGTGAGTGAGGAGAAGTTTCCCAACACCAGGAAGCCCCTGACCGGTGGGTCTGTGGGGAGCTTTGGAATCTCAGAGGGCAACATAACCAGAAGGGAAGGGTAAAAAAAAGCTGTTATTTAATGAGTTTTGTGGGGAAAAAAAAACACGTTTTCCTCCTCTCCCAGCCCTGACAAGCCTGAGTTGAAGGGCAGTGCGTGGAAAGGTGAGGAGACTCAACAGGTGGAATGAGCCTGTCCACGCTAGACAGGAAAGCCAAACAGAAACGTTTCTATGAATTTTAGTTGGTAAACAGGGAATGAGAACTCCTGTGTGGTAATTCTTAGTTTTCAGAGCACTTCCTCAAATGATTCTTGGCGCGTACCGCCTCCTTTCACAGATGTGGAGAGTATGTCAACAACTCATGCGAATCCCACAGTGATTTGTTGGCGGCCGTGGAGAGACTGCCGGCTCAACGGGCAGAGTCCTTTCTCTTCTGTTGGCGAGCACCTTTCTGGCTCCTCTGGTTGGGGAGCACCTTTCTGGCTCCTCTGGTTGGGGAGCACCTTTCTGGCTTCTCTCATCTCTTAACGGAGGGCTGATTTTGAAACGATACTCCAGTGACATTCAAATTTGAGCAGCTCCTTAAGCCTTTAAGGAAACCTACTTTATATAATAAAAAAATCAAGAATTACTATGATGTGTTGATAATAAAAGCTCATTGAACACATTATATGTTGGGAATCAAGCTCAGTATATTTGCATGTGTTGCTTAATGGAATTCTCACAGTGACTCTTTCAGGAAAGAAATATTGTTTGTCCCAAATCGTTTCATTTAGTTTTTTTTTTTAAATTTTTATTGAAGTATAGTTGATTTACAACATTGTGTCAATTTCTTCTGTACAGCAAAGTGATTCAGGTATATGTATATATACATTCTTTTTTCATATTCTTTTCCATTATGGTTTATCAACGGATATTGAATATACTTCCCTGTGCTATACAGTAGGACCTGGTTGTTTATCCGTCCTATACATAATAGGGCACATCTGCTAATCCCAAACTCCTAAATTATCCCTTCCCCAACCCCTTCCCTCTTGGTAACCACAAGATGTTCTCTATGTCTGGGAGTCTGTTTCTGCTTTATAGTTGATTTTGTGTTATGGTTTAGATTCCACATGTAAGTGATATCACATGGGATTTGTCTTTGTCTGGCTCACTTTACTTAGCATGGTAATCTCTAGGCCCATCCATTTGAAGGTCCATCAACATTGCTGCAAATGTGTTGGTCCCAATTTGGGCATGAGAGATCTAAAGCACAGTGGTTTAAGTTTCTTGTAAAATCTATAAAGCTAGTGATTCCTGCAGCATGCCTTTGCCCACATTGTGCCTTGTCTGTAACGGTGCCGGGTTAGTGAACACACGTCACCTGCTCCCAGTTGAATCTGAGCTCACACCCTCTTACCAAGGACGGCTTCACCACAGTCTAAGATGGTATCTTTTCCTTTGAAGAAGGCAACCCAAGAGGTCCCACGTGACCTGTCCTGAGGCCATGAACAGTCTGGCGTAGCAGCTAAGAGCACTGTTTTGTGTCAGATGCACCTGAGTACAAACACACCCAGGAAGTCTCTAGTTAGGATGCACATCTAAGCTACTCATTTAACCTTGCTGAGGTTGTCTCCTTTTGTAAACATGTGGGCAGCCCTACCTACTTCATAGAGTTGGTGGGGACATGAACATTCTCTCCAATAACCATACAAAGTCCTGGCAACTAGTGAGTCTTCAGTATGACATTTGTCTTGCTTCTGTTTCACTGAGATTTTCTGAAAACCTCATTGTTTGGCTGTGTCTGCTGCCCCTTCTCTCAGGGGCAGAGAGAGTAATTCATTTAAATTATGATTGAGGACTTGCTGTGCTAGGCACTTAGAACAGAGAAATAAACATCATCCTTGATCTTCAGGAAATTACTTGACTGGTCAGAGGAGTCGACCCAAAATACTTACAGTCCAATGTGATAATGAAGGCTGGAACAGTGTTCTTGGGAGCACAGAGGGAAAACTAATTCTATCTGGGGGCAGTAAGAAGATCTCACAGATGTGCAATAAGCAAGACAAATAAACGGCATATCCAAATTCTGATCCTCTCCAAGAGAAGATGGCAAGACAGCGTCTCTGAGGTCCTCTCTGAGCATCGTGCCAAGACAGGGCAAAACTGTGATCTGAGGCTGCTCTGGTCTGTGTGTTCCCAGGTTCCCACAGAGAACTGTGACGACTCACATCGGCTAATACGCTGGATCTCCTTAGAGCACGTAAATCCAGACTTAAGGTTTCTTTATTTTTTTTTTTATTACTTCTGAGAAGGCACCTTCCCACCCAGCTCAGCGTTCCCATCCTAATGAACTCTTCTGGGGCAAAAGATGAGTATGATCTCTTTCACTGGGCATCATTTGCTTTTGTCCTGGTCACTCAAGATACACGTCTTTTACATGAAATCGGTTCTCAGCTCAACCCATCAATCAAGAACCTGGGATGCCCCAGTCTCTTCCACAGCAGTTTCCTTGGCAACCAGAGTCCAGTCAGTTCAGTTCAGCTCAGTCACTCAGTTGCATCTGACTCTTTGCAATCCCATGGACTGCAGCACGCCAAGCCTCCCTGTCCATCACCAACTCCCGGAGCTTGCTCAAACTCATGTCCATTGAATCAGTTATGCCATCCATCACTCTCATCCAACCATCTCATTCTCTGTCGTCCCCTTCATCTCCTGCCTTCAATCTTTCCCAGCATCAGGGTCTTTTCCAATGAGTCAGCTCTTCACATCAGGTGGCCAAATTATTGGAGTTTCAGCATCAACATCAGTCCTTCCAATGAATACCCAGGACTGATCTCGTTTAGGATGGACTGGTTGGATCTCCTTGCTGTCCAAGGGACTCTCAAGAGTCTTCTCCAACACCACAGTTCAAAAGCATCAATTCTTCGGTGCTCAGCCTTCTTCACAGTCCAACTCTCACATCCATACATGACCACTGGAAAAACCATAGCCTTGACTAGACGGACCTTTATCAGCAAAGTAATGCCTCTGCTTTTTAAAATGCTGTCTAGGTTGGTCATAACTTTTCATCCAAGGAGCAAGTGTCTTCTGATTTCATGGCTGCAGTCACCGTCTGCAGTGAGAGCTGGCCAAGCCACAGTGGGACCAAGTGAAACCCTGCGGGGGTATGGCCATGCTCTCTGCTTTGGAAGAGTGAGAGGCCACCCTGGAGACGTGCTTGGCTGCAAATCCGCCAGCCCAGCTGCCATCACTTTGTGTGTGTTGAGCCCCTTCCATCTGGACACCTTAGAGCAGGAATGCTTTCAGAGAGCAGAATCATCATTATACACATTGTTCTGCCAGGGCTTCTCCAGTGGGCTCCTTTGCCTCATCTTTTCTTTATTTTCTTTCCTTCCTTCCTTCCTTCCTTCCTTCCTTCCTTCTTTCTTTCTCTCCTTTAATTTTAGCCACTCCCTTGACCCTGCCTCCCAGTTACTTTTAGTTGCCCGTGAAAATGCCACACTGACATGCTGGGGTAAAGAGCACACAATATCCTCTGCTTCCCCATCAGCACCCCATCGATCTTCCATGGTAATCAAAGCTGAACCCACTGGTGTCCAAGCCAGGTGTAACAGCTGCTGTCATGCTCTGGCTAATGAATGATTGTCAGTGATGAGGGTGCCCCCAACACTGCCCACACCTGGGGTACCTCTAAGGAACTGCCGCTAATGATGAGAAAAAGTTCCATCACCATAGTCTATGAAACTTACCAAATAGGTACCAGCAAGGCAGGGCTTCCCCAGCCCTCATGTCTGTAGGAATCACCCAGGGAGCCTGTTAGACAGCTGGTTGGTTCTGAGGTCCACAGTCTGGAGTGGAGCCCAATGGTCTGCTTTTCTGGCAAGTTCCTTGGGGTTGCCACAGCTGCTGGCTCCAGGCTGGACTCACAGGGTCTGTGTTCGCATGACCACACACGTGCCTATTCATGCTGTGCAAGTGGACAAGATAGCAAAGCTTGTCTCTCATGCTGCAGTGTTGTCAGCGAAGCCTCTTTACATAGTGCCTCTTAGATGGCAAGGTACGCAGAATCAGCCCAATTTTTCTGCCCAGGGACTCAGAACTAATGAAATTCCAGATCCAATTTTTCATACTTTTGGCTGCAAAAGACTAATCTAAATGGAGTATTTCTGTCACTATTACAGCATATTGGTCATTATTACAGTATTTGTATATAATTTTATTTGTATATAAATGAGAAAATCATTATTATGGCTGCCATTACACATACACAATATTGAAGAGCTCTAAATCTGAATGGGCTTAGGTTACAGGAAGTTAGTTCATGCATCATAGCGTGGCCACAGAGACACCTCTAAGGAGAGGAATTGCTTTACTTTTCAAAGTTTCACATTCAGAGTCAAGTGAACTTTTCTGCTTTGGCACAGAGTTTTCTGGTTGAGGCCCAGATCGATTGAAATCCCACAGTTCTGATAGATGTCAGGGAATTTACCTGCCTGCAACCTGTGGAAAGTTGAATGGTGCCCCTCCCCACCCCTCAAGATAAAGGTCCATCTAGAACCTCAGAATACGACCTGATTTGGAAGAAGGGTTTTGTAACTTTAATATAGGTCAGGATCTCAAGATGAGATTGATCCTGATTAGGGTGGGCCCTAAATCTAATGGTGACTGTTCTTCTAGGAGACAGAAAGGGAGAAGATCAGAGTGACCCAGGAGAAAGACACGTGGAGATGGAGGTAGAGGACGGGCCGATGCTGCCATGAGCCAAGGCTATCTAGAGGCACCAGGAGCTGGAAGAGGCAGGAGTCTCCCCTACAGCCTTTGTGGGGTAAGTGGTCCAGCCCACACTGTGATATCTGATTTCTGGCCTCCAGAAAGGTACGAAACCCCCACATTTTTGTTACTTTAGGCCATCGAGATGGTGGTAACGCTCTGTGGCAGTCCTAGGAATCCAATGCACAGCCCCACGGTTAAAGTGGTCCAGCCTTGGGGACCTCCCCCTGGGCCATCGCTGCCCTGTCCTGGTATCCCAGGTGCTGGGCCTCAGCTTGGAGGTCCACGTGGTGACCACCGGTGAGGCCAGGGGTCCCAGCCCTGGGGACGGGGCAACTTACAGTTCCATACAGGGAGATTATAGATTCTCTGACTAGACATGTTTGCAGATGGAAAACAAACTTGCTGTGCCCTCGAGGGAAGGTGAGTCATGACTCAGATTACTTCTTTAAAAAAGAACAACAAAAGACAAAAATTGATTCTGTTGCAACATACTCTTTGATTTCAATATTTTTTAAAAAATATTGACATATAGTTGCTTTACAATATTGTGTTGATTTAAAGCGTTCAGCATCTTGATTTTTTTTCTCTTGATGGAGATGAAGATGGAAAATCTTCGGGCATGTTTATCATCATCGGTTATGTTTACTCTCGGGTATTTTTTTAATACCTCCAAAAAGGCCCTCTCCTGGCAAGTTTTGTCCTTAACCGTAAGATCTAGTTCATCTCGGTCCAAATATTCCTCTTAAGACCTGCACGACGTCTCAGGTGTTCAGACAAGGCCCGCCTGCGTCAGCGACCTCCCCGAGTTGCGCGCAGCGCCACTGCCATCTCGTGGCCAGGATGCGCCACAACACCCACGGGCTTGGCTCTCGCTGGGACCCACAGAGACAGGGATGGAAGCTCCAGACTGGAGACCGAAATTCCTGTTTATAATCTGGAGCTTTTGGCTTGAGGAGGGCAGGGTGCTGTTTGAAACTGAATGTTAGAAGAACGTCTGTCTGCCTGTTATTAAGGCACCGGGAATTCACAACTACGGAGCAGCCTCCGCGGAGGTGAAAACACACCACTGGAGGTACTAGTTTGAATTTCCAAACCTTTTCTTGATCCCCACCGGGCCGCTGCTGCCACGGTAGCCAGCAGGCCGGCACCTGGGCTGCGAAGAGGGTGAGGACTGGAGGCTCGCTAATACCGCCTCTCCTCCGGGCGTCAGATGACATTTGGCACAGAGACAGCACCTCACCCTAAAGGGTGGAATTTTGGTTTGAGTATTTGTTTCTTTAACTCTCCTTTAACTAGGCTTTGGATGGCCTGCACTTCTAGGAAATAGGATTTCAGTGGCTCAGTAATGCTTGGTGTGTGGCCTGCCAGTCCATGGGAAGAATGCTTCTCTTGGTCTCTACCTAACTTAATGGCAGGCAGGTGGAACTTTCCTGAGCAACCTGTTTCTGCCTTCCCTGCTCCATGCTCCTGAACACGAGTACTGTCAGGCAGATGAGAGCCCAGAGCTCTGGATGGAGCAAGGGTGAAGGTTCTGCAGCCCTCCGCCTTTTCTTCCGACACCCGCAGACAAGCTCGGAGACTTCCTTCACTCTCTAGAGCATCATGTAAAAAGCTCTTGTTGAGAAGGTGTCCCATGGACAGAGAGAACAGACTGCTGGCTGCCAAGGGGTAGAGGAGGGGTGAAGTGAGGATCAGGGAGCTAGGGTTGACAGATGGAAACTAGTATATACAGAATGGATAAGCAAAAATGTCCTACTATATAGCGCAGGGGAATATGTTCAATATTCTGTGATAGACCATAATGGAAAAGAATATTTTAAAAAGGATGTATGTGTATATATATATATATATGTGTGTGTGTGTGTGTGTATGTGTGTGTATATATATATATATATATATATATATATATATATATATAACTGAATCACTCTGGTGTAACAGTTTTGCCAAGGGAATGCACTGGTTATAGCAAACACCCTCTTCCAAAAACACAAGAGATGACTCTACACATGAGCATCATGAGATGGTCAATACCGAAAGCAGACTGATTATATTCTTTGCAGCCAAAGTTGGAGAAGCTCTATACAGTCAGCAAAACAAGACCGGGAGCTGACTGTGGCTCAGATCATGAAGCATTTATTGAAAAACTCAGACTTAAATTGAAGAAAGTAGGGAAAACCACTACGTCATTCAAGTATGACCTAAATAAAATCCCTTGCAACTACACAGTAGAAGTGACAAAAGATTCAAGGGATTAGATCTGACAGACAGTGTGCCTGAAGAACTACAGACAGAGGTTCCTAACACTGTACAGGAGGCAGTGACCAAGACCATCCCCAAGAAAAAGAAATGCAAAATGGTTGTCTGAGGAGGCCTTACAAATAGCTGAGAAAAGAAGGGAAGCAAAAGCAAAGGAGAAAAGGAAATATATACCCATCTGAATGCAGAGTTCCAAAGAATAGCAAGGAGAGATAAGAAAGTCTTCCTCAGTGAATGATGCTGTATAGCAGCAATTCAGTTCAGGTCAGTTCAGTTGCTCAGTCGCGTCCGACTCTTTGCAACCCCTTGAATCGCAGCACGCCAGGCCTCCCTGTCCATCACCAACTCCCGGAGTTCACTCAGACTCACATCCATTGAGCCAGTGATGCCATCCAGCCACCTCCTCTGTTGTCCCCTTCTCCTCCTGCCCCCAATCCCTCCCAGCATCAGAGTCCTTTCCAATGAGTCAACTCTTCGCATGAGGTGGCCAGAGTACTGGAGTTTCAGCTTTAGCATCATTCCTTCCAAAGAAATCCCAGGGCTGATCTCCTTCAGAATGGACTGGTTGGATCTCCTTGCAGTTCAATTAACACATTATAAATCAACAATACTTCCATAAAATAAAAACTAAAAAAGAGAAAATTTCAAAGAAGGTGGGAGGAAGAATTCCTACAGCATTGCTTCAAGGATATCAATTTACCCATTTCAATCAAATGAATCAGAGATCAAAATGCCTGGAAAATAGTGACCAGTTTTACCCCTAGGAAGGATGACCTAACACAAGGGTCTGCTCCCAGGCCTTTCTTCTCACAGCGTTCTGTGCAGAGTGAGCACCGCCTAGCCCTGCATCACCCAAGGGCTGGGCCGGCCTCATGGGAGAGCATGGCCTTGTGCAGTCATGTGGGGCCACACACAGGGCTATTAAGTCAAATGCTCTGGTGTTGCTGTTATGAAATCCTTAATGATGTCTCTAAACAAGGGCCCCTGCATTTTTATTTTTCCCAAGCCTTTCAAAATACTCAGCAGGGATTAAGAGTTTGTTACAAACTCCCAAACTTGCCTGGGAGTTTGTTAGAAATCTATAATTTAATGTTCCATCTCAGACTTCTAAATTTGAATTTGGGAGATGATTAAATTGGAGAAGAGAGAAAGAAAGAAAAGGGAAATTATCGTATAATCCAAGGGGAAAAACCTCTTTAGGTGCATTTCCTTAGAATCTCAGTGACCTGTCAGAAGATTTTGAACAACTCAGTTCAAAGATCAGAGTAGAAAGTGAAGCTGACCAGTGACCTTTGACTCTGGTGTGAGTCTGAAGGCTGATGAGCCACTGCCCTGTG
This sequence comes from Budorcas taxicolor, assembly GCF_023091745.1. NCBI lineage: Eukaryota > Metazoa > Chordata > Mammalia > Artiodactyla > Bovidae > Budorcas > Budorcas taxicolor. The sequence continues at coordinate 2,135,623 of NC_068923.1, forward strand.
CTGGACTGAGGCCAGAATCCCGTCATTAGGAGAAGGTTCCTCTTTGTCTCCTCACTTGTCCTAGGGAGCTTCCCCTCAGTTTCTCTTTCTGCTCTCAAAACTCCTCTCTCTGTCTCTGGACATGCACAGTGCTTTCTATCATCAGGGAGTTTACAGATTTACAGAACAGATTGGAAGAGACTTTGACCTTAGGCTTCATTGCTTTCAGAAGAACAAGAAATCCCCAGGCTCCAATAGGCCAACTGCTACAGATAGTGGTGGTGGGTCTATAGAATTTTAATCACTTTATAATCTAAAATTATACTGTTGCAATAATTATGGAAATCATTTAAATAGGAACTTGGGGATCTTGGTGTCATTGGGCACTTCATCTTGGTTATCCCTGCAGTGGTAATGAGCTGGATTCTTCCATTGCCAGTGTACTAGTGGAGATGTTAAGTCTGCAGTTGGTTAGATCATCCTCACACGCTGCTTGGCACAGGACCTAGTAGGCCCAAAGCAAACTGCCTTTGCCCAGGAGGGCTTATTCTTAAGAACAGAACTTACCAGAACAGATGCAAATACTGAAAACCTGATTAGCTGTGGATCCTGTTGCTTGGATCCTATTGAGGGAAAGAGTCTTCTGTGTATGTGTGCTGTTGTGTCCGACTCTTTGCAACCCCCATGGACTGTAGCCCACCAGGCTCCTCTGTCCATGAGATACTCCAGGCAAGAATACTGGAGTGGGTTACCATTTCCTCCTCTAGGGGATCTTCCCAACCCAAGGATCTAACCTGTGTCTCTTACGTCTCCCACGTTGGTAGGCGGGTTCTTTACCACTGAGCCCCCTGTTGTTGTTGATCAGTCACTAAGTTGTGTCTGAAGGAGAATCACCAGTGATTCCCGAGCTGGGTGTTTCTCAAACAAGTGAAGCATGTGTCATAGGATGGTAACTGTGTCCTCAGAACATCTTGTGCCATTTTTCCTGTTGAAACCAGGAGGAACGAACTCAAACCTAGACTCTAGTGTGGGTGCAGAGTCTGCCATGACCTCCAAGTAGCGACTCATCCTGGGACAGAACCGTCGAGTTGCTCATCAGAGCCCTAGCTCTCCTTCTGTTTCCCGGCGCTCACATCCTCTCCTGCTGCTGGGCGAGGCCGTGTGAGAGTCCTAGCAAACAGAATGGAAGTGGAAGCCGTTAGCCCCTTGAGACCCACACCTACCCCCCATTGCTTTCCCCACTCAGATTGTGCAGTAGGGCCAATTTCAAGGGAGGCTTCGGTATCCCACGTGAAAGATCCCTAGGTATCCATCAACCTGGGTCCCCACACACTGTGACCTGTTTACTCTCCCTGCATTGTTGCCCAGGAGAGAGTACATCTCTGTTGCATATTTGGGGTCCATTCTTTGGCATAGTTACCCTCCCCCCAACTAATACATTTACCAAAATGTATCAAGCACCAAGTATGAGGTCAGGCAGGTAGACACAGCTAGTTAAGGGAGCTCTGTGGGAGAAGTGGGGGACAATTATAAACCCCTCTGGGTTTTCAGAAGGGCGGCTGGGGACACTGCCTGACCTGCCCTGCCCACCTGCAGCCTTTTTCTTCTCTGCATTTTATCCTTAGGGGACACCTTTCTATCTGTAGAATGTGCCAGGTTTCTCACCTGTCTATGAGTTTTGCAAGCATTTCCTCTGCTGATAATATCTCACTTTTCTCTCTGTGCAGGGTCTCAACTGAAGCTTTACTTTTTCAAGAAACTTTTCTAGTCCAGCAAACAAAAACAGGCAAAATACCCATTTCATATTTTTATATAATTTTATGTATTTTATATCATTTTCCTTTATACATTAATTATACTTGGCCATTTTACATGTGAGCTACTCTTGGATTGTGACCTTAGTTCCCCACTAGACTGTAAGTTCCTTTAGGGCAGGGCCCTGCTTCACTTTCTTTAACATCATGTTGTTGGTTACTTGAAAACTACCTAGTTTAAAATAAATTCCAAGTAAATCTATGTTGAGTGGATAAGACTCTTAACTTTCTCCAACTCTTTGTGGACTTTATTCATCAGTTACTTCTCGCTGCCTTTATCATCAGTATCAAGAAAGAATCAAAGAGAACAAGATGGCGGAGGAGTAGGTGGACGTGGAGAAAATCTGTCTCCATGGATGCATCAGGAATACACCTTCAGACACAGAAGTGCATGCAGAACACCAGTTGAGAGCAGACGGGAGTACCTGACCAGTGGAAAAGAATATATAGAACCACAGAAAACTTGGTAGGATGAAGGAACTGGGGTGGGGGGGGGGCGCGGTGGGGGAACAGGAGTGTTATTAATAATGGACCTGACCTTGATGGGCTTCCCTGGTGGCTCAGAGGTTAAAGCGTCTGGCTGCAGTGTGGGAGACTTGGGTTCAGTCCCTGAGTTGGGAAGATCCCCTGGAGAAGGAAATGGCAACCCACTCCAGTACTCTTGCCTGGAGAATCCCATGGAGAGAGGAGCCTGGTAGGCTACAGTCCATGGGGTCGCAAAGAGTTGGACATGACTGAGCGACCTCACTTTCACTTTCACTTGACCTTGAAGGGTGGGGAAACTGAAGCAGGGGTCCAACCCCACATCGAGGCAATTGTCTGAGTCAGAGGAGAAACGTTTAAGGCTGAGACATTTTAAGTTGATCAGTTGCAGCCTAAATGGAATGAGAATCAGACAGTCCTTGCCACAGCCATATATACCCTGGACAGGGACACTGGTCCCCTGGAAGGTGCAGCAGCTAGGAGCTGGAGTTTAGGGATTGTGGAGCAATCCCAGGGCAAGGGCTGCTGTGGACTGTGGAGAGACCGAGCAAGGGCATGTGAGGGAGGAGACTGTGGTGGTAAATGCCTGTGGAGGAAAGCCAGGCAGACATGGAAGCAAGGTGATACTGCTGTCATGTGTAGGGGGTGGGGCCATCACCATAGCTTCTCTCTCCCCACATGCCAGCATCCTCAGATGAACAATAGAGAGGCAGGCCCATCAAATGCCTGACACACTGAACTACAGAGTAGGACCCCTCCAGGGTGCCCTTTTAATTGCCTGACTTGACTTGCCAGTCTACAGAGTAGGACCCCAGCCAGGGTGCCCCCTCTACGTGCCTGACATGCTAAACAACAGAGAAGGATTCCAGGCAAGGGAGCCTTCTAAGTGCCTGAATGGGCAGAGCTATGGAGAAAGACTGGGCAGACCTATGGGGAAAGACTGGCCAAAGAGGCCTTCTGATTGCCAGCTACAAGAGGCTCCAAAAAAGACTCAGACAGAGCCATAACTCCTGCCATGGAAGCAGTCTGTGTCCCTGCACACTTGGCACCACCAGAGTCTCCGCAAGCCAAGAAGCTGCACCAACTTCATGTTCAACCCTCACTGGGGCAGAGCTGCCACAGGCAATAATAGTCTTATGTCCATGTGCACAGGGTCACTTTGGTAGTGTCCGACTCTTTGCAACCCTGTAGGCTGTGGCCTGCCAGGCTTCTCTCTCAGGGTCGGGGGTTCTCCAGGCAAGAATACTGGAGCATATTGGCCAATACTGGTTACCATGCCCTTCTAGAGCATTTATTTCCTGCTGCCAAAGCCACCAACTCCCCTGAGTATCTAGTGCTGCCAGAACCCCTGTGACCCAAGCAGCTGCACCACCTCCCCACCTGGCCTTCACTGGGGCAGACCCAAGTCCTCCAGGGCAAGCTCAGGAGCAAACCCCAGTGGACAACTCACAAGTAGAGGTGGAAATAAAATCACAATTGAAATCCAGAGGCAGCATGGCTAAGGAAGAAGACCAAAAACCTTCCCATCGGCTGTACAAGTTGCAGATTAAATCCACAAGCTCAACTAGGCAGACTCTGTGTCTATGGAATATATAAAAGGCTATTACAAGAGAGAGCTCCCACAAGAGAAAACACACTAGTTCTGATACCTGTGGACACTGGAGGCAAGAACACACAGGAGTAGGGCCAGATTAGAATCTGAGCTGCCCCCATGGGAGGTCCAGAGATCAGCACACTGTTGGAGGGTATCCTAGGGAGGTGAGGTAGACTGTGACTCCCAGTAAGGGAAAGGACTCTGACAGCAGTGACTCAAGAAAAACATTTATTATTCTTATGTTTTGATTTGTTCTGTAGTTTCTTTTTTTTTTTTTCTTTTTTTCCTTCCCACCCCCATCCCCATTGTAGTATTGGCACTAAGAAATCCAGTTAAGCTTTTGAGCCATTTTTTTCTCAGTCACATTTTTTATTGTTGTTATAAACCACTGCCTCTACATTGGGCTTTTGCATTTCTGTGGGGTTTTCCTTTTTTTATTTTTATTTTTTCTGTTTTTAATTTTAATTTTCTAAACCTATTATTTTTTCTACATTTATTCCTTTGTTTGCTTTTCCTATTGTTCTTTCCCCCTAGCAGTTAATCCTTAATGTATATAAATCTTCTTTATCTACTGCTATATAATTTTGCTATCTATTCTTTCTTCCTTTTCTTTCTCTCCTTTCCTCTCAACATATTCGTTAGTTTTATTTCCCAGTTGGCACCTTGCTTTAGTTTTGTTTTCTAGTTTGTGCTTTAGTTAGTTTTGTCCTGGTAGGCATAATTTTTTGTTTCCTTTGTTTGCTGGGTCAATTGATTGTGCTTTATTTTTATTGGACTCTTTTGATTTTGCTTATGGGTGTATATGTATGTGTGTATATTCAGTCACATTTTTTATTGTTGTTATAAACCTCTACTTCTACGTTGGGGTTTGGCAGTTCTGTGGAGTTCTTCTTTTTTATTCCTTTTCTCTATCTTCATCCATTTTTGTTCTTTTCCCTATCTTCATCCATTTTTGTTCTTTTCCCTTTTTATAATTTTAATTTTTAAACCTATGATAATTTTTCTACATTTATTCCTTTGTTTGTCTTTCCTACTGTTCTTTTCCCCTTGCAGTTATTCTTTAATGTATATAAATCTTCTTCATCTACATCTATTTAAAATTGCATATCTATTGTTTCTTTCTTTCCTTTCATCTCAATATATTTGTTAGTTTTGTCCTCATTGCTTTATTCCCCACTTGGCACATTGCTTTAGTTTTGCTTTCCAGTTTGTTTCTTAGTTAGTTTCATTCTTAACTGATAAATATAATCTTTGATTTCCTTTGTTGGCTGAGTCAGTCTACTGTACTTTATTTTTGTTGGACTGTTTTGACCTGCTCACGGGTGTATATGTATGTGTATATTCTATTATTTTAATTATCATTTGCTTAATTTTGCAACTGCTGTTTCTCTGGGGTTCATCTTTGATTTCTCATTTTTGGATACTTGCTTTAATCGCACTTAATGCCATAACAAACCACTTGTGGGCTCTTTGTTCCCAACCATAGGTCAAGCCCTGAGCTTTGGGAGTGGGAGCACTGACTCCAATACCGTAAACTACCAGAGAAATAACCCTAGGGAGCATCAAATAGTCAGAACTCAGACAAAGGAAACCACTTGAATACAAGACCTGGCATCAAACAACCACCAGTAGCACCCTGTGCAGGATGCCTCATCTAAAGAACAAACAAAACAAAAATACAAACCTAATCATCAGCAAACAGGATTACCACCTCACTCAGCCTTGCCCATCAGAGGAAAAACAAACAAACAAACAAACAAACAAACAAAAACTCAGCACAAATCCCACCCTATACAAAGATTACACAAACCACTGGGCCAACCTTAGGAGGGCAGAAACCAAAAGGAGGAAAGAATTCAATCTTATTCAAGGAGAGAATTTAACTTTCCTTGAACCCTGGGAAAAGGAGACCTCAAACAAAATAAGTTTAAAAAAAATGAAAAGACAGAGAAATGCTACACAAATGAAGGAACAAACCAGAAACACAGAAATCCAAATAAATGAAGAGGAAATAGACAAATAATCTGAAAAAGAATTCAGAATAATGATAGCAAAGATGATCAAACCCTTGAAAACAAAATGGAGAAAATGCAAGAATCAATAAACAAAGACCTGGAATAATTAAAAAATAAACATATAGAGACAAACAACACAATTACTGAAATTAAAAATACTCTAGAAGGAATCAATAGCAGAATATCTGAAGCAGAAGAATGAATCAGTGAGCTGGAAGATAAAATGGTGGAAACAACTTCTTAAGAACAGAATAAAGTACAAAAACTGAAACTGAGGATAGACTCAGAGACCTCTGGGACAATATCAAACGCACCACATTCGAATTATAGGGGTCCCAGAAGAAGAAGGGAAAAAGAAAGGGTATGAAAAACATTTTGAAGAGATTATAGTTGAAAATTTCCCCAAAATTGAAAAAAGAAATAGCCAACCAAGTTCAAGAGGCACAGAGAGTCCCATACAGGATAAAGCCAAGGAGAAACACACCAAGACACATACTAATCAAACTAACAAAGACATAAAGAAAGAATATTAAAAGCAGCAAGGAAGAAGCAACAAGTAACATACAAGGGAAACCCCATATGCTTAACAGCTGATCTTTCAGCAGAAACTCTACAGGCCAGAAGGGAATGGGAGGATACATTTAAAGTTCTAAAAGGGAAAAATTCACAACCAAGATTACTGTACCTGGCAAGGATCTCATTCAAAATTGATGGAGAAATAACAAGATTTACAGACAAGCAAAAGTTAAGAGAATTGAGTACCACCAAACCAGCCTTACAACAAATGTTCAGTCAGTTCAGTTCAGTCGTTCAGTCATGTCCGACTCTTTGTGACCCCATGAATCACTGCATGTCAGGCTTCCCTGTCCATCACCACCTCAAATGTTAAAGGAACTTAAATAGTCAAGAAATACAAGAGAAGAAAAAAGGTCTACAAAATCAACCCCAAGCAACTTTAAAAATGGCAATAGCAACATATATATCAATAGCTACATTAAATGTAAATGGACTAAATGCTCCAACCAAAAGTCACGGACTGGCTGAATGGATACAAAAACAAGACCCATATATATGCTGTCTACAAGAAACTCACTTCAGACCTCAAGGCACATATACATTGAAAGAGAGAGGATGGAAAAATATATTCCATGCAAATGGGAAGCAAAAGAAAACTGGAGTAGCAATCCTCATATCAGAAAAAATAGACCTTAAAATAAAGAAGATTACAAGAGATGAGGAATATAATGATCAAGGGATCAATCCAAGAGGAAGACATAATGATTGTAAATATTTGTGCACCCAACATAGGAGCACCTCAATACATAAGACAAACACCAACAAACATAAACAACCAAAGCAAAAACAACACCCAGTTGTGGATGTGACTGGTGATGGAAGCAACAATGCTGTAAAGAGTAATATTGCATAGGAACCTGGAATGTTAGGTCCATGAATCAAGGTAAATTGGAAGAGATCAAACAGAAGATGTCAAGAGTGAATGTTGAATTTTAAGAATCAGTGAACTAAAATGGACTGCAATGGGTGAATTTAACTCAGATGACCATTATATCTACTACTGTGGGCAAGACTCCCTTAGAAGAAATGTAGCTATCATAGTCAACTGAAGAGTCTGAAATGCAGTTCTTGGATGCAGTCTCAAAAATGACAGAATTATCTCTGTTTCCAAGGCAAACCATTCAATATCACAGTAATCCAAGTCTATGCCCCAACCAGTAATGCTGAAGAAGCGTCAGTCTAATCACACTAGGACCACAGTCTTGTCTAACTCAATGAAACTAAGCCATGCCTGCGGGGCATCCCAAGACGGGTGGGTCATGGTGGAGAGGTCTGACAGAATGTGGTCCATTGGAGAAGGGAATGGCAAACTACTTCAGTATTCTTGCCTTGAGAACCCATGAACAGCATGAAAAGGCAAAATGATAGGATACTGAAAGAGGAACTCCCGAGGTCAGTAGGTGCCCAATGTGCTTCTAGAGATCAGTGGAGAAATAACTCCAGAAACAATGAAGGGATGGAGCCAAAGCAAAAACAATACCCAGCTGTGGATGTGACTGGTTATAGAAGCAAGGTCCAATGCTGTAAGAGCAATATTGCATAGGAACCTGGAATGTCAGGTCCATGAATCAAGGCAAATTGGAAGTGGTCAAACAAGGGATGGCAAGAGTGAACGTCGACATTCTAGGAATCAGCGAACTAAAATGGACTGGAATGGGTGAATTTAACTCCGATGACCATTATATCTACTACTGTGGGCAGGAATCCCTCAGAAGAAATGGAGTAGCCATCATGGTCAACAAAAGTGTCCGAAATGCAGTACTTGGATGCAATCTCAAAAACGACAGAATGATCTCTGTTCGTTTCCAAGGCAAACCATTCAGTGTTACGGTAATCCAAGTCTATGTCCCAACCAGTAACGCTGAAGAAGCTGAAGTTGAACGGTTTTATGAAGACCTACAAGACCTTTTAGAACTACACCCAAAAAAGATGTCCTTTTCATTCTAGGGGACTGGAATGCAAAAGTAGGAAGTCAAGAAACACCTGGAGTAACAGGCAAATTTGGCCTTGGAATGCAGAATGAAGCAGGGCAAAGACTAATAGAGTTTTGCCAAGAAAATGCACTGGTCATAGCAAACACCCTCTTCCAACAACACAAGAGAAGACTCTACACATGGACATCACCAGATGGTCAACACCAAAATCAGATTGATTATATTCTTTGCAACCAAAGATGGAGAAGCTCTATATAGTCAACAAAAACGAGACCAGGAGCTGACTGTGGCTCAGATCATGAACTCCCTATTGCCAAATTCAGACTTAAATTGAAGAAAGTAGGGAAAACCACTAGACCATTCAGGTATGACCTAAATCAAATCCCTTATGATTGTAAAGTGGAAGTGAGAAATAGATTTAAGGGCCTAGATCTGATAGATAGAGTGCCTGATGAACTATGGAATGAGGTTCGTGACATTGTAGAGGAGACAGGGATCAAGACCATCCTCATGGAAAAGAAATGCAAACCAGCAAAATGGCTGTCTGAGGAGGCCTTACAAATAGCTGTGAAAAGAAGAGAAGTGAAAAGCAAAGGAGAAAAGGAAAGATAAAAGTATCTGAATGCAGAGTTCCAAAGAATAGCAAGAAGAGATAAGAAAGCCTTCTTCAGTAATCAATGCAAAGAAATAGAGGAAAACAACAGAATGGGAAAGACTAGAGATCTCTTCAAGAAAATTAGAGATCCCAAGGGAACATTTCATGCAAAGATGGGCTCGATAAAGGACAGAAAAGGTATGGTCCTAACAGAAGCAGAAGATATTAAGAAGAGGTGGCAAGAATACACAAAAGAACTGTACGAAAAAGATCTTCACGATCAAGATAATCACGATGGTGTGGTCACTCATCTAGAGCCAGACATCCTGGAATGTGAAGTCAAGTGGGCCTTAGAAAGCATCACTATGAACAAAGCTAGTGGGGGTGATGGCAGTCCAGTTGAGCTATTTCAAATCCTGAAAGATGATGCTGTGAAAATGCTACACTCAATATGCCAGCAAATTTGGAAAACTCAGCAGTGGTCACAGGACTGGAAAAGGTCAGTTTTCATTCCACTCCCAAAGAAAGGCAATGCCAAAGAATGCTCAAACTACCGCACAATTGCACTCATCTCACATGCTAGTAAAGTAATGCTCAAAATTCTCCAAGCCAGGCTTCAGCAATACGTGAACCATGAACTTCCTGATGTTCAAGCTGGTTTTCCAAAAGGCAGAGGAACCAGAGATCAAATTGCCAACATCTGCTGGATCATGGAAAGAGCAAGAGAGTTCCAGAAAAACATCTATTTCTACTTTATTGACGATGCCAAAGCCTTTGACTGTATGGATCGCTATAAACTGTGGAAAATTCTGAAAGAGATGGGAATACTAGACCACCTGACCTGTCTCTTGAGAAATCTGTATGCAGGTCAGGAAGCAACAGTTTGAACTGGACATGGAACAGCAGACTGGTTCCAAGTAGGAAAAGGAGTACATCAAGGCTGTATATTGTCACCTTGCTTATTTAACTTATATGCAGAGTACATCATGAGAAACGCTGGACTGGAAGAAACACAAGCTGGAATCAAGATTGCCGGGAGAAATATCAGTCACCTCAGATATGCAGATGACACCACCCTTATCGCAGAAAGTGAAGAGGAACTAAAAAGCCTCTTGATGAAAATGAAAGTGGAGAGTGAAAAAGTTAGCCTAAAGCTCAACATTCAGAAAACGAAGATCATGGCATCTGGTCCCAACACTTCATGGGAAATAGATGGGGAAACAGTGGAAACAGTGTCAGACTATATTTTTCTGGGCTCCAAAATCACTACAGATGGTGACTGCAGCCATGAAATTAAAAGACGCTTATTCCTTGGAAGAAAAGTTGTGAGCAACCTAGATAGTATATTCAAAAGCAGAGACATTACTTTGCCGACATAGGTCCATCTAGTCAAGGCTATGGTGTTTCCTGTGGTCATGTATGGATGTGAGAGTTGGACTGTGAAGAAGGCTGAGCACCGAAGAATTGATGCTTTTGAACTGTGGTGTTGGAGAAGACTCTTGAGAGTTCCTTGGACTGCAAAGAGATCCAACCAGTCCATTCTGAAAGAAATCAGCCCTGGCATTTCTTCGGAAGGACTGATGCTAAAGCTGAAACTCCAGTACTTGGCCACCTCACGCGAAGAGTTGACTCATTGGGAAAGAGTCTGATGCTGGGAGGGATTGGGGGCAGGAGGAGAAGGGGACGACAGAAGATGAGATGGGTGGATAGCATCACTGACTTGATGGACGTGAGTCTGAGTGAACTCCGGAAGTTGGTGATAGACAGGGAGGCCTAGCGTGCGGTGATTCATGGGGTCGCAAAAAGTTGGACACGACTGAGCTACTGAATAACTGAACTGAATGATTATACAGTGGAATTGAGAAATAAATTTAAAGGACTAGATCTGATAGGGTCCTGATGAACTATGGACAGAGGTTCATGACCCTGTACAGAGGGGAGCAAGATCATCTCCAAGAAAAAGAAATGCAAAAAAGCAAAATGGCTTCTGAGGAGGCCTTACAAATAGCTTAGAAAAGAAGACAAGCAAAAGCAAAGGAGAAGAGAAAAGATATACCTATTTGAATGCACAGTTCCAAAGAATAGAAAGGAGAGACTAGAAAGCCTTCCTCAGTGATCAGTGCAAAGAAATAGAGAAAAACAAAAGAATGGGAAAGACCAGAGATCTCTTCAAGAACACTAGAGATGCCAAGGGAACATTTCATGCAAAGATGGGCTCAATAAAGGATAGAAATGGTATGGACCTAACAGAAGCAGTAGATATTAAGAATAAGTGGCAAGAATACACAGAAGAATTGTACAAAAAAGGACTTCAAGACCCAGACAATCACGTTGGTGTGATCACTCACCTAGGGCCAGACAGCCTGGAACTCAAAGTCAAGTAGGCCTTAAGAAGCGTCACTAAGAACAAAGATAGTTGAGGTGATGGAATTCCAGTTGAGTTATTTCAAATCCTAAAAGATGATGCTGTGAAAGTGCTACACTCAATATGCCAGCAAATTTGGGAAACTCAGCAGTAGCCACAGAACTGGAAAAGGTCAGTTTTCATTCCAATCCTTAAGAAAGGCAATGCCAAAGAATGCTCAAACTGCTGCACAATTGCACTCATCTCACATGCTAGTAAAGTAATGCTCAAAATTCTCCAAGATAGGCTTCAATAATACATGAACCTTGACCTTCCAGATGTTCAAGTTGGATTTAGAAAAGACAGAGGAGACAGAGATCAAATTGCCAACATCTACTGGATCATGGAAAAAGCAAGAGAGTTCCAGAAAAATGTGTTGTTTTTTGTTTTGACTATGCCAAAGCCTTTACCTGTGTGGATTGCAATAAACTGTCGAAAGTTCTGAAAGGGACGGGAATACCAGACCACCTGACTTGCCTCTTGAGAAACTTGTGTGCAGTTCAGGAAGCAACAGTTAGTACTGGACATGGAACAACAGACTGGTTCAAAAGGAGTACATCAAGGCTGTATACTGTCATCATGCTTATTTAACTTATATGCAGAGTACATCATGAGAAACGCTGAGCTGGATGAAGCACAAGCTGGAATCAAGATTGCTGAGAGAAATATCAGTAACCTTAGATATGCAGATGACATGACCCTTATGGAAGAAATTGTAGAGGAACTAAAAAGCCTCTTGATGAAAGTGAAAGAGGAGAGTGAAAAAGTTGGCTTAAAGCTCAACATTCAGAAAACGAAGATCATGGCATCCAGTCCCACCACTTCATGGCAAATAGATGGGGAAACAGTGGCAGGCTTTATTTTTGGGGGCTCCAAAATCACTGCAGATGGTGATTGCAGCCATGAAATTAAGGACGCTTACTCCTTGGAAGAAAAGTTATGACCAACCTAGACAGCTTATTAAAAAGCAGAGACATTACTTTGCCAACAAAGGTCTGTCTTGTTAAGGCTATGGTTTTTCCAGTGCTCATGTATGGATGTGAGAGTTGGACTGTGAAGAAGGCTGAGCACTGAAGAACTGATGCTGTTGAACTGTGGTGTTGAAGACTCTTGAGAGTCCCTTGGACTGCAAGGAGACCCAACCAGTCCATCATAAAGGAAATCAGTGATGAATATTCATTGGAAGGACTGATGTTGATGCTGAAGCTCCAATACTTTGGCACCTGATATGAAGACTTGACTCTTTGAAAAGACCATGATGCTGGGAAAGACTGAAAGTAGGAAGAGAAGGGGACGACAGAGGATGAGATGATTGGAAGGCATCAGTGACTCTGTGGACATGAGTTTGAGTAAACTCCAGGAGTTGGAGATGGCCAAGCAGACCTGGCATGCTGCAGTCCATGGGTTCTAAAGAGTCGGAATCAACTTAGAGACTGAACTGAACAGACATAAAAGGAGAAATTGACAGTAACACGATAATAGTAGGAGACTTTAGCACCCCACTCACACCAATGGACAGATCATCAAAACAGAAAATTAAAAGGAAACACAACTTAAGTGATACATTAGATGTGATGGATCTCATTGATATCTTCAGAACATTCCACTCAAATGCAGAAGAATACACTTTCTTCTCCAGCACACATGGAACATTCTCCAGGATAGACCACATCTTGTGTCACAAATCAAACCTCAGTAAACTTAAGAAAATTAGAATCGTGTAAAGCATCTTCTCCAAACACTATTAGAGTAGATGTCAATTACAAGAAAAAAATGGTAAGAAATACAAACATATGGAGATTAAACAACATGTTTTTAAATAACAAACAGAATACTGAAGACATCAAAAGAGAAATCAAAAAAATTTTAGAAACAAATAACAATAGAAACACAACAACTCAATACTTATTTGATGCAGCAATAGCCATTCTAAGAGGGAAGTTTATAACAATACAATCCTACCTCAAGAAATGAGAAAAAACATCAAAGAAACAACCTAACTTTACACCTAAAATAACTGGAAAAATAAGAATAAAAAAAACAAAAATTTTTAAAGGAAATAAGTTATAAAGATCTGAGCAAAAATAAATGAAAAAGAAATTAAAGAAACAATAGTAAAGATTAATATAATTAAAAGTTCATTTTTTGAGAAGATAAACAAAATTTACAAGCCTTTAGCCAGATTCATCAGAAAAAAGAGAGAAGAATCAAATCAACAAAATTAGAAATGAAAAAGGAGGGGTTACAACAGACAATGCAGAAATACAAAGGATTATGAGACTATTATGAACAAGTATATGGCAATGAAATGGATAACCTGGAAAAAAATGGACAGATTGTTAGAAAAGTTCAATCTTCCAAGACTGAATCAGGAAGAAATAGAAATTATGAACAACCCAATTACAAGTACTGAAATTGAAGCTGTGATTAAAAATCTCCCAAAAAACAGAAGCTCAGGACCAGGTGGCTTTACAGGAGAATTCTATCAAACATTTAGAGAAGAACTAATGCAGATTTTTCTAAAACAGTTTCAAAAAACTGCAGAGGAAAGAACGCTACCAAAATTCTATAAGGTCACTATCACCCTGATACCAAAACTTAACAAAGACAACACAAAAAAAGAAAACTGCATGCAAATATCACTGATGAACATATATGCAAAAATCCTCAACAAAATTTTACCAATCAGAATTCAGCAACACATCAAAAAGCTCACACACCATGATCAAGTTGGGTTTATTCCAGGGATGCAAGAATTCTTAATGTATGCAAATAAATAAATGTCATATACCATATTAACAAATGGAATGATAAAAATCATGTGATCATCTCAACAGATACAGGGAAAGCCTTTCAGAAACTTCAGCACACATTTATGATCAAAATTCTTCAAAAAATGGGCATAGAGGTAACCTACCTCAACATAGTAAAGGCCATATATGATAAGCCTACAGCAAACACTATTCTCAGTGGTGAAAACCTCAAAGCATTTCCCCTAAGATCAGGAACAAGACCAGGGTGTCCGCTTTCATCATTATTATTCAACATAGTTCTGGAAGTCCTGGTTACAGCAATCAGAGAAGAAAAATAAATAAATGGAATCCGGAGGGGAAAAGAAGAAGTAAGCCTCTCACTGTTTGCAGATGACATGATACTGTACATAGAAAACCCTAAAGATAGTATCAAAAAATTGCTAGAGCTAATCAGTTAATTTAGCAAATTTGCATGATCAATACACAGAAATCACTTGCATTTCTATATACTAACAATGAAAAATCAGAAAGAGAAATTAAGGAATCAGTCTGATTCACCATTGCAACAAAAAGAATTAATATCTAGGAATACATTTACCTAAGGAGACAAAAGTACTCTACACAGAAAATTATAAGACACCAATGAAGAAAATCAAAGATGACATAAACAGATGGAAAGATATTCCATGTTCCTGGGTAGGAAGAATCAATATTGTGAAAATGACTACATTCCAAGACACAAGCTACAGATTCCATGTGATCCCTATCAAATTACCAATGACATTTTCCACAGAATTAGAATAAAATATTCCACAATTCATCCCATGGACAGAAAAGCCTGGTAGGCTACAGTCCATGAGGTTGCAAAGAGTGAGATACGACTGAGCAACTTCCCTTTCACCTTCATGGATACACAAAAGACCCCAAATAGCCAAAGCAGTCTTGAGAAAGAAGAATGGAGCTGGAGGAATCAACCGTCCTGACTTTAGGTTATACTACAAAGCTACAGTCATCAAGACAGTATGGTTCTGGCACAAAAACAGAAATACAGACCAAGGGAATAAGACAGAAAGCCCAGAAAGAAACCCATGCACCTATGGGTACCTTAGTTTTGACAAAGGAGGCAAGAATATGCAATGGGGCAAAGACAGCCTCTTCAATGAATGGTGCTGGGAACATTGAACAGCTACATGTAAAATAATGAAATTAGAACACATCCTAATGCCATACAAAAAGATAAACTCGAAATGGATTAAAGACCTAAATGTAAGACCAGAAACTATACAATTCTTAAAGGAAAACATAGGCAGAACACTCGATGACATAAATCAAAGCAAGATCCTCTATGACCCATCTCCTAGAGTAATGGAAATTAAAACAAAAATAAACAAATGGAACTTAATTAAACTCAAAAGGTTTTGCACAGCAAAGGAAACTATAAGCAAGGTGAAAAGACAACCCTCAGAATGGGAGAAAGTAATAACAAATGAAACAATTCACAAAAGATTAATTTCCAAAATGTACAAGCAGCTCATACAATTTAATACCAGGAAAACAAACAACCCAATCAAAAAGTGGGGAAAATATCTAAAGAAACATTTCTCCAAGGAAGACATACAGATGGCTAATAAATACATGAAATGGTGCTCAGCATTGCTCATTATTAGAGAAATGCAAATCAAAACTACAGTGAGATATCACCTCACACCAGTTAGAATGGCCATCATCAAAAAGTCTACAAACAATAAATGCTGGAGAGGGTGTAGAGAAAAGGGAACATTCTTAGACTGTTCGGGGGAATGTAAATTGATATAGCCACTATGAAAGACGGTATTTAGGTTCCTTAAAAAACTAGGAATAAAATCACCATGTGATCCAGCAACCCCAGTCCTAGGCATATACACTGCGGAAACCAAAATTGAAAGAGACACGTCTATCCCATTGTTGATTGCAACACTATTTACAATAGCTAGAACATGGAAGCAACCTAGATGTGCATCGATAGATGAATGGATAAAGAAGTGTGGTACATATATACAATGGAATGTTATTCAGCCATAAGAAGGAATGCCTTTGAGTCAGTTCTAATGAGGTGGATGAACCTAGAACCTATTATACAGAGTGAAGTGAGTCAGAAAGAGAAAGATAAATATCCTATTCTAATGCATATATACAAAATCTAGAAAACTGGTCCTGAAGAGTTTATTTACAGGACAACAGTGGAGAAACAGACATAGAGAATAGACTTATGGACATGGGGAGAGGGGAGGAGAGGGTGAGATGTACGGAGAGAGTAACATGGAAACTTACATTAGCATATGTAAAATAGATAGCCAAGGAGAATTTGCTGTATCATTCAGGAAACTCAAACAGGGGCTCTGTATCAACCTAGAGGGGTAGGATGGGGAAGGAGATGGGAGGGAGGTTCAAAAGAGAGGGGATGTATGGCTGATTCATGTTGAGGTTTGACAGAAAGCAACAAAATTCTGTAAAGCAATTATCCTTCAATTAAAAAAAAATTTTAAGGCATCTATTTCACATCTACAAAACAAAAGAATGAATCAAATATTAGAAATTCAGAAAAGGTGATGCCTAACAGAAATAGGGTGACTTTGGGAATATGTGATTACATTTTTCCTTTAGACATGTTCTTCATGGGATGCTGAGACATTAAAAAGTTATCCTGCAAAGAGTCTGAAACTCAGACCTGTTAACTGTAGAAATGGCCATGCTAAGATGAAAACAGAGGCTTTAGTTGAAACTTGGGAGTAGATTAGAGAGTGGAAGGGGGATAGAAAGAAAAAAGGTCATAATATTGTGAAATAAACAACCTTAAGGATTGTTACAGATTCTTTGTGTTACTCAACTTTGTGCCTTCATAGGCAACACACCCCCTTTACATAGTAGATGCTGATGAGAAGGACCCAGGAAAGGATGGTGTAATACGTTTCCCTGTAATTGTTGTTGTTCAGTGACTAAGTGGTGTCTGACTCTGCAACCCCACGGACTGAAGCACACCAGGCTTCTCTGTTCTTCAGTATCTCCTGGCGTTTGCTCAAACTCATGTCCATTGGGTCAGTGATGTCATCCAACCATCTCTTCCTCTGTCACCCATTCTCTTGCAGTCAATCTTCCCCAGCATCAGAGTTTTTTCCAATGACTCGACTCTTTGCATTAGGTGGTCAAAGTTTTGGAGCTTCAGCCTCAGCATCAGTCCTTCCAATGAATATTCAGGACTGATTTCTTTAAGGTTTGACTAGTTTCATCTCTTTGTTGTCCAAGGGACTCTCAAGAGTCTTCTCCAACACCACACCAAAAGCATCAATTCTTAGGCACTCAGCCTTTTTTATGGTCCAACTCTCACATCTGTACATAGTGAAGGCACTGAGTTGTGTCCACCTCTTTACAACCCCATGGACTGTAGACTGCCAGGCTCCACTGTCTATGGGATTTTCCAGGCAAGAATACTGGAGTGGGTTGCCATTTCCTTCTCCAGGAGATCTTCCTGACCCAGGGATCACTGATCTCCCACATTGCAGGCAAACTTTTTACCATCAGAACCACCACATGACTAATGGAAAAACCATAGCTTTGACTAGACAGACTTTTGTTGGCAAAGTGGTATCTATGCTTTTTAATACATTGTCTAGGTTTGTCATAGCTTTTATTCCAAGGAGCAAGCGTCTTTTAATTTTGTGGCTGTAGTCACCATCCGCAGTGATTTTGGAGCCCAAGAAAATGAAATCTGTCACTGTTTCCACTTTTTCACCATCTATTTGCCATGAAGTGATGGGACCAGATGCCATGATCTTAGTTCTTTGAATGTTGAGCTTTAAGTCACTTTTTCACTCTCCTCTTTCACTTTCATCAAGAGGCTCTTTAGTTCTTCTTCACTTAAAGCGTCTGCCTACAATGCGGGAGACCTGGGTTCCATCCCTGGGTCGGGAAGATCCCCTGGAGAAGGAAATGGCAGCCGACTCCAGTATTCTTGCCTGGAAAATCCCATGGATGGAGGAGCCTGGTTGGCTACTGTTCATGGGGTCGCAAAGAGTCGGACACGACTGAGCGACTTCTTTATCTATCTATCTATCACTTTCTGCCATAAGGGTGGTGTCATTTGCATATCTGAGGTTATTGATATTTCTCCCAGCACTCTTGATTCCAGCTTGTGCTTAATCCAGGCCCATATTTCACATATGTACTCTGCATAGAAGTTAAATAAGCAAGGTGACAATATACAGCCTTGATGTGCTCCTTTCCCAATTTTGAACCAGTACGTTGTTCCATGTTGATTTCTAACTGTTGCTTCCTGCCCTGCATACAAGTTTCTTAGGAGACAGGTAAGGTGGTCTAGTATTCATCTTTTTCAAAATTTTCCACAGTTTGTTGTGATCTACACAGTCAAAGGTTTTAGCTTGGTCAATGAAGCAGAAGTAGATATTTTTCTATGATCCAGTGGATGTTGGCAATTTGACCTCTGGTTCCTCTGCCTTTTCTAAATCCAGCTTGTACATCTGGAAGGTCTCGTTTCACGTGTTACTCAAGCCTGTAATGAGGCTGTATAACAAATAACTTCCAAGTCTTTGTGGCTACCAAAAACATTTTTTATTGTGCACAGATCTGGAGCAGCTTTGCTTCAGTCTGAGGTCTGCTCTACACAACTTTTATTCAAGGACCAGGTTGAATGAACAGTGCCAACCTGCAGGGAGCCCTTCCCATGGAGGACTGCATTTGCTGTGTCACGGCACTAATTCTTCCTGTTAGGTACTAACCAACTAACTCATCAACCAGCACAGGAGCAAGTCGTCTGTATGGAAGCAACCTAAATGTCCATCGATAGATGAATAGATAAAGAAGATGTGTACACACACACACATGTGTATACACACACAGATATAGACACATATGTACTACTCGACCATGAAAAAGAAATGAGATAATGCCATTTATAGCATCATGAGTAGACCTAGAAATTATCATACTGAGTGAAGTAAATCAGATAGAGAAAGAAAAATACCATATGATATCACTTATATGTGTAATCTAAAATATGGCACAGAGGAACGTATCTACAAAGCAGAAACAGACTCACAGACATAGAGAAAAAACTTGTAGTTACCAAGTGAGGGGGCGTTACATTGATTGGGAAATTGGGATTAGCAGATACAAGCTATTAAATATAGGACAGATAAACAGCAAAGTGCCACTACATAGCACAGGGAAATATATTCAATATCGTGAGACAAAACATGATGGAAAAGAATATGAAAAAGAATATGTCTATATCTAAATATTTATGGCTTCCCTGTAGCTAAGACAGTAAAGAATCTGCCTGCAATGCAGGAGAGCTGGGTTTGATCCCTGGCTCAGGAAGATCCCTAGGGGAAGGAAATGGCAACCCACTCTAGTATTCTTGCCTCGAGAATCCCATGGACAGAGGAGCCTCATGGGCTACAGTCCATGGGGTCACAAAGAGTCAGATAAGACTGAGCAATGAATACCAGTACTACTATATCTGTATCTTTATATATATATATGTAAAGCTGAATCACTTTTTTATACAGCAGAAATTAACACAACATCGTAAATCAACTGTACTTCAATAAAATGCATTAAAAAGAATAAGCTAGTCACCTGGTCAGTCCCAAGTCAGTGCAAAGGGGTGTAGATTCTCATCCTGCTATATTGTGAGGGGCTGCAAAACAACATGGCAACAGGTGTGAGTGTGTGATCCTTTCAGAAGGAGTGAGGAATTGGACACATAATCCAGTCTTCAAGGTGAAGGATGAGAACAATAAGTAGAGGAGAGAAAAACTTCCAAGAAGGAAGTTCTCAATAGGAGATGCAGAGGAGGGGTCAATAACTATGCTGAGAAAATGCTGTTGAATGTGTCTGCATTTCAGCAAAGTGGTAGGGGCACAAACCACCCACCACAGGGATAGAATGGTCATATTTACCCAGTAAAAATACAGGATGCCAAGTTGACTTTGAATGGCTGATAAAACTAATTTTAAGATTGTTTTTAATTACTCATTGTTTATATGAAATTCAAATGAATGTGGGTATGTTGTGTTTTGATTTGGAAGCCTTCCATTGGGGTGATGAATGAGCAGTAGGTGAGGCATTGGAGGCAGGACTGAAAAGACCATTTTAGGGAGGGATAAACTGATGGATGTAGGTAGTAGTGAAAGGTTCTCCTGATGATGAAGAACCCACAATGTAAGAAATCATCTCACACACATGTGGTATGTGTGTGTGTATGTGTGTGTGTGCATGCTAATATTTAGCATTTTGGAAGATGATGGGTGAAAGGAACAAATTTGAGTTGTAATTGTATACTGTGACCTCAGAGAATCTCTCTGTGGTGATTCAAACAGAACAAAATAGCCAAAACCATGACTTCTAAGACTTTGTCCCAAGATAGGAACTTACAGTAAACCTGCATGGACCAACTACTAAAAGCGCCATCACATGGCACCTGTGATTTGCTCACATCTGCTTTGCACTCAGATATGAAGACTTGGCATCTCTTGTGCCCCATTGAGAAGTATTGGAGGGGAATTGGGGTGGCAGTACAAGTCAAATGTGGGGGCTGCAGAGTGGAGGGATGACCTCTGGGAGCTTCTGGGGAGAGGGCACTCTACTTCTCAATGACGATCAGTGAATATGCTTCGGAAGCAAATAAGATGACTCTGAGAAGACCCAACAGCTGCATGGGTGGATTCAACCCTAAGATGCAAAATTGTGTGACTGCTGAAGAACTGTAAAAACTACAGTTATTACATCGTGTCTGGGGACAGATGGGGAGGGGTACCCAAGACAATGTTGCCTTGAAAGGATCAGTCTGGAGCTCAGTCAAAGACTACTTTGTTCATTCCTTTACCCTTGCCTTGAGTGGAGAGATGGATTTGGGTTGGAGTTCTTCCCCATTTTGTGGACTTATCGTAAGTGAAGGTTGAGCTCAGCTGTGAGCCCTGAGGGAAGATGCCAAGTGCTGAGCAGGCAGGTTCTGAAGATAGCAAGACCTTCGTGGGTATTCCAGCTCCATCACTAAACCTGCACTGCACCTTTGACCGGTAGCTTAGCTGCTCCACAAGGCAGATCCTTTATGGGATGTAGGAGTCATAAGAGTACTTAACTCACAGGCTATTGGGAAAATTAACTGCAACCCATAGCCCTTTGCATGCAAATCAAACATGTATCATTGCAATTATTTCTTTAGGTAATGATTACTCTCAGTAGACATGGGGTTCCTTGAAGATAGTATCTGTTTTGCTTTTATATCCCAAATACTTAATATCTAGTACCCAACAAAATTCTTAACACTGTTGGTTAAGTAAAATCAGATCACATATTTCAGGCTGAGATTTCCAGAAATTAACTTGTCAGAGTGAGCAAGAAATCCTGAAGATTTAGCAAAATGGTCACCCTTCTAGTTAATTCCGCTCCATCACGCAGGCCCTGAAATCATAACACCATGCAATCCTATATGACTTGAAGATTGATGTCTGCTTCTGTGCCTGTCCAGACAAAGAATTCTTGAACCATATTCAGCTGCATCCTCTTACAGTGGCAGAAGTGCCCCCTCCCACCCCCCAGTGATATGCTGTAGGGCCATTAGACAGCTGTGCTCTGACAGTTTGTTGTGAAATGAACTGATCAGTTGTTTTTGTCTCCTCTTGACCCAGCCTCACAGATAATTTCATGTCTTGTAGACCAAACAACTGGCTGACTCAGTAGGGTAAAATTCAGTCAACTGTTTAAACCACTCTAAACAACTGATTGTCTCCAATTTGATTTTGATTTAGTTGTGTTTACTTTGATTTCAAAGTCAAAGCTAATGTGTTCTGTAAAATTTTAAGGGTTCCTAGAAGGTGGAGACTAGATCGCAGCAACTGTCTTACAGCAATGCAACACGAAATTAAGGCTCAGCAAGGGTCATGAGGGTGACAATGATGAAATATATGGAACTGAACGTGACTCTGTAGGGTCCTGGGCACAAAAGCCTTTCTGCATCCCTGGTTAATGGTAGGAAACGGGCTTCATTCAGCCTCCATGACTTTTCCAGAGCTCCAAACGTCGGGTTCAAACAATTACTAACCAAGGAAGGGAGGGGATGTGGAGACAAGGGAGGAGCAGTCAGGAAACAGTAGGGCAGCTCCGGGGCAGGGTCCTGATTTGGCCTCATGTGATACACAGAACAGTATCTTTGAGCTGTCTTGCAGATACTGAAACTCCCGCCAGGTAGGAGAAGTTAACTTTATGCTTCCCACAAGCCCAAAGACATCAGACCAGTTGGAACTGGAAGGTTGATCATCCTGACTCCCTCTTCCCTCACCACCAGGGAATCAGAACATTGTCCATAAGCTGATCATGCTCTGCTCCTTGAACACTTGAATACTCCTCACTACCCACTGCAGGACAGGGCACAGAGTTTTGAGGTCATTAGCCCACTATGTCCCCCTTTGCCCAGTAAAGCAATAAAGATATGTTTTCTTCTTCACCCAAAACTCTTGTCTTCAAATTTTAATTCAGTGTTGGTATACAGAGGCCAGGTTTGGCATCATATATGAACACACTTTGGGGGAAGAAAAGAAAATGTCATAAAGTTTAGGTAATAAAGCCAACAAATTTTATTTAACATACTACTTTTGGAGACTCAGCTATTATCTTTGAAGATATATTTATTCTCTAAGATTCTGTTGGAGATGATATAACATATTGTTTGGTTTAAGTTGACCAACGCTAAGGCAAGTTTCTATGAATCAGTCAAGGGTCCAGAAGGAACCAATGGAAAGAGGAACCAGATGCTTTGGTAACAGGTGCAGGAATTGATATTTTGACATATCACACGCTTGAAATGATTTGGCAGTTGGACAACAGCACACTTAAAGAGCAGCAGAAAAACAATCTTCTGTTTGATTCTTACTGAGATTTATTGTTTTCAGTAATGCCACTTTTCAGAAGTAAACTCATGTGCTCACTTAAGACAGGCTGACAGAGTAAAAAAATTGTATGTGATGCAAAGTACCCTTTGGGCTGGAGATGAAGACACACATTTGTGCAGTGACAAGTCAAGTGCCCCCAGCAGATGACAAATCCTACCTCCCTTCCCACGATCCAGCTCCCATCTTGCCCAGTGGAACCCACAATGAATATCTGGCACAACACAGAACACAGATGGCTACAGACTGACATGAAAAGTAAATTTTATTAAACATGTTTACATACATGAGTTGGAAGTTCATTTAAAAGCACAGGGAAGTGTTAAGACAAGTGGTCAAATAGAAAGATACTACCCAATTAGAATCAGTTGATTGTTGGCCACTAAGACAGAACGGTATCTAGCAGAAGTACACCAATGCTTCAGTCCTTCCTGCTCAGCATGGTGACCCGTGGTCAATCTGTGCCCTGGGAACAATGGGCAGGTCATTCTGGCGTGTGTAAATAATAAATAATTCACTTGGTGCAGGCAGTATGTCTATGGATTAAAACCTATGTGTACACAGTGTCTACATGTGTTACAGCCCCACAGGAGGAATCTACACCAAAATATTTATTAGAAGGAATTTGGTCCATACTACATCACATTTTCCAGAGGGTAAAAAATAAAGTCCATCTACAGACATTTCACCTCAGACTCACAGATGGAGTCTGGCTAAAACTTTGCAAAATGTCTATAACAAAAATGGATGGCTTAGATTTCTTGGTTATTTCAGTAGAGTAATTAACAAGCAAACTGTACAAGTACATGCAACATACAAGCTGGCCTATGTGGAACTAACATACGTTATTAAATAACCTTTTGTTTCTTTTCTTTTTCCTTTCTTTTTTTTTCTTTATCCTTTTTTTTTTTTAAATAAAACGTGCATGCAGCTTTGAACAGTTCCAAGTCATGCTGCTCTATTTGTGGAGTCACAAAAGTGGAGGGACTCAGAAAAGGAGGGAGAAGGTCTTGATGCACCTGCAGAGTCCGCAGTTGTTAGCACAGATACAGAAGGTCACAAGGGAATTCAAGGCCAAGAAAAACTCAGATGAAGAAAATGCAAATTGAATTGGACTTTGTTTTATTTCCCCCACCCCGAAGTAAGATACTTTGCATAAAAAAACAAGCGTTGTGCTTGCATCAATTTCAAAGAAATGTAAACTAAAATTTGATAAAAATCATTAGTGTGGAATATTTCAAATGAAATTTCCAGTGGAATATTAATAGCCCATACCATGTTCTTGCCAGGACGGGTACTAAGTCTACACTTCTAGTCACCATTTTGGGAAGTCAAACATATGGTTTGTACACATGAGCATATACTTGCTTTTATTTTGGATGTCAGGAAGGAAAAGGCATTACAAGGAGTGTTTCCACGGTATAACGATGCATTTAGGTTAGTTCCCAGCATTCGCTGCAGACTCAGTTCTGCAAAAGTCCTCCATGCAAAACAATGGAAAACATAAATTAATGTTTTAGAACACAAACAGACATGAGCTCCATTCAAAACAGTGATTCTGTGATTATTTGTTTTTGGAAGATAACTTTCATTTTCTGGGTTTCTACACATAAGAACTTGAAGAATCATAAAGCAAAAGTCAGTGAAGCCCTGCATTGGCCTCACTTTGTCTTATGGTGCACACTCTGCAGAGATGCTACAGAGACTGCTTCAGCCCTTTTTTTTTAGTGCTTTTGGAAAAAGAAAGGAAGGGTCTCTGTAAACATCACGAGCCCTGTCATGACACAGCTGAAAATGAGTAGAAACAACAAATGCAGTGAAAACCGAAGTAAATCAAAACAAATCTGAAATCAACTGAAATCAACAAACAATGCACAAACAAAACTTAAACACCAGGGAAATAACACTCCTTGTGGTTTGTGCAAAAAACACATAAAATATAGCTTTTCACAAAAGTGACAGTTTCCAGTTTGTTCAGTTTGATGTGTGCATGTGCGCGCGTGTGTGTGAATTTGCAGTTTCCTTTCTTTCATTTGTTAGAAGCATCAGTGATTCTCTAGCACGTTGACTCTTCCTGTATTTGATAGACTGCCTTGTTCTGTCATGTGAAGCCAGGTTTTAAACAACGATTGGGACATATTATTGAAAAACGACTACAGGCAAAACACAGGTTGATTGTCTGTCTCCAACAATGCTCATGAAATATCTGGTTCAGATTATTATCCTGAAGGTAGAGTCTTACTGGTGTGAGTTCATTAGGACCGGATGCAGGGGGGCCCAGTGGAACTTTCCAGAGATGACTGGGAAGCCCGGCGGGTCAGAGGGGTGAGTGTGGGGTCAACCAGTGATGACGGTGGAAACAGCTTGTACCAGCCGATGACCATGCTGGAAAGATCGAGTTCCTCCAACAAGATCTGAGCCACCCCCATGAAGCATTTGTGGTCCATTCTGCCATAGTCCCCCCAGACAATCACCTGCAGAAACAGAGAAGTGCGGTAAACTTGAGCTCCTCTCCTTCACACGTGAAGAGTTGAGAGCAAACTGGTCTGTAAAACTGAGCCAGCCAGGGAAGGAGGTGAAGTGAACATAACTAAGACCAAGGAGACTTAATAATTAAAAATATTCAGGTACTTTGAGATACTTCATCATGATTTTTTGATTTGATGGAATACATATAGTATTTCCCCAGTCCATGAGAGGTATTGTCTGTATAAACCATGTTAAAAACAAACAGGCAAGCTTATTTACTTATCAATTCAAAATCTTCTTTAGCAACTATTATCTAGTGAGCAATGTGCAGGACCCCAGAGATATACAAATTAAATTTTGTGCAAGCTAGGAGGGCAAGATAACCCAGCTTCTGGTACCATGGCATGTGTGCATGGTGGAATGTGCAAAAAGAATAAGAATATTCACTACATTTCTTTTATATTATAGATTTGTTACTGAAGGGACAGGCTGAAAAATAATTATAAGCTGGTGTCTTTTGAGGACTTGCCTGACAGTTTTAACTTGATCAGAGGATTAACAAGTCAGCGAACTGACAGAACAATCTGACACCAAAATCAATTTTTTGGGTGTCAGGTAAGATTCCTATTACACTTACTCCAGGTTCTGTGGAGGTTCCTAAATGAACTCATTCACCTGTTTTACAGAGGCAGGGGTGGCAAATCTCAGTTTTTCAATTTACTGAGTAACCTTGCCAAATTATTTAATGCCTGTATTCCTCAGACATAATCTTTCAAAAGATATAAGTGAACTGCATTGAATCTTTCAATGCAGATAGTGAAATGGTCTATGACTGAGCTGATATTATAGAATGGGTGTAAAAGAAGGACATTTCAATAAATAATTTCTGGACAAATGATCATATAAAAGGGAAAAAATAAAATTGGACCCTACTTCACAACACAAACCAAAATAATTAAACTCTATGAAAACAATATATTTATAAACTTCAAGTTATAAATATATATAATACTAACCCTAATATATATAGTATATATAATATATAATATTATATATTTATATATAATATATAATATTATATATTTATATATAATATATAATGTAACATATAAATATATACACCCAATATATTTATAAAGAAGGATTAAAATAAAGAAGGATTATACCTAACAAAGAAGATATAAAGAAGGATATTTTAAAACTAAGTCAGAAGAAAAGCATAAACAATACAAAAGTGGTTTTTTAAGAAGTATATTTAAATTGAGAACTTCTGTTCATCAAAAGATGTAAAGAATTTGGTGAAAGAAAAGTCACAGTAGGACTAATGTGTGTAATTCATGTAAATGACAAAATACCAGTATCCAGAACAGCTTAAAACAAACAAACAAATGAAAAACTTCAACAAGCTAAGAAGGTTAATTTTTCACATAAGAGAAAATCCAAATGGTCAATTACACATGAACAATTTGTTTAATCTTATTAGTAGCTAGAGAAATGCAAGTTAAAAGCCAAAAAAAGCTGGGGGCAGGGCAGTGGTGGTCAAAATATCTAGAAAAGATAACATGTGGGAGCAGCTAACAGTGAAACTGCCACTCAACCAGTCATGAATATTTGCTTCCTTTCCTTCTTTGCATCACGTCTTGCTTACTAACCTATTATTAACATCGGTTGCCCTAATTATCTATCTATCCATCCATCTACCTGTCTACCCACCCATACATACATTTTTCCATCCAGCTAGTCTACGTATTTATGTATCTGTCTATCTACCTGTCTATCACTCCATCCTTCTATCTATCTAGTCTAACCTGTTAACATCTAGAAGACGAAAGGGGTGCAAAGTAGGGCAAAAGTATAAGGAGAGGACGAGAGAAGGGAGAAAAGGCGAGTGAAAATAAATATCTTGTTCTCCATTGGAACTAAGAGATATTTTACAACTACATATTACTTATATTGTAAATCAACAATTTGGAATTTATTATCTTTCTGTTTGCCCACCTCTTCAATGTTGGTGTGGACAATAGGTCTGTCACAATGTGAAAAGACAAACCAGCTATGACTGACCTGAAGGACTTTACCCTGTGGACTTTCATCAAAAACCAGGGACTGTTGGTACAAAGGGTCCAGGGTCTTTCGTGCAATTCTTGTCTTCTTCTTGGCTATGCAGGCCCCATTCTCCAAAAGATACACTTTGACATAAGGAGCTGAACAAAGGTAACGTTAACAGATAAAAAGTTAACCCTTCAAATTAAATGGATTTTATTAGCAAATACTTCCTTAGAGAAGTAGAGATGCTTACTAAAAGCTTCCCATTGATTATTTAAATCATTTAAAGTTTTCAGTGCTCCGTGAATGGTACCCCTTAAAACCCATATGTTACTACTAACATACTTTTCCTCATTTCAAGTCTGCAGAGTTATCATAAGATTCTGACTTATTTGGCTTATGGCTGGCAATACAACATAGGCTTATACTTTAAAGCTCATTTTCTATCTAAAAGCTTATCCTTGTTACGATTAGAACTGAATTTTTATGCTGCCTTTGTACATGGGCAGACAAAAATAATTGACATGAGCTAAGAAGCCATCATAACTAAATTTGTCTTAGCACAACAAGACTCTTCCTAATACTTTCAACAGAATAATTGTGCAAGGAAAACCCAGATCCACTGTTATACAATCAAAGGATAGATAATGCAACACGGAGCATATAAATTCAAATACAACATGTTTTGAGCTTCTGTCCATGGGAGACTCCCAAATGAACAGTTAATTCTGCATCTTACCAGGTGTGGATTTGGAGCCGGGTTTCTGCGTGAGGCTTCGTGCTCTGATCACTTCAACTTCTAACTGGCCCTTTTTATCCTCCATTCCTATCTGTATATCACCTGCCAGCAGAAGCAAAATGTGTCAACTTCTTTGCAGTCAGATTCAGTTAAAAAAAAAAAAGGTCATAGGAGACTCCAAATTATGATCCTCATGATCTTCATAAAAAAACTAATACTTACAGCCCCCAACACCACTTTTTTCCCTAACTCCAAATCAGGTTTTAAATGTTTCTCTTCATTTTTCTGGTACTCATTCAACTTATGAGAGTCTCATACTGGTTTATAAATTGCTTAACTGCAACAACACTGAAGTAGTTAAGAAATTCTGTACCCAAAGGTTTCTTATCCTTTATGTTGAGTATATGAAATACTTAATAAAAAGTACAATTATCTGCATTTCCATTATTTAGCAAAAACCTCCATTAATATATTGATAAATACCCTAGCAATTTCATAATTTGTTAGTTCCTTCCTTCATTCCTATCTTTCTTTCTCTCTCTGGCTATGAGCCTATCTCATCTACCATTATTAATCTATCTCTCTCTCTCCATCCCTCTATCTATACATCTATCTACCATTCACCTCTATCTATTTATCTAACAACTTTCATGACCATACACCCTCAATTTACTGACTGTGTGAATCATGGAATGGGAATGTTATTACCTATTTAACCAGATCCCTGTGGATGGAAATACAGCTTATCTATATTGTTGTTATTAAATAACACTAGAAAGAACAGCTTTATGAAGAATTTTTACACCCCTGGTCAATTATTTCTTAAACATAAATTTCCAGATTTGTAATCATTAGGTCTAATTGAAGGGACATTCAATAATTTCATGCATACTGCCAATTATCCTTCAGAAAGGTACACTCTGATCAGAAAAAGTCTGTCTTCCCACTTCCACAGCCCACTAATAACATTAAGAGCAATATGTCTACTTTTTTGCCAGTCTGATGTTCCATAAGTTATAATTAGCATTTCTTTGGTTATTAGGGAGGTTGAACATATTTGTAAATATTTTCAATTTTTATTTCTTCTTTTGTATTGCCTGTTCATGACCTTAATCCATTTTTAGAAGATGCCAAACTTTTTCTGAATGATATGATACTTTATCCTCCAAAATATTAAATATATTTATTTCTCAGTTGGTTTTAGTTGGTTGAATCATCTCCATTTTCTCAGCTGTGAGAAAGAATTCAGTTGTGAATTCTTCTTATTTGCCTCATCCACTGATCAATGTTGTGGTTCTGGATTGTTCATTAGTTTTATAATAATTCTTGTTTTAAACCTTAGCTCCTGGGGACTCTCAGGCTTTTTCCTTTTAATCACATACACACACACTTCAAAGAGTCAAACTGTTCTCTAAGCCTTGTTATTAGTATAAAATATTCCTAGTCTCTCTCTCAACTTCTTCCCTTTCAAAAGTCACTGGTTTCAAAATTTGCAATATTTTAACTCATTTATTTTTATTTTTTTACTTTCTGGCATCTGCATCTCTAAATATCATATTCATAAGATACCTTCCTTTTTTCAGTAATAGATATTATTATTGCCCTCTAATTTTGCTTTCTCTGCCTTCCTGTCCCCTGTATACACTTGACATTTTCTGTCATGCTGTTCTCCTAATATTAATAGTTATATTATGATTATGCAATATTGTAGTTAAGTACAATGGAATATTGTGATTACTTCTCATTTCTTGGACACTTCCTTTTCTCTACGCCAACTAAGTGTGCTTTAAAAAGTACTTGCTTACATTTTTATGTATTTTTATGCTAATTCAGCCCCTCACTCTGTCCTGCTTGTCTAGTTCTACTACAAAATCAAACACACTAGGTTTTCTATAGATTTAGCTTAAGAATCTGACAGGCTGCAATTTGGACAGGTTGCTTTTAATGCGGTAGCTGTTTTCTTAGATTTTCCTTCACTACCATTCTGGGCATCCCATCCATTTCTCTTGTACAAAAGCATTAATTTACTGAATTTAATGTTCCTCCTTTTTACTTCACAAGTTTTAAGTCTCCTTAGTTCATTTTGTTGAAGCATGTCCTCCAATAGGTTTCTGAGTGATGCTGGGTATAAGGAAAATGTTTTGAGGCCCTTTGTGTCTACACATTTGTTAGTTCTAGCCTCAAATTTACTGGATGACTCGGCTGGCTATTGTACTCCATGTTGGAAATAAATTGTTAATCAGAATTTTGAAGACAATGCTCATCTTCTGGATTCATTATTACTGAAGAGTCCAGTGAGAATCAGATTTTTATTTTTATTTTTTTTTATAGTTTTTTATTTTTTTAATTTTAAAATCTTTAATTCTTACATGTGTTCCCAAACATGAACCCCCCTCCCACCTCCCTCCCCATAACATCTCTGTGGGTCATCCCCATGCACCAGCCCCAAGCATGCTGTATCCTGCGTCAGACATAGAGAATCAGATTTTTAATACTATTTTGGATACAATTATTTTCCCTCTTAGGAAAGCTGTGGGATTTTCTATCAATATCTGGGACTGTAAAATGACATAATATTGTTTTTGTGTTTGAAATATTCTCATGATTTTGCTGACTACTCTGTGGGTCCTTTCAAGCTAAAATCTCATGCCTTTCAGGAAGATATTTATTGGACATGTTACAAATAATTTTCTCCATTTATCACCTTTTATAATCTTAATTTATGGTATTTTTGCTAGTAGAAGTTTTTTGATTTATTTGGCTTTGGTTTGGAAGTTCTTTCTCACTCCAACAGTATAGAAACATTAAGTATTTTCAGTATTTGTTAGTGTCTTTCTTCACCTCTTGTTTCTCTTTTACAATTGACTCCAAAATACTACTTTTTTGAGTTCTGAAGTAGGGATGCAATTTCATTAATTTTTTTGCATAATAATGCACTCACACCAACATTCTTGATCAACTAATCTATTGATTTTTCCATGCTATAGCATGCTACCCTTCTCCTACATTTGGATATACTGTAGACATTACATTGACAGAATTTTGATAATTCAAAGATAGGTGACTAACTTTATTCATTTTACATTACGTGTCAAGTTGTTGCCGTTGTTTAGTCGTGTTCGACTCTGAGACCCCGTGAACTAACTGCAGCACACCAGACTTCCCTGCCCTTCACTATCTCCCTGAGTTTGTTCAAACTCATATCCATTGAGTCAGTAATGTCATCCAACCATCTCATCCTCTGTCACCCATTCTCTTGCCCTCAGTCTTTCCCAGAATCAGGATCTTTCCCAGTGATCTTTTCAGGATCTTTTCACATCAGATGGCCAAACTATTGGACCTTCAGCTTCAGCACCAGTCCTTCCAATGAATATTCAGGGTTGATTTCCTTTAGGATGGACTGGTTTGATCTCCTAGATATCCAAGGGACTCTCACGAGTCTTCTCCAGCACCACAGTTTGAAGGCATTAATTTTCGGTGCTCAGTTTTCTGGAACTTTTTTACGTTCCAGCTCTCACATTCATACATGACTACTGGAAAAACCATAGCTTTGACTATACAGACCTTTGTCAGCAGTTAGGAAAATGGATCAGAAATATGTATCAAGTTAGAAAAATGCATTAGAACTTAGAATAGTCATTTGAAACCAGCAACACTTGAGATAAAGTGTTCGTCTCACTTGTATTATCAATGCTATTACGCTGCTTTCAATAATCTTGTCAACCATGAAACACTCATTTTCTTTCAGGAAAAATTATTCTTACCCATTGCAGGGGTAGCAAGGGTTTGGCGGCCAACAAGCTGGGCTGGTCCCAATCCATCAAGAAAATCACTGAATTGACTATCTGCGCCTAGTCTCACTCCAGGAAATATTAAACTATTGGCAAAAGGACAAAAATCAAAACATTAGATCCCCTAGAACTCTTTTCATTACTTTCCATTAGAATATAGTTCTGAACATGAATCAAACAGTACTTGGGTAATTGGTTTACTTACTGATTCTTTGCATTTCCTCTGAACCAAGCATATGAGGCTCAGTGCTGAACGAGAGAAGGTCTACCCTATCAATTTACAGAATATTCAGCAGAGTTCCCTGTGCTACACAGTAGGTACTTGTTGGTTATCCACTTTAAACACAGCAGAGTGTACGTGTCGATCCCGAACTCCCAGTATACCCTCCGTCCCATTCACCTGAAACTAACACAATATTGTTAATCAACTCTACTCCAATATAAAATAAAAAAGAAGACCCTCAGCAGGAGGGCTTAATTAGAGTTTTTAATGCAGTAAGTTTTTGGCACATTTTACAATACAAATCCCTACATAAATGTATGATTAACATAAAATATAAGATGTGGTATTTTATGTCATGACCTACTTAAATAATTACTCACAAGCATTAAGTAACATTAAAGTGCTAAATTTTAAGAAACATTTAATAATTTCTTAAATAAATAATATTTGCAATATTCAGTTCAGTTCAGTCACTCAGTCGTGTCTGACTCTTTGCAACCCAATGGATTGTAGCATGCCAGGCCTCCCTGTCCATCACCAACTCTCAGAGTTTGCTCAAACTCATGTCCATCGAGTTGGTGATGCCATCCAACCATCTCATCCTCTGTCATTCCCTTCTCCTCCCGCCTTCAATCTACGCAGCATCAGGGTCTTTTTTTAAGGAGTTAGTTCTTTGCGTCAGCTGGTCTAGGTATTGGAATTTCAGTTTCAGCATCAGTCCTTCTAATGAATATTCAAGACTGAATTCCATTAGGATTGATTGCTTTGATCTTCATGCAGTCTAAGGGACTCTCAAGAGTGTTCTCCAACACCACAGTTCAAAGACATAATTTCTTTGGCACTCAGCTTTCTTTATGGTCTAACTCTCACATCCATACACGACTACAGGAAAAACCATAACTTTGACTAGACAGACTTTTGTTGGTAAAGTAATGTCTCTGCTTTTTAATATGCTGTCTAGGTTGGTCATAACTTTTCTTCCAAGGAACAAGCGTCTTTTAATTTCATGGCTGCATTCACCATCTGCAGTGATTTTGGAGCCCCCCCCAAAATAAAATCTCTCACTGTTTCCATCATTTCCCCATCCATCTATTTGCCATGAAGTGATGGGACCAGATGCAATGATCTTAGTTTTCAGCATGTTGAGCTTTAAGCCAACATTTTCACTCTCCTCTTTTACTTTCATCAAGAGGCTCGTTAGTTCCTCTTTGCTTTCTGCCATAAGGGTGGTATCATCTGCGTATTTGAGGTTATTGATATTTCTCCCAGCAATCTTGATTCCAGCTTGTGCTTCATCCAGCCCAGCATTTCACAGGATGTACTCTGCATAGAAGTTAAATAAGCAAGGTCACAATATATAGCCTTGACATACTCCTTTCCCGATTTGGAACCAGTCTGTTGTTCCATGTCCAGTTGCTTCCTGACCTGCATACAGATTTCTCAAGAGGCAGGTAAGGTGGTCTGGCATTCCCATCTCTTTCAGAATTTTCCACAGTTTGTTGTGATCCACACAGCCAAAGACTTTGGCATAGTCAATAAAGCAGAAATGCATATTTTTTTCTGGAACTCTCTCGCTTTTGCGATGATCCAGTGGATGTTGGCAATTTGATCTCTGTATTCTCTGCATTTTCTAAACCCAGCTTGAACACCTGGAAGTTCACGGTTCATGTACTGTTGAAGCCCGGCTTGGAGAATTTTGAGTATTACTTTGCTAGCATGTGAGGTGAGTGCAACTGTGTGGTAATTTGAGCATTCTTTGGCATTGCCTTTCTTTGGAATTGGAATGAAAGCTGACCTTTCCCAGTCCTGTGGCCACTGCTGAGTTTTCCAAATTTGCTGGCATATTGAGTGCTGCTTTTTCACAGCATCATCTTTTAGGATCTGAAATAGCTCAACTGGAATTCCATCACCTCCACTAGCTTTGTTAACAGTGATGCTTTCCCATGCCTGCTTGACTTTGCTTTCCAGGATGTGGCTCTAGCTGAGTGATCACAGCATCGTGGTTATCTGGCTCATGAAGATCTTTTTTGTACAGTTCTTCTGTGTATTCATGCCACCTTTTCTTAATATCTTCTGCTTCTGTTAGGTCCATAGCATTTCTGTCCTTTATTGTGCCCATCTTTGCATGAAATGTTTTCTTGATATTTTTCTTTTGTAATATTGAATAAATATTATTTGAAAACAGATTCTTATTACAAATCAAAATGCTTAATTTTTTCAGTTTTGAATGAATTAACATCTTGAATAAATTAATATATTATATTATATGAGATTTGTATTTAAGTTAAATGCTAGTACGTTGGTTGGTGTTGGTCTGTTTCTCACCATGTCTGCCTGAAGCCCCAGGCTATATCTTTGCCAAGAGCAGGGACTGCGCTCTTGTTACCTGATGTGTCCAAGATAACAAGAACCAGGCTGTTCACATAGTTAAACTTCGATATGTAACTTTTTGGAATAAACAGTTTTGTATAAGGGTTGATCTTTTCCAATGTGGTAGTGAAGGACAGGGAAGCCTGGCATGCTGCAGTCCGTGGGGACACAAAGCGTTAAACTTGACTGAGCGAGGGAACAACAGCATGTGCTTTCACACATATTATCTTTTCATAATCAAAGGGATTAGACAGAGCATCAATTATTATTCTATCAAGAGACCATAAAATAAATCTGTGAGACGTTAAGTGGCTTATCCATGGTGGAAGTATTACTAGATTTGTCAATTTTTTTTAAAAAAAGATTTATTGGAGTATAGTTGATTTACAATGTTGTTAGTTTCTGCTGTAGAGCAAAGTGAATCAGTTATATGTATCTGGATATATACATGTGTCCACCCTTTTTAATATGCTTTTCCCCTATAGCCCATTACAGAGAGTTGAGTAGAGTTCTTAGGGGTATACTGTAGGTTCTTATTAGTTATTGATTATCTATCTATCTATCTATCTATCTATCTGTCTATATATAGTAGTGTGTATTTGTTAATCCCAATCTACACTTGTTGATTTTTATATCAGAAAACAGTGTCTCCAGTTTTTTATTTGCTCATTGCTTCATAATCCTTCAACAAATATTGGTATTTTTCAGCAAACTTAACTCCAAAACTTCATGCCTTCTGATTTTTGTTCCTGGCTGTATCTTGCTGGGAGAATGTATACCCATCATTGGATCAAATAAAGGGACTCACTACTTTCAGGAATGGGAAATGATATCATGAACATTAACTTGGCAGAATTTATTTTCTGAACCTAATTAAAAATGCTGGTAAAATAAAATAATTAATAATGAATGGGTAAAAGATATCTGTATGGTAATACATAATTATAGAAAACTTGTACACAGTCAATCCCCAAGTAACCCACTGCAGGATAATACTTCATTATTTGTAAGATCTATCACCTCAGTAACCTGTCAACTATCAAACTATCCATCAGTAAAACCATTATTTCAGTTTCACCAGAAAAATTCTCAAGCATAAGAAAAATGCAGATTTTTCTGTAAAAAAAAATCATACCAAGTAAACAAAAACAAAAATCTAGTTACATTTTTCCCCAATTAATTAATTTTAAAATTAATGAAAACTCTTTCATCAGAAAAATAACTAAGCAGGTAGATCCTGGGCATTTTTCCTAAGGTGAAAATGAAATCATGATGTTTTAAAAATAAGAAAAATAAGTTGCTGTTATAAGAATGTTAGACTTACAACAACTTGCATCTCAAAATAGTTTGGAGAAAAGCAGGAATATGGACAATTAGTTTCATACATCTACGTCTTAATTCAGATTTTGGCAACTGGGCTAGACGATGAATTTCCCATCTGAAAGAAGCCATTATATGTGGCATTTCTACCATAAGCCCCTGGTCATGGACTTTCTGAGCCTTTCTGGATAACAAAAAATCAGTTTATTCATGTTAAGCCGCTATTTCCTCATCCCTTTGAGAGGTCTGAGTGACCAGGCCAGAGGTGTGTCTGTATCCTAAGAGGTCAGGCTATTTTAAAGTAGATGGTTGAACTCCCGGTTGTACAAAGTAACTGCAGGATAACGAGAGCCTTGTTACCCTCCCTGTGACTCGGGACCCTCGGCTCCAGGCCTTGGGCATGTGCTGACCCACTTACTTTCCCTCGGAGCTGTAGCTGTTGATGCTGCCGTCCGTGGACTCCCGGCTTGGCTGCCTCACCATCTTCCTCATCTCAGCTGCCATTCCTGTCTCGGTGCTTCTCTGGATGGTGCTTTTCAACTTCTTGTGGCCTGACTCTGGCAGGAGAGAGTAAAAGCAACTCTAAGGTTTTTTTTTTTTTTTTTCAGACAGTTACCAGGGATATTGACTCTGCAAGTACAATTGTTAATTATGCATATAATTCAAATTTTACTCAC
The DNA here is from genome assembly GCF_023091745.1 of Budorcas taxicolor. Taxonomy (NCBI): domain Eukaryota; kingdom Metazoa; phylum Chordata; class Mammalia; order Artiodactyla; family Bovidae; genus Budorcas; species Budorcas taxicolor. The sequence goes on from NC_068923.1 coordinate 2,172,350, forward strand.
AAAAATAATGTCGAAGAGAATACTCTGAGGAATTAATCTCTTTGCTACAGGATTCTCTGGCTAAGGAGGCAGCAGTAGAAGGCAGACCACTGCCCAGTTTCAGAGACCACCTGACTCCCAATGAGCCAAAATGCAGCCCTGCATTATGGCTGCTCAAGTTGTCAGCTTCAGTGAAAAACTGGATTTTGCACTGTACTGTTCTGTGGAAGCTAACAGATTCTTCTAATCTGGAAGGTTCCAACTGATTGGAGACAGATCTGAATGACTGGGAATGTCCTCTACAGAAGAGGCACTTGGAACCCAGCATGGAAAATACCACTGTTTTGGTACAGCCAGCTATCCACAATCCTCATAAAAGGGAAAAAAAAAAGCAGCATTTTATTCAATGTTTTCTGTAACACTTTAACATACAGGATATCATCTGAGATGGCGCAGAGGTTACCCATATAGGGCTCATTACCGGTGATGTTTCCAGTTGTTTGAGGCTCTTTCACAGAATACATTTTTGGAGGTTGAAATGCCAGTGAAAGGGTAGGAATCTGTTTGATCTTATTGTTCATAACTTGCCCTCTACAAAGCACTGTGTGCTCCTACCAACTGACCCATGGATGCGTCTCTTTTCCCACCTACGGCTCTTGACTCTCCACCTTTGCTCCTGCTTTCTGTCTCACCCACTGGACTCAAGGCAGGGACTTCCCCTAGGGCCATGATGGCTGCCATTAGCTTAGTTTGGGTGTTTATGTGTGTCCTGTGTCTCCTTCTTAGACACTGCTCCTGTATGAAGTCACCACGTAAAGCAACATTTCATCCCTGCATGCCTATCAGCACCACACCACCTGAGGGCAAGGGGCAAGCCCCCACGGCATGTTACCCAAGTGAGCCAGCTAGAATCCTGACAAATGTTTACTCCAGGCATCCTGAGGCAATGAACGAGGGTAGAACACCAAATTCTACCGAAAATAATGAGGTTCATAGCTATAATAATGAAAGCAAACTTTTATATGTAAATGGAGGGGAGGATGCTGGGAACTAGAGAGAAATGGTTAAGAGGATCAGCCACAAGGATCTTTTCATTAAGGTATTCATTTATCCACTCAGTCAGCATTCCTTCCATCCATTCACCCTTCCTTTTATTCATCCACCCATACTTTCATCCATTCATTTATCCATTCATTCCTCCATCTATCCTTGTTTTTTCCATCCATCCATCCATCCGTCCTTCCTTCCCTCCATCCTTCCATGCATGCATGCATCCAACCCTAGCCCCATCCACACATCTGTGCTTCCCTCCTTTATTCTATCCATCCATCCTTCCCTCCTTCCAACCATCTTTCCTTCATCCTTCCCTCCATCCATTCTTCCTTCCCTCCCTCTTTCCATCCCTTCCTCCATCCAACAAATATTTACTAAACACCAACCAGGTGTCCCACACTGTTCTAGGTTCTGGGTAAACACTGCCAAATGACAAATTTCCTGCCATCATGGAGCTTACATACATGTATGTATTACACAAGAAAGGCAATTAACGAGTCAACAAATATGTAACAGGTCTGGTAATAACTGCTATGCATAAAAACAGACAAGCGAAGGGGACGGAGATTGACGGAGCTGAGCAGCGGCTTTATAAAAAAGGGGTCAGAGTCTCATCAAACATCGGTCTGGAGGATCTGAGGGGACCAGACGGTGGCCCCCAAAGCTGGGTTGCTCCTGGTGGCTGTGATGGGGAGGCTGTGAGTGATGGCGGTCTGGTCATCAGCCCCCAGTCCACAGGTTTCCTCTGTGACGTTTCCAGTGCTGATATTGACTCCAGCCAGGAGGCTCTGTGCGCCTGGCTGTCCAGATGATGGTGGTACTAACAGAGCCTGGCTTCTCCCGCCTCTCCTAACACCTACTACAGGTGCTTGTAGTGATATATGTGTTTGATGAATGAAAAGAAAACATTTAAAAGTTAAGAGTTCTTTACCAATTTGTATTTTTCAAGTTTTTCTCAAAGAGGGGTATGTCCTGAAATCCTTACAGCAGTATTAAATCTTCACAGCTTCCAAAATAAATCTAAGTGCTACACACTTTGCAAAAACATCATGTAAGAGGTCGGTTATTGAACTTTCTTTTATACTTATTTAATTTTGTGAATTTGAGTAATATATTTTTTATTTTAGAGTTTTTTTTCCAAGCCTATTAAAGATGGCAATCATGGACTGATATCTTGTCTTACTCATGTTAAGAAATATTCAACAGAGTTTTGATGCACTCACTATACAACTGTATAAAGGCCCAGGTAACAGCTGGATAAGCAATTCTAGCTCTGAATCTTCATGATTTATATTCAAAGGGCTCTCATATTATCTGGAATGTAAAGGTTGGAAGGATCAGAGTTTTATAGATGTGGAAACTGTACACAAGAGAAGTACAATTCATGCAACAAGTAACTGTCCAGCATTTGAACTGGTCCTCACCTTTTCTGCATGCTGGTGATACAGCAGTGAATGCAACCAACCTCTGCCTGTTGGAGCTTACATTCTAGTGGGAATGATGGCTTTTTCAGTATCCCCCTCATTAGCCTGGAAGCTAGATGAGAAACCTGATTTTCTGAACCTCAGTCTTGTGATCATTCCATTATATCACAGTTTAGGAAAACACAGAGTCTGATCTGATTGACTTTACAAACAAAACAAAAGTTTAGCTACAGATATTTTCATGTATGCATTTTCATATGGGCTTACAAATTCATTTGAAAACATTGAAAAAATCACACATATTCTATACAAATGTATATAATTATCTGTATTCATCCCTCTGTGCCATGCCTGGAGTCAGAAATGGCAACCTATTCCAGTATTCTTGCCTGGAAAATCCCATGGACAGAGGACCTCAATGGGTTGCAGTCCATGGGGTCGCAAAATCAGACATGACTGAGCTATTGAGCATGCATGCTATAATTACAGTATAAATATGTTACATATATGACATTTTTAATACCAATATAATGTATTAAACCACTAAATATTACAAAATACTGTTATGCCTATTAAAGATACCATCAATATTTAATAATTACTTGTATCCACTGAAGAATCATTAACCCAAAAAAGACGTGAAGTCTACTGGCAAATGATGTCATGAGACCTTTGACCTGAAACCCTGTCCCAAGTACTATACAAAGAACAAAAGGATTAGAAAACTAGTATATTTTAATATTCTACATTCACAGACACGTAAAAGTTAGTAAAATCCATAATATTGGGGGGCAATACTTTATTCATGCTTTGGAAAAATAGACATGCTCTCATAGAATATTCCAAAATGTGTCCTACTTATATATGAACTTTCACTTTTCATATTTTGAAATGCTGCATTTAGAAACAACCTATGGATGCATTAGTTCATTCTGCAAATGCTTGTTAAGCGTCAAAGGCCTATAATCTGATAGTCTGATAGCATTCTAGGTGTGAAAGTCACACAAGTAATAGGAGAGGACATCCAGTAAACAGCTAAAGCAAGTCAGGTAACATGATGATTCTGGACAAATATCATATATCGCTTATATGCAGAATATGAAAAATGATACAAATGAACTTACTTACAAACAGACTCACAGACACAGAAGACAAATTTATGGTTGCCAAAGGGGAAAGGGCAGGGGGGAGAGAAATCAGGAGTGTGAGATTAATACATACAGTACTATATATTAATAAAACTAAAAATTAATAAGGATCTGTGGAACACTGCTCAATGTTAAGCGGCATGGAGAGGAGGGGAGTTTGGGGGAGAATGGATACGTGTATATCTATCACCAAGTCCCTTGGCTGTTCACCTGAAATGATCACAACATTGTCAATCAGCTATATACCAACACAAAATAAAAAGCTAAAAAATAACCTGCTGTATAGTATTGGGAACTGAATTCATATCTTGCTTATTGTGTTCAAAATATTGTATACTGTATCATATATCTTGTATATTGTATTCAATATCTTGTAAGAACCTATTCTTTACCAAAGGTAAAGGAATCTGAAGAAGAATAGATAGATAAATAGATAGATAAACTCAGTCACTTTGCTATAGACCTGAGATTAATACGACATTGTAAATCAACTGTATTTCAACTTAAAAGTAAATAAAGATAATATAAATGGAAAAATAATGACTTTAGATTTTGAATCAGTTCAGTTGCTCAGTCGTGTCTGACTCTTTGCAACCCCATTGACTGCACCATGCCAGGCTTCCCTGTCCATCACCACTTCCTGGAGCTTGCTCAAACTTATGTCCATCAAGTCAGTGATGCCATTCAACCATCTCATCTTCTGTCATCCCCTTCTCCTCCCGACTTCAATCTTTCCCAGCATCAGGGTCTTTTCCAATGAGTCAGTTCTTTGCATCAGGTGGCCAAAGTCTTGGAGTTTCAGCTTCAGCATCAGTTCTTCCAAAGAATACTCAGGACTGATTTCCTTTAGGATGGACTGGTTGGATCTCCTTGCCATCCAAGGGACTCTCAAGAGTCATCTCCAACACTGCAGTTCAAAACCATCAGTTCTTTGGTGCTCAGTTTTCTTTTCCTTTTTTTTTTTTTTTTTATGATGGTGATCCAATAAAATTTTTTATTTAGAAAAAGAGGCAGCAAGATGGATTTAGCCTGTGTGCTACAGATTGCGCCATGAACCTGACAAAATCATATTCTGTGAAGTAGGTCAAAAGTATTAGGCTCTCACATCCATACATGACCACTGGAAAAACCATAGCTTTGACTAGATGGACCTCTGTGGCAAAGTAATGTCAGTTCTTTTTAATATACTGTCTAAGTTTATCAAAGCTTTTGTTCCAAGGAACAAGCGTCTTTTAACTTCACGGCTGCAGTTGCCATCTGCAGTGATTTTGGAGCCCAAGAAAATAAAGTCTGTCACTGTTTCCATTGTTTCCCCATCTATTTGCCATGAAGTGATGGGACCAGATGCGATGATCTTAGTTTTTTGAATGTTGATTTTTAAGCCAGCTTTTTCACTCTCCTCTTTCACTTTCATCAAGAGACTCATTAGTTTCTCTTTGCTTCTGCCATAAGGGTGCATATCTCAGGTTATTATATTTCTTGTGGCAATCTTAATTCCAGCTTGTGCTTCATCCAGCCCAGCATTTCGCATGATGTATACCGCGTATAGTTAAATAAGCAGGGTGACAATATACAGCCTTGACGTACTCCTTTCCCGATTTGGAACCAGTCTGTTGTTTCATGTCCGGTTCTAACTGCTGCTTCTTGATCAGCATACAGATTTCTCAGGAGGCAGTTAAGGTGGTCTGGTATTCCCATCTCTTTAAAAAATTTCCACAGTTTGTTGTGATCCACACAGTCAAAGGCTTTGGTGTAGTCAATAAAGCAGATGTTTTTCTTGAACTCCCCTGCTTTTTCTGTGATCCAATTGATGTTGCCAATTTGATCTCTGGTTCCTCTGCATTTTCTAAATCCAGCCTGAACCTCTGGAAGTTCATGGTTCATGTACTGTTGAAGCCTGGCTTGGAGAATTTTGAGCATTACTTTGCTAGTGTGTGAGATGACTGCAATTGTGCGGTAGTTTGAATATTCTTTGGCATTGCCTTTCTTTGGGATTGGAATGAAAACTGACTTTTTCCAGTCCCATGTCCACTGCTAAGTTTTCCAACTTTGCTGGCATATTGAGTGCAGCATTTTCACAGCATCATCTTTCAGGATTTGAAATAGCTCAACTGGAATTCCATCTGAATATCATCTGGATACTGGATAGCACCACAGCAAATGCAGAAGAGCCTGTCTGTATTGAGAGAGTTCCTTTTGACCAGTTGGGCAGGGCAGGTGACTTGTAGACAAGGAGGCCGCCATGCAAGGGTCTGGGAGAAGGCCAGTCCAGGCAGAGGAGCAAGTGGCAGACCCCAAGGAGGGCCAGGCCTGCCCTGGTGGGTCTGAGACTACACACAAGGAGAGGAGGAGCCGGAGAGGCTCAGGCTCTGCTGGGAGCCTGCCTGGACTCAATTGTTGGGGAACCCAGGGCAGGGTCTCATTCTGATCTACCCTCTCACAGGGTCACCGAGCCACTGTGTGGGGCTGAGCTCCTGGAGCAGAAGTGGAGGAGGCGGGGAAGCTCTTCTCCTTGAGGAGGGAAATGGAGGCCATGTCCGGAGAGCAGCAGGGCAGATCAGTGGGGAGAGGCTTTGAGCTTCTCTTGCAGTGTAGCTGACACGTGTCCTGTTCCTCCATGTGCAAGTGGCTCAGAAAGACAGGAGGAATCAGGAACTTTCAGGTTTTCAGTTAGGATCACCAGTTGGAGGGGCTTCCCTGGTAGCTCAGTAATGAAGAATCTGCCTGCCAATACAGTGGGTGCGGATTTGATCCCTGGGTCGGGAAGATCCCCTAGATAAGGAAATGACAACCCACTCCAGTCTTCTTACCTGGGAAACCCCATGGATGCAGGAGCCTGGTGGACCACAGTCCATGGGTCACAAAGATTCAGACACGACTGAGTGACTAGACGACAACAACAACAACGACCAGTTGGATGACAGTGTCACTTGCGGGGAGGCGAACTCGTGGGTGGTGGAAATTCTGGGTTCTCCAGTGGATGACAGAGGAGCTCGTGCAATAGCTGTGTGGAGAGTGAAGTAGGAAGAAGATGTAGGATCAGGACCAGAGGGTCAGGTCACGTCCAGAGAGGCAGAAGGTGGGCAGACAGGACACGCTGGCAGGCAGATGGGATGGAGATCTAGGGTACCCATTCGACGTCCAGGGAACAGAGAGTGATACACGGGGGAGTTGGGGTGGAGCCCAGGATGCTTTCACGTTTGAAGGTCTAGAAGAATATCAAGGCAGTTAGGGGGTCTCCATGGGAAGACCTTTTCAGGAGAAAAAGGGGTAAGGGCCATGGTGCTGAAATCAGAAGAATAAGGTATTTCAGGAAGTAAGATAATTAGCTGTTGATTACTACTGAGAATTTTAGTAAGAAGCAGACCTGTAGAGTGGATGACAGGGTTGCCTCCATGGCAGCACTGATTTCGAGGGGAGCTGGGGACCATTCAGAAGAGGGAGCCAGAGACGAGGAGGCAGAGAGGCTCCAGGACCATTTCCAAAAGGTTTGCAGTGACTGAAAGAGTATTTGGAGAGCTACACATGATGAGGGCAGGTTGTCTATTTCTAAAGATGTTACAGATCTATGCAGATGGGAATCCATAAATGCGTAGGGTGAGACCCAACAGTTTCAGGTGTAATATCATGGGTTGGAGAGGTAGAGAAAGATAAATAACGTCCAAAAAATCACCTTCCAATCAATGCAGCACCTAACCATCAAATGAAAAGTCAATTCCATCCAGCAACTGGAAATATCAGTAAAAGAATATAACTTAATGGACTAAACAATTTGAATTCAAAAGATAAGTATAATAATGTCTTTCTTATTAACTCAGAACGAACAGAGGAAGTGCTTCAGTTTCGTTATCTTGAAAGTAACAACTGAGCTCACTGATAAGATTCATTTTGTTTATATGTACAGTGACAAAATTCAGTTGTTTTGAAACAGAAAAGTTGTTGTTGTTAATGTGACCCGTTTTGTTTATTCATTCCTTTATTAACTTAGTCAAGGAAATTTTCCCTGAATGTTTCGGGCCAGTGCTGTGTATATACACTTGGAAAGGAAAGAGTCCCTGATTCCAGGCAGCTCACGGCCTTGGAGGAGGGATGGGCAAGTACTGATCCTGAGGGGTCAGTGCACCACAGAGGCTTTATTTTATATGTATTGAGCTTCAGCTTTTTATCTAATGTAATGCTACTAACACGGAGAGAAGAAGAGCAAGAGAGAGAATGGTTTAGACAGTGAAGGGTCTGCTGCTTGCCCGGCCACTAAATGAGCAATAACCTGGCAGAATCGGGAAGCGAGAAATGCAAAACTTCTCTTCGTTCACTTCTGTCAGTTCCTCAAGAGAATTCTGAGTCTATGTGGGTCTGTGTGTGCTAGGGCACTCAGTCATGTCCAACTCTGTGTGACCCCATGGACTGTAGCCCACCAGGCCTCTCTGTCCATGGGATTCTCTAGGCAAGAATACTGGAGTGGGTTGCCATTCCCTTCCGCAGGGGATCTTCAGGACTCTGACTCAGGGATCAAACCCGGGTCTTCTGCATTGCAGCATTTTTTTTTTTTTTACTGTCTGAGCCACTAGGAGGCCCTCTAGAGTTTATGATGACCTCTAATAAAATACATTGCCTAAATGCAAACCAATCCCTTTATCTAGTGTGTAAACAGAGCAGCAGCAAAACAGTCTAACTGATGGGACTGGACTCCCTGAGACACTACAGGCTGATACCCAAGGGATTTTCAAAGGCAATTTTAACGCTGTGCAGATGGTGAAAAGGCATTTGCGTTTCATGCCAGGGGAACATCATATGTAAAGGTCTCAAGTGAGGAGGAGCATGGTCTCTTGAAGTGGGTACATTTCTGAGTTGACTCAAGTTAACCTCAAGTTGACACTGTGAGTGGTGAGTGCCGAGAGGGGGTTCTCCACATGACCTCTGACCTGATGCTCTCCGGATGCATGGTTACGTACCACCTGGGTGGCTGCGGCTGCTGTTTACTACTGATGCCGTTCTTGTCGGCATCAAATTCTCGGTCCCCCAGGGCCACACAGAACTGTGCGTACTCTGTCTTGTGCACAACACAACACGGATCTCCAGTGATCATTTTTTACAAGAAAAGACCCAGCAGTTCTGTTGCTGTCAGACGCTTCCAATGTTGTGGCAACCACACCGTCAGAAAACATTTATTAGGCAGTCTGTTCCGACGGTGCCACAGTGAGTTTCTAAATGTTCCTTTTGTGCTGGGCCAAGGTTCTTGAATATACCTCACCCCACTCCAGATAAGTACAACTTGTAAAAGTTTCATAAGTCTGAAGAACATTTTTAGAGCACGGCATGAAAGTTCTTGCATTTTTATGGTTTCCCTCATTCATTCTCCATTTTAATCCTACAAGCCATAAAGTTTACAGTTTTCCCATTTTCCAAAGAGCTTTATAATGAAAGATACACAATGGTCAAGAAGCTAAAGATAGAATCGTTAGGAATACTTTTTGTGAGATGGATGGAATAAGTGCCCTTAATAATATTTTCAGAATTCTTTCAGTCTTTCCCAGTGATGTAGTGATGCTTTTTTGTTTGTTTGTTTTAAACATGCAGGATCTTAGTTCCCTGAGCAGGGAGTGAACTCATGTCGCCTGCACTGGGAGCTCAGAGTCCTAACCACTGAACAGCCAGGGAAAGACCCCGGCTATGCTTTCTTATTTCACTGCAGTAACCTAAAGGAGGTTACGGTGCTTTCTTTGCTGCTGTGTGCTCTGCAAACATGGCTTTAGAAGGTCTATACTGACTCCTGACATCTGCTTTTCAGCCTACCCATGACTGAAAGTGGCTCCCTGGTGAGAAGCTGGCATCCTGCTGACTGCCTGGAATGCCTGCAGTCAGACCATCTGGGCTCCCTCACACAGTGAGTTTTCCAGGAAAATGTTTGCTACTATGACCTCAGAGCTTCCCAGGTAGTGCAGTGTTAAAGATCTGTCTGCCAATGCAGGAGATGTGGGTTCAATCCCTGGGTCAGGAAGATCCCCTGGAGGAGGAAATGGGTACCCACCCACTCCATTATTCTTGCCTGAGAAATCCCATGGACAGAGGAGCCTGGCAGGCTACAGTTCATGGAGTCCCCAAAGAGTCGGACACGACTTAAGCGACTAAACAACAAGAATAACAAGTGTCACCTCAACTGTTTCGTCTTGGCCAGATGGTGAAAATGTGAGCAAGTTCAAGATTGTCTTTTAAATAATCTGCAGATTAAACTTAATAATGCGGTCCCCAAATATTCAGGTAAAGAGGCTTAAGGTTACTGAAACACACCACCTGCCCCGCATCCTGTTTTGGCCAAAACCGTCAGGGGGGAGGCAGCCGCATGCTGGGCATCTGGCTTGAGTCCAGGTCTCTATGTTCCCAAAGTACGGCCTGGACTGAACAGGGTTCCCCCCATCACCCATCCACAGTTCACAGGCTGAAGTCCTAACCCCCAAAACCTTAGGATAGGGCCTATACATGGTGATTAACTTAAAAGAAGCCCCCTAAGGAGACCTTAACCCATCTGACTGGTGTCCTCACAAGAAGAGGAGATGAGGATGCAGAGTGACCATGGCATGGAGAGGCAGTAAGACAGCATCCACCGCCAAGCCACGGACAGACGCTTCAGAGGAACCACGCCTGCCCGTACCGTGATCGTGGACGCCCAGCCCCTAGAACTGTGAGGGGATAAACTGCTGTTCCAACACCCAGCCAGTGGTATTTTGTCATGCAGACTGAGCAAACCAATACATCTAGGGAGTGGATACTATATACGGTCATCTTCTTGTTTAATAAACGTGATGCATACAAGTTAAAGCACCTGGGGATCAATGGTCACCTACATGTTCTGAGGATGAGATTAAGCCCCCAGTCCTGGGATGGACTTATTTCAGCTTGACTCGATTAACAAGTGCTCTAAAGTATGTCATGGAGATATCTAAAGTGTTTATTAACAACTCAATGTTCAGAAAATAAGGCCTCAGATATATTTGCAACCGGACAAGGGATTAACTTCCACAGCACACAAACAGCTCAAATAGCTAAAAATAAAAAAAAATCAGAAAACAGAAGGTCTAACTAGAAACTTCTCCAAAGAAGACATACAGTTGGCCAAAAAACACATGTAAATATGCTCAACATCACTAATTACTAGCGAAGTGCAAATGAAAACTACAATGAGGTGCCACCTCACATCAGTCAGGATGGCCATCATTTAAAAGTCCACAAGCAATAAATGCCAGAGAGGGTGTGCAGAGAAGGGAAACTTTCTACACTGTTGACGGGAATGCAAGCGGATGCAGCCACTGTGGAAAATAGAATGAAGGTGCTTTAAAAACTAAAAACAGAGCCACCATATGATCCAGTGATTCCACTCTTGGGCATACATCCAGAGAAAACCATACTTTGAAAAGATATATGCCTCCTAAGTTCATTGCAGCACTATTTATGATAGCCAAGACATGGAAACAATGTAAATGTCCATCAACAGATGAATGGATAAAGAAGCTGTGATATATGTACGTGCTTGGATGCGTTCTAAGTTGCTTCATTTGTGTCTGACTCTTTGTGACCCTATGGACTAGGCTTCAGGGCTGCTGTGTCCCTGGGATTCTCCAGGCAAGAATACTGGAGTGGGTTGCCATTACCTCCTCCAGGAGATCTTCCCCACCCAGAGATCGAACCTGAGTTTCCTTACCCACTGAGCAGCGGGGAGCCCATGATACATATACAAGGGATATATATACTCAGCCATAAAAAAGAATGAAATAATGCCATTTTTTTGCAGCAACATGGACGAATCTAGGGATTATCATACTAAATGAAGTATGTCAGACAGAGACAAATATTTTATGATATCACTTATATATGGAATCTAAAAAAATGATACAAATGAAGTTATATACAAAACAGCAATAGACTCACAGACACAGACAACAAACTTACGGTTATCAAGGGGGAAAGTTGGGGAGGGATAAATTAGGAGGATGAAATTTACATATAAACACTACTATATCCTTGGGTTGGGAAGATCCCCTGGAGAAGGAAATGGCAACCCATTGCAGTATTCTTGCCTGGAAAATCCCATGGACAGAGAAGCCTGGTGGATTACAGTCTATCAGGATGCAAACAGTCAGACATGACTTAGCGACTAAACGGTAGCAAAAAATAGCGTATATAAAATAGATAAACAACAAGGACCTATTGCACAGAACAGGGAATTCTATTCTAATATTCTGTAATAATCTAAATTGGAAACGAATCTGAAAAAGAATAGGTATATGTATATGTATAACTGAATCAGTTTGCAGTACACCTGAAACTAACACAATATTATAAATCAAGTAGACTCCAACATAAAATAAAATTATTTTTAAAATTAACAAATATACTAAATATACTTCTAGCCAAAAATAAATAAATAAACAAACAAACAAAAAACCCACTCAGTGTTTAAAAAATAAGGCCTCAGATTTATTTTCCCAGGAGTAAAACATACCACATTTATGTCACATATATTTTTTTAAACTCTTCTTTGTTCTAAATTAACACCTTAACTGAAACTGTATTTCACTGACTGAGTGTAAACTTAGAATATCTCCTTAACTATATGACATTCTGACTGTAAAAATAAAACAATACTTCAGGCTGAAACCTACAAAAAAAAGACAATGTTTTATTGCACATTTTAGTTTCTTTCTTTTTTTAAAAAAATGTTTAAACCAAGTTATTACCATTTAGATGGGACCACCAGACCATCTTACCTGTCTCCTGAGAAACCTGTATGTGGGTCAGGAAGCAACAGTTGGAACCCTGAATGGAATAACTGATTGGTTCAAGATTGAGAAAGGAGTAAGACAGGGCTGTCTGCTGCACCCTGTTTGTTTAATCTACACACTGAGCACATCATGAGAAATGTGGGGCTGGATGAGTTACAAGCTGGAATCAAGATAGGTGGGAGAAACATCAACCCCAGGTATGCAGATGGTACCACTCTAATGGCAGAAAGTGAAGATGAACTAAAGAGCCTTTTGATAAGGGTGAAAGAGGAGAGTGAAAGAGCTGGCTTAAAAACTCAATATTAAAAAAGCTAAGATCATGGCATCTGGCCCTATTAAACTGAAAGTGAAAGTGAAGTCGCTCAGTCATGTCTGACCCTTTGCGACCCCATTGACTGTAGCCTACCAGGATCCCCCGCCCATGGGATTTTCCAGGCAAGAGTATTGGAGTGGGTTGCCATTTCCTTCTCCAGGGGATCTTCCTGACCCAGGGATCAAACCCAGGTCTGGCCTCATTACCTCATGGCAAATAGAAGGGGAAAAAATGGAAGTAGTAACTGATTTCCTCTTTTGGGGATCTAAAATCACTGCGGATGGTGACTGCAGCCATGGAATCATAAGACGTTTGCTTCTTGGCAGGAAAGCAATGACAAATCTATACAGTGTTGAAAAGCAGAGACAATACTGTGCCAAAAAAGGTCCATATAGTCAAGGCTGTGGTCTTCCCAGTGGTCATGTAAGGTTGTAAGAGCTATACCATAAAGAAGCCAAAGCAGCAAAGAATTGAATCCTTTGAACTGTGGTGCTGGAGAAGACGCCTGAGAGTCCCTTGGACTGAAAGGAGATTAAGGCAGTCAATCTTGAGGGAAATCAACCCTGAATACTCATTGGAAGGACTGATGCTGGAGCTGAAACTCCAGCATTTTGGTCATCTGATACGAAAAGCTGACTCATTAGAAAAGTCCTTTACGCTGGGAAAGATTGAGGGGCAGAAGAAGTGGGTGTCAGAGGATGAGATGGCTGGATGGCATCACTGATGCAATGGACATGAACTTGGGCAAACTTTGGGAGATGGTGAGGGACAGAGAGACCTGGCGTGCTGCCGTCCATGGGGTCACAGAGTCGGGACACAACCGGGCAACTGAACAACAACGATTACTATTTAGGGAATCTTTCGTTTTTTCCAATTTGAAAAGGCAGCCTAATACACTCAGTGTTGGCTGGATACGAAATGGTTTGAGGGCCTTCCATGGGATCAGAGCCTGTGGATTCAGGTCCCAGCTCCACCTGTTTTAGTTCTGAGTCTGCAAGTGGCTCACTCTGTCTCTCTTTGCCTCACTTGCCTTGTCTATGAAATGGGAGCTTGTCTCAAGCAGGAATGAAAAGATCGTGGTTCTGAACTTACCTCCTGCTACACTGTGAAATCTCAAAGGGTTTTGCATAGATTGGGTCTCCAAGTAGAATAACACTAATTCCCCATGCTCAACTCCAAGCACATCTTTCTGTATCTTTCACATATTTAGCTCAAAATGCTCTTCGGAATCAAGTGTAAGTGGCAACAGATCACAGAGACTTTTCGTGCCCTGAGTATCCATCCTTACCCTTTTCACTAGTGATAGAACTTCCCTCATCCTCCCAGCTAAGGGCTGACCACATTGCCCTTCTCATCTCCACTGTGAATGGCACAGGGATGTGATAGTGTGTGCTGCAGCAGCCACTTTGGGCCCCAGGATGCAAGCATGTGTTGAAGCTGGCAGAGCCTGGGTCCCTGATGTGTTGCAGTTGTTATGCCAGCCCCAGATGAGATGGTCTGCCTGCACTACTATGTGAGGGTCTTGATTAAGCCACTCTATCTGTGAGTGTCTTGTTACAGTAGCCTAATCTGTACCATGGTACATAGGATTATAAATAAAATCTAGTGTGGATTTAAAAAATACAATAGTAGTTTTGTGAAGGGTACACTCAATTCTCTGACTTTAGATCTGAGAATTGAGTTACTGAATTGATTGGCAATACTTTCCTATTTAGAAAATAGAAGGCTCCTCTTCTAACAGCAGAGTTAGAAATTTTTCTTCTCTGTATTGTCTCAGAGAAAATGGGGTTAGAAGGGGAGACTCTAGCAATAACTGATTCAATACATAGAGGGGTCCTTTCTAAGTTATAAGTCCTCGGTTTCTGTTAGGTGACATCAGGTATGTGGATCTTTTCCTGTTTAAGATCAGCCCTGGGATTTCTTTGGAAGGAATGATGCTAAAGCTGAAACTCCAGGACTTTGGCCACCTCATGTGAAGAGTTGACTCATTGGAAAAGACTCTGATGCTGGGAGGGATTGGGGGCAGGAGGAGAAGGGGGCGACAGAGGATGAGATGGCTGGATGGCATCACGGACTCGATGGACATGAGTCTGAGCGAACTCCGGGAGTTGGTGATGGACAGGGAGGCCTGGCGTGCTGCAATTCATGGGATCGCAAAGAGTCGGACACGACTGAGCGACTGAACTGAACTGAACTGAATGTGCACATACGAAGTTCCTCATTACTGTGTAACAAAGACCTGCTGCGCTGGTCATTATGGGAAGAAAACAGTTTGAGATCTCAAATTACATGAGTACATTTCTTTCCAGATTCTATAAAACAAAGTAGGTTCTCTGCTTCTTACTACATCCCTTTAAACCAACTGGATGGGTTTTCATCAAACTCAGGATAGTCTGATTTGAAATATGAACTATGTAGCACAAGTGGAGTTCTTTTTAGGGATTTCAGAGACCAGCAGGGTGACTTTAAAGAGATGGGCAGGAGTTCTTGACAGAGTCTGAGTCAGGGGTACACTGATCTGGGAAAGACTTGTACTGTGTAACCAGTCACCCATGACCAAAAGGGACCCACGTTGAAACTCAAGGTCACCGCATCAGGCACCCAAAATGATGGGGACAATCACACAGTCTCCTCTTTGGGGAGCCAGTCTAGCTTGAACTGGCCCCTGAGCAGGAATTAACTGTATCAGGCTTATGACCTCCCCAATCCACAATGGAGAGTCAAGCAGCATGTGTGACTGTGCATCTCTGTACAGCGGGAGAGCGCTATCATCACAGAATGACCCACAAGGTAATTACTGAAAGGGTGGGATAAACACTGTCCAGAGAAACAGGACGGAATGAAATGGGCCTGACCAACTTTTAAAGGCCAAGTTCACGTGAAGAGGACTCTGAGATTCCCTCCTGTCCCTTTGCTTAGGCACATTAATCACGCTGGCATTACCCATCATTCCCGAACCGATGGGATGTATATAAAGAGTCTGTACGTAAAACAAAATTTGACAAAGATCACACTACAAAATGAGTTAATCCATACAGTTAATAAGAATGTATGATACTCCAGACATCTCTGAATCATCTCTGGATGGAAGATCATCTCTGGAGGACCATTAAATCCTCCTCTCCTGCATTCCGGGGCCTGGCTCAGTCCCTCCTGTGGCCACACTCTAGTACAGAGGATGGAGCCTCTTCCTCCCCAGGGACCAGGAGGGCATCCAGAGGGTTTGCCTACCTAGAGCCTGTGGGCTGGCTTCTACACGAAGCCTCCAAGATCCTTGGAGCCTAGAATTCCCCATCCAGAGGCCCCAGTCCCACATCCAGGGCCAGCCAGTACGTATGTCTTTTTCTCTCCTAACGATGAACAGCACCACCAACGTGCACACCCCAAGGTCCAGGTGGGAGCAGGCAGGACCCCTTGAGGTGCTTTGCAGAGCCAGCAGCTGGGAACGGAAGGTGGGGGTGGTGGGTCCCAGCAGAAGGTGGGGGTGTGGCACAGTCAAGCACAGAGCTCCCAGCAGTCAGAATTCTAAGTTGAAACTTGACCTCTTCGGTGATGGCAAACATTTTTTGTCAAGGTAGGAAACTAAAACCTTTTATTTATCATTTAGCATTTTTTAGCTTGGTTTGTAATGGTTAAGTACCATCAGGTATGTGGGCTTCTGTTTTTTTGAACCGGCCCAAGTCTAGCATTTCTCATGGATGAAACTATCTCATGCTTTATAATATAAGGAAAACCCTATTTTGATCCACTTGAAGGATTATCATTAGAAAAAATATCTACTGGGTATTTTTTTTTTGTTTTTGAGCTTTGATCAGACTTTGGAAAACTTACGATCAATTCTGATGATAAACACCCAGGGAAGGACAGTGTGGCCACAGCATCTTGCTCTCTTTCAAGGTTTTACTAAACTTTCCATCAATTCAGGAAACTTGGAGATCAAGAAAGAAGGTGACAGGCAGTCACTACAGTCAGTGATCATGCGTGTGTGTCTCTCTCAAGGCTCGCTGCTCTGTCCCTCTGGCTGGTGGTCTCCATAATGTTGAGATCCTGGGGCCACAAAACCTACAGATCCAGAGAGAACACTCCACAGGGAAACTCACAGCACGACAGCAGGGCAGCAGAGCCTGCACTTTGCAGAATAAAACAGGATGTGCCAGCACCTACTGTAATGTCTGATTTATAATCCTCAAGTAATTGGATGTTACTCTACAGATTTTTAATAGTATGCCAAAGCATTATTTGCTAAGATCTGATTAAGCAAAGAATTCAAAGAAAACTGGGGTACTGGGATCAATATTTTTGAAGCTATAAAATTGTCATCTTTAAGTCCAAACTGTTTAAGAGAAAGTTAACTCAGAGGTGTCAGCAGCCATCTCTTTTCTTTTGCATTTATAAAATTACAATGTAAGAAATACAGGTGGTCAAAGAGACATCTTTACTACTGGTAGCTTTTAAAAATAATCCAGTTTCCATTTTATTAATAAGGACATTGAGAACTTCATTAGTCCATGGGGTATTTTCAATGCAGTGGCAAAGTGACAAATTAACTGGCAAAATTCCAGGGGGTCAGTAGCCAGGAAATATTGTAGGGATCTCATACAAGTGGCAACTTAGTTACAAAACTATCCATCCTTATTACCCTATCCTACGCAAGCCTTACCTGACTACCCCATAGACCTGCACCCAAACATCAGAAATTTTATGTGTCACTACACGGGAAGAAAAATCTACCATGAGAGAATATGAGCTGCTTGAGGTAGCTGTAATCTTCTGCAATACTATTATCTGGAAATGTTTCAGTCTGTTATATCATAAAGTGAAAAAAGTGTTAGCTGTTCGGCTGTGTCAGACTCTTTGTGATCTCATGGACAGTAGCTTGCCAGGCTCCTCTGTCCAAGGGATTCTCTAGGCAAGAACACTGGAGTGGGCTGCCATTCCCTTCTCCAAGGGATCTTTCCACCCAGGGATCAAATCCAGGTCTTCCTCATTACAGGCAGATTCTTTACCATCAGAGCTACCAGGGTAGGACCCTTTTATGTCATAACTGGAGGATTATTTAGATTTCTGTTTACTCACCGTATCATTAGCTTAAATTCTAACACCTATTTTAGAGGATGGGGATAAAAAAATTTTTTTAAGCAGTTATATCTATTTACTGAATGATCATAAAGGTAATTTATGTTTTAAGAGGTAAAATATACCAATATTACAAATAGGCATAGAAGGAGTTAAGTTAGTTGATTGAAGAGAAAAATCTTCAGATTCCAAGTGGAAAGAGAAGGGTGAATTATTCAGCAGGAACAGGCAGAGGGAGGCCGAGGAAGAGAAAGCAACCTTCCTGGGGCAAAAAAAAAAAAAAGACCACAAGAGTGAGGGTGGCTGTCTTCACAGTGGATTCTGAGCAGCTGGTCCTTGTAAAGGAAACCATTCCGCCTGGCAGGGAGATCAAACTGAGCCTTGGAGAATGAGCCAAACGGGCAGCAAATGGGCAAGTTAAGTAAACAGTGGTAATTGGAGGCCTGGCCACACAGGTCTTGGGAGTAATTTGGGGTTTGGCTGTGCCCAGTGATGAGAGTCTATGAGTGATAGGAACGCTACGTGCACACAAATAGGTCCACATATGTCATTGGGAACCTGCTGGCTGCTCTCCACCGACTGTGGTTAGAATGTATTAAATACTGTAGGACATCACTTACACATGGACTCTAAAATACAACACAAGTGGACTTCTCTACAAAACAGAAACAGGCTCACAGACATAGTGAACAGACTTGCGGTTGCTATGTGGGGATTGGGGAGAGGAGGGGTGGACTGATGGCTTGGGATTAGCAGATGCAAACTATTACACATAGGATGAATAAACAACAAAGTCTTACTATATAGCACAGGGAACTATATTCAATATCCTGGGATAAACCATAACTGAAAATAATATGAAAAATAATATATGTATATATATACACACAACTGAGTCACTTGGCTACACAGTAGAAATTAACACAACACTGTAAATACAAAACATAAGTGTTAAATAAAACATAAAGTTTCACATCCAAAGAGCAAAAGAAACCCTTAGGAAATTGAAAAGCAAACAAAAAATGGGAAATAAGAATATTAAGAATTTGAGGTCTTTCATGTCCCCCCTTCTGCCTTCCTTCTGACTTCCCTGGTGGCTCAGATGGCAAAGCAGGAGACCGAGGTTCGATCCCTGGCTTGGGAAGCTCTTCTGGAGAAGGAAATGGCAACCCACTCCAGTATTCCTGCCTGGAGAATCCCAGGGACGGAGGAGCCTGGTAGGCTACAGTCCATGGGGTCACAAAGAGTCTGACACAACTGAGCGACTTCACTTCACTTCACTTCACCTTCCATCTTTAGAAAATCAGATGAACAGAATTTGCAATATATAAGAAGAGCCTAAAATGTGTACTGGTGAAGGGAAACTCTGATGACCAAGACTCACCAATCCACAGCACAGCATCATATGTATCTTAGGGCATCTAAGGAATTAACTGAATTGGGTCAAGCACAGTATTGAAAGATTCTGTTGCCAAAAAGTAAATGTTCCTGAGCAGATACTTAAGCATTAACAGAATGAAAATGTGAACCAAATGAGGGATAGGAGTTATGCACGTTAGCGAAGTCAGCCACTCTGCCTCTCATTTTCCAGGTCTTGGTTATTATTCTCAAGGCATTGTCCTAACTTGACTGTACAATAAAAGAATGAGAGTCCTGAGAGTCTAAGTGAGAGAAGCATTAGGTGTTAATGACACAAAAACATTCTGGCTTCGGCTCAGTCGCAGGCTATAGATTGAATGGGTCTCCCATCTCCCCAGTTAATATATTGAAATCTGCATGGCGGTGGTACTCGGAGCCAGGGCTTTGGGCAGGTGATTAGGTCATGAGGGTGAAGCCCTCATGAATAAGGTTAGTGCCCTTATAACAGAGACCCCAAAATGCATGCATGCTCCTTCTACCGTGTAGGGTTACAGAAAAAGATGGCCATCTGTGAACCAGGAAGCAAACAATGCTGGTGCCCTGACCCTGGGCTTCCAGCCTCCAGAAGCAAGTTTCCGTCATTTACAATCCACCCAGTTTATGGCATTTTTGTCACAGCAGCCCCGGTTGACTGAGACATTACACCCTGTCAGGTGGAGACAGATAAGACCAAGATTGCAGAGCTAGTAACTCTTTTCCCGGAGGGAAAACAACTGGACACAGTTGAAAACAACCTGACATTTTCCTCACGAGACCAGAAGTAAATTTACAATACTAAATACTTTTCTTACTATACCTTGAGGCTTCTGTGATATGAAAGCAGTAAGATAATTTCATACTGGCAATAATTGTTTTCTGTTCAAACGAGGATTAAAAGAATACAAAAATTAAACACAGAGCTGAAATCCCAAAATGAATACAATTAGGTGGATTCAACTGGTGCATTTCAGGATAGAACAGATCTGAAATTTAGCACTGGAACTTTAAAAATGAGTGATCTCATGCAAATTCTTTATTTAAAGGGTCAGGACATAAATCCTTAGCTAGTGGCCACATGGCTTCTAAAGCCACAGTGAAGATCAGAGCCTCAAACTTTCTGCTTCAAACTCTGTCTGGCCTCTACTGTGGATGAAATTTTGATTCCCATTTTGTAAATAAAAGAAGAAGATGAAGAATCTGATCATGCAAGCAGTGAGGCCCTGAGTGAATTGTTCGTTTCAGGAAGAACAGACATTGTCACACTCCATTTATTCACACTTGAACAGACCAAGTCAAACCTCCAGAGATTCGAGCATCTCTGCTACAATAAATGTTACCTAACAGTTGGTGCCACTTGGAGGCAGCCCTGTATGGTGTCCTTTAACGAACAAGGACCCGCATCACTGTGCATTAGATATGGTCTAGGGACACGGCTCTTAGTTCTGCAGTTTTCTTAAGCTAGGAAGATTTTGTCTGCAAATTTAAATCTGAAACTCTACAGTAAAAGGTTCTTGATAATGCTTCTTGAAATTACCCCTAAAATAGAACAAAAGGAGAGAAATACTGTATGTCCCTGGTACCTAAATTTTTGAAAAGTTGATTTCAGCTGAATTTCTCTGCAAACAAGTTCACATTTTATGAAAGATGCTAAGCAGTCAAGTTCTAAATCAATTTGAGGAAAGAAAAACATTTTTATAGATTTTACAGATCAAGAAAACATCTACTTTTTGCTTCCCTGGTGGCTCAGATGGTAAAGAAACTGCCTGCAATGCGGACGACCCAGCTTCTATCCCTGGGTCAGGAAGATCCCCTGGAGAAGGAAATGGCAACCCACTCCAGTACTCTTGCCTGGAGAATTCCATGGACAGAGGGGCCTGGCGGGCTACAGTCCGTGGGGTCACAAAGAGTCAGACATGATTGAGCAACTAACACACAGTTTTTGCTAACTTAAAGACAATAAAAACAAACAAAATAAAACATAGAACTCTGGAAGGCAGGGGTGAAACTAATCATATTAGGAATACATTAAACAATTCTGATGAGAAAAGTTAAACACCATGGAAGTACAGACCAGTACTTTCAATTTTAGAATGAGACACTTTTCTTTAACCTTTATATTTTCCTCTCAAAGGCACTGCAAGACAATGCTGATACGGAAAGACATTTTCTTGTTTTCTTGCAACCCAATGCATCATAATCACGTTCACATAGAATTCCACTATTTGTAAAATACTTTCAATTAGTTGAGGAAGGAACCACATTTTGTCTTATTAATAATAGCATTTGTAACCAAACACTAGGAGAGCATATGACTAGGAAAAACGGTAAAATGTCAATTAAACAAAATACGTAAGAACGGACTCGTAATAGACCCTCAGATCACACACATGTTCACACACAGATCAACACATACAGAAACATACACAGGACTAGGAGCTTTCATTGTTATAAGCCCTTTACATGCTTTATATTAAATTAACAAATACAGTTTAAAAATCAACGAGCTTTTCACATCAGGAAAAATATCCTCGTTAAAGAAGGAACATTTTCCTTCGCATCTGTTTGTCTTTACTTTTCAAGAAGACAGATCTCTCCCAGGTTTCCTCCCTTCCAACTCCATCCTCCACCTCGTCCATATTAGGACCTTGGTAAAAACCTCCCCCACCTCCTGCAATGATCCTGCCATTCACTTCCCCTCCTCTTCTCTACCTTATTCTCCTAAACTTTACTCTTCAACCCCTAGGAACTTTTCCCTCCAGGGTGGTGGATTCAAAATTGCAGGGAGCTGATCATCAAAATTGCCAGGAGCTGATCATCAAAATTGCAGGGAGCTGATCATCAAAATTGCCGGGAGCTGACCATCAAAATTGCAGGGAGCTGACCACCAGCTGGTGGGGGAGAAAATCATACAAGCAGCTCTACCTCAGCAGGATGGTGGTGTGGCTGTTTCATCACTCAGTCGTGCCAGACTTTTTGTGACTTCATGGACTGTAGCCCTCAAGGGCCCCCTGTCCATGGGATTTCCCAGGAGAAATATACGGGAGTGGGTTGCCATTTCCTTCTCCAGGGGAAATCTTCCTGACCCAGGGATTGAACCCACGTCTCCTCCATTGGCAGGCAGATTTTCTTTTTTTTTAAACCACTGAGCCACCAGGGAAGTCCCATTCAGCAGGATAACAAGTGCAAATATGCCCAAGAGATAGGACAAAGGACAGAGTTAACATCCCTGCCACAGTGAGTTAATGAACTTCTCTCAGAGGAGGAGACATCTGAGCTGTATATTGAAGGTTAAAGAAAATGCTGAACAGTTGAGCAAGAGACAAGGCATTCAAGACTGGGTTGAAGCTCCCCCCAAATCTCTCCACTAAGTAAGCAGAATGGCTGTACCTCTAACTCTTCATTGTCTGGAATATGTATCTGATTCTTTATGTCTGTCATATCTGCATTCTGGGATGTTTTACCTTACTCAATTGTATGTTTAAAGCTCACAATTAAAAACAAAACAAAACCCACTGGCTTTCTCTCAGTGCAGATTCTGTTTGGATCCCTGGCAGCAAGATCCCTCAATATAGTATAGGAGGAAACCAGGGGACCACAGTGTCCCCCTGCCCCACTGGAAATCTTGTGAAATGAGTGAGAAAGCATAGCAGAGATGGACAGCCAAAGTCATATGATGCTATAGCATTCCTCTTAGCACTTAATCTAAACTCAATCTAAATGTAATCTTTTCTTTCCATCTTTTAGTCAACTCCTCTTTCTTCTGCCCCTTAAAAATGGTTTCTCCTAAGAATTCATCTTTGATGTAGAAGTTTATAGCCTTGTATGAAGTTTATAGCCTCCCAAACTCCTGACTGACATCCACATATCACCTCTAGTGGGTAACTCCTATCACGGAAGCTCAAATATCAGTGCTCTGCTGTGCTGCGCTGGCCGCCGAAGTTGTGTTCGACTCTGTGCGACCCTATGGACTATAGCCCACCAGGCTCCTCCTGCCATGGGATTCTCCAGGCAAGAACACTGCATTGGTTTGTCATGTCCTCTTCCAGGGTATTTTTCTGACCCAGGGATTGAACTAAGGTCTCCTGCATTGCAGGTGGGTTTCTTCTCATCTGAGCCACCAGGGAAGCCCTCCAGTCTCAGCACCTTTCCTGAATTTCAATTCTGAATTTCTGATGTATTTCTTCCATTGTCACCTAAGAAATCGAACCAGCCCTTTGGAGTTCATAACAAGTTGGAGGATTCTGATGGTTTTATTCTGTGTCTCCCTGGCTGGGCTACAGTACTGGTCATTCAATCAAACACACGTCTAGGTATACCTTGTAGGTGTGATTAGAGGACACATTCAGTTGACTTTAATAAGGGGGACTATTTCAGGCAATCTAGATGATTTAAAGGCTTCAAGGGTTGAACTAAGGCCCCTCTGATTGGGGATACTTAGCCCCATGCGGGCTGTAGCTCCAGCCATTCCTGGGGGCCCAGGCTGTCCAAGTTCAGGGCAGCCCTGTGGATTTCGGACCTGCCTCACAACCACAGAGGCCCAGTAATAAATCTCTTAATGTCTGTCTCCTACAGATTCTGCTCCTCTGGCTGAACCTGACCGGTAGAGTGTCACAGATCCCAAGAAGTCTTCTCTCCTAACGTCCCATTTCTGTTAAAGGGGCTGCCACTATTCCACGATTGAACGTGGTTATCTTTGTGACTCTCTCGGCCTCATCTCCCCCATCCGCTCCTTCCTTCTTGCTTCCATTGCTCTCCTTACGCTGAGACGCTTGCCATTTCAGCTGGGGTCTATACAACCATAGCGGATTCACTTTCGGAAAGATGCTGGTCGCTGGCCTCTGGCTCCAACTCTGCCTCATCTGCCTCTCTCTGCTCCCCCGTAGCAGCCTTCTGTGCCACCCAGGCTGCCTCCAGCCTGTTCCTGATGTACGAGATGATGTTTTCTGTCTCCAAGCTGAACTTTATCCTACTTACGTGAGATGACCCCTGCCATTCCTTTAAGACCACCTCAAGCATATGCACTTGCCACCGAGTTGGACCAGCCTAAGCTCCAGTGACACGGCTCTTTCCACTCTGTACTGCTGGCTTCCCTAAAAAGTACTGGCTAATTGACTATAAACGGCTCTATGAAAACGCTTAGATGAATGTGATAGACTTTAATAAAATCCTTTACTTACATGTAATTTTTCCTCTGGATATGCTTTCATGCCTCTCCCCTTAGCACCCTCCTGGTCAGAGTGCTTTGTGAGACACCAGTGTCTCCCAAAAGTATTTACTGAGTGAGCCGCTGACTGAGTCTTGTAACCAAATCCGAGGGCATTAACTGTACATACCACTTCACAGATTAGCCCAAAGCAGTTCCTAATCATTGGCCAATCAGATTAAAAAAATAAAATCCAGAACACACTGCTTCTGCACTCTTACACAAAGTTTAAAGTGTGAAGGGAAAAAAAATACACTTTTTGAAAAGAATCTAAAAAAAATAAAGTACGTAGCTGATTCACTTCGCTGTACAGCAGAAACAAACACAATGTTGTTAATCAACTATACTCAAATAATTTTTTAAAAATATACTTTTTACTTCAGTAGAAAAATAATTTCTTACTGCTCATTAATAATAAGCACATATAAGAAGCAAGAGGCCATTTCACTGAGTTGGTTAAACATGATGTTGTGAAACCAACAGATGTTAAGATTCCTTTTGAGACAAATGACTTAAAGTAAATTGGGGATTAGGGAAGGAAAAGATAAAAATCATGACATATTACAACCATCCTAAGCATGTTTATGCCTTCTTTCCGTGGATGAGCCCTGCTTCTGAAGTTGTGTGAAGTGTTAACTCGAACTAAATCAGGAATTGGTTCTATACAAGTGTTAATGAGAATATGAAATAAACACATAAACACAGCACAAGTCTTATGCTGAAGACTTTGCTGATGTATAAAAGCCTCTACATGCCCCTCAGATTTTGATTTAGAGGTTATTTAAAAAAAAAAAAATTAGAAAGAAGCAAGAAACAAAGTGTTGATTTTACCACACATATTACATGGTTAGCCTTTGAAGAGCAGCACTGTTTGTGAATATACACAACTAAGACTACCCTTTTCTAGAAGATTCTCAGAATGGCTTTGACACAAGGTTTAGCGATGACAAACAACACTTCTAATTTCAGCCAGATCTTCTGTGGCAACAGCATACGAGTGAACGAGAAAATGAGTTAGGGGAAAAAATGACCAGATTACACTTCTCCACGTGAACTATCTGAAAGCACAAAATAAGTCTATTTCAAAATATTATTTAGACTGTTAAATGTGTTTTCTTTTAATCTAAAGATAGTTAAAACATACATATCATTTGAGAATTTTGATTAGTTTCTCTGACATATGGCTGAGAAAAATCTTCAAAAATAGATAGTCTTAGGAAACCAAAAAAAAAACAAAACTATAAACTACATTAAATAAAGCAGTTAAAATGAGTCATCATTAAGTTATTTATACAAAAAAGTTACATTTCTCTGGCCCTTGCCTGACTATAACACATGAAAGCAAAATTTTTGGACCCTAAACATGATTTACAATTTTAAAAAGTAATGAAAATAAACTTTTAAATTTCCAACATACATGTCCATATAAAAGTATTTGTATTTATTTGTATATAAAAGGCTATGTGATACGCAAAACAGTGGATACAGTTTTAAATACAAGTCAAATTGCTTTAAGGAAAAATATAATTTTGTGATAACATTATGAGGTATGTTTGAGTTGAAGCACTGCTTAATTTCAAATCGTTTTAAAATCTTGTAAGCCTGTAAATATGTAAAGTTATCATATTTAGACATTATGATTTTATACATACACCTACAGCAGCAACAGCCTTCTGTAAGTATTTCACCCACTACATTACTTTTACTTTTCTTTCTTTTTCACTGAATTATTAGTACTCTAATAATAAAGTATAATATACCTTTGCGAAAACTGTTTACACATTTTTTGAACGCTTCAGACAAACAGGAATTTGGCTTTTGGTTTTAGTTTCATAAGATGTTATACATCAACTAACAAATTCCTGTAAGGACTCAGTAAATCCATATACAGAACACAGACTTACCTTGTTTATCTTGAGAAAATGAAGAATCAGCATTAGGTTGTCCTCAGAGGAAAACTGAAGCCAAAGAAGCTTTGACCTGGCTTAAATAACTTGTGCTGCCTCGGGGAGAAGTATTAGAGCTCTGAGAAACCTTTCCTTTCTCTCTCTCTCCCCCAACAACCCCCTCTCCCCCGCCCCTCGTCCTCACACTTACAACAGGATGATTAAATTGCTTCTGCCAGGAGTGTTTCTTCCAGAGCCTATTATATTATACGACCATGAAGTGAAAAATCACTCGGAAAATTTGCTATGCATCATCTCATAATTTGAAAACTGCTAAACAGCACAATTTGAAAGCTGCTACATAGTCACAAATTTTTAAACAAACCATATAATGAAGACGTATTTAAATCGAATGAACTGAAAGTCTGTTTCTTAATCTATGAAATACTATGTAGCTTCTCTAGTATTTAATAAAAATTCAAGAAGTAAAGCTCAGGGCTTAACACATGATTTCCAGGGTAACTCTGTTTAAAGGGATTTTAGAGGGGCAAGAGGAAGGTCCCATGCGGCTGTCTTGCCCTAGGGCTTGTAATACACATGTAATACACCCAGGCATCAACAGCATCACCTTCCAGATGCACACAGGGCTCCTCCCGCACTTCACCCTGCCAGGAGACAGCTCTAGGGCAAGGGAGATGGTAAGGCATAGAAAAGGTAAATGGCTCAACTCTTGCTGAACATTTTTCACACAGCAAGCTCACTGCTTCCCACACATTTCTGTTCCCCTTCCTCAAATTTGCTGGCATTGCTGGGCTTGCTGTGTTTTACAAGAAAGAGGACACAGGCCCCAGACTTCAGTAGCAGTTAGTATTTACATGCAAAACTACCATCAGCAGCAACATCAAACCCTTTAATGCTACTTCCAACTAAGTCCGCTTCCTTTCAGTTGAAGTAGCACTGTAAGCCCTTTTCATGCAGATGGGAAAAACAGCAGTGACAGAAACATCTTACTAGGATCATGTTTGTTTTTTGTTTTCTTGGATAAGAAACAAGCATTATTTGAAAAATAGGGACTTCTTTCTTTTCTTTTCTTTTTTTTTTAAGCAGATCATTTTCAGAGTTGGGAGTAAAACTGTCACAAAGAACCAAGCAAAAATATCTTCAAAATGCTGTTATTACAGTTACCCCAGTGATTTAATATTTTAACACTATTCTATTTTGAATTATGGAATTGACTATGTTTTGACCATGACCGTGTTTCTTGCTATCGTCCCTTCTCACCTTAAAAATGAACGTGAATAGGTGAGATATAGCAGGGTGATCCTACTCACTAGTAACACAGGACAATCCCAGTTAGTGACCACTGCTGTAACATGTTATTAATAATGTTTCCTTTTCACTCACCAAGACATTCCAGTCTGGATGATAAATTATGTGGTCCACATACATATACCAATATAAAAAGGAGAGCAGTAACAAGTTAAACAACCAAACTAAACTTGCCTCAAAACAATTCCATGTGACATTGTGAAATTTCATTTAGAAAGTTATTCAAATCACAAGGCATGAAAACACCAAAGAACAGAAGCCCATGGAACTCAAGAGGCTAGCCTGGAGGCTCTGTGGGGGCACAGGGCATGCGTTTCGGCGCTTCTGGAATTTGGGGTGCTTACCTGGCTCTTTTGCATGGGGAAACGTATGTTTGTGCTGACGGAGCCATCTCTGTTGGCACAACTGAAGCACTTAAACTTGAGGCCAGAATAACTGAAAAGGGACAAGTTTATAACAGAACTTTCTAACACAAAACAGCACATACATCGCCAGTCTTTCATGACCAGCAGGGAACCCCTCAAACTGCTACTTTGCTTCCTTTGGATGTTCTTCAGAGTGACCCTGGACATACTGCCTTGAGAACTGGGTCCCTCCAATCAAGGGCAGCTGCCCTCAAAGCATGAAGCCCTTCCACTTTGGACAACGTAATGCTGTCTGTTAAGAGCATCTCTTTAATAAGATGTGTTCCATGGGCAGCCAAAATGAGGAGCATAGAGAAAAACCAACCAAAGGGATTTGGAGATGGGTGGGCACAGACCTTATCGACCACAGTGTGCATCACAGCAGCACGTGAAGGGGGCTAATAGGGTCCTCCTCTGTAACAGAATATTCTGGACAACAATGAAAGGCCAAGAGAGCAGTCCAGCCTTAGCCCCAGTGGGGACTGGATGGCACGGAGAGAGGAGGCGGGAGAGGGGCCTCCCTGAGCAGGTCCTGCACGTCTGGGCAAACCAGGACCAGGGGACATGATCTCACCGGACCTGTGGCTGGCACAGCAGCCCACCTCTGCCTGTGCGGGGGCTGCAGGAACCCACGGGCCGGGTGCCCTTCCTACAACTCGAGGGGGACACGCTTGGCAGAGGCCAAAGGAGCAGATGCTGTGGGGGCCCTGGGTAGTTCCTGTTCCCGGATGCAAGACTGCTTTTCCCTGCAGGACCCATGACTCTATGGGGCCCTGGCTGCTGTCAGCTGGGCCCACACAGTAAAGAGGCTTCAAGTTTCAGGAAGCTGAGGACCCTAGAAGCAGTGCCCAATTGATGAGCAGTGGGACTTGCTGGATCAAGGCCAGCTTCCTCACCCTCAGGGCGACACCTCTGCACTGTCTCCCATAGAACCCCAATGGGCTGGAGCCCCTTGCCGAGGGCACTCATCCACTAAGTAACGCACTTCATACTGATTGCCTTTTCCTGTCTCATTGCCCTGGAATCACCTCTAAGTAAACTGTCTGCACTCAGACTTGTGACTCAGGGTCCGCTTTCAGGTGAGTCCAACCCACACCATTGCCAAAGAGAAGCTTACTTTATTTTCTAGGGCTGGAGAGATATGTGGTTTTAGCAGATGTTTGGGAAATGTGGGAAAAAAAATTTTCTTAGTCAATTCATTAGTATTTTACAAAGATTAGAATAACATAGGTTTTACTTGACATAACCTATAATGACAAGCTTTCCATAGACAGCATGTGAGAAACACATACAGCAGTTTCCTTCAGCTCTTCATCCTTGAATGTGGACATTCATGCACGGCTGTCTATCTTAACTACTTCTGAAGGTATAAGCAAACCTCCATCAGGGGCTTCCCGCGTGCCTCAGTGGTAAAGAATATGCCTGCAATGCCAGAAGCATGGGTATAACCCCTGGGTTGGAAAGATCCCCTGGAGGAGGGCATGGCAACCCAGTCCAGTATTCTTGCCTGGAGAATCCCATGAATAGAGGAGCTGGCTGTTACAGTCCATCAGGTTGCAAAGAGTCAGACACGACTGATGCAACTCTGCACACATGCACGCAAACCTCCATCAACAGGGAAACATATACCAATGTCTGTTTCCTTGTCATAATGTAGCAAAAAGAAGTAGAAACTATGTCAGAAGGGAAACTAGAGTTAGAAAACGTTAAAAGATATGCAAAAACCACACAGAGAACACAACGGATGCCTCTGACAATCTCAGGGCAGAAAAAGGGGGCTCCAGAGGTATATTAAGGGGAGTAGGATTGGGGCTTGACCTGTGAGCCAAGGAGGTGAGACTCATGGAGGGGAAAAGTCAACACCTGCACTAAAGACAAGGTGTCTCCTTGGAAGCCAGTGGAGAGACACCAGGGGTCCCCACCACCAGCGAGTCTCACGAGACTGGGGGGCTGTATGAGGAGCCTCCCCAACACCAATAACAAGTCCTAAATCAGGTAATCTTTACCATCAGCTACAGAAGGCCTGGTGCCACCTGAGAAGGAACTTTCTAACTCCTCTAATCTCCCCCTAACCAGTTTGTTGATGCCCCAAATGCCTCCTTTTAAGGAAACTATGTTCATTACACAATTAGAAATAAAACACAAACACCTGGCCAAAGAAACTGTAAATATATCTCTCAGCATAAAAGCAAGTGATCATGCCTTCTCATTTTTTTGTGTATGTTAAATAGTGCTTAATGAAGAACTTTTTAAAAAAGGGAGTCATTGCCAATGAAAAGACATATATATCTGAATCCTTTTGAAAAGGAGAAGATAGTTAACAAGTCTTTATTTAAAATCCAAATACTTCTCTTTATCCTAACATTTTCTTGCATTTACTCTTGCCTTTTCCGCCTTGCTGGTCGCTTGCTCCAAAGCAACAGGAAAAGCTTTTGATCTGCTGATCAGATCATTCTGCATCTTTGTTTAGAAACTTTCCTTGGCATCCTGCAGCGTTTAAGATGAAACCAAGACCCTAGGCGTGGTCCTGAGGCCCCTTCCGACCTGCCCCCAACCTGCTCTCAGGGAGGCTCTCATACCATCCTCTCCCTTTCTCCCGGACTACAGGGTCCTGCCCTTTCACCTCTCAAAATCTGTATCAGCTTTCCTAGCACCGGTCTTTACCCATACTATTTCTTTTGCTGAAATCTCCTCTTCCCGCACCCATCTGCCTTGACTGCCTCATCTCATCCTGCAGGTCCTGGAGGAAACCTCACAGCCACCAGCCCAAGGTGGGCCCCTTTCAGAGCTTTCTCAGGCCCTGCAAACCTTCAGAACACCCAATGTGCTGAGAAGACCTCCTGTGTCTGCCTGATAACACTGGAACGTCCTGAGAAGACCTCCTGCGTCTGCCTGATACACCGGAAGGTCCTGAGAAGACCTCCTGCGTCTGTCTGATACACCGGAAGGTCCTGAGAAGATCTCCTGTGTCTGCCTGATACACTGGAAGGTCCTGAGAAGACCTCAGGTGTCTGCCTGATACACCGGAAGGTCCTGAGAAGACCTCCTGTGTCTGCCTGTTACACTGGAAGGTCCTTACAAGAGGAAGAGAAATGCAGGTCTGAGTAAGAGTGACATGATGGCTTTGAAGGTGGAAGAGGCCTGAAGGTGAAGGAGTGACAGAAGCCCCAAGAGACTCGGAGGCAAAGAAGAGGATCCTCCCCTGTAGCCCCAAGAAGAAACACAGCCCAACCCACATTTTGACCCGCTCTGGACTTTTGACCTCCAGAACTGCAAGATAACACACTTTGTTGTGTTTTAAGCAACTACATTTATAGTCATCTGTTACAGCAGCAAAAACAAATTCATACACTACTCCTACAAGATTACTCAGAAAGCTATTACTCTGCAGAAGAGACTTGCCTAAAGTTTTTTTTTTCATTTAAAAGATGATCTCATGATCCAGATTCTAAGAATAATTATAGAAGGTTTCCAAATAATTTTGAAAAAAAAATTACCATTTGTAAGGAGGATTTCTCAGGCCAAGAAATGTAATTTACTACAGATGCTGTGAGTTCACACCTACAGACAACAGTCATTGGTAATTAGAACCCATTTAGTCAAATGTTTGCTAAGTCCCCCAAGAAGAACAACACACACACATAAAAACTGCCTTTTCTCCTATCTTTAGATGTACACATGCACACACAGTTGCCCCTTAAGACTCTACACAGACCTACACTGAAACGCTAACACTATCACTAGATAATATTTGGCAAGTTGTTAATCTCAAGTTTCCCTTTGTGTAAAGTGCAAATAGCTTAGTTTTCTGGAATAAATAGAAATGATGTAAAGCACCAAGGGCAGGGTCTGACACCTAAAAGACAAACAACTATTATATTAATAATAACTTGGTATTTATGCATTTTTACTTGAAATAATATTGCACTGCAGACCCTTTGCATTTTCTCACAAATAAGGGTTCTGACTAATAACATTTCCATACACGCCTGAAATGGAGCAGGAAACGGCAGCCCACTCCAGTATTTTTTCCTGAAAAATTCCATGGACAGAGGAGCCTGGTGGGCTACAGTTCATGGGGGTGCAAACAGTCAGACATGGCTAAGCACACACACATATTCCTGAAAAATGGTTGCTAATAGGAAAGCCATTTTATAAGGAACCTAGAGACACAGTGCTCTGATTAGAAGCCAGGTGATACAATACAACACAAATTAACCTTAATACGACACCTAACCTTACACAAAAGGGCTGTATCATTGGAATTTGAAGAGGCAACCCAACGCTGACAGGTAAACAGTCCTCTTTTAGCCTCGTCACTCCCACTAAAGCAAGCACACATACCTGGTAAACTTCATGACTTCTGCTGAAAGTCCATGAAAACAACTGCATATTAAAAGTAAGTTTGCATAAGTAACTGCATATGACATGAAAGTTTGAATGTAGAGAATATTAGATTCTTCCAGAAAATTGGGTAAAACACATTTTTTATGTTGGGTCATTGTCAAGATTTTTAACAGTAATTTTTCACACATGTACTTGTGGAGAAACGGTGACTTTATAAACACAATAACATATATTTGAGACCCAACCTTTGTAATTAATGTCTTCTGAGCATTATTTATTCCACATGACCCTTGAAGGAAAATTCTTGTCATTTAGACAGGTAAACTTTGTTGTTGTACACATGAATTAGAAGAAATGCAAGTCCAAGTATAATAATTAATTAAATTCCCTGTCCTAGAAAGGTTTTGGTGACTCTATGACTCCATGGATGCTAAATAAACATTGTCATTTATGTTGGATTATGTTACTACTTGAAACAGTATTAAGCAGGGCCACTGAAGATGTGTCGAACTGACCAGGTATTATTTGAAAAGGTCATTATTCAGAAAAATAAGGTGCATGGCTTTCTAATGATGTGACTTAAAGAACCAGACAGATGGCTGGTGGGACTCTGACTTAGCTGGCTCTTACATGCCTTAAGTGACATATTGGCCTGAGGCTGTCTCATCAGAGCTGATGGTAACGCTGGGGCTGGGCTATGCACCCTGCGGGCAGGCAGTGTGTTATCTGAAGACCATCTATGCACAGAGCCAGAATACAGGCAGTTATGTACTAGAAGCTTGCAGAAGCATGAGGAATGGAGGTCACAGGCGTTTAACCCTCCACACTCACCTTTGCCCCTACGTCTCCTCCCACAAGGCAAAGGGTGTCTCTCTTGTCTGGACAGCTGCCTTTCCCTCTTGCCTTCT
Source organism: Budorcas taxicolor (assembly GCF_023091745.1). Classification (NCBI taxonomy): domain Eukaryota; kingdom Metazoa; phylum Chordata; class Mammalia; order Artiodactyla; family Bovidae; genus Budorcas; species Budorcas taxicolor. The sequence continues at coordinate 2,205,595 of NC_068923.1, forward strand.
CAAGGACCAAGCTCTAGGAAGTAATTCTCTCTCCATTTTTAATCTTAAAGTTTTTGTTTAATTAGAATATACATTTTTCAAAACCCATACTTTTCCCTGACAAACTTAACAGGCCCCTCTTCTGTGTTCATAACTTAAGAAATTACATTTAAACAATGTTTCCTGTATCTGTCCCCATATAAACTCTAGGTATGTTTGGTATCTTGCAAACAAGAATTTCTCCACAATTTATCAAAGCAGCCTTGGCTATTCAGGAATTGTGGAATCTCAGCAGCCCCTTCTAAGCATTCTTCCAGTTCTCATGCAAATATACAACATTACTTTGCATTAAAAACACTCACTGGAATGTTTCTGAGACAATGATCATCACCCTAGAATTTTAAAGATCTCTCTAGCACTCCCCTCCACCTCCCCTATTAGACACCATCTTTAATTATATTTTGTTGAATTATATTTTCCGAAGGCTATGTTTCTTATCATCAGTATCAACACTATTTTTCCTTAACCCTAATTTCATTCGGTTCTATGAAAGGTAAAAGAGAAGAATACGTTCCTACAATTGCACAAATCCAGCTCTTCTTTTGCTAGATAACTGTGTTGTATAGCCAAGAGGGGTGACACCTCTGCAAATGAATCTCCCTCACAGGGAGCAGCTGCTTTTTAGGGTGTCAGTGAATCACATGTGAAGGGTAGACCTACACAAAAGTGGACCACGAAGTAACAGAAACCACTAATGGTTTGCTTTCTTCTTTTCTCAATCTCTGTAAATAATCTGACTCAAAGTATTTTTACACTTAGAAAAAAATTAAAAAATTGAGTGGAATGATTATCAATCACCAATATCAGAAATGTGGAATTATAACTAAGATGGTTATTAGCATATTTGATTTCAAGTTTATAGAAATGCTATGTGTTCAATAGTACATATCCGTAAAACTCAAGTAAAGGAGGTTTGCATCAAAGTTTTTGAGACTTCTTGAGAGCCAGGAGAGGAAACAGAAGTCTTTTCTTGGGAAGATCCCTGGAAAAGATCCTTCATTCTTCAAGCTACAGGCTAACCTTCACTCAGAGTGAATCAGAGTTAGCTCAGACAGTCGGATTTTGGTGCTGGAAAAGACCCTCAGCTTATCATCTCTGCCATCCAGTTAGCTGTCCTTTACTCCACGGTCATGGACTGCACTGAAAGAAAACTCTGCTGTTTAAGCCCCCAGATGTGGACAGCTGGCCTTCAGGTTCTGGCTAATGATCCTGAAGAGGGATGGAAGCAGTGTTTCAGGAGATATTTGAGCATAATGAACAATATGGAACTGAGAGGAGAATATTATTCTACATTTGCTAGAAGCTTTGGGGAATTTTTATAGTAAAAGAAACATGAGTATATAGTCAGGGAAAAGCTAAAGTCTCATGAATTTTTAAGCTAAAACTCAAGACTTCAAACAATCTTTCTTCTTCGCTGATGTTTTGGGCTCTGGCCTCCATCCAGTTGAAGATGGGCTTTCTTTTGCCACTCGATGCGTTTCAAGGGAAGAGTTAGAGAAACGTGGAACATTTCTGTATCTGTCCCAGAAGCACACTTCCAAATTCCAGAAAGCAAGTGACAGAATTTCAAATCTTCTTGGAGATCAGTGGTTTGGCATTAAAATAGTTCTCAATTCATTCATTCCACAGATAGGAAATGATTATGCTCTGAAAATAGCAGTAACGTTTGGAATCAGCATAAAATGACATATCTCAGATATCAAGTCAACTCACTGGATGGAGAATGTCAACCCATCTCTGGGGTATCACACGACAGCTTAATACATTGGGCTGTAACCACCTTCTAGAGTATGTGGAAGAATTAGGTCTGTGATGATATCCAACCTCCTTTGTGTATGTTGAGACCAAGAACCATCTAGTATAAACAAACCTAATCTTCTGGACATCAACCAGCTCTTATTATGTACATGATAAAAATGTCAAAGGTTTGTTTTAAAACTAGAAATAGAATTGCCATAAAATCTAGCAATCCCACGATTAGGTATATATATCCAGACAAAATAGTAATTCAAAAGGACACACATACCTCAGTGTTTATTGCAGCACTATTTATAAAATAGGACATGGAGACAACTTAAAAATGTTCATTAATGGATGAATAGAGAAAGAAGCTGTGGTTCAAAGACACAATGAAATACTCCCACTGGCAGCAACACGGATGGACCCAGAGGTCATCAACTAAGCTAAGTGAGTCAGAAGGAGGAAGACTTTTCCATATGAAATCACTAACATGTGGAACCTAAAATATGAGACGAATAAACTTGTCTATGAAACAGAAACAGACATACAGATACAGAGAACAGACTTGGGATTGCCAAGGGGGAGAAGGTAGGCGAGGAATGGACTGGAAGTCTGGGGATTAGCAGATGCAAAGTGTTATACGTGGGATGGCCAAGCAGCAGCATTATAGTGCAGCACAGGGAGCTACATCCAATATCCCGTGATAAACCACAGTGGGCAAGAATGTAAAAAAGAATGCCTTTATGTAGAACTGAATCACTTTGCTGGACAACAGAATCTAACCCAACACTGTAAATCAACTACACTTCAGTGAAAAAATCTGTTTTATCAGCAAACATGAGACTACACTCATGACCAATTTTTTGAAGGGGCAGGAAAAATGGATATAAATAGCGGGTACAGAACTGGAGATATAAGAAAATGATAAACAGCGCCCAAATTCATCTAAACATAGCATTAAGCTACTAGGAAAGCATAGATGGTAGATGGAAATATTCACTATAATGTCATGCAATCTGAGAAGCGGGAACATCCAGTGTCTTTTGTCAAGCTTTCCTCTAACCAAGAAAATCACTGCAGCACAGTTTATCAGCGTGAAAAATGAACTGTTTATGATAACAGTGGCTTCATGTATCTTTACTCACACAAAAGAAAAGAAACAGAATTAGGTTTTTGCATTTAAAGGAAAGAGGAACATCCAAAGGACAATAATTTTAAGAAACAAAAAATCTTTTCAAGCCCAAATAAATTACAATGGCATTGCTCTGCAGGTTATTTTTGCTTTATGTTCTTTGAGTGTGAATACATATATTCTCTTGTTTTGAGGCATCAAAGCCCGGTTATATCAATAACATCGACATCAAATGAAATCCCATATAATAAACTAATGTTCAAAAAGGACATGTAAACTGTAATCCTTAAAGGAATTATTTTTAAGTACTGAACTGTGTAAACTTTATAGAGAGCACAAAATCCAGCACAGATTGAGTAGAAAATAGTCCCATTCTTCTTCACCCTTGTATTTTCATTGTGTCAAAATTATAAAGCGACATATAATATCATTTAAAAATTTAAAAGAAAACCCTAGCTGTACAACGTGAAGGTATTCCTTCTCACCACACTACATGATCTTAGGACTCGCTGGAGACATCTTGGAGGGACAATCACAACACATAGTAGTTTTTTCCTATTTGGTTATGTAAATATATGAACTTTCCTTGGATGTTCAATATTTGAACAGGCCACTGAGCACCAAAATAAATAAATAAAAGGATTTTCAGTTAAAAAAAAAACAAGAGTAAAAGCTGGGTTCTTTGCAGAAAGTAGCTGCGACAAAGACCTCGGTGGTGTCTGGACTTACTTCTGGGCCTTGTGTGACACGCTGTGAAAGAAGGTCTGAAGAACAAAACAGGTTGCTGAGTATGCTGAGGTTTGGCTACAAGAGTATAAACAGAGGTGTGCAAACTAAGCCCATCCAGCAAAATCTTTATTCTGATCTGCAAAAGAATACTAGGGAAATTACAAATAAATCTCCTACAGTTAGAGCAACCAAAAGCAATTTTCACTCTTAAAAACTAACACAGAGCACGTAAGGATCAATTGTAATAGCATCCAATGATGGCTCACGTAACAGTTTCCTTTCTGGTTTAAGTGTAGGAAGTACTTTGTGATGCTTACAATTAAAACCACAGTGAGTACTTAAGAGCTGGATTAACGCTCAGATGAACTTCAGAAGTACATTTAACAAAATAGAACTGAACCTTGAGAGCTGGCACCAGAGTCCTCCTTTGTGAGAAAGTCCCTGTTGAGAGGGAGAATGCTTTCACGGCCACAAGGGCAGACTGCAGCTGAGCAGCTGCAGTTCACATCTGAGCCAGGCCGTCACCATTCACTCTCCGTCCTGCAGTGTTGGCACTGATAAACAGGAAAGACGCTATCAGAGCCCCCCTCACAAGCCTACTTTAAATATTAAATAAATAGACGTTGATGAAGCAGCTTAGAAGAGGGATATATACTGCTGTTGAGCAGTATGACAGATTCCCAGAGAAACAGTGGGCGAGCAGAAGGGAAAGACCGAGGAGGAAAAAGTGGCAAAATCCTGCGTGTCTAGTGGTCTGACCACTTCCCACCATCTCCTTTCCTCCAGCCCCACTCCCCGTGACATTTTCACCAAACGATGCTAAACTCAGGCATGCTGGCACATGCCAGTTTTGTTTTAAAAAGCAAAGAAATGGGATAAACATAGACATACGGTTATACATAAGATAGATAACCAACAGGGACCTCCTGTAGAGCAGGAGAACTACACTCAATATTTTGTAATAATCTATAATGGAAAAGAATCTGAAAAATAATATACACATATATGTGTGTGTGTGTATGTATTCAGGTATATGGAAGATACATATGTATAAATGTGCATATATGTGTTTATTTGAATCATTGTACCTGAAACTAATACAACACTCTAAATCAACTATACTTCAATAAAAAATAAAATTTAAGAAAAGGTAAAGAAATGGCTCAGCTTCATCACTGGTATATGTAAAATGGGGCAGAGGGAACTAAGAGTCAGAAGAGGCCAAGAAAACTTAAAACTGAGGATCGAACAGAAACCAATTTTTATTCCAGGCTTTGGAGGTGAGATCAACAGGTACCTGGATCACACTGGCTATGTATGATTCTTACATAAGAAATACCAAGAGGGAAGGGACATATGTATACCCATGACTGATTCGTGTTGATGTTCGACAGGAAACAACAAAATTCTGCAAAGCAATTATCCTTCAGTTAAAAAATAAATAAAATTTAAAAAGAAATACAAAAATAACAAAAGAAGAGAAATCGCCACTATTTTCAGCCTCTGCTTTAAAAAAACAAACAAACAAAAAAAAAAACAAAAAACACCTCTCAAGTGCTTTAACTCATTACAATGGAAGATATTTGAAGTCACTCCTGTGGGAGCCAGCCTGCTGTCCACCCCTTCCACTGCAGTAAACTGATGCTAAGGGCTGTTCAGCCAGCATCGCATTTCCCCAGGGACTATCCCCTAGCAGCTGGACATGGCCATGTGGCTGGAGGCATATGGGCCTCTGGGGCGAGGCTTTTAGAAAGCAGATATACTTTCTCCATCTGCTCTCATCCTCCCACCATGTGGGTTCAGAGGACAACAGCGTGAGACGCTAGGACCTCGGTACCTGAGCCACTGTGTGGAAGCAAGGGCTGTCAGCTACGAGCACCTGCTCACGCTACTGAATGAAGAAGGAATGTCGTTTCATTCGGTTTCAGAATTTGCACATTTTAGGGTCAATTTTTAGAGCAAGTAGAATTATTTTAACAGATCCAGCTTTGAAGATGACAGCACAGCACGAGGGCTAAGAATAAGCATGGTAGCGCCCTGAATGGACCAGTTACTGGCTATGTGTTGCTGAGCAAATTACATTTAATCTTCCTGAGTTTGGGATTCCTTATCCAGAAAAGGACAGTAAGAATGGTGAAGTGAGGAAGTAAAAGCGCTAGTCTCTCGGTTGTGTGTGACTGTGATCCCACGGATGTAGCCTGCCAAGCTCCTCCGTCTGGAGTTCTCCAGGCAAAAATACTGAAGTGGGTTGTCATTTCCTTCTGCAGGGGATCTTCCCAACTCAGGGATCAAACCTATGTCTCCTGCATTGCAGGAAGGCTCTTCACTGTCTAAGACACGAGGGAGGCCCCTGATAAGAATGGTACCTTGTTGAAATGCCTGAGTGTGCCACTCTGGCTCATCATTTAAGGATTCGATAAACTCAGCCTTTATTATTATATATAATGAGATGTATTCTTGTGGATAAATGCATCAGTTGAGTAAACAACAAAAGCATTCAGCTTTCCTGTAAATATGCAGAGGCGTTCCTCGAGGTACAAATCACTTGCTTCTACAGCTCCCATCTTCCCCCAACACAACCGCCTTGTTCTTGACTTACCCTGTTAGGGAACCGAGGAGATGATGATCTGATGACTTATGGGCACACCCCTCCCTCACAGCAGCTGCTGGAGCCTGCCTGCACACGGCTCAGGTGACAGGGACCCCAGGGCACCGCTCACTGGAAGCACATGACAGTCTGGACTCCTTTCTCCTTTACTCCCCTTCCCCAGCTCCAGACACTCTGAGGAAGTCTTTCCTTCTTCACATACTGCACCCCTCCCCCCGACCCCCCCAACGAGGGCTCAGAAACAGTGACATGGTCCAGAGAAAAACCAGCACCAATCCAAATACGATTCACTGCTTTGAGACAAGATCATGCAACTTGCAATATGGTCTCTTCTTCATATATTCCCTTCCCCACAGAAATATCTAGTAGCATTTGCTAAGCCCACAGATGTCCAGCAAGCTCACTCTCTCTCTCTCTCTTTTTTTTTTTTTTTTTGTGAAATGAACAAGAAACATAGTATGGTACTGGGCCTCACTGTGTCTGAAGACAGGAAGCTGTCAGGGGACTAGGGGCCTGGAGCCACACTGCTGGCTGACACTGCCCCACATGGAGCACAGACTTCTGTCTGACTGCCAGGTTCAAGACCAGCTCTGCCCTTACTGGTGTGGACTCGTGCAAGTTCCTCAACCAGTATTTCCCTTTCCTAATGAGTAAAGAAAACGCAGAGGAACCAGAGATCAAATTGCCAACATCCGCTGGATCATGGAAAAAGCAAGAGAGTTCCAGAAAAACATCTATTTCTGCTTTATTGACTATGATAAAGCCTTTGACTGTGTGGATCACAATAAACTGTGGAAAATTCTGAGAGAGATGGGAATACCAGACCACCTGACCTGCCTCTTGAGAAATCTGTATGCAGGTCAGGAAGCAACAGTTAAGAGAACTGGACATGGAATAACAGACTGGTTCCAAATAGGAAAAGGAGTATGTCAAGGCTGTATATTGTCACCCTGCTTATTTAACTTCTATGCAGAGTACATCATGAGAAATGCTGGACTGGAAGAAACACAAGCTGGAATCAAGATTGCTGGGAGAAATATCAATCACCTCAGATATGCAGATGACACCACCCTTATGGCAGAAAGTGAAGAGGAACTCAAAAGCCTCTTGATGAAAGTGAAAGAGGAGAGTGAAAAAGTTGGCTTAAAGCTCAACATTCAGAAAAAGAAGATCATGGCATCCGGTCCCATCATTTCATGGGAAATAGATGGGGAAACACTGGAAACAGTGTCAGACTTTATTTTTGGGGGCTCCAAAATCACTGCAGATGGTGATTGCAGCCATGAAATTAAAAGACGCTTACTCCTTGGAAGAAAAGTTATGACCAACCTAGATAGTATATTCAAAAGCAGAGACATTACTTTGCCGACTAAGGTCCGTCTAGTCAAGGCTATGGTTTTTCCAGTGGTCATGTATGGATGTGAGAGTTGGACTGTGAAGAAGGCTGAGCGCCGAAGAATTGATGCTTTTGAACTGCGGTGTTGGGGAAGACTCTTGAGAGTCCCTTGGACTGCAAGGAGATCCAACCAGTCCATTCTGAAGGAGATCAGCCCTGGGATTTCTTTGGAAGGAATGATGCTAAAGCTGAAACTCCAGTATTTTGGCCACCTCATGCGAAGAGTTGACTCATTGGAAAGGACTCTGATGCTGAGAGGGATTGAGGGTAGGAGGAGAAGGGGATGACCAAGGATGAGATGGCTGGATGGCATCACGGACTCGATGAACGTGAGTCTGAGTGAACTCCGGGAGTTGGTGATGGACAGGGAGGCCTGGCATGCTGTGATTCATGGGGTCGCAAAGAGTCAGACATGACTGAGTGACTGAACTGAACTGAATGAGTAAAGAGAGACCAACTAGTAACAAAGTGTTTCATACTGCTGAAGAAGAAAAACAGTGACTTGACTTTAGTGTCAGTATGTAAACTCATACAGATATACATTTTACAGTTTTCCCCTGATAAAGGGGCACTTCCCTGGTGGTTCAGATGGTAAAGAATCTGTCTGCAATGCAGAAAACCTGGTTTGATCCCTGGGTCAGGCAGATCCACCGGAGGAGGGAATGGCAGCCCTCTCCAGTGTTCTCGCCTGGAGAATTCCATGGACAGAGGAGTCTGGGGGCTATGTGAGGTCACAAAGAGCCAAACACGGCTGAGTGACTAACACTTTCAGATTCCCTATAAAGAAAAAGGAAATCTGAATGAAATATGTTTCTATTTATATAAACTTCTAGAGAACCGGCAAAATACCAACTATTGACACTGGGTATTCTGGATATTTGTATATGATTACACACTTAATTGGGCTTGCCTGCTGGTTCAGATGGTAAAGAATCCACCTGCAATGCAGGAGACCTGGGTTTGATCCCTGGGTTCAGAAGATCCCCTGGAGGAGGGCATGGCTACCCACTCCAGAATTCTTGCCTGGAGAATTCCATGGAGAGAGGAGCCTGGTGAGCTATAGTCCATAAGGTCACAAAGAGTCAAACATGACTGAGCACTAACACTTTCACTTTCCTTATAAAGGAAAAGGAAATCTGAATGGAATATTTGTCTAGTTTTACATAAACTTTTACAGAACTGACAAAATACTAACTGTTGATACTGGGTATTCCGGGAATTTATAGATGATTATATACTTAACTGGGCTTCCCTCGTGATTCAGATGGTAAAGAATCTCTCTGCAATGCAGGAGACCTGGATTTGATCCCTGGGTTGGGAAGATACCCTGGAGGAGGGCATGGCTACCCACTCCAGAACTCTTGCCTGGAGAAGTCCATGGAGAGAGGAGCTTGGTGGGCTATAGTCCATGGGGTCACAAAGTGTTGGACAGGACTGAGTGACTAACACTATACTGCTGCTGCTGCTGCTGCTGCGAAGTCGCTTCAGTCGTGTCCGACTCTGTGCGACCCCATAGATGGCAGCCCACCAGGCTCCCCCATCCCTGGGATTCTCCAGGCAAGAACACTGGAGTGGGTTGCCATTTCCTTCTCCAATGCATGAAAGTGAAAAGTGAAAGTGAAGTCGCTCATGTGTCCGACTCCTAGCGACCCCATGGACTGCAGCCTACCAGGCTCCGCTATGCATGGGATTTTCCAGGCAAGAGTACTGGAGGGGGCGCCATTGCCTTCTCTGAACACTATACTATACACATTTAATTAACCACTTAAAAATACACAGACCACGCAGTATTGTGGTTAAGGACTCTCTTAGTTCATTCAGGATGCTACAACAAAAATGCCATAAACTAAGTTCTTATAAAACAACAGATGTTTACTTCTCACAATTCTGGAAGCTGGGAATTTCAAGATCAAGGTGGTGGCAGACCCAGTCTCTGATGAGAGCCCGCTTCCTTGAAGACAGCTGTCTTCTCACAGGGAAAAGGCCTTTAGTCTCTGAGGTCGCACTCATCTCAGTCACAAGGCCTCCACCCTTGTAAGCTACTCTTCTTCCAAAGCCCCACCTCCTAAGACCCTCATCTTGGGCATCAGGTTTCAACTTATGTGTTTTGGGGGACAGAAATATTCAGCCCATAGCAAGGACTGAGGCTCTGGAAACAGACAAGACCCAAATCCTTTCTGCTACTTGCCAGTTGTGTGACTTTGGACAAGTGACTTCACTTCTCTCAGCCTTCATTTTTTCCCTTGAAAATTCAAAAATAATCACCTTCTTATGTCATAACAGTCTCCCAAATTGGGTGAGAGAGATGAATGTGACCATATACACCAAGGGCCTTTTGCAGGAACAGTCACAGGACATGGCCTCACCAAGTATTACATTTTTATTAGCTATTGATGACCTTGTGATAAGTATCTGTGGAGTGGATAAATGTCTGTCATCACACAGCAGTACCACCAGTGCTCCGACTCTTTGCAACCCCATGGATCGTAGCACACCAGGCTCCTCTGTCCATGAGATCTCCAGGCAAGCACACTGGAGTGGATAGCTATTCTCTTCTCCAGGGGATCTTTCCAACCCAGGTCTCAAAGTTGGGTCTCCTGCATTGCAGGGGGCTTCTTTACCATGTGAGCAACCACCAATGATACAGGCAGTAAAAACAGTCACCACTAAACTTCACTGGGGAGCAATTGCTGGTTTCAAGCACTACTGACATTCAGATGGCGAAAAATTAAAGCTTAAAATGAAAATGACGGTTTCTTCTTCTCCTAGGGAGGTGAGCAGGACATAACTAAAAATGAACATCAATGCTTAGGATGATAAGCTGCTAAAACAAGCTGCTAAAAGACTTTTTTTAAAAAATAGATTAATATGCATGTACAGTTCAAAATATTTATGCTCCTTGTGGTTGCATTCAATTGTCACAATTGTATTCTGGGTAGAAAGAAGGGAAACTATATTAAGAATGTATTAAAACTTATGGAAACCTTGAGGGATGAGGAGTATGTATTAATATCACATTTCACTTTAAAACTCACTTTCTTTGGGAACCTCCTTCAATTAATGCATTTCTGATCTTTCCTCATATGATTCAGGCTCTGATTTTAAAATCTCTCAGTCATTTTGTACTCGTTCAATGATAAACATGAAAGATTTTATAAAACTATAAAGTTTTATAAAAAGGTGTGTGTGTGTTTAGTCACATATAAACAGGTAAGGCAGGTCTTCCCCTGTTGATGCGCTACTTACTCAAAGAGCTTGTAAACAAATGAAAGGCAAGGCGAATGCTTTCCCTTTCCTGTGGACCACGAAGAATACCCAGTGCAGAGTTCCAAAGGGCAGGGGCTTTTCTGAAATGCTTAGCTAAAGGGTATGTGATGAGCAACAACTCTAAAAATATAAAAGCAGAACAAAAGAGTAAGAGAACTGGCATTACTCTGAATAGTGTTACGAAGCCATTTACAGAGTGAAAGGATGTGCACCCAATTGTCGGACCATTCTATCTGGGCCAGAGAATCTAGGACGTGCGGAATACGAATTAAAAAGCCCAGGGAGGGGTCTGGAAAAGCATGGGGAGCTGGCAGACTCCCGTCATCACTGAGTTATTGCCACTTGGATGCAGGCAGTCTCACCAAGGAACCTGGGATTCAGGCCACATACACCTTGAAATGAAAATCAATATAGACTTAGACTAGATTTAAGCAACTCTGGAAATAAAGAATGCTCTATCGCCATGGTCAACGCACTTAATGCAACATTAACATATACTTGAATTCAGCCTTTATTCTTTCTTGTTTCTGTCTGTAAAATTTAGATTAAATATCAAAATCATTCAAAATCTACATAAGTGGATAGGTTTTCCTCACAAAACATAATACTTTTGAGTGTTTACTTTGAAAGAAACAATAAGGAATAATCCATGAGAAGACAGAATTGAAAGTAAATTTCCACTTTGAGGGTAAAATATTCCTTCTCTGATCTTACTGTAAGTCTCCAATATACATGTTAATATTTTGATGAATATCAAATATTCATCAAAATTTGGTCAATTTTTGATGGTCAATGATTTGATGAATATCTAAGAATCTCCATGAAATTCTATGTAACTCCCTTAGAATAATTTTAACTCTTTTTCTATCTTTCCTTCTTCCCTTCCTTTCTTTTCTTTTCTTTTTTTTTCATTTTAAAAACAACCACGTAATTGTTTAAGGTAGATGTTGTAAATAAAACTGGCATTTTTAGCAGCAGGTTAGACCACCTAAAGTCAATTAACTATCTCTTGGATGTATTTCCCTGTGGGCTTCAAATCAATAGATTCTCTCAAGAGCTCTCCCTAATTCATTAGCAGCTTTGCATCTATTTCCAGTTTCTAGAATGTAAGGAGACAGATCAAGGACTCTGTTTTACCCTTTCAATTTCAGAATGCTAAAAGTATTAAATTAACATCTTCATCAATTTGGTTTTACTTCCCAATTGATATACCTTTACTTCATTAGATAATAGCAAATGTTTCCACGAAGGTATATGCTTAGTTATAAAAGCAAATTTACTTAGTTACTAAGTATAATTTATAACCTTTTCCATTTGAAACTTTCCTAAGTATAATAGATTATTAACTTTACTATTTGATAAATCATCAGAGGTTTTAGAGTTTCAAATTAAGAGTGGAAGGAATGTGCTATTTCCACTTTCAAAACCATCCCAAGTATTGAGTCTGAATCTGGAATATTAACTGTTATTTCTCCTGCAGTCCTAGATAAAGTCTGTTAAGTCTCACTACAACTATGACTAATCATTGTGTGCACACATTCTTTATTCATAAGAAAAGAATCCTTACAATGTAAATGATTTTATAATAAGTATCACAATGTACTGACCCCAAATCAGAAGTTGTATTTTCCATGTAGGAACTCACTAGCTGACTTGCAAAGAAGTTATAGTAGGGCCATTATATATATATATACTGTATATATACATATATATACACATAGTAGGGCCATTATATATATATACTATATATATACGTATATATATACACTATATATATACGTATATATATATACACATAGTAGGGCCATTATATATATTCTTCTATTGCCAATAAAAGGTTTCTTTTAAAAAATAGATATTTTTGCATTTCTTACCAAGCATTTTCACAAAGATAGCCAAACCTTTATTAACTAGAGTGATATATACAGTAGCATCATAAGTCTTCAATGCCAACTTTTGTCTCTCAGTAATTTCCCAATAAAATGCTCCTTTATTTGACTTTTATGTAAAGGTAAGGAAGTTACCATCACAACAATTCATTTACTGTCTCAAAACTTTCGAACAATAATTATCTATAATTATTTGTAGAAGCGTTAAAACTTGAAAGCAGAAAGGTGGAATTGCCCAGTAAAACGTATCCAGATCAATGCCTAGGTGCTTCTGAAGTGATGTATAAGCCAAGAAGAGAAATAAGGGGAAAGGCAGGTAGAAGGAGAATAGAAAAGTCACTTCTACTTCTGAGTAGATTTCCTAAGAATAACAAAACCCAACACACAAGAAAAATTACCTTTTGAAAATTATCCACTAAACATAGCATGTCTCAATATTAAAGGATCAGTGAGTCACCTTCTGAGCTGTTCTCACTAGGTCAGCATCACGTGCATCCAAGATCCTCCTGCTCTGAAGACACTAGGTTGTGTGAGAGCAAAAGATACCTGCTGCAGGGTAACTGTCCTTGGGTAACTTCTACGTTCATCTTGTGATGGGGCTTCCACAGACACTTACAGGGCAGGTAAATACTTAAACCACACCACTGGAGAACAGAAAAATCTTACTGGAGTTCAGAGACTGCTTTTAGCCCCGACTGGAGGTTGGGATTTGGGTAGGGCCTGGATGCAGAGAAGGATTTTGACAGGCTAAAAAAATGGTACAAATGAACTTACTTACAAAAGAGAAACAGTCACAGACAGAGAAAACACATGTAGTTATCCAGGAGATAAAGGGATGGGGGGATAAATTGGGAGATTGGGGTTGACATATACACATTAATATATATATAAAATAGATAATCGATAACCTGCTGTATAACACAAGGAACTCTACTCAACATTGTTTAATGACCTATATAGCAAAAGGATCTAAACAGAATGAGCCTATGTGTATGTTTAACTGATTCCTTTTGCTGTACAACAGGAATTAAGACAACATTGTAAATCAATTATATACCAATGAAAATTAATTCTAAAAAAAGAACTTTCAACATCTCTAAGATACAAAGAAGGAAGCTTTAAGGTATGTTTTGTGAACTGAAGGTAGGTAAGTCTGGCTGGGGCATTGCCAGACAGGAAATGACACGTGTAAGAGAAACATTTAGTCCTGTCAAATAAAAATAAATAAATAATCTTCATAAACATTTTTCTATTATACACATCTCCTCGGTTTGTATCTGCAGAATACCTGTGACTGCTACTGTAAGTTAAATTTTCTCCCAATCAAATTCTTGCCCGTTGACTTTCTGTGACCTTAGTAAGAACGGTCTGGGGAAACTGGGTAGGCAGAATTTAGACCGGAGTGTGAGGAGGACTCAGCGGCTTGTGAAGAAAGGGAATACAGAAAACTCTTTCCGAACTTTCATTCATTCCGAACAATCTGTGTGTGCCCAGGCCAGGCCATGAACTAAATGCGGGGCATGTAATCGCCAGTGAAATAACAAAGTCCCTGAGTGCCCAACTGTGAAAATGAAGTGCTTTTGAGGGAAAGTGCTTTTACTACTTTATGTCAGCAGCTAAGTTCAGTTCAGTCGCTCAGTCATGTCCGAATCTTTGCGACTCCATGAATTGCAGCATGCCAGGCCTCCCTGTCCATCACCATCTCCCAGAGTTCACTCAGACTCACGCCCATTGAGTCCGTGATGCCATCCAGCCATCTCATCCTCGGTCGTCCCCTTCTCCTCCTGCTCCCAATCCCTCCCAGCATCAGAGTCTTTTCCAGTGAGTCAACTCTTCGCATGAGGTGGCCAAAGTACTGGAGTTTCAGCTTTAGCATCATTCCTTCCAAAGAAATCCCAGGGTTGATCTCCTTCAGAATGGACTGGTTGGATCTCCTTGCAGTCCAAGGGACCCTCAAGAGTCTTCCCCAACACCACAGTTCAAAAGCATCAATTCTTCGGTGCTCAGCCTTCTTCACAGTCCAACTCTCACATCCATACATGACCACAGGAAAAACCATAGCCTTGACTAGACGGGCCTTAGTCGGCAAAGTAATGTCTCTGCTTTAGAATATACTATCTAGGTTGGTCATAACTTTTCTTCCAAGGAGTAAGCGTCTTTTAATTTCATGGCTGCAGTCACCATCTGCAGTGATTTTGGAACTAAATCAGGAATCAAAATTTTTTTTTCTTTTTTTCAGGGATCAATTTTTAGGGCAAAGTTGAAGATCTAAAGATTGGTGTTCTTTCGGAGATATATTTTCATTTTGGAGACTCATTGATCTAATGATAGATGATATTGATGGGCCCACCGTATAAATGTAACCTTTGCATGAGTAAGGGAGGAAAGAGCAAAGTTCTTTAGTGTAATAGTGTAAACTAACAACTGCCTTTGAAAAGCAGAGATCCTGTTTAGGGAACTATAGAAAAGATCCTGTTCCCTAACAGAACCACTGAGCTCTCAGGTTGGAACAACAGCCATAAAACTTTCTTTATTAAAAAAAAATAATATTAAATTTTAATTGGAGGATAATTGCATTACAAAGTCTTGCTGGTTTTTGCTGTACAACAACGTGAATCAGTTATTAGTATGCATGTATCGCCTCCCTCACACCTCCTATCCCACTTAAGAAAAACAAGTATCATATATTTATATATGGAGTCTCTCTCTCTCTATATATATATGGAGTGTATAAAAATGATCCTGAAACTTGCTTTTTAAAGGACCAGAGAGTTAATATTTCAGGCTGTACGGGCCACATGGTCTCTGCTTTTTTAGCATGAAAGCATCTGGGGAACACCTGTATAAACCTAGTGTTTTGAAAACCTGTACAAAACTGTATTTATGGATGCCAACCCTGAATTTCACATCTTTTCATGAGTCACAAAATATTATGATTTCTTTCCAACCATTTGAAAAAAAAAAAAAAAAAAACAGAAAAATTATGCTTAGCTCATGGGCCATTAAAAAACACAGGCTGTGGGCCAGAGCCTGTTGACCCCGGACCTTGTATAGAAAAGGCTGGGTAAAGGTCTGGGGAGGAGCCCCTGGAGCAGGCCTTGCAGGTCAGGGAGCCCACAGATGCCCCGTGTGTGTGCAGGGTGGCATGTGCAACCACGTCTAGGCAGGTACCTGAGGTCAGTGCTACGACCCCACCAGCTCCTCAGAGGGTGTCGGACAGGAGGAACTTTGGAAGCACTGATGCAGAAAGAGTCCAGTCTCCTCCCACCCCATGAGCGATGCCACCGACACTGTTCTTTGCCTGCTATTCTTATCTTTGTTTTCTCAGAGTTATTAAAGTCACTAACCATTATTATTGATTCCTTTTCATATGCCAGGTCATTTGCTAAACTCAACATAGATGCTCATTTAATCTTCTCAACAGTATTCTCAGGTCGGTGTGGTTTAGCATTCCATTTCAGAGTTGGGGAAACTGAGGCTCAGAAAGGCCTTCCCCTTTCTGTTTTCTTCTGTTTTATAGATCTACTTCCCTTTTGGAAGAGGATCTAGAAAATAGATCTGCATTTTCTTCCTAAGCACATTCACTGACCCCAGTTGCCATTTATATGCTGAGGATCCTCAATCTCCTCAAAAACCCTTTCCAATCACTGCCCCCACTGCAAACTGGACCAAAGTGACAAATAATGCTTTTTCCCAATAATCACTCTCTCCTTAAAAGGCAGCATCACACACGCTCATGTCTGACATCCCATCCCCTAAACCACTGACTCCTAGAAACAAAGCACTGTGATTCCTTTCACACTGATCCATCCTTCCCCAAATCAACCCTAGACAAACCTTCTGCAGTGGTCATCCTAAACACAGGTTATTTTAAAAGCCAAAAAAAAGGCCATATTTTAGAACAAAATGAAATATTATGAAACTATGATTGTTTCTAAAAGAGCAAAAAAGAAAGGTATTTCTCTGTGTCTCTATGCAGTTGAGTGAGATTACAGTGAAGTGGTTATGAACATAAGTTCTACTTGAACTTCTAAGGGTGGTTTGGCCTTAGACAAGTCATGAAACTCATAAAGTATCAATAATAATAGTGTCTCGTGGCTGTGTCTTGAGAACCACAGACATTAATATATGCAAAATAATTAAAATGCCAGCTGGCTGATGGTGATTAATAAATAATAGCTTTAATTGCTGATAGCTTGTCAATATTAATAGTAAAATGCATAAAAGATTAGCTAATCATACATTCCTAATATTTTTGCAGTGAATTTGCAATAAGTGGTGATACTACAGGAGTTTGATGAATCTTTGTTTCACTCTTTTTGGGTTTAAAACTGAAAAAAAATCATTAGCAAAGAAATCAATCAAAAAATCTTTATTGAAAGCCAGTCTGCATTAGATGAGGATGCACTGAAATTGGTCATCTGGAAAAATAATCAGACATATTTCTTGTTACATTTGAGCTATCTGAAATACTTTAGAATATCCATTCTGAAACTGATCTCATGTGTAAAAATTACCTTAGTACCGGTCAACAAGAATTTATAATTATAAAAGAATTTATAATTAAAGGTATACTTAGTATTGTGCTTTTAAGTTACTTAATAAATGTATTTCTTTCTTCCTCCAAGTCCTAAAATTCAAATTAATTATAAAAATGAATTCCACTCTTTTCTGCCAAGCCAAACTAAATGTGTATCTACCTATTAGCCACACCAAAATTTACAGTTCAGAGCAAGGAAGAGAACAAAAATAGAGCAGCTGGCGTATGTTTAAAACTACGAATCCTTATTAGGGCATCTCTTGATGCAGATGAGTTACTCTTGCGGCATTAAATCTCTATTAACAGTAGTGAATTCCTAAGCCAGACAGCAGCGGTAAACAAAAGAACCCATGCTTACATTCATCTGATGGTTTTGCAGACCGAAAATCATTTCTGGCACCATGACCGTGTGTTCAGGAAACAAAGAACATGAAACATGGCATTTCTCAGCATGTTTCCCAAGCACGATTAAATGACTGAATGAGGCACAAACAAGGAACTTCAATTTCAGCAAGATTTTCATCTACAGTATCTCTCAGTTTCTGAAACTTTGGAGGAAGGATGCCCGTTCTTTGTAAAATTGTTTTGCTTCCAGCATTAACATCAGCAGAGTCAAGAAAACTTTTCTTATACTGTCCAATAAAATCACTGTGGCCCCCTCTCCTCCAGCTCTACAATTGCTGTGCAAAGCAACAGGCAGAGAGTACGTACAAAGAAGCACTAGATTTAAACCATGCAGAATATTCTGGCAAACTGGATAGTTTGGAAAGATTAAAAACAAGTCCTAAGAGACATGTAAGACAATCATTTTCTCCGAGTAAATAAAGTATAAAGTCTAAGCTGGTGCATGGTTTATTTTATGACTTGCCTTAACTATGTGGTTTTGAAGAAGAAAACTGAAAAAAGGTAAGCAGAAGAGCACTTAATAACTTGGACATTTTCTTGGAATGCTTATTGACTATGAACAACATAAATCTTAATGCCTTGAGCTCATGGGTAAATTAGCTTTTTCAGGAACTATTCCTAAAAGGATAAGTGGATTACAGTTCAAGTTTTGTGTATATTGTTCTTTTCTTGACAATCGATCAAGGGTGCTATGTCTTGAGAAGTTAGAGATATGCCTTGGATATTCATTAACTTTTATTAAGCTATTCTGAAATGAACTATCCATAAGTCTAGCTAAAAGTTCTTGGAATACTTAAGTTTTTACCTGTATGATTTTGTAGAATAATGAACTCTATCTATACAGTTTTTAATACTCTATAGACCTTCTGAAATGTTTCTTTTCATCCCCATGATGGTAATGAAATAATTTCCTTGAGCTAAATTGCCAAAGCAAAAAAAAAAAAAAAAGTCTTTTTGATCCATATTCTTTTTTTCCCTAATAGGTACCATTTTCAAAGTCTCTATTGAATTTGTTACACTATTACTTCATGGGCTTCCCAGGTAAGTCAGCGGTAAAGAATCTGCCTGCCAATTCAGAGGGTTCAATCCCTGGGTAGGGAGGATCCCCTGGAGGAGAAAATGGCAACCCACTACAGTAATCTTGCTAGGAAATCCCATGGACAGAGGAGCCTGATGGGCGATGGGGTCACAAAGAGTTAGACACAACTGAGAGACTGTATCCACGCACACTGTTACTTCTGTTTTTATGTTCTGGACTTTTGGTGGGATCTCAGTTCCCCAACCAGGGATTGAACTTGCACTCCCTGTATTGGAAGGCAAAGTCTTAACCACTGGACCACCAGGGAGGTCCCCTGACCCATATTCTGAGTGAGAAAAAGGTCTGCTCTCTGCCTTGGTAAGGAGAACATCCACAGATAAGAGAGAACGCAGGACTTCCCTTTTCTCCAATGAGACTAATATTCACAATGGAGACAGTCACCTAAGGAGCAGATGGCATCCCAAGACAGTGAACTTCCAAAATGGATCTGGATCCAACCACTCCTCGTGTCAGAATCCACAAGAACTCAGACTCAACAATGACTGCAGAAATCCTGGGAGGACAGCAGAGATGCAGAAACTTCAGGGATGACTTGAAAGATAGAAGAACAGCCACGATGAATCAGAAGCCTGCAGGGATGACATGGACCCTGGAAGATGTTTCTAAACCTATTTTGGAGACTTCTGTCATCCAAACTCAGGAATGTGGGTACAGGTTGGCCGTACTCTGATCCACACAAATGACCATCTCACTACTGCGCTCTTCACCCTGAACCCTCCCTCCACCCGCATCTCCCTGGACACAGGCTCCTTCGCTACTCAGGAACCCCACTGCAATACTCCTCTGGATTTCAACCATTTCCTCTTTTCTATCAAACAGGGACAGAACCATCTTCCCTCTCTCGAAGAACAACTTTGTGTCCTCAAATTAACTACTTTGCTCTTTGGGATTTTGCTCCAATACTTTAAATTCTTTGTATTATATCTCACATTTTTCCATGTCGTCACCCAGAGGTGCCTCTTCCACATATCATCCTGGAAAAATGCCCAGATCCCCTTTGTTCTGAGACACGTGTGTGCACACACATGTGCACACACACACACACTTTACCTGCTCCTAACATCCTTTTGATGACAGAGTCTGGTACATGAAAAATAGTCAATAAATGCTGGTAGAATGAATGAAAGACAGACTGTTCACAGTGAGCTCTTCCCTTCATGATGCCTTCTGAAGATAAATTCGTAATAATTTCCTCTCTCTCATCTTTCCAGCCCCATCATCTGATAGGTTTTAGGGTTTGGGGGGAATCCCCGCTATACCTCTCGGTAGACTCTCCAGCCTGATCTCCAGCAGGCCCATCCCAAATCTAGGAGATGGTGGTTCCACCTGAAATGTGGACCGAATGGAGAGAGGAACAGTCTCCCCTCTGGCAAGCCACCCACACTGAGGACCCCTGTCCTCCCCCACTGGGCAGGGCAGAGCGACCCTGCAGGTGCAAACTCCAGCAGTCTGTTCTCACTCCCTGGCTTCCCTGTCTTTCTGGGGATTCCGCAGCAGCTCTGGGAAACCCTGCCTTCCCTTGGGTCTATTTCTCCTTCTCCTTGCTCACTCACTCTTGGCCTGAATCCTGACCCACACCCACCCATTCTCTCACCACTTACCCCTAAACGTGGCTCTCTCATTTTGTCCTCTCTCTGTTTGGGTCCCTACTTTGTTGCAACAAGCTCAGCCCTGTCCCTCTTTATGGCTCTTTTTCTACCTACGCCACATTATTCCATTTCATTCACTAGCCTCACCCTGACCTTTCTGCTTCCTCGCTATTTTGCACATCTTGCCTCCACTTAAGCTTCTGGGGACACAGTTTTGTTTATTCTATTCTCAATTAAAAGCTCTCCATAAAAATAGTGAGCAGAGTCCTTTAGATGGTTTCAAGGCCTGGCTCCAATCTTCTTTCCAAAATGTATTTCCCATTACGGCTCTTTCATACATCTTTGCTTCAGTTAAATTGGGTTCACAGGCTAGGTAATTTATTGACATACATCTTGTATTTTTCTTCCACTATTTTCTCTTCCCCTTTCCACAAAATTACTGGCCTTTTAATAATTGCCACAAAATTACCTTATGCTTCCTTGCTTCAGGATTTCTGAGGAAAAATAGCAGCAGGAAGGCAGGCCTAAAACTTCAGTCTTTTGGAAATGTCTGAGCCTAGAATAGATGACGCTAAATGTGTCGGGTCAGGAAAGCAGAAGGAGCAAGCATAGCTGGGTTTCTGGACTCAGTGCAGTCCGTGGGGACCTGGGCCCTGTCCCCCACACCCTGGTGTACACAGGACAAGAGGAAGAAGCACAGTGTGGCTGGAAGGTATTTTTATATATAGACTCAGATTTCTCTCAGAGGGAGTGTGAATCATTTTCAGGTCACGGAATTTTTTTTATTTTTGCTTGTTTGTTTATCTGTGTCCAGGTGAAAATTTTTATTAATCATTTTTTCCTTATTGCTTTGCTCATGGCAGTGGCCCCAGAATGTTTGGGTTTGCAGCAAGTTGACAGTGAAGTCAGGATCTACAGGAATTCAGAGGAAAAAGAGACTAGAAAATCTTGAAATAACACCACGAGATGACTCAAGAGGATTTTGAGCAGGTCTTTAAAGAAAGGATTTGCACGGGGGAAACAGAAATGTGGATGGTGGAAAAATGTTGGAACGGTACGAAATATCTGTTCTTAAAGGAACACAGAAGTGACTTTGTTAGTATGGTCTTAGTACATGATAATTAACTCAATTATTTGACAGTATAACAAAGTCCTGCAACATTTTCTATCATTTAATCAATGTACAATCACCAAAATCCTGCCAGTATGTAGGAAAAGGTGATATTACTCTAGTTAATGGCGTATCATCAGTTGTTAATGATATAACAAATAATAATTACATTAAATGTCTAGACTATAATTAGCTGCTGATTCTGCATGCGTTCTTATCCTAAGAAATTTAGTCCTTTGACCAATTTGTCTTCCCACTTCCCTTGGTAATACACATAAATGGCACTGGGTTTTATTACATTTGGCATTTGGCTTTACGTTTTCTTATTGAGTTCTTCAATTCTTGTTTATTTCAAATGTTAATTATTTCTGTCCACTGGGAATGATGCTTCTAATTTTGAAATACCCATTGTTCCTGGTATAGTCCTGGAGAGACAGATATTCAATAATATGGTAAAGTAAATTAAGTAGTTTGTAGCCTATAAAGCTGATAATACTTTTACATTTAAAGCTAAAAGTTCTAATCACAATGTTTTTGTCACCAATCATGGATTGAAGTTATACACACACACCTGTACCTGTATAGCTTAGGGGTACATGGAAAAAGCTCTAGAAATGCAAATATCCTGGATTCAATCATTTAGATATATGAATACTTATCGTTATTGTGATAACTATCACCACAATTATCTTCACTTGTAGGTAAATACAGGGTGTACGTAAGGATGATCTTTCTCAAAAGAGCCTTCATTCTTAGTGAGGCAAACCTCAGGCTATACAGGCCAGGCTATACCCACATTAGGCCCAAAACCTCCTCACATCTTAAGGCCTGGCCCTACATTGAGTGAACCAGAGCTTCATTCAGTTCCAAAACACTCCTGGATCAGGAGCTTTTTCTTAAAGTTTCCTTTTCTTCCCACTCGTCACACCCTTTTCAATCTAATTCAGCTGTTGCACCCTGAACAAGCTTTGAGTTCTGTGCCTGATGGTTTGAAGCCATTTATCAGCAGTAGCATTTTTGGAAACATTTCTATTTATATCACTCTCCTAGTTAAAAAATACATTTGAAAAATTCCTACTTTCATTATGAATACTGTGCTAAAGGTGATTTTAAAATATTAGCATTGTTTATACTTGAAATATTCAACATAAATGATTATACATAATTGAAGAGCACAGTAAATATATTGAGGTGCATAGCAAGTTACACATAAGTGCAAAGTAAATGTAACATACTTACATATCATATATAATTTACTACACACATGTATGTATATATATAATTTACTACGCTCTTCACTTTTTGGAAATACATTTTACTTGATTTTGAACAAAGAATCAAATAAACTCCTTGAGCAAACCTGTGGCTATAAAAAGAAAAACAAATAAAACAACATACTTGAAATCTCCCATTCTACAAAGAGCTGGTTAAACATTATTTCTGAATGCTTCATGTTTCCCTGATTATTCATCATCTGTGTGGCAGAGGTGCTTGGGGAAGATCTCAGAGACTCACTGACATAGAAGCCCTTAATGTTTGTTTGTTGTTGTTTTTTTCACAAACATAAGAAGACATTTACATTAAACATAATACATTCTATTCCACAGAATACCCAGTTTGCTTTAATACGTAAGTAACACTGCTTTCTTCTTCCAAATCTTTGATTAATTGACACCATTAGACAATCTGTCTTAGCTAAATGGATAAAGATGTGGTATATATATGCAATGGAATATTACTCAGCCATAAAGAGCATGAAATAAATCTATTTGCAGCAACATGGCTGGACCTCAAGATTATCATACTAACTGAAGTAAGGCAGAGAAAGAAAAATAACACCTGATATCATTTATATGTGGACTCTAACATACAACATAAATAATTTATTCACAAAACAGAAAGGGACTCACAGATATAAAGGAGAGACTTGTGGTTGCCAAGAGGGAGGCAACTTGGGGAGGAATGGATTGTGAGTTCAGGATTAGTAGACACAAATGATTATATATAGGATGGATAAATACTAAGATCCTATTGCATAGCACAGGGAACTAAATTCAGTATTCTGTGATAAACCATCATGGAAAAGAATATGAAAAATAATATACGTATATGTACATATACATATGTTATTATATTGGGCTTCCCAGGTGGCTCATTGGTAGAGAATCTGCCTCAGAGAGGAAATGGCAACCCACTCCAGTATTCTTGTCTAGACAATCCCACGGAGAGAGGAGCCTGGTGGGCTACAGTCCATAAGGTTGCAAAGAGACTGACATGACTGACTGAACACGCACACATGCATTATAGTATATATATAGGTGAATCACGTTGCTGTAAAACAGAAATTAATACAACATTGTAAATCAATGATATTTTAATGAAATATATTTTTAAAATTTGTCTTAAATATACATATATTTAGGAGCCGTCCTGAAACCCTCACCTGTCTGCAATTATTGGGTTCAATTCACACTAAAGACATCTAAATCAATTATAATGATGTTTCTTAAAATTGGACAAGTATCACATAGCTTTCTCTGGAATGATGGACCTGGGGAAAAGCAAATTAAAGGAAAATTTTAAAAAGTAGAAAACTATTCTAAGGGTTAGTAACTATACATTCTGTGGCATTATTGAAAGGAAGTCCTCGAAATTCAGATTTGTGGAGATGTTCCACTTATTTAAAGTAGGCCATCCCAGGGGCTTTCTTATAAGAAGTTAAAATTAAGGAATAAGTCTTTGGAGGACAAATATGGAAAAAAAAATTTGATGATCGTATACAGTCTTGATAGCTCATTTGGTAAAGAATCTGCCTGCTATGCAGGAGACCCTGGTTTGATTCCTGGGTTGGGAAGATCCTCTGGAGAAGGGACAGGCTACCCACTCCAGTATTCTTGGGCTTCCCTTGTGGCTCAGCTGGTAAAAAAAATCTGCCTGCAATGCAGGAGACCTGGGTTTGATCCCTGGGCTGTGAAGATCCCCTGGAGAAGGGAAAAGGTACCCACTCCAGTATTCTGGCCTGGAGAATCCCTTGGACTGTATCGTCTATGGGGTTGCAAAGAGCTGGACACGACTGAGCGACTTTCACTTTCACACAGTAGCTGAAGCAACAAAGTATAAGATTCCTTAGAATGAGAATTCTGAATTTTGGTGACTCTTCACAGGAGAGAATCTAACCACTGAAAAAGGGGGGAGAAATCACTTGAGAAAGAAGCAATAGGGAGACACACCAGGCCATCTACTGAAACAAAGAGGAGGGTTAACTGAGGTTTGTCACTGTTGGTCAATTACTTTGGGAAGATCAAGAAGCATGAGAAAACCTGTCATCAAATGTAAGATACAATTATGACGCAGTAGAAGAAACATCAATTCCTACACCTGGAAAGTTCAGAGGTGGACTTTCAGTCAAACCGCCCACTACACAGGCAAACTGAGCCCGAGGGCAAGTCACATTTCATTCTTTCAGTCACTTCGAATAGAACTATTTTGTTGTCTTGGCCTTGTCATCCTTTTTGCCCCTATACCTTGAAACCTGATCTCTGAAACCAGGGTATTCAGTGGAAGTTACTAACAATGCAACTTTTGGGAGGGAGATATTCAAAATTCAGCAAAGATTATAATTGGGATAAAATTTAAACTAAAGGGGTTGAGGGTTTCAGTGTCATTCATTTGAATCTATTACCTGCAAAGCAGTGCCCCAGGTATAATTCTTATGTTTAATTATCGCTGTGTTTTATTCTAAGAAAAGGTAACTCCACTTACACTAACTATGGGGGAAACTGAGAAGAGATCGACTGTGGAAGCTGTGGAAGAAGATAAGTCATCCCCAAACTTGCAGCAAACACTGGTTCCCTAGAAGGACATTAAAGAGAATTTCCATTTCATCCAAGTGATAAAGTGATTTGAAATCTGGTGGTCAAAGTCCATCCACACCCCACACTGGAAAGGATCAGTTATTACATCAATCCTACAAACCACTAAGCACCAGTGTCAAAAATAAAAGAAGCAAAAGAAATGAAAAAACACCTCTTACTCCTAAGGAAGGAGAACCCCAAGGAAGACACGTGATTTTTCTTCAAAATGAACAGCCCAACCCCCTCAGACGGCAGAGAGGCGGCTCCTAGACCCTGGCTAATGTAGGTCCTTTCTAATCCTATAATTTTCAGAAAGACAAACCTCTGTTCTGATAAACAGCTATGTGTGCTAGTTCAATTTCTGAATGGCTCAAAATTTCCAATTTCTAATTTATTTGTCATTTTGTCCAGTAAAATGCATAATATAAAACATGTAGTTTCCAGGATGCCAAGTTAGCTATAAAAAAGCATGTCATGAAAGTGTTTTAGCATAAGTAAATTTTACAATAAGACTTTCACTCTTAAGGAACAAAAAATGGAACTAAGATTATGGCAGGAGAAACAAGTGCTGACAATTGATATCAGTTGCATATTTCACTTACCTTAGGTTTTCTGCAGTACTCAGCCTAGTAACAAAGTATCTAATATGTAAGATCAAATGTTATATAATTTCAGGCAGTTTTTTTTATATTTTAGAATATATAAATAACCATCTTCCCTTCTGTGTTTGCTTTCTTCTACATACCTTGTGGACATAAAGCTTTTAAGATTTATAAGAAGTAGAAAATGTTTGAAACTCAAATTTGTATTAAAACATTATTCTTTGCATGAATACACTGACCCATTTTTTTCTAAAGTAAAAATAACCGCTAGATTTTTTGCTTGCATTGAAAATATAGCAATCACAGTCCACTTATTACATTCACACACTTTTTCAAGTTGCACAACTGACCTTCTTTTCTATAATATGGAGTTAGTCTAAATTAGAAGTAATTGCATTAAGGAACATTTTGAAAAGGAGAATCCTGTTGCTTTTCTTGCATTTCAAACAATTTGGTTCTTTAATATTTCTTTGCATTTCCTTGCATATTTGTAAACATGGCTTTTTTTTTTTTCACTTAAATCAAAACATCTGACCACTTTAGGGTTGACAAATGATACCCTGTTAGACAGTTGAACAGAAAAGAAGAATAAACTCACACATGGAACAGGTTTCCAGAAACAGAAATAAACATTCTTCGCAAAGAACTGATACACTGTAAAGCCCATCACAAGACACAGCATGAAGATCAACTCTGTCTTTCTAGCAAGAACTTGAGATATTTGAGTTCATATCACTCACCTGTTTGGCTCAGCTGGGATGTGCTTCTGCTCCTTCGAGACACTATGGCAACCACTTTGGCACTCAGGCTGGACCTCCTCTTCTTCCCACCTGCTCCAACGGTGCCCACAGCTGTGTCCGACTGGCTGCCATCATTATGCTCCAGTGTGTACATCTCTCCGCTCATGCTTGTGCTCTTGGTGATGGCTCTTCCGGAAGTCCCCATCCGTCTGCCTTGCATTTTAGGGGTAAATGAACTATATTTACAAAGTAAAAATATATATGCATCCATAAATTACAGGTCAGCATAACTGAAACTCTAAATCTCATTCATTTTGAAATAATCCAGGCAAAATTCTAGAGTGAAAAGCCAGTTGAGTAGTAGTCCTACAGCTACGAATACGATCACATCACCACTGTCAAATGTTTACTGGATGCAGCTTGAAGCAACAAGCATTTCAACACAGAGTCATCTATCAACTCCTGGAAGAGAGGCTAGTGACAGGGAAGTAGATGTAACTGATCAATTTTGCCAATAGTTCCTCTGTTACTTTCAGGGAAAAGCTAAAATATTTCAGTCAATGAGATAAGTTCATATACATTTCTGAGGGAAAAATATTGTTAAAAATGGATACCCTGAATTTGCCATACGACAAGGTTTAAAAAAAAAATGAAAACAGTGTTTGCGCTGGTTTCTCTTTGGGATTCCAACTCATAGGCACATCTTTTATTCTCTGAGGCTTCGTGAACCCAGGAAGGGCTGTTAATCTGGCAACCCCCCCAGCCTCTCCCCTTCTCCTTGCTTAGCCCCTCCTGGTCTATCTCCTCCACACAAGTTTTCTCTCATTTTCATCCTTGGAATCTTCAAACCCACAGGTTCTGGGTCCAGATGTCCTTGCTTTTGTTCCTTTCTGCAAAACTTACTTGTCTGTGTCCTGAGCTTGTCTCAGTGTATCTGACAAGATCATTGGACTTCTTTCCCAAATGAATGAATTTCTGCTCAGGCACCGTAGAAGGTTAATGGACAGACCTCTCTACCTGCCCAAGCAAAGGTGTGTCCATGAGCTAAAGTCGAAGGCGGGGCAGAGAGGGCCAGGGGAGTAGGATTCTTTCTGTCTCAACTGTGTTGCTACATATGCATTTCCATTATTGACATAGACTATCCCTTTTTTGGTCCAAAAAAGGCCTGTTTGATATCTTTGAAATGGCCCTCTTATTTTATGTGTCCTCAAAATATCTGCAAAAACTGGCTCCCATGACCTTTACCACCATCTGGACTTTCTATTTCTTGTCTGGAAATACTAAAGATATCACTGAATGTAGCTTAAATGATGACACTTCTTATACAAGCCAGAATAGACCCTAATATGATGAGAAACAATAAAACAGGAAGCCTTGGTGATCATGTAACATGTCTGTGGTTACACACACAATGAGTGTTTCAGCAGAAAGGAAAACTGGTACGGCGGCTCAGAAGGCAGGGAAAACAGAGGACTGTCTGGACCTTAGGATCCCTTCAGAGACCGTGAACGGCAACTGAGACCTGGTTTGACCAGAATAACTTGGAATGGTAAACCCTAGCTGTGTTTCTTGAGTCGGTCCATGCCGACATTCACGTGACAGCATTCAGATATTCATATTGCTTCCCTTGACTCTAATCACCTTTTCGTCAAGCCAAATGCTTCTTAAAGCGATTCGCAAACCTGGTAATTTCGCTACGCATGTTATGCAGTCTCTTTTTACAATCATGAAAAGGACAGTTTTACATATGATCAATTTAACACTGATTTCTGAGAGGTTTACATACCCAACTCTAGTGGACTTCCTTTGCAGATAAATATTATGGCCAATTTATTTCGTGTCCTCACCAATTTGTTTGAATGTATTTCCTAACTCTGTGATCCTGCTCAAGTCCTCTCTTAGTGTCTGGTTTCTCTACTATTTTATTCACACGATTCTGCTGAAGGATATACAGAAATGACAGGATTTGGTCAATTTCACCACTATAATACCCATCTTCAAGCAAACACCTGCGACTGAGAAATCCATAGTTTTTCATCTCTCAGCAGTCTCCTCAGCACACTCCCCACAGTGGTTACTGAAATCGTCTTTTCTAGTGATTGTATTTTTACCTTTATTGTAAAGTACAGATAAACCAACACACACCTTTTTTCTTCACATGATTCATGAAAACAGAACCATATCACAACTCTCAATCTGCATTTTAAAAATCACTGCACAAAAGTACTATTGTTAAATTTTAGATGCTGTTATTTAGGTTATAGAGAAGTTTGAAAGAACAGGAAGGTGTTTTCTATAATAGTTCTATTATGAAAATGTATCCAATGAATGACGAAGATTCACAAATTTTTCATGGTTATTTAATTACAGCAATGAAATGTTCTACGATGGCAACAAATAAAAATTCTGAAAAAAATCAGATAAATATGTACAGTAAACAATTACCATTTTTTGGTGGGGGGTGATTTAAGAAGTTATGTTAAAAGTAAGTCTATGAATAAGTAAGACACATTTTTTTTTTTTTTCCTCAGAAAATAAAATACTTTGTTTAGGAGCTCAAAAATCATTATGTGATCTGAATCGTTTCCTGAAGAATCTAGAACATCACATGTTCAAATGGAACATGTTAGAGCATTTTCAATTCTGTTGGCTAACTGAAGGGAGAGGTTTGGAGTTGGGTCTAACCAGCCACATCAATTAAACCAAAGGAAAGGTCACAGTCTTAGCACAGATTTACCTCTGTTTGCCTGTTTCTCCTTTATTCTGCTTCCATCATCCAAAAACTGATTCCTGTCCTTTAGATGTGCCTGAGTCCTTCAAGATGCCCTAGCAAAAGGCCTTTTGCCTTATAAAGCTTTTTGGGCGTCTCTGTCAAGCACTGACTACTGCCTCCCACCCCTGTATTTTATATTTTGTACCAGTCACAGTACGACTTGGATACTTAATATCAGCACACACTAAACATTTGCAGCATTCCTCCCATTGCTGAGTAAAGTGAAGTTCTCAGCTGTGTCTGACTCCTTGCAGTTCCATGAACTGTAGCCCGCCAAGCTCCTCTGCCAACAGAATTTTCCAGGCAAGAACACGGGAGAGGGTTGCCTTTTCTTCCTGCAGGGGATCTTCCTAACCCAGGGATCAAACTGTGTCTCCTCTATTGGTAGGTGGATTCTTTACCCACCTGGGAAGCCCCTAAACTGAAACTGAATAAGTGAGTTCTCACTATACAAACAGGCTGACACAACCCATCTTTAAAGATCAAACAAACAAAAACCCCTCCTTCAAGACTCTCCCTAGCTACTGACCTTGTGCTGAAACCTCTGGGCTGTACGTCCTCTCTCTCTCTCTATTCTCTCCTAAACTAAGCAAAACCAGGTTCTGTCACCAGCACTTCATCCATACTGCCTTTTCCTTTCATCAAAGTCGAAAAATGACTCCACATGGCAAAATCCTACTATTTTTCAGTCCTCATCCTTTTGACATCTTCATACGTCGTGTATTAGACAAAGCATTTGATTCTGTTGATCCTGGGACACTCTGGTCTCATAGGTTTTCCCACCTTGTGCCTCCTGGCAAGACTTTCATTCTCTTTCATCACTAAAACTGGAGTTCTCGACCCCTGCTCCCCACACCTCTGTAACTTCAGGAGACCGACTCTCTAGGTGTCTCAGCTGGCTCCAAGTTTTACTTTCTTCTATGTTCTGCCAATTTTCATGGCTTTTCTCCACCTCATTGCAGGCCTTGACTCTGAATTTATGTACCTTTCTTGTGAACTGCTGGGGTTTGTCTGAAAAGACTCTCAAAAATGTATTCAACCCAATGAAAAAACTGCCTTTTCTAGCACATTACATTAAGGGCATGCCACTTACCCAGTTTCTCAGAGTGATACCTGCCTCCTACCTGTTAAGAAAGGAAAAATCTAAACTTGGAAATGAGATTAGGAAAACAAAACAAAACTGCTTTACCTCTTAATGCCATGTTTAAGGATTATCTCCTAAGAACCTCAAGGGCATAAAAGCATCTGACTCTCTGAGGGAATGGAATATTTATTGACTTATTATTTACTCTTATAATACTTATGGTTCAAAATTTTTACAACTCTGTAAAAGATGCTATGCAGATGGGTCGCAAAGAGTAGGACATGACTAGGTGACTGAACAATAAAAAAAATGTTAACTTGAAAATAACTTATAAGGAGCAAATGATCACTATCTGGTAGTGAGGATAACTCCAAAGGATAGGGTTTTATTGACCTAGAGAACATGATCCAGTTGGGATCAAACTGGACAATGTTCCAGCATTCTCTTTTTTTTCCCCAATGACTATATATTTGTGTCTATATGCATGTCATCTGAGGAACCAGTTTGTCTCTCTGTTGGTTTGCTCACTAATGAGTTAAAATTTTGACATTTCCTATATATTTTTCTGACAACTGTTTTAAATTTGGGGATTATGTTTTAAGAGTGTCGGAGATCCTATAAAAACGCCCAGATGGACATCCGCTGTACCTCTGGGCAAGGCGCCCCATGAATGCTCTGAGCCCAATGATGGTTTTTTCTGGCTTCTGAATTTAATATCAAGAGACAAGAGAACATTGCTTTCAATTTCTGTTTTGTTTTCTTAACTCTGGCCTTGTTTTGTTTGCTGCTGGTTCTGCTTCCTGGTGAATCTGGCTCTTCTTTTGCTTTGTCTGTGGCCAGTGGCAGCAACAACAGAGGGTCTGTCTACAGATGAAATCGGGTCGATAGAAAATCTCAGAGGTGTATTGAGAGCTGGGTGGCAGATGACAGAAAATCTGGTTTTTCTGTCTGTTAGTAAGCTACAAAAGTTCATATCATTCAAGAAAATGTCCATAATAAAGAACAGCCCTTCGTGTTCTGGGATTAGGTTTCTGTGCCCATTTCCATCTATGTCAAGTGGTAAGATTGTAACTACTAGTTTTTTTTGCATGTTTAGAAAAACAGCCTTTTCAATTAGTGAAAGAAGTCTCTCACTTTCTGTACCTTAGGGATGCTGATCTGGGCAGACAGATATCAACTGAACAGAGCTCCTGCTCTGACTGATCTATGCAGACATAGTTCTCATGCAGTTAACTAAAGAATTTCCAGGGGGAAAAAAGAAACTGAACTTCTAATACTGTGAAGATGCTTCTCTTTCAAGAAAAAGCCATTTTTAAGAAATGGATGACTCAAAATAATTTTAATATAAGAATCTGAATCTACAATCAAAGTGAATTATTTGAGATAGCAAACAAGTTTGATAAATTTGGCTTAAAAGAAGCTTTATGAAAACCATGATGAGAGGTCACTTTGCAAGCACAGCACAGCTATAGTAAAGGGGATGCTAACAGGTGCTGACGAGAATCTGAAGAAACTGGATGCCTCATACACAGCTGGTGGCAGTGTAAAATGATGCAGTCACTTTGGAAATGGTTTGGCAGTTTAGTTAAACAAAGCTTAGAGTTAAATTAAACTTTGAGTTGCCATGGTACTCAGTAATTTCATTCCTAGATAATCCATGAAAGTGAAGTCCCTCAGTCGTGTCCGACTCTTTGCGACCCCATGGACTGTAGCCCGCCAGGCGCCACCGTCCATGGGATTCTCTAGGAAAGAATACTGGACTGGGCTGCCATTTCCTTCTCCAGGGGATCTTCCCGACCCAGGGATCAAACCCAGGTCTCCCGCATTGAAGGCAGACGCTTTAACCTCTGCGCCACCAGGGAAACCCAATTCCATCTAAATTAAATGCCAAATCAAGAGACAAATGTAGATAAGTGATCACCAGGGGCTAGAAGAACAGGGGGAGGGGTATATGCCAAGGGTTATGGGTTTCTTTGGGAGACGAAAAAAGTGTTCTCAAGTTACCTAGTGGTGATGGTTGCATAGCTAATTGTGAATATACTAAAAACTACTGAAATGTGTTATATGTACCATAATCCCAAACTCCTAATTTTTTCCTCCCTCTTTCCCCATCAGTAACCACAAGTTTGTTTTCTATGTCTGTTAGTTAGTTTCTGTTTTATAAATAAGTACACCTGTACTTTTAAATTTCATATATAAGCTGATAAGTGATATTTGTCTTTCTCTGACTTCACTTAGAATGATAATCTGTTGTTCCATCCATGTTATTGTAAATGGCATTGCTTTCATTCTTTTTTATGGCTGAGTAATACTGTGTTATATATATATATATATATATATATATATATATATATATATATATGTATGTATGTATACACACACACACACACACACACACCATATTTTCTTTATCCATTCCTCTGCCAATAGATATTTAGCTTGTTTCCTGTCTTGGTTATTGTAAACAGTGCTGCTATGAACACTATAGAGGTGCATGTATCTTTTTGAATTAGAGATTTTTTCTTCTCAAGATATATGTCCAGAATGGGACTGCTGGGTCATATGGTAGTTCTATTTTTAGGTTTTAAGGAACTTCCACACTCTTCTCCATATGGTTGTACCAATTAACATTCCCACCAACAGTGTGGGAGAGTTCTCCTTTTTTCCACATCCTTTTCAACATTTATTATTTATAAATTTTTGGCTGAAGGCCATTCTGACTGGTATGAGGGGATACCTCCTTGTAGTTTTAATTTGCATTTCTCTGATAGTTAATGACATTGAGCATCTTTTCATGTGTCTTTTGGCATCTATATGTCTTCTTGGGAGAAATATCTATTTAGGTCTTCTGCCCATTTTTGATTGGGTTGTTTGTAGGATGTTTATTATATGTGCTGCTACTTGCTAGGCTGCAAAATTGCTTGTATATGATGGACAAACTGTTATGCTCAATTCTCTACCTCCAGATTTTCTCTATCAAATAGAAGCTGAAGTTAAAAGTTGACAAATGGGAAGTAAATCTAAAACAGAGGGGATGTATGTATACATATAACTCATTCAGTCTGCTGTACAGCAGACACTAATACAACATTATGAAGTTAACTATACTCCATTAAATTTTTTAAAAGTTGCAATTAGAACAGATGGTTCCTTTTAGACTATAAAAAAGTGACAGAAATATACAACATATTCAAGATAATAGATGTGTTTTTATTTATTAAATAAAGTAAGGAAATAATTTCTTACAGTAAAATACCTGAAATATAAATAAGGATAGTGAAAAACAGAAAGCGGGTGAATTTATTAAATTGTAGGAGGCTTGAAGAAAGTAAATTATTTACTCTGGTTTATTGTAGTTGTAAACAGTAAGTCGAAAGTGAAAAAAAAACCCAGAACTTTAACTAACTAGCTCTATTTAATGGAAATCTTCATAATATAGTAAGAAAGATCTATGAACCATTTACTGACAAATATTACATTAATGCAAGATTAGAACTGGGTTTTCTGTTAAAATGAATAATCTATATGCACTTAATCAAATCAATAGGACTTCCCTGGTGGTTTAGCAGTAAAGAAACTACCTGTAATGAAAGAGATGCGGGTTTGATCCCTGGGTCAGGAAGATCCCCTGGAGAAGGAAATGGTAACCCACTCCTGTGTTCCTGGCTGAGAAATCCATGGACAGAGGAGTCTGGCAGTTCATGGGGTCACAAAAGAGTTGGACACAACTTAGTGGCCAAACAAATCAAATCAATTATGCTCAATATTAAGACACATCAAATTTTATGTATTTTAAGAAAGAAAAATGCCATCAACTGTAAAATATATATGGAATTCATATATGGTATAGTACATACCAGTGTGCACTGTATGAATAGAACCAATGAAATTACGGTAGTAGACAATGTAGAAACTCATTTCAATCAAGTGTTTTTTTAAACGTTGATAAAATGAAACTGGAACCCTGTGAGCTCACTTTCCCTAAAGTAGACAAAAAGACTTTGCATTACCTATAGACATCCCAGAGATCAATCACATAAGGAACCCAACCTGTACCTTTCATTGTCATACTCTAGTTCCTTATTCTAATATCAGATGACTGGCATGTAATTTTGGAACAGAATGAAAAAAAAAAAATGGGCCTGATACAGCTTCTCATTTTCAGAAAGTAAGGCAACTTTTAGGAAAAGCTTATAGGACACTATGTAAAGACGATTTCCACTCTTAATAATAAATTTAGCCTAAAAATAATTATAATCAATTTCTGTATCTGGGACACAACAAAAGAAGGTAGAAGACTACCATGACTCTACCAGAAGGCCAAAAAAGGATAAGTAATTTAAGGCATATGAAAAGATGGCTATAATACATACAAATTCACTGTATGTTTTCAAATATGCAGAAGTCTCCTCAAATTATTTGAGTCCTACACTTGTTTGGATCAATATACAAGTTGTTAATGATGAACGGTCAACACAAAAGGAATTTGCTGATCAAGAAATGCCCAGGCATCTCGCTCATAATTTCTAGGAGTTAAAATTCTGGGACTGATAACAGGCTAGTGTCAAATTCCATATAAGCATATCTACTGGACCTATTTTGACAGCAGTATCACTTTAGAACCAAGGGATGTGCTCAAGTTAGATCGCTATTTACATCTGATCCCTCAAATAGACCTTTTGAAGTAGTTGTGTCTGTGTAATTCTTACTGCATTTCACTCACACACAACTGGATTTATCTATGAGCCTATAAATACTCTTTGTATTGAGGACTTACATATTATTGATCGATTCATATTCATTTGGTTTATTTCTAATTAGCTTACCTACTTAGAATTATTCTTAGGTATTTCATGTTTCTAATTATACTGTATTGATGTATTTTATAAATTTCACGTCTTAATGTTTGTTGCTGGCACATAAAAACACAACAGATTTGTTACTCTTGTTGTTACTGTTATTACTGCTGACTCTCTCCCATATGTTGCTACTGTTACTTTTATTCTTACTACCCATCCCATGTGTTCCCTATTTCTTCCTCCAGTTTACTCCCAACTGGGGATTATTTCCTTCCACATGAAGGGTAGGTTGGCTGGTGATGAATTCTTAGAAATTTCATCCATTCATCCTTGCACTATCTGAAGGATATTTTCACTGAGTAACATGTACCATGGAGAAGGAAATGGCAACCCACTCCAGTGTTCTTGCCTGGAGAATCCCAGGGACGGGGGAGCCTGGTGGGCTGCCGCCTATGGGGTTGCACAGAGTCGGACACGACTGAAGCGACTTAGCAGCAGCAGCAGCAGCAACATGTACCAAGCATAAACAGTAGGTTTTTTCTGATGTTTTTCTTTTTTCCTCCAGCATTCTTCTTTTCAGTCATTCCATGGGTTTGGGACTTTGATAATATCTGCTGAATTTCCAGCCAAAGTCTCACTGTTTCTTTCCTGAACATAATATCTTTCTCCCCTCCCCAGGATTATTTTAAGAAAAATCGTTTTCTTTAGTTCTCAGTACACAGATCATAATATTGCTAGGTTTGTTTTTCTCTCCCTCTATCCTGAGACTATGAATGGCTGTTGGATTTACAATGTAATGTATCACTACTACAATGTAATATTTCACTACTTTGGCAAAGTTCTCAGCCAGCCCTACACGACTCAGGTCTTGTTTCTGCCACTGCTCTCCTCCTGGGACTCGGTTACACTCTTCAGGCCCCCTTTCCATCTTGTTCCACTTCTGACTTGTTCTTCAACTTCTCTTTGCTCTCGTGTGAATGTATATACTTTCCACAGACCTGGTCACTAACTCTCAGTCCTGCTGTTTCTAATATGCCATTAAACCCACCTATTAAATGTACTGTCAGGGTTTTTTTGGGGGGGCATTTTTCAATTTAAAATTATCACTCAATT
Source organism: Budorcas taxicolor (assembly GCF_023091745.1). NCBI lineage: Eukaryota > Metazoa > Chordata > Mammalia > Artiodactyla > Bovidae > Budorcas > Budorcas taxicolor. Next base: position 2,242,104 of record NC_068923.1, read on the forward strand.
TGTAAAAATTGATTTCAAGTCTTTGCTGAAAGCATTCCTCCCACTTTTTCTCTAGAACATATTGATCATGGTTATTTCAAAGTCCCTTTTTGATAATGCTATTGTTAGTTTTTCTTGTTAGTTGGTTGGTCCTTTTCTTCATTAATTTAAGTTAGATGCCAGACTTTGTGGGTGAAAACCTACAGAGGCTTTGGATGATATGATTTTCCTCCAACAGGAGTGAAATTGTTTTTGATTGGCAGAGAGAATAAATCCTGCTCCTGTTCAGAGCTGGGCTTAAAGGTCTGCTGTTACTTGAGAGTGTGATGCTATTCCCAGAGTTTGGCCCTCCTGGAATTTGTCCAGGACATCAAAGTGTTTCCCATGCACTTGAAGTGTGCATGGGGTCTCCCAGCACCTGGAAGCTTCTGGAGAGTTTGCTCAGAAGTTCATCCTCCAGCTGCTGTTGTTTGGTTAATTTCTTGGTTAATTTCTGGGCATGCACAGCTCAGCAGTCAACAAATTAGGGAAATCTGTTACAAACTGTGGGACCCCATGCCCCACTCAGTTTCCAACTTCTCTGTCAGTTCCTGAACTGTGACCTCTGTATCCTCACCCCAGGAAGATGCTGCTCTTTGCTTGGTTGCACTCATCTCACACACTAGTAAAGTGATGCTCAAAATTCTCCCAGCCAGGCTTCAGCAATTCGTGAACCGTGAACTTGCAGATGTTCAAGCTGGTTTTACAAAAGACAGAGGAACCAGAGATCAAATTGCCAACATCTGATGGATCATTAAAAAAGCAAGAGAGTTCCAGAAAAACATCTATTTATGCTTTATTGACTATGCCAAAGCCTTTGACTGTGTGGATCACAATAAACTGTGGAAAATTCTGAAACAGATGGGAATACCAGACCACCTGACCTATCTCTTGAAACATCTGTATGCAGCTCAGGAAGCAACATTTAGAACTGGCCATGGAACAACAGACTGGTTCCAAATAGGAAAAGAAGTACGTCAAGGCTGTATATTGTCACCCTGCTTATTTAACTGATATGCGGAGTACATCATGAGAAGCACTGGGCTGGATGAAGCACAAGCTGGAATCATGATTGCCAGGAGAAATATCAATAACCTCAGATGTGCAGATGACACGATCTTTATGGAAAAAAGTGAAGAAGAACTAAAAAGCTTCTTGAAGAAAGTGAAAGAGGACAGTGAAAAAGTTTGCTTAAAGTTCAACATTCAGAAAACTAAGATCATGACATCCGGTCCCACCACATTATGGCACATAGATGGGGAAACAGTGGAAACAGTTGCTGACTTTATTTTCTGGGGCTCCAAAATCACTGCAGATGGTGATTGCAGCCATTAAATTAAAAGATGCTTACTCCTTGGAAGGAGAGTTATGACCAACCTAGGCAGCATATTAAAAAGCAGAGACATTACTTTGTCAACAAAGGTCTGTCTAGCCAAGGCTATGGTTTTTCCATTAGTCATGTATGGATGTGAGAGTTGGACTACAAAGAAAGCTGAGTGCTGAAGAATTGATGCTTTTGAACTGTGGTGTTGGAGAAGACTCTTGAAAGTCCCTTGGACTGCAAGGAGATCCAACCAGTCCATTCTAAAGGAGATCAGTCCTGAGTGTTCATTGGAAGGACTGATGTTGAAGCTGAAACTCCAATAATTTGGTTACCTGATGCGAACTGACTCATTTGAAAAGACTCTGATGCTGGGAAATATTGAGGGAAGGAGGAGAAGGGGATGCCAGAGGATGAGATGGTTGGACGGCATCACCAACTCAATGGACATGAGTTTGAGTGAACTCCGGGAGTTGGTGATGGACAGGGAGGCGTGGCATGCTGCAGTTCATGGGGTCACAGAGAGTTGGACACGACTGAGCAACTGAACTGAACTGAACTGAATAATTGTGTCACTGGATTGCAAAGTCCCTCCAGAGGAAAAGAGGTCCATGTGGCACTACTTTGTGTCCTTCTCTTCTTTCAAGGGTTGCAGCCCCTCCAGTTACTTTCTCTGCTATATTGCTTATAAGTGCTGTCAAATTGTTTTTTATCTGTTCGTCTGTTTTGGTTTCATTTTTGTAACTTTGTGGGAGAGATATCCATCTGATACCAGCTACTCTGTCACACCTGCAACTGCACAGGCTGTGTCAACTCACTCCTTACTTTCGAATAAGTTTAGAGTCTTCAGGACTAGTGGTGGTGTCAAAATCTCCACTTGGTGAGTAATGAAGAGGTATGCGTTATAGGGCTGCAGCAATTCGTTTCTTTGCAAACTACACTGAGTAGTGTTTTCCAACTTGCTTCTATTCACAGTTCCCTGACAGGCTATAGGTGACAGACAGCCTGGCAGACCAGCAAGGCTTCTCCTCTGAGCAGATGTCAGCTGCTCCTCTGAGGTACGAAACACTGCTTCAGGATGTCCCAGGTCTAGAAATTCTCTAATTCCCACAGATTTGAGTGTACATTTTCATTAGGCTTTTTAAGGCTGTGTCATTTAGAGAACTCTACATTATTCAGTAGCTGAATAAGTCAGCATCTACTCTTGGTATTTCTCCTCCTTTTAGTACAGATTTCACTGAATTTGAAAGCTATTTTCTGTAGTTTATAATTTAAGGATGCTGTTGTCTCCTAGTTTCATAGTAGATAAAAGTTTTAGTCTTCTTACAAAATTTGGGTAGCTTTCAGTTGGCAATTAGAGATGAATAAAAATATCTATCCTCTTCAATCTGCAGTCTGTGATCAGGAGTTCTATTTAGGAAGTAAAATCGATTGTATTACTCGATGACTGACTTGAACACAAGTTCTTTACGAGAGGGATTAAGTCTCCCAAAGGTAATCACTGGTTTCTGGAGGTGGGAGGAATGAAAAGATCTCAAGTAACACACTGGTTGGGTCCTGCAAGAGGCCACAGTGTATCAAGACAAACACAGAGTACCTGTGAGGTTAAAATGTCATGTGGGGAGGTCTTTAGGGAAAGAACATCCAGAAGTCTAGTGGCGGCTGGTAATGCTACGAAGAAAGTGTTAGAAAGAGGACTGGGAAGAGTTAAAACTAGGGAAGCTTCCAACTTTTTGATTTGGGAACTAGGTGGTTAATGAGGTAGAAAAAGTATACTTATTCTGTTCAAATACTACATAAATCAATCATTTGTTTATTATTTATTCTAAGAAACATTTAAGGACCTTAGTGATTATAAATAATGAACTAACCATATACACATGTATTTCCAGTCTATTATCAATTCAATCAAATATACATGTGTGTGTACACAACACACACACTGTTCAACAAAATCTGGTGTGTGTACAATATTCAGTAAATACTTAAACATTAGAAAATAACAGGGAACCTTCCTACATTGTTGGTGGGAATGCAGCCACTATGGAGAACAGTATGGCTGTTGTTCAAAAAATGAAAAAGAGAACCACCATATGATCTACCAATCCCACTCCAGAGGAAACCATAATTCAAAACAATACAGGCACTTCAGTGTTCCTTGCAGCACTATTTGCAATATCCAAGACATGGAAGCAACCCAGGTGTCCACCCACAGATGAATGGATAAAGAAAATGTGGTACATATATTCAATGGAATGTTACTCAGTCATAAAAAAATGAAATTTTGCCAATTTTAGCAATATGGCTGCAAGTAGAAATGATCATTTTAAGTGAAGTAAGTCAGAGAAAGACAAATATTATATGATATCATTTATGTGGAATCCAAAAAGTGATACAAATGAACTTATTTACAAAATAGAAATAGACTCACAGATAAAGAAAAACTTACTGTTACCAAAATGGAAAGCAGGTAGGGAAGGGATAAAGTATGAGTCTGGATTAGCAAACACACACTAATATATATATATATATATATTATCTATTATATATATATATAATAGATAAACAACAAGGATCAACTATATAGCAAAGGGATCTATATTCAATATCTCATAATAACCTACAATGGAAATGAATAGGAAAATATGCATACATGTATATGTGTTTTTATATACATACATATATACACATACATACATATATACATACATACCCATATATACGTACACACATATATATGTGTGAGTGCATGCATGCTAAGTGGCTTGAGTCATGTCCAGCTCTTTGCGACTCTATGGAATGTAGCCCTCCAGGCTCCTCTGTCCATGGGATTCTCCAGGTAAGAATACTAGAGTGGGTTGCCATGCCCTCTTCTAGGAGATCTTCCTGACTCAGGGATCGAAACCATGTCTCTGATGTCTCCTGCTTTGGCAGGTGGGTTCTTCACCACTAGTGCCACATGGAAACCATTCCCCTCATATACATACATGTATGTGCATATATGTACACACACACACATATATATAAATGTAACTGAATCACATTGCTGTATACCTGAAACATAGCAAATCAAACTAAAGTTAAAAAAAAGTAAAAAAGTAAATACTTTCTCATATCATGTATGAACCATAAAATAGTATAAATGAGTCACAAAATGATAAAGTCAGAAAGCTGAAGATGGACACACAAGTGATTTCATGATATAACTGCTGTTTTAGTTTATAAAGGAACAAAGATCACCAATTATTTTGGATGATGCAAATAACTTAGAAAACATTTCCACTAATTATAGGAAGCTAGTGCATAAGGTCTTTTGAGAATCCTTCAAGGTCTAGGGTTTTTGAGTCACTAAACTGGGTATGTACTATGCATTCAGTCAGTGAGTGCTGATTATACCAATTTCATTATTGCGTCTGCGTTTTATGATGTCCTGGTTGAAATCAGGTAATCAGATTTAAAAATGAGTAAAGAAATGTAGCTCTAAGTGATTATTGTCTTAAAAAATGATAAAGTAAAAAAAAGCCTTTACAATTTTTACCATATTGTTTTAAATTTAAGTTACCAAGTGTAGTATGAAATCTGTTAAGTACGTATGCTAAAGCAATGGATTTGAAAATAAAATATATTATTTTACATAGTTTGTATCATAGTGTGTAAAGCTATTGTGCTAAAAAGCAATCCCAAGCACTTCTTTTACTTCATACACCAAGTGCATGACTCATAAGTAAAATATGCAGTAGGAAAAAAGACCATCTAAGCTCAACATAGACCTAGGAGTCTGCAAGTTTCCTTTTTCTTTGAAATAGAATTTTTTCCTAATGTATCATACCAAGGACTTGCAACATAATAGACAAACCATTGGCCAAATTATGATGCTATCTGAATTAAAAATACTTAATAGCTAAAGAATTAGAACTGAATCTCATATTTTAATTTTTTCCTTCAAATCATAGCACTAGAAATTATTGTGCCACATTTGGTCTAACATGTGCTTTAAAGGCAGTGATACTTCCTCTTTATATTTAATGATATAAGTCTTGAATTAATAAAACAAATCCTAGTAAAACTGCTCTATTGGAAGGGTAAAGCTCAGAGCCCTGCTATCTGAGTCTCCTCTTCTTATCCTTTAATATGCCTGTTTCAAACCTGTATGTGGCAATTTGCAGACAGTTAATGTTCATTAGAATACCAACAGTCCAGGGGCATGACTCTGAAAATTTCCACACTAATGAAACTGGACTTCTCCAAGCCAACATACATTCATTCAGCTCATCATAAAGCCCAGTCAAGTGGAAAATTTAAATATTAATAACCAAAATCCAGATAATAAAAAAAGAAAGGTGTTGTGTCATACCTTATGTAGTAATCTGACCTGTGAGAGATGTAAGGATAACTTTTCAAAGACAAAGAAACTCACTTAATTCTTGACATTTGTGTGCAGTAGCTGAGTTATATACATGCAGCATAGCTACCCTTCATTCTATTCTCTCACAGTCCTGAGAGGCAGGAGTGGCAGGTTGAGTTTCATTTCTCAGATGAATATATGCATCCTAATATTACATATATACTATGAGTTGGTTTTGCTTTGCACCATATGATTGGGATCAAGTATGGTACCTCCATATAATAGGCACTCAATAAATGACTGGAAAGGGATGAATGAGTGAATGAATGAATGGCTAAACAGAAAAGTAAATTCAGCTCTACAGAACTAGTGTACATGGTGAAGTTCTCAATACTGGTTAGTGATAGTATCAAAGCAGATATAGACAGATAGATAGATAGATAGACTGATAGATAGATATAGACAGATGCTAGAGAGATAGATGCTAGAGACAGATGACAGGTAGATAGACAGATAATAGAGATAGATAGACAGTAGATAGTGTCTGCATGTACTTTCAGTTCTTTATTTACTCTGCATATACTATCTATTCAGTATGTTGTGCGTGCTAAGTTCCATCAGTTGTGTGTGATTCTTTGCAACCTTATGGACTGTAGCCTGCCAGGCTCCTCTGTCCATGGAATTCTCCAGGCAAGAATACTGGAGTGGGTTGCCATGCCCTCCTCCAGGGGCTCTTCCTGACCCAGGGATCAAAGCCAAGTCTCTTAAGTTTCTGGCATTGGCAGGCAGGCTCCTTACCATTAGTGCCACCTGGGAAGCCCATTAGTACTTTGAAGTGAAGTGAAGTCGCTCAGTCATTTCCAGCTCTTTGCAACCCCATGGGCTGTAGCCCGCTCCTCTGTCCATGGGATTCTCCAGGCAAGAATACTGGAGTGGGCTGTCATTTCCTTCTCCAGGATATCTTCCCAACCCAGGGATCGAACCTGGGCCTCGTGCATTGCAGGCAGACGCTTTATCCTCTGAGCCACCAGGGAAGCAAATAATCATCTTACTTCCCCTTTTTCACACCCTTATGAATCCCTCAACTTCCTCACACATGCTCTTGCTATGTTTCCAAGTGTCCTTTTTCATACCTGAGATGCAAACCTGACCACTTTTCTGGAACTAGGAACTTACATTAGATAAACCCATACATAAGTAACTGATACAATTAACTATAAACTAACATTATAAGTGTGATAATACAACTAAATATTTTTTACTATTTAATGTTATTAAATATTATTATTTAATATATGGCAAATAATGCTAAAATTATATATTTAGCATTCACTTTATATCACTAAAGTAAACGTAAATATTAAGAATTTCTTATAGCTTTATCTTTTCTATGTTTTGACAAAATAAAATCAAGACTTTATGCACAGACACAGAAACATTTGGAGCAGATTCAGTTAAAAGTTTAATAAGAAAATGAAACTTGACAGTGTTTTGAAAGTAAGGATGAATCTTTCTGCAACGATTTGATCTGTAATGGCTGACATCCGTTCCCTTCAGAATCCCGGCTTCCTAATGACCTGGTAGGATTTATGCGTGCGATTCCATCCACTCTGACTAGAACCTGACACTAGAGGGTCCATGAACCCAGTCCCACTCTAAAGCGAGCAACAACCAAGATGCAGGAGGTCAGTGGCATCTACACACTGTGGAGAACTCTGCCCACAAGAGTGATCTTCCTTAAGTTCAGTAAAACACAATCTTTCAGAAAATTCTTCAATTTGGGTAAGACCTTCTCCTTACACTCATTTTCAGTTATGAAACGTAACACCTCTTTATATATATCCATTCTGACCATAGAACTACAAGATCTAGATAAGCTGCAGTCCCCATCAGCTTTCTGTCCCAATTTCCTGCAAGTTTTCTCCAGACCTTAACTTTGGACTTCAGACCAAAGATCTCGGTGGCTGTCTCCAGGTTTCCACCCAGAGTCACAAAGGATACCACTGACAAAGGGCCGGGAAGCCACAACTGACTCTGCTCTGGACAGAATGCAGTCTGGGTGAAGACTTGGTGCTCTCTCATGTGAGTCAGGGGCTTGGGGAAGAGGCTCACTTCAGTATTTCCTAGAACCTACAGAGACAATTTGATTATATTCTTTGCAGCCAAAGATGGAGAAGCTCTATACAGTCAACAAAAACAAGACCAGAAACTGACTGTGTCTCAGATCATGAATTGCTTGTTGCCAAATTCAGACTTACATTGACAAAAGTAGAGAAAACCACTAGACCATTCAGGTATGACCTAAATCACATCCCTTATGATTATACAGTAGAAGTGAGAAATAGATTTACGAGACCATATCTGATAGATAGAGTGCCTGATGAATTATGGATGGAGGTTCGTGACATTGTACAGGAGACAGGGATCAAGACCATCATCCTGGAAAAGAAATGCAAAAAAGAAAAATGGCTGTCTGGGGAGGCCTTACAAATAGCTGTGAAAAGAAGAGAAGTGAAAAGCATAGGAGAAAAGGAAAGATATAAGTATCTGAATGCAGAGTTCCAAAGAATAGCAAGAAGAGATAAGAAAGACTTCTTCAGCGATCAATGCAAAGAAATAGAGGAAAACAACAGAATGAGAAAGACTAGAGATCTCTTCAAGAAAATTAGAGATACCAAGGGAACATTTCATGCAAAGATGGGCTCGATAAAGGACAGAAATGGTATGGACCTAACAGAAGCAGAAGATATTAAGAAGAGGTCGCAAGAATACACAGAAGAACTGTACAAAAAAGATCTTCATGACCAAGATAATCACAATGGTGTGATCACTCACCTAGAGCCAGACATCCTGGAATGTGAAGTCAAGTGGGCCTTGGAAAGCATCACTACGAACAAAGCTAGTGGAGGTGATGGAATTCCAGTTGAGCTACTTCAAATCCTGAAAGATGATGCTGTGAAAATGCTGCACTCAATATGCCAGCAAAGTTGGAAAACTCAGCAGAGGCCACAGGAGTAGAAAAGGCCAGTTTTCATTCCAATCCCAAAGAAAGACAATGTCAAAGAATGCTCAAAGTACCACACAATTACACTCATCTCACACGCTAGTAAAGTAATGCTCAAATTTCTCCAAGCCAGGCTTCAGCAATACGTGAATGGTGAACTTCTAGATGTTCAAGCTGGTTTTACACAAGGCAGAGGAACCAGAGATCAAATTGCCAACATCTGCTGTATCAGATGTTGAAAAAGCAACAGAGTTCTAGAAAAACATCTATTTCTGCTTTATTGACTATGCCAAAGCCTTTGACTGTGTGGATCACAATAAACTGTGGAAAACTCTGAAAGAGATGGGAATACCAGACCACATGACCTACCTCTTGAGAAACCTATATGCAGGTCAGGAAGCAGCAGTTAGAACTGGACATGGAACAACAGACTGGTTCCAAATAGGAAAAGGAGTACGTCAAGGCTGTATATTGTCACCCTGCTTATTTAATTTCTATGCAGAGTACATCATGAGAAACGCTGGGCTGAAAGCAGCACAAGCTGGAATCAAGATTGCAGGGAGAAATATCAATAACCCCAGATATGCAAATGACACCACCCTTCAGGAAGAAAGTGAAGAGGAACTATAAAGCCTCTTGATGAAAGTGAAAGTGGAGAGTGAGAAAGTTGGCTTAAAGCTCAATGTTCAGAAAATGAAGATCATGGCATTTGGTCCCAACACTTCATGGGAAATAGATGGGGAAACAAGTGGAAACAGTTTCAGGCTTTATTTTGGGGGGCTCCAAAATCACTGCAGATGGTGACTGCAGCCATGGAAGTAAAAGACGCTTACTCCTTGGAAGAAAAGTTATGACCAACCTAGGAACATATCTCAACATAATAAAAGCTATATATGACAAACCCACCGCAAACATTATCCTCAATGGTGAAAAATTGAAAGCATTTCCCCTAAAGTCAGGAACAACACAAGGGTGCCCACTTTCACCACTACTATTCAACATAATTCTGGAAGTTTTTGCCACAGCAATCAGAGCAGAAAAAGAAATAAAAGGAATCCAAATTGGAAAAGAAGAAGTAAAACTCTCACTGTTTGCAGATGACATGATCCTCTACATAGAAAACCCTAAAGACTCTACCAGAAAATTACTAGAGCTAATCAATGAATATAGTAAAGTTTCAGGATATAAAATCCACACACAGAAATCCGTTGCATACCTATACACTAATAATGAGAAAGCAGAAAAAGAAATTAAGGAAACAATTCCATTCACCATTGCAATGAAAAGAATAAAATATTTAGGAATATACCTACCTAAAGAAACTAAAGACCTATATACAGAAAACTATAAAACACTGGTGAAAGAAATCAAAGAGCACACTAATAGATGGAGAAATATACCATGTTCATGGATCGGCAGAATCAATATAGAGAAAGTGAGTATACTACCCAAAGCAATCTACAGATTCAATGCAATCACTATCAAGCTACCAGTGGTATATTTCAGAGTTAGACCAAATAATTTCACAATTTGTATGGAAATACAAAAAACCTTGAATAGCCAAAGCAACCTTGAGAAAGAAGAATGGAACTGGAGGAATCTACCTGCCTGACTTCAGGCTCTACTACAAAGCCACAGTCATGAAGACAGTATGGTACAGGCACAAAGACAGAAATATAGATCAATGGAACAAAATAGAAAGCCCAGAGATAAATCCATGCACCTATGGACACACTTATCTTCAACAAAGGAGACAAGAATATACAATGGATTAAAAACAATCTCTTTAACAAGTGGGGCTGTGAAAACTGGTCAACCACTTGCAAAAGAATGACACTAGAACACTTTCTAACACCATACACAAAAATAAACTCAAAATGGATTAAAGATCTAAATGTAAGACCAGAAACTATAAAACTCCTAGAGGAGAACATAGGCAAAACAGTCTCCGACATAAATCACAGCAGGATCCTCTATGACCTACCCCCCAGAATACTGGAAATAAAAGCAAAAATAAACAAATGGGACCTAATTAAAATTAAAAGCTTCTGCACAACAAAGGGAACTATAAGCAAGGTGAAAAGACAGCTTTCGGAATGGGAGAAAATAATAACAAATGAAGCAACTGACAAACAACTAATCTCAAAAATATACAAGCAACTCCTGCAGCTCAATTCCAGAAAAATAAAAGACCCAATCAAAAAATGGGCCAAAGAACTAAATAGACATTTCTCCAAAGAAGACATACAGATCGCTAACAAACACATGAAAACATGCTCAACATCACTCATTATCAGAGAAATGCAAATCAAAACCACAATAAGGTCCCATTTCATGCCAGTCAGAATGGCTGCCATCCAAAAGTCTACAAGCAATAAATGCTGGAGAGGGTGTGGAGAAAAGGGAACCTTCTTCCACTGTTGGTGGGAATGCAAACTAATACAGCCATTATGGAGAACAGTGTGGAGATTCCTTAAAAAACTGAAAGTAGAACTGCCTTATGACCCAGCAATCCCACTGCTGGGCATACACACCGAGGAAACCAGAATTGAAAGGGACATGTGTACCCCAATGTTCATCACAGCACTGTTTATAATAGCCAGGACATGGAAGCAACCTAGATGTCCATCAGCAGATGAATGGATAAGAAAGCTGTGGTACATATACACAATGGAGTATTACTCAGCCATTAAAAAGAATACATTTGAATCAGTTCTAATGAGGTGGATGAAACTGCAACCTATTATACAGAGTGAAGAAAGCCAGAAAGAAAAACACCAATACAGTATACTGACGAATATATATGGAAATTAGAAAGGTGGTAACAATAACTCGGTATGTGAGACAGCAAAAGAGACACGGATGTATAGAACAGTTTTTTGGACTCTGCGGGAAAAGGAGAGGGATGATTTGGGAGAATGGCATTGAAACATGCATAATTTCATATTAGAAACAAATCACCAGTCTAGGTTCGATGCAGGATACAGGATGTTTGGGGCTGGTGTATTGGGATGACCTAGAGGGATGGTATGGGGAGGGAGGTGAGAGGGGGGGTTCAGGATTGGGAACACATGTACACCCATGGCAGATTCATGTTCATGTTTGGCAAAACCAATACAGTATTGTAAAGTAAAAATAAATAAATAAATAAAGTAAGATCTGGAAAATAAATAAATAAATAAAATAAAGTAAAAAAATAAAAAAGAAAAGCAGAGGCATTACTTTTCCAACAAAGGTCCGTCTAGTCAAGGCTATGGTTTTTCCAGTAGTCAGTATGGATGTGAGAGTTGGACTGTGAAGAAAGCTGAGTGCCAAGGAGTTGATGCTTTTGAACTGTGGTGTTGGAGAAGACTCTTGAGAGTCCCTTGGACTGCAAAGAGATCCAACCAGTCCATTCTGAAGGAGATCAGCCCTGGGATTTCTTTGGAGGGAATGATGCTAAAGCTGAAACTCCAGTACTTAGGCCACCTCATGCGAAGAGTTGACTCACTGGAAAAGACTCTGATGCTGGGATGGATTGGGGGCAGGAGGAGAAGGGGACAACAGAGGATGAGATGGCTGGACGGCATCACTGACTCAATGGACGTGAATCTGAGTCCGGGAGTTGGTGATGGACATGGAGGTCTGGTGTGCTGCGATTCATGGGGTCACAAAGAGTCGGATATGACTGAGTGACTGAACTGAACTGAACAGAGACAACTGTAGGCTTTCCTGGTGGCTCAGATGGTAAAGAATCTGCCTGCAATGCATGAGACCCAGGTTCAATCCCTGGGTCAGGAAGATCCTGTGGAGAAGGAAATGGCAACCCACTCCAGTATTCTTCCCTGGAAAATCCCTTGGACAGAGGAGCCTGGTGGGCTACAGTTCATGGGGTCGCAAAGAGGCAGACCCAACTGAGGACTAACACTTTCTACACACACTTTCTACAGAGACAACTGGACACCTGTACAGACTCACACACCTCCACCTGGGGTTTTTTAGCCTCATTCACTGCAGTGTAGAGACCTCAGAGGGAAAGAGGGATTATTATACAGAAACCTCAAGATGCAAAGCTCCAGAGTTTGTCAGATTTCTGGTCTGTCCCTATGGCTACAGGGTGGGAAACTTTCTTAATACACTCTGGGCTTCACGGGTCCTTTCATTGAAGTCATGTTAGCACTGAATTTACTTTTTTTTCCCCATTTATGTCTTTAAAAACTTCAATAGTTTTTAAAAGTACGTGTGCAGAGTAAAAAAGAAAAATAACAACCACAAGCCTATAAGCTTTAAGACAATAAGGACCTAGATTTTTTGTTTGTTTGTTTTTTTAAGGAAAGACCTACATTCTAACAACAGTATCATTATTTGCTATTCATGGCCTTGTACAAGTTCTTCAAATCTCAGATAGCACACTTTCTCATTTTTAAAATAAAGAGAAATGAGGATGACAGCAAATCACCTTTGCCCAAAATTATGCTCGACTGTAAATAAATACTAGCTCCCAGTATTGTCATTACAAGCCTCAGTAATATACTGTCCATGGAATTCTAGTTACTGTGATGCAGTGATTGTTCTTCTCAGGTGTAGTGGAATAATTTTATATCAATCTGTGGGATGTTAACATCATGGCAAATAGATGGGAAAACAGTGGAAACAGTGACAGACTTTATTTTCTTGGGATCCAAAATCACTGCAGATGGTGATTGCAGCCGTGAAATTAAAAGACGCTTGCTTCTGGGAAGAAAAGCTATGACCAACCTAAACAACATATTAAAAAGCAGAGACATTACTTTGCCAGCAAAGGCCCATCTAGTCAAAGCTATGGTTTCTTCAGTGGTCATGTATGGATGTGAGAGTTGGACTATAAAGAAAGCTGAGCGCTGAAGAATTGATGCTTTGGAACTGTGGTGTTGGAGAAGACTCTTGAGAGTCCCTTGGACTGCAAGGAGGTCCAACCAGTCCATCCTAAAGGAAATCACTCCTGAGTATTCACTGGAAGGACTGATGCTGCAGCTGAAACTTGAATACTTTGGCCACCTGATGTGAAGAACTGACTCATTTGAAAAGATCCTGATGCTGGGAAAGATTGAGGGCAGGAGGAGAAAGGGATGCCAGATGATGAAATGGCTGGATGGCATCACCGACTCACTGGATGTGACTTTGAGTAAACTCCAGAGTTGGTGATGAACAGGGAAGCCTAGCGTGCTGTGGTCCATGGGGTCTCAAAGAGTTGGACATGACTGATTGACTGAACTGAACTGATGGGATGTTAGAGGTTAAGGATTTTGTTGTCGATTTACTTTGCTTGCTTCTCAGCATCCTGCACTGGTCCTGCTCCCTGGGTGAATACAGGGGCCCCAGGTGTCTGGCAGGCCCAACTTCACATGCTGGGCTGTCCTGTCACCTCAGCCACAGCTAACCAAAGACCGGCATCTGAGTCCAAAGCAACCTCTAATGGCCTCTTTATTCCAGGATGACAAACAGCTCCCTTAACATATGGCTCTCTCAGGCTCCATCCCTTAAATTCAGACATCCTCGGAGTCTCTCCCTCCATCTGGACCGTAATCTACCTTTTACCCCAGCTCACGTCTCTCTCCCCGTTTTCCGGTTTCCGGGTCTCCTCAGCATCCAAGGGCCCTTTCTCCTCTGGACCTCCCTCTTTCCCTCTGTTCTTCCCTCTCCCTCTCTCCTTCCCCCCTCCCTCTCCCCTCTCTCTCTCCCACTCTCTCCTTCCGTATCTCCTGGTCCTCAGCTCCTTACTCCCCCCATCCCAGCATTTTGTTTTCCTGGGCCTTAGATCTCACTGCCTGTTCAAGACTCAATTCTCTTTTCCCTGCCCTGGCATTTGCCCTCTTCCTTGGGACAAGATCCTTAGGGCCACAGTGCTTCTTGCTACAATTATTTATTTGTTCCTTTTGTTTTAAACAATATCCTTTTAAGTGAGTAAACCTTTAAAAATTTTAAGGAAATAGTAGCACATTTAAATAGGAGCTTCTATTTCAAGCAAAGAGGTAGATGATACATTCTGAAAAAATCCTTTTCTTCCCCAGTACCCAGAACTGATGGGAAAATTACAACAAATACGTTTTAAAATACACACCCAAGTTCCTAAGAAAGGAAGAGAAATTCTGTGGCCCAAAAACCAAGAGGGCCTGAAAACAGGTTGTTAAGTAAGTATGAATGTATTGGGAGGTTCTGCAGATGAGAAATTTTGATACTTGAGTCCAGGGTCAGGGGAGACTTAGAAGTGAAACCCCTGCACGAGTCAAGACGATTGAAGAAAAAGGAAGAATGTGGGTTTTGTCTAAGCCCTATGGGACCTTCACTGGTGCCATAGACTTGCTTACATAAATAATACAATGTAATATAATGTATATATTTCAGGAAGACGGACAATGCTCCCCCAAGGGAAGCTCTACCATGCACCGAAAAATGGTTAGCAGAGAAACAAGAAAACACATGGGTCATTCGAAAGCATTTAAGAAAACCATATCCAGTAATGCAAGAAAGAAAACAGCATATAATTAAAACACTAGACATAAAATATGTAAATGATGGAGGGATGGTAACAGAACTAAAGTGTACTACAGTCATTTTTTTCCCCTCTCTGGGGCCAGCAGAAATAATTGTTAACTTTTAGATTTATTGCTTAATGAAATATATATACTTGAAGCACAAAATTAGGCACTAAAATCATGGAAATAATATAATTTCCATAATAATGGAGAATGAAATAAAAACAATTCAATTCATAATCAATCAGGAAAGAGAAAAAATAAGTTAATAACAGCTGAAAATATTAAATAAGATAGTAGAAAGAATTCCAAATACCTAAGAAATCAAAATATGTGTAAAAGGATTAGGTAGCTAATTAAATAATACAGATTGCCAAGCAAGAAGGAAAAAAAAAATCTAAATCCAGCTCTATGCTGGTTACAAGAGATATAACTCATATATAACTTATAACCTTTAACAGATAGGTTAAAAGTAAAAGGCTGTGAAAAGTTAGACTGAACATTGGTTTTAAAACTTTTCATGCAAGACAAAATCAACTTAAAGCAAAAAAAAAAAAATATTAGAGATAAATAGATTCACCACATAAAGACAAAAGATTAAATCATCTGGCTCTTGATTCTAGCTCTACCGCTTATTGTCAAGCAAAGTCAATATGTTGCTTCTCTTTTTATTTATAAAAAGAGACTATTAGCAGTTACACTACTGGGCGATTACAGCACTCATGATATTGCGTGTAAACCATCTATTGGAATATCTGATAATCATAAAACACACTTTACATGTCAGCACCATATTTTTAATACATTAAAAATTATGTATGTATTGCACAGTCATGGAAAAATTACAAACTTGACATGTGAAATAACTGAAGTTTGGGAAGCATTGGTTTGGAGTGAAAGGATTCATATCCACTTTAAATTATAGGATAATTGCCATGGAAATATGAAGACTGTCCCAAAGAACAGATATTTAATGTTGACAACCAGAATTCAGACATGGAGACCATAAAAACTATTAGCTGTTCATTTATGTAATACCGCCAGGTTTAAAATCAGCAATCAGTTCTCCAGCATGAAGATATAAACATGTAAACACAGTAGGATAAATAGAAACTTCAGAATCTGTTAGAAAATTCCCATTAGAAATATCCTTTTTTGTTTTGGCATAAAAATATAGTAACAAATTGAGGTCCTCTCAGAACAGTCACCCTGCTGTTTGAGAGCGAATAGAATACTACAGCCAGTCTGTGCGGCAGTGACCGCACATCAAACAAAAGGGTCACATCAGTGGTCCTTTAGGAAGCCCTCGTGTGCTGTGGAGATTACAGAGCATTGAAGCAAAGCTAGTCAACATCTCACCAACAGGGGTGGTCTCCCATACCTGAGTCTGCCCTGAAGCCAAAGGTGGTGCTTATGGACATCACTCAAAGCCCCAGAGTAAATGCGCTGCTCATGCCTGTTGTCAAAAATCAAGACCACAACTACAATCACATCTCTCACAGTGAACAGGGATCTGAACCCCAAAGCTGAATTCTGTTTCTCTTTCAAAGCTATTCTTAGGAAATAAATTGGTTTTATTTGAAAGTTGCTTTAATATAGTCAATTCACTATAGGATTCATAACCTATGTTATTTTCCTTGCATTTAAAAGATGTATAAACTATAGCTTTCTAATAATTTGCTACACTGAAGATGTGCTGTTAGAAGTATGTAAGTTAATTTCTTGTATATTGTGGGGAAATAATAATTAAGAATAGAGAATTACACTTTTATTTCATTTAACAACAGAGTATTAAATTAAATGTGTAACTTCTTTTAGCATAATTAATTAAATTGGAAAATTACACTCTTAAATAAAATCAAGTGTGATTTAGTATCATAAATAAATGAGCATGTATTACAAGTAAAGTTATTAATATAGTTTGTTGGTTTGAACTTTCAA
This sequence comes from Budorcas taxicolor, assembly GCF_023091745.1. NCBI lineage: Eukaryota > Metazoa > Chordata > Mammalia > Artiodactyla > Bovidae > Budorcas > Budorcas taxicolor. Next base: position 2,259,227 of record NC_068923.1, read on the forward strand.
AGATTTTTTTTCACCTCAAATAAAATAATAAATGAAATAAATCTTCTAATATATTCTTCCGAACACACAGTCTTATTTTTCTCATTAAAGAAAAGTTTCTAATTAACAGTATCTACAATGTCCATTGAGCATGCTCTTTAAAATATTTGAAATGCTAAAAATTATCTGATTTAATCCTTACAGGGAATTAGATTTCTACAAATAACAAAATGTTACAGCATACTTTAAAACCATATGCAGTGTGGCTATTTTTCCCTAAGAGACAGAAGTTGTCTCTGAGATCTAATTACAAATGATCACTTTGACAAGTAACTCCCATCTTTATGAGGTATTCTAGGTTTCCATCAAAACTTGAAACTTTATTATAACTGACCATTTTATTGCCTATTAAGTAGGAAGCATTAATCTAATACTCTGCTAACTTTCCCAGATTTCGACAAAAAATCTTAGTAAACCTATAAGGAATTGACAGAACCGATCAGTAAAAACAAACAGAATGGAGCTGTTCAAATCAGACTGTTGCTGCTTCCTTTCAAACTGCAGTCTATTTTTTTTTTTTTTTTTTGACTGCACAGCTTACAGAATCTTAGTTCCCCAGCTAGGAATGGAACCAGATCCCTGTAGTAGTACTAAAGGTTTGCAATGAAGACTCTTACCAGCAAAATCTACTCACTTGCCCCAAGAGCTCAAATTTGCTACTCTGAGGACTGTCTGTTACTTATACTTACAGGTCAAGAGAATTGTGTTTATGTGGTGGACATGGCATGATTTAACAACTCAGTTGCATGGCTCCTTCGGTCACACGGTATACTAACAAGTATTATTTAGTAATTTCACCACAAAGGCAGAGAGTTTTTAAAGGGCACGTGGCACAGTCTTTCCATCTCTCTACTGCTTCAATCTGGTCACAGGAAATAATAATAGTCCTCTCATCAGACTGTGACAATTAAAACGAAGAAATTCCATGAAAGAAGAATGCCAAGATATATTTCCTTCCTCAGATATTCAATATCCAGCATCTCTCACTGTGTTCCAGTTAGTTTCTCCCCATCACCCAATGTCCATGTTATTTTCCTTTCTTTTTAGTACTTCTGCAGATTAAGTTGACTTTGTTTTTCCATAGGAAAACAGGAGGGCATGCAAAATTGTGTGGACAGCTTTAAAATTCCCTCGTGGTCCTCTTGACTATATTCAATGTCAGTAGGCATAATAATAAGTATATAAAAATGAAAGTTTCATTTGTTATTCTGAGCTATCAATATAGCAAATAATTTTGCAGTTAAGTATTTTTCAAATACCGTCACAAAATTTCCAAAGATTATTTTTAAATGGTATCCTGTATTCCCTCATGGAGCTGAAGAACTACCATGAAATTAAGGGCTTTTGAAATTTTCTGTAATATTTTTCAAGCATAACTGCAATATCAAGATCGATTTTCTGGAAGATATTAAACTATGCACTTATTCTCTATCAGAATTTAAAATATCAAATAATTTAACCTACAATGTTTTAAAATCCTCCAATAAGTATATTTCCTTAAGTATGTACCTACTTATTATTATGCCTACTGACATCAACCGCCAGATTTTAGTAAATTTCCTGCTCCGAAATTACTATTTGTGTATAGGAAAAAGCTGCACTTAAAAAGCTCTCATATCTTTCAAACTATGCTTGTAGAAAAGAACTGCTTTTGAAAATATTCTTCCAAAAAAAGAGATGATAAAAAGACCAAAAACTATTTGCATCAAATTTGCTCAGCAAGTTTGTTTATCAAAATTCACTTTGATATAGAAAGGTGACCTTGTAGATCAAGGCAAACCTTTGTCAATGCTGACAAAAGTTTATACGTGAAGGTCGCTGGGAAACTGTTGATTTTGACAGAACTTCTAAAATTATGTATCATCTGAGTACAATTAAAGGATTTTATAGGATTATACTTGTATTTGGTTTTGTAGTTTGATCTTACATAAAACATCTGAAATTTGTCTGCCTGGAAAAAAATTGATACACGATAAAGATGAAAAAAATTCAGAGCTATGTCATAAAAATTCAGTTTCTTTTTGCGATAAACATTTTCTTTGATGCAATAAATAAATAAAACTCAGAAACTTAACATATTCTTTCTGGCTTCCAGAACATGTGCATTTCTTATTATCAATTATGGGGCTTCCCGCAATGTGGAGACCTGGGTTTGATCCCTGGGTTAGGAAGATCCCCTGGAGAAGGGAATGGCTACCCATTCCAGTATTCTGGCCTGCAGAATTTAATGGACAGAGGAGCCTGGCAGACTACATACAGTCCATAGGGTCAGAAAGAGTTGGACATGACTGCGCGACTTTCACTTGTCACGCTCCCTCTACTAATACACTTTACATTCTTTATGGTTGGAAGGGAAAATGTTCTTCGAGAACTATTTAAGCTAATACTAAATGAAAATTATATATCACATGCAGAACAAATCTGAAAAAGAAGGGACCTCAAATCTTTATTGATGCTTATTATTTTGAACTGGGCTTCCCAGGGGGCACTAGTAGTAAAGAAACTGCCTGCCAGTGCAGGAGGCATAAGAGACATGGGTTTGAACCCTGGGTTGAGAAGATCCCCTGGAGAAGGATACAGCCACCCACTCCCATATTCTTGCCTAGAGAATCCCATAGGCAGAGGAGTCTTGTGGGCTACAGTCCCTAGGGTTGCAGAATCAGACACAACTAAAGCAACTTAGCACACATGCACTTTGGATTACTGTGTTGATTTTGTCCTGTAAGAATCATCCTAGAATTACTTAAGTTTTAAGTACTTTGAATCCATGACAACATTTTTTTAAGAACTTTTAATTCATTCTAGCTACAAAAGGTTAATTAACATAAACAGTATGCTGCTGCTAAGTCGCTTCAGTCGTGTCCGACTCTGTGTGACCCCATAGACAGCAGCCCACCAGGCTCCCCCGTCCCTGGGATTCTCCAGGCAAGAACACTGGAGTGGGTTGCCATTTCCTTCTCCAATAAACAGTACAGTATATGCTTTTTTACTGTAGATCCCTGTTTATATAACCTTTGAAAACATTAAGTACGTTTTGGGTTATTTTGAATGAAGCATTTACAGTGCATCTAGGGGGAGAGATGCTCTTATTTCAGTTCACACAGAAACATATGGTTTAGCTGGTGCCACCCTCAGTGGTCAAGTACCTTTTGCCTAATCATTATGTCAAACACAAAAGATTCACGATATGGTCTGTGAATTCCTAATATTCTGTAAATGATCTTTAATAAGAGATTGGTCATCTAAATATATTTATATTCTTCAACCTATACATATTTTGTAAGGGCTTAATTTCATTTGTTCCCCAAACAGGGTTTTTGAAGCTCTCTTTAAAGCCTTTTATCTCTTAGGCAATAGGATGCTGGCTATCTAAAATGGAATTTCTCAAACTTTACTTAAAAACTATGTAACACATTAATGGATGTCCCTGGGAAACAGATCTAGAATGAAATAAACTTGGTATATGCTGGAGTAAGCAGAGATAAACAAGCTGTTACAAGGTAGAACTCCAAACCTCAAGAACTATAGTTTGTCCTGTGAATTATCAACAGGCAAGTATAGAAAGCAGTATGTGGGAGATGCTGGCCCATGTATCACACTGTGCAGCCCACTGCTCATCTGAGAGGTGCCTACCTTTACATTTTCTTGGTTCATCACATACTTGGATAGATGGAATCAGAACCATATATGGTATTCAATTGCCTGCATACTATGGTTCTATATGATATGGACAAGATGAAGTCAGTGGTTTCTCTCTCTCTCTGGGACCTTAAGGAGTGTACTGGACACTTGGTAGACTTTTAGATACTGAAACTGTCTTCAGGGGATGCTATAGTGTCTTCTAATCCTTTTAATGACTTTCAGTATAAAACCCGTCCTAGGCAATGTAGAGCCAAGCATTTCATGTTTCATAGGAAGATATAAGCAAAGATATTTATATGTGAACCCTGAACAACATGGGTTTGAAGTGAGTGGGTTTATATGCTGATTCTTTCAATAAATATAGCACATATTTTAATCTTTAAATTAACTAAGTGTGGGGAAAAGTTTGTGTTCAATGTGGAAAGAAAAGACTAGGGTTTGAATCCTGGTTTCATCTTAACCATCTCAGCTTCCTGCCCACATTGTCAAAGATCTGACCTCTTGTATAGGGAGCCAGAACATAAAAAATACGTTTTAAACTCTTAAACACATTACAATCTCCTTGAGTGTGTAGCATAGATATTATACTATCATGAAGTCTTGGGAAATAATAAACTCCTTATGCTTGATTGGATCTCCAAGGCTTGCTGGTACCTTTTATGAAATGTAAATACATCTATTATCATATTGATCAGATACTTTATATATGAGCTTGAATACGTAGAATTTTAAAACCTATGAAGGTAGTTAGTTACTAAAAATAAAGAAATGCAAAACAATATTATATTGAGAAAAATAAATATTCATAGTGTTATAAGCATTGGGGATATTTAAGGTTGAAGAGCCTGCAACCATTTGATATTTTGTTCTTTGTCTCTTCATTACAAACCCTCCTCTCAAGTTTTTACCACAGGGCTAATGGTGGATGCAAAGTAACTCTGAACTCTGTGTGTGTGAGTGTGCTTGTTAACATGTGCATTTGTGCACCTATGGATATTCCTTGGGAAGAACATATATCAAAAGATAACTAGGTTTTAAATGGCAAAAGAAAGTCTTGCCCTTCCATATCTCATCCTACCCTCTTTATTCCTAAGTGTTCTAAGAAATCAAACATCTACCAATTACGACCTCGAGCATCGGGCCACAGGAAAATACTTCTTCACCTTAGCTTCAGGGGAAACTGATTTAGCCATTAGTTTAACTGCCTGCCTTTACATAATCCACTTAGATAAAAATAACTCAAACATGCTCCAAGCTACAGAGACAAGAAAGAGGCGCTCAAAACAGGGAAATGACCAGAGAAAACAGATTTGTCGTTAAGAAATTCACTTGTACTGTTTCCAGGTCTAATCTCTGTCTTCATCAACTTCAATAAATAGAAATCAGATGAATCAAGGAGGCAAAGCATCGCCTATCTCCTGCTTCGTATCATGGTATAATATAGTGAGTGTTATCACTGGGAGGACTGATGCTGAAGCTGACACTCCAGTACTCTGGCCACCTGATGCACAGAACCGACTCACTGGAAAAGACCCTGGTGCTGGGAAAGATTGAAGGCAGGAGGAGAAGGGGATGACAGAGGATGAGGTGGTTGGATGGCATCACTGACGCGATGGACATGAGTTTGAGTAAGCTCCAGGAGTTGGTGATGGACAGGGAAGCTGGCGTGCTGCAGTCCATGGGGTTGCAAAGGGTCAGACACAACTGAGCGACTGCACTGAACTGATCTGATAAACTATCATTTTCCCGCGAAGTAACCTTGGCTCCAATCACTATCATGTAGTTCCTTCTCACCCTTTGCACAAAATCATAGTACCTTGACCTTGAGCTGCCTAAAATTTCTGTTCTTTGTTTTCTTCCTTAGAAGCCATGCTGCCAAATTTTTCCTGAAGGTAAACTTTTGAAGACTTTATTCTCCTGAAATTTCAAGAGAATGACAGTGGACCCACATAGCATTCTCAGAGTTGGTTTGTAATGTGAATTCTATTAATTAGTTATACTTTATACTATAGGACTCATGCCACTAGAGTCTGTTATGAATATAAATTAAGTTGTTTTTAGTGATTAAAAGTGAAAAAGTTTTTGTTTAATCCCCTATTTATCAATATTCTTGCTAAACTGAATAGGTTCTGAAACACAGTATCTTAATAATATTTCAATACAAAGGGATCAATTAGAATCATTTTTACACCCTCTATCCTACCAGCTCAATAGAGATATTCTTTAGCTTTTCTAATTCTTTCTTCACTTTTAGAGAGCTTAATACTCTGCTAGAACCAGAGGCAAAGAATATTCAAAATAGAGATAAAATGTTCCACTAATATCTTGACTGATCAAAACTTCTCTTGCAGATTCTCAGTGAGACACTGTCAATTAACAGTAAGATAACTGCTCTCAAATTACCTCAACAGGGGAGCAAGGTGCAGAGAAATCCAGGAAGACAGAACGCTCCAGGATCATCATCCAAGCGTGCCATTATCCCAGCTTTCAGAGTGTTAGGAAGGTAACTGCTCCTGTTTTGAACATTTACATTTCAAGGGCCTCTCAACAACCCTGAAATGCCTTCAGTGAAACTTCTACTTCTGGGAACTAGTTAAGAGCAAATACAAAATATGCCTTGTCCATACTGAGTCTGTTTTACTGAAGACAGGACCAGATTCCTGAGGTCTTTTCCCCTTCAGCAGGGCTATTTACCTCCTGAGAACCAAGATAATTGCTGGTGATTTAAGCAAACTGCATGCAAATCTCTTACAAGTCCCTTAATGTAAACAAGACGGATGTGTATTTTGCTATCACCCCCACCTGAAGGTGCACCAACTGCTTGGGGACTGAAGACGTGCTCAGTAAATTATAGCCTACGGGAAAATGTAGCCTGCTCTGTCCTTCTGTAAATAAAACTTTATTGGACTACGACGGTGCTCACTTGACTGCAGAGTTTCTGTACAATGACATTGTAAATCATCGCAACAGAGCCTGTCCAGCAGAGCCTGAAGTATTTACTACCAGGCCCTTTACAGAGAGGCTTCCCAACACAGGACTAAAGAATGCTTTGTGGATTTAATGATATTGGAAGGCATTTTAGAGATTGCTCTGTGGTTACAGGCCCCACCTGGTAGGAAGGACCGCAGAATCTGGGCAATATTACACAACAGTGAACGAAGGCTGAAGCCACCCTAGTCCCGGTCATGTCAATGAAACGCTCTGGCTCCTCTACCCACACTCTGAGCGAGGATAAGCAGGAGGCAAGGTGCACTTCTACCTGGTTGGCACGAGCGGTGGCCACTCACCTGATCCTGCCCCGAGGCCGCTCAGACTGCTCGGACAGGAAGCTGGTGCTGCTGAGGCGGGAGGCACTGCTGGTTCGGGACACGGCAGACGCGTCGCTGACGTCGCTGTCTGAGGATCTGGCGGAGACGTTGTCGCAGCTTCTGTACTGATCTGTGTGTGCGCTATACTAAGGAGTGAAAACAAGAGCGTGTGAGCTCCGTTACCGGGTCGGGGGGGCAGAAATACACACGGTGAGGCTAGCGGCTACTCCGCCCGCATCAGGCAAAAGTGCACTTTCATAAAGTTAGGTGTGAAATCTAAAATGACCCAACGCTAGCATGATGTATGGTTTCCAACAGAACTATCCTGCATCCTCTGAACGGGAAGAAGTGCTCTGTGACGAATGACTGACAAAAACTTAAAAGTGTCAATGCCTGGGTGGAAAATTCACTAAAGAAATGACTCGCACCTACTTACTACCTTAAAATTGCAGTATTCCTCTTCTCCAGTACGTTAGTTTCTCTTTTCTTGATTTTCATCACTGCCTACAAATTCTACTCACCTTCTACTCTACCCATGAAATAGACTGCTTTCATCTGTCTGTGCTTCTTGAGGCATTCTAAAACTGATATTTAATTTACCCTACACACTCTCCCTATTTTAAGATGTCACATTCTTTCACATTTTGCCAAAAAATATGACTCTCAAAAAAAAAAAAAAGATTTGCTAGGAAAGCAAAAGGATTATGCCAAATTCAAGTCAAGTGATGGAGGCAAAGACAGAACTTTGACTTTCTCTCTATTATGGTTTAATTAGTCATTTTCAGATTAAACTATTAACTAAGTGTTGAAAGTAAAAAAAAAAGGATTCCTATTAAAATTTCAAGATATGCTATATCTCATATTTAAATGTCTTTACTTTTTAATTAATTAATTTATTTAGTTGTGCAGGTCTTATGTGGCATGTGGGATCTAGCTGCCCAACCAGGGATTAAATCTGGGCCCTCTGCATTGGGAGCGCACAGTGTTAGCCACTGAACCACCAGCGAAGCCCCTCCATGTGTCTTTGTATCTGTCTTAAGTATTTATTATCTAAAGTTGTAGAAATCATAAGGTAAAAGTTAAAATTGGTGAAATATCGAAAGTATTTTTTTTTCTATTTCTACTTTACTGTCTTACTGCAATGAATCACATAGTGAGTACCTTTATACAGTCTATATTTTTATGTGTTTAAATCATAATAAATAGTAAGGTTGTATAAGTATCTACAATTTTGAAATAATAAATACATAATTGATTTTCTATTTTAGGTACTGGAAGGTAAGATAACTTCTTACATAAAAGAACATATGACTAAAGGGACACATGACCAACATTGGCTATATACGTTTCTTATCAAGCAATTTAATTCTGCATTTATGTGCTCAGGTGTGAAAATATCAAATGTTTTTTAAACTTGTAGAAAGAGTCACCCTTCCTCTATGCTCCATATTATGTGAGTTTTAACAAATCTAAAATAATCCTAACTAGTTCAACAATTTGTATAAACAATTGTCTTGCTAAAGAATACCACATAAAATGATGCTTAATTGTGGTTCTGTATATACAAAGACAATTATAGGACAATAATACTTACTTTAAAAGTTCTAGAAAAAGGACCATGTTTATTTAATAATTCTTCATATGATAGCAGTTCAGGGTGAAGGTATTTAAATGTTAGCTTTAATTTTACATCTCTCACATGTATGTGTTGGGCAAAAAATTTTACAACTCCAAATTTACAGAATGTCTATCTAATTCTATTTTCAAATAATTTTTTCATGATTGCATGATTTTTGAAAGCCATATGCTAAATAGTAATCCAAAAGGAAATGCATATATGTTAATATGTTCAGAAATGAACTATTTACACAACTTTGTATGTGACCTAAAGTTAACATGACTTATGATAATGTATTTAAAGTAGCTTGGTAATTTTTATCATCAAATTATCATATCTGGTAGCATGACACTAACTGGCAGGATTCATTTCCATCAGAACTGGTTTTTATTTACACAGATGTAAAAACATAACATGCTCACATGGCGGAAGCTGAATTTAATACTGTTGCTGGGGTATAAACATAATTCCAATATTACTTGTCTCTAAAACTATTTTGCTATGTTAATATGTCATTCCTGTAATATTTCCAAACATTGAAATGGTAGCTTGTACTTGAGAGAATATGAATTAATGTTTCTAATACAATAAAAATTTATAGCTGTAGGAAATATTCTGGCATGGTGTAGACCCCTAGAACAAAGTCTCCCCTTATTTGGCAAATGCCAATAATAAGCAGTGGCATATTATTTATGCCAATAATAAACTGAGGGTAAGGGAATATGCATCGAATTATTTTTCCAACTAAAGATTTTCTCCTTTCCTATAAATTATCTGTTCTTTTCCTTTTTGTATATAGACTTCTGCTACTCCTGTCAAGAGACAAAACAAAAAATTTTGAAAGATTGTTTGTCATGTTAACATTTTTTTATATTGAGGTAAAGAATAATTCATCATTCTGAGACAATGTCACAGTTTTCTTCACATTTGTAATTTGAAGGAAAGACTTTACACTCACTTCATACTACTATATCTGCTTATTTTCAAAATCTGTTAAAAGTTTAATAACTTTGACTTTTCATCAAGCATGATTCTTTAAAAATCCTATTTAACAATTAAATATTTTAATGGAAATACGTTAAATGTATTTTGAGAAATGTAGCATCCTCAGGAGAACTTCATATTGATCATATAGCAGGGAAATTAGTTCTTGATGTGAAGAAAGCCCTGATAATAGGGCTGCCTCTTTCATAACTTATAATAAACATTCAGAAGCTCCTACGAAACCTATCACATCAACTCTGCTTGCTGTTCCTAAGTTACAGAAACAGAAGTGCTGTTTCAAATGTGAGACCTACGTGAAAATTCACTCTCCATTGATGAATTTCACTCCATCGCCAGGGCATGTGACTCTGAGATCACTGAAAATGTAGCACAGTGTCACATTTCAGGGACACTGATTGTAGTTCTGTATTTTCTCAGAAGCCAAGTTACTGCTAATTCCTTACTCAGGATGGAGTTAGGTTTGTTTAATACTTTAAGGAGGTGTCAGGTTTGAAACAGCTTAGGAATTATACTACATCTGTCTGGTAATTCTTTGTCCTGAAGAAAATCGAATTCTGTTGGTGTTTCATTATAAATATTAGAAAACAGTTAACCAATTTCTAATTTGGCAGAATTTCAATTCAGGTGCTTTGCTTTAGGCAAAGTGCTGAATGACTAAAAATAAGTTAATAAGGGAATAAAGTTCAAAATTTAGTGTATATTAAATTTATGAAATTATTGGTTCTCAGCTATACAAATACAAATAGATCTTTGTAAATTGTTAAAAGGGGTAAAAGGGTAAATTTAAGAAAGAAAAAAGAAGAGAGAATTAACAGAAATTACTACTGGAAACTATTGTAAAAATTTATTATAAGCATTAAGAATATTAGAATCATGCAGAGTATTTACCTTTTATTTAACACATAAAATTAAATATAAGCTAATTATTTGTTATTTTACCCTATATATTTTTCCTGTATTATAGTCTCATGTTTTTAAAGATACCATATCTTTGATTTCACACTTATCAGTATAATTTATAGTAATGTTATTTATGTAATATAGTAGTATCAGTATATGCAGTAAAAACAATTGTAACATATTTAAAAGTAAAGGGTTTTTTAATATTCAAATGCAATAAAAGAGAAAAAGGAAAAGGATGTCTATGCAAACAAGAAAGGAATGTTAGGATATAATAATTCAACTACATACAAATTAAAAGCCATAGGAGAGCCTCTGAATCAGGCTGGAGTCATGTATACATTTCTCTGGTGTCACAGGAAGAACAAAGGGCATCTAAGTTCCAGCTAGGGAATGGAGGGCTGAAGACCAAACAGGAAGTCTGCTAATGAAGAGAAAGTATCTCCCTTCTTCGGAGAGAGCCTCGGTTTTCATAAATTTGGTAAAAAAGACAGCTGGACTAGAGAGAGTCACTTTTACATATTTTTAGATTCTGGAACCTCTCAATCAGGATAAACCTACTTTTGATTCATTATGAAAACAAGTGTTAGTGGTGGTTTAGGGTGCTTTAGATTCTAGGGCACTTCATTTTCGAGTTTTTTGATCACCTGATATGACTAGAGGCAAGGCCTTCAGGATTTTATGCTGATTCTTTATTCACTTCTTTCTTGTTTTCCGTACTGGCTCGACCTCTCTCTGTGGTTCAATCTGACCTCATCCTTTGACATGATGCTAAGAAATCAAGAAAGCATTTCCATCTTTGACTAAGCTTTTCTAGTTTAAAGATCCTCCCCAAATAAGTACGTGCCACAGTGGAGGAAGAAATCCTAACTTCACCTGTTTCATAATGCTTACCACATTTGTGTAAAGGAAAACAAAAATGATGATGGTATCCATAAAGACAGACACATAGCTGATTAAGTGATAATATCATAAAGTACAAACCGGAGGAAAAAACATGTGGAGCAGGAATCAGTAACTTTGGGCAACATCAAGATATTCTGCTTACTAATATTTCTCTCTCTCTCTCTTTTTTTTTTTGCTTTACTGATTTTACTTTTTAAAATATGGTTTCAGACTCCTAGGGAGTTGGGCTCCACTAGATCACAGTGACCTTGAGCTCTGTCCAGTTGGAACCTTCTGCAGTTAAACTAAGGCATCAAGTCATAAAATGATAAGACGATGTCCAACACACATGCCTGTATGCTGGGCTGGTAACAAATCTGATTTTGTTACCGCCTGTATATTTTTGTATTAGTTTCTGAATATCTGGCTACATAATGAACTACCTCAATATTTAAAAATGAGTAGGTTTTACTAGGTTCATGTAACAAGCTAACATTAATTTAGTATAGTTTTTACTTAATTCTGAATTTTTAAAAGGTCATTACTTTTAAAAGGCCTCTGGATATCGAATTATAATACAGGTTATCCTGCAGTGTGCTTCTCTGGTGGCACTAGTGGTAAAGAGCTCACTTGCCAATGCAGGAGACCTAAGAGTTGAGTGTTCGGTTCCTGGGTCAGGAAGATCCCCTGGAGAAGGGCATGGCAACCCACTCCAGTATTCTTGCCTGGAGAATCCCATGGACAGAGGAGCCTGGTGGACTGCAGTCCACAGGGTTGCAAAGAGCTGGACATGACTGAAGTGACTTAGCACTTCCTGTAGTAGCTACTGCCGCTTTTGTAGTCTTTTTAAAAAATATTTTTTAAAAAAATCAGACAATATATTCAAAATTGCTTAATGAAGCATAAAACTATTTTAATTAAAAATCATATTTTAATCAAAATTATCAGATACTACTTAGCAGTTTATAAACTCCTCAATGCATCCTTACAAAATAACTTTGAAATATAAGTTTTTATTATCTCTTAAAATTGTGTGGATTTCAGTTTCTAAGAGTTTAAATCAGTTTTCTTACTAAAGACAGATCAATAAGAAATCTCACATCACACAATTTTCACTCACTGTGAAATCTCCATAGGAATTATCAACCTCAAATAGTATTTAAGACTATAAATCTACATCTTAATATTTAAAATAGAATGTTGAATGAAATTCAAGAGATAAAATGGCTTCATTTACCTTACTGATGTGAATTTGACTACTGACAATCATTAAGTGACTGTAACATCAAGCATTTTCTTTTTTCTAGAAAACATTTAATCCAAATTCATAAATGATAGGTTACTAAACTTCTATCTTGTGACCATGTTAAGAGGAGAGAAGCCATGGTGCAAGGCCATCATCTGAAGCATAATTTCTCTCCTGTAACTTAAAGGCTCACTGGTCCTACCTGCTACCCACACTGTACTTTTTTTTGTTACCAGGGAAACTATTGGTCAGTTACTGGTTTTACCTTGGAATATTGCTCGCGATCAAGTTCTTGACTAGAACCAGACCCTGTTGTCTGCTTAAATCGATGCACTTTCATTTTCATCTGTCTCGTTCGCTCCTCCACTACTAAGCTTGCTGCAAAAACACACAACGGGAATCCGTTAAAACACCGAAGCACCTCTGAGAAACCGAATGGTTTAAGATTGCAATGCTTTTGATAATGACTTCAAGTAAAATCTCAAAATGACATGATTAACAAACAAAAGGCAAAGATCAAATGCTAGCAACTGGGGCTCTAACGAAGAATGTGACTCAAATCACACAGGACGGGGGACACAAAGGTTAGTAACAAAAGCTAAGGACCCTATGTCTTTATCAGAGATGAAATAATATCAATTCTTCATAAATGAGTATGTAAAACTGAATTTGATTTTGAAAATATGCTCCCTATTGAATGAACTGGTTGCTTGTACATATAAAGCGAACACATCACACAAAGCTACACGTGTTTACTGAGACGCATGCACACCAGGTAACACTGTCAGCTGAAGCAGGCACCTAAAAACTCTTCTAATGGGAGAGCATCTGCTTTTCTGAGGCGTTCTTATTGAATTCTTCATTTCTACCAACCGTTTTTCATGAATATTGCCAATCTTAAAAACTGGACTTGCTAAAGGAAAAGATTCATTTTCTATTTCTGAAAGTTCTGTCTGACCACAAAAACGAAATTCATACTTCTTGAAAGTGTGATATAGAACTTTAGGTTTTTAATTTAAATTGTAAATAAACGAGTGTATTCCAGTTAAGCCTTTATTCAGTTTCTAAGTAGTGCAGCAGGTGTGACTGTTTAGATGTGAAGTACTGCCTTCAGTAAAGTATGAGCTATCTTAAGTCAGAATCTATCACAAGGAGCTTACGTAAAGACCCTGTCTTTAATTTTTACCTTCTTACAAATGAAAAAATAAGAATACAGTTGTGTACATGTACCTGTGTTGTATGAGGACTATGTTTATGCTTTATAACTTATCTTTTGCCAATCTCTGCAACAAGTGCTAGAGTTTATTATTAAGTTGCTTACATATACATACATCTGACCAAAAGCCATTGTTTTGTAACTAATGTACTGGGGTTTCTGCCAAGAGGTTTTGTGATTTAAAGGAGAATGGGAATACTGATACATTTCATTGACCTGGTTGTCAATTGCCTCTCTAACCAGGAGTTTATAAAGACACTTGCTAACAAATCTTTTCCACTGCAGTGATTAAACACGGCCTTGATAAAAGACACTGACACTCATGGAAATTCAGTAAATATTTAGCTTTTGCTGTGTGTCCTAGTACAGACTAATAGCCCATGAGATAAGTACATGGTGTGAAATGTATGGTAAATGTTTTAATTGTCTTTTCACACCAAGTTATTAGATGTTTTGCTTTGCTTAAAGTCAGTGTATTAGACAGATGTTATCAACCCCTAGTGACACAGTTATGTGAATGAAGCAGTCACAACACTTGGTTTGAAAATGTTGACTCATGGTTGTAAATGATAACTATTGTGATAAAAGTGTGGCTCAATACTTGGGAAGAGCAGTTTCTAAATGTATTAATTACTTGACAATATATAAGGAGTCATAATAAGTATTACAAAGCGAAATGCTATGCAAGAGAATTAAAATTATTGAAAATGTGAGCTGTACTTATAGAAAGCCATATACCCAGTGAGAAAATGTACAGGAGTCTGCTGTCTGCCATCTGCCTGTGATGCGGTAACTCCTCGGTCATCTGCTTTGGGCTTTGAGGAAGACAGATGAACTGTAAGCAGCTGTACTCTGCAATTAACACTTAAATCCAAGTAATCTCTACTTGTGATAAAAGCAGATTTAAATGATGTCAGCTTAATATTCTCAGCAATGACAGACAGTTTAAGAAATTTTTGACATTGGTTAGCCTATAGCTTTGTGCCCTTCACATTTAGCATCACGTAATTCTTGGTGGGGAGCACTGAAAAGGTCATTGAAAGAGCACTGAAAAGATTACCCGAGAGCTACAGCCTAAAGCAGTCTGGAATAGTTCTGGTGACTTAACCTTGCCAGGAAAGCACCTCATTTCTTTAAATAAGAGACACAGAATTCCTGGGGTGGGGCTGAGAAACACACAGCAGGGTGGCCAAGAAGTCACGGAAAAATTAAGGAAAATGCTTCAGATTGAAGGTGATGTGTGATTAGCAAAGTACACGTAGGTTACAGCTGTCCCTTGGAGAAGACCAGGTTTTTCATCCCTAAGGATGAAGGATGGCTTTCCATCTAATACATCTGGAAGACCCTACAGACAGGCTAGTTTGTCATCAGCTACATATCTCCAGCTATATTTCGTTTTTATTCTTTTCTAAAGGCAACTCCATCCAGACTAGCAATTCTGAAGGCTCTTCTAAAGTTTACAAAAAGAAATGAGATTTCCTTTCTTTCTTCCTCTCATTTCTTTTGCCTTCCCTCTATTAAAGCTGGTCTTTTTCCTCCCCCTCCTCCCCCTGGACGAGGCTGCTGTCTGTGCTGTGTTGCTCTCAAGAGGACCTGCTGGTGGCAAGGGCTGTCTGCCCTCTGCTTTCAGAGGCAGGACAGGGCCACGGCGGATACCAAAGGCGAACTGCGGCAGCAGCAGCAGGATTTTTAAAGACTTTAAAAATACCAACAACAAACTGAATCCTACAACGGTTCAATGACTCCACTCTGACCTCCCAAAAGTGATTAAGTGATTAATATACTATCTTTATTCCTAAAGAAGTGAAAGTTGACATCCTCTAAGCTGTCAAAGAAAGAAAATCTCCAGATCGTTTGCTTTTCACAATCATGACTGGACACCCTTGACTCATCAGCAGCAATGCCGTTTCTATGTCCTCAGTGCTTGCTCTCGGATTCCAAGATCAGAAGTGAAATGCAAACAGCTTATTGTTCACTTATATAAAAAAGTCAGGCAATTACACGTAATTCACATTTTTAAAGAGTATTTCTCTTTATTTCCGGATGGTGTGCACATTAGTGTGTGTTCTAAAATAACTGTTGACACAAGTGTTCATGTTGCAGTAAAATTGCTTTTCGTAAACATCAATAAAGAGGCTTCAGTGTGAATTGGGCAGTTCTTCAGCTTTTCTACATATATTGTGTATTGTACATTTTATTTTTCAACTGTACATTATGGAATGAAATGACATCAATTCTGGATTATTGGTGTGTCAAGCTAAATAGTAAGAAAATTTATCAGCTAAAATGGAACATTTATCACAAATTGATAAAGAAAACATGATTATTAATGTACATGATTTATAGAGAGAATACTATACTTGGTAATGATTAGAAATAAATCCTTGGAATGTGATTAACTCTTGGGTAACCAGTTAAAAGTAAAATTAACCACAGCCCAGAGAGCTCAAATATCTTACTTTGAAAAGAATGATTATTCATTATTAAATTTGTTATATTAACAATGTTAATGCTAATAGCAAAATTAAAATATGAAATAAAATATTTTCTAATTCTTCCATAAATTCTAGCATTAAATTTACTCTGAATACTGGTAGCATTGAAAACTAACTAATCATCAAAATGCCAGTCACTATTCCTTTTTAAAAAGATTTTAAATTTGGAGAACATCTGGGTTTTAATTTTTTTTTAATTTTAGTATTGCCACATACTAGAGAGTTAAATAATCTTGCTCATGTTTTATAACAAATGTAATTATCACATAATTTCACTTAGTTTTTAATGAAAATATAGCTTCAATTATAATTCCCATAGAGTGATAGTAATATAATTCATTCCCCCTAGCCACTAGAGTATAATTAACATTGTAATTTTTATACAGAAGCTTTTTTTAAAAAGCCAAAATTTTTCACTATGCTTTCTACAAGCTGACTGATGTGTCTGATGTTAAATAAATTACGTCTTTTAAAAAGCAGGTATTAATTTTCCTAAAAGATATTTATTGAAATTCATCTATTTTCTTTAGATCAACTTTTACCCTCAGTTAATTTTAAACTCTGACATTTTTATCCAATGAATGTACTTATATCAAATATCAACTCAACATGTCAATGTATGGCAAAACCAATACAATATTGTAAAGTAATTAGCCTCCAATTGAAATAAATAAATTTATATTAAAATAAAATTCTTAAAGAAAAAAGAAAGTTTAGAAGTTTTCTTAGAGTTTAAGTCAAAAAAAAACCCAAAAACTTGTGAAATAATTTCCTGTCTTCTAAACGCAACTGATTGGAACACAAATGGTGAGATTTACTAGAGTTTTTTTAATGGAAAATATTAGATATTATTAAAGGTAAAGACAGAGTAATATAATTACTTATATTTTCATGCTCCATGTTGTGCTGTGAATTCTTAATCCAGTATTATAGGTGACCTGGGAGAAACTGTGAAGAAGCTGCAATCATTTGCAAATACTGTGTTTGGACCTATATGCACTTTTCTAGATCTATCCTTTCATAAGATTATTAAAGAGGCTTGGGACTCAAAATAAAGCTAAAGAATCATTAATAAGTCTTCCCTAATCCATCACTGAAAAATTTCCAATGTATCACCTCTTCCAAAGAGAAATGCAGTTTTCGGGGAAACTCCTTTGACTTGGTAGACGCTCATGAGCTGCTTTAAACCACTGTAAATATCATGGCCCTGTGTAATGTAAGATAATTATTAAACATTAAATTTTCATAAATATATTTTAAATATTATTCTCAAATTTACAATTATGTAAATACAACTTTGTTCTGCTCTTCAAATTCCTTACGTCTTTCACATCTCTCCCTATGCATCTAGAAATTAACATGAACTTGCAATTTCAAACGTTTGTGTTTACAGGCAAAACAGACAATCCATACAATTTATTGCTAAACCTACATTTTCAAGTATTTTAGGTGAAATATGAGTATAAAAGGGAATAGAGAAAATGAAAATTTCTGTATTATTAAATAATTAAAGTAAAAAGGTTATTGAGTATTTTTTAAATAACAAGATTAGCCAGCACATGTGTAAAAGGTAAAACATGGCGACATTTGTACAGGATAACAACCTTCTCTAAAGCTTGCTACCACACTTTATGAAATTGTAGTGCCTTTGCATCATAACGAGTTTGGCGACAGTGAAGCCCTGATCTGGGTCTGGTGTGTCTCAGAGTGATGATAAATGACCACGGGCCTGAAAGCTGTCAGAATTAAACATATGAATGAGATATCTGCAATGCCTGTTACTGACAGCCATGAGGAAAGCCCTTCTCTGAAGCATTTATTTTTACAAATCACTCCTGGTGGGCACTCAAATACAATAAACAAAAAAGTAACAGGAAATGTGGAGATTAGAAAGTAATAACAGATGAAAAAAAGTGAGCTGACTGAATCTGTAAACTTTGTAAGGTATACACAGCCTGAAGAGAAAGAAATATGCTTTTATATTAGGAAATTCAAGACTGCAAAACTTATCTCTACACATGGGTTTTTGGACTTTAGAGGAACACAAACTGTTAAGATGTAGGAACATTCTCCACACACCTGGAAGCAATGGGGTAAAATGGTAAGAACTCAGGACTCAAAAACACTTGGCAGAGATTAAAACCTCAGACACACCACCATTCATCAGTGTGAACTTGATCAGTCCTGACATCTCCCTTTTACAGAGTTTTCACTTGTAAAGGAAATGAAAACTCTAAGACATCACTTAGAATAACTTTCTGCTGTTGTAGTCTTTGACTCTGTACTGTTGCAATAAATTTTGACATTTTTCTGATACCTTTAAAAAATAGGAAGCTAACAACTTTGTTTCTTGCTCAACTAACGAATTTCCAGCATTTTTACTTATTTTTTTTTGTTTGCCCATTTACCAAAACCACAGAAGTTAAGGGGCAAAAATTACCAGTTATATTTGGTTATGTTTTATCATTTTTTTTTCTGCCAGTTAAAAGATAAAGCAGTTTTTTTACGTCCATCCTTATCCTTGGAGTCATACAAGCATAATAAGC
This sequence comes from Budorcas taxicolor, assembly GCF_023091745.1. Lineage (NCBI taxonomy): Eukaryota > Metazoa > Chordata > Mammalia > Artiodactyla > Bovidae > Budorcas > Budorcas taxicolor. The sequence continues at coordinate 2,278,127 of NC_068923.1, forward strand.
AACTTTGATACAATACTCACATACCCACTCCTCTTGCCTCGACATATAGAACATGTGTATCTAAAGAGTAAATATTTAAAATATTTTGACTATACAGCAATGCCCATATTCTGGGTCATTTTCCTAGAATAAAATGAATTTCAATTTGCAAGGGGAGAAACGTGCCCCTTCATGATTCTCTTGGATGTTAAGGCTTATGCTACAGTAACATAAACAATAAAATAAGAGATGCTGTCTGTCCAGGATGAGAAGCATAAAATACAAGTAAATAATGCATGCAAAGTAAAAAGAACCATATCGCCTTTAAGAATTTGAAAAGAGGCTGTGTTTGGGTATAAAAAATTGAAATGGAATATCGATTTAGAGGAAATAGTAACTTCTATGTATTATCACTTAAATCTCTTAAATCTTTTTTGTCTGCAGCCAAAACCCCAAGGCCATCTCTTGTTTTAGCTGATTTTCACTCAACTATCTAAAACAAAGTTCAGGATTTCCAGCCCCATATATCACTTTCAGTGTCAAAATAGCCAAGCCCCAGTGTAACAGTGAAAATATTAATCTGATCCTGGACAGATGAGAAAGTCAAATGAAAAATCTGTCATTTTACCCTGCCCTTTTGTTACACAGGTTTAAGTAGCTTTTTATGTTTATGTCTGTCTTGAGAGCAAGCACTGTCCTCCTTACAAGGCACTGCATAGAACACAATCTTCGTGAGAGTAGTCCATGGACTTAAGGCTTCTCTGGGAACACAAAGGGTCATGCTGTTCATCCCCAGGATCTCTTAACATGTTTATCCATCATTTTTTGGTAATCCAATTACACTGGAGGCAACAGAATCTATCTTGAAAGGTTTGATATGGCATAACTACCAAATTCAATGTCTCCTTTCTTTTTTGCAAAAAGTGTTGACAAATTTTAAAGTTTACAAAACAAAATTACAGTATTTAGGGGAAATATATAGCTTTAGAGGAGAAAACTCAAAAAGTCTATTCATGGCTAGACATCCACCTTTTATCTTCTCTTGCAGAATCAGGGAGGAAGAGGCAAAACTCTTCTCCCTCAAGGGTGCATTTCTGGCAAACTGACACCTGGTTGATTCAAGCGTTAAATACTTCAAAACTTTAAAAGTCTTTAATAGTATTATAAAGCATCACATTTGAATCAGCAGAACAGAAAAAATGGGTCCAAACCAAGAGTTCAGAACTACTGTACATGGACCACTTTCATATATCCCTAAAGTTTAAAAAGAAGGCTAGAATGACAAACATAGTTATAGGTTTGTGACAAAAAGAGAAATGGACCAATTCGATGCTTTTACTAACAGAGCTCTAAATGTTTATGACTAAACATTCATGAATATTCATCATAAGTGTTCAAGAAAAGCAAAGCCATAGATTAAATAACTTGAAATCTTTACACACAGTAACATCAAATGAATCACCTGGGTAATATGCACCTACTCAAAATGCAGTTAAGAAAAATGTGAATAAAGCCAAAATCCTTTTCTACATAATGACAGTTAAAATAATTATGCCTCTATGGATTCACAAATAAATTAGTTTACTTATATCGGCAAAAGCCAAGAGACATGATTTTTCTCCTATAACATGTTTCAAAAGCAACTCCATAAACAATAAACAATGCAACATAAAACTATTAAAATGATGTTTTTCACTTTAATCTGAATTACATTTAATTCAGATTAATGCTAATGGTTCCATAAAGATTATAGGTTGAGTGCTTGCCATTCTAACTACTCTTATCAACACTTCAAAAAGAAGAGACAGATAATTTATTGGAGCATTTTTCTAACAGAAGTTTAAAAAAATCAGTTGACTAGAGATAATCCTTAAATGGCCCTTATGACCTGCTTACAATAATTATTATATATTTTATTAGTTAAACAGGACCACAAAACAGATGCTAGCTCATTCCTTTTCAAATCCTTTAGTTACTTGAACTCTAATTGCACTTCATTTTCTCTATGGGTAAACTACACATTTCTTATGATAAAGGTAAGTCTACTTGTAGAAAAGACAGTATAATGGGTTTTGTTATTATTCCAAATTGCATCCAAAAGGGAAAAAGTTAATGCACTTTAGAGATCCTATCTTAAAGGCATATAAATTAGAAACTTATTATGATAATAACATTTTTTCTCACCTGAAGCCTTTTAATTTCTGGTTCTGTTTTGATCTTCTTATATCATTATTTCGATGCCCCCAAACTACATTCATGGGCTCTTTAAAACTGTCCAAGAAATGTAGCAGAGAGGGAAAAATTGGCTTACTTTGAGAATGAATGATTTAAAATCTGCCTATAAAACAGTCTGTGAATCCTAGAAAGACAGGGTACCTCAACTTCCAACGTACAAAGAGGAGGTGAGAAAGAGGTAAATAAGCTGGTGTGAACACTTCTATTTCCTCAGTTAACTTTTCAATGCGAGAAGGCGTCATCTTAGTTCGAATACAGTGGTTTCCTTTTCTCGGGGAGCAGGGTTCGCTTGAAGAGCAAGCCAGGGATTGGAAGATCTGGCTGAGTGACATAAAACTGGGTCACCAGGGGTGGCAGGGTCCCTGGGTGGGCCTCCTCCACAGGAGGGGGAGGTGACCGCGACCCGAGGGAGTGGCCGGGACGCGGGCTGCGGCTTCACGGTCCAGCTCTGTCCAGCAGCAGCTCTGCTCTTCTGGGCATCCTCTGCCCTTTCAGTAAGAGGAATCACTACAACTTCCTTCGGCTTGTCCTGGGTCATCACCCTGATTATGCAGTGTCACCCCACAGCGGGTGCTTGGTCAGTGCTGAACGTGGCAGAGGCGGCCAAGCAAAGTGGTTCATCAGCACAAGGGCTCCAGAGTGAGGCTCAAGCCCTGATTCCTGGCCAAGCACTTCCCCAGTGAGCAGCTGACCTGGGGTTGGGCTCTGCATCTCTCTGCTCTAGCTCCCTCAGTTGACAAACGAGGATATGAATAGTTATGTCTCAAGTTGGGGCAGAAATATGATGAGATGAAGAGATGACCCTGTTAGTCAAGACACTGACCTAGAGGAAGTGCCCTATAATCTCTAACTCATATTAAAAATGTTCAGTATATTATACCTCTCTGGATGTGTTTTACAAAATACACTTGAAAATTATATACTGGTCCCCTACGTCCCCTTTGGGTAGGGTGACCAACCACCCCATCCTGCCCAGAGCTTTCCTGGTTTTAGCACTGAAAATCTTGCGTCTTGTGAAACCTCATAAATCCTGGAGTAACTGGAAACATCTTACAAATTTGGCTGCAGTTCATCAAAAGCCACCTCTCACTAGGGGTCCTGTAAGTCTGCGCAAGGCAGTACCTACCACTCAGGGAGCACTCAGGATAACCTGATTCTAAATTCTAAATATAGTCGACCTCAGAAAGGTCAGCTCACAGCCGCAGGGTTTCTGTGCAAAATAAAACGTTTTCTTTCCTTTGGGGCAGGTGAACCTACAATCTGACTCAAAAGACATTTCTTGAACTTGCTTATATCTTTTCCGGGCTGCCCATGCTTTCATGGCTAAGCTGTGGCTCCCTTAAATCCCAGGAGAGAAACGCAGCATCCTGGATTGCTCTCTGCCTTACTGGCTGCATTTGGAAACAAGTCTCTTCGATTGTTTCCAGTCACGTGGTACATCCCATGAAGCTTATCTACATCCCATGTCCCAGGCAGCCTTGGAAGAACGATGACACACCTCAGTTAGGACAAAAACAACCTTGTTAAAATGTAACAACCTGCCATGCTCTGTAGTGAGGCTGTAAAGGTGCATACTTCATACACTTGAAGTTGTCCAACCCATGAATTTTGCATTGTTTCGATTAGCAAATTAAAGCTTTGGCTAGTAATAATATAGGGAAAAGAGCTCTCCAAGTTAACAATTCTACTTATTTTCGGCTAAACGAATGAGGTCATTGACCCATCCCCAACATAACATCTTTCAGCATACTAAAATTTATCTTGCAAGTCTACATAAATTCTTCTGAATGTAAGTGCAAATGAATTGGCCATTTTTGTACTGCTGAACCTAAATTTGTGTTTCTGATACCTGAATTAAAAATGCAAGATGGCCAGAAATCTATGAAAAATCTAGGGACCAAAGCCTAGGATCTCATAACATCTTGATCTGAATAACATTTTATTTTTATTAACATCTATTCATTGCCTAGTATTTCAGACACTTTGTCAGAATATGTATTATGTGCCAGAATATAAATAAATTTTCATAAACTCAAACTAATATAAGTACTTGAATATTACCTCCCATTTTCACTCTATGACATTGAGAGATGTAACACATACTTCACTGTGCTCAAAGGTAGGAATATAAACTTGGGATTTGTGCCATTAAAATAGAATGCAATCAAGTATAGAGGGAGGAGGTCCAAAGTGGGAGATGGGCTTGTAATCTATGTCACGTCACCAGGGTGGATGGGTAAATCTCTGAACCTCTCTCAGTCTGAGCTTTATCTTTCGTAAAAGGATGATGGTCCTCTCAGGACTAACTTTTAGAGTTACTGGGAACAATAATTACATCTTCAAGCTACAAATAGTGAGCAAAGGTACCTTTGTTAAATTATATAATCCTTTAGCATTGCTAATATTATTTCTTTAAGCTGAAATCTCATATTTAAATATTGAATTATCAAGCCAATAGTCACACCTAATAAGGTGGCATGTGAGAGTGCGTTGATGTCTGCTCTACATGAGATTCAAGTACAGAGACCGAATGTCACATGTGATCCGAAGGGCCAGGGCAGGTCAGCAAGGTGCCAAAACAGCAGCATAAACGGTTTCCCTCCAGTGTCCCTCAAGAAGGAAGAACTGATGGGTGTTATAACCCTCCTGGGGCCAAGAGGAGCAGAATTCTGGCAGCCACTTTTCAATGCATGACTGCAGGGGGCCAAATATTCCATAAGGTTACTGCTGTTTAGAAGGAAATCCTAGGGATTTTCTACTCCTTTGCATCAAAGACAGTAAGCATTAAACCCTGTATCTATGAGTGCAAGGGAATGCAAAAAACATAAAATAAATATGCTACTCTTCTCTAAAGAGAATTGCTTTCTAGTTGTCAGTGTCGAAAAATAAATTTTGAAGCAAAAATACTCTTAATTTTAATCCTCTCTTCTTTGATGTGAACTGCTCACAATACACAACAACTGACACCAAATGCCCTACAAAATCACTGCAGGCAAAAAGCTATCTGTTAAATAATGTAGCTCATTATTTTTAAAAAATGCAGTTACGTAACTCATATACTATGAGAGAAAAGAAACAATATTCAACTGTTAAAAAGTTACGTTAATATTTACCTTTTGTGGATGAGTTATATTTTTCTTGTTCTTCAATGAATTAAATGCACATAATGATGGAAACAAAAGAAAGAAATCAGCAAATTTATAGTTAGACATGGAAATGTGAATCAACACAATGGCATGAATAATAAAAATATGTAACATATAATATGATATGACAAACTTTAATGACAAACCATGAAGAAGTCTCAAACATGGCACTAAAATCAATCAAAGAAAGAGTGAATGCAACAATTTAAATATTTTAAATAAAAGCATAAACATCAGGAAATTAATATATTTAGAATTTGAAAAAGTATATTTTGTGTTACTTTTCTTGCCTTTGAAGAATTGTACAATATATCAGCACCCACTTAACTAAGACATTTTAATCTTAATATATTGTGACAGTTTATTATAAATGTACTTAAAAGCATATTTAATATTCAAAACTAACATTTTAATTTCAAAAATGATAGCCTTTCAGATAATTTAAAATATTATATAATAAATTCCATTTTTTGGTAGGTAGTAGGCATTTTCTTTTCACCGTGGAAAGTATTCTAGAACATTTTCCACTTGGAAAAAAATATATTCTACTTCAGGTAATCCTTTCCTCCTTCTCAAATGAGTTATATTAAACTATTTCAAAGTGAAATGTTCTCTGGAGATTATATTTCTCACACATTTCTTATGCATTTATCTACCTCCTTGCTGGCACATCATTTACTGAGAAACAATGGCCTATCCAGATATTCTGAAGGGGCGTGCCATTAATGTTGCTGCTGCTGCTGCTAAGTCGCTTCAGTCGTGTTAGGTAGCAGAATACCAGAACAACAACAACAAAATAGTTGGCACATTGTTTCAGTTTATGAATGATCTTTAAATAGGTCTTCTTAAAAAAACTATGCTGCCCACACACATATAAAATCACTTGATTGGCTCCAGAAAACCATCCATTTTAATGCAACTGATTATCTTGCTTTCCGTGTCACACTACCTTAGGGTTACACTGGAATACAACATTGGAACATATCCAGAGGAGTTTCCTGAAAGCCTCTGCTCTCAATTATCACATACCTTCAGTTACCTAAATGTTAAGGCTACTTTTTCAGCTACTTTATCTCAAAATCTGTATCATAACCACACCTCTGCTTCCTCTCTAACTGTAACATAATCAGATTACATGTAGAAAATAGGCTAGCATTCCTAATTTTTAAAAGAAAATTTAAAATACATTTTTAGAAGTTTAATTAAATGTGTTTTATCACACGATGTTAGCCTTTAAAAAAATATATATATATATCTTTCATTGTTCAAAGAGAGAAGGGTAGAACTGAATTACAATGAAGAAAATAAGCATTCAAACAATCTAAGGATCCTAAACACAATAATGCAGATAATTATATCCAGAAACTATGCATGAAAAAAATTATAAGTTCATCAAGAAGTTATAACACTATTCAGGAATCTAAATCATTTGAAATATTCACTCTTACCAACCAATTGTCAACTCAGTTTTTTAAATAAAATACAATTATCCTTTGTTAAATTTTTTTTTAAGTAAAAATAAACATAAAATGAGACTGGAAAGAAGGAAGTCAAATATGGTAGGGCATTCATTGATTTTAAATAAACTGCATTTGGCATTAGTCTTCACAGAATACAGAAGTAAATTTTAACATATAATATTAAAGAAGAAAATGACATGATTATATAGCCTTAAGAACATCAATAAACTCCATCTGCAGTAAAATGAACTAAATTCTATTGACCCCATGAATAAAATTAGATGTTGATTTAAAAACATATTCTAGGAAATACAAAGATGTCATGTGAACTGTTCAGTTTGAAATAGATCCATAATAAGATGAAGGTGGGCAGCATCATCATTTACCAATGTCCCGAAGCGCATAGTAACATCATATAGTAAACCAGATCCATTTTAATTATAGAATACACAGATAAAACAGTACATGCTTGTTGTTATATTTTTAAAAGGTTGTATGTATATGACTGTTAAGATGATAAGCTTTAGGAACCTCAAATAGCAAGTGGCTAGGAATGTATTTGTGATATTAACTATCAAAATAACTCCACCAATTTCATTCTCAGTCAGTCCTTTCTTCCCACCTCAATTCAATCCTTAAAAATTGGTGATTTCCCTGAAAGACAACTGTGAATACGAATATCATAAAGCAGTAATGTTGACTGACATTAACAACCAAACATGAGTTTAAAAAAACACAAAGTCTAGCATACATTCCATCTTATTTTGTAGAAGCAAGTCTTATTTCTATAGATTAATAAAACTATAATCTCACTATATGAGAGTTATATTCAATGCCCTCATATGCTTTTGAATCTGAAGTGTTTTAGCAACTGGAGGAAATGCAAAGAATTTTAGGAACACATGATTTTTGGATATCAATCTTTAGCACACTATGGCCAGTAGTGAGTTTGCAGCTGAACACTAGAACCTGTAGTTTTTTGGTTGTGCAACAGGAGTCCATGACCAGATAATTTAAACAAACACCACATTTTTAAGATAAATTTTAAGACAATTTCATTTAGACTATTGCTAATTACAGCCTTAATAACAATAATTATGAATTATCTTCTCAAAATGTTCCCAAATAAGAGAAAGTTTGTTAAAGACATGAATTGAGAATTCCCATGAATTAATTGCTATTTTAGAAAAGAAAGTCAGAGTTTCACATAGCCTTTTATTTTTCTGATTAGCTAAATGAAGAAGCTTATAATGACCCTGAATATTAAAGCATGGCATATCAACAGGATGCATGATTTTTAAAAAAGAATACAAATTCAGAATTTATTGTAGCAACATTTTTCTGTCAATAAGATGACACTTCTTAAAGTCTACGCTAATTTTCTTATAATCAAGTACTCTGTGTACAAACTCTGTCATATCAGTCTTTGCAAAAACATATTTATCTTCTTTGACCACTCATCTTTCAACGATACATTCAGTAAAGTGCTTTGAGTGAGTAGAACACATATTCAGCAATATAGAAGGAAATATACAAATTTTACATCAGCAACAACCAACACTGTTGAAAAAAATATTCAAAATGTTAACCTTTCAGTTGTTTCACAGGGATGAAGATTTTTAATACATGTTTTAAATATATGTCCACTGTATTCACATTACAACCCCAAATTAGACATTATTTCACTAGTTTAAGAAATTTATGATAACATTTACTGATAACATGCCATTTCACTTACTGAGAAATGGGAAGGTACTTTGAGTCACATGAAGAAATCTGACTCTTTCAACTGTGTTTAACTCTCGGCCAGGTAGCTTAGTGAATTTAATTTCCAGGAAAATATATCCCCCACTCCCACCCCCTCTCTATCTAGAAGGTAAAAACAATGGGTATATGCTTAAAATAAGAGAAATTTAAGTGATGTTAAGTGTTTAAAGACACTATAATGTGTTTTCTAAGTCAGTTTTTAATCATCAGACATATGAAAAATACGAGATACTGCAAGTAAGTTAAAATGAAAAAACACTAGCAAAGCCTTCAATACGATTGTTTCATTTAAAAATATTTTTAAAATAAGGTTAAATAAGTCTTCCTTTAACACCAAAAATACTGTGTTGTACTGAGGTCTTTAAAGTTTTATTTTTCCCTTGGTACCGTTGGAAGAAATATCTCTAAGGGCTTGTTTTTTTCTTTTAACTGACCATCTAAAATTTATTCATTCACTCACTCAGCAAAAACAGCACAGAGGCACCAATTGTTATAACCAGGTGCTGAGAATAAAGCTCTAGGTAACTTGAGTTCTTAGGACTGATCAGGCTACATGCAACCAGAATATGATTCTGTTAACAGAAGGCATATATAAAGAGGGGTCTCTCGAACCCAGGCTTTTGGCCAGGCTCCCTCTGTGGATACCTTGTTCTATGCTGCCGCTTCGCACCGGCACCTGCGGGAGCTGCCTGCCCCGGCGGCTGCTGAAGGCGGCGTCAGTGGGCGGGGACCGTGTGGGGCTCGCCTGCCGGTGCGTCCTGCGGGGGGGAGACAGAGAGGGACAAATCACACGATGAAACCCCGGAGGGCGCAGCAAAAATCCCTTACTTCTTCCTGCTACTATTAAAAGAGACATAAAACCCCCTACGTGGGCCTTTCGAAGTAAAATCAAATTATCTTACATGATGTGCATAAAATAACTATGACCAAAAAGGGGCTAAAAGAGAAAGGAAGATTTCCGCCACAGACAGCGCTGCAGGATGAATTCCTGAACAGGGCAGAACTGAACACACTTCTTTTCATAACTATGAAGCTGTGACTTGCTGTTCAGGTATCCATTTTCAGTAGTACTGGACGGAATGTATCTACTCACAGCCTCTGAATCTTAACAACGTGTGTCAATTATTTAAGAAGGGCTGCTAGACTGCTATAATTAAATCCATAGAAGTGACGAGAGTAGTTATAGCTACAAACTTTCATAAGCTACCATCCACTTGCAATTTATTTTTAAATAGGAAAAGTCTGAAAAGATACGTATAAAAAGAACCTGGGGCACATACTATGAAACATACTGGGGAACAGATCAAGATTACAAATATAAATTTAAGAAGCGTGCAGATACATTACTATTGTACTGGAGTAAGCTGACCTCTATCTGCTGTTATTCAAACATTTTTTTTTTAATACTAAAGAACTTTAAAGCACTCTCAGAATTTTGTAAAAAAAAGATGAAAGACTTTTTTCTTCTAATTCCTCTTACACATTTTAAAGCAAATATACATTTAATTCCAGGCAATTTCTTATCAAGAATTTCACATAATTAAAAAAAAAGTATTTATGAATATGCCACAAACAGATGGAAGGACGTAACACAGGCAAGTTTCGTTTTCACTGATGGCTAGTTGGCAGGAAGTATAGGAGAGAAGGTCACCAGCACAGTGAAGGCAGATGCAGGCAAGGGTGGATGTGGAGGGGTTTAAGTGTCACAAAGAAAGGATCAAGAGCTATGGTGCCGTAATGAGTGACAGTGTCGAGAGCTCAGGAAGGCACAACACCACAGCGACACCTGGAGGCAGACACTGAACAGCGACCTTGTCAGGAGCGGAGAAGGTGGCGCGGACCCTCCGGGGGCAAGGTGGTGCATAGACAGTGTTCTGACACTAGGGTGCTCGCTCGAGCGGGAGCGAGCGGGATGTTTCCCCCTAAGGACTGGCTGATCAGTCGCTCTCGCGGCTGCGTATCCCCTTCTAGAAAGACATGGTGGGAGAACCCTAAAACATTAGGGTCAGAAAAGATCTTCAGTCAGCAGATCACATTCACTTTGATACCAGCATATCTGTCCAAGGAAAACCTGGTTACTCGTACAAGACAGTGTTTTTTAACACCCAGGAGCAAACCCATCACAATGTCCCTGAACGGGACTTCACATCAAACCGACGCGTTATCGGGAACGTGCACGCCCAGTGGTCCTGAGAGGACCCATCTGGGTTCCTCCAAGGAGACAAGCCTGCAAGCCCACAGGGCCGAGACTTCGGACTCTTGTGTCTTACTGAGCTGATCTCTGGTGTCTGCAACACAGCAGCTCAGAGACCAAGACCTCAGTAAAGAGACTGGGGCTGCACGAGTGAGCACCATCAGAACAATGAACCCGAGGACACTTGAAGCACTTGCCTTCACAAAGGAGCCATACACTCTGCGCATTCACAATGTTCCTAATTGTACTCTGCAACAGGAAGCTCCTACCAAACAGCAAAGGGAAGCTGTCTTCTGAGGTTAATTTAAATAGATCAACAAATTCAAATGATATAAGGTAGAGAATACTTTGCTTTTGAGCTGACTAAATCCAAGTGGCTGATATATGGATAAAAATACGTCCTCTAATGCATAAAAGTATCAGAAAGGATATTTGTCCATATATTGACAGCTGTTTTAATATAGTGTTCAAAATTATTATGAAGCCAGTTTCTAAATTAAGGATTAAGAATTTAAAACTGATGTTTACATGTGAATAGATGTGTGTATATATTATATATATGCTTCTTTAAAACATACACATTTTTGCTTTATCATCTTTTGCATTTTAAATAAAGTGCACATTTAAAATACCTAATCTGTACTATTTTTCATAGTCACAGAAGCCAAGAAATAACACTTCATCCTTTTGAAAACAATGCTGTAATATTCAATTAAATAATTTAAAGTTGGTGAGTCAAGAATCCATACTGATCACTACAGGAAGTAGTGACACATTAGTTACCAAGTGCTTTATTCAACTTTCATTTGGATTGACAATATTTCTCTTAAGTAGAATGTCTTTTGAAGCTGTGATTATATTGATTCAGGGTATATCCTCTATTTTCAAACAATAAAATGGGAAAATGTCAGATTTTACAGCATAAAAAGGTACAGCTTAGGTATCTAATGTGCATTTAACCATTTTGAGCTCTGGATTAATGCTGCATCAGACCCTAAGGCATATCCAGAAACATGGACGGTCATTTTGATTTCTGAGTTAATGGAAGAAAGCCCTGGCATCATGTGTCAAAACTGTTCATTCACTCTGGATTAACTGCTCACATGAGAAGTTAATAACTTCTCATTAACTTCTCAGCTCTACTTAGTTAACTTATATGGGAAGGATCAAGGTATGAACAAGTCCTTTCCAATGATAAATAATGAGTTTTTATCTATTATTCTTTAAAAGTCATTATCATGAGAACAAACTTCAACATTCCCTTGTACAAAGTACACTCTAATATGGTTTGAAAGTTTAATAATATAGTTTTTACCCCAGTCCAGACAAATTTCACAGATCTTGCAATTTCACTAAAATCTTGCTTCATTTCTTAATGCAATTCATAAAAGAACTTCCTAAATGCAACCTGAAATGTGAATAAATTAGATGAGTCTATACGGCCCCAAAGTAAATGACAAAAATATAAAAAGCACAGTTCGCCGGTGGTCCAGTGGTGAAGGCTTTCCATTCCCACTGAAGGAGGCATGGTTTCAGTTCCTGGTTGGGGAACTAAGAGCTCCCATGCCTTGAGACACAGTCAAGTATCTATCTATCTATCTATTTAATTTGCCACTTATTTTGTATAAATATAGAAAAGCAATTTCAGGGGCAAATAAGCACAAATTCATTTCTTGATGAATGTTACACAGATCCTCCCAAGCCACGAGCTTTCAGGGCCCAAGGATAGTGTGCCCTGTTGGGGGTTAATAGCTCAGCACCAGGGCTGTTTTTCCTTTGAAACCAATCACAAGACCCTCAGGAACAAAACAGCTTCCGCTACCCGCCCATCTATAACTAGTATGGAAGCACAGATTCCGAGGAGGCGTGGAAACCGTTCCGCCTGAGGATAAACGAGGCTGGATCACAGGAGCGGGGCAGAGGGAAGTGACAAGGAAAGGGCTAGAGAGAGACGGGCCAGGCTTTGGAGAAAGAGACGGTGGAGCCAAGGGGAGTTTGATTCAGAGGAGAGGAAGGAGGGTGAATCAGGAAATTCTGAGGTCCGGGAGTGAGATGGGAGGAAATCCAGACGTTTCCATGAAATGGGATGTGCTGAGAACGTAAAGGTATCTGAGGGAAAGAGACCAGCAAGGAGCGGGACAGAGGATGGACAGGGAGTGAATGATGGAGAAGGAGGGTGATGGGAGCAAGTGTTCCTCACCGGGCATCCACATGGTGCCGTCTACACGTGCCAGGCTCTAGCGTGTCTGTCTGTGTACATGCATGTGCTGTGGCGTACATATCACATATATACACGTGTCCTTTTTTGCATTCTCACAACAGCTCTTCAAAGTATTATCATGACTATGTTATAGATGGGAAAACTGGGGGCTCGTAGCGTGAATGGCAAAAAGACGAATAACTAGCTTGATAAAGGCAGGACCCACAGAGTATAGGAAGCGCCGACACTGTTCTCTTTTCTGCCTTTGAGACAGGACTGGCTTCTATTATCATGAGATGAAATATGGTAATATCACATTCCTGGGTGTATTGTCCATCTTGCAAAACAAAACATAAATGCATGCCCAGGAACAGATTGTTTGACAAGATTTAACAGAATCATATTTTGAGAGTTTATAGGAACAAAATATATGGAAAATGGTATTTAATGAACATCAACTCTACTTCATATGTGCACACATAACATACTATTGAAATAAAAATAGTCAGTGTTCTAGAACAAAATATGAATCCAATGTGACTACAACTCCAGTTCACTGTCTCCAAACAAGTCTCTAAATATTCACTGCTGAGTTTATTCCCTGCCTACTCTCTTCACCTAAGACTAGTGCTCCTGAAAGAAAGTTAATACTCCCCCACCAAAATCTTAGCTTGTTAGACATTTCTGTTGCTGCAAGCAGACTTGCAGTAAATTGCTTCTATTGCTGCTTAAAAAGAGAGTCCTTTTTTAAAAATTACTTGTTGAAGGACATGCATGAGGTCCTTAAGGTCACCATGGTTCCTCCCGTGGTGACTGCCTTTTTTCAGGAGCACCAGCACAGCATAAAATGAATGAGTACGCAGTTCTAAATACCAATCCTGGCCAAACATCCCCCAGTCAGGATTCAGAAAGCAGGTTCCACAAGAAGAAAAGTCCCCAGAGCAGGACGTGCAACAGTGCTAACAGTCCGCAAAGCTCAACACACATGAGGGTGAAAAGATACACGTTTATTTACTATGATCTTCCTCAGAGGGTCTGAAGCTCTACTTCAATAGTTAGGCATGTGAGTCAGAAACCAGTTCTGCCTTTCTTCTATCTAGAAATGGTTATCATAGCTTTCAAAACATTTTCTTACACAGCTATTCCTGAAAAGGTTACTTTTTTGAGGCCAACACAGGGCCTTAAAAGTTATGATCATCACACAGCAAATTCTGCCTGAGGCCAAGATGGGTCAGTGTGCTGGGGTTCCTCTGGGGAGCCGTCAATTCCTGAAGCCAAGAAACAGTGTCCAGAGCATTCAAGCTGTGGCCTCACTCACCTGTAGCTGAACATCAACTTAGAAGGTATCTTCAAAAGAAACGAGTGCTAACGTAAACCTAGAAAATCCAGGCCAATTCTTCTATTGTAAGGAGCTATTCATCAATTCCCTTGAAAGCTAAGCATGTGACTTACACTCTAATAAAAATCAGTGAAGAGCTTTAATTATAATCAAACAAATTTAAATACCTAACAGGCCTGAGTTTTCTACATGAAACCTACAAGCAAAGTAAGTAATGGAAAGAGTAATATGCATACGGCCCTTAAGCAAACATTTGAGACTATGGGGAATGGAATCCCTTCTCTTCTTACTGGAGGGAAGATTTGTGATTATCCACACACATGTGGTGGCTCAGAATGTAAAGAATCTGCCTGCAATGCAGGACACCCAGGTTCGATCCCTGGGTTAGGAAGATCCCCTGGAGAAAGAAATGGCAACCCACTCCAGTATTCTTGCCTGGAGAATTACAGGGACAGAGGAGCCTGGAGGGCTACAGTCCATGGGTTGCAAAGAGTTGGACACGACTGTGTGACTAACAACAACAACACACGTGTTCAGTGTTGCCAGGCATGATGCTCAAATATCCCTCATCTGGAGAGAAACACGTTCAGTTGACTCTAGAATCATCTAACATTTTGTAAAACCGTATCTTACTGTCAAAAAACCTTGTTCATTGATTCAGGAAAATGGCACATGGTAGACATTTAACTAGTAATTGTTCAATGAATTAAAGAGGCCTCAATGGAATATAATAAATATGTAACTTGAGGAAAATTTTTAATCTTGTGAAAATACATGGGAGGAACTGAAGTAATTTACAACCTGGTAAAGAGACTGTATTATAATTAGATTTATTGAGAGTAAAGAAAATGCAAACAGTTACACAATCA
The DNA here is from genome assembly GCF_023091745.1 of Budorcas taxicolor. Classification (NCBI taxonomy): domain Eukaryota; kingdom Metazoa; phylum Chordata; class Mammalia; order Artiodactyla; family Bovidae; genus Budorcas; species Budorcas taxicolor. The sequence continues at coordinate 2,293,316 of NC_068923.1, forward strand.
GTGTTTTCATTACATTCTTCTCATTTATCATCTATCTAGCTAGCTAGCCATGTATCTATTTCTCTGTCTGTCCACATATGTATGAATACATGCTTGTATGCATGTATATGTGTATGCATGTTGCTGTTGCTCAGTCCCTAAGTTGCGTCCAACTCTTTGTGACCTCATAGACTGCAGCACTCCAGGCTTCCCTGTCCCTCACTATCCTCCTGAGTTCACTCAAACTCATGTTCATTGTGTCGGTGATGCTATTCAATCATCTCACCCTCTGTGCCCCCCTTCTCCTCCTGCCCTCAGTATTTCCTAGCATCAGGATCTTTCCCAATGAGTGAACCAGTTATTCTCATCAGGTGGCCAAAGCATTGACCAACAAAGTATTGAGTGAAAAACACTCACTTTTTCAGGAAATCTTGGTTTCTACTAGGCCATTATGAATTCTGTAATGGAAAACAATCCCTTCTGAATTATCTTGATGTACTCACTTGCTGCTGCTGTGCTCTATGTAAGTTCTGAGTCTGAAATTTCAAAGTTGCCTACAGAAAGTATCTTCTACAGTATTTTTTGGAAGGAGAAAAGGTGGAAAATTCACTTTAAATTGTATAAAGTGAGCTTCATCATCAGTCCTTCCAATGAATATTCAGGGTTGATTTCCTTTAGGATTGACTTGTTTGAACTCCTGACAGTCCAAGGGACTCTCAAGAGTATTTTCTAGTACCACAATTCAAAAGCATCAATTCTTCAGCACTAAGCCTTCTCTATGGTTAAACTCTAACATCCACATGCAAACCTTCTCGCAAAGTCCTATCTCTGCTTTTCAAGACACTGTCTAGATCTGTCATAGCTTTTCTTCCAAAGAGCAAGCATCTTTTAATTTCATGGATGCACTCACCATCTGCAGTCATTCTGGAGCCCAAGAAAATAAAATCTGTCAGTGTTTCCACTGTTTCCCCATCTATTTGCCATGAAGTGATGGGACCAGATGCCGTGATCTTCATTTCTTGAATGGTGAGTTTTAAGCCAGCTTTTTCACTCTCCTCTTTCACTCTCATCAAGAGGCTCTTTTATTCCTCTTCATTTTCTGCCACTAAAGCAGTATCATCAGCATATTTGTGGTTATTGATATTTCTCCCAGAAATCTTGAATCCAGTATGTGATTCATCTATCCCTGCATTTTACACGATGTACTCTGCATAAAAGTTAAATAAGCAGGGTGACTATAGCCTTGACATACTCCTTTCCCAATTTGGAACCAGTCTGTTGTTCCACATTTGGTCCTAACTGTTGCTTCATTATCTGCATACAGGTTTCTCTGGAGGCAGGTATGGTGGGTGGTCTGGTATTCCCATCTCTTGAAGAATTTTCCACAGATTGTTGTGATCAAGACAGTTAAAGGCTTTAGTGCAGTCAATGAGACAGAAGCAGACTTTTTTGTGGGGGGATTCCCTTGCCTTTTCTATGATCCAATGGATGCTGGCAATTTTATCTCTCGTTCCTCTGCCATTTCTAAATCCATCTTATACATCTGGAAGTTCACATACTCCTGAAGCCTAGTTTGAAGGATTTTGAGTATTATCTTGCTAGTATGTGAAATGACTGCAACTGTATGGTAGTTTAAATATTATTTGACACTGCCTTTCTTTGGATTTGGAAAGAAAACTGACCTTCTCCAGTTCTATGGCCACTGCCGAGCTTTCCAAATTTGCTGACATATTGAGTGCAGCACTTTAACAGCATCATCTTTTAGGATTTTAAATAGGTCAGCTGGAATTCCATCACATCCATTAACTTCGTTCATGGTAATTCTTCCTCCAGCCCACTTGACTTCACACTCCACGACATCTGGCTCTAGGTGAGTGACCACACTTTTGTGGTTATCTGGGTCATTAAGACCTTGTTTGTATAATTTCTCTGTGTATTCCTGCCACCTCTTCTTAATCTCTTCTGCTTCTGTTAGGTCCTGGCCATTTCTGTCCTTTATTGTGCCCATCTTTGCATGAAATGTTCCCTTAGTATCTCCAATATTCTTGAAGAGATCTCTAGTCTTTCCCACTCTACTGTTTTCCTCTTTTTTTTGCATTGTTCACTTAAGAAGGCTTCCTTTTCTCCTTGGATTCTCTGCAACTTTGCATTCAGTTGGGTGTATCTTTCCCTTTCACCTTTGCCTTTTACTTCTCTTTTTTTCTCAGATAACCTCAGACACCCATTTTGCCTTTTTCCATTTCTTTTTCTTTGACATGGTTTGGTCACCACCTCCTATACAATGTTACAAACCTCCACCCATAGTTCTTCAGGCAATCTTTCTGTCTTTATCTGTTTATGTATCTGTTCATCTATATATCTACTTCTCTATCCATCTGTGTTTTTATGTACGTACGTATCTATTGAGGGTCTCCCTGGTGGCTTAGTGGTAAAGAATTCACCTGCAATGCAGGAGATGACAGTTCAATCTCTGGGTTGAGAAGGTCTCCTGGAGAAGAAAATGCAACCCACTCCAGTATTCTTGCCTCGGAAATCCCAGGGGCAGAGAAGTCTGACCAACTAAAGTCCTCGGGATCACAAAGAATCAGACACGACTTGGCAGCTAAACCAACACTATCACCACTATTGGTCTATTTTATCTACCTGTCCATCTATGTAGGTATGTATTTATCTATTTATCTATTTCTACCTCTATAAGATGGCTATGTATCTATTTATTCAATGTCTCTGCAAAACTGAATTTCTACTCAGCACATTTTTTGGCTCCTGGGATGCTTGCTCCATTGTAAGTTAAGTTGCCTACCTCGTCCCTATCTCCATAGATCATTAGCCAGAAACCAATTCAACCTCCTCTTCACCCACGATGCTCGATGTGACTAGTACCTACTCATTTTTCTAACCTCATCTAAGAGGTGTTATCCTCTGGAAAGCTTTCCTTTTTCTGTTGCTCGCTATTTTATTCCTTGAATTGGACACACAGCTTGGCACATATTTGTTGACTGCATGGATCACTGAATTGCAGTTTCCCTGTCCACCAAGTTTCCTTCTTGTGACAGCCTTGCTGGTGTTTCCCATCTACCCCCTGGGTCTTTCAATCCACTTTCCAAAGTGTTGTTCCAGTGATCTACAACTTTGGGACAAAGACCAATCATGTAGCAGGAACTGCCGTGGCTCAAGGAGTAATAAGGTAGAAGTTAAAATTCTATACCACAGCGTGTGAGGTCATTTATAGCAGTCTCTAAGAATTTCTCCCGTTTTGTTTTCAACCTCTCTCCCATCTCCTGAATCGTCCCCAGTAAGCATGAGTTCCACAAACTCAAGAGGGTATTTCAGTTTTCAGTGTTTTCACATGCTTTTCCTTTCTCATAGAACACGCTCCTCTTGACACTGATTTTTATACACCTCGACTAGTTCACCTCATCTCACCTGCAGCCTCTCTTTTTCTCATTTTCTCACTATGCCTCGTGTCATCTCTGTGGCAGCTGTGACACCTGAATGCGTGTATCCACTTAAACATCTATATCAGCCTGCACATTCTCAATACTGATGGGATGAGTGGATATATCTTAATTGGATTTTCGGGGTTTCTTTTTTACAGCTCTGCAAAAATTCTGTCGGTATCTTGAACCTAAAGGCACTTTAAAATTTTATAAAAATTGCAAACAAAATACAAGAAATCACTTAATTTCTACATTAACTTAGCGAGTATCTTAAGTTGTAGTTATGAGTAGACCTAGATTACACGTTTGTAAAACAGATTTTAAAGAAGACGGCATCATTTGGATAAATAACAGACACTCAAAATACTTGCATATTTCAGGTAACATATTCATTAGTAACATTTCAATCATCTCAGAAATAAAATATTAATGTCTTAATATGTAGATAGGACTACACTGCATTTAATCGTTTTTTAGTGATCAGAATGATCACTAAGAGAAATGCATGGGACTTCTCTTAAGCCCTAAGACTTAGGGGTTGCCTTCAAACTATCCATCTCTCATTTTTTGAATGAGGCTATCCCCATGTAGGAGATTTCTCAACAGGAATGTCTCTCTAAGCATCGCAATTGTGTTTAAACACCAGTCTTGTAAAATGAGAGAGGAGGTGCCCCAGAACATCTTAGTGAAACAGAAGATGCTGCACAGCACAACACCAAGCCTACCTTTCTGCATCAGAGGCAGTGCCTTTCCTAGTCTGGCTTTGGAGGCTAGATCTTTCAGACTTTCTGGAGTGCCTGTGGAATGAAATGTTAAAGAAACACAAAATATATGATGAATCACGCTACAGTCATCTGGTCATCTTGTACAATGATAAAAAGCAACTGACATGGAAAATGGCAACTATTTCACCTAAATGGTTTTGTCCATCCGTACTTTCTTAAAATAAAACAAAAATGAGAACTGGTGTTGTGCAGAAACCACAATTTCCCACCAGGAGGCACAGAAGCTGACACCCCACCAGTGTAGACCAGAAAGTCTACAGTCCTGATGTCAAGGAGACTCCTGCTGGCAACTGAGGTGGAGACAAACTCAATGGTGAAACGCAGTGACGAGAAACATGAGGACAGCCGTGGTTTAGGCGCTGAAAGACCACACATGGGGGAAGTACTCTCCACCCTGAAAGTCTCTGACCTGGTGCTACAAAGATGTTTTCCTTCGCTTTTTTTCCCCTCCAAAAATAGGCTCTAGGGAAATGTGTTTGACATAAAGAAAACTATTTAAAAATTAACTATTCAAATTCTTTTTAAAATTATCATACACTTTTGTATTTGTGTAGTATTTTAAAAAGCTAATCATCCATTACAAACCAAAGAACTAATAAAGTTTACAATTTATATTCTGAAAATACTTATGCATAGTGAACATTTGAAACTTGAAATGAGTTTCCCACAGAAATAATGCTTACACATACAACTGACCTCCCCAAGGCAGCTGGCATACATCTAGTCATCCTAAAATGTGTCTGGGCTACAATATATTTGAAATAAATAAGAAATACTGTGGTCAAGAAGCTCACTTATTTAAAAAAAAAAAAAAAAAAAAACCAGAGAGAAACTATAAAAGCAATAAAGTTTATCCTGGAGAAGAGAATTCTCCAGTATTCTTGCCTGAAGAATTCCACGGACAGAGGAGCCTGGCTGGGCTACAGTCCATGGGGTTGCAAAGAGTCGGACATAACTGAACGACTCTCACTTCAGATAACTGGTTGCCTACAATATATTTTTATTTTCTGATATCCTTTCCTTCCAAAAATGTTAAGGAGAAACCTCTGCTTTTTTTTTTTTTTTTTGAGATGTTATTGGCATATATCATTATACTAGTTTCAGATGAGTGACATAATGACCACCCCAATAAGCCTGGTCTATATCCATCATCACTCAAGTCAGAAATTTTCTTGTGATGGGAACCTTTAAGATCTAGTCTCTCATCTCTGTTCTTTTGATATATTAATGCCAGATGCTCTAAGTGTCCAGCACACGTCCAGTTCTGTCAGGCCCAGGGGTGCAAGAGAGCAGAGGGGTCCTGAGCACACGCCTGTGGTCAATGAGGAAAGTCACTGATAGACAAAGTTTTCTCCTGGAGCAGAGGGAAGTAGCAGGTGCAGAGCAGGAAGTGATCAGAAGGGAAGGCAGAGGAAAGAGGTCTGCGGACCCAGGGGCCTGAGCTCTAAACAACATGTGGTCCATCATCTGGGGAAATTTATACTTGGCCCCAAGCTTCTCTCGTGGCTCAGATGGTAAGAATCTGCCTGCAATGTGGGAGACCCAGCTCTGATCCCTGGGTCAGGAAGATCCCCCAGAGAAGGAAATGGCAACCCACTCCAGTATTCTTGCCTAGAGAATTCCACGGATAGAGAAGCCTGGTGGGCTACAGTCCATGAGGTTGCAAAGAGTCAGACATGCCTGAATGACTAACACACACGTTTGGTCCCAAGAGTGTCCTGGGACCGCGAGAACCAGAGTCCCTTGTCCCCTCTGAGAAGCGTGAGAGCCAAGTGAAGACACAGAGTTTCAGGCCAGTTCCTGAAACTCACAATCACTGAGGGTTTTCATTCATTCATTCACTCTCTCATTCATTGAACAAATACTGTGTTTACATGCCAGATGCTGCTCTAGCTGCTTGGGCTACGTCTGTGAACAAAGTAGACAAAATTTCTGCCCTGAAACAATTTGTGTTTTATGGTAGTAGACAAACAACAAACAAGAACCCCTCAAACAAGTAAAGTGTATAACATGTCAGATCAATAATGAGAATAACAAGAAAAAGTCAACCAGGGAAACACAGTTCAGAGACGTGCCGGAGGGACTGGGTCTCAGATAAAAGCAGGTTGCAGTTTGAAGGAAGATGCTCTGGAAGGGTGTGTGGGTGCAAAGGGCAGGACCAGAGCACCTGGCAGGCTTTTGTACCAGCTTTCTACATCCCTGCAGTGAAAAGGTGATGAGCATCCTTTACACCTTCTCTGCTTTTCTTCTATCCCTAGTCATTGCTACGAATTCAGTGGAGATTTTATTTCCTCTGTACAATTTCAACTCTTCCTCTTCTCATCTCTAACATTTAGTGGGCTCACATGTAAGACTGATCATCACAGTACCTGGTGATACTGATGATGACAGCGCTGATATTAACAATATCAAATATCTACTAAGAACTCGCTGTCATTTCTCATCTAAGCTCTCCAATCCAACGAAGGCATACTTCACTTTCATCCTTTTAAGAAGAAGGAGACTGAGGCTTGCAAGGGTGAAGTCAGTTGCTCTTACATGGACCTTGCATGTCAAACCACGACGTAAACTGAGAGTCTATAATCTCAGTATCTGTGAACATGTTGCTTCTGTGGCATACACGACACTGGATCGTGGTAGCTAAAAACATGGATCCTAGAGCCAAACGGAGTTTATTCCCCACCCTCTTTCTGAATGATGAAAGAGTGATTTTAGCTGGGTGATGTTAGTCAATTTACTCAAACGCTATGTGCCTCAGGTTTCTTCTATTTGCAAAGTGGCAAAAATACTATCACCTCACAGATTTGCTAACTCTAAATATGTCAACATTACTATTTGTATTCTAGTATTTGTAGTATGACACAGAATAAGGATTTTAGTTTTAGCATTACTTAGAATAGCAAGAGATCAATGCTATAAAAGTATTATTTCAAATGATAATAATATGTATTTGTTTCCCTAAAGTAAAAACTCTTACTCATCTATAAGAGCATACAATCTACAGAGGTTCATGTGTCTAACTTGTATTTTTGCTTTTGTTTTTAATCCTTTATTTAAGGATGCCCCTTTTTTCTCTTCAAATGCTACAGACAATTACTCTATTGAAGATTCTTCTAAAGATTTCTACAAAGGATATGTCCTTATAATTTTTCTAACCACTTATAAGAATCCTGGAGTTAAGTTAAAGTGACATACACTTAACTGCAATAATTCAGTGTAAAGCAAGAATAGAGAAGAAAATAGAAAATTGTACTGTCTTTTCTCTGAATGTACTGTACATTGTAAAGACAGACTTTTCTTGGAATAGTTTTGTGATGTGTAAATGTGCTTGTGCCCAGTCGATCAGTCTTGTCTGACTCTTTGCAACCCCATGGACTGTAGCTTGTGAGGTTCCTCCGTTCATGGAATTTCCCAAGCAAGAATAGTGGAATGGGTTGCCATTTCCTACTCCAGGGAATCTTCCCGACCTAGGGATTGAACCCACATCTCCTTCATTGGAAGGCAGATTCTTTACCATTAGCGCCACCTGGGTTAAAACCATCAATTTATATTCATGTACTGTTTTCCTGAAACTACTGGCCACAGAATCATAAAAAGGATCACAGTGAAAAGAAATACCTTCTACCTTACACCATTCTTTGCTAAGTTCCTTATCGGCAGGTACTGTGTCTGGGTTATACTGTAACATCAACACCCAGCACATAGTAGCTTCTCATTAAATATATGTTGAATAAATAGGTGGTTTAAAAAGTAGTATTTTGACTATGCTACTGGAATTTAAGACTCAAAAAGATTATAACAAGTAAAAATCTAACTAGGATTATACAACTCAGCTTAATCAATTTAGACATACACTGTTTTCTGATCATCAGTATAACACAAAATATCATATATAAGAAACACATTCTGGTTACTGCCTTAGGCATAAGGAAGAATTATCACTACTGGCCCAATGCATGTTCATCATGACGCAACCAGGCAGCATGGATTCTGTTTAGGTCTGAAGGGATGTCAGAATTCAGCTAATTCATCTATACCTGCCTAAATCTATAGAAAGGGAAATGAGTCCCAGGAAGGTTGAGTGACTAGTTGAGGGAAATACAAGCCATGGTCAATCAGTGAGGACACTGCTATCATGGCCCATGATCCTGCCTCTCTGCCATCCAGCAACTCTGACTGATTTGAAATTCACTGAAGGGATCCCTCAACAAAATCAAGTAAAAACGGTGATAGCATTTCCATCATGTCTTACCTATTTTGGGTTTTAATATGCATTTTGTTACATTAAAATTTTTAATTATCTTTTACTATTCTTAAAGAATGTTTATTTGGTTTAGGTATGCAAGAATCAGAAAATCCTCAGTTTGTTGTTGTTGTTTTTTCTTAATCACAACTTATAGCTGTAAGATTCTGTGCCCAGTTCCTAGAGCACAATTGAGGTTCTTTAAAAGCTATAAAGGTCTATTCAAATATGTTATAACAACAATTATCATATCATTAAGTGGAAGCAAGAGAAATAATCAAATGAGTGGGGGTGTTCCTAATTAAAGCTAATTTTCTGGAAGTCCTATTTTCAGTTATCATTCTCTATTAGATTAAGTGTGAAGATTCATAAAATGTACTAATGAAATGAAAGGCAATTGTTAAAAATCTGTCTTTGTGATACTTTCCTTTCCTCATCAATAACTAGGCTCAATTAGAACAATTCCGTGAAGACATTGATAAACACCACTTTTCTAAAGATACTAAAATTCTATTAAAGTGCAAAATTAACATGCTAATAAAATGAAAATTTAATATGCTCTGCTTTGGGGAATAATAAGTTCTACCACATAATGTTTTAATTATAATTAACACTGATGTCATAAGAATATTCCTGTATATATTCTGGTTGACTCTCCAGATGGTCTGATGTGAAATGCAAATCTCCATCATCTTGTTTCCTCATAATTTTGGGAAGAAAATATTAAATTTAGGTTAAGAATCTACTTAAGCAATGTTCATATGCAGTAAAGATGGACACATACAATTTAGATACATTTACCCTTTTGCTTATTATTGATCTTTATGTATTGACTACAGCCATTAAAAAGACTTTAGTATATGAGTATATTTCATTCCTTTAAATAAAGGACATTTTTGAAAAGCGTAGATAATAAATGTTATGAAGCAAACAGAAATGACTAGAAATATGCTGAATTTACAAGCGGTTCTACATTAACTCTGCATCTATACTGCAAAAGTATCATGAATTCTGGAACAGGAAAAGTGGATGATTTCTTTATCCTAGAAATATTTTCAGTGGACAAAGAAGATCCATCCACTTTGAATAAGAGGAACCACATGATATTTTTGGTTAAAAATTCCTTGGCAAGTAGCTGCTTCCAAGTTGCAAGTGTGGGCAGCTATAGAAATCTGGTTACTTGGAAAAGAAATTAGAACTAGAACAGTAGAGTAATTCAAGAATTAATCTTTAGCTCAGTGGGATACTTTACTTTTTCTAACAATTAAACTCTCAAAAAAATAGTGTTATTCCATTCAGTATTTTCCATTTTATCAAAGTCACATCAATAAACTGCATCCTTAAAAATATCATGTACAAAAATATGTACATGCATGCAAAAATATTTTAAATCAGAATATTAGAGTCAGTACCTTCAAGATAGTGAAGCATTAAAATACATCTTAAAATGTACTAAATAAGAAAATAGTCTATCAACTCACATTTATTAGAATGGTCACTATCAATTTTTAATGTATTTAAAAAGAATCTATGCGTCTTCCTGAAAAAAACTGAACTGAAAAAAGATTTACCAAAAAGTAATTTAGATGATAATAATAATGATAGCAACTTATACTTGCCTTTCGCATTTAAAGATGACTGATTCAACTGTGAGCACTGAATTCAGAAACTTGACGACTCAGGGGTCTATTAAAATAAATTTTTTCTAACTTGCTATTCATAAATTTTGGTTAAATATGCAGCCATAAGTAGCTCTGAATTTTATAAGAGAATTATGTATACACAGGTTCATAAAACCTACTACTTATATATCAAAATAATGTCATTTACAAAGAAATGCTTTGTTACTGGAAAGGTGATTATTAGAAGTTTAATATTTTAGTAATAAAACTACAAGAAAATGTACACTAAACTTTAAGGTAAAAAAAAAAAAGCTAAGGTTACAGATTTACATATTTTTTTCCTCATCATTGTTTTAAAAAAAAATCCTACAACTTCTTGGAAAATTTTTCGATCTAGATAAACATGTTTCCCTGTCAATTCCAAATAAAGCTATTGTACCACTTGAAATGACATCAATATTTCTTACTGTTGAAATTAAATTATGGAGAAATGGTACATTAAAAATTGTGTGTGTGTGTACACGCATTATGTGGAATAAGATGACAAATCAATGCTTTCTAACTCACCAGCAAGCTCTCTTAATCAAATATTCACCTCTTGTATTACTCTGCTGTTTTCAAAATAATCAAGCATGCAGGACATCCAATGGCTGATAATATAAATTGTCACTGATTTTAGAATATTTTTTTTAAGTTACCCATTTCCTAGTGCAAAATTTATCCGGTGGCAAATTCTTATGAATATTCATTATCTCCAAATCTGATGCTATGTTCACTTCACTAGCAAATTTTTCTAAATAAGTAAATAAAGCTTATAAGACATAAAAAGGAAAGCAAGCATTAAGTGTTTGTTAGGGTTACCAATGGATTGTTTTTTACATCAACTGATACAGTAATTTCTCTCTTGTTTTTATGGACACTTGTTACTCATATTTTAATAAAAGTATATTTTAAATACTATAAATAATATTCTGTTCCATACAGTAATAAATCATAGGATCAAGCCATTTAAACTGTATTTCCCTTTGTTGAACCCAGAACTTACTTACAAATAAATTATAATAACAAATAAAATGTATGCTCAGAATTACTTATTAGGAATAAATTATTACTTATTAGGAAGAGTTTCATTTAATAATCTTATCTAAAAGGACTATTTCTGCTTCTAAAATCTACCTTTACAATGATATCTACAATCTATTAAACCAAATGTCATAGTTAATTCAGGTTGTTAAAAGACAACTAACCTTCAACTAATCCTCATCTCACATATGTTAAGAACTGAAATTATTATTTGGATTTCCATGTTGCTCATTCTAAACCCAGTTAAACTTATGTTTATATTCATTACAAAGACCCTCATACTTGATCGTCTTATACCCTAGCAGTCATTACATAAAATGAAATCCAGAACAGCCTTTAATAAAAGGAAACTGTATCTCCTTGGTGTCCATGACACTTTTTCTTAAACACTGCTGTGATTCTAGCCATTAGAACAGTGCACATAAATAAGCACACAATATTTGTGGAATGGATGAGCAGCACTGTGGATGCACATTTTAAAATTTAATTTACATTATTATTTTATATTCTTATTTCTAATAGAAATCAGACAGCGGTAGAAAACATTAGATTTAAATTCCTAATATGTGAGTCATATTAAGGTCTTAAAGATTTAAGCATAATAACATATTTGAAAAGCCTCCATAAATATCATCTTGGGGTCCAACATTTGCAAGGTGACTTATTCATTTTTTTCTGAGTGATGATGTTTACTTTTTCTTTCGAATTGTAATTCTGACGATATCTTGACAATTTACAGATACAGAAAATAAATCATATCACTCTTAACTAAAGGTACAATTACTTTACTATATACACACATACTAAAAGATAAATTAATAAAAACCTGTGTGCTGGCATGACTCCATATCTGAGATACTCTATCTGTTTATCTGCTTAATAAATGTTACCAGTGTGTTGACTGAATTTCTGCTTCACCCGAAGTAAAGCAACCAAAATGCCCATAGCCTTTCATGGCCAGTTGGGAAAAGATATGCTCTATGTATAACAATAATCACAAAACAGGAGAATGGACAAAGTCTTAATACAGCCCAGAAGGAAAACAAAGCAAGGAAAAAACACACCGTGGCACTTACGACATCACAGCACAGAGTGGGTGCAAAGCACTGATGTTATATTCAAAAACCTACCTTGATGACTGACCCTAGCCCTTGACAATATTCGGCTTAAAAACACAATATTCATCAAACAAGTAAGAACCAGGTATTCTACTTTAAATCAGGGAATATATCTAAAAGCCGAAACTTTATCATTTATAAAACAAGATGGTGAAGATCAAATCATCAATCAGGACAAAAAAAAAAAAAAAAAAAACAGGCTCTGTGATAGTCTTTAAAATATCTTAAAGCACCTGAGAATTTTAGTCAAGTGAAAACAAAAGCAATAGTTAAATATGTTTCTAGAAAATTGAAACCCTGAAATAAATGCTCATTAAAAGAAAGTTATCCCACTGGACCCAACTTTCTTTGAACCACGCCCTGTGCATGCTAGTTTTATTTCAGAAAACATTCTGAGGTGCTTCATCCGAGGTGGATACATTCAGTTTTGGAATCTCCACCTCTTGGGCTCTGCCCCCTGAAAGAAAGGCGTAGTAGCCACACGGGTCTGGCTACCCTCCACCTGATGGCCTGGCAGCCTCTGGAAGCCACTTGTCTGGGAGGAGGAAGTACCTGTCATTCTCCGGAGACGCATGCTGGATTTGAATCCTGGGGCTAGGAGGTCGTCTCCTATCTAGGGAGGGGGACCATCTACCCCTGTTTGCCCAATGAACAAGACAGGAAAAAACAGGACATTTAGTAACTCCTAAAGTAAAAGAATATATGGAACAAGAGGACTGGAAAAGCACCCCAGAAAGGCAAAGTGTAGGCTTTTTGCTCCATAATGTATTCTTCAATTTTACAAGCTTTGGAAAGATAAATGATAGTGCTGTAAGAAAAGAAAACTGGTAGCCTTATATGTGAATAGACAAACTCATTTGGGAAGATGTCTGAAATATAGTTTAAGTGTATTTTTTTTTCTTTTCAATGTGGTTGTGTGTGTTTGCCTATCTATAGACACACATCTATGTATATGTGTATATATAACTTTACATATATGTATATAAAACTTTACAAGTATGCATGCTTAAGAATCTAGCAGATGTTGAATAAAATAGATTTAAGAAGCTGCCAGTGTTTACTTGATACAAGGTCTTGAAATTACTGGATTAAAGTGGCAAAGACGAGGTATGTGCATTTGATACAAAGCACAAGAAATAAACATACTCTCTAGTGTAGAAACAATGACACGAAGAACTAATTCATGGAAATGCTACTAGTGATATCTACACAAGTTTCCTTGGGGAAAACTGAAGGTTAATAATTGAAATTAAAATATTGTGAACAAAAACCACTGATGTATTGAAGTGAGAAATGCAGATAAACGCCACAGTAAAATAGCATTACCTTTAAAATAATCTGCTAATCTTAACTTGAAAAAGGATCTATCAGTGAGTTATATAGTTGTTTTCTTATTTCAGCATTTAGAAGTACACTAATTTTTTATGATTAGCAATCAAATAAACGTTCAAACCCTGGTTCATTTTTTTGTTGAACTATCTTGATATTAAGTCTGTGTAACTAGAAATTACAAACATCTGGGCAAATACTGAAAAGGGGTGGTAAGGGACTAAACAGCCTTATTTTGGAAATTTTAATATATTAGATAGGCACATTGCAAGCAGGATAATTCCTCTGCATACTGGCTTCCTCGTATGTAACAAGGGATCACTGAATGATATTTAAGACTCATATAACCGTAAGATTTTATAACAATCCGAAGAAGACCAGTCATAATATCTTTTAAAAGCCATCTTTCTTTGCCGTTAATAACTTGGCTTCCTGGATTTATCAGACAATCTGCACAAAAGCAGCAGAGGGCTACAGACATGACCAGGAGAGCCCTGGTCAGCAGGCGCTCACCTCTGAGAGCCCCCGGAAGTCTGTTCATCATCTCTCAGCTTTGGATGGATTCAAAGAGGGCTGTGCATAATCGGGACAGCAAGAAGAGATACTTGGTAGCAGAATTTAGGCAGAAGACAAAATGGTGTGGCATGGCCTCTGTAATGTGTTACATGTTTGTGAAATCAAAAATAAATTTGCATTCAAGTGAGTTAATTATTTTAAATGATTTAAATAGCTGGTCAATTTAATTGGAATGCTTGAAAAAATATCTTTTCACTGACTTCTGCTCTGCAGACACAATAAAGAAAAATATTTCTAACGTTTTTAAAGAGAATTACAGCTATAGTGTTTTCTACATGAAATTGTACTCAATCATGAGAAAGCTTAAGGTGTTCTTTGAAAATACACATATAGAGTCATTATGATTTTCTTTAAACATTTTTGAAGGAATAAGTAGTATTCACTTGACAGGATTATGAATAACCTTGCTTCCTGAGGCAAAATTCCAGTCCTTGTGTTTAAGTGCAAAAATTAAAGAAAATGCTATAATTATGAAACATGCAAGGAAAGCCATGAAGAAGAGAGACATACATTTAGAAGCAAGCCACAGCGAATGCAAGCTATTAAAAAGGAAATCCTGAAGAAACATTTAGCATCATACATTTATATCTGTACACTCAAAGTCCTTCTGAATATGCTGATATGCAGTCCCAATAAAAGGAAGGTTTGCTTTTCCCTTGGATCTTGGATATGATAAGAGAAGGATCAACTTATACCTATGTTTTCCCCCAAAGATCAAAGATTACCTAAGTTTTAATAACATACATTTATGAGCATTAAATATACTAATGTTTTATAATATTAAAATGTGTGCAACTTCTTTCTCTGTTTCTCCTGTCAAACAGATGAACAGGATCAAAATTAGAATCTTTATTCGTTATTACTGAATGAAACACCTTCCACATCCATTTTCATGCTAGAAGTGAAAAAGGCAGGCTACCCTGGGGGCATTCATTGCAAATCTGAACTAAAACAGCAGCTTCTTGATTTCTCTTTCCAAATCATCTTGCCTGCAAGCTACATTAATAATGCTTTAATCTCAGATACTTTAAACTTATTAATTCAGAAAGTCTGTTTGCTGAGAGTTCATCCTTTTCACTGGAGAAGGCAATGGCAACCCACTCCAGTACTCTTGCCTGGAAAATCCCATGGGTGGAGGAGCCTGGTAGGCTGCAGTCCACGAGATTGAGAAGAATCGGACACGACTGAGCAACTTCACTTTCACTTTTCACTTTCATGCATTGGAGAAGGAAATGGCAACCCACTCCAGTGTTCTTGCCTGGAGAATCCCAGGGACGGGGGAGACTGGTGGGCTGCCGTCTATGGGGTCGCACAGAGTTGGACATGACTGAAGCGACTTAGCAGCAGCATCCTTTTCACTGGCCTCAGAACAGGGGGCAAAGGTCACTATGATGGCTGTGGGACTGAAGGAACAGGCTGCAGAGGGGGTCCCTAAATAAGGGTCTACAAAATTTCGTTTGGCTTTTTTTGGCAGTGATATCAACTATGAACAGCACAGAATAAATAATGAATAAATATTTGCAAATATTTAAGTAGATAATAAAGAGGATAAGATTTGAGATTTGGGGGGTAATACTGGTGAGAAATAATGAGAAACTGAACTGAGAAATCAATAGTGGTAAGGCAATACAAGGACTTAGAACTGACTGTCCTCAGTAAGCAATCAAATAGTTCTTATGTTGGGGCTTTTCCCCACCATGGATATAGTGATAAAGTGAAGTTGCTCAATCGTGTCCGACTCTTTGCAACCCCATGGACTGTAGCCTACCAGGCTCCTCTGTCTATGGGATTTTCCAAGCAATAGTCCTGGAGTGGATTGCCATTTCCTTCTCCAGTGGGTTTTCCCAACCCAGGGATCGAACCCGGGTCTCCCGCATTGTAGACAGACGCTTTACCGTCTGAGCCACCAGGGAAGTACCTTAAACCAAATGCAAGTGTATTTAAATGTGTAACTAGTATTTATGCTAGCATGTGTACACAGCTTTCAGTGGTGCACAACTCTTGGCAGAGCTGCTTTAGTTACCTGAAAGAGAAAGTATTTGGAAATGCAAATCCTTCATTCCACAAGTAGCATACATAAAAAGTATCTGTGAAGTTCTGGAATATTAGAAACCAAACCTGACCAAAAGAGAGAATTGATTATATTTATTTTTATGGTCTATTCCCATTATTCATGGAGTTCTTTAAAAGATTTTCCCCAATACTATTTAAAATTAAAATTAATATAGGTACTTACATTTTAGAATAAGGTTTATCTATTTCATTTCAAGTTAACAGTTGTTAAGTTTTAGGCAGGAACTTCTTTATCTTAGGCCTCATATTTTCACATGGAGGGAAATTCTTTCAAGTCCTGCCTTGGGTGTCTGTCCACCACAAGGAGGGAGTAGGGGAAACTTTGTGGTAAAGAATCAGGCACAGATTACTTAGCCCTCTCTGATTTCCCCTTTAGAAATCAGTCTGCAAAACAGCAGCCTCTTGCTGAGCCATCAGGAGGCTTACGGCCTGAAGTCTAGCTCCTGAACTTGTTCACTGTATTTATGGTGATGACTAGATCTCCCACCTTGCAGTTCCTGGGTCTAGTTCAAAACTGGACACAGACTTGGGAGCAGAAAATAGAGAGTGTTTTTTAAGTGCCCTCAAATCCCCAAACTGAGCATTTACTAAGTAAAAATAATAATAATGCTATTGCAGCTAAGAGCAAGGGTGAATCAGATATGATCCCTGCCCTCCAGGAGGAAAATCTAGTAAAAGGAGAAAATTACATGCCTAAGGGAAATAGAAAGTATTTAATACTATGTTAATCCAGAAAAGAGCATCAGTAATTCTGCTTGGCAGAGAAAGGGAAGTGGGAGAGGAGGTTAGGAGAAGTTCTATGGGAGATATGGTTATTTGGCCCCCCTTCTGAAAAATGAGAATAAAAACAAAAAGAAAAGAGCATTTTAATTGTAACAGAAAGACAACTTCATATGAAAACTAACAGAATGATTAGTAGAGCTCATGAGAAATTTAGGGGGCAAGAATGAAATTTAGGAGGGAAGTGGAGGAGGATTTTAACATAATCAAGAGGAGGATCTGTTTTTAAGATTCTTGAAGGAGAACTGATAGGACTTCCTGTTTCATTCAGTGAGACAAAGGAGCAGGAGACGTATTTCCAGATTATGTGGATGGTTAGATGTCAAATTTGTCAAACCACAGGGACGTGTCAGAAAACAAAGCATTTTGCTGTCAAAGGGTGTGAGGAGAGACAGTGAATTTGATGCCCACAGGGTCTGCCAATCACTGAGGAACTTAGGCATTTTCAGGGGAAGGTCTGGCCTGACCAGCTACAGCGGACTGTGGCCCTCATATGTATTACTGCGGAAACTTTTGATAGACATTGAATTTCAGAGATGGGATGGGTGAGCAACAGAGAAAAGGTGAGAGGGAGACAGGGGGAAAAGAAACCTGTAAAGGAGACTGACTTGACACGGAGGCATTAGGGAATTTGTAAGTGCTCTTGAGAAAGCAAAGATTCTAGAGGCAGCAGTGACTGTAAGATGTTGTAAAATGCTGCTGGGCCGGTAGAGGCCAAGGTAACCCATGGCAGAGTTTTAGCACAGTTGGCGGGACTGCAGAACTTTCTGGAAGGTACAAAAAGGAGGTGGCAAGTATAGACTACTCTCTGATGGACTTTAGCAAGGCTATGGTTTCTGTAAAAGGTCTAAGAAGAAGATAAAGCATCCAAGAAAAGGACTCATTCTCCAGTGGCTCTAAAAATCAGTGTTTCCGGATACATAAGCGACATTCTGTTTGAAAATCTGGGAAAGGAAAGGCTAGGAGCAGACATGTAACTCACTCCTTTGAGATCAGGGACAAGGGGGAAGTGATGACCTCAAGCTGACCTTGACACAGAGGAAGGAAAGTACAATGACCTTGACCGGACCTTCTTGTAAACATGCAGTGGTATTTGCTAGAGAAAAGATGAAAGCAAGCCATTTCTAGTAGACATCTTCAGTTGGGTATAACCAGTCTTTCTGGTTATCTTTCACTGTAAATGAACCTCAAATTTCTTGACTTATGCGTCATGACTGGATGGGGCTAAGGGTAATATGTATTTTTTCTAGTTATGTAATCCACAGGATACATAACAGAGGTGCTCAAACACGGAAATGATCTCCTTTGAAAACAAGATTTCCATTGGCTTATATGGAAATTTATCTCTTAACCTGGGCCAAACCATTCTCCTGAGGAAGCCAAGGTCATTCTGACGGTTTGGGGGCAGTTCAGGAGAAGAACACGCTAATTGTGCCTGCTGCTCCTGTATCTTGGAATCATTAGGGACGTGTGACGGTGGGTATTGACTCAGCTTTAACAATTTCATGCTTTGTACTTACGCAGAACTTCCTTTGCTCCCAAGCTTAGTGAGGAAACTTCAGGAAAGCCTCCTAAGTAGGTAGAACACCATAGAAATGGTCATCGAGATGGCTGAGAATCAACAAACAGCTTCACCTCAACAGGTGATAAAGCTGTGGAAATGTGGTGCTATCTCAAGAAAATGAAATTATATTTCTAACAACTTTTCTCTAGCATTGTGTCTACTATGTACGTATCAGGCGTTAACCAGCTCTCTGCTCCATCACAAGAGCTAAGTAATCTGGAAAACCCTGGAAGCCTCCCCAGTGCTTTCATGTCCTGTCTGTGGATGGACAAGTGCATCTTCCAAAAAGCATAATGCCCCCACTGCTGGCCCTATTCTGTCCTGTCTTGAAGCTGTTCAGGGGTCTGAGCATGCATGAGCAGGATCTTCCACACCAAAATGCATCTATAATGTCTGCAAACTTCCTGATGAAAACACTTCTCATTTTAGTTTCTTCTTGACAAGAAACTGACCCCAATAAATTAAAGATCATTAGTAATACTGATTCTTGAATTCTTGCCCCTTTTTCATTTTAATGGGAAATTTCTCTCTCTTTTTCAACTCATAGAGTGAACATGAGTTTCAAGCATATTGTATCTTCTTCTATCAAAATTTAATATCACAAGTGAGTGCACTCAGACTTCACTATGACCTGTAAAATAATTGTGGCCGGATTATCCGCCTACAGGTTGGCCTGTTCTAAGGGTATTATCTGAGAGATTAAATTCAGCAGCATATGGGTTTGTGAATTCTATAGCTTCAGAGCAACAAGAGAACATGTGCTAGACAGGATTCAACAAAAGAATAACCTGTCGCAGTCCAATGCAGTGGTCACAGAGCACTGTGAAAAAAGGAAAGCAGAATATCTCACTAGCAGTTTTTAATTGATTATATGTTAAAATGATAACAGTTCACATACATAGCAAAGTATGAAAGTAATTTCACATCTTTAAGATGGCAAGCAGAAAATTTTAAATTATGCTTGTGACTCAAATTGTACTTCTATTAGAACTAATACAGATGATATTTAAGATGTCCGGGTGGTGTTTTGTCATCAGCGGTTCCACTGACTCATTCTACCCTTGATTTAACACCAACTCAAAACATATAAGGAGAGGGGAATGGCACCCCACTCCAGTACTCTTGCCTGGAAAATCCCATGGGCGGAGGAGCCTGGTGGGCTGCAGTCCATGGGGTCGCTAGGAGTTGGACATGCCTGAGCGACTTCACTCTCACTTTCCTGCATTGGAGAAGGAAATGGCAACCCACTCCAGTGTTCTTGCCTGGAGAATCCTAGGGATGGGGGAGCCTGGTGGGCTGCTGTCTATGGGGTCGCACAGAGTCGGACACGACTGAAGCGACTTAGTAGCAGCAGTAGCAGCAAAACATATAAGGAAATAATAATATGTAAATAATATAAAATATTTTTCTTGCTATTCATGTAACTGTTTGAGGAAGGGTAATATAAAACAAATGCGAACAGTGAAGCAATTTCAATTGTGCTTTTAGAAGAGCCCATAGTCATTTCAACTAAAATTTCTCTTACAAATGTAAAAAAAATACAAAATGTAAGTTAGATTCCATTGTTTTCTAACATAAATTTTGCCAATACAAAATAATACAAAATTCAAAAGCAGATTTTTTTAGAATAATCTTATGAAGACACTGAAAATGAATATGTCTACCTGAACCTATTATTCAATTCTAGAAATAAATGTTTCATAAACAAATGAATAGAATCAGACTATAAAGATTGCTAAAGCAAAGCTTTAAATAGCCTCAAAAGAAGAGGAAAAGTGGGTTACATTAACACAATGAAACACTTTTATTCAGGATTTGTGATGAGGTAGTATCTTATCTCCAGTGAATCACTTCTAATTGAAGAGAGATAACATTTATAACAAACACTATCAAATATGACCAAGTTTACTGGAAAAGAAAATTCTACCAGAAAATTAGCTGCTCACATAGGAGACAGGTTAACATGCGATCACTGAATACCTTTAAATGAAAATCAGACTTATTAATTGATCAATTAAAAGCGTTAAGCAAAATTATGTATGTGTGTATATAATGTGCATTTATTTTTGTAAGGCATCAGGAAATCTATGATAAGCATACCACATTTTGTTGTCAAAACATAATTTAATAACAACCTTCTCTATATCAAAGAGAAAGTTGATTTAAAAGAGTGAATGTGGAAGCACAAAGGAAGTACTCTATCTAAATAAGATTCTTGTTTTTGAGTTTATAGAAAATTGTTGTTGAACCTACAAGAACTATTTATCAGCAGATCTACTACGTGATTTTCCCCTTCAAATAACTCCCTTTCCCCGTAACCATATCAGCGTACTGAAGGCTCCCTGAGAGACGCAAAGAAAACCACAGAAAGGCAACAAAAGGGAAAAGCAGCAGCCAGAAGCAGTTACAAATCACATCACGCCATTCGCAACGACACGCGCGGAAATACGTGTATGTGTGCCCTCGGGCTCCCACACGTACACATATATCTCTGCATGGACTTGGACGGGAGTGGGGGGAGAGGCAGACAGGCGGCAGATGAACATGGATGAACAACCTGTGAAGCTCCGTGACACGAAACATAGTGATGGGGAAAATCATAGGAGATTAAGAAAGTCCTTACTGTATACCTTTCTCGTTCTGGTGAATGCAAACTAGCGTCTGGTCTCAAGCAGTTGGTACTAGCACTCCTCGCCCTGTCAAGGGAGGGCTGCAGGTCACTAGTGCCAGTGCATTGCGTCCAGGGTGGAGGAGGGAGACAGAAAACAGAGAGGAAGACCGGTTAGAGAGGAGCCCATCCAGGCCGCCCCTGCACACAGAGCGCACGATCGCTGCGCCGCGTTCGTCGGGGCTGAGCGCCGACAGGATGGCCATGCACAATTTTGTTTAGAAAGTGACACTAAACAAATATTATGCTAGAATTGCTTTGCATAATTTTTAAAAGGGTCTCAGACTGAAAATAAATAAATAAATAAGACTAAGTCACACTTACTCATGAAAAAACTGGATACAGAAAGCACTGAAACGAAAATGCCTAACACTCCGTTACCAAGGACAGATGCCACACCAAAACAAAATGAAGGACAGCAGAGGAGGAAATTTTTACAACTCAGCTACTCTGGATCAAACACTAGACAGGGGAGGTGGAAGGTATGACGTCCAAACGTCCTTACCCAACCAGAATCTCATCAGTAAACCTCAGTGCTCTTGAGTGAAAGCATTCATGGTGAAGGGTTTTGGTTTTGGTACGTGCAGGCAGAATTGAGCTCCACAAAGTAAAATTATCCAGAAATAAAATAAAATAAATTAATTCTCATAATTAAAATCAAGTAATACAGCAAAAAAAAAAAGATGACAATGACTAGAAATCTGACATTTGAGTAGATGTAGATTTCATTTAGAGAAGTATTCTAGCATAAGTTTTATAATTAAAATGATCTTATTTTTATTTTCAATTGCTTTTTATTAGTCTTTCTACACTGTTGAGTTAGTCTCTGCTGTACAGCAAAGTGAATCAGTTTTATATATATATATATATGTATATTCATTCTTTATGAGGTTCTTTTCCCATATACGTATTAAGTATTGAGAGTACTGAGCAGATTTCCCTGTGCTACACAGTAGGTCCTTATTAGTTATCTATTTTAAAAGACAGAAGTGTTTATATATAGTGTTTTATTTCTCAGTCCCAGTCTCCAAGTTTACCCTCCCCCTTCCCTCCCTTAAAGTTATTTTTAGAAATCATTAGTGTTTCTCTGTAGATAATTAATTTTAAGAGGAAATGCTAGTGTTTTATTAGAATATAAATTTGCTATTTTTAGTAGGCTGGGGATTAGGGATTAGTTTATAACTGAGACTCACTGTTAGGACTCTTACCTGTAAATATCCCAGTGAGAACAGGTCTCTAATAAGGGCATCTTAGGCGGTAATGTTTTATAGTGCCTAACAAGATGTCTGGAACGTGGCAATGGAGACACGCAGGAAACAGAAAAATATATATGAAGTGAGTTTTATTAGAATATGAAATAAGTAAGAGGCCTAGAAAACTAAAAAGATGAATCTTTCGTTTTTCTCAGAAGGACCACCTTGATTATTTGAAGGTAGGAACAGAACTATTAAGTATGGAATTACAGACATCTGTGTGCATAATTAAGATATTCTAAATTATAGTTCAAAAGCCTTAATTTGAAAAAGATCTGAAACCTATACTCTATCTAGTAACAGGCATGAAACTTACTATTTAACTCCTGATTTAATATTATACCTACTTCTTTGGAAATAACAACTCATAGTTAAAAGCACTAACAAAATAATTCATGAAACTTGGGAATTAATATGACTAAAAGTTAATATTCTAATAAAAAGGAAAATGCTAACTAGTATTTCAGGGAAAAGGCTGGTCATGGTACTGACCAGGCAGTAAGGCAGGGAAGATTAGGAGATGACTATAGCAGGGGCAAGTCCTTTCCACTTATCAGCTTTTGGATACAAACCCAGCAACAGGTAACAATCACTGGAAACTGGGTGAGATGGATATTAGCTGCAATCAGAATAGTAATTCTGATTTGGCAGAAAAAATGGCAGAAACAAGGCCCAATGGGGTTGTGGCTGTCTATAGGACAAACGAGTACCAGTCGATTAATTTTTTATAATTTAAATTTAATGATATTTCTACAAATTTAACTATCAATTATGAAAATCTATTGTCCATTTGGCTTACATTAAAGTTTGATAAATTGATAATGGATTAAACATTTGCTTAGGACATATGAAATACCAAACACCCCCCTTCCCAGTTTATTCATGTTTATGCTAATGGCTGAATCAGGAAATCTCTTAAAACATTGGTGTAAAATGTATTAAAGTACCACCTTCAAGCACCAATCAAGAACACTTAAACTGAAGCAAACGATTAAGTCTATCTCACAAACAGTAGAATCTTCTTCTCAACTCTAAACCTAAGGCAAATATTTTACAAAATAGGTTGCCATATAACTTTTCTAAGCAGTTGGTTCAAAAATGATTTGGGGAGGAGTACACTCTAATTGGGGTCAGAAGAGAATGGAAACAATGAAAAATAGCACACAGTTTACAGAATGAAGGTCCACGCTGACTTTGCCATTTATTGACTGTGAACCTGGGTGATTCAAGTCAAATCATCCAGCCTTTTTCTACATCTGTATCACGGGAGAAATAATCTTTAATGGGGACGCTGTCTGTGAGCATTAAATCAAATAACAGGTACAAAGGATCTAGGACACAGTAGGAAGCCACAGCATTTTCTGTACCACGTGACTTTCTCAGGACATGCTCTATGAAAAGATTATTTAATATGACAATAATAGGAGGGGATGAATTAAACGATATGGGACAGATATCTGTAGCACACAACTTTGGTATGCTTTGCATATAAAATCTAGGCACTGATTTTAATTTGCAAACTTTTCAAAATACGTTTGACTTGCAAACTCTTAAACTGGTTGAACTTTGTGCAAGACTAAGTGAAGTGAAGTCGCTCAGTCGTGTCCAACTCTTTGCGACCTCATGGACTGTAGCCTATCAGGCCCCTCTGTCCATGGGATTTTCCAGGCAAGAGTGCTGGAGTGGATTGCCATTTTCTTCTCCAGGCGCTCTTCCTGACCCAGGAATTGAACCCGGGTCTCCTGCCTTGCAGGCAGATGCTTTACCGTCTGAGCCATTAAGACTACCTTCCTTGTCAAATTTTTTTGGGAAAAAAAAAAAAAACAACAAACTAGTTTAGTGGAAAACTTCAAATAGAGCTGATTTTGAATCCTTGATAAGTTACATATCAAACAAAACTTTCTTATCCTCTTCCCTCAACTGGGAAATGAAGATAATAATATTAATTTGATACAACTTTGTCAGGATGGTAAGAAAAAATACATTAATTAATTAGCACAGTTCTTCCTAGTCAGTGAATGTTATTTTCCTTGTTTACTGAAAAGTAGTAAACCCACAGGTTTTATTCTTAAAAGTTCTATGTGAATATGACAGGCTGTATCTTGAAGATGAAATTTTACAAAATGATGAAACTACTACTTTATTTTATTGTGCATATTATGATATTTTACCTTGAGAAATGAAATATAAGGGAAAGAAAAGCAACATATTTAGTAATTCTATGTATATTATTGGTGTAAGAGTGTTAAAAATACCCACACTTTGGTGCCTAATAAACATGAAGGCCGTATTTTGTTTTTGTTTTATGGTTGGAGTCATGTCAACAGGAATATGAGAAAACTTTCTGAATCGGTAAAGAAATCATTCCTATTAAACTGTTTCTCAAGACAACTAATACTAAAGCTGGAGACTTCAGCATTATAAAGAACCTGAGATGATTTTTATTATAGTTATGATTTTACATTATTTATCCAATTTGGAAGCAGGACTGACATTCCTCACTTTTCCCTGTGGCACTGCACACAAAGCTGTTTTTATTTTGAGGCAAGTTTTGTGCGTGTGAAACGTTAGGGCTCATTTGTATTAAGCACTTACTTGTGGTAAGCACATGTGCTTACCGTGGTCATGGTAGTGACCATGTTCACAAGCTCAGCAGAAGCCCGTGTCTTCAAAGACACAATAAACCTGCACATGCGCTGGCAGGATTTCCAGTGCAGCTCTCTCGTCCTCTTTCCTACCTACTCTTCACTGGCCACAATATTTGAGTTTATCTGCGTGTTGGTTTGTTTGCTTTACTGAATTACTACTTCTTTCCCTTCTATTAACTCCATACTGACAATAAATACACACCGATTATCCTGTAAGTAATCTGTAAGATGGTTTATCTGGGATATGAGATCTAAGCGGTGTAATAAGATGATAATAAAGCTCTAGGTTCCAATTTCGAGGAGGGTATTATGCCCCCTTTGGTCTCATCTTTAAAAAGCCTTCATACTCTCATGCGCTTTCAGGAGAACGTTTGCAGTGGAGCACTTCTGCACTGGTGAGGGCATGAAGGACTGGAGGGCTTGGAAGTTTACATGTCAAATATCTTCAATCTTTACCAAGATAGGAACTGAAGCTCAGCGATTAAAAATGAAAACGGTCAAGATTTTATTAAAATCAAACGAAGAAAACAACAATAGAATATGAAACAGACAAAAATTTAAAAAAAAAAAAGGCTAAAACAAAGCTAACTTACAATGATGTAAACAGCAACACTGCCACGCAGATCAGACTTTTGTGACTTGATGGGTGTATGTGGCAGGCCTGGGGACCCCTCAGAGCGAGGTTATAGAATTTTAATTGCAGAAATCGGTTCCTTGGTTTTGGGAATGTGTAAACAGTTCTGCAGAAAGGCTCATTAGCCTCTGGATTTTGAATGTGCAAACAGAAAAGCAGTCTGCCTGGATTAGAATTCAAATATGTTGGAACCTTTTCCACAACCTCCATATAAGACAAAACCAATTGAATACTGGGTAAATTAATTTTACGTATTTGTAATCATACCGCTGAGGGGAGATGGAAGCAGAGTCGAATGGAAAGAGTCATCACACACAGTTACTTCACCAAATTCCTGTAGTTACCTGGTGGTGTGTAGGCATTCTGCACTTCGTCCTCGTTTTGCTCTGGGAAGCATGAGAAGCTCACTGCACAGACAGGATGGGTGGTGAGTGAAACAGATAGGTCATGAGGCATTAGATGACATGGGTTTTGCCAATGGTATGCCGATGACAACAGGAAAAGGGAAGAAACCAGATTGTCTGCACTAGCATATTTGCTTGAGAGTTCAAACAAAAATAAACATGA
This sequence comes from Budorcas taxicolor, assembly GCF_023091745.1. Taxonomy (NCBI): domain Eukaryota; kingdom Metazoa; phylum Chordata; class Mammalia; order Artiodactyla; family Bovidae; genus Budorcas; species Budorcas taxicolor. The sequence goes on from NC_068923.1 coordinate 2,319,678, forward strand.
CAGTATTTTTAAAAATTTAAACAATAAAGTGCAAACATTATGGTCAAAGTCCTAGCTGTTGCTGATTTGCTATTCTATTTCAAAGTGATTTTATAGAGTATCAAGAAAAAACTTAAATGGATCCCTTCCCATGTAAGACACAGAAATCTATTTCCAATTCTAGACATTTGGTTATTTTAATAGCTTTTAAAAGCCCTATAACTCTGGCTTTTCTGCTTCTAATGGGACCTCTAGATCCTTTCATTTCTTTTTAGCAACTCAAAGCATGATGGATTTCTCGGCTCTTACAGCTACTAAAATGCAACGTCTCATTTTCTGTTGCTCATTTTCTGACTAGGAACATGCTTGATTAGGAATGTTTATCTTAAAATTGATACTTTTTCTACACTCAAATTCTTTCACTCTATTGAATGCCCTGGTCTAAAAGTCCTTTTTTATCCCCTCCTTCACATAAATTCACGGTGGCCCTGGTGACTGTCAACAAAGGGAGCCTCAACTGACGTCACTCCACCCTGAGTAGCCTGGAACCCTACTCTGGAGAGCAGTGTTAAGTCCCAGTAAGTTCCATCACCCCATCCTGAAGGTCTTGGCCCCACTCCCTCTACGGCAGGGTGACCATTACAGAGCTAAAAGGCTATCTGTGAGTTCTGTGTCCTTGATTATTTGGCAAAAAACTGGCCACCGAGTACCACTCTCCCTTCCTAACCCTCCCTAAAAACCGCTCCACTTCAAAAAGCCAGAAGACACTATCCAACCAGCTGGGGACTCTAACAACTAAATCAAACCCTGAGCTAGTGGGCAAGCATATCCTACACGAAGAGGGTTGGCCAGAGGAGCAGGTCTGTGGAATGTGGAACAATGGAACCAGAACGCTGATTTTCAGTAACTGTAACAGGAAGTACCTTGTTCATAAATAAATGCAGAACTAAGTTTACGTACACATCCATAGAAGAAAGAGTCCATTTCAACATTTTGTACGTTAGACATTTTAGGTTACTACATTTTATGAAAAGCAGGTGTACTAAAAAATATTGCTATTGAAGTTCTCACAGATACTGTGAAAGTAACAGTCTATCAGATGACCTGCACTTTTTTATTACAGAAAAAACATAATTTTGCAATTATACAAATAATATTCCTAAGACTGAAATACACAAAAAAATAAAATATTTAAAAGTAGCTTATATAGTCTCTCTTCTGTAATTTAGGTTATGTAAGTCAACAAAAAACTATATTTAAAACTGGCTAAATATAAATTCTGATTGTGTAAAATAGTGCACATTGTATGACAATATACTATTAGTCAAATATTTCCTAAAGGTGCATTTCTATTAGAATATCTCAAAAGTCATTCCCTGGGAGAAGTTCAGTTTTGAAAGATGGAATTCTTTTACTGTCTTTTGTGCTCTGCTAAGACATCTATCATATATGAAAACACGGCAAAGAAAATGTATCATGTTGAGATCATAATGTGAAAAATACCTGTCTTGTTCTGATAAACACTGACTGTCCACTTCTCTGATTCTCTGATCAATCGGGCTTCGGGAGGCATCACGGTGTCTGGTTGGAGAACGTGATCTTCTTGTTGGATGAATTTCATCTAAACTCCTAAAATGATTACAAAAAATTTTATGTATCAAAAGGTAACATTTTCCCCAAGCAATCTGACAGACTGACAGGAAAGAACTGATAGTAATTGGCAAACAACTGACATGGCTTGTAAACCTCTGGCCATATCCCCAAACGCCTGTTTTAAAGGTATTTATTGTCTGTTGTTGCTTGGCCTGTGCTGTATTTCCCCAATCTCCTTTTGAACTACTATCAAAAAAGGACCACAGTTTTCATCTGCATACTTAAATAGAATTTCAGGACTGCATTTCAGGGTCAGGTGAAGTACAGAAGGACATTCTTTATGGTTTATATGCTTTTCCAAACATTTACAGTGCTTCAAAGAGACAGCACCAAATTTCTTAAAACTACATTCTGCCTTTTAACCTTGTTTTCTCTGCCACTTCTCTGCCCAAGCTAATTTATTATGCTACAATTTCTCCCAACAGGAGAGAAAAACAAACAAACAAAAAAAGCAAAGAGAATACAAGACAGTGATTCAAAAACTGTGCTTGTGACATTAACTTCTTGCACGCCCTGGGAGATGTGTTGAGATTGGAGAACAGAATGTTGCACAGGTTGGGTCATGAATAAGATGGCATTTTGCCTACCCAGGGTTCTGAAAAATAACTGACCAAACCGTTCTTTCATTGCCCTTAGAGTGTCCTAGCAGTTTGCACGTTATTATAACAAAAATGCGCTGTCAGCGCTTCCCCGGCGGTTCACTGGTAAAGAATCTGCCTGCCAATGTAGGACGTGCAGGAAATACAGGTTCGAATTCCTAGGTCAGGAAGATCCCCTGCAGGAGGAAATGGCAACTCACTTCAACCTTCTGGCCTGGGAAATCCCATGGGCAGAGGAGCCTGGCGGGCTACAGTCCATGGGGCCTCAACGAGTCAGACAGGGCTGAGCACGCATGCACATAATGTAAATAAAGTCCCGTCAAGGATGCAAAGCCCTTCTCAAAGCCTACCTCTGTAATGGCACATTTGGTAAACGTGACCGTGGCCTCCCCTGATCATCGCCGCGATGAGGAGACACCGACCGTGAGCGGTGATGAGTTGTTCTCTGCTGCTCTGGCACGGTTAATGTTGAAGGTTTGCTTTCTCGAGTGCTAGACCTATAACCTACTGGTGAGAGTACACACGAAGAACAAGTCAATATTCTTCTATAATGTCCATGCTAACGTGGCGACGTCAAATTATACCCAAAGCAGCCACTGACCTATGGAGGTAAGTGCCATGCAATCAGTATTATCAGGCTTATCTTCAAAACTACTAAGTACACGTATGGAGTGTAACATACACATGCATGAGGAGCAAGCAGAGTTTGGCTCAACTCAAAGGTTACCATGGAGATACTGACATGAATATGACAGATGATGCCTCAAAATCATGATGAGTTGGGATACCGGCTTAATTTAAGCAAAGAATTGGTGATTTTTTTTCAGCAATACAAATCAAGGATTTGCCAGTGAACTGTTATTCATATACAGTCAATGCTTAGAAATGTGGTGCCTTTTTAAACTGTGTTTTAAATTGGTGGTGCCTTTTTAAATTGTGTTTTAAATTGTGATTTTTTTCATCTAAATGGCAATACATGTTATTTGGGTTTCAGATGGCTTCAATAATAAGAAAATAAATTCAGTATCATACCAATTTTAATGATCAAAGAAGAGTAGCAGGTCTTCACTATTACAAATACTGATTGTGAATTTTGTGAACCACAGATAATATGGCAATTTTCAAATGAAAATATGGTACTGGTGGAGATGACTATGGAAATAATACAGAACAAATTAAACCTCCTAAAGAAATAATAATCAAATCTACCCCAGACATGAAACTATTCCACAAATGTGCTATTAAACTAATTAAGTTAATAGTTCAAGTTAAAAATAAATTTTAACAGTCATGCTCCCATGAAACAAAAAGGTTTTTATGATCTCTGATTTAGTTAAACAGCAATCTCAATTACACAGTAACAGGTTAAGTATTTTTCACAAGGGTCATTGTCACTATTGTTGTAAGAAAAGTAAAAATTATGTGGCCAAAGGAAAAATAACTATATTTACAACTACATAAAATGTACACAACCTATGAAAACATTAAATTTAACATAAAATTAACTAATGCTCATCAGCCTGACTAATGCTCATCTATTTACGTGATAACTCCCACATCATTTTTAAAGGCCATGTGACATCATTTTTAAAGGCAGACTAAAATTCCCCAACAGTGTATCTGTTATGATTGTATAATCTTTTGACCTCGCTTAGCATATAAGGAAGGTCTTTAGATATTTCATAAAGGCTGGTTTGACAATACTGACACCAAAGAAATTCAGCCATTTTGTCACTCTCTAAAAACATCTAGCAGCTGGTGCTACAAGATGCACTTGAAAGGAAAAAAAAAAAATAAATAACTTCCAAGCAAGTTTTCCATTCCAAGGAGAAAGCTAAATTTGTACCATTACTCTGAAAATTTGTAAATTAAGAATGTTTGTTTACATTAAAAAGTCCAGAAGCACTATATTGTGAAAACAACAGTAAACTTGGTAGCTTTTGGTGTTCTTATTTTGGAGATAGGGAATGGCGGGAATGTTTGAAATGTAAACAGTAGTGATGCAAAATCATTTTCATTTAGTATTCATGCAAAAAAGTAATAATTACATACTGGTACAGTGGTAAAGAAACTGCCTGTCCATGCAGGAGACTCAGGTTTGATCCCTGAGTCGGGAAGACCCCCTGGAAAAGGAAATGGTAACCCACTCCAGTACTCTTGCCTGGAGAATCCCATGGACATAGGAGCCTGGCAGGCTACAGTCCATAAGGTCACAAAAGAGTTGGATATGACTTAGTGACTAAACAACCACAAAAACATCAGTAAACAACCAAATAATTATAAACATAAGTGCTATTAGTTTATAATTTCATATTCTTTCATTTTATAACAAAAAGAAAAGCAATTCGTGTATTATTTTTAATTTCACGTAGAGTTTCCTTGTTCAGGAAATTGTAATATCAAGCCTAGAAAGAGATCAACTAAATATACATGTAATATTTATTATATTAGCCCTTCATTGGCTATTCTGCCTCATCATAAAAGTATGAAGTTTTAGGTGAATAAAATATGAGAACCACCCGGAGAAGTACATTCTATTTAGATAAGTTGGAAATCACAGCATTAAGGTAATTAGCAGGAAAAATTTTTTGTTAGAAAGATTTGATAACAAGACCCCATTCCTATCAGGAATCATCTGATTTCTATTAAATATGCTAAGGGGTACCATTTACAACTACCTTCCCCCTTTCAATTTCATAAAAAATATTCTATTGAATTTTGTGTGGAACTTTCCATGTAGAGTGAGTGTGTCTAATTATTCTGATTCTTTAAGAAACCAACAAACTCAGAAAGCAAAACATGAACTGTAATCCACAATTATCCACTATTATTTAAAACCCTCGCTGATGGTCTGATATCAAGGGGTAATCTAAGTATACAGATATGCACAGAGCCAGATTTATTGTTATTAAGGGTATCTGTCACTTCATGCAGCAATCAAAGACTATATCTTCTCTGAATTACAGGGAGCAAATGAAGCCTAATTTAAGGGAACTCTCCATAATATTCTCCCAGTTTTAATGAAGTCGTAAAAAATCTTTAAATTGTAAGCTCAGTCACTAGTGTGGCATCTGTCTATTGGCATTTACCAAAATCGTTGCCTTCAAATTAGGTGCATACCTGTCTGAGGAATTATGCAAATTAAGGGGGCATATGTCAAGATCATCCTAAGAAAATGTTCTTAATATCCTAACATGTTCTCTTAATTTTTTTTCTCATTTGAATATCTCCCTATTTTTCATTAGCAAATAAAAGGAACAGGGTTAGTGCCAAGAAAATAAATCTTCACTAATTGGTTTTGCTCACTTTCTGACTAGAGTCAGGTGAGAAACAGATGTGAACTGCAAAGTATCACAAAGATTTTCCTAATTTATACAGTAACAAAAGACACTGACTTAAATAGTAGACTTTTCTAAAGCACTTCCTTTTTGTAAAACATACATACACATTCTAGGTAAAATCATTCTACGTATAATCAGCACATCACAAAAGCATTGAAGTTAAGCCATGCCACATGCAATTTAAACCCTGCCATGCACATTTCTCGGTATATTCCATGGACGGCTACATTATTTCCAGAAACACAGGAAGGAAAATCACAGAGATACAATATAAAACATAGGAGACTGGGATTTTTATTTAAAAATTAACTATATCTTTTCAGAATTCATATTTTCACTTCTGCTCAGAACATTTTGAGTTGACAGTTTTAACCTCACGAGCCATGCTTCTAAAGGAGAACCTATCTAATTTAATTTAAGGGGGATGTTAACGAATAGTTACTAGTCCATTTCACGCTTTCTCAATAATTTGGAACACAAGTCACCATGGAATAATATCATTCAGACTTCTCTGTGCTATAGATCTGTAGCGTGGGACCCAGGGAAGTCAGGAAACCCACAGGACAGCAAGCACAGAAGCACCGTGACGCCGCCACGCTCCCCCCACGCACCTGGAGGGACCACTCCAATCGCATCATCAACCTCATAGTCTGACATGTCACTGTCACTGATTCGCTGGGACCCTGCACGACAGGAAGGCAAAGAGATACCTCTGCGTCTGCTCGGGTCAGGAAATGTGGAGGGCATGGTCAGTTTTCTCTTTAAATGCTAATTACATTACTACTAAACACTTTATTTTTAGTGAGTGAAGTATAATGACTTCAATGTCTCAGGGTGCAAAAAAGTGATTTTCTTGTACATATAGATTCTGCGAAGTTCATGTGCAAGTTGATTTTCAAGTACTTGTTCTCCAAGGACACCATGTTCTCAGCATCCTTATAATCGCTGAAGACACACATAAGAAAGAAGATTTCATAGAACAGTATTTTGACTTTGCAAATTATTCTTTAATTAAGGTCTATAGCAAAGTGCATACCGTTTTCTACCCACTTATACACCCTCTTGCACAGTGCAGGCAGGATGGGGCTGAGTGGAAAGGTTCAGAGAGACCTTTCTTGGCTGGGACTCCGCGGAACTCACGTCATTGAAAGGACATCAGGTCCCTTTATAAATATTTATGCTTAGCCTTCAAAATTAGCCATTACACTGCATTAAAGATTTAACCTGAGGAAATAATTCACTGGAGAAGCACAAATATGACATGTTTAATTATATGAACATTTGAACTATTATTTGAACATTGATTCCAGGTTACCAAAATGAGGCTTCTAAGTTTCATTTGTCCAATAAGAGATTTAGTCATAATTCAAAAATTAATAAATAAATGCAGAAAAAGTACTTTTTTTCCCTCCAATCATCAGATGAATAAAAGAAAACAGATTTTACAATGTTTTTGAGAAAATGTTTCTTACAAATAATACTAAAATATCCAGGAATTATATGGTTATTGAGATATTCTACACAGCAGCCCATCAATTAAGGCAATAACTGCCCCATCAGTCAGCCAATGAACAACTCCATCAGCACAAAGGATTATAATTCACAGGTTATAAACTTTCGCCTCTGGAATGGCTCTACTATATTGTATGTATTACTTGCACTGGGAAAATGGAGAAAATGGTCTTGCCAGGCTTCTTTATATAGATGACTAATTTTTCAATAATCTCTAATGAACATTTGAAAAAATACCCTGAACGTCAGTATGGAACTCAGACCTAAGATCACAACTGCTCCTGGCCACTGAGCAGAGCGTCCACCTACTTTGCAGCTTCTTGCTGGCGCTTTCACTGTGCGGGTGTCGCCGCGGCATGAAGGGTGATGGCTGAGGCAGAGGTAGTGAAGATTCGTCATGAGTCTGAAGTTTATACCAATGTGGCTCATCGTCTAGAAGCGCTGTTTCCAACTCTATGAGGATCTGAAAGGACAGCCCTCGGGTTAGATCAAAGCTTTTCACAAAGCATAAGGAAGCAGCCACTATAACGCACGCTGAAGAAGCTGCACGAAGCATCTCACTCGGGTCTTGATCACTCACCTCTCCAAGGAACTCACTCTCCTCTTCCTGCACCCTGGGCTGGTCCCACACGGTTATTTCCAACATCCGTTCTCTAAAGTCTCTACGATGCACGTGCGAATAGACAAAAGTCTGATTCCACTTTGGTTCGAGGACTTTCTTTACTGTTTTGGTTCTCCTTTTACTTTTATCACTGAAAGGTAAGTATGCTTTATAAATGAAAAAGCAAACGCAAGTATATGCTGCCACCTACTGTAGCTCCATGCAATACTGATCTTGGAATATTTTTACCATTTGTAATTTATACCTGTTATATAAAAGTCTGAAAAGACAGTTGAGTTTAATACAATTCTAGTTTTAACTATGATAGAAGCAGTTGTTACGATTATAGACACACACACACAAGGGTACAGGCTAAATGATGTAGCTATCAAAGACCAATAGATGTAGAAACAAGGTAAGGAAAAAAGTTTAAATTGACAGGTTATTTTAAAGAAATATAAGGCTTGAGGGAATTTTTTATGGGCAATATGTAGCTTATCCCCCCACAGAGAATTACCTATTATATTTTAAGATTATATCAAGGTGTACAAATATGTGCAAACTCAACAAAATATAAATAATTAAGCATGTGGAAATTTTGGTATATCAATTATACCTCAATAAAACTTCAAAAACTAAATGAAACTATATCCCAGGAGAAGAAATTCTACTTTTTCCATAAATAAAGATTTTTGCATATTAAAAAAATGTCATACCTTCTATCTGGAAGAAAATACATTTTTACATAGGGATTCCTGGGACGCCCATCTACTCTAGGGGGTAGGTCTGTGGCTTGCAGAACATTGACAATCAGTTGGTGGCCCACCTTGTCATACCACAGCTTAACCTAAGTGCAAGGGACACAAAGATTACCATTTATAAAAATCACAAGGAATTAACATTTCAAAAAAATGTTATATTATTTTTGAAGGACATTTCAAGTTGCAAAATACAACTGAATTTTCAGCAAAGAATACCAACATGAGCACATAACCACTTTAGAACTTGACTTTCCTCTTCACACATTTTAAACATGACTTACAATAGGCAGGCCTGCAGTGTTAATATATACTCTTATGCCGTGTGATTTAATAAAAATAATGGCAAAAATTTTAGAAACAATAATAAGGGAAGAGGGGAATATTGAAATGATTACTCTTGTTTTTAAATGCTCAATGCAACTGTTCAGTGTGTGATCACTCACCTAGAACCAGACATCCTGGAAGTGAAGTCAAGTGGGCCTTAGAAAGCATCACTACGAACAAAGCTAGTGGAGGTGATGGAATTCCAGTGGAGCTATTTCAAATTTTGAAAGATGATGCTGTGAAAGTGTTGCACTCAATATGCCAGCAAATTTGGAAAACTCAGCAGTGGTCACAGGACTGGAAAAGGCCAGTTTTCATTCCACTCCCAAAGAAAGGCAATGCCAAAGAATGCTCAAACTACCACACAATTGCACTCATCTCACATGCTAGTAAAGTAATGCTCAAAATTCTCCAAGCCAGGCTTTAGCAATACATGAACCGTGAAATTCCTGATGTTCAAGCTGGTTTTAGAAAAGGCAGAAACCAGAGATCAAATTGCAAACATCCGCTGGATCATGGACAAAGCAAGAGAGTTCTAGAAAAAAAACATCTATTTCTGCTTTATTGACTATGCCAAAGCCTTTGACTGTGTGGATCACAATAAACTGTGGAAAATTCTGAAAGCAATGGGAATACCAGACCACCTGACCTGCCTCTTGAGAAATCTGTATGCAGGTCAGGAAGCAACAGTTAGAACTGGACATGGAACAACAGACTGGTTCCAAATAGGGAAAGGAGTATGTCAAGGCTGTATATTGTCACCATGCTTATTTAACTTAGAGGCAGAGTACATCATGAGAAACGCTGGACTGGAAGAAGGACAGGCTGGAATCAAGATTGCCAGGAGAAATACCAATAACCTCAGATATGCAGATGACACCACCCTTATGGCAGAAAGTGAAGAGGAACTCAAAAGCCTCTTGATGAAAGTGAAAGTGGAGAGTGAAAAAGTTGGCTTAAAGCTCAACATTCAGACAATGAAGATCATGGCATCTGGTCCCATCACTTCGCTGGAAATAGATGGGGAAACAGTGGAAACAGTGTCAGACTTTATTTTTTTGGGCTCCAAAATCACTGCAGATGGTGATTGCAGCCATTAAATTAAAAGATGCTTATTCCTTGGAAGAAAAGTTATGACCAACCTAGATAGTGTATTGAAAAGCAGAGACATTACTTTTCCAACAAAGGTCCGTCTAGTCAAGGCTATGGATTTTCCAGTGGTCATGTATGGATGTAAGAGCTGGACTGGGAAGAAAGCTGAGCACTGAAGAATTGATGCTTTTGAACTGTGGTGCTGGAGAAGACTCTTGAGAGTCCCTTGGACTGCAAGGAGATCCAACCAGTCCATTCTGAAGGAGATCAGCGCTGGGATTTCTTTAGAAGGAATGATGCAAAAGCTGAAACTCCAGTACTTTGGCCACCTCATGCGAAGAGTTGACTCATTGGAAAAGACTCTGATGCTGGGAGGGATTGAGGGCAGGAGGAGAAGGGGACGACAGAGGATGAGATGGCTGGATGGTATCACTGACTTGATGTACGTGGGTCTGAGTGAACTCCGGGAGTTGGTGATGGACAGGGAGGCCTGGCGTGCTGCGATTCATGGGGTCGCAAAGAGTCGGACATGCCTGAGCGACTGAACTGAACTGAATGATTATAGCATGGCTAAAGGCATTCTGCAGCGCCACTTGTGGCTGAAACAAAATGTCTGATGCTAAAAACAGTATACTGAGATAACTTGGAAGAGGTCAGGAAACACATCTACTTTAGGCATCTTTATACCAGGTACTGCTGCATTCCTCATTTAATTTTCAACTAACCTATTACAGGTTAATTTTCATGAGAGGAGGAAAGCGAAAAGGAAGGTAGCCTGCATATATGATTCCTTCAAACCAATTAAGACCGAGTGATATTTCTATTAACTAAGATTCATGATAGCATGAATAAAGAAAACCAGGAAAAGAGCAAACTGAAACATTACTGGCAAACTGTGGATAAAGTCAGGGCAGTATCTGTACTGGCAGGAGACAATGTTAACTTTAATTCTTCTTTTTTTTTTTAAATTTAGAAGTTAGCTTTGGGTTTATGGTTAAATAAGAACTATTAGGATAAGTTGTTTAATAGGTACTTATTGTAATATATTTAAGAGTCATTGTAACAAAATAGGCTAATTTAACAAGGGAGTAGTAAGGAGAAGGCAATGGCACCCCACTCCAGTACTCTTGCCTGGAAAATCCCATGGATGGAGGAGCCTGGTAGGCTTTGGTCCATGGGGTCGCTAAGAGTTGGACACGACTGAGCGACTTTACTTTCGCTTTTCACTTTCACGCATTGGAGAAGGAAATGGCAACCCACTCCAGTGTTCTTGCCTGGAGAATCCCAGGGACGGGGGAGTCCAGTGAGCTGTCTATGGAGTTGCACAGAGTCGGACACGACTGAAGCAACTTAGCAGCAGCAGCAGCAGTAAGGTAAGAGACAGATTAAGAATTCAAACCCAGATCTGTACCAATCCATATCTCTGTTCTCAGTTAATTCCAGAGATGTGTTTTTCATAAATCTGAGAAGGATTTTTATCCCTCCTAAAATGAAGGTGGTGTGTATGAGAGATACTCACACATCCTGAACAGTGGCACAGAGACTAGGCAGAGATCTAACCTACTAAAAACATAAGCTAAAACCAGGTAAGGTTTTAAAAACAGCAACAATTTTACAGCTACCTTTTTTATTTACTTAAAACTAAGAGGAGAACAGCAAAAAATAGACTATAGAGATCCACACATTTCCGACATAGCAGAAGACCAGCTACTATAGAACTGTGTGAAGCAGGATTTTCTATTAGCTATTAACACAAACATCCTGTATTAGCCACAGCTTCTTGACTTCAGCTCTTCCCAGATCACATATAAGACAATAGTGAAGAAAACTGTAGCTTTTTCACACTAAGATCAGTAATGGAGAGTTTTGTCAAATGTCTTAAGAAGTTAAAAAATATGTTAACTTTAAGTTTTCCAAGATCCAGGACAATGAGGTTGTTAAGTAAACAGAACACGACTTTCTGCGTTTATTATATCTAACCAACTACTTACCTTAGAAACTTTCATCCAACACACACAAAAGTAATTGATAGTTTATTTTCTTAAGTTATCACTTAATGTTCAGCACATCTGGCACATTGTAGGCACTCCATAGATATGTTCAAATACATATGTGGGTAAAGGAACAATCTAATAAGTGAATGAAAAGTTGATGAGGTAGATGATGCCGTGAAATGATTCTGACTATGTCACAGGCTTCAAGGAAAGCCACACACTTTAAAGACAGAAGCAGAGCAGGGAGCTGACTCTAATGGTCAGCAACAGGCACTGCAAATACATACAGAAAGTTGTCCTGGTAATACTTGTGGGGCATCTTTGAGAGCTCCAGGGCTTGTGGGAGAAATTACAGAAATGGAAGGCCTTTCCATCTTCTGAGACTCAAAGGAACTAGAACCTAAAATGAGGGGGAAAATTAAGTACTTTTTAACAACATAATTATAACCTATATGTGAAGAATACATATTTTTCATGAAATGTTAAGTGCATATGCTATTGGTATACAATCAGAATTCAGTGCCACCCATAAGAGCAGAAACCACTTTCAGTGGGGAGGTCGTAGAAAGTTATTCTCATGTGTTCTTGGATTGTCTATTTTAAGGGAATTTAAAGTGATATAAACACATATTGGATTTGTTTGCTTCACTCTGTTAGCACTGACTTTCTAAGTTTCTAGAGGGTATTGTCCAATGTAGGTTCTTGTACAGCCTTACCCATAGTTAAAGGCTTCATGCTTTAATGATAAGAAAGACGGTACCCATTATGTTAATTATCTTAGGATCATCTATGATGAACTGCCCTCACTGAAATTAAAATGAATGCACCAATCATATAATTTATGAGCTGCATCTAAGCTGAAACAGTATTCATCACTCTTTTAAAATAAGAGTTCCACCTCTTTTGGTTGTGATCTTACAGATCTGTCTCCTGACTGTCTGAGGATGCTGTCTAGTGATTCACCTGTGGAGGAGGGACGGTGGCTTCCCACACAGCACTGCAGTGAGGGTCTTCTCCCCCCTTTCAAATGAAAGTCCATTTTTCCTGGGTCACTGATAAAGTGTCCACAACCAGCAGGATGAGCGTCTGCAGAATGCTATATCCCCAGCAAGTATAACCTTGAACCCATAGCCATCAAAACTTAGCTTTACTGAGAAAACAGTATGTATGAACTTTTTCCCAAGAGTACGTCATCCACACTTTTTTCCATATGCAAATTATCAATACGGTTAAATTAAATCACAGTGTCATTTTGCACCTTCCAAAGACTTAAATATAAGATACAGTGCTATAAAATTCTTTGTTAACTGTGTCTCCTTGATGAATATTCTTAGGATAATTTTCTTCTTAGTTCTCAGACATTGTTGCTTCTAACAGTACCTTTCTAATATTACACACTTAAAAAAAAAAAAAACCACACACAACAGCAACATTGTAAATTATCCAGTTGGTCCAATTTCTCTCTTCATATTAGAAAACTCAAAACCAACCGTGGGTTCATGTCTAGCAGGAATGTGGAACATGATGCTATACATTTGATTAACTCACCTGATTCCTACTTCCTTGTTCATCCCACCCATAAATTTCCTTCTTATAACTATCACTTGTTTTCTCCTAAAATCACTGTTCCAATAAGCTAGGTTACATAATAACACTTGGTGATAAAGCCCTAGTATTATCAACTTAACGCCAATACATTGCAAAGTAAATATTTAAGTCACTTCCACACTGTCCTTGAAAACTTCATTACCCACATTATCATCTTTCATCTGGAGTCCCTTTCATGTCCATGTAGATAACTTGGAGAAGGAAATGGCAACCCACTCCAATGTTCTTGCCTGGAGAATCCCAGGGACGGGGGAGCCTAGTGGGCTGGCGTCTCTGGGGTCACACAGTCAGACACAACTGAAGCGACTTAGCAGCAGCAGCAGCAGGTAACTTAACCATCTAGCCTCAACCCCTCTATTTGCACTGAAATCTCCCTCTGCCCCACCCATCACTTTCACGGTCATATTCCACACTGTTACATTGAATTAAAATTATTTGCTTCTGTGCCTGTTTCCTTCACTAGACTGCTCATGCCATGAAGTCAGTTTCCAATGAAACCGAATAAACCAGCATCAAAACACATGTTTATGTAAGGCAAATAGAATTGTTGTGTTTAGTTGCTAAGTCATGTTCAACTCTTTGTGACCCCATTAACTGTAGCCTGACAGTCTCTTCTGCCCATGGGATTTCCCAGGCAAGAATATTAGAGAGGGTTGCCATTTCCTCTTCCCTGCCTGCTAAGCAGGAGACTTGGTTCAGATCTCTGGGTCTGGAAGATCCCCCGGAGAAGGGCATGGCAATCCACTCTAGTGTTCTGTGAAATACAGAGAAAACTGAGAAATCTCCTGGACAGAAGAGCCTAGAGGACTATAATACATAGGGTCACAAAAGAGTCAGACATAACTTAGAAACTAAACACCAACAAATAGACAAATAGAACTGTTACTGTTTTATTACTTTTGCTCTGTGCATCCTAAATGCTAAGATGCAGACGGCTACTGCCAAGAAAGACTTTTGAACTTTTTTTTCTAAAGAGTAAAAAAACTTAATCTTTTATTAAATTTAACTATTAAATTTAAATAGCCACATATATCTACTACAACTTTTGAACTTTTGATAGACATATTCACATCCCCCTGGTGGTTCAGATGGTAAAGTGTCTGCCTACAATGCAGGAGACCAGGGTTCAATCCCTGAGTCGGGAAGATCCCCTGGAGAAGGAAACGGCAACCCACTCCAGTACTCTTGACTGGAAAATCCCATGAATGGAGGAGCCTGGTGGGCTACGGTCCATGGGGTCGCAAAGAGTCGGACATGACTGAGCAACTTCACTTTCACTTCACATCCCCCCATACACAAAGAATAGAAAGAGGAAAAAAAAGCAGATCTTCTTTGGATTTCCCATGGTTGACAACTCATTTATATCAAATAACTGAAAAAGATCTTAAATTTTATACTCACTGGACTCCAGTGGTGGATGGGAGCTCTCAGGAATCCTTGGAATGTCACTAAAAAAAACAGGGCATGGTGAAAATCCCATTAGCTAAACCACCCTGCCTGAGGCAATCATAACCACACTTTATCTCAGTGGTGTCAAAAATCCTTTCGGTGTGGAAATGGACAAGAGTTACCATTAAGGCAATTTCTAATGTGCATGAATGTCAAACACCACACACACACACACACACACACACACACACACACACAAACTTCAGTAAAAACAAGTTTTTATATATTTTATAGCAAAACACTTTAACATGACAACAATCAGAATAATATTGTGGCTAAAATCACCACAATATTTTTACCACCAAAACAGCAGGTTTTGGAAATAAAAAATGTTAAAGGCAATATTTTATTTCAATTCTAGAAAATCAAAATGACACATATTTTATAAATCACTAATATGCTTTACAAACACATCTGAAAGAGTTTACTGAATGAAAGGGATGGAAACATCTCCTGAGAATAAAATAATATGGTGAATATCATGGGCAAAGTTAATAAACCAAAAAAAATGGATTGCTTTGGAAATTAAAAATGGTTCAAGCTAGCAACAAAAAAGCCAAAATATATTATATATGTGAATATATAATTCATATACACATATATAACCCTATACAGAGATTCATATCTCTATGCTGAAGTTAGCTAAATATATGGCCATTTACTAGATGATCAGAAAGTGACTTGTGAGAACACCCACTCCTGACACACTCACAAATTATTCTGAATAAATATTTAACATGACCTCAGCTTCGTCCATTATCCACTGTGGCCTTAGAACCCTGGACCAGCTTGGTTTGGGAATTATATTGTATTAAACTATTTAACTTCTTTTTTCCAAGATATTTTCGTATCAGTGTAAGGCCATTAACAATATACAAGTATTAACAGGACAAATTAAAGCGGACTGGAGTTAGCTAGTCCCAATAAAATTATCAGAACATTATTTAAGAACTTCTAACCACTTACTTTGTGAACTAACTTCACTTTGATTTTTCTTTGCACTTTTGGAGGGAATTGAAGCAAAAATAGTTTTCTGTTTGGTGATTTATCTTCCTGACTTTCATTTTCACATTTTTGGGCAAAGTAATTCCAACCACCGACAATTTTTACTTCTTACAAATGACAATGAATCTTGTGTATTTTATGTGTGCTCAGCTGCTCAGTCATGTCTGACTCTTTGCAACCCCATGGACTGTAGCCTACCAGGCTCCTCTTGTCCATGGAATTTTCCAGGCAAGAATGCTGGTGCTAAGTCGCTTCAGCTGAGTCTGACTCTTTACGACACTATGGACTGACTGTAGCCCAAGCCCACTAGGCTCCTGTGTCCATGGGATTCTCCAGGCAAAGAAACTGGAATAGGTTGCCATTTCCTCCCCTAGAGGATCTTCCAGGGGAGAATACTGGAGTGGGTTGTCATTTCCCAATACCAGGGATCTTCCCAACCCAGAGATCGAACCCGTGTCTCTTGTGTTTCCTGCATTGGCAGACAGGTTCCTTGCTACTGCGCCACGTGGGAAGCCAAATTTTATTATATAATCATATACAATTAATAATGTGTCTGAAATATATATTTTATGTGATAATGAGGCTAATTATTTAATACCTAAGACACAAGAAACCAACTATTTATCTTTTTCTACTTTCTTCGTAATTTAAAGGCAAATTCAAAGACAAAAAATCAATTGTTAAAAATCTAGAAACAATATTTTTTTAGATAATATAACTTCTTTGAAAATTAGTCTCAGTTATGAAAGTGAAATTTGGAACTTCAAAACTAGATAGAAGCTTTGAATTTTATGTGTCTGTGAAAGAAGAACTGTGGAGAAGTTACAAAAAATTCTTTTGAAGAGAGAATTAAAATATATTTAATGTTTGTTAATTGCTTCAGTAATTTTTTCAGGCAAAAAATGTCTTCTTGACAACTATACAAGCCTTCTGAAATTGTTCTGCTCACAAATAAGGTGGTAAAATAGTCTGGATAAAAATTACAATGGTAAAGGTAAAGAACATTACATTAGGTGGGCTAGCAAAAACGGGTGGTACCTCAGGATGGCTGATGTCTATTAGACCATGGTGGTCAGTGTGTGTGTAAGTTACATTTGGGATGATTCTTGGAATCACTATAACTATCCCCTTAAACAATGGATACATATCTGCTTTCTGCTTTAATTGTAGAACTACATGAAACATAATTACTAAATATATCTAGAATTATTCTTCCAAGATTCTAATAAATTCCCTATTAACTCAAAAGTTGAGGTCAGATTTAAATTTTATTTAAATATAATCTTTGTATTCCCATATCCTTTGAGTTCCACAGTCCATGATGGTTCAGGTCTGTTTATGCAAAGAATACTTTTAAAATTGTCTTTACACTAAAGATAATGAGAATGTTATTCCAGTCCACTTTAACTGTCTGTTAATTTTTATTTTTTTAAATCACCATGAATCAATGGTATTTTGGCTGATTACTTTTAAAACCAGTATATATTTGAAAGTATTTGGCAATGTGCCCAATGCTTAAGTTTTGTTTTTTATACTTTTGATTCATTCTCCAATTTACTTACCTCTTTTCCAGCCTCATGTTTACCTCAGCACTAGAACACATCATGTAAAACTAGCATAAATTATATAGTGTTGTTATTCTTAAAAAAATCTGCATGGAAATGTACAATACTTCTGCAAATGCCTTCAATCTTTATTCTTAATAATCACCACTTAAAATTGATTATAAGCTTGCCTTCACTTTAGAGTTTTATATATGTATATTATTCTTTAGAATATATGATCATACAGTTTCAGTTCTTTGAGAATTAGGATAATTATATTTTCTTGCATGTTTTGCATTGATATGCATTCATGAGAACAACAAAAATTAAGGTTACTACTCTTCCATAAAATGTCTTGAATTTATGGCTCTATAATATTTTAGAGAATAGAAAAAGGAATAATTTCAAAAAATATATTCAAACATTAATCTAATTATGAAACAGTTCAAAATACCTTCCAAAAAATTATAGACAGGCTGAATGAATATTCTGGACTTGTGGGTTTCTTAGGAAAATATACCAATATGGGAACTCTATAAGCAGAGAGAAAATACCCCATTGACTCTAGATTATTAAATTATGCTGAAAATTGGAGTTTTAAAAATATCATACCATTATCATGGCCAATTAAAATGCTTAAATATTTCATACTTCCTTGATTTTAAATAAAATTTGGAACTACCCATAATTAAAGATATAGAAAAAGTATTCCATTCTTAGTAGAATAACAAAAAGTCATGTAGATGTATGAAATGACTACTATTTTAAATATCACAAAAGGATGAGTTTATAAGTGACTCTTTAAGGAAATACTATAATAATTTAGGATTATAAAAATAAATAGTTCTACCATTAAAAGAAAATATTTTTACTTTATAGCCCACTTATGAAAAATACATACTTTTTGATATTACAATTATTAAATAGTGGAGCTCCTAAAATGTAGTGAAGGAAATTCAGTCCAAGTTTAAAAAATTGAGATTTGAAAGATCTAAAATGTATGCCCATATTTGAAGAAAAAACTATCCATTGTAACATGTACTGCATGAATGTATAAACTTTTTTTAGAAACCCTGCTAATACATGTAATTTACTAAACTTAAGAAGCAAGTTTTTTTAGCCTTACCCAATAGGCCTTGAAACAATAATTTCAACTTGAGGTTCTGATTTTGATTCTAAAATAATGTTGTAAACTTCTTCATTTGTAGCTCCCGGCAGGGGTTTACCATTCCATTCTAGAACTTCATCCCCTTGAATTTAAAAAAAAGGGTATTTTTTTACCTTATATATTCTGTTTATTTTTCTTATCTTTTCTTGTTTTTTTTTTTTAACAAAAAAATGCAAAACATATACAAATAGTTTAATCGTCTAGGCTCCGCTCTTGAAAGCAAATTGATTGCCATATAATGTCAGCTAAATGGTTCTTTCTAAACACTTTTTTTTGTTTTTTTCTTTCCCCCATAGATTACTGGTCATTTGAAACAGTACAACACAAACTACCTTTATCTTTTGAGAAATATCAGAAATAATATAAAAATCATCTCATGCTATGGGATGGAATTAGCATAGCTCATTTGGCAACATCAAAAATAATAATTAGCAGCATGCCCTCCGTAATATAAATGTAGGTGGCTCTATACATGAGAGATTATTAAATGCTGCATAATCCTGCTTTACTTTTGGTAGAAATAGCAATTAACATTTGTTAGCATGAATTTTCCAACTGTAAGTCATGCTTCATTGCCTTCTCCAGATGCACAACAGAATAAAAATGCATGAAAGGATTTGAATTCATACCCAGAGGGTAACGCAGGGAGCTATGGCAAAATTACAAAGCAAGCGGATGTAAAATTGTTGCATGACAGTCAACCTACTTCCAGATGTTCATACACACACGTTCTATACATAATACATATCATGGTAATTAAGGTAAAATTAGAAAATATTTTTAAATAAAAAAATATAATACATATTAAATTGTTAAGTAACTGAAGATTCACTGTGGAGAGTAACACGGTATTAAAATAAAAGGACTAATCACCAGTTATATTAACCAGGGCTTTCGCCAAAGACCATTTGGGAAAAAACCACTTATTTTCATAAATATTTAGAGCAGTTTTAGTTCTCAAATGTCTCTGCAATGACCCTTGAATTGACAATAGAGGCTCAGCTGAAATATCCCAGCCGCAGGGATACTTTGAGGAGTCTCAGTTTTGTGCTTGTTTTTTGTATGCTTATTTTGCTGTTATCAGTTCCTGTAATGCTTCAGTAGCAAATGAAATATGTCTGTAATAAATGGATCAGTATCATCATTATACATTTAAAGCTAATGACAAATGTGGAACTTTTTAGTTTTTAGTTATGCCTTTTAAAAAAGGAGATTTTTGCTTTGCTAGGTTTATTTTAAAATAATTCTTCTCCTTACCCCCAAGTGTTTGCTTACTCAAAAGTAAAAAGGCAAATATTTGAAAAGCATATAATGCTGTTTAGGTATGATAAAAGAGTATGGTTAGTACAAATGGTTAAATGACTTCTGATCATTTGCCCTAAGATGTTAACTTGCAGTTTTTCAAACAGGAATGAATATACATCACTCTATTAAAAAAAAAAAAAAAAGTAATACAATTTTAAAATATATTAGGAGTCTTTTAAATTTACTGACTCCCCCCAAAAAAGAAGAAAGTTTACATCATGTGAATGTATATGTGTGTGTCTGTATGCAAAACTATTTTCTAAAATAATAATTACCCTGATATTTTCTATTCTATTTTGTTCTATTTTTTTAAATAATGAATATAACCCATTAAATCAACTTTACTATCCAGTAATGTGCTGCAATCAACATTTTGCAAAAAACCTGCATTATAAAATTCTTCCTCTTATAGACAGCAATCTGACAGCACTACTTTTAATATAAAATTAACTTAATATATGTATTGATTTATTTACAAATCAAGAAGTCCTAAATTAGAAGGTGGTCTCCTTAAAACTATTTATGAAAGATAATGAATAAACAAAGATGAAAAAGAGGCTTTCTTCTGTCTTTAAGTTTGTTAGAGGAGAAATACAAAACTGAATCCCTTTAATAAAATATTGTATGTAATGAGAGAAATCCACGTGAGGAACAGAAGGAGAGTCCGGCTGCACCAGGGAGGAGGGGACTAGTTACTGTTCAGGGGAAGTATCGGGAAATGCTTCACAATTAAGGCAACTTTAGAAGAGTTTTGAAGGATGGCAAGGACATCAACCGGCAGAGCCCAGGAACAGCAAAGCCACCGTGAGGAGGACAGGCACCTCCAGGTAAGGAAGGGGCGGGATTGTTAGCAGGAGGGCAGACTACAGAAGCTTCAACCCGAGCAGAAGGTGCCTGAGGGACGACGGAGGGACTAAACAAGGGGAGTGTCTGCGACTCCAGCATCCAGCAGTGGGCAAGGACTGACGGGAACAGCAGCAGGAAAAGCTACTGCAGGTTAAGGCAAGACTGCAGACGCTGAACAAATGCCATGCTAAACAAACAAGCCAGTTTTACAGACTAACACTGTTTATATGTAAACAGAAGGAAAACAGTTCCTAAATAACCTTGTAAGTCAAACAGAATATACTGTCTAATTTTCAAGCACATCAATTGCTTCAAGTGAAAACTACATTTATATGTTTTACAGTTATTTAAGTAGAGCTTCTAACGTTTTAGTTTTAAGTTTCTCAGACTCTAGGCACATAAGAGGGTTAAATAAGCGAAATTAATCACTAAGGGATAAATAGGCAAAGAAAACCTGACTTTCTTAAGTAACTGTCTATTAAAAAAAAACACAAAAATCAAAAAAAAAGTCATGTTTAGAATTTGATCTGCAAATTCAGATTTCTGTAGTCAAAGTTATCTTACGCTTGAGTAGACAACAAGTGATTCTTATAACGTTTCAACTCTTCAAGTCCCTCAACAAGCGGAATCGGTTTAATGACATAGTCACTCCTGATTGAGCTAGGTTCTTATAGAATCATAATGGTCCCTGATGAGAAATAACAGAGGACAGTACACATCCTCAAAGCTGCGGATATAGCAGATGGAGGAAAACCTCTCATTTGGATATTCCCTCTATACAATACCTGGAGAGCACATCCCTAGCAAATAAAAAATCTGAATGATTTTGAACTGACACTCTCATAATCAGTTACAGCAAAAATGTCCTTAATAGAGTATTTTTCTAAAGGTTCCAATAATTATAACCTTAAGGTATAAAAACTGAAAAAATAGTCCAGAAATGTTCTTTTCCACATGCTATGGGTTATTAATCCTCACTTTGACAGGTCAGCTTACTCTGTTTTCTTTATGATTGTCCGGCAAATGGGTAAGCAAATACTCTCACCAAAAGATTTCTACTAAACTCTGAAGTACAGCAAACTGGAAAAAAATATGTTTATATGGCTTTTACTAAATGAAAAATAAAAGATTTATCAAAAATAAATTTTAAAATATGTTGCTACTAAGTATGGCACATTTCAACATGTAAATGATGTTATTATATCATATTAAGTTTACCAAGTAACAAAATGTAAATTTCCAAATACCAAGAAGTAGCACATCTGCATGAATACAACAATATATGTCACATTAAAATTAACAAATAATATATAATCTCTGTAAGAAATGTGATTGTGATTATATTTTACTAAAAACTCCAGTAATGAAAAAGTGTTTTGGGACCATTATGAAAAACTTTAGTAATTACTATGACTTATAAAATAAAGGACTAAACTCTGACATTATTTTTTTCACAGGCTTAACTGTTTCAGACTTTTGTAGCAACATTATGCAGCCATATACAAAAATTAGTAATCCTTTGGCATTTTGCATCTATTTATTTTTACATAAATGCAAAGATTTGACTCATTCTCTCCAAACTGCTATTCACGTATAGTTGTCTATTATGACAATCAATTAAATATTCATATCCGGAAAAATATCTGTATGCCTGCATGAAAACTGGTTGTTTACTTAATAGGCATACGTAACTTACCCAAAATTGAAAACCACCAACTCATGCATAGAGTACATATGACTTAGATATTAAAAGAGGAACTTTACCTGCTCTCAAGTGTCCAACCACATCTGCAAGGCTACCCTTCTTTACTTTGGTGATGAAGGCACCGAGGCGTCCTAAGTCAGTCATTTTTCCTCCAACAACCTGGATAATTACACATTTGTAAGTTCCCAAGACTCACGCTGAAACAAAAGTCTCTTAGTTTGGGGAATTATTCCTACATATTTTGTGATATGTTTAGAATTGAATGTAGGAACAAAAATGAAGTGAAATCTATTTTTGGTTAAAGGGGACTGCAGCATAGTAGCAACAAGAACTTACCCCACTGCATGTGAGATAATGTGTCCTAAGGAAGTTTATATACTGGTTCGTTGTACCAAACTCACACAAAAGGGTGTCTGGGACAACGCGCCCCTAAGAATACACGATGTCCCCTTTCACCATCAGACAACAGGTGTTTGACACTTTACTAATATTGGAGTTCATTTTTCTTTATCTAAATTCACTTGAATTTCTATAATCAACCATGGTCCATTGTGACATGGGAACTTGATCCTTTTCACATATTTTTAGTCTAAGACAAAGACTGAGGATTTAAAATTTAAACCAAGAACAGACCACTTTGGGGAAGCACCATGGTGCAGAGTAACAGCCTAAGTTTATCACATTTCCTGAACACCTGAATGACCTCCTCATCTGATATACATAGAGGTTCCAATCTGAGTCTCCAAGGCTGAGTTATATCACTGAATGGTTAACATGCTCACCTGGATTTTCCTCAATAACTAAAATTAAACATATCTGAAAGGTTCTCAGTTTAATTTCTCCCAATGCAGGGGCTCAATCCATATGATTAAAAATGGGAGGGGTATCATCAAAAGTTGAAGTTGATCAATAGGGACATGGCCAATAGTGGAGGTGATCAGAATTGGTTCACAGCAAGAGAATTACTGATAATAATAAATAAAGTGACATTAGCTGAAAAGAAAGTTTTTAGTTGGATTCACAGGCAATGGTTTTAAAGAGATCAAACTATTACCCAACTATACAGCACAATTTCTTGGTAAATAATCATTTTAAAGCAACATTTATGAATGTTTATGAAAGCAAATAAAACCACATGACAACATTCATACACATTACACACAATAAAACAAAATGTATATATTTATTTTTTTCTTGCCAAACAAAATATTTGTAATTTTTAGTTTCCTTTTTATCTGTTAGAAGTTAAAGGTACATTTTACTCTTTGGGTATAAATTCTGTTGCACTTAGGAAATGATCTCTTCAGTGGTCTTTGAGGTTGCTTGTCAAAATATAATAAAATTATGAGGTTCATATTATCTAATGTTACTACTTGCCATTAAAACCATTTTAATGTAAAAACAATCCTTAAACTTTATATTCAGAGGAAAATTCTACTATTTTTCTACATTTTATTGCAGTTTCCTAACATATCTGTATTCCATTTTAACAAAATGAGTTTAAAATACTACCCAGATAAAGGTACTAAATACACCATAAGCCATCAATATATTAACAAGATATATTTACTAGAAGAATTTTTTCTGAAGAGGAGAAGATGACCACTGTCAGAAACTTTGTTGAATGCAGTCACATTTTAATTGATCATTTAAGAAACATTATAAACCAGGATACTTACTTTCAGACCCAGTAATGCACCTGATTCTTTGGGCATGGTTGTTCTCTTATTAAGAATAACACGTCCAATTAATCGATCCCCTTCTTTAGAAGGCTGCCACGTTACAGGATGCTATTAAAACATGAACAAAGTTAAGAAGATAAACCAGCTATTCTCTTTCCTATACACACATAATTACTGGTTGTAGTATGATGCAATTTCCTCAGTTAAGGACACTCTGAGGGGATTCCTTATTCTCGTGGGCTCTATCCTTGGCTTATAACAATTTTCATTTACAGTTGTAATTTTTTCGAAACAGGCACTTATTATACTACATCATTCTAAAAAGTCAGAAACTAAGTACCTCTCCAAAATACAGCTCTGAAATGAAATGAAATGAAATATTAAAATGTATCTGCTGATATCAGTCAAATCGATTCTGTATTCTGAGTTGTCAGTAATGTTAAGCAAATAATATCTCATTTACATATAGCCATTACTTAACACTTGCTTTTACTACTTTAAAATTTGTTTGAAGTATTATTCAGTGCTAATTTATTTTTCTTCAAAACTGTACTGTCTTAAATGAAATCAGTATTTTCTTTCATAAGATATGTAATGAAGCAGAATAAGGTTACTGTCTATCACATATCAGCAAGGGATGATGAATGGCCTACATCTTCCCCGAGCTCCCAAATCTCCCTCTCCGGATGCTCACCGAGCTAATAGGTGATGTTTCCCGGCTATGCCATGTGGCGGGATCCAGCCAGTAATAATCCAAGTCACCTGCACAGTAGGGAGAGAGGAAAAGTGCAATGGCTTTGAAGTGGAGAAGGAACACCTTAGGTGCAACTTCCTCAATCTATGAAGTGTTAATAAGTTTCATGATCTCGGGTGTGTGCATCTCAGATAGTACACATCTGTGCTGCACAGGCTGTGACCTGCACCCCCAGAATGAGTGTGTGTCACAAACGCATATTGTCCTAGAGGAGGGTTATCTTTCCTCTCAGCCTAGAAACACATGAAAAGTACAGAAAGAACTAGGTAATCCCACGCATTGCCCCTCAAAGGACTACCCACGCCAAGACACAACCTGTCATGAGTGATACTGGCTAAAATTGTACTCACTGCACTGAGGTGAGTATTAGCATTCAGTGCCCCTTCTTCAACTCTTCGGAACTACATCATTTTTCAAAATTATTCTCTAGTCCCTGTAACTGGACCCACAGTTTTAGGACATTTTTGGAAAAGTGATGTAAAAGTTAAAGATCAAAAAAAAACCTTTTAGCAAAAGAGCACATACAACTGACAGAGTATTCACTTTTACTAAATCATAAAAAAGACTTTAAAAATTCTAACTGTTAAAACATGGATTTATGAACATTTACTTTCGATTTTTTTGGTTTAAACATATAGTGTGAAAGAAAGCATTTGAGGAAAAAAAAAAAAAAAAGAAGAAGAAAAATCAACACAAAGCAGCAGGTAAGTATCCGCACGGGAAGAAAGTCCAAAGTGGATAACCGTGTGAGAATTAATGACCTTTAACATTTTAAACATCAGGTTAAATCAACGAAAAAATTTCTCCTCATGGATGTTGAAAGAGAAACATACCAGGCGAGTGAGTAAAGCATGCCAGTTAAGAGTGAGATGTCCAGCTCACTGTTAAGAAAATGTTTGGATGCTGTCTGTGAAGGTCATAAATAAAGAATTTTATGTAGATGACAGACGTGACAGATATAATAAGCATGATAAAAGAAATATGACAGAAACAGAAAAAAAAAGTTTAAAATGTGGAGGCACAAAACTGCGTGCATTTCAGTTTTTCAGTAGCTGCCTCTTTTCCTTTCACATAATGTGTTAGGAAAGTGGGAGAGTGTTATATATACTATAATAAACAATGTTTTTCAAATATGGCATGTAAATAACTAGCAATATATTCTATGAAGCCATATTCTGTTAAAATTTACTCCACATGGAGTCTATATCCCTCCCAAAATCACCAAGTTTAAAAGCTGTACATGAATTTGTGACTATCTCAAATATTCTTCTGGACGGTCTTAGGGAATGGAATATAAGACCATATTTTTACTGTTTGTGAAACTTCATATTTTAAAGTTTAAATATATTTCACTAAAGCTTTTTCGTCTTTAATAGTATGACACCATTCCTCTTGAAAGAAAAACTATATACAACAAAAATAAAATTAAAATTACTACTAAGCAGTAACTTCAAATATTCAAAAGATTATCTCAATTCATAAAGCTTTCTCCCAAAAATTTCACATACCAAGTAATAAGGCTGATGACCTCTCAAATTCTTATTCACTCTGAAATACTGTGACAAATTAATAGACTTACTGAGATATGCTTGGGGCTTAAAGAAAAAAATAATTAGTCATTAAGTTGAAAGCTGCTTTGAGAAGTCTTTAAGGATACAGAAATGACAAAAATCCTCACTATTTTAAAGGCTTCAGGGAAACAGTTCATTGCATCCTTCAGAAATTGATTTAGATCTTAGAAACTAGAATGCTTGGGCCCTTCTCTGTCTCTCCCTCCAAATCCTTGTGTGGACTTAAACATTGTTTCACTCACCTTTTCCTGAGCAAATCTGGATATTTGTATCTGGTGAATGTCTGTTGTGCAAAAATGGCTCCTTAAATGCAGTCAAAAGCTAATGTTTCTGGTATAATTCAGTTATGACACTGAACACACTTTATTATGAAAAGACTGCTGTCGGGCAATGGTTTCCTATCAAGTATAAACTGTGTAGGGAAATGATGGTGAATAAAGAGTCTAATTTAATTGGCTTAACCTCAGATATGCAGATGACACCAGCCTTATGGCAGAAAGCGAAGAACTAAAGAGCCTCTTGATGAAAGTGAAAGAGGACAGTGAAAAAGTTGGCTTAAAACTCAACATTCAGAAAACTAAGATCACGGCATCTGGTCCCATCACTTCATGGCAAATACACTGGGAAACAATGGAAACAGTGAGAGTCTTTACTTTTTTAGGCTTCAAAATCACTGCAGTTGGTGACTGCAGCCAAGAAATTATTAGACGCTTGCTCCTTGGAAGAAAAGTTTTGACCAACATAGACAGCATATTAAAAAGCAGAGACGTTACCTTGCCGACAAAGGTCCATCTAGTCAAAGCTATTGTTTTTCCAGTAGTCATGTATGGATGTGAGAGTTGGACTATAAAGAAAGCTGAGTGCCGAAGAATTGCTGCTTTTGAACTGTGGTGTTGGAGAAGGTTCTTGAGAGTCCCCTGGACTGCAAGAAGATTCAACCAGCCCATCCTAAAGGAAATCAGTCCTGAATATTCATTGGAAGGACTGATGCTGAAGCTGAAACTCCAATACTTTGGCCACCTGATGCAAAGAACTGACTCATTCAAAAAGACCCTAATGCTGGGAAAGATTGAAGGTGGGAAGGAAAGGGGACAACAGAGGATGAGATGGTTGGATGGCACCACTGACTAGATGGACATGAATTTGAGTAAAGTCCAGGAGTTGCTGATGGACAGGGAGGCCAGGCATACTGTGGTCCATGGGGTCACAAAGAATTGGACCTGACTGAGCAACTAAACTGAACTGAGCTAGAACACATGCATGTATATGCATAGGTATGTATATGTTTTTCCAGGCCATTCAGGTGTGCAGCCAGCACATTACTGCTCATTTGGATGGAATAGATTTTGCAGCTTTGGAAACTCTGCTTTTCAATTCTGGCAAGTGACTAAAAATGAGTAACATAAATCTAAAAAACACATTAAGTACTGCAGTATACACTAATAGTTGCATATATTTTAGTACACGAATATACTTCCCTCGCATTCCAAAAGTTTTAACAGCTTTCTTAGCATGAATTTCATCATCACACATTAAAATACAACAGTTTTGCTTAAACATTTATAAAAAATATATCCTAAAATCTAAATATGCAGTTTTAAACTATATGTGCTTCATCTTTCCATGCATTATGAGGCTGTAAATGTATCATTGACTTTTAACTACTCTAACTTGTCTTTATAAGACATTTATCTATTATTAATAAAAGTGACACTCAACAAAACTCCCTCCTAAAATACTCAGACTAGAATTTCATTAATATAAAACATTTTTCTTAATTAAATCTCCTAATAGGTGATTAAAGATATTGACTGCCAGTGGCATATCTACAAAATGATAAATTCATGG
This sequence comes from Budorcas taxicolor, assembly GCF_023091745.1. Taxonomy (NCBI): domain Eukaryota; kingdom Metazoa; phylum Chordata; class Mammalia; order Artiodactyla; family Bovidae; genus Budorcas; species Budorcas taxicolor. The sequence continues at coordinate 2,348,019 of NC_068923.1, forward strand.
CATTTGCTTATGGAATTGACACAAAAGCATCCTCGTTTTAATGTTCAATGTAACTGTAAAGGAGTAAATTTAGTATTATCATTAATTTTGATCCAGGAAATTGATGCTTCAGTCTACAGAAATGGCTGAAATTCATAAATATCCATGTTCAATGAAGTCTTATAATTTGATTAATTTTTGTGAAAATATTAAAAACAGTTTTATCCTATCCCTTGTTGAAAAAGGAGGTTAATTAAACTTCATAAGCAAGCACACAGCTCTCACTGCACACGAAAAAAGTCAGCTAGTGACTGCAAGGAGAACAAACCAGTCAATCCTAAAAGATATTGGCCCTGAATATTCACTGGAAGGACTTATGCTGATGCTGAAGCTGAAGCTCCAATATTTTGGCCACCCGATGTGAAGAACTGACTCATTAGAAAAGACCCTGATGCTGGGAAAGATTGAAGGCAGGTTGAGAAGAGGATGACAGAGGATGAGATGGTTGGTTGGCATCACCGACTTGTTGGACATGAGTTTGAGCAAGCCGGAAATTGGTGATGGACAGGGAAGCCTGGCCTGCTGCAGTCCATGGGGTTGCAGGGTTGGAACACGAACCGAGTGACTGAACTGAGTGACATATGGGCTTCCCTAGTGGCTCAGTTGGTAAAGAATCTGCCTGCAGTGCAGGAGACCTGGGTTCAATCCCTGGCTTGGGAAGATGCCCTGGAAGAGGGCATGACAACCCACTCCAATATTCTTGCCTGGAGAATCCCCGTGGACAGAGGAGCCTGGCGGGCTGCAGTCCACGAGATCACACAGAGTCGGACACGACTGAGTGACTAAGCATAGCACAGCACAGTGACATATGAGCTTTCTGAAAAGAGATCTTGCTTTTCCTAAACCCAGGTTATTATGGCTAGAGTGTGTAACAGTGCATAAACATACACGTCTATGATTCAAATGTTTGCATCTTGTGATAGCTAATTTCAAAGCACAAGAGATTTCAGTAAGACCAATCAAAAGCAATGAACAAAAACACTTTCTAAATAATATATATGCATGGTTGCATGTATATGAATATACTAAAACTGTAAGGAGAAAAACATACATAACTTCACACATTAAATATCTACTTAAAAACTCACATAACAAATTTACTTGATCAAGTTGAAGGTCTAACTAATGTTCAAGTAGTAAAGGATAGAGTATCAACATCAAACCTCTGAAGCATTAGAAAATGTGGACTTCTCCATCACCAGAAGACATAGTGTATTTTTAACATCATTATAATGATGATAATAAAAGATGGGACTAAATCAATTACAAGATAGACTCACAGTAAGTCTGAACAATACATATCCATAACTTTGCTACTTATTATCTCAAAATAAATGGATTGTTCTTCCTACATAGAACATATTGTACCATTCAAAACCATTACAAAAATCACGGACCAAAATCAGAAGAACAAGTCTTCCCAGAGGTTTCATATATTTCTTTAAATTTTTCCTCTTTTATGTTTACACTCTATGGCAGGGTATGTGTGGAGAACCAATGAAACTATTAATAAATGAATCCTAATGTACTTTATTATAGCACAGCACTAGACAAATTAAAATATGTCTTAATATGTTCATTTAAATTTAATTAATTTAAATAATTAATATTTATTTCTTTAATTAAAATATGTCTCATTTATTACATATCTATACACAGTGTATATGTAAAAGCCAACTCAGTTATAAGAATTATATTTTAATTTGAGACAAAGCAAGGTATTTTTAATACTACATACCATGATCAGCATGTAAATTAGTAAATATTGCTAAATTGCTATAGTTATGATATAATAGAGGCATATATCCATTTTATTGATTTTAATACATTACAAGGACACTCTTTTCATAAACAGGAAATAAGCTGTGAAGTCTAAGAATGGAAGAAAAAACTTAACTTCTGATTGATATAACAAAAATGCTTGAAATAGTTTCCTTATATTTTAGAAGGTTGTATGCCTTCCAAGGGCAAATGTGTTCACTCTCACTCTAAGTTATATACAATAATGGAGCTAACTGTACAATCACTCAATAAAAATGTGTTATACAACAGAATGCCAGAAAGCCTAACCTTGCCTCAGTTACTTTAACAATCCAGGAGAAGAAACAAATATTACTTAAAGAGACTTAGCATCTAGGCATTAAAATAAAATTGGAACATATCCTTATTAACTTTACTGATTAACCAAATAATCTGTGAAAAAAATAGAGAATTTCTACACAGATGCAAAATCAGCAAACTGTCATTCATGACTGGAACCCTGATAGTCTAAGCTCCTAGTAGAGTAAAAGTATCGGTCTACAAACACTTTCTGGTGACTTCATTCAAATCCCACCATGTCCACTGCACAATCTGATGGCAAATATTGTGTAATTAAGTAGCAAATTTATGTCCCTTGAATGCAAGGCCTGAGGCAGGGCTGGAGGCATCTCTAAACTGTTGGTATTTAGCAGAAATAACTTCAGTAATTCTAAGTAACTGAATTGTCTGGTGCTGACCCAAAACACACTCAGAAACTGTCGGTCTTCGGAAGAATTATATTCAGTCAGTTCAGTTCACTCCCTCAGTCGTGTCCAACTCTTTGCAACCCCTGTTCATTGACAGCAGGCCTCCCTGTCATTCACCATCATCCAAAGCTTACTCAAACTCATGTCCACTGAGTCGATGATGCCATCCAACCATCTCATCCTCTGTCGTCCCCTTCTCCTCCTGCCTTCAAACTTTCCCAGCATCAGGGTCTTTTCCAAGGAGTCAGTTCTTCACATCAGGTGGCCAAAGTATTGGAGTTTCAGCTTTAACATCAGTCCTTCCAATGAATATTCAGGATTGATTTCCTTTGGGATGGACTGGTTGGATCTTTCTTAGAGTCCAAGGCATCTCAAGAGTCTTCTCCAACACCACAGTTCAAAAGCATCAATTCTTCGGTGCTCAGCTTTTTTTTATAGTCTAATTCTCACATCCATACATGACTACTGGAAAAACCATAGCTTTGACTAGACAGACCCTTGTTGGCAAAGCAATGTCTCTGCTTTTTAATATGCTATATAGGTTGGTCATAGCTTTTCCTCCAAGAAGCAAGTGTCTTTTAATTTCATGACTGCAGTCACCATCGGCAGTGATTTTGGAGCCCAAGAAAATAAAGTCTGATGCTTTTTCCATTGTTTTCTCATCTATTTGCCAAGAAGTGATTGGCCTGGATGCCATGATCCTAGTTTTGGAATGCTGAGTTATAAGCAAGCTTTTTCACTCTCCTCTTTCACGTTCATCAAGAGGCTCTTTAGTTCCTCTTCACTTTCGGACATAAAGGTATCACTTGAGTATCTGAGGTTATTGATATTTCTCCCAATCTTGATTCCAGCTTCTGCTTCAACCAACCCAGCATTTTGTATGATGTACTCTGCAAGTCAGGGGTGGCGGCTGAGAGTGCCAGGTTGCGACAGCACAGGAGCAGCCAAGAGGAGTTACCCCACATCCGAGGCCAAAGACGGCGGCTGGGAGGAGCTACCTCACACCCGAGGCCAGGGACAGGAGCCGGGAGGAGCAACCCAATGTCCAAGGAGCGGTGGCTGTGCAGGCACAGGAGGACCTAGAGGAGCTATTCCACGTTCAAGGCCAGGAGGTGCAGCAGTGAGGAGATACCCCTCGTCCAAGGTAAGAGAAACCCAAGTAAGATGGTAGGTGTTGCAAGAGGGCAGATACACTGAAACCATAATCACAGAAAACTAATCAATCTAATCACACTTGTCTAACTCAATGAAACTAAGCCATGCCCGTGGGGCCACCTAAGACAGGCAGGTCATGGTGGAGAGGTCTGACAGAATGTGGTCCACTGGAGAAAGGAATGGCAAACCACTTCTGTATTCTTGCCTTGAGAACCCCATGAATGGTATGAAAAGGCAAAATGATAGGATACTGAAAGAGGAACTCCCCAGGTCAGTAGGTGCCCAGCACGCTACTGGAGATCAGTGGAGAAATAACTCCACAAAGAATGAAGGGATGGAGCCAAAGCAAAAACAATACCCAGTTGTGGATGTGACTGGTGATAGAAGAAAGGTCTGATGCTATAAAGAGCAATGTTGCATAGGAACCTGGAATGTCAGGTCCATGAATCAAGGCAAATTGGAAGCGGTCAAACAGATGGCAAGAGTGAACATCGACATTCTAGGAATCAGCAAACTAAAATGGACTGGAATGGGTGAATTTAACTCAGATGACCATTATATCTACTACTGCGGACAGGAATCCCTTAGAAGAAATGGCGTAGCTATCATGGTCAACAAAAGAGTCCGAAATTCAGTACTTGGATACAATCTCAAAAAAGACAGAATGATCTCTGTTCATTTGCAAGGCAAACCATTCAGTATCACAGTAATCCAAGTCTATGCCCCAACCAGTAACACTGAAGAAGCTGAAGTTGAGCGGTTCTATGGAGACCTACAAGACCTATTAGAACTACACTCAAAAAAGATGTCCTTCTCATTATACGGGACCGGAATGCAAAAGTAGGAAGTCAAGAAACACCTGGAGTAAAGGCAAATTTGGCCTTGGAATACGGAATGAAGCAGGGTAAAGACTAATAGAGTTTTGCCAAGAAAATGCACTGGTCGTAGCAAACACCCTCTTCCAACAACACAAGAGAAGACTCTACACATGGACATCACCAGATGCTCAACAACGAAATCAGATTAATTATATTTTTTGCAGCCAAGTGGAGAAGCTCTATACAGTCAGCAAAAACAAGACCAGGAGCTAACTGTGGCTCAGATCATGTACTCATTACTGCCAAATTCAGACTTACATTGAAGAAAGTAGGGAAAACCACTAGACCATTCAGGTATGACCTAAATCAAATCCCTTATGATTATACAGTGGAAGTGAGAAATAGATTTAAGGGCCTAGATCTGATAGACAGAGTGCCTGATGAACTATGGGCGGAGGTTCGTGACATTGTACAGAAGACAGGGATCAAGACCATCCTCATGGAAAAGAAATGGAAAAAAGCAAAATGGCTGTCTGGGGAGGCCTTACAAATAGCTGTGAAAAGACGAGAAGCGAAAAGCAAAGGAGAAAAGGAAAGATATAAGCATCTGAATGCCGAGTTCCAAAGAATAGCAAGAAGAGATAAGAAAGCCTTCTTCAGCGATCAATGCAAAGAAATAGAGGAAAACAACAGAATGGGAAAGACTAGAGATCTCCTCAAGAAAATTAGAGATACTAAGGGAACATTTCATGCAAAGATGGGCTTGATAAAGGACAGAAATGGTCTGGACTTAACAGAAGCAGAAGATATGAAGAAGAGGTGGCAAGAGTACACAGAAGAACGGTACAAAAAAGATCTTCATGACCCAGATAATCATGATGGTGTGATCACTCATCTAGAGGCAGACATCCTGGAATGTGAAGTCAAGTATGCCTTAGAAAGCATCACTACGAACAAAGCTAGTGGAGGTGATGGAATTCCAGTTGAGCTATTTCAAATCCTGAAAGATGATGCTGTGAAAGTGTTGCACTCAATATGTCAGCAAATTTGGAAAACTCAGCAGTGGCCACAGGACTGGAAAAGGTCAGTTTTCATTCCAATCCCAAAGAAAGGCAATGCCAAAGAATGCTCCAACTACTGCACAATTGCGCTCATCTCACACGCTGGTAAAGTAATGCTCAAAATTCTCCAAGCTAGGCTTCAGCAATACGTGAACCATGAACTTCCTGATGTTCAAGCTGGTTTTACAAAAGGCAAAGGAACCAGAGATCAAATTGCCAACATCCACTGGATCATGGAAAAAGCAAGAGAGTTTCAGAAAAACATCTATTTCTGCTTTATTGACTATGCCAAAGCCTTTGACTGTGTGGATCACAATAAACTGTGGAAAATTCTGAAAGAGATGAGACTACCAGACCACCTGACCTGCCTCTTGAGAAACCTGGATGCAGGTCAGGAAACAACAGTTAGAACTGGACATGGAACAACAGACTGGTTCCAAATAGGGAAAGGAATACATCAAGGTTGTATATTGTCACCCTGCTTATTTAACTTAGATGCAGAGTACATCATGAGAAACGCTGTGCTGGAAGAAGCACAAGCTGGAATCAAGATTGCCGGGAGAAATATCAATAACCTCAGATATGCAGATGATACCACCCTTATGGCAGAAAGTGAAGAGGAGCTAAAAAGCCTCTTGATGAAAGTGAGAGTGGAGAGTGAAAATGTTGGCTTGAAGCTCAACATTCAGAAAATGAAGATCATGGCATCTGGTCCCATCACTTCATGGGAAATAAATGGGGAAACAGTGGAAACAGTGTCAGACTTTATTTTTTGGGGCTCCAAAATCACTGCAGATAGTGACTGCAGCCATAAAATTAAAAGACGCTTACTCCTTGGAAGAAAAGTTATGACCAACCTAGATAGCATATTCAAAAGCAGAGACATTATTTTGCCAACAAGGGTCCATCTAGTCAAGGCTATGGTTTTTCCAGTGGTCATGAATGGATGTGAGAGCTGGACTGGGAAGAAAGCTGAGCGCTGAAGAATTGATGCTTTTGAACTGTGGTGTTGGAGAAGACTTTTGAGAGTCCCTTGGACTGCAAGGAGATCCAACCAGTTCATCCTGAAGGAGATCAGCCCTTGGATTTCTTTGAAAGGAATGATGCTAAAGCTGAAACTCCAGTACTTTGGCCACCTCATGCGAAGAGTTGACTCATTGGAAAAGACGCTGGTGCTGGGAGGGATTGGGGGCAGGAGGAGAAGAAGACGACAGAGGATGAGATGGCTGGATGGCATCACGGACTTGATGGACGTGAGTCTGAGTGAACTGCCGGAGTTAGTGATGGACAGGGAGGCCTGGCATGCTGCAATTCATGGGATCGCAAAGAGTCGGACACGACTGAGCGACTGAACTGAAATGACTCTGCATATACGCTAAAAAGCAGGGTGACAATATACAGCCTTGACGTACTCCTTTCCCAATTTGGAACCAGGCCATTGTTCCATGTCCAGTTCTAACTGTTCCTTCTTGAACTGAATACAGATTTCTCAGGAGGCAGGTAAGATGGTCTGGTATTCCCATCTCTTGAAGAATTTTCAACAGTTTGTTGTGTCTACACAGTCATTCAGAAAACTAAGATCATGGCATCCTACCCCATCAACTCATGGCAAACAGATGGGGAAACAATGGAAACAGCGTCATACTTTATTTTGGGGGGCTCCAAAATCACTGCAGATGGTGACTGCAGCCATGAAATTAAGATGCTTGTTCCCTGGAAGAAAAGCTGTGACTAACATAGACAGCATATTAAAAAGCAGAGACATTAATTGGCAAACAAACGTCTGTCTAGTCAAAGCTATGGTTTTTCCAGTAGTCAGGTACAGATGTAAGAGTTGGACTATAAAGAAAGCTGAGCCCCAAAGAACAGATGCTTTTGAACTATGATGCTGGAAAAGATTCTTGAGAGTCTTCAGACTGCAAGGAGATACAACCAGTCATTCCTAAAGGAAATCATTCCTGTTTATTCATTGGAAAGACTGATGCTGAAGCTGAAACTCCAAAACTTTGGCCAACGGATGCAATGAACTGACTTACTGGAAAAGACTCTTGGAAAGATGCTGGGAATGATTGAAGGAGGGAAGAGAAAGGGACAATAGATGATGAGATGGTTGGATGGCATCTCTGACTTGATGGACATGAGTTTGAGTAAGCTCCAGGAGTTTGTAATGGACAGGAAAGCCTAGCATTGGTGTGGTCCATGGGATTGCAAAGAGTCAGACACAACTGAGCGATTGAACTGAACTAAACACAGTCAAGGCTTTGGAGTCATCAATAAAGCAGAAGTAGATGTTTTTCTGGAACTCTTTTGCCTTTTCTATGATCCATTGGATGTTGGCAAATTGATCTTTGGTTCGGCTGCCTTTTCTAAATCCATCTTGAACATCTGGAAGTTATCGGTTCACATACGTTTGAAGCCTGGCTTGGCGAATTTTTAGCATTACTTTGCTAGTGTGAGGTGAGCGCAAATGTGCAGTAGTTTGAAAGTTCTTTGGCACTGTCCTTCTTTGGGACTGGAATGAAAAGTGATCATTTCCAGTCCTGTGGTCACTGCTGAGTTTTCCAAATTTGCTGGCATATTCAGTGAATCACTTTCATAGCATCATCTTTAGAATTTGACAAAGCTCAACTGGAATTCCATCACCTTGACTAGCTTTGTTCATAGTGATGCTTCCTAAGGCCCACGAGACTTTGCCTTCCGTGATGTCTGGCTCTAGGTGAATGATCACACCATTGTGGTTATCTGAGTCATGAAAGTCTTTTTTGTATAGTTCTTCTGTGTATTCTTGCCACCTCTTAATATTTTCTGCTTCTGTGGGTCCATACAATTTATGTCCTTTATTGTGCCCATCTTTACATGAAATGTTCCCTTGGTATCTCTAGTTTTCTTGAGGGGATCTCTAGTCTTCTTGAGGGGATCTCTAGTCTTCCCCATTCATTTGTTTTCCTCTATTTCTTTGCATTGATCACTGAGGAAGGCTTTCTTGCTATTCTTTGGAACTCTGCATTCACATCTTTTCTTTTCTCCTTTGTCTTTAGCTTCTCTTCTTTCTCAGCTACTTGTAAGGCCGACTCAGAAAACCATTTTGCTTTTTTCCATTTATTTTTCTTGGCGATGGTCTTAATCATTGCCTCCTGTACAAAGTCACGAACCTCCGTCCATAGTTCTTCAGGCACTGTGTCTATCAGATCTAATCCTTTGAATCGACTTGTCACTTTGACTGTAAAATCATAAGGGATTTGACTTAGGTTATACCTGAATGAAGAAGGCAATGGCAATCCACTCCAGTACTCTTGCCCAGAAAATCCCATAGATGGAGGAGCCTGGTAGGCTGCATGCAGTTCATGGGGTTGCAAAGAGTCAGACACGACTGAGTGACTTCCCTTTCACTTTTCACTTTCATGCATTGGAGAAGGAAATGGCAACCCACTCCTGTGTTCTTGCCTGGAGAATCCCAGGGATGGAGGAGCCTAGTGGGCTGCCATCTATGGGGTCTCACAGAGTCAGACACAACTGAAGTGACTTCGCAGCAGCAGCAGCATACCTGAATGGTTTAGTAGTTTTCCCTACTTTCTTCAATGTAAGTCTGAATTTTGCAATATTGAGATCATGATCTGAGCCACAGTCAGCTCCTGGTCTTGTTTTTGCTGACTGTATAGAGTATCTCCATCTTTGGCTGCAAAGAATATAATCAATCTGATTTCAGTATTGACCATCTGATGGTGTCCATGTGTAGAGTCGTCTTTTGTGTTGTTGGAAGAGGGTGTTTGCTATGACCAATGTGTTCTCTTGGCAAAACTCTGTTAGTCTTTGCCCTCCTTCATTTTGTTCTCCAAGGCCAAACTTGCCTGTTGTTCCAGAATCTCTTGACTTTCTACTTTTGCATTCCAGTCCGCTATAATGAAAAGGACATCTTTTTTGAGTGCTAGTTCCAGAAGGTCTTGTAGGTCTTCATAGAATCGTTCAACTTCAGCTTCTTCAGCATTACTGGTTGGTGCATAGACTTGGATTGCTGTGATATTCAATGGTTTGGCTTGGAAATCAACAGAGATCATTCTGTTGTTTTTGAGACTGCATCCAAGTACTGCATTTCGGGCTCTTCTATTGACTATGAGGGCTACTCCATTTCTTCTAAGGGATTCTTGCCCACAGTAGTAGATATAAGGATCATCTGAATTAAATTCACCCATTCTCATCCATTTTAGTTCACTGATTCCTAAAATGTTGATGTTCACTATTGCCATCTCTTTTTTGATGACTTCTAGTTCACCTTGATGCATGGACCTAACATTCCAGGTTCCTATGCAATATTGTTTTTTTACAGCATCAGACTTGACTTTCATCATCAGTCACACCACCAACTGAGCATTGTTTTTGCTTTGGCTGTGTCTATTTATTCTTTCTGGAGCTATTTCTGCAGTCTTCTCCAGTAGCATATTGTGCACTTCCCAACCTGGGGAGTTCATCTTTCAGTGTCCTATCTTTTTGCCTTTTCATACTGTTCATGGAGTTCTCAAAGCAAGAGTACTAAAGTGGCTTGCCATTCCCTTCTCCAGTGGACCACATTTTGTCAGAACTCTCCACCATGACCCATCTGTCCTCAGTGGCCCTATACAACATTTCTCATGGTTTCATTGAGTTAGACAAGGCTGTGGTCCATGTGATCAGATTGGTTAGTTTTCTGTGATTGTGATTTTCATTCTGTCCACCCTCTTATGGATAAGGATAAGAGGCTTACGGAAGCTTCCTGATGGGAGAGACTGACTTTGGGGGAAACTGGATCTTCTTCTGATGGGCGGGGACATATCAGTAAATCTCTAATCCAAGTTTCTGTTGATGGGCAGGGCTTTGTTCCCTCCCTGTTGTTTGTCCTGAGACCAAAATGGTGGAGGTAATGAAGGTAATTTAGGTCTGACCTAAATCAAATCCCTTAAGATTATAGAGTGGAAGTGACAAATAAATTCAAGGGATTAGATCTGGCAGATACACTGCCTGAAGAACAATGGACAGAGGTTCCTTACATTGTTTAGGAGGGAGTGATTAAGACCATCCCTATGAAAACGAAATGCAAAAGGCAAAATGGTTGTCTAAGGAGGCATTGGAGAAGACAATGACAACCCACTCCAGTACTCTTGCCTGGAGAATCCCATGGATGATGGAGTCTGGCGGGCTGCAGTCCATGGGGTCCCGAAGAGTCGGACACAACTGAGTGACTTCACTTTCACCTTTCACTTTCATGCATTGGAGAAGGGAATGGCAACCCACTTCAGTGTTCTTGCCTGGAGAATCCCAGGGATGGGGGAGCCTGGTGGGCTGCCATCTAAGGGGTTGCACAGAGTCGGACATGACTGAAGAGACTTAGCATCAGCAAGGAGACCTTACAAATAGCTGAGAAAAGAAGAGAAGCTAAAGGCAAAGTAGAAAAGGAAATATATTCCCGTTTGAATGCAGAGTTCCAAAGAATAGCAAGGAGAGATAAGAAAGCCTTCCTTAGTGATCAATGCAAAGAAATAGAGGAAAACAATAGAATGGGAAAGACTAGAGATCCCTTCAAGAAAACTAGAGATACCAAGGGAACATGTCACGCAAAGAAGGGCACAATAAAGGATAGAAATGTTATGGACCCAACAGAAGCAGAAAATATTAAGAGATGGCAAGAATACACAGAAGAACTATAAAAAAAGACTTTCATGACCCAGACAATCACGATGGTGTGATAACTCACCTAGAGCCAGACATCCTGGAATGTGAAGTCAAGTGGGCCCTAGGAAGCATCACTACAAACAAAACTAGTGGAGGTAATGGAATTCTAGTTGAGCTATTTCAAATCCTAAAAGATGATGCTGTGAAAGTGCTGCACTGAATATGCCAGGAAATTTGGTGAACTCAGCAGTGACCACAGGACTGGAAAAGGTCAGTTTTCATTCCAATCCCAAAGAAAAGCAATGCCAAAGAATGCTCAAACTACCTCATAATTGCACTCATCTCACATGCTAGCAACGTAATGCTCAAAATTCTCCAAGCCAGGCTTCAACAGTACATGAATGGAGAACTTCGAGATGTTCAAGCTGGATTTAGAAAAGGCAGAGGAACTAGAGATGAAATTGCCAACATCCATTGGATCACAGAAAAAGCAAGAGAGTTCCAGAAAAACATCTACTTCTGTCTTATTGACTATGCGAAAGCCTTTGACTGTGTGGATCGCAACAAACTGTGGAAAATTCTTAAAAAGATAGGACTACCAGGCCACCTGATGTGTCTCCAGAGAAATCTGTATAAAAGTCAAGAAGCAACAGTTAGAACTGGACATGGAACAATAGACTGGTTCCAAATCAGGAAGGAGTACATCAGTGCTGTATAATGTTACCCTGCTTATTTAACTTTTCTCCAGAGTACATCATAAGAAATGCCAGGCTGGATGAAGCACAAGCTAGAAACAAGATTGGTTGGAAAAATATCAAAAACTTTAGATATGAAGATCACACCACCCTTTGGCAGAAAGCAAAGAAGAACTAAAGAGCCTGTTGATAAAAGTAAGAGAAGAGAGGGAAAAAGTTGACTTAAAACTCAATATTCAGAAAGTGAATATCATGGCAACTGGTTCCATCACTTCGTGGCAAATAGATGGGGAAACAGCGTGAGACTTTATTTTTTGGGGTTCCAAAATCACTGCAGATGGTGACTGCAGCCATGAAATGAAAAGATGCTTATTTCTTAGAAGAAGATCTTTGCTTGGAAGAAACTATGACCAACATAGCCATTGTATTAAAAAAACAGAGACATTACTTTGCCAACAAAGTCTGTCTAGTCAAAGCTATGGTTTTTCCAGTAGTCATATATGGATGTGAGAGTTGGACTGTAAAGAAAGCTGAGTGCCAAAGAAATGATGCTTTTGAACTGTGGTGTTGGAGAAGACTCTTGAGAGTCCTTTGGACTGCAAGGAGGCCAAACCAGTTCATCCTAAAGGAAATCAGTCCTGAATATTCATTGGAATGACTGATGCTAAGGCTGAAACTACAATACTTTGTCTATCTGATGTGACAAACTGACTCATTGAAAAGACCCTGATGCTGGGGAAGACTGAAGGCGGGAGGAGAAGGGAACAACAGAGCCTGAAATGCTTGGATGGTATCACCAACTTGATGAGCATGAGTCTGAATAAGTTCTGGGAGTTGGTGATGGACAGGAAAACCTATTGTGTTGCAGTCCCTGGATTTGCAAGTAGTCGGAGATGACTGAGCAACTGAAATGAAATGAACTGAATGAAGGTAATGGCGACCTCCGTCAAAAGGTCCTTTGCAGGCACTGCTGCACTCAGTGCCCCAGACCCTCCAGCAAGCCACTGCTGACTCACGCCTCCACCAGAGACTCCTGGACACTCACAGGCAAGTCTGAGTCAGTCTCCTGTGGCGTCATTGCTCCTTTCTCCTAAGTCCTGATGGGCATAAGGTTTTGTTTGTGTCCTCCAAGAGTCTGTTTCTCCAGTCCTGCGGAAGTTCTGTAATAAAATCCCACTTGCCTGCAAAGTCAAGTTCCTGTCAAATTCTCAGTCCCTTTGCCAGATCCCCAGGTTGGGAAATCTGCTGTGGGTCCTGGAACTTTCTAAACAATGTGAAAATGTCTTTGGTTTAATTGTTCTGCAATTTGTGGGTCATCTGCTTGGCGGCTTTAGGGAGGGCTTACTGGTGACCTCCTCCAAAAGGGCTTATGCCACAGTCTGTGTGACCCAGCTAGCTGCACCCAGAGTCCCTACCCCTGTGGCAGTCCACTACTGACCTGTACTTCCACAGGAAACTCAAACACAGGCCTGGCTCAGTCTCTGTGGGGTCTCTGGGTCCTGGTATGCACAAGGTTTTGTTTGAGCCCTCCGAGTGTCTCTGGTGGCTATAGGGTTTGATTCTAAAGACGATTTTGCCCCTCGTACCATCTTGCTGGGGCTTCTCTGTTGCCCTTGGATGTGGGGTATCTTTTTTTTGTGGGATCCAACATTCTCCTGTCAATAGCTGTTCATCGACAATAGTGTATATGTTGACAATATCCATGGGAATTCTCTGGTGGTCCAGTGGTTAGGACTCTGTGTGTCTACTGCAGGGGACCAAGGTTTCCATCCCTGGTCAGAGAACTAAGATCCTGAAAGCCTCCATTCAGCCCCTGGGCTGTTCCAACAGTCGGGGATCCATCTCTCACTGGGGGCCACAGCTCCTCCCCAGGGTCCTGCCCTCAGCTGGCTGAAAGCAGAAATGCACCCGCCATTTGCCGTGAGACACCACCCACCAAGAAAATTACATTATCTCCAGCTTTTAGGGATTCGGTAAGTGTCTGTTTTCCAAATGCATCTTAGCAATTTCACTTTCAAAATCCCCATTTGTTGACAATGTGCTCTGTTTCTATCACAGAACCAACTATACCACCATCTCTCTGTCTTTGATGTATAAATTTGGCTGTTCAAGTAAATTCAGCAACTATCGGTTACTAAGTTAATGAGGTGTCAAAGATGCTTGCATTCAGAGATTATTTACATTAAATAGAACCTCCAAAGGTGAACTACCTCTAGGGAAAGATGAAATATTTGTATCACAGGGCCTGTGATGCTATCTCTGTGGTTTACAATCTCAAGCACAGGAAGGAAGGCTGGTAGCCAATCTGGGAAAGGAGAATTTGCAAACCTTTTTGGTGGAGGTGGTACTTTTCTGGTTATATGTGTCGTTTGGTGAGTCTGAGAGCTAATTTTGGGTATGTCAACCCAACCACCAGAGATTTCTACAAAGTAGTGATGTGTAACTGTGAATGAGCATTTCTGGCTGAGCGCTGAGTTCCCTCCACTTTTTGACACTAACTCTTATGACATCTCAGCACTGTCTCCAGGGTAGGATGAGACAATGAATATGAAATTCTGTAATAAATTGTAGAGCACCCCAAATATGCAAGTGGTCATTAGAGTGTAAAAATACACACTGAAAAGTATTTCCCATCGTAAGATTGATAAATATTTTTGTCAATTCAAACATTATGTAATTTTTTTTTTCTGATCTACAGTTTACTTTTTGAAATCATGACAAATCAAATAATCTCCCTGAATTTTAATTTCTCTGTTAGCAGTATCATCTTACCTAATAGTTAAAATTATGCTGTTTCTATAAAACATGCAAAAAAACAAGATGTGATATAAAAAAAGCATAGCACTCGAAGCTAGAGACTTGGGACTCTCACCCTAACTCTACCATATCAAGCGCACCAGCTTAATATCCCTTCATTCCTATAATCCTTGACTGAAAAGGAGGAAGATGCCACTTCCTCATGAAATTTCCACGAGGCTTAAATGAGATCTTCCAGTTTTGTACAGTGTAAAGCATTTTAGAAACAGGTTTTATTGTCTAATTATACAGTTGAGAACAGGAATATGAAGTCATGGTGTGAAGAGATCAGATTGATGCTGAAATCACAGCCACAGCTAAAATTCATGCAGTATCAGTAATCTTTCCAAAGGATGAGTTTAAATGGGCTTAGAAAAAGGTTGTCATTTTGTTTAGAAAAATTGTTAACTGGCCTGCTATAAAACAGACACCCAAGTGCTCAGAAAGAAGGACTATTTCTTTAACTCTGATTGCTAAAAGGTGAGAAAAGCAGCCACCAGGTACAGAAACTTGGACAGGAATCTTCCTGTTAATCTCTGCAAAGCTAGCAGGATCCAGGGGATGAGACAGTAGTTACTTTCTCTGGGAGGTCTTCCGTATACCAAGATGTATACTGACTAACCCAACCCCAAATATGTGAAGGAATTAATTTGACCAGATTGTTCAATATATTCTTAGTCTAATGATAAGCATTTTGTCATTTTTCTTTATATGATCACATTTTCATGTGGAAAAATGAAACACTTTTGGTGTATAAGCCACATAGTTGTGACTGAAATCTTCCATATCTTGAAACAAGGAGGTTATTTTATCCCTTTACATGTTTTTTTTTTTCTGATAATTCAAAGATATCTCTGAAATTACTTTTTGAAACCAGCCTGTATTATGGTCTTAAAATTATTTGGTACAGATACTAGTTATGGGATATACTTCAATATTTATATCCTGATATTTATAAGATTCCTAACTTTCTAGTATTCCTTTTTTTTTAGCTTACATTCCAAACAAAATAATCTAAATCATAACAAGATGGATGGTCTTAATGAAAACCATTGCAAATTTAAATCTGTAATAGGGTTCACTCAGAATCATGGGGTTGTGGCAAAGCACAGAAATTTTTTTTTTACTTTAAATGGGCTAAAAGACAGAGAGGAATACATGAAAAATTATTTCACATAGTAAATATGAGTCATTTTATTTTTCCTACCTTTAAAAGTTATATAAAAGTGTATTTTTGAGACTATGTAAAGTTTCAGGGTTCAGAACTACTCCTATGACTGTGACGTCTGTACCCTTTATTGCCACGTGGATCTGATGTCACAGATCTCCAAAGAAGTAAGTAAAGTACAATTTCTGAAAGTTCTAAACAACCACAGCAACAGAAAACACACAAACACACACACACGCACACACACACACACATCTCTGCTTTTAGAATAATACGTTTATATAGTCTTTAGGAAATCTACAGCAGACTGTATATATTCCCCATATTACATAACAATAAAAATGGGTCTAAAAACAAGTCTGAGGTGACTGATGACAGGAAAAGGCTGTCCATGTAGAATAGTTTAGAGAAGAATAAATTTCCGATGTAGACATGTTTTTGAGGCTTCATGACTGAGCCACTGCCTTCCCAGAATCTACACATACAAAGAACAGTGTTGTACCCTGAGGAGCAAATCCCCAAATTTACAATCACAGGGACTCTGCTCCCTTTCTCCCAGCACAAGGACCTTTCATAATCGGACTTGGGGATTCTTCCTATAGGAGGGAGGGTGTCCCTGCCACTTCCAACTGACCAGGCTTCCTCTGTGACACTGAGCACTC
Organism: Budorcas taxicolor; assembly: GCF_023091745.1. Taxonomy (NCBI): domain Eukaryota; kingdom Metazoa; phylum Chordata; class Mammalia; order Artiodactyla; family Bovidae; genus Budorcas; species Budorcas taxicolor. The sequence goes on from NC_068923.1 coordinate 2,364,563, forward strand.
CATTCACGGGCAGACCGGCTGTCACGTGCAAAGTCTCGGAAAAGCCAGCCAGGAAACCCTGTGGAAGAAACCAGGGTTTATTTGTTTTCATGGTCTGGGGACTGGGTGTTACCCATAGGTTTCAGCAGCTGTAGTGCTGGGTGATGTCCTAGCAGAGATTCTGGATACAAACATCAAGGAAAACTCTAGTCTTTATCCAGATCTCACGCCCAGGCAACACTAGCAAAACAGTATGAACTTTCAATGATCCTGACTGTCAATCAATTTCCACCTGCCTTTACATCCCAAAGACACAGAAATGAAAAATAGGGAGATCAATGAAGATCAATACACTCTCCTGGTTTTAATAATATAAATAACAAGAATAATAGTCAAGTGACAAAGATGAATTTTAAGGTAATACAGATCAAAACAGAAGTTCTTATGAGAGACTGATACAGCTTACCACTTATAAATATACTGTGAAACTATAAAAGAGTAGAAAATAAATTCACCCTAGCAAACATTTTGCATTAAAAACATGTTTTAAAACCAGAATTCCCTCCTGTCAAGTAAGTTACCATAAATACTGTTTCTTTTTTTCTTTTCTTTTCTTGTTCATTTGTCATTGTTTTTTTTTTTTTTTTTTACTCTGGCTATGCAAGCAAATAATTTATAGATCTACTGAAGGAGATTGTTTTAAGTTAGAAATTCCTTGACTGGCGATGGGAAATCAATGGGCAAAGCAATCTGGAGAACACTTTACACCGCCACATTATTCTAGAGAAAACTGCTAAGTACCCATACTCATACACCTTCAAAATTATAGCCATCAGAAACCAGACTGCAAAACGCCCCAAGGTCACTGGCCTAGATTGCCACCACAGTGCCAAAACAGTCAAGCTGTTCACAGGCACAACCTCTCAACTGGGCTCCCACTCTGGGTGGTAGGAGGAGGCAGTGCAAGTATCAAAGCACCAAACAAACCAAAGGAGCGAGGCACCCTCAAACCACACGTGCACACAACACACACTGCTAGTCACACCGTCAGTTCAGGTGATCAGAGATTAACCTACTGGCAGAGGAAAGGAATCTTTCCCAGAAGCCTTGAGCATTTAAGCTTTGGATAAATGAGACCGGAGTTACAATTCCAATACAATCATTTCAAAATACATCCTTCTTAGATTAAACCTTCATATCAAAGGTTGTTACTTGAAAACATCAGGATGGCTTGCTGGCCTTCAAAGTGTTCAGCATGTTTTCTTGGATGCTCATGGGTGCTGTCTTGGGAAGGACGGGCTTCTGGTGGTTATTTAAACCCAGGACTCCACAGTCATCCAGCTGCACTGACCTACTCAGGCACAGCTCAGGGAGGATTCTGGAACACCCTATCCCTGGATATTTCTGACATGTTTAACTCAAAGCAGTAATGCAGAGCAAGGTCTTGGTGAGGGAGATGCAATGAATGCATTTAGCTGTTCTAAAATCTGGCTTGGCATGAACCCAGAGCACAGCCATGCACCTGGACTGCACGCCATCCCGTCTGCCCCACTGTTTTACTATGCTGCCCTTTAGCACCTTATATATTATACAGATTATCACACAGATCACACTGCTGCTGCTGCTGACTGTCTTCTCCAGGAAACCGTAGAGAGGAGCCATCTTTCTGGAGTCTGTGTCAGGACCACCAGTGAGCACTTGAGCAAACACTCTATTTTCATGTTATGGATGCCGTCCATTTTTAACAGTGATATTTTTCTCAAAGTGCATGTGTTAGGATGTTTATGGTTAAATCTACAACTAAATGCCTACCTTGATTCTCCCTTCCCAATCCCTTTTACACATTTTTCACTGATTCCATATGGCTGTATTTTTACATTTTAGTGAACATGTGAAGTCTCTTTGGTATAGAGGTAGACTGCATAGTGGGAATAAAATAAAATTGAATATACATAGAAAAATATTTATTATATTAACTATAAACCCTGCTTTTGTTAAAATATAGATTTTTCCATCTATCATTCTCAAAATGTCCTTGCTTCCATGAGAAATATCTAAGATGCAACTGATATACAGATATTAGCTTATCCTGAGCTTAAACCAAAGCATTCAGTAAACAGCAAATTACTGTACTTTACTTGGGAATCTTGCCAAAGAATGGAAAGCAAGCAAAAAAAAAAAAAAAAAAAAGATTCTCTTCGGACAACCAGTATCACAAATCTGAGCTCCTAGATTGTGCTTTTTTTTAAAAATCCAGCAGGCTTCACTCATAATTTTATGGTCACAACCATATGACAGTTTTCTCTGAAATTCAACCCCACAGGATCACTGAAGATGGACATTGTACACCAGCAAGGCGTTGCTAGAGACAAACACATTGAAAACAATGAGAATTCTAAGAGAACAGGAATGGGAAACTTAAAAAAAAAAAAAAAGCACAAAACCAAGTCAAACAAGTTGGCAAGGCTTTACCTGCCCTCAACACTTCAAAACTGTGAGTCGCTATGAGAAAACAACTGTACTACCAGGGAACAAAATAAACCAAATGTAAGACACTAGCCATTAGGCAACAATTAAAAAAATTACTTTATGACATATAAACTCTTATGAAAAGAAGATGAAACCCTCTTCCCCCCTTTCCTGATTTAAAACAAAAAAGACTAAGTTGCAATTCTGATGAGAAGTATCTGACTTAAAATTATAAAAAAGGAATATCATCAATAACAAGGTGGCTGGTAAATATTAAGCATATTGTTAAACTCAGCAATCCAGGGGTTGGAGGCTACATTTTCACAATTTCAAAATTATTACTCATCAATACTATGAACAACAGAAACATGTAGTAACTGCTTTTCAAATACTGCTTTAAATTTACCATGTATTAAAGAGTCATGCACTATAAATATTATTTTCTCTCTTTGAATGCTGTATTTTGACATTTTGCGAATGCAATTAAAAAACATGAGAAAAAGATGGTTAATTGCTTTTTGCATAATATCCTACACACAGAGTGGCTGAACTGTCTTCTAAAGATGCTTAACAAAAGTGATGTCTCTCAAGTAAGAACAAAGCAAAGCAAACAAAACTACCTTTTCTCAGTACACTTAAGTTCAGTCGCTCATTCGAGTCTGACTCTTTGCAACCCCATGGACTGAAGCATACCAGTCCTCCCTGCCCATCACCAACTCCCGGAGTTTATTCACACTCATGTCCATTGAGTCGGTGATGCCATCCAACCATCTCATCCTCTGTCATTCCCTTCTCCTCCTGCCTTCAATCTTTCCCAGCATTAGGGTCTTCTCCAATGAGTCGTCAGTTCTTCACACAGGTGGCCAAAGTATTAGAGCCTCGGCTTCAGTATCAGTCCTTACGATGAATATTCAGGATTTATTTCCTTTAGGATGGACTGGTTGGATCTCCTTGCAGTTCAAGGGACTCTCAAGAGTCTTATCCAACACCACAGATCAAAAGCATCAATTCTTTGGTGCTCAGCTTTCTTTATAGTGCAACTCTCACATCCATACATGACCACTCGAAAAATCATAGCTTTGACTAGATGGACCTTTGGTGGTAAAGCAATGTCTCTGCTTTTTAATATGCTGTCTAGGTTGGTCATAGCTTTATTTCCAAGGAACAAGCACCTTTGAATTTCATGGCTGCAGTCACCATCTGCAGTGATTTTGGAGGCCCCCCTCCCAAAAAAAATAAAGTCTCTTACTGTTCCCATTGTTTCCCCATTTATTTGCCATGAAGTGATGGGATAAGATACCATGATCTTAGTTTTCTGAATGTTGAGTTTTAAGCCAAATTTTTCCCTCTCCTCTTGCATTTTCATCGAGGCTCTTTAGTTCTTCTTTGCTTTCTGCCATAAGTGTGGTGTCATCTGCATTTCTGAGGTTATTGATTTTTCTCCTGGCAATCTTGATTCCAGCTTGTGCTTCATTCAGCCTGGCATTTAGCATGATGTACTCTGCTTAGAAGTTAAATAAGCAGGGTGAGAATATATAGCCTTGATGTACTCCTTTCCCTATTTGGAACCAGTCTGTTGTTCCATGTCCAGTTTTAACTTATTGACCTGCATAAAGATTTCTCAGGAGACAGGTAAAGTGGTCTGGTATTCCCATCTCTTTAAGAATTTTCCACAATTTATTGTGATCCATACAGTTAAAAGCTTTGGCATAGTCAATAAAACAAAAGTAGATTTTTTTTTTTCTGGAACTCTCTTGCTTTTTCAATGATCCAGGGGATGCTGGCAATTTGATCTCTGGTTCCTCCTCCTTTTCTAAATCCAGCCTGAGCATCTGGAAGTTCATGGTTCATGTACTGATGATGCCTGGCATGAAGAATTTTGAGCATTACTTTGCTAACATGTGAGATGAGTGTTAATTGTGTGGTACTTTGAATATTCTTTGGCATTGCCTTTCTTTGGGATTGGAATGCAAACTGACCTTTGCCAGTCCTGTGGTCACTGCTGACTTTCCAGATTTGCTGGAGTATTGAGTGAAGCACTTTCACAGCATCATCTTTTAGGATCTGAAATAGTTCAGCCAAATTCCATTACTTCCATTAGCTTTGTTCATAGTGATGCTTCCTAAGGCCCACTTGACTGCGCATTCCAGGATGTCTGGCTCTAGGTGAATGACCACACCATCGTGATTATCTGGGTCATGAAGGTCTTTTTTTTTTTTTTTTTTTGGCACAGTTCTTCTGTGTATTCTTGCCACCTCTTCTTAATATCTTCTGCTTTTGTTAGGTCCACACCATTTCTGTCCTTTATTGAGCCCATCTCTGCATGAAATGTTCCCTTGGTATCTCTAATTTTCTTGAAGAAATCTCTATTCTTTCCCATTCTATTGTTTTTCTCTATTTCTTTGTATTGATCGCTGAAGAAGGCTTTCTTGTCTTTCCTCGCTATTCTTTGGAACTCTGCATTCAAATAGTTATATCTTTCCTTTTCTCCTTTGCCTTTAACTTCTCTTTTCTCAGCCATTTATAAGGCCTCGTTAAACAACCATTTTGCCTTTTTGCACTTCTTTCTCTTGGGGACTGATTTCCTTTTCTAGAGGACTGATTATGCAACGGAATTAAATTATGAAATAAACAGACATTTGTTGAAAAAAACTGAAACTGAATAATGTGAGCACTGTTATGAAAAAGTTTCAGTGACATTAAATCTGAAAGTTGAAATTACCCTTTAACTACTTCATAAAATGAATAAATTGAATATCTTTTCAATAATGTTAAAAGTAATAATTTTTACATGTAATTTCTATATCAAACTTTATAAATCCATAAAAAAACCTTTATGTAATTTCTCCCAATAACTATGAGCACATTTAAGATTGCTCAAAAAACTCCAATGATCTTAACTACATAAGATCATTATACTGCACTTGATTTTATATAAAGAAACTTAAATTTCAGTTAAGATATCTTAATGATCACAGCAAAATGAGCTGGAAATGTGGATATAACTTATGAGAAATACCTAATTATTATGCTGCTGCTAAGTCGCTTCAGTTGTGTCCAACTCTGTGCGACCCCATAGATGGCAGCCTACCAGGCTCCCCTGTCCCTGGGATTCTCCAGGCAAGAACACTGGAGTGGGTTGCCATGTCCTTCTCTAATGCAGGAAAGTGAAAAGTGAAAGTGAAGTCGCTCAGCTGTATCCTACTCTTAGAGACCCCATGGACTGCAGCCTACCAGGCTCCTCCGTCCATGGGATTTTCCAGGCAAGAGTACTGGAATGGATTGCCATTGCCTTCTCCCAATTATCATAGTGATTATAATATTAATGGTTCCAATGTTGTTAAAAATAAGAGCTTGCCTTAAAATTTCCCCAAATATACAGACTTTTATTTTATATATATTTTAAATCAAATTAAAGGCTAATCTCCATTTTAAAAGGAGTCAGTAACATCTCTTAAGTTCAAGCTCATCTTCTTTCTACCTGGCAAGACTCTAACTGTAGCATACACCTTTAGGTATAAGCAGCTCATTGTTCATATTTCAAATATATTTTTAAAGAACTTGGATTAAGATGATTGTTGCAACTGCATTCTAATGATTAAATACTTATTTTTCAAATGAGAAACTCTATATCATTCTTGCTTGTCTAGTTTGCCTTTTCTCCTGCAGAAAAAGGTCAAAACTTTCAAAGACAACATCTTGCTAGCCTTTATAGTTTCACTTTTTACCAAGAATTTCAACAGCTCTGCTTGTTTTCTAAAGTGATGCACTAATAGTTTTGACAACAAAAAATTACACATATCTTTGAACCTGCTACCATCTTTGGTCAGGGTAATTGTCACTGTATCACATTTTAGTACGAACGTCCAGATGGGCTGTAACTTCAATGCACAGAAATGTGCCCACTGCCACTGACCTCTGTCAAAGCAACCAGGGCTGGTAGAGACCAAAGACAGTGTGTTCTGGACCACAAACACAACGGAGACAATTTCAAGCAGACACTCCAAAGAGGGATCCTTCTCAGGACAAAACATGGGTATCCCACCAACCTCTAGGGGTCTTTCAAAATAAACTGGGGTTTTTTGAGGCTTTCGTTTTGTGCTCAGTTGTTCTATCACTTTCCTGCCTTCACTGAATAGCTCTGACTGCAGCAAAATCTAATAGACTAAGGCCAATCTTGCACAGAGATTTCTAAAACTATGCGTCCCACCTAGAACAACGCTGGCCTCTAAGTCAGGGTATCACAGCATTTGGTCAAAGAGACCTACTGTCAGGAAGAACCTGGTCTCTGTCAAGCTGTTCTGAACAGAAACAAGCCCTGTCCAGACCTCCAGGTTCAGGGAAATAAGGCTAGCATGCTGGTTATATTTGGGTTTTCAGTCATTTCTGATCCATTTACTTATATCAAGGTATCTAATGATTTATTCTTGTTCACAGAATTCAGCTTGGGTTGGATTTTTTTCTCTATGACCTGCAATAACATAACTCATAAAAACATCAAATGGAAATTAAGATTTTTTTTGTGTTTTTTTGTTTGTTTGTTTTTGTTTTTTTAAGCAAGAGCATTCTGAGATGGTTAGATAGCACCATTGACTCAATGGACATGAATCTGAGCAAATTCTGAGAGATACTGAAGGACAGGGAAGCCTGACGTACTGCAGTCCATGGGGTCGCAAAGAGTTGGACACAACTTAGCAACTGAACAACAACAAATCCTGAAGCAGGTCTTCCCAGGTGGGGCCTGGGGTCTGGGGTCCAACAGGCCAAGGTCTTTGATTACCCCAGTTAGCACCCAGGGGTGGGGACCTCCTCTGTTCCCCTACAACGGAGCTTGGTTTTATCTGCTAACTTCAGAATGGAAACAGGTTACCTTCAAGTTGGCAGACTTTCTCTACCACTGAATGTCAAGTCTCTTGTTTCTGTGACCTCTAGGGCAAGGTTTATAATCTGGCGCTTCCCTGATGGCTCAGATAATCGGAAAGAATCTGCCTGCAATGCAGAAGACCTGGGTTGGGAAGATCCCCTGGAGAAGGGCATGGCAACCCATTCCAGTATTCTTGCCCAGAGAATCCTTATGGACAGAGAAGCCTGGCAGGCTATAGTCCATGGAGTTGCAGAGTTCTAAGAAAAGCACAGCGTTATAACCTGGGATATGTGAGCTGAGCCTTTGGACATGGTCTCTGATTAGACTCAGGGGTTCAATGCACTCCTTGAGATTGTATGTAAAACTTTTTGTGTGTGTAAGTGCCCCCTATTTCTTCAGGTTACCTAAAGGGTTCATGATCTTTATCCAAATTAACAGCAAAGGAGTGACAAGTCTGGATGAAGGTGACTCAGCCTGGGATCTGCTCTACCACCTGGGTGCCTCACTTCAAGCTCCTCTCCCACAGGGCCCCAGCGTCAATGAGAGGTTTTCATGAAGACCCCCATTTAAGCTAGACATTCAGGAAATCCAGAAACCATACTTAGGGAAAATGAGCTTTGTGGTTACATATAGAGAGCAAAGAAATTAACATCAGAAAGCACATTTGTGTGCTCTCAAGACTCATAAAGCACATTTTCAAGAGCCTTTCATATCGATAGGCAAGAGAAATACTATATACAGATGTCCTATTCCTCTCTGATCTCCCTGATGAGTAGCTTCATTTCAAAGACATTTTCCTAAACAGGAAAACACAGAATAAATAATAAACTTTATATAATTTAAATATAATTTAAATAATTTTGTATAATTTAAATGTTATTAGGAATTATAATTATAATCTTGAAATAAAAGTAAAACTTCAAAGTGAATAAATATTGTTCTAATTTGGGACTGCTTAAACGTTAAGAACAAGTTTCAAGGGCTAAGCATTCCCTGGAGAGAAAAAAAGAAAGAAAAAACTGTCAGAAACTATTAGTAAGTCTAAAATATACAACAGATGTTACACTGCTGAAAACGTATTTGATAGAACCTACCTTTTATTACTATCAATATGCCCCTTTTAACTGAAGCCAGCTTTAAAATTTGTTCAATGTTTAGAGTTTGTCAACATTTATCTCTCAAATCTTTAAAACTTACACAACGCATATAAAACTTTCTCAGAAGCAACCGATCTAAATTAAGTGGGCATCCTAAATTCTTCCTTGCACTTCTGCAACAAATTGACCAATTCATTATAGTTACAACAGTTCCCTTCTTTAATGACTAAAGATGGGCTGCCTGAAGCAGGCTGTCCAAGACCTAAACATATCTCATTAGCCTGCAATTTACAAGCCAGATAATAAATATTGTAGCAGTCTCCTTAATTCAGTTCAGTTCAGCCACTCAGTCGTGTGGGACTCTTTGCAACCCCATGAACTGCAGCAAGCCAGGCCTCCCTGTCCGTCACCAACTCCCAGAGTTTACCCAAACTCATGTCCATTGAGTCAATGATGCCATCTAACTGTCGATGATGCCATCCAACCATCTCATCCTGTGTCGTCCCCTTCTCCTCCTGCCCTCAATCTTTCCCGCATCAGGGTTTTCTCAAATGAGTCAGCTCTTTGCATCAGGTGGCCAAAGTATTGGAGTTTCAGTTTCAACATCAGTACTCCCAATGAACAACCAGGACTGATTTCTTTTAGGATGAACTGGTTGGATCTCCTTGCAGTCCAAGGGACTCTGAAGAGTCTTCTCCAACACCACAGTGCAAAAGCATCAATTCTTCAGCACTCAGCTTTCTTTATAGGCTCAACTCTCACATCCATACATGACTACTGGAAAAACCATAGCCTTGACTAGACGGACCTTTGTTGACAAAGTAATGTCTCTGCTTTTTAATACGCTGTCTAGGTTGATCATAACTTTCCTTCCAAGGAGTAACCATCTTTTAATTTCATGCCTGCAATCACCATCTGCAGTGATTTTGGAGCCCCCCAAAATAAAGTCAGCCATTGTTTCCACTGTTTCCTCATGTATTTGCCATGAAGTGATGGGACTGGATGCCATGATCTTAGTTTTCTGAATGTTGAGCTTTAAGCCAACTTTTTCACTCTCCTCTTTCACTTCCGTCAAGAGGCTCTTTATTATTAAAATTATTAATTCTTCGATTGATTCCTGTATGTTGTAACTTGACATACTTCTTCCTAATCTCTCTGGCCTTGGAAAATTGAGAACAGAAATCATTTATTTCATTTATTAAAAGTGTCTATGGATTACCTGGAGAGGTACAGGGAAGAATATAAAGAATATATACTTGAAGTTCACTCAGATTTTTGTCTTTCTTTTGCAAATGCCTTTCTCCAAACCTCTGACAGTGCTCTCCTCAGGAATATTCCCAGGGAGTCCTTGAAAATGAGCACACCACCTTCTCCTGAAGAGCTTTCCAACCCCAGGCAATGACTAACAGCACCACGTAAAGTCAGAAAGTCGGAAGACAGCTGAGGGGACCCGCTTCCACCCAATGGAGAGTCACTTTCCTAACAAAGCCACTTCCCTCCATGCGTGTCTCACACAAGATGGGCTCCCTGGAGCTGGGCAGAGGAGCCCACCATTCTGTTC